>NC_072378.2:95667500-96917500 GCF_028885625.2 Pongo pygmaeus | reverse complement strand
TTCATCTTTGAATCTCTAATTCCTACATAGTGCTTCTTATATGCCCTTTAGAGCATAATAAACTATGTAATAACATAGTGGGTAAAACACCACAACAGCAATCCTTTTATTGTGCTTACAGATTCTGTAGGTCAGGACTTTGAAAAGCCAAGGGCGGCTCTTATCTCCTCTACCATGTTTGGAGCCTCAGCTAGGATGATTCAGTGTCTGGAAGTAACTCTAATTCAATGTCTGTGAGTAACTCTAAAGACCGAGACTAGAACAGCTGAAGCTGGAGGATCCAGTTCCTAGATGGCTTCTTCTTCAGTAATACATCTAGTTTCTAAGCTAGAACGGCTGGTGGACAAGCTTAGCTGGAACTGTTGACCTGCGTGCTGTCTGTGGCCTCTTGAACAGGGTATTCTCAGGGTCATTGGACTTCCTGCATTGCATTTCAGGGCTCTAAAAGTGAGTATTCCCAGCAAACAAGGCAGAAGCTTTATGGCCTTTTATTACCAAACCTTATAGCCACATAGTGTCATGTCTGCTGTGCTGTATTGGTCAAATCAGTCACAAGATCTCTCAGAATCAAGAAGTGTCAAAGAATTTGTGGCCGTGTTTTAAAAATTACACGTTTTTCAGCAAACAGTGGAATAGCCAAAGCAAGACAGAGATAGAGATGGGGTGGGGGAGGATTGGGAAGAGGAAGACAATTAAAGATTGTGAGGTGTTCTTAATATTATAGTAATTATTGGCTCCAGTGCTGCTAAGTTAGATAGATTGGTGGTCTCTTCCAAAATGAAAATGAGGACATATTCCATAAATATTTTTGTTCACACTGTTGCTTATATTCTAATTTTCTTTTTTAGTCACCAATTCCCAACTGCCCCCTGGCCTGACCTCATTCTTTTTTCTTCTATGAGAATTCAATACACAACATTTTGGATAAGATCTAGTGCATGTGTGCTTGCTCCATTATACCCTATCCATTTACATTTGAAGAGGAAGATAATAGTATTTGAAATCCCAAAGACCACTATAACAACTTCACATATTTTATAAGGCATGTACATTTTGTTGTGAGATTGTTTTCAGAGATGATCTCACCTCTGAGTGCCTTTAACCCCAAGGACAAAGATCCTGGACCTTAACTAGTGGTCCTACCCTCATGATACTCTGGTAGTAGACAAACTTGGAGACTGACTAGCTTCATATTCAGCCATAAGCTCCCCCTCTTTTACTTTCATTCATTACCTTGTACCCGCACACTTGCTATTAAATTTGGAGGGTGAGTTCCTGGAAATGGGAGCCCTAACTGAATACAAGCAGTGCAAGTTGTCACAATCAGATGATGATCATTCTCCTCTTCTTTTAGAAATTCCTAAGCTCCTATGACGTCTGTAGTTCCTTATAGTATATTGCCAAAGGATGTACCCAAGCCTTAATTGTGGCCTTTACCCTAAACCATTTCCTTGAAGGCATCTTGTGATGCTGTAAAACTTAAATTTTAACATCCAGCATGAAAATTTTTATTTTTGTGTGTGTGTGTTAACTTCAGGACTATAACTTGTTGGTCGTAATGATGCTTATGGGTGAAGCTGATGCTTATGGGTCAGCACTGATGCTTATGGGTAGCTCTGCCCATGCTCACTTTTATTAGATGAGAGCATAAGATAACACTCAAGCATTGGAAAAATGTATAGATATAGGTATACAAATGTATAGATATATATCTATATATGTGTAATATGTTGTAATGAGTAATATAGATTCGTATATGTACAAAGTCACACTGCACATACTCATCAGGTTGGGTTTTTTTAATGAAAATATTTCAGAGACAACTAGCATTGTAACATTAGCACGGTGCAGTTAAAGAGCATGTTTAAATGTATAAATGTATTAGGCAATCCTTATAAGCATTAGATTATCTGGGAACAAACCATGAGGAATATATATGTTGGGTATATAAGTTGGTTTTCTCTCATTTCCAGCTACCTTAAAGACTTTACTTGTGGCTCTTTTTGAGATGACATGATCCTCTATGACCTGTTCCTTATCAGTACTATAGTTACATTATACAAATGTATAGTTACATTGTTCCTTATCAATACTATAGTTACTAGCACTTGACTAAAGGTAGTACCATCTACTAGTAATACCACACTGTTTGTGAATCCCTTCATGTACCATGCAATTTCATGTCACTATGCTTTACTCATATTATTTTAACTTTCTGCAACTCTATTATTTTTTCAATTAACTAATATGACTTCTGTAACAGGTAATGGCATGTCTTCTCCAGGAAGTCTTCTTTGAATCCTGTTTTTTACTCTTTACATACCTCTGTGTCAGCACTTAACTGTACGTTCTTTGAAAGAAAGGACTATATTTGATAACATCTAATACAATGCCTCATGTAATTAACAGACATTGACATGTTCATTAAGATTATCTGAACTATTAGGTAGAATGATTCCTGAGTCTGATTGTACTCTTCGACTCTAAGTCCAGATTTCCAAAAACATTTTCGATAGTGTTACTTCAATTTTCTGTTTTCATATCAAATTATATCCCCCTGTTATAATTAACTGTCCTTCGTAACTTTCAGTTTTTCTCCCCCAAAATTTGGCAATGACAGGCTGCTCCTTCCTTTCCCTCACAAAATGCGAAATAACTAGCGTTGGCTTTTTCCTTCATAAAGTAACTCAAAATGCACATTAGCTCTTACCTGAATGTTTACAGAAGCTTCTTAATTAGTCTCTTTTATCTTTAGTCAGTTCTTATTCTGACCCATTCTGTTTGCCATTACCTGATTAATCTTTCCCAAAGCACTTTTTTCATTGTATCACCCTCCAGTTCAAAATCCTTCAGTGTCTTCTTACCACTTTAAGAATGAAGTCTTGATTTTTCTTTTAACAGCAGGATTAACCATTTTTGTATCTCTAGCCTCAGACATAGTGACTAGCACTGAGTAACTTCTTCTGAAGTGAATGAAGAAAACATATGACTGAACAAATGGAACACCATTTGTATTCTTTAATTTATTGCCTTCCAATGCTACTATAAAAATTCTCTATTATAATCAAAGTGGTTACTTTTTTTTCGTTCTTCAAACACCTTGTTCTTTTATATATTCCTTTTAAGATGTAAATTATATTACACTTCTGCTTTTGTGGCTTGTTATCCACTTTGATTTTATCCAGAGTCCTTACATGGCTTACAAGATCTTACATGATCTGGAACCCTGCCACCTCTCCAGTTCATCTGCTGTTCATCTGTCACCCATTGTGCTTCAGCCACCTTGGACTCCTGGTTGTTGTTCCTTGAGTCTATGAAACTGTGCCAGGCCCAGCTCCTTTGCACTTTTTCTTCTCAGTGGAATATTCTTCCCCATATACCTGTGTGTTTCCCTCCCTTACTTATTCAGTTCTTTGCTCAAATGTCACCTTCTTAAAAGGTGTTTCCTGATCATTGTGCAAGTACAGTGTTCTTGTACAAAGTTCTATCAATCATTATCCCCATACTATGATTTCTTTTTTATACATAAAGCTCACCACAAGTTGAGGTATTACATGTTTGTATGTTTAATTATCTGTCTCTCATTAGAATATAAGTTCCAGAGGGCAGAGACTTAGTCTGTTAGCTAGTTTTGTACCCTTCTGCTTAGAACGTATGCTGTATGTGTTGAATTAGAGAGTAAGTGATTTGATTTTATATACCTTTGTGTTTTTACTTTCCTCCTTTTCACCTAAACACTCCTTACCTATCCTTTGAGAATCACTTCCACGCCCATTTTCTTGTGCTTCCCCCCAAAGGTTTTTCTCCTCTGAGTTGGTAAAACAATCTTATACCTTGTTTTGCACTTATACCTATAGAGTAAAGGAGTAGTTTTCAATCCTCCTCCATGACAGGATTATGTATGATCTTGTTACTTAGTCTATAAACTGCTAGTTGCATGGTCATTTCCTTATCTGTTGCAGGAATTAAATAGGGCCTATTCAATAAATGAAATAATTATTGATCAGAAAATCAAAGATTGTTTATTGAAAATATATATGCCAGATCTATTCTAAGTGTTTGGCCTTTATTAATGT
Organism: Pongo pygmaeus; assembly: GCF_028885625.2. Classification (NCBI taxonomy): domain Eukaryota; kingdom Metazoa; phylum Chordata; class Mammalia; order Primates; family Hominidae; genus Pongo; species Pongo pygmaeus. Next base: position 96,913,424 of record NC_072378.2, on the reverse strand, counting down.
AATTCTGTAGGTACTATTATTATCCCTGTTTTTTAGATGAGGAAAGCCAAGAAGGTGACTGCCCACAGCATGGTCCACCATGGGATAGCAGCATCTGCCTGATAGAAATGTAGACCCTCGGCCGGGCATGGTGGCTCACGCCTAGAATCCCAGCACTTTGGGAGGCCGAGGTGAGCAGATCTCGAGGTCAAGATATCAAGACCATTGTAGCCAACATGATGAAACCCCGTCTTTACTAAATAAACAAAAATTAGCGAGGCATGGTGGCACGCATCTGTAGTTCCAGCTACTCAGGAGGCCGAGGCAGGAGAATTGCTTGAACCCAGGAGGTGGTGGTTGCAGTGAGCTTAGATGGCGCCACTGCACTCCAGCCTGGCACCAGAGCGAGACTCTGTCTCAAAAATAAACAAATGAGGCCGGGCACGGTGGCTCACACCTGTAATCCCAGCACTTTGGGAGGCCAAGGTGGGCAGATCACGAGGTCAGGAGATTGAGACCATCCTGGCTAACATGGTGAAACCCCGTCTCTACTAAAAATACAAAAACATTAGCTGGGCGTGGTGGCAGGTGCCTGTAGTCCCAGCTATTCGGGAAGCTGAGGCAGGAGAATGGTGTGAACCCAGGACGCGGAGCTTGCAGTGAGCCGAGATGGTGCCACTGCACTCCAGCCTGGGTGACAGAGCGAGACTCCATCTCAAAAAATAAGTAAATAAATAAAATAAACAAATGAAATGTAGACCCTCAGACCAACTGCATCAGGAGTTAAAAACAAATAGTAAGTATTATGATTAGGCCCAATGCTGAAGATGCAGAAAAATCTTTAGTGAGGCCAAGACATTAGTATTTGTAGAAAGATGTACAGATGATTTTGGTGGTAGTCAACATTGGGAACTACTTACAATAATAACAAGGAAGTGGATCCTTGTTACTACTGTGTTATACAGTGAAATGTAACTGAAAAACGTAAGTAATTTTATACTCATAATCATCTACAAAGTCAAGACTAATGAAAATATGAGGGTAAATTCTAAAAGTGATGACTTTTTACTGGTATGTTTTCATACTAGTGCTAGTTACTGTTTTTGGGACATGGGCAAGCAACTTCATTTTAGGCACTTCACCCCCTTTATTGTATATAAGACAGCATTATTATAGGCATGCTTGGTTTGCTAGCTTCATCACTGGATTCCTGATTTGTTGTTCTTTCCCAGTCTTGCAAATTAACTCAATTTTGGGGCATAGGAAAATTGTAAATTATCACACATCGTTGACCTTTGGAATCCCTATAGAGCCTGGCACTCCCCAGAAGTATTAAACTTTTAATGTGTATGCATCTGGTATATCACCTGGGATTGGCTGTTATACTACTTTATAACTACCTTTATTAAGAACTTACATATGAATGAGTGAATACAGCAATGTGACATTTGGAGCATGTATTATTTATTTGTGTAGTAAAATGGTATTTGAGGCAGCTGTAGCATAGTGATTATGAATTGGGGCATTGAAACTAGACTGTTTGGGTTCAAATCCTGGCTCTGCTGCTTACTAACAGCATGACCCAAGCAAATTACTTATCCTTTCTGTACTGAGATTCCTTGTTTATAAAATGAGGGCAATAAAATACAGATTAAATTAGTTATTAAAGGTCAAACACTTAGAATAGGGCTAGTACATATATTATCATTAAACAGTTTTTAATTCTCTGGCCAACAATAATAGTTACTCTTTATTGAATATGTCTTATTTAATTCTTGCAGCAGATGAGGAAATGACCATCCAACTGCTAATTGGCAAAATAGGATGTATACTTTAGTATGTCTGTCTCCAAAGCTTGTTATCTTTCTAGTGATGTTCGAATGCCTCTGAGAACATGTTTATTAGGATTTAGAAGCAGTAGTGCATATTGTCTTGCCTTATAGTCTATGAAAGTGCATATTATTTTACCTTGTCTACAAAGTACTTTTACCTAAATGCTGTGACCTTAATGCTTTAGCAGCTCCATAGAGGATAGTAGGGCATTATTTCCATTTAACAGATGAAAAACTGAGGCTTAGTAGTTTTCCAGAGTCACAAGCTGATCTTTTCTGGCTTAGACAAGAGCTCATTTGAAGAATTCTCCTTGCATTTCAAGGAGCCCTTATTTTTCTCTGTAATAGTATGTGACGGTAAGCATCATTGCCACTGCTGTGCTTTATCATCAAAACAGTCAACAAACTCTTTGCTTTGATTTCACATATTCATTCATTCATTCATCCATCCATCCATCCATCTACCACCTACTCACCCCCTCCTCCACATATGCACAGACACACACATGTACTGGGGCGTCTGTTACATGGAGGCATTGCAAAGTATGCTTGAATTGCTACTTGCCAGCCTGGTTTCTCCCTGATAATTTGGGCATGCACAGGATTGGGGCTCAGGATTGAAACTACCATTATCTCAAATTGAGGCTTTGTAAAAGTCTCTTCATACCTAGAAGCTGTTTGTTGTTTTTTCTCAATTTTTTGAAGACAAGATTGGATTAGATGATTTTTTGGGTAACTTCCACTGTTTAAATTTCAGGGTTTTTTTGTTTTTCTGATAATACCATTACCTTAGTTATGTTATATTCTTCCTGGATAATAAGGCAGAGTAAGCCCTGTTTCACAGATAAAAGCAAGTATGACAAGAGGATTCAGTGTCTAAGGTTTTTTAGTGAGTTTAGCTGAAGCTAAAATGGTTATAGAGTGTCCTGATTCCCATTTAGTTTTCCATCAGATCAATAAGATACTTGGAATAATTACTCATAGTGGTTTGGAACAACTTTTTGACTTAAAATTTTCCATTATATTTTTCACTAATAAATATTTTTTTAAAGTTACCATGTTTGCAGTAGAGTTAAAAGAGGAATTCAATTATTGCTGTTATTCCTTATCAGTCGTATTTATTATATTATGCTTTTTCCATGTGATGAAAAGTCCATCAGTAGACAATTTTAATTTTCCTTAAACTTTGAGGCATCATGTATTAGAAATAATTAATATACAACTGTGAATACCAGGAAAGTGGTATGTAGGATGTCATACCTTATTCTGTAAGTTACAGGAGAAACAATGGTATGCCAAGATTAGAAGCGAAAACTATAAGCAGTGGTCCAGTAAGTGTTCCCAGAAGGCTGCCTAAGTTACTAGGGAGGAGCAGAAACTGAGAGACCAGACTGGCAGGTAGAAGTTTCAGGTACAGGGTTCCATGTCTCTCATATGATAGATGCCTCAATAAATTTGTGTGTCTGTGGGGATAAGGTATCTGTGTGGGAGTAGAGAGGTGGGGGCAAAATGGATAAGTAAACATGAAATCAAAGCAAGAAGTAGCAGACAAATAAAAACAGGAAATATTGGAAAGTGGGGCGAAAGAGCAGTCAGGTGAAAGAATCAGGAAAATACTTGAAGATAATGAGGAAAGCTAAAGGAGGCAGGGTAACTAAGCTAAAATAGAAGCGTAGGAACACCTGGATAATTGGTATGTGAAAGTGTGGGTGTTTATATAGTGTAATGATAGGCTTCTAAAAACTTTTCAGAATGTTATTTCCTGTGGTCTTCACAATAACCCTGTTAGGTGGATATAGCAACAATTGTTCCTATTCTTGACTCTAAAGAAAACAGCGAGTTGGGAGGTTACTTGTTTTTCCAAAGCCACACAGCTCTGGATAGCTATGCTAATAACCATGTTTATTACACAGCATAGTTACTCCTTTTGTCTCAATTTTCTCATATATAAGATTTGAATAATAATTATGTCTACCTCGTAGGATGAGAAACGATGCTTATACAACACTTTGCATGGTGCTGGCCTCATAGTAAATACCAATAAATGCTGGATGTTGCTGTTATTTCCACCAATGAGAGCTGCAATTTGAATAACTTGACATTCAGCAAATTTATTTTCTACTATACTGTATTGTATCTTTTATAATGTAAGAGAGCTGGTTACATGTGTGTATTTCCTTATCTGATCTTATATTTCCAAACTGATCTTAACGTGAAATCTGTCTTTACTCAAATAAAACAATTGCCAAGTGTTGGGAGATCCTACATCCTTGTGTTATGTCTTTCAGTTTCTGACCAGAAATCACATATTTTTCCTTTTATGCAAAAAATCTACTTTCATATTTCTACTGTTTGTATTGAAGAAGGTAAAAATGTCTCATAAAACAGCCATCACCTAGAACTATATTACGTTCTTTATAATGTTTTATGTATGTTTTGTGTTTTCTTTTACATTGTTACCTCTAGAGACAGAGCTGCTTCTTGGCATTTTTGTAAATGTACCTTCAGCAGATATGCAGTGGTCACATCTAATATAATTTCTTTTTTCAGTAGTCTGTATAATTAGTTTTCTGGTTCAAACATGTAATTTTAAAAAATTACCGGTGACTGCAAGGGGTATTTCTAGCTATTTGGCTATAGTGCAAAAATTTGGTTCTTCCTTCAGACTTCTATTACAGTACACCCTTGGCATTTCCTGTATTTGTCACTCACTGATTTCTTTATGCTTAAATAAATTATTATTATAAGGTCTTAAACAACTTGTTTCTGGTTTAAAATAGCAGATAATCATTTCTTCTTATCCAGACTGAAAAAGCTTGAACATTCAAACTATTGAGCAGAAAGCATTTTGCATATTCCCGGGGATATTAGCTGCTTTTCAAATCCAAAAATACAAAGTGGGTTCACATTTCCAAAACAAGTGTGGTTTGGGGTCATTGTCTTACCCTTAGTTGAAACTTGTCTTAGCTGTTTTAACTCAACCTTGGAGGATGTAATCTATAGCTTTAAAATTTTTTACCTCACACTGGTTTTATTTTTTTTAAATTAATTATTCTTTTTTTTTTTTTTTTGGAGTCAGAGTCTCACTGTTGCCCAGGCTGGAGTGCAGTGGTGCAATCTCAGCTCACTGCAACCTCTGCCTCAAGCAGTGCTCCAGCCTCAGCCTCTCAAGAAGCCAGGACTACAGGCACATGTCACCACGCCCGGCTAATTTTTTGTATTTTTAGTAGAGATGAGGTTTCACCATGTTGCCCAGGCTGGTCTTGAAATCCTGAGCTCAGGCAATCCACCCATCTCAGCCTCCCAGAATGCTGGGATTACAGGTATAAGCCACTGCACTCGGCATTTTTTTTTTTTTTTAAACCTAATGGATTCAGAACTTTGAATCCTATCCCCACATTAGCTCCTAGTTATACTCCCTGGTACCTCAACATTTTGTTCTGGAGAGGTCAAAGGTGGTTCACATTTGTTGGCCTTTCTCATTATTGCTTTGAATACATGTTTTCTAGCATCTCTTATAGTCTTTCCTAATGTTAGAATTCTGATGTTGCTCCTGGCCCTTCAAAAGACACAGCTACATGTGGCTTTTCCAGCCCCTTTTCTTAAGCTTTCTGAAATTCCTTTAATTAATTAATTTATTTATTTATTTATTTATTAGTTTTTTTGAGAAAGTCTTGCTCTGTCACCCAAGTTGGAGTGCAGTGGCACAATCTCGGCTCACTGCAACCTCCACCTCCTGGGTTCAAGCAATTCTCCTACCTCAGCCTCCTGAGTAGCTGGGATTACAAGCGTGTGCCATCATGCCCGGCTAATTTTTTTGTATTTTTATTAGGGAGGGGGTTTCACCATGTTGGTCAGGTTGGTCTTGAACTCCTGGCCTCAAGTGATCCACCCGCCCTGGCCTCCCAAGTGCTGGGATGAAATTTCTTTAAGTAGAAAGAGAAGATAATTTATCAATGTTTAATTCACTTAAAACTTGTGTGTGTGTAGGTGCGTAAGGGTGCATGTCTTAGTGTGTAAAAAGAAAAGTGGGCTTCAGAGTCAGATTTAAGTTCAGATGATGGGGCCAGCCCTTTCTAGCCATGTGACCTTTGGGCATATTTAGCTTTCCTACTGTTAGCTTCATCATCTATAAAGAGGATTAATGATACCTATCTCATAGAGTTCTTCCAATTTTAAAAGAATTTAATTAATTTAAGGAATTTCTGGCACATACATAGAGGTCGATCAGAAATGTTACTCCTTCCTAGGGAATAGGTTTTAGTTAGTAAATAAAACGGCTTTTTTAGAAATGGTGAGCAAAATCCATCCTACTCAAGTACCATAAGTTATTTATTGTCTTTTGAAACCAATATACTTTGAAAAAGCTATAAAGGGCAGTAGAAATGCTGGTATTATTTTACATGGATTCCACTGTGTAGAAATGTACTCTGAACTTTGCTGTGTTGATATAGGCAGTTGAGTTAGTTGCCAGATGGATTTTAGTGGTTTGTTATTTATCTCACTCTAAGATAAAGGAACTGAAATGGTTCTCTAGCCACTAGTTCAAGTTGAAAGCATCTCAAGAAGTTTTTACAGAAAGGACATAGCAGATATTTGGTTAGCTTTTATGAGAATTGCTTACTGTATACTCTTTCCCCAGCCATTTGTTCACTTGTTTTTTCAATATTTCATGTAGTATTAAGTAACATCCCATAATTTTCCAGGAATTCCAATGTAAAGGGGCTCAAGGCCCTAATGTTATACAATTTATACTTAGAATTTTTACTCACTCTTGGGTAGTTATGTGAAATATTCTAAGATGTGATCTTATAACCAGCTTGATCTTTTTGTGGGATTGCTTTAGATACATGTGATAGTTCTGTGGTTTGTATAGTTCTTTCATGTATCCACTTCCCCTAAACTGTTTAAAAACATCAAACATCTTTTTTAAAGTACTTAATTATTTTTCTTAGTGGAATGCTGTCTCTATTAAAGGAAGTCTTCTCCATCGTTTCCATTGGTTATTTTTTGCTGCTTTCTGTATAATTGAAAAAAAATGCAAATGTAAATGTATCCATGCATTTATGTCTACTCAGTTGATCTGGCAGTAATATAAATAGAAATAGGAATAATAGCATGGTTGTACATTTAGTTTTAAATAATCATATTATCAGTGGGTGCACAACATAAATGCCTTCTGTTCCACATCACTAAGAAGATCTCTTATTTCCCTCTCTTTGGTAACCTCAATTTACTGCACATGTTTCTATTAAGGTCTAGAGATATCTAAATTTTCGATTGAATTAATCAGCAAAGGTGAGTAAATGATTAATCAAAATTTGAGGCAGTATCGAATTATGTTTTATTATTTTATGAAGAGTAACTTGTTATTGTATATTACTGCCTACCAAGTGAGAATGATTATGAATCTTTTGGGACCAAAGTAGTAAGATTGTATCTAGCATAGTTTTGTCTACTACACAAGGTCTGCGTCTTGTAAACAAGGAAAGTATTTTCATTTAAAATACCACACATAAGCCAGATATACTTACCTTCCTCTTGGTACATCCATGTCCTAAAGCCCTCAGGAGAAAATGGTTTAAAAAATTGTTTTCATGTCTAGATTTTAAGTAAAAATCACTTGTCATGTATGAGTTGCAAAATGCAGACCTTCATTCTGAAGCTGCCTCTTTCTCATTTGGATCTGACATATTAAAAAGCATATAATTAATGGTTGACATTAGTAATTAACGTTAACTTTATGATGCTTAATATGCCATCATTCATCCATCAAACAACCAGAAATGCATAATGTCTTGGCATAAAGGTTTTAATTATATAAAATGTTTCTCATATGACATAAATGGAAAAAGCTCAAACTGTAGTTTAAGATTTTTGTAAGCATTTGTTAAGGGTGTTAGCTGTATTTTTATTTCTTTTTAGGAGTATGCATCAACAATTGTGTCAGGAACTTCAAAGGGACAATGTGGACCTATTTGTACAGTCTTCATTATCAGCTAAAGAGCGCCACCTTGCTGCAGTTGCCAATGCACTGTGGAGACACTTCTTTTCATTTTTGAAGAGTCAGAGAATGTCACAGGTAGTGCCTTTCTCACAACTTGCGGATGCAGCTGCAGGTCAGCATTAATTATTAATTTGCTAATTTCTCTTTTTGCAGACTCTTTGTCAGTATTTTCCTTTATTTTCTTAGTAACAAACTTGTATAGCTAACGTTTTGTCAGCCAGAAAGATGAAACAAATTACATATTAATAAATTGGGATCCTTTGGCTTATTTATTACTAAAAATTCAATGATTGTTTACTAAAAATAAGATAATTTTCTATCCTGAAAATATTGAATGTACATAGCTTTTCTTATGCATGTAATATTTTGGAAGGTAAACTAACATTTGATTACGTGTGATTCAAGTAGTTTATTTTCAAATTGTATGAGCAAATATATAGGTATAAGATGAAGTTAATTTGTGTAAAGAGCAAAAGAATATAAAATAAATACCACTTCAACCCCAAGAGGATGAGATCAGAATGACATTGAATATATAGGATGTTATTGCTCTGACTTCTACTAGATTCTACTTTAAGTTGTAATTTTTACTTAATTTGATTATTAACCTAAAGACATGTCCTTAGGCTTTAGGGGACTCTGGATCTCATGAAATTATAGGCAAGAATTTGAATATATGTGCATATATGTCATTTCTAAGAAGAGGCCATTGTCTTCTCAAGGGGGTATTTTGCTCAAAGTATGTTAAGAAGTATTGGAATAGACAGTGATTAGTATGGTAACTCCATGTACTTGAATGAAGTCCATTTAAAGGTATTTAATTTATTTTTAAATAATAGTTTTAAAAACCTAAGATTTAAACCAACATTTATCCTAGTGTGTGCGAGGAAAACTGAGCTTAAAGCACTGTGTGAAAGACTGAATGATTTAAATTTGAAAAGATTTTGAATTCTGATAACAATTCTATAATTAAGACTTTACGATGATAGATTAAAGAATTGTGACAGGACAACAATTTTCCAACTACTGTAATGTCTATGAAAATAAATATTGATATTCAACCAGTTTAAGCAGTCATTAATAGATGATATAACTTGTATACATGCATCATCCCAACTGCCAGTCAACAAAAATAATAATGCATCAGTTCAGTCAGTGCTGTCTTAGATGCTGAAGATAAATGGTATACAAATAGAAAGCAAAATATGTGGACTTTGGCTTTGATTTGAAATAAAGACTTGATAGTTTAGGAGAGAGTGATTTTCTTCATTTAAAAAAAGTTACTGAATACCTAGTTTAATAGGCATTGGAGAGATACTAATGGAGAAGAAGGACAAGAATACTTGTTCTCATGGAGCTCATAATCTAGTGTTGGGGCATAGGAAGACCACTAAATGAATAAATAGTGTAATGTGTGGTGATAAATGCTGTGGGAAAGAGTGGAATATAGGATAGGAATACAGAAGGCCAGAGGCAGTTGTAATTTTAAATAGAGTGGTCAGGAAGGCCCAAGTAAGTAATATTTGTGCCAAGAACTGAAGGAGATGAGAGACCATGCTTTGCAGAAGTCTGAAGGCAAGAACATGTCTGGTGTGTTTGAAAAACTATAGGGAAGCAGTAAAGGCTCATGTGGAATGAGAAAGGGAAAGAGAACTAAGAGATGAATCAAGAGGTAAGGGAGAGCTAGTTTGTGTTCTGCCTTGTCAGTGGTTATAAAGACTTTTGCTTTTACTCTGAGATTGGAAGCTGTTGAAAAGTTTTGAGCAGAGGAGTGATAAGAGTCCTCTGGCTGCTAGGTTGAGGCTAGACTTATAGGAAGACTAGGCAAGGGGAAAAGCAGGAAGGCAGTTAGGAAACTATTGTAATAACCCAAAAATGAGAGCTGTGGCTAGAGTGGTGGCAGTAGAGGTGGTGAGAAGTGGTCAGGTTTCCCATCTGAAGAAAGTATTTTCAAGGTAGAGCTGACAGAATTTGCTAAGTGGGTAAGATACGGTAACCAAATAGATAGAGGAATTAAGGGTAACTATAGCCATTTGCTGAGATGAGGAAGATTGACGCAAGAACAGATTTTATGAGGGAAGACTAACATTTTTATTTTGGTAATTTTTTTTAAGATGTTCATTAAATCCAAGTAGACATGTTAAGTAGACACTTGGATAATGATCCTAGAGTTTAGGAAGAGGTCCAAGCTAGAGATTTGAAGTTGGAAAGCATCCATATATAAGTAATTCTTTAAAACCATGAAACTGGATGAGATCACCCATAGAGTAAGTATGAATGAAAAGAAAAGTTTGAGGACCAGGCCTTAGGGTATTCCTTTGTTCAGATTTGTAGGGTCAGGAGAAACAAGAAAGGAGACTGGAGAGGAATGAAGGTAAGTTAAGAAAAACCAGGGAAGTGTGGTACCCTGGAGCCCAAGGAGAGGAAAGTGATCAACAGCTCAGTTTCTACAGATGGATCAAGTGAGATAAGGTCTGAGAATTAGTCATTGGATTTAATAAGAGGGAAGTCACTGGTGACCTGAAAGAGCAGTTCGTATGTAGTGGAGAGGCAAAGGCCTGATAGAAGATGATTCCAGAGAAAATGTGAAAAGAGGAATTGCAGACTGCAAATTTAGATTAATCTTTTTGAATATCACTGTTTAAGAGAAGTAGAAAAATGGAGATAGTAGCTAGAGGGGTCAAAGAGGAAGGTTTTTTTTTGTTTGGTTTTTAAATAACATGGGAGACATTTCAGTATATTTAAAATGGTGACAGGAATGCTCCAAAGTGAAGGAAAATTACATGGTACAAACAAAGTCACTTCTGTTTTAGTGCCAAGAGAAAATGGGATCTTTTAGAGAACTTGGCCTCAGTTCATCTCTAGTAGCAGAAGAGAAGGCCGAATAAGTGAGCCCAGATGAAGGCAACTGGGTAAATGTGGTAGCAGCTTGTGATAGTTCTCTTCTGATGTTTCTTGTTTCTCTGTGAAGTATTTAGTCAGTCCATCAGCTGAAAATGAGGAAGGGGCAGAAGGTGCTGGCTGTTGGTGAAGAGTGAAGAGAAGATATGCAATTGTACCCTAAGAGAATAAAAGACTGAATGGACTAGGGAAATGTCGTAGGAATGCTGGCCAATTATAAGAGCCTACTTGAAGTCTGTAGTCATCAATGTAAAGTGGTGTCAGTCAGCATGGTTCTTCTTAAGCCATTTAATACTGGTACACGTGGGGAAAAGGCCAAGAGTTTGAATTAAACAGGTGATGATTTTTCCAGGCCAGGACACAAATCAAGAAAGGAGCAAGAGTTGGTAGTATAAATGAATGAGTATAATAATGGACCATGCAATCAAGCGTCCTAAAGAGGGACAGGGACGGCATGGAGACAAGGAGGGATGAGGAAACCGTTGTAGGATCATTGGATTGTAGGTCCTGATGGAATCAAAGAATTGTTGGAGTTGGGGGAGAAGAGGAAAGTTGGAAAGCTAGTTTGGAGTCAAAAATTGGGGTACTTTACAATTGAAATTACAGAGATTGTAGTTACTGGTAATGCCAAGGTCTCTGGGTATCAGCATGGGAGTGAATGGCTGACGTAGAATGGAAGATAGATTCATTAAATCAGAGGAGTTCAAGAAATCAAGAGTCCATGACACTGGAGAAAAATAATCACAAAAGATTATGGCAGGAATGCTGTTGGAGAGCATGATAGTGAGCTACAGTCTACAAAGAATGAGAGGAGGAGGTGAACTAGGAAGTAGTAGGTAAATGCAACAAAGATAGTGACTAATATAGCCTGATGATATGAAATTCAAAGCTAGCAATTTTAGGGAGGAAGAAGGGAGAATAGTCTAGAAGCAGTAATGTGGACCAAGGAGTAATCTCACCCTATTGGTAGATCAAGTGGTATACGGGGAGTGGAAGAATAGACAGCCACCTCATTTCAGAAAGCTGCATAGGAGTTCTTAATAAATAATGTATTGACAAACAAATTAATATCGTACAAAATGAGTTTATGGGTTCCCAAGAGAAATCACAAAATAAAACATATTTGTTTAGCATGCTTAACTAAGGAATTCTAGTTCCTAGACTTTGTGGGTTCTCAAGGGAGTGGAGTGTCATTGATTGTAGGAGATCTCTGTTTAATAGAAGAGAATGTCCAGTGTCTAAGGTGAGAATGAACTGTTCACCTGTGGCAGATGACAAGTAAGTTTGCTTCCTTGGAAGACTAGATGCTAGACATATTTTATAAATAGGTCTTTTGAATGGTGGAGGCACATTAGCCAAAACCTCAGGCATAGAATTTGTAATTAGAGGGAGCCATTATAGATCCGTAATGATAATGCAGAAATAAATTCTTCTAGGCCTTTCTTGGAGATGTAGATGCTACAGAAATTTCTATGACAACATGAATTTGTTCAGTTTTAGCTTTTTGTTTGCTCTACATTTCTAAGTAGAACATTTTATTATTTGGTACTTAAAAAAAAAAAACACTTGTTATAATTGGCCGGAGGTGTGTGGGTCAGAAATGGTTTTTAAAGATTCCTCACCTTAAGTTTCTCTCATTTTGAATCTAGACTTTACTTTGCTAGCAATGGACATGCCAAGCACAGCTCCATCAGATTTTCAGCCTCAGCCAGTTATATCAATTATTCAACTTTTTGGTTGGGATGATATCATCTGCCCTCAAGTTGTAGCAAGATATTTAAGTCATGTCCTGCAAAATAGGTACGTGCTTTTATTTCAGGCATACACATTAATGCAAACCTGTGATAGATCAGTATCCTAGGAAGCTAAGAATTTTCACAAATGAGGACTGATCTCTACTACATATACTCTCACTTTGTCAGGTTTTTGCTTTCAGATATATCAGCCTTTTGACAGTAGTAATAGTAAGAACACTAACTTATATTTTGTGGCCTGCTTTAAAAAAAAAAAAAGTTGTTTGTTAAGCCCTTTCAAAACTGTTTTTGTAAGACTGCCTTATCATCATCCTGAAGTGACCTTTCTATACATCCCACTGTGAAAGAAATTACACATTTATTATTACTGAATATGTAAGATACTGGTATTTATTACAGTTTTCGATTTAATGATAGCTTTCCTTTTTACTGCTAGATTTTTAACTCTTAACTCACTCTTAACTCATGAGATCATGAACAAGATACTTCACCTGAGCAAGTATCTTGAACCTTATCTATAAGTATTTCCTGCCACATTACACAAGAGATCTGAGGAACCTCATTGGAAAAAAAAATAGAATAAATAAAGTTACAATAGAAATAGTGTAGAGTGGTCAGGAAGACTTGAATAAGAACATCAAGATGAGGGAAAATAAATAAATATACAAGCCTAAGAGGTCTTAGACCTCTTTTTAGTAACAACTGCTTGTAGAGTGAGAGAGCATATGTTTATGACCACTTCTCTGTTTACTTTTTCTAGGGTTTTTATTTTTATTCTACTTGCCACTTTCTTCATTACTATCTCACGTAGCTAGTTAATAAGCCCTTGCTTTTCTCTTGGTAGCCATATTCTTTCCTGTCTTCGTCCTTAGCATAAACCTACACATACATATGTACACATGTGTAGGTTTATGAGATCTTAGTCCTCTTAGGCCTGTGTATTTACTTTATTTTCCCTCATCTTAATGTAGTTTTTGTCCAAGCTGCCGATCAGTGGAAATGAAGAGAGATGTAGTTGGTGAGCTAAGTCTTTTCCTAAAGAAGCTTCAATAAGCAGTATCATTAAGTATACATTTTATCATTGGGCTTTCAGTTGTAAAGTAAGAGAGTTCAAATTCAGTTGGATTACTTTTACAATCCCTTCCAGTTTGGGAATTCTTTAATAGTAATGAACATTTATATTATGTATTAAAGACTTTTGCTGAAATAATTTGAAATAATTTCCACTTAAAAAATAATATTGTTAGCGTATTAGTAACATTTGAAGAAACTGAAATGCAAAGGTGTTGTATAGCTTTGGGAAAGTTATAAGGTAATAAATGACCAGTCTGTGTTCTTCTTCATTGTGTACTTTTTTATGACAACTTATATTCAAGGTATTTCAAAACATTTTTAGAGTTGTGGTTTGTATGAATTTTAAAAATTTTGGACATTACATAACCTTTTATATTTAGGTTAAGACCATCCCCATCCTCTCTGCCCTGACTAATGAATGGGTTAGAAATCAGATTTAGTGGCCAAGCGCGGTGGCTCATGCCTGTAATCCCAGCACCTTGGAAGGCTGAGGCAGGCAGATCATAAGGTCAGGAGATCGAGACCATCCTGGCTAACACAGTGAAACCCCGTCTCTACTAAAAATACAAAAAATTAGCCGGGCATGGTGGCGGGTGCCTGTAGTCCCAGCTACTTGGGAGGCTGAGGCAGGAGAATGGCATGAACCCGGTAGGCAGAGCTTGCAGTGAGCCAAGATCGCACCACTGCACTCCAGCCTGGGCAACAGAGTGAGACTCCGTCTCAAAAAAAAAAAAAAAAAAAAAAAGATACCAGGTTTAGCTAGCCCACTGTCTTCATATAAATAATTATTTTTTAAATCTGGCAAATGCTATTTTGGAATTCTTTGTGAGGTAATTTTTAGTAACAACTCTCCGTATAGTGAGAGAGCATACGTTCATGACTACTTCTCTGTTTACTTATTCTAACGGCCACTGATTTTTATTCTACTTGCCACTTCCTTCATTATTATCTCACCTAGCTAGTTATAATAAGCCCTTGCCTTTTCCTTGGTACCCACATTCTTTCTTGTCTTCTTCGTTAACGTAAACCTACACATATGCCATCAGTGGAAAAAGGAAAATTGAAAATTATAACATTAAAAATGAAAAGAAGGATATTTAACATCTTTTTGGGTTTATCTGTAGTATTCATTTTCAACAATTCATGCCTACGTTAGTGTGTTTGTCTGAAAAATAAATGAGGCCAAGGAGTTTGCAGGAATGTTAGAATGTTTTTCTTTACTTCTTAATCTGTATACTCAGTAAACATTGTTGTTTTTGTTTTAAAAATATTTGTCAATTTGTTTTTACAGCACATTATGTGAAGCACTTTCTCATTCAGGCTATGTATCTTTTCAAGCCTTAACCGTAAGATCATGGATTCGTTGTGTTTTGCAAATGTATATTAAAAACCTCTCTGGGCCTGATGATTTGCTCATAGATAAAAATTTTGAACAGGCAGTTGGTAAGTAAGTGTAGGTTTTTTGGGGAGGATGGAGGTATCTATGGAAAGCTATTTGCTGTCTAGATCATTTGTTATGTAAATTAATAGAAAATATACAAAATATTCGTAATTGGGTATGAATACAAGCAGAACTTTATTTCCTTTTGTAGCCTGTTTCTTTGTTTTTGTTTTTGTTTTGTTTTTTTTATTTTCCTGTTACTATATATGACAAACTTCTCTGCTATAAAAGGTAAAAGAACTTGTTTCCTTGGAAGCCAAGAACAGAAATTTGCTCCTCAGGTGACAAGGTATTTTTTTAAAGAAACTGATCATGAAAAAAGTAGAACTCTGAAGCAAATAACCAGATATCACACTGTGAACACCCTAAAAAGAAAAATACCCAATTATGAAAAATTCTCTCCCATTTTATATTAGATATTTTGCCTTTCTTCTGCTTTACAAGTAGTCATTGAGTGATATCTGTACTTTTTAAAAAATGTCCCATGCAGTTCTGTTGTCTGTAGGACATGTCTTTTCCCAAAGCTATTGTTTGTGGCCACTTGTTAATTTCATGAAGGTCGGCCGGAAAAAATCCTCCAAATTTACTTTAATATTTTATTATATCAGTTGGTGTTACATGAATAACTTTTGGGGCAAGGATGTTCGTAAGTGAGAGAAATTTAATTTGAAGTCCTTGTGTGGAAATTTGAATTTTAAACGAAAGCATGTCATAAGTGAAGAATGCTGTATTACTTCTCATATATACATTATATATATGTTGTATGTGTGTTTATGTATATAGTATGTTATATAAATTGATATAACAAATACTATTTTACTATTTTAACAGAAAAAGAGTACATGAAACAGTTGGTTGAACTGACAAGGTTACTATTTAATCTCTCAGAAGTAAAGAGTATTTTCTCAAAGCCCCAAGTTGAATATTTATCCATCTCAGAAGACCCTAAAAA
The DNA here is from genome assembly GCF_028885625.2 of Pongo pygmaeus. Taxonomy (NCBI): domain Eukaryota; kingdom Metazoa; phylum Chordata; class Mammalia; order Primates; family Hominidae; genus Pongo; species Pongo pygmaeus. Next base: position 96,897,484 of record NC_072378.2, on the reverse strand, counting down.
AGCACTTGTTCGATTCTTTGAGGTATTTATCATTTATTAGTATAATTGTCCAGATTAATTACAATTAATTTTCAGAAAAACCTGAAGTATTCTTGAAGTTTTTCTATAAAATGAATTTTTATAAATTGAATCATATTATTGATTGCCTGCTATTATAAAGTTCTGGAGGAAGAAAAATGTGAATCTAAGGTATAGTACAATTCACACTTAAGGACAGCAGAAAAATTACATTAATGAAGAATAATAAAACTAAAGAATATGGCAAAAAAGCTGTACTCTAAGGCTAATCTAAATTATAGGAATATTGACACAGTTGCTGGACAACCTCATTGTTCATATGCTTGGGAACTGAATATCCTTATAAACATTCCATAATACTCCCACCTTAGTGTTTATCACCCTGTAGCGAACAGTGTGGGCATAAGCACCATCTACTTCATATGATAGTATAGTTGGTGCATTAAAATCCAATCCATTTGTTTTTTGTTTCCATAATAAACAGTACCATTCAAAATTTTATTTTTAATTATTAATTTTACAGAAATTTATCTATGTGAGAGTGTTTGTTTTACAAACCTAGTTGAAGTTGTTAATGTGTTTGGATTAGTGTCTTTTGTAAGCTATTAATTGTAAAAGTTGGTTTATTTTCCCACAGAGTGGTTGGTATTAGCTGCAGTGAAAATAATTAAAATCAATAAGCTCTTTCCATAAATGTTAATTCTTCCATTGGTTTCTATTAAGTTAAAGTACAATTGTATGACAATTAGAGATGTCATGCAATCTCTAAAAATATTTGATAGCAGTAAATGCAGATGTAAAATACACATTCCATTTGGACCCTTATTTAGTTGTTGATTGGATCTGAACCTGCAATTAAATGCCTGTGGTGTGCTAGGAGCTATAATGGATTGGAAATGGAGCTAGAAATCAAGTTCTTCATTGATAGTTTTCATCTAGCCCAAATTAATTGTTCTTTCACCACTAAGAAAATGAGTTTTTTGCTGAATGCTAGATGATAATATACTAGAACTTCATAGGGATTTGAAAAACCAAAAGAAGTAGTTCTCTTTATCTCAGGTAGCCTTTACTTCTCTGTGTATACAAGACATACACAGAGACTAAAATAGTAACACAAGGCATTATATGCTAAGTGCCAGTTGGTTGACAGATCAATCAGTAGGTAAAGAATTTAAAGCATTTTGGTATAAGAAGTTTGGATTTTATCCTGTGAAGAGTGTGAAGGCTTTGTAAGTTTTTAAGTAGATATGATTTGGTTAAATAATGTTTTTAATGAAAATAAGTAACAATAGTGTAGCTTGAAGGTGCAGAGAACTGTTGGCCAAAAACTAGTGAGGTTTAGAAGGAATTGAAGATTGAATGATTGTGGGGTTTCTGAATGGATATGAAATAAATGCTGTGTTTGACTAAAAGAGTGATGATACCTTAAGGAGAAATAGGAACATCATGATTTAGGGTGACAGAGAAGTAGGTGAGGAGTAGGTGAGGAATTCAGTTTTAAATTTACTCATTTTTAAGTTGTATCAGGTCTCCCCAAGATTGTCCCTCAGTTCTGTAATTCATAGGACTTAGCATATAGTTGTATTCACAGCTATGACTTATTAACAGAGGGATACAAAGCATAATCAGCAAAAGGAAAGATGCATAAGGAAAAGTCTGAAGAAACCAGGCACAGCTTCCAAGATTCTTTTCCCAGTGAAATTACACAGGATATGCTTAATTCCTTCAGCAAGGAATTGTGACAAGACGTGTGAAACACTACCTGCCAGGGAAGTTCCTTAGTGACTCATTGACCATGGTTATTATTGGGGACTGGTCACGTATGCCCTCTTTGCCTCATACTTAGAGAATTCCAGTTCCAGAAGGAAAGCAGGTATTCAGCATAAACCATATTATTTGCGTAGACCAGTTTAGGATCAAGGAATTGTAGGAAGCTTTTCAAAATCTAAGACCCCAAATACCAGCCAAGAGCCAGCCTTGCAAGCAGGACATTTTAAGAGTAGCAATCTTGGGTCTGCTGTATTAACTCTTTTCTGTACAGAAATGATAGTATGACATCTAAGTTATTATTATCAAGGTACTGAGAAATGCATGTTTTTTAGGCTAGGGAGGTTAAGCCTAAGCATAGAGAAATATTGAGAAGTCTAAGGCACTGGTGTTCAAAAGTGTAGTCCATAGACCCCTGGGAATTACTGATACCACCTGCTCAAGACTGTATTAATATTTGCACAAATAGTGTAAAATCTTTTACATGAATCAACACTGTGGCCCAAGATTATACTAGTATTCATTATAATTGATATTGCCATGCATTTACAGAAGAAAAAGCCAGTTTCACTTAAGAATATCTTCAATGAAGCAGTAAAATTATTTATTTTATTACGTTTTGACTCTTGAGTACATGTACTTTCAGTATTCCGTGAATGACAATGCAGAGTGCACTTAAAGCACTTTTGCTGCATACCAAAGCAATGTGGTTGTCTGAATGAAAAGCACTTGTGTGATTATTTGAGTTGTAAGCTGAACTGACTGCTTTTATCTTAAAAGAACAACTGACAAAGTATGGTTATTCAGACTTGGCTATTTGGCAGACATTTTCTCAAAAAATGAATGAAGTGAGCGTGTCACTTCAAAGCAAACAACTGACAGTATTTGTTGCTAATAATATAATTCAAGCTTTCAAGAAAATTAGAATTTTGAGAAACTTGTATTTGTCATTGTGATCTTGAGAGCTTCCCAATACTTATTTTCTGATGAGAATGGTGGTGGTATTAGCAGGTGTGATTTTTTTTCCTGATATAAATAATGAAGTGTGTCAATATTGGGAAGCTGTGTAACGCAGTGAACCACAATTTTCCAAATGACGAATACAGGCTTTTAAAAAAGCATTCATGAATGTAAAAGATTCACTCAAAATACAGGATAGACCAATGGCTTTTAATTTAACAGAGTATAAAATGTTCATTGACATGGTTTCAGACTCCATGGTTTAGTTACAACTAATCTGTAGGAAATACCACTTGTCAAGTTTTGGTATAATAGCAAAGAGCAATTCTCATGGTTATGTGAAAAATCTTTCAAAATATTTCTTATTTCTTATTCTTCTAGCCACATATATTTTTGAAGCTGTATTTTCTTCATCTGCAGCATACCACAATAAATCATGCAGGAGCAGATACAAGAATCGAGCTGTCTTTTATTAAGTCAGACATAAAAGAGATTTGTAAAAATGTTAAAAAATACTACTTTGCTCACTAAATTTGTTTTTTTGTTTGGAAAATAGTCTTTCACTAAAATATGTTACTTACATGTAATGTTCATTATTTTTCAATGAATTATTAAATAAAATTTTCTAATATAAATGTCAATAGATATAACCCAAATAATGAAAAGCTCTTCAAGATCCTCCATTTTTAAGTGCACAAAAGGGAACAGAGACCAAAGAGTTTGAGAACGTCTAGTCAAGGGAAAGAAGTGTAGAAAACAAAGGGAAGAGAGCTAAATAGAGAGGAAGGGGATTAGTCCAGTATATCTCTTGTTCTTATCTGCTAATCTCACAGTCACTCATTTAGGTTCACTGACTTTCTTATCTTTTTTTTCATTTCACATTTTATTGTCAGCATGTCCAACTTTAATGTCACCATGGATGACTTCTATTAAGCTTTCATTTCAAAGCTTCTGTAGTACTCCTTCAGTCTTTCAGTGAAAGAAGTAGTCTTTCACTTCTGCCCTACTTCATCCACCCACTTCAGTGACTAAACCCGGAGCAGTGTAATCTCTTGGAGCATCTGAAAGCTCGTTGACTACCATCGTCTGTCCTTCCAGCTCATGAGTGACCACATTATGACCTTCCCCTCCCTGTTATCCTAGTACAACATTCTCCCAAGGCCTCACTTCCTTCCCTATTCACCGTATTAGACCCCTTGGGGCCTTACTTCAGCTGCTCTTACCAACATTCTCACAATGTTTTCTTTTGGTCACACCTACAAACCCTCAACCTTGGCTCAGTGCAACCACCTGTTCTCTTTCCTTTGTCTTACATGCTGAGTGCTGCAGAAGAAAAATCACAGAATTGTTTGTATTGGTGCCATTCATGGTCCAATTTGGGTCATTGGAATTCATTATAAGTTCTCAAAAATGGTTTGAAAATTTGATTAGTTTACTGAAACTTTCTTTTTTTTTTTTTTTTTTGAGACAGTCTTGCTCTGTCACCAGACTGGAGTACAGTGGTGTGATCTCGGCTCACTGCAACCTCCACCTCCTGGGTTCAAGCCATTCTCCTGCCTCAGGCTCCCGAGTAACTGTGACTACAGGCACATGCCACCACGCCCAGCTAATTTTTGTATTTTTAGTAGAGATGGGTTTCACCATATTCGCCAGGATGGTCTCGATCTCTTGACCTCGTGATCTGCCCACCTTGGCCTCCCAAACTGCTGAGATTACAGGCGTGAGCCACCTCACCCAGCCACTTTCCTTAAACTTTCTAATCCATCTCTTAGCCAGTCTTCTCTTGATTCTTTTGTGACCTTTCACCCCTTGCTTATTCTAACCTTTCCTCAACTTATTCTCTCATTTATTTCCTTTCCTCTTCTTCTCATGTCTCTGTTCTTCTCTTACTGATTCACCTCACATTTCTCTCTACCACTCTCCATTTTGCCATCTCTACCTTCTCTGCCCATCCTTTTTTTTTTTTTTATTCTGAGAAGCTGGCATCAGATGGCTCATAAAATTCTAGGAAGAAAAGTGAATTCATATCATAAAGCTGAACTTTTTAGAGGTTTTGCTTGTAAAAATTTGGCATTACTTGTAGGTCTTCCTTGTAGGGGAATTTGGGGATTTTGAATTCCTAGTAATCTACTGGAAAATATGGTGAGCCAACCTGTTTGGAAGTCATGATGTGATTTAGTTACAGGGTATGTGTACATAAGTTTCACATTTTTTTCACTGATATTTTGCTAAGTTGGCCCTTCTTATATAAGTACTTATTGGTGAGTTTTTAAAAATTCTTCCTTTAACCTTTATTTTAATAATAAAAGACAAGACTTAATTCTCTTTACTTGTATTTTAATTGCTATGTATCTTTATTGGAAGGTTACAAATGAAGGCTTAAATGTAAAGGGCTATGGGTGCATGTGTAGAAAAAGAGAGAAAAATTATCTTTATGTTCCAAATCTTTATGGTATAAAACTTGGAAAGTTAAATAATGTTTTTCTTTATTTATAGGCTGTTGGTGTAACTTACGGGAATCTCCAGACACTTTCTGATAAATCTGCCATGGTCACAAAGTCCTTGGAATACCTTGGTGAAGTATTAAAATATATTAAGCCTTATTTGGGAAAAAAAGTTTTCAGCGCAGGGCTGCAGCTGACTTATGGAATGATGGGTATGTATTCCTGACATTATTTTGCTAGTAACATTTCCTTGGGTTGAGCCTATACTATCATGATGGATAGGTATATATTGGCTAAATCACTACCCTCCATACAATCATAAGAGTAATCTGAAATACAGTGATTTAGCTTAAAATAATTCATGTTGGCCTTCAAATCTATCTCTGTCTTGTTCTATCTCTTTTCAGTACTTTTGATTGTTTTAATATTAAAATTATGATCAATACAGAAAATATGCTAGCACCAATTGCTTTCAGTAGTCTGTCGTGAGTCACGTTTCAATGCCTGAATAACTAGAATGGACCTTTTTTAAAAAAACGCTGATCTGTTGTTAGAATTAAAATCATCAGAAAACTATCACTTACATCTATTTCTACGCTCTGTATGAAGGAGATAGGATGTAATACAGCACTAAAAATATTTATGCTTCAAATCTTGTTTCTCACAATACTCTTCCCTTTTCAAAAAGAAATCTTTTTCTATTTCTGTTCTATAACAATGGAGTTTATCTTTCTTTAGGAAGTCAGTGATTAACATATCTTTTTTTACTAAAACCATGGTGCTAACCAAAACTAAGAATTGGACAAAGGTAAATGAGAAAGATTTTCTTAGAAGCTTTTATATAGAATTTAAGTTTTTTGTTTTTTTTTCCTTTATTTCTCTCTGGTCAAAACCTTTTATCTGTTCCCTTTAATCTTACGAATGTATGAATAAGCCTGATTCAGGCTGTCTGAAACCTTTTATCTTTGTTGTAAAAGATAAGGGCGAATGTGAAAATGTGTAAATATAGAAGATGTAAATTATAGGAAAAGCTATAGCAATTCAGGCATCTTAATTTTAGAGAAAAATGTAAGTGAGAATTTATAAGTTTAATAGTAAAATACAAATTAATAAGTATATTGGCATTCATGCTTATAATTTATTCGTGTCTACAAAAGTTTTCTGTTTCCAGATTTAGATTTTTGTCAAGATAAATGTCTGATATAGACATGGGACAAAATTCTACTTAGGAAAAACTGAAAACTTTCTTTGCTTTGCTGCCTTGTTGATTTTTGACTCCATGGCAGATCTGTATTCTTTCCTTTTGTCTAGGTTTCAAAGACTAGGAAGAGTATATTGCTACAGTGTTGCCCATTTATTTGTTAGGAATTAGGATAGGTAACTTAATGATTTCTTCATGTTAAAGGTTTAGAATAAAACAGAGAAAGAGCAAAGTATAAACTTTGAAGAGCTCCAAGGTGTTTTAAAATGTGTTGGGGTTGGGATAGCATAACCATTTGAGGGAAGGAGTTAACCACTGAAACACTGTACTTTATTTACCTTGACAGTTCCTAACTGGGGACACCTCTGCTGTTCACTTACAAGTTGCAAGACTGCTAGTGAAAGGCACAGAACTGTTGATGAAATCACCCTTCATATTAAGGAGAAGGCATCTGTGATCTTAATTGTAGCTCAGTTATTTCTGAAAAGGCATGGTGGATCCATCTTCTCTCCTCTGTAGATTTTGTTTTGTTTTGTTTTTCTCATTCTTCATATCTCATAGTTTTCTGTTTCCATGTATAAAGCTTTCAGTCATCCTTGTCTCTTTGGCCATTCTTCCCCATTTTGCTTTGTAATTGAAATTCAAGTCATGACCCTTCGGTGCCAAGCGTAAATTTCCCCACTTTTCTCACATTCCCAAGTAGACTTGATCATCTCTCTCGTTTCACTTCATCTATCCTTTTCTTGTGATAGATATTTATAGTTTGCCATTTGTTACAATTACTTGTGTACTTGACATGCCCCCACCAAATTTCAAACTTGTAGTAGCCATCTCTTTTCAATTTTTTATTCCCATTGTCATGTATTTTGAACAAAAAAGAACAATTATTACGTATCAGGCGCTGGATTGAGAGTTAGGGACACATTAGTTAAAGAGCTCCAAAGTAGGAGATAGTGTATACTATATAAATATTTCTGGAATTTAATAACTTTATTAATCTAGCAGTAGTACATAATATATTTTTTAATGTTCTTTTTGTTTTTCTTTGTTGTTGTTTTTGAGGCAGAGTCTCCCTCTGTCACCTATGCTGGAGTGCCGTGGCATGATAGCTCACCGCAACTTCTGCCTCTGGGTTCAAGCAATTCTCGTGCCTCAGTCTCCTGAGTAGCTGGGACTGCAGATGTGCACCACCATGCCTGGCTAATTTTTGTATTTTTACTACAGACAGGGTCTCACTATGTTACTGAGGCTGGTCTTGAACTCCTGAGCTCAAGTGGCCCGCCTGCCTCAGCCTCCCGAAGTGCTGGGATTACAGGTGTGAGCCACTGTACGCAGCCTTTAATGTTCTTAAATGAGCAAAATTACTTTCTAACTATAAAGATTTAAAAATGTATATTGTAGTGATCCCAATTTTTACATAGGGTAGAAAATAGGCAAAATACATAGGGTAGAAAATACAGAGGATAGAAAATGAGTAAATACTCAAGAGCTTGTATAGTGGTTATCATTGAATGGAGAGCTTGTATTAAATTTTTTTGTATTTTCAGTTTTATTTGCTAATAAATAATATATTTATATCCAGGAAAAGGAAAAAAAATCTTAGGTTTTTACAAAGGTACTGTATGTATTTAAAACTTTCCCAGTTTTTTACTTTAAAAATCTTTTTATATTTCCATTTTGTATTTTTAATAACACACAGAAACCGCAGATAGTACCAATCCTATGTATGCTGTGTTTTTGCCTATACATACATACTTATGATAAGGTTTAATTCATAAATAAGACACAATAAGAGTTTAACATAATAACTAATAATAGTATTAATAGAACAGTTGTGACAATAGACTGTAATAAAAGTTATGTGAACTTTGTGTCTCTCTCTGACTGCCTTCCCCACCCCCTCGTCAAAATATCTTATTGGTATCCTATACCATGGACAACTAAACTATACCACGTGGTACCCTATATCACCGGTAACTAAACTATACCATGTGGTACCCTATACCACGGGTAACTAAAACTGTAGAAGGTGAAACATACCTGTATGACACCTGAGAGTAATAGGAATCATTTCATATGCCAGTGATGATAGCAGTTTCCCTTACGGGTATATTAATGTTATTAGAATATAAGTTCTTCTTACATTGCTGTCATACTGAAATTTTCCACCAACTGAAGAAATGAGGAGCAAGCCAGCATTATTTAAAACTTTGCTAAGTGAACATTATGTTTCTTTATGATTGATTATTGTACTTCCTTTTATAACAAAAGATGAATGTTGCTGTTTGTTCTTAGAAGTGATAACTGGTTGAGTTTTTTTCTTTAACATCAATATACTTTTCCATAAGCATATTTTGGTTTTCCTTCAGAGCTTAAATTTTAAACTTTTTATTTGATGGAAATGACTTTGACTTTCATCATTTTTGCTTTCTAGGATGTAATAAAATATAAAAGTTTATGCAGTAGATGCACCACTATGCTTTTTGGATAAGCACTTAATCTGTTTTTAAATTCATTTTTCAGTAAGGAGACCTCAATAGCAATAATATATCCTAATGGGAATTATATATCTGCTCTTAATTACTTTATTAAACAAAGGGTGCTCATTTGTTAAGCTTTATTATCATCAGATGTGACAATTAACAGACTTCTAGCACCAAGGAAGCCATAATATATTTCAAGTAGCAAAGAAATGTTTCTCTTCATTCAGAATTAAAATTTTGTTTTTTATATTAAATAATGGAAAGGTGTAAAAACTGAAGTTCATGGAGGTTAACTGAAGTTCGTGGAGGTTAAGTGATTAGCTTATAGCTAATCCTGCTTTCCCTATATTAACAATTAAATTTAATTATACTTCTGTTGCAAACTGGATTGAGGCCACTTATATGTAAGATTAAAATATGAAGAAATAGGGGCACCAAAAAATAAATGTAGAGTTTCACGATGAGGCCCAGGGAAAATTAGTATGCATATAAAACCATAATGCATAATCCTACCGTATTCTTTAAAAGGTGGATTGTTAATTTGCATCTGGGCATCCTAGCAACTCAGAGGGAAAGCAAAAAGGGAAATCTGAATAATTTCAACATTCAGCTAATGTAGTCACATAATGTATAAATATATTCCACTGTATGTGAGTGTAAACAGGTTAAATAGCCCTTGTCTAAAATTCTTGGGACTAGAAGTATTTTGGAGTTCAGATTTCTTTGGATTTTGGAATACTTGCAGTATACTTAACCAGTTGAGCACCCCTAATCCAACAGTGTGAAATTTGAAATGTTCTAATGAGCATTTCTTTTGATCATCATGTTGGCACTCACAAAATTTTGGATTTTGGAGCGTATCAGATTTTATATTTTCAGATTAGGGATACTTAACCTGTGTATGTATTAAATGCCAGTTGCTCGGAAAATGTATGTTTTCCTTGGCCCAGAACTCTATGAAAAATTTGTCTCTTTAGTGAAATATATGAGTTGACATAAATATTTGTTACTTCTACTATATGTTTCTTCCCATTCCCTACTTTAATTTGGTCCCATGTGCTTTCAATACAAATTTTTAAATTAAGTGACAAAATGTTCTGGTCAGACGATAACAACAACATGCTGTTACTTCTCTTCTTTGTTAGGAATTCTTGTGAAATCATGGGCACAAATCTTTGCCACCTCTAAAGCCCAAAAATTACTATTCCGGATCATAGATTGTTTACTGCTGCCACATACAGTGTTACAGCAAGAGAAGGAACTGCCTGCACCTATGTTGTCAGCAATTCAGAAAAGTCTTCCTTTGTATCTCCAGGTATAGTATGTGTGGTTGCTTAAAAGTTTAAAAAAAAAATTTTGAAACTTTGCCTTAAAAACATAGTTTACTAAATGCAGATTTAAAAACTGTACATTATAATCTCAAGTGCTTGTGTGGCACATTTATTGAGCATATTTTAAATTGCTTTTATGTTTGGCTTTGGAAACAAAAATGAAAAAGCAGAGGAGCTTAAAGTTGAGAGAGGAGGTAGACGAGCACAGACACTTAAGGCAGTGTGCTCAGTATTTTTTTTTTCAGACCTCATCTATTAGACTATGGGTGAGGAGATATAAGAGAATACACTGTAGAGGACATCAGAGGTAAAAGAGCAAAATGGGTAGGAGTTAGAGGGCTTTTCATTTCAGAGGGAGCAACATGTACAAGGACATGAGCTTTAAGAAAATATAGCACACTGAGGAAAATCAAATGATTCTGTTGTGGTTGGAGATTCATATGGGAGGAGCCATGTAATGGAGGGCTTTATATTCCATCCTAAGAAGTTTGGACTTAATCTTTTACATGGGGACCTGATGAATTTGGAGCAGAGAAGTAGAAGTGACATAATTACATTTTAGAAAGATGATTCTGGTGGCAATATGTAAGATAGTTGGTATGGAGGTTTTGGAAAGCAGTGGTAACTAGTTCATTGTAGTAATCCACATATTGTCAGAAGGTTTTGACCTAAGGCAGTGGGAATAAAACCCATAATGGCAGATTTCAAAAACATTTAGGAGCTGTGATTAAGAGTACTTGCTAAGTGAGTGTTGTGGAGGAACTCAAAGAAGTGAAATACTTCCTAGATTCCAGAGTGGCTATCTGCGTAGATAGTAGTTCTACTTACTAACGTGGGAAATCCTGGAGATGTTGGGATGAAGGTAAGGATTGGTTTCTGAGCAGCTTTAGTTTGAGGTAGGCAGTTGGAAATATTGATCTGCCATTCAGGAAAAGATGAGGCTGGAGGTGTACTTTATTATTCATTAGTGTCTGATATTAAAGATAAGTGCTTCTTAATTTGAGGTCCAACAAGGGAAGCTGAAGAGGAAAGGGAAAATGGATTTTGATTACGTAACAATCTCTTTTCAAAGATGTATTTCTTAACAGAGTTTTAAGATTTCTGAGAAGTTTTAAATTTTCTCTCTAATTTTTATTCATAATAGTATTTAAAATGAAGTTTAGTATGTTATCTAGCAGAATGATAGAAAGGGGAGGCAGCCACACCACAGCCTGAACCGCCAATCCCACAGAGGAAGAGATGAATAGAGGGGAGTGGTGAGCAGCAGGAGAGTCTGGAATATTTCTTCCATGTGGTCCTCTTAAACCCAAACAGTCCATTTAATAAGAATTCTCATAAGCTTCGTAAGTGGTAAATTTAAAAGTTTGGTGTATTATCTGTTTGGCAGAACTGGAGCTATGTCTTTAATTTCTTCATGGTACACAGCTCTCCTCTTTGGAATTTTCAGAAAATATTCATTTATTACTTCATCTTCTTCTAATTTAATGTGCTTTTCCTTAAACCACTAAAGAAACAGAGTTGGTGGTGGCGGGTGGGTTGGGAGAGGGGTTCGTTGTTTGATTTTTTCAGTTGTTTATTTGGTACAGTTTTAACACCTGTATGCTATTTTTCATTACAAATAAACTTTCAGAATTTCTTATTGGGTAAGTACCCATTTACAACTAAAATGGAGACTTCAAACATTTTAAATTATTTCTCTTGGAAAACACATTGTGAGTCACCAAGTACCAAATTAAGAGTTAACTTTTAGAATATAATGTATTGCTGTGTTGGTGATTATCTATATTTAGTAGCATTTAATATTTACTAATTCTAGCAGAGAACATTATTTTCTCTCAGAGTATTGGTTTAATTGTTTAAGTATTAAATACTGTAATATATATGAAAGTATTTTGTTAACTGCTATACAAATGGAAGAGATTAAATAAACAGACATGCAACCAGATATCAGGAGTTCTGTGTGACTGTATTAAACGCTTCACTTTTCTAAACCTTAGTTATCCTAGCTGTAAAATGGAGATACAATATTACTAACTCAACGGTTCTTTGAGAAATTTAAATGAAATAGTGAATATAAAGCACACAGCACAGTGCCTATTATAGGAAAACTAAGTAAATTGTTATTCCGAGTCTTAATTTCCATATTCTTCGCCCTTTGTTATTACTTTAAAAAAATTATCAGATTTTTAGCATGGAAGACTTTTAGCAAAAATTGTATAGGCTTAGACAAAATAACCAGTACCTAGAAAAAAATGACCTAAAAATATTTTATAACTTTGTAAGTACATATAAATGTAGTTGATGAGCAAGATGTTCAAGTGTTCCGATGATTAGAGGAAAATAATCTGCCTTTGTCTTCCTACTCTTCTCCCCTGCTTCCTTTGTCCATGCCTCAAAGACATACATGCTTAGTTAGATACCATATCATAGGTATTGCCCAGGCTTAACTCCTTGTAATTTGTATGTACATTATCTATGGATTACGTGAGGTATCCTTTTTGATTTTTATATTCTCACATGATTATTAATGCTGGGGACTTCATTAGTGAGTTTCTAAATATTGTTTGTTCTTTGAAACTTTACCTCTTAGTATTTCTTACTTTTTTTCCTCGTAGGGCATGTGTATCGTGTGTTGTCAATCTCAAAATCCGAATACCTATTTGAATCAATTGCTAGGGAATGTTATTGAGCAGTATATTGGGCGATTTCTTCCAGCTTCACCATATGTTTCAGATCTTGGACAACATCCTGTTTTGTTGGCATTGAGAAACACAGCCACTATTCCGCCAATATCATCTCTAAAGAAATGCATTGTACAAATCATAAGGTACATCTAAATATTAAATATGGGTGGTATGTACAAATTATTAAGCTCCATTAAAAACTGATAAAGTGGCATTTCAAACATGTTGGCAACCCTTAGGATACTAGTAGTTCAGAAGCTTTTTTTTTTTCCTGAGAAGCATTATCTAAGAATTTATTAAAATGACATTTGCTTATGGCAGCCTAAGATAATGCTCTTTAAATTCCTTCTCTTTTCTCTATGTAGCTATTACCTTCTTTATATATGTCCTAAAGGTATATTTTTGCTTTTTAGTTTTTCATCAGATAAACGATATTTGTATTTTATACTGTATAAAACACAGTAATTATATTTGGCTGGGTGTGGTGGCTCACACCTGTAATCCCAGCCCTTTGGGAGGCAGAGGTGGGTGGATCACTAGAGGTCAGGAGTTTGAGACCAGCCTGGCCAACATGGTGAAACCCAGTCTGTACTAAAAATACAAAAAAATTAGTTGGACATGGTAGCAGATGGCTCTAATCCCAGCTACTCAGGAGGCTGAGGCAGGAGAATTGCTTGAATCTGGGAGGCGGAGGTTGCAGTAAGCTGACATTGCGCCACTGCACTATAGCCTGGGTGACACAGCGAGACACCATCTCAAAAAAATAAAATACAGTAATTATATTTTATAAAGATAATTAAGTGAAAAAATGAATGCTAATATTGGAAATGAAGCACCCTGAAGTCTTATTTTGTTAGTTTAGTCTTAACTCAGTTTTATTAAGCAAATGAAAAACAAAACTTCTTAAATATTCTACTAACTCCATATCCTTTAACTTTAACATTAGAAAGTTCAGTAATAAAAAATGTTTTGTCATTGTCTTCATGTAGTGTTTATTTTTATTTGAAATTAGTTTTTAAACTTTAAGATGCTATGGTGATATATGTTATTCTTATCTAGTATTAGTTTTCTGTGTTTTTTAATGACCCAATAATATATGTTACCTCTCATAGAATTCCATGCCTGAAATCTGTCTCTCCTCTCACCTTTTTGAGTTCTTAGTGTCCTGTTATTCAGGTTTGGAAGCTTTATCTTCTTTGCTTCCTTTCCTTGCCCATCCTTTGGCAATCCTGTCCTCCTTTTCCTATTTCTCTTCCCTTAGTACATTATACCTAGACTATTGTCAGAATCTCCTAACTGCTTTCTGCATCTCTAGTCTTTTCTTCTAGTCCACCCTAAACAGTGCCCCCAGATTACTTTTCCTAAAATACTCTTTCATTATGAAACTTCCCTGCCATTAAACCTGCAATATCTTTTTTGTCTGTGAAATAAATTTCATGCTCCTTAGCTCTCTGCAATCCATCACTTACCGTTTCCAAATGTATTACATATGGTGTCATACAACCCCTAATAAGATTCATATTGCCCCTCCAAAATTCCTCATACCTCCCTGTGTCACAGATTTATTCAAATTGCTTTCTCCATTAAAATGTCATTTTTTTGGGCTAAATCCCACCTATCCTTTATAAAACCTACACCTGGTATGTCAGTGTACCATGTATGTTTCCTTTTTTGAAATCATATGCCCTGTACAGCTCAATTTGCAGAATTATGATAGTTTTGCCTTACTTGTATCTGAATTTCCAACAGGATTGTAGTAACCTAACACAGTGTTTGAGATATTGCATAAGTAATTTTAGTACAAACTAAATGACAGATGCTGAAGTGAAATTGAATCTGTAAAACTGTTTAAAACCCCAGTGTTTAGGATCCCAGGATTAGTTGACTTTCCTATTTACTTAACACACAGTGAAAATGTTTTTCTCGTGGTTTATAGTTGAAGGCTTTTTTTTTAATACTCAGGAAAGATATAGAGATTGTCTTCTATGACTTCTTCCATGCAGTGCCTCTCTATTCCTGCGCCTCTCTATTCCTGCACTCCCTCATCTGAGTTAGGGCTCTTTTCTCTGAATTCCTGAGAATTCTGTGCTTATCTTTGTCAAAAGCACCATTATGCTATATTATAAATGTCTTTTTCTTTTTCTCATTTAACTTCTCCACTCAATGGTGGGCCTCTTGCTTTCAGAGACCATATTTTATTCAATTTTATATTCTTGTTCTTAGACATGTACCTGGCATTCCACTGGCGCCCAATGTATGTTTGTTCTAGGCATTAAGAATTCAGCAGTAAACAAAATTAGACAAAACCTCAAAGAATGAATTTTCTAATATGTAGTATTTGTTGGAAGTCACTGTAGGGAATAGAAATAATTACTAAGACATAGTTCCTGTCCTTATGTTTATAATACTTAGTGGTTTCTCTTCCTTAAGTTTATTATTACTTTGCAAATATATATATATATGGATGTCTAGTTTATATTTAGCAGTATTTGACAGATTTTCACATTGTCTAGACATTTGTAGAAACTAAGCAATTCCAACTTTTATTTATTTACTTAATAAATGTATACTGAACACTTGTTATGAGCCTAGACCTGTTCTAAGGGGTGAGAATATACAAAGATGAGTCAAATTATTATCCTTATGATCTCTCTTGAGTTCTACTACTAAATTTTGTCTTGTCTTGAGAGATAATACTAAATCCTAAATTAGTTCTCTGAGTCTTTAACTTACTGGAGGAAGGAAGGAGATAAAGCTTAAATGTCCTGTCTTATTCCTAGGACAGTCCTCTGTTTGTTTGGAAAAATAAGACTCCTTCAAAGTCCTTAAATAAATAGATATGAAGAGAGATTTCTTTATGCAAATTTGACATTAGAGAAAATGTTGCGGCATTGAGGACCCAATAGAGGAGATCAGACTTGTATTAGAAAGAGAAAAAAAAAAACCCCACAAACTAACAGTTAGGCTTTCATTTGGATTTTGAGTTCATTTTAAAACAAGGTTGCTTTCAATTTAGTTTGTGACTATATTGTGCTTTGGCCCTCAGAGCACACCAAAAGGATATACAGTCAGTCATTGCTTCTAAAATCTCATGTTTGAAGATAGCATGGTAAAATGTACATACTTTATATAAATGGCACTGTATTAATTTGGGGGTAAATTTTGCCAGTATCTTTAAATTATATGCCATTTGGTCTTGCTCTATTGAAGCTTTAAGCAGAGAATAAACAAAATTTTGCTTCTTTTCAGGAAATCCTACCTTGAGTATAAGGGGTCCTCACCTCCTCCTCGCTTAGCATCCATTCTGGCCTTCATCCTCCAACTCTTCAAGGAAACTAACACAGACATTTATGAAGTTGAACTACTCCTCCCTGGCGTTTTAAAATGCTTGGTGTTAGTCAATGAATCACAAGGTTAGTTTGTTTGTAAGCTTATTTTTGTTACCATTTTCTTTTCACAAGTTAAGAAACTACTGTTTCCCATCATTTTAATGGATAGTTACAAAATGTATGTGATTCTTTTATATCTCTTGATATGGGTCATGGTTAAAGAATAAACTCCAGCTAGCAGCTCAGATTAGGTATGATAAAATGGTTAAAAACTGAGATGTTTTGGTCTATTTTAGTTTTGGCTTTTTTTCTCCCCTTGAGGCAAATAGTTTATTTAAGGGTTACTTCCCTTGATTAGATTTGTTAACCTCTCAAAGAATATTTGTTCAATCTGACTTCAGTATTAAAGGCAATTTGTTAAATATCAAGTAATGAGAGGTCATCATACTTTTTTTATTCAGGTTTTTGCTGGAATATCTAAGCCGGTTTTTGAGGCAAACCTGTAGGGGTCCTTTGATTCTACTCCTTTTGTTTTCAGTCTCATCAGCCTTACTTCCAGTGATTCCTTTAAAATAACATTTATTGGCCTGGCATAATGGCTCACACCTGTAATCCCAGCACTTTGGGATAGAGCTCTTAGGTCAGAATAAATCTCAAGCACTGACCTTAAAGGAGCCTGAATTTGATTAGATTAGTCCTTAAAGCAATTTATGCCCCAGGGTATTACTAAAAACATTAAAACAATCACCCAGAAACTAATTAGTGGAGCTTAACAGCTGAGTGTGATCAGGGACAGGGACAGTCAAAGAGAGTCCTGCCAAAACCATTGTCTTCACATGGAGACTGTGGGCATACCTGAGGTTACATCACCTCAGAAGCAGCATCTAAGGCAGTGAGAGGGCAAGAGGAGGAGTAGACTTCATTATTTAAAAAGCCCAATTTTCACCAGAAAATTACAGGACATGCAAAGAAACAGACACGTACAATCCATATACTGAGAATAAAAGCAGGCAACAGGAACTGCCAGTGAGAGCAGTCAGATATTGTCTTTAACAGACAAAGACTTCAAAGTAACTATTATAAATATATTCATAGAACTAAAGGAATGTGTGATAAATGAAGAAAAGAAAAGTATGGTGGCAATAGGGAAAGAAATTTTATGAAAAGAACGAAATGGAAATTTTGCTGAGTTGAAAATTTCACCAGAGGGGCCCATTAGTGGATTAGAACTGGCAGAAGAAAGAATTAGCAAACTTGAAAATAGATCAATATAGATCATACAATCTAAAGCACAGAGGAAAAAAAAATGAAGAAAATGAACAGAGCTGTTGAGAAATGTGGAACACCATTAAGTACACCGTATATACAACAGGTGAACCAGAAGAAGAGAGAAAGCCAAAAAAATTGAACATAAAATATAATTTCTAAAATTTTTTCGAGTTTATTCAAGAATATTAACTTACACATTCAGGAAGTTCCACTAACTCCAGGTAAGGTAAATGCAAAAAGATCCACAAACAGATACATTATAGTAAAGATGCCAAAAGCTAAAGGCAAAGAGAAAATCTTGGAAGTAGCCAGAGAAAAATGACTCATCCTCTATAAGAAACCCCAGTAAGATTAACAGCTGACTTCTCAGAGGAAACTGGGGGCCAGAGACAGTGGGATAGCATTCAGAGGAATTAAAGCAGGAGTGTAGAGGGGGACCTGTCAACCAAGAATCTTTTTTCAGCAAAGCTACCTTTCAAAACTGAAGGTGAAACAGACATTCTCAAATAAATTAAAACTGAGAGAATTTGTTGCTAACAGACCCACCTTTTAACAAAATGCTAAAGGAAGTTTTTCAGACTGAGACTGACCCCAGGCAGTAATTCGGATCCACATAACACACAAAATAATTCTAGTAAAGATTATCATGTAATTATTAAGACAGTATAAATGCACATTTTTTCACCTTTATTATCTTAACTGGTTTTTAAAAAGCATTTGTATAAAATAATGTTATTGGGCCTATAACATATAGAAATATAGTATTTTACCAATAACAATAAAAAGGAGGTGGTGAGAGCAAAACAGTATTAGGCTAAGGAAAGGACTCCACATGGCAACTCAAATACCTGGGAATAAATGAAAAAAAAAAAAAAAACAAATGATAAATAAGATTAATACAGGATGAGTATTCCATATCCAAAATGCTTGGGAACAGAAGTGTTTTGTATATCAGATTCTTTTGGATTTTTGAATATTTGCATATATATTATGAGGTATCTTAGCAGCAGGACTGAAGTCTAAACATGAAATTCATTTATGTTTCATATACACCTTAAACATGTAGCCTGAAGGTAGTTTTTTACAATATTTATAAATAGTATATGCAGCCTGTCACATGAAGTCAGGTGTGGAATTTTCCACTTATAGCATCATGTCAGCTGAAATACTTTCAGATTTTGAAGCATTTGGAATTTTGGATCTTTGGAATGCTGGACCTAATAGCAGAAGTTAAGATATGTATTTGCTGTTCTCTCTTTTCTTAGCTTCTTTGAAAGACATAAATTTATATAAAGTAAAAATTACAACAGTATATTTTTAAGTTTTAACATTTGTAGGTATTATATAATAAGTATAATAATACCACAAAAAGGGAGAGAAAGAAATAGAGCTATATAGTGCATAGGATTTATGTTTCTATATTTCACTAGAATTAGTATAAATTTGAAGCTCTGATAAGTTAAGGTATATGTGGTTAGCTTAGAGTGACCACAAAGGAAATAGTTCAAAAATAATTAATAATTAAATGGGCTTACTGAGAATGATGATTTCCAATTTCACCCATGTCCCTACAAAGGACATGAACTCATCATTTTTTATGGCTGCATAGTATTCCATGGTGTATATGTGCCACATTTTCTTAATCCAGTCCATCATTGTTGGACACTTGGGTTGGTTCCAAGTCTTTGCTATTGTGAATAATGCCACAATAAACATACGTGTGCATGTGTCTTTATAGCAGCATGATTTATAGTCCTTTGGGTATATACCCAGTAATGGAATGGCTGGGTCAAATGGAATTTCTAGTTCTAGATCCCTGAGGAATCGCCACACTGACTTCCACAAGGGTTGAACTAGTTTACAGTCCCACCAACAGTGTAAAAGTGTTCCTATTTCTCCACATCCTCTCTAGCACCTGTTGTTTCCTGACTTTTTAATGATTGCCATTCTAACTGGTGTGAGATGGTATCTCATTGTGGTTTTGATTTGCATTTCTCTGATGGCCAGTGATGGTGAGCATTTTTTCATGTGTTTTTTGGCTGCATAAATGTCTTCTTTTGAGAAGTGTCTGTTCATGTCCTTCGCCCACATTTTGATGGGGTTGTTTGTTTTTTTCTTGTAAATTTGTTTGAGTTCATTGTAGATTCTGGATATTAGCCCTTTGTCAGATGAGTAGGTTGCGAAAATTTTCTCCCATTTTGTAGGTTGCCTGTTCACTCTGATGGTAGTTTCTTTTGCTGTGCAGAAGCTCTTTAGTTTAATTAGATCCCATTTGTCAATTTTGGCTTTTGTTGCCATTGCTTTTGGTGTTTTAGACATGAAGTCCTTGCCCATGCCTATGTCCTGAATGGTAATGCCTAGATTTTCTTCTAGGGTTTTTATGGTTTTAGGTCTACCGTTTAAGTCTTTAATCCATCTTGAATTGATTTTTGTATAAGTTATAAGGAAGGGATCCAGTTTCAGCTTTCTACATATGGCTAGCCAGTTTTCCCAGCACCATTTATTAAATAGGGAATCTCAGTAAACTATCGCAAGAACAAAAAACCAAACACCGCATATTCTCACTCATAGGTGGGAATTGAACAATGAGAACACATGGACACAGGAAGGGGAACATCACACTCTGGGGACTGTTGTGGGGTGGGGGGAGGGGGGAGGGATAGCATTGGGAGATATACCTAATGCTAGATGACGAGTTAGTGGGTGCAGCGCACCAGCATGGCACATGTATACATATGTAACTAACCTGCACATTGTGCACATGTACCCTAAAACCTAAAGTATAATAAAAATAAATAAATAAATAAATAGAGTCAATAAAATGTTTTTCTTTTAAACACACAAAAAAATAAAGATTGATAGTTTTAATCTTTCTAAAAAATAATAATAATTACGTGGGCTAAATGCCCCGATTAAAAGACACAGACTGGCAAATTGGATAAAGAGTCAAGATTCATCAATGTGCTGTATTCAAGAGACCCATCTCAATGTGCAAAGGCTCAAAATAAAGGGATTAAGGAAGATTTACCAAGCAAATGGAAAGCAAAAAAAAAAAAAAAAAAAAAATCAGGGATTGCAATCCTAGTCTCTGATAAAACAGACTTTAAACCAACAAAGATGAAAAGAGACAAGGCCACCACATAATGGTAAAGGGATCAATGCAACAAGAAGACCTAACTATCCTAAATATATATGCACCCAATACAGGAGCACCCGGATTCATAAAGCAAGTTCTTGGAGACCTACAAAGAGACTTAGACTCCCACACAATAATAGTGGGAGACTTTAACATCCCACTGTCAATATTAGATCAATGAGATAGAAAATTAACAAGGATATCCAGGACTTGAACTCAGTTCTGGACCAAGCAGACCTAATACACATCTACAGAACTTTCCACCCCAGATCAACAGAATATACATTCTTGTCAGCACCACATCGCACTTATTCCAAAAATGACCACATAATTGGAAGTAAAACACTCCTCAGCAAATGTAAAAGAACAGAAATCACAACAAACTGTCTCTCAGACCACAGTGCAGTCCAATTAGAACTCAGGATTAAGAAACTCACTCAAAACCACACAACTGCATGGAAACTGAACAAGCTGCTCCCGAATGACTACTGGATAAATAACAAAATGAAGCCAGAAATAAAGATGTTCTTTGAAACCAGTGAGAACAAAGATATAACGTACCAGAATCTCTGGGACACATTTAAAGCAGTGTGTAGAGGGAAATTTATAGCACTAAATGCCCACAAGAGAAAGCAGAAAGATCTAAAATTGACACCCTAACATCACAATTAAAAGAACTAGAGAAGCAAGAGCAAACAAATTCAAAAGCTAGCAGAAGACAATAAATAACTAAGAAATAACTAAGATCAGAGCAGAACTGAAGGAGATAGAGGCACAAAAAAACCTTCAAAAAAATCAGTGAATCCAGGAGCTGGTTTTTTGAAAAGATCAACCAAATAGACCGCTAGCCAGACTAATAAGAAAAGAGAGAAGAATCAAATAGATGCAATAAAAAATGATAAAGGGGTTATCACCACCGATCCCACAGAAATACAAACTACCATCAGAGAATACTATAAACAACTCTACACAAGTAAACTAAAAAATCTAGAAGAAATGGATAAATTCCTAGACACATACATCCTCCTAAGACTAAACCAGGAAGAAGTCGAATCTCTGAATAGACCAATAACAGGTACTGAAATTGAGGCAGTAATTAATAGCCTACCAACCAAAAAAAGCCTAAGACCAGACAGATTCACAACTGATTTCTACCAGAGTTACAAAGAGGAGCTAGAAACATTCCTTGTGAAACTATTCCAATCAATAGAAAAAGAGGGAATCCTCCCTAATTCATGTTATGAGGCCAGCATCATCCTGATACAAAAACCTGGCAGAGACACAACAAAAAAAGAACATTTTAGGCCAATATCCCTGATGAACATCAATGCAAAAAATTCTCAATAAAATACTGGCAAACCGAATCCGGCAGCACATCAAAAAGCTTATCCACCACGATCAAGTTGGCTTCATCCCTGGGATGCAAGCCTGGTTCAACATATGCAAATCAATAAACATAATCCATCACATAAACAGAACCAATGACAAAAAGCACATGATTATCTCAATAGATGCAGAAAAGGCCTTTGACAAAATTCAACAGTACTTCATGCTAAAAACTCTCAATAAACTAGGTATTGATGGAACGTGTCTCAAAATAATAAGAGCTATTTATGAGAGACCCACAGCCAATATCGTACTGAATGGACAAAAACTGGAAGCATTCCCTTTGAAAACCGGCACAAGACAAGGATACCCTCTCTCATCACTCCGCTTCAACATAGTATTGGAAGTTCCGGCCGGGGCAGTCAGGCAAGAGAAAGCAATAAAGCGTATTCAGTTAGGAAAAGAGGAAGTCAAATTGTCTTTGCAGATGACATGACTGTATATTTAGGAAACCCCATCGTCTCAGTCCAAAATCTCCTTAAGCTGATAAGCCACTTCAGCAAAGTCTCAGGATACAAAATCAATGTGCAAAAATCACAAGCATTCCTATACACCAATAACAGACAGAGAGAGAGCCAAATCATGAGTGAACTCCCATTCACAATTGCTACAGAGAGAATAAAATACCTAGGCATCCAACTTACAAGGGATGTGAAGGACCTCTTCAAGGAGAACTACAAACCACTGCTCAAAAAAATAAAAGAGGACACAAACAAATGGAAGAACATTCCATACTCATGAATAGGAGGAATCAATATTGTGAAAATGGCCATACACCCCAAAGTGCAGATTCAGTGCTATTCCCATCAAGCTACCACTGACTTTCTTCACAGAATTGGAAAAAAACTTTTAAATTTCATATGGAACCAAAAAAAAGTGTGCATAGCCGAGATAATCCTAAGCAAAAAGAACAAAGCAGGAAGCTACTTTGTCATGCTACCTGACTTCAAACGACACTAGAAGGCTACAGTAATCAAAACAGCATGGTACTGGTACCAACACAGATATCTAGACCAATGGAACAGAGCAGAGGCCTCAGAAATAACGTCACACATCTACAACCATCTGGTCTTTGACAAACCTGACACAAGCAATGGGGAAAGGACTCCCTCTTTAATAAATGGTACTGGGAAAACTGGCTAGCCATATTCAGAAAACTGAAACTGGATCCATTCCTTACACCTTACACAAAAATTAACTCAAGATGGATTAAAGACTTAAATGTAAGACCTAAAACCATAAAAACCCTAGAATAAAATCTAGGCAATATCATTCAGGACATGGGGATGGGCAAAGACTTCATGACTAAAACACCAAAAGCAATGGCAACAAAAGCCAAAATATATAAATGGGATCTAATTAAACTAAAGAGCTTCTGCATAGCAAAAGAAACTATCAGCAGAGTGAACAGGCAACCTACAGAATGAGAGAAAATTTTTGCAATCCATCTGACAAAGGGCTAATATCCAGAATCTACAAAGAACTTAAACAAATTTACAAGAAACATACAACCCCGTCAAAAAATGGGCGAAGGATATGAACAGACATTTCTCAAAAGAAGACATTTATGCAGCCAAAAAACTTGCGAAAAAATGCTCATCATCACTGGTCATTAGAGAAATGCAAATCAAAACCACAATGAGATACCATCTCACACCTGTTAGAATGGCGATCATTAAAAAGTCAGGAAACAACAGATGCTGGAGAGGATGTGGGGAAATAGGAACACTTTTACACTGTTGGTGGGAGTGTGAATTAATTCAATCATTGTGGAAGACAGTGTGGCAATTCCTCAAGGATCTAGAACTAGAAATACCATTTGACCCAACAATCTCATTACTGGGTATATACCCAAAGGATTATAAATCATTCTACTAAAAAGACACATGCACACATATGTTTATTGCAGCACTGTTCACAATAGCAAAGTCTATTGTGAAGACATCAATACTTGGAACCAACCCAAATGTCCATCAATGATAGACTGAATAAAGAAAATGTGGCATATATACACCATGGAATACTATGCAGCCATAAAAAAGGATGAGTTCGTGTCCTTTGCAGGGACATGGATGAAACTGGAAACCATCATTCTCAGCAAACTAACACAAGAAGAGAAAACCAAACACCACATGTTCTCACTCATAAGTGGGAGTTGAACAATGAGTACACATGGACACAGGGAGGGGAACATCACACACTGGGGCCTGTCAGGAGGTGGGGGACTGGAGGAGGGAGAGCATTAGGAGAAATGCCTAATGTAAATGACAAGTTAATGGGTGCAGCAAACCAACATGGCACATGTATACATATGTAACAAACCTGCACGTTGTGCACATGTACCCCAGAACTTAAAGTATAATAATAATAATTTAAAAATTTGAAAGACTACGTTAAAAAATATTCACATAATGTAGTAAGAAAACAGTAAAGGAGATTAAAGAAACAAACATGAGTCATTAAGAAAACAAAAAGTAAAATTGCTGATGTAAATCAAACTATATCAGTAATAATACCATGTGAAAGGATTGACCAGTCCAATGAAAAGGCAGAGATGATCACAATGGATTCTTAAAAAAACAAGATCTACCTGTATGGTATTTACAGGAAACACTATAGATTCACAGATATAAATAGATTGAAAGTAAAAGGATGGGAAAAGATAGTTATGCAAACAGCAACCACAGAAAGCTTAAGTGACTATTCTAATAGCTCCATATGAATTACTAATTTATATGGAATTACAGGGGACCCAGAATAGCCAAATCAATCTTGGAAAAAGAAGAAGAAAGCTGGAAAATGCATACTTCCTGATTTCAAAACATGTTACAAAGCAACAGTAATCAAGACAATGTGATAGTGGCATAAAGATAGATATGTAGGTCAATAGAATAGAATTAAGCGTTCAGAGATAAACCCATGTTTATGATCAACTGGGGTTTTTTTGTTTGTTGACAAGAGTGCCAAGACAATTTAATGAAGGAAAAGTAGTCTTTTTAACAAATTTTGCTAGGTCAAATACCCACATGTGAAAGAATGAAGTTGAACCCTTTTTTCATACCACATACGAAAACTAACCTAAAATGAATCATAGACCTAAGTGTCAGAGCTAAAATTGTAAAAGTCATAGAAGAAAATATAGGAATAAAATCTTCATGACCTTGGATTTGGCAACAGATTCTTAGCTATGGCACTAAAAGCATGAACCACAAAAGAAGAGATAAATTGGACTTCATCAAGAATTAGGAGCCTTTGTGTTTCAAAGGACACTGTTAAGAAAGTGAAAAGACAACCCACAAAATGGGAAAAAATACTTGTAAATTATATGTGATGATAAGGAGTATGCATCTATGATGTATAAATAATTCTTAAGAATAAGTGGACAAATAACTGAATTTAAAAATTGGCAATGAATCTGAGTAGACATTTCTACAAAGAAAATAAACAAATGGCCAATAAGCACCAGAAAAGGTGTTCAGCATCATTAGTCACCAGGGAAATGCATATCAAAACTACCCTGAGATATCACTTCCTACCCACAAGGTTGGCTATAATGAGGGAGTCAGATAATGAAAAAGATTGGGGAAGATATGGAGAAATTGGAACTCTCATTTAATGCCGTTGGGAATGTAAAATCATGTTGCTACCTTGGATAATAGTCTGGTAGTTCCTCAAGCGGTTAAGTATGCAGTTACTGTATGACCCAGCAATTTCACCCCTAGATATATATATATTTAAGAGAAATGAACACATATGTCCACACAGAAACTTGTGAATTAATTTTTATAGCAGTATTGTTTATTATAGCCAAAAAGTAGAATACTTATCATTTGATGGATCAATTTAAAAATTTTGATACATTTATACAATGGAATATTGTTTAGCTATAAAAAAGCATGAAGTACTGAAACATGCTATAACATTGATGAATCTTGAAAACATTGTTCTCAGTGAAAGAAGCCAGTCACAAAAGTCACATATTATTTCATTTATATGAAATATCCAGAATAGTTAAATCTATAGAGACAGGTCTAGGCATGGTGGCTTATGCCTGTAATTCCAGCACTTTGGGAGGCTGAGGCAGTTGGATCACTTGAGGTCAGGAGTTCGAGACCTGCCTGGCCAATATGGTGAAACCACGTCTCTTCTAAAAATACAAAATTAGCCGGGCGTGGTGGCATGCACTTGTAATCCCAGTTACTCGGGAGGCTGAGGCAGGAGAATTGCTTGAACCCGGGAGGCAGAGGTTGCAATGAGCTGAGATCGTGCCACTGCACTCCAGCCTGGGCAACAGAGGGAGAGTCTGTCTCAAAAAAAAAAAAAAGATCTGTAGAGACAGAAAGTAGGTTAGGGATTGTTTAGAAGGAATCAGGATAGCTAAAGAGTGTGGAATTTCTTTTCAAGATACTGAAAATATTATAAAATTGTGATGATGGTTGTACAACTCTGAATATACTAAAAGCCATCGAACAGTATACTTTAAATGGGTAAACTATATAGTATGTGAATTATATGACAATAAAGGTCTTAAATTTTAACAAATAAAAAGGCCGGGTGTGGTGGCTCACACATGTAATCTCAGTGCTTTGGGAGGCCAAGGTGGGAGGATCACTTGAGACTAGGAGTTCGAGGCCAGCCTGGGCAACATAGTGAGACCTCCATCTCTACAAAAATATTTTTTTAAAAATTAGCCAGGCATGGTGGCACGCACCTGTAGTCCTAGTTACTTGAGAGGCTGAGATGGGAGGATTGCTTGAGCCCAGGAGATGGAAGTTAGAGTGAGCTATCATCACACCACTTCTCTAGCCTGGGTGACAGAGCAGGACTCTGCCTCTTACAAAAAAAAAAAAGAAAATACTCATTTTTTTTTTTTTTAAAAAAAAAAAAAGGTAGTTCAGTTAAAGAAAAAATAAACTGCATCTAAAATGAGAAGTTATTTTAAAAAGTTGTAAAAAGTTTTCAAGTAAAAGGCAAGGGATGCTGTATGTTCCTTAGCTGCGAGCCTCATCCCATGGAAAACATTCTCTACTACCTAATGTTCATTAAGTTCATGTTCATCATATATTTTGTGCTCCTTTTATAATTTAGGGTTACAGTTTCTGAACTTTTTTTTATTCTTGGAAAAAGCACTTTTTTCTCTGGTTTCTTATATTTAATGTGTCAAAAACAACATAAGAATTTAGTAGCATTCAGAACATATTGGGTTTTCTACATCCTTTCTTGGTATTTTTGCATTATTTTTGTGTACAAGCACACAATTTTAAAGGATTTGGTTAAATATTTAAAGAATGTAAGTATTCTTTTTATACTTTGTTATCCTTTGAAAGGAAGATAGCATCACAAACAACATTTTTGCATACATATTTGGCTAATTTTAAGTGAAAAGAAATTGTTCATGGTATCTAGTTTGCTACTTACATGTTTGTGAGGGGGTGGGAGGAATATGCTTATGAATTTTTAAAAAATCAATCTGCCTGTCTGTAAATCAGCTGAATTTTTAAAGGCTTTCTTTTGTCAGTATGTTACTGTTTGTAGGATTAGGATGGTGTAATGTTTTTGAATATGGGCACCTTTCTAAGAGAAAAATAGGTCTTCATGTATCATTTCAGACTAAAAAGTAGACTTTTAAACTTTTGTATTTTCTTAAAATGGAAGATAGGTATACTTTAGAATAAAACAAAAACTTAGAACTATTTCATTTTGAAAAATAGAAAAAGGATGTACATACTTTAAGAAAACAACATATTTTTCTAAATCAAGAGTGTTCATAAAAATGAGGATCCAGATGGTCAATTCAAACACAGTGCGTAATGCTGTAATTTTTCCTTCTAGTTAAAAGGCTGGCCACAGAGAACCTGCAATACATGGTAAAAGCCTGCCAAGTGGGGTCAGAAGAAGAACCTTCCGCCCAGCTGACTTCTGTGTTTAGGTAACTGGAAAATATGCCAACTGGCAAGGAGACTATTGCCAGCCATTTGACAGCCAACATGTTTTTTAAATAACTAATTATCCAAAACATAATGTGTTACTACTTGTTTATAGTATTTCAATTATTGTATTTTTGGCAGTAGTTTTGTTACATTGTGATGTTTTATTGAAAGATAAAAGTGCCAGTGAAAAAGATAAGTGAGGGGACTTAAAATTACCTGTGAATTTAGTGAGGAAGAATCTTGCATGAACAGTCATGTGTCTCTTAACGATAGGGATAAGTTCTGAGAAATGTATAGTTAGCCAGTTTCATCATTGTGTGACCATCAAATAGAGTGTACTTATACAAACCTAGGTGCTATAGCCCACTCTGCACCTAGGCTATATGGTATTGCCTAATGGTCCTAGGCTGCAAATCAGTATAACATGTCTGCACTGAATACTGTAGGCAGTTGTAACACAGTGGTAAATATTTGTGTATCTAAATGTATCCAAACATAGAAAAGGTACAGTAAAAATGCAGTATTTTAATCTTATTGTACTGAACTACCATTGTACATGCTATCTGTCATTGACTGAAATGTCATTACGTGGTCCTAGACTGGGTTTGAGAGAGTAAAGTGGGAAATGTGAGTCATGATGACAGGTACACAGGCCTTCAGACCTTGCTAAACATGTTCCACTGGATCCGTTGTAGAAGTACAGTCACTGCTTTTCTGACTTGCTTTAATATACTAAATGTAGCTTCAGAAAGCTCCGTTATGTTTAATTTGTGAAGCATGGACTTTATAGAAGTAGATCTGTTGTTCATAAGAATAACAGTGCAACTTGAGGCATATTTTCTTTTTCTTCCCTGTCTTGTTCCCTTTAGAGTCTTGTGCTGTTAGGGCAGTACGTTTTTGTATTTCTTTCTGAAGATTTCTTCCAGTTCACCTTTATTATTCCTATCTCTGCCTTACCACTACCATGATAAATAATTTGTGTTCGTTTCCTTCATTCTCTGTTGGATCTTTGATACCTCCATTTTTCTCATCACATAATTAGTGCCTGTCAAGTGTTTATAGTTTATTTAAATTGTGATCAGTCAGTAACAATGGATTTGTGAAAATTGTGAAGCCCTAGGAGGGGAGAAAAGGATTTTCTATGATCAAAGATTGAATGTTATCTATAATTTACTAAGCAAGGTGGCTTTTCATTTTGTTGATTGGTAGTGGAGGGTAGAGGTTTTAAGGCTAAAATATAGAATTTTTATTTATAAAGACCTTCTATGGGTCTAAAGTCTTTTGTTCAGTTAAGGAACATAAAAATATATTAGGACTAACTTGCTTTCCTCATAAAAATATTGTTTGACTTATATAGAGCTACAAAGAACTAAAAAGTAACTAGGAAATCTGACTTTTTTCTCTTACTGTCTGCCATATCCTTTCCACTCAGATTTCAATATGTAGAATATTGCAAAAAAGTCCTGGGATTAGATTTTTACCCCTTCTTCTCCCTCCCAAGCTTCCAACTCTTCCCTTCCCCGCTCCTCCCCACAGTGCTTTCACTCTGGTCGTGGCTCAACTTAAATAAGCCACTTCTTTATTTTAAAGTGTTTTAAATAGTTTTCATGTTGCATCCAGATTCTTACAGTAATCTTTTATGAAATGATCTTTGTTATGTTCAGTTCATAGTTGATTGCCACGTAGATACCAGCACAAGGAATTGCCCCAGGAATAATCCTAAATAAACCTGTTTTACTTTCAGGCAGTTTATCCAGGATTATGGTATGAGGTACTATTATCAGGTTTACAGCATTTTAGAAACAGTAGCAACATTGGACCAGCAGGTTGTCATCCGCTTGATTTCTACCCTCACTCAGTCTCTGAAGGATTCAGAGCAGAAATGGGGCCTTGGCAGGAATATAGCACAAAGGTATGTTTGATAATTTAATTACATTGGGGGGGCAGTGATTATAAAATCTGTATTTCATTTTATAGAAATGATTTATTTTCTTATTCCCCAAAATTTGGGTATGTTCTTTTGAGATGAAAAATGTTTTAGTACTGTGATTGTTATCAGTTTTACAAAGTGTGAATAGAAGTAGCATGGCTCGTCAGCAGACTTAGCAAAATCAATACATACATTTGCATGTTTTTCCTTTCAAAGTGACCGCTTTAGAAAGCTGTATATTTCAGCAGTGCTGCTGTTGCTCAAAACGCGTTTCAGTGTTCCTCATTGGGAAGTGGACTTTATAGCCTTGAATGTCTTATTTTTTAATATAGCCTTGAATGTCTTATTTTTTAATAAAATTTATGGTGGCAAATCATAACCGTTTGAGGGATGCTTGATTTATTTAGTCAACTGTATCATGTGTATCTAGTGAATAAGTGACCCAATTAGACAGTATAGGTTTTGGTCAAAAGTAGGAAATAAGACTTTTTTTTAATAGGCTCATAACTCAACTGAAAATAGTGCTGGACTATTTAGAGTCTCAACATTGTGGGAATAAGCCTATATTTATTTCTTAAAGCAATTGTTTTAGAGTAGTCAGTACTCACAGTGGAATTTTTGTGTCCTAAAGGTTATTAAAGAATCAAAATACAGTTATGTGTTGCTTAACGACAGGGATAGTTTCTAAGAAATGTGTAGTTAGGCGATTTCATCATTTATGAACATCAAATAGAGTATATTTACACAAACCTAGATGGAATAGCCTATACCACACACCTAGGCAATGTGATGTGGCCTATTGCTCCTAGGCTACAAACTTGTATAACATGTTACTGTACTGAATACTATAGACCGTTGTAACATGATGGTAAGTGTTTGTGTATCTAAATATATGAAAACATAGAAAAGGTACAGTAATTATATGGTAGCAAAGATTTTAAAATGGTACACCTATATAGGGCACTTACCATGAGTGGAGTTTGCAGGACTGGTAGTTGCTCTGGGTGAGTCGGTGAGTGAGTGGTGATAAATGTGAAGGCCTAGGCCATTACTGTACACTGTTGTAGTAGACTTTATAAACATAATACATTTAGAGTACATTAAAGTTATTTCTAAAATTTTTAGTTTTTCAATAATACATTAACCTTAGCTTACTCTAACTTTTTTACCTTTTAAACTTTTTCTTTTTTTAACTTTTTTACTCTTGTAAAAATACTTAGCTTAACACACACATTGTATAGCTGTACAAAAATATTTTCTTTCTTTATATTCTTGAATAAGCTTTTTTCTATTTTTAAATTATTTTTTATTTTTAAACTATTTTGTAAAAAATGAAGACACACACGCATTAGCCTGAGCCTACATAGGGTCAGGATGATCGACATCACTGTCTTCCACCTCTACATCTTATTTCACTGGAAGGTCTTCAGGGTCAGTAACGCACATGGGGCTGTTGTCTCCTACAATAAGGAAGCCTTCTTCTGGAATACCTCCTGAAGGACCTGCCTGAGTCTGTTTTATGGTTAACTTTTATTTTTATAAGTATAAAGAGGAGTACACTCTAACAATAAAAAGTAAAGTATAGTAAATACATAAACCAGTAACATGATTCTTTATTATCAAGTATTATATACTGTGTATAGTTGTGTGTGCTAGACTTTTATATGACTGATAGTACAATAGGTTTGTTTACTCCTGCATCACCACAAACAACACGAGTAAGGCATTACACTAAGACATTACAATGGCTACAACATCACCAGGCATTAGGAATTTTTCAGTACCATTATAATCTTAATGGGATCCATCATTGACCAAAATGCAGCCCATCATTGACCAAAATGTTGTTAATGCAGTGCATGAGTATAATCATATGCGTGTGTGTCTGTGTATATATCTGTACAAATACACACTCTAATGAATATGCATATTCCAATTTTTAGACGAAAATTTTTTATTAAACAATATCATACATGAGATCTTTCTTGAAGATGTGACTATGTTGATTATAGCTTTAGCTAACTAATGGAATCCATTTTTTCGATACAGTAAATGAAAACCATATAAAAGGCAGGGGGTGCAGACTGGAGAGATCATCCTTGTAAAGCTTTTGTATGCCAGAATGGAACATCTCCTTTCTTCTGTATAGTGACTTGGCTAGCCTCCTATGGTTTTCTAAAGAGAGAAGATTGAATCACTTCAAATTGTAGCTTGAAGAAATGGTGTTTATTGTCATGTCACAAAACAAGCTCATGCACAGACATGTCTCACATCTGGCTTCTCTGAGCAGTCTTCAAATTTGAGTGAAAAAACTAGAGAGGCTGTGTGTGAACCACCCTAATGCAGTATGTTGTTAAAACAAATATTCTGGCCTACTACCTTGTGTGGTTATGCAGGTCCATAAGAAGTTTGGTTCTAAAGATTCTGAATAGAACAGGTATTTAGACTAGTGAGATAACTACTGGGCACAATAAATCATCTAAAACACTTCCCAAATACAGGGAAGTACTAGAGAATGTAGGAGGAGAAACAATATTTTATTTTCAAACTTTGTTACTTATAAGAAGTTAAAAGAAGAAAATGGGATATATACTGAAATTGCTACACAGGTCTATTTTATGGTTACAGAATTTTTGTTTTAATACTTATGTTTGTGATACAAGTCTTCCCATTGTAATCATACCATCATTGTCCTTAAATAATATTCCATGAACGTATTTTTTTACCTGTGAGCATTATAATATTTCAGAAGGTTAATGAACTTTTACATGTCATTTTTAGCACACATTTTATATATAAAAATCATACTTGATACATCTTAACATCTAGGTTTACTCACAATAGATATAAAGCATTACTTTTTAAGAAGTGTTGTGCTAAGCCTGCTGGACGGATGGCTGGATAGATGGATGGATGGATGATGGGCAGACTTAATTTGTAAATACTTAAATGAAAAATAATGAAAATGTTAATAAATATATTTGCTTTCTTTTCTTTTTTCTTAAACAGGGAAGCCTATAGCAAACTTTTGTCTCACCTTGGACACATGGCACAAGATGAGATGCAGAGACTGGAAAATGATAATACTTAATATATTTTGTGATTCATCCTGTCTATTAATTATCAGTATCTAAAGCCACATTGTTCCACTCCAATTCCTACTTTTAATTGATTGTATAATGTTCTGTTTAAAATAATTTCTAGGATTTTTTTCCTTTTATATCTGTAAGTAAAAAATGTATAAATAAGGAACTGAAGGTTAATTAGCAACTATGTAATAGGATCCTTGGAACTTTTTACAAAACTGCATTCTACCTTGATGAAATTTTAAACTAAATTAAAGAAACTTTTTCTGAGAGTGTTTTCTGTGTATAAGTATTAAGCAGATACTTCATCCATAGACTTTTTGTTGTAATATGACTTCTGCCTCCCTGCCTTGTGACTGATTTGTAATGTTTATTTTTTATTTTTACAATAATAGTTATGTTTTAAAATGATACTTTTTCAAAGTACCTGGATACCCTATACTGTGTTTTTGGTGGGGGAAAGGTGTTGGGAAATGTGACTGTATATTTGTTTTTATTTTTTATATGTGTGAGGCAAGTTACCAAAGAAAACCCTTACAAAGCACACTTAACTGTGTTAGGAATGAGACTGAATCTGGCTAAAGGATTATACAGCTGATATCCAAAAAGAAATGTAAACATGCCAACAGGGTTTTATTTAGGTTCCAAGAGTTGCCAAATTTTTTCTTTATTCATCCTTTCTTTTGGAATTGTCATTAAAAAAAAAATCATATCAGGAGGAGGAAATAAAGGAGACTTTAAGAGGAGAATAAATAAAAATATTCTAGAAAAGTAATAATAGTAGTGATCTGAGAAGTCAGCTGATCTATCTTCTTGCTCTTTAGCCAGAGCTTCTTATAACCTAGCATTTTATCCAAGAAACCTGTTTAGTTTCCTTTAACAACATTGTTTCTCAACTTTTGAACTCTTACCTCATCCAGATTGTTTTACCAGTTGGAGCTTGTCCTTGACTCCTTTTCCTATTGAGCATTTGGTTGAAAGAGCTCCAGTCCTAGTTTTGGGAACCCACCTGGGTCTCAAACTCAGCTTTGCTTTATGATCTTGAGCTAGTTACGTAACCTTTCTCAGTCTAGTTTCTTCATGGAGAAGAAAAGAAGAATCCCTTTACTATTTGACAATGTTATTGTGAGAATCAATGGGATAATGTACGTGAAAATATTTGGCGGCCCAAATTCTGTTGGGAAATGTACAGACATGATTAGTTTATTACTCGTGCACAATTAAGGCAAGGAACACCTCTCAATTTTATCTTTCTCTAATGATATGTCCCAGATGAATGATCCCACTTTCCAATGTTTTCTTACATCATGTTTTCTAACTTTGAAGTACTTTGTTTCCTTCTTGGGATTATAGTCTTTATCATGGTTCTACTCTTCTTCAAGAAAACATTTCAACCCTTCTCTGGCTCAAGGAGTATCTTTAAAAATGAAATACTTTGCAATCAGCATTCTGTGGCTAATAGCGTTCTCTTAATTGTAATCTGTGAAATCCAAAGAAGTATCTGTTATTTTCATAACATATAAATGGTCCTTCTCTCAAATCAACTTCATCAAAGAGAATAAATGAAAGCTTAAGGCTGCTTAATAGACTTCATAACACTGAATTTCTTTTCATCATGATAGTGACTTACTAAACAAATAATGTATGGCTTGGAAAGTTCCAGCAGTCACTAAGGAGTTTTATCTATTTAAGGTGATGCCTTTAAAGAGGTTATTTATGTGTATATGTGTGTGTGTGTGTATATATATGTGGGTTTTTTTTTTCCCAAAGGAGATTGATAAAGATATCTTTGAGAATCTTGCTCCTTAGAGTATGAAACGTTTAAAGGATAGGAAAAGCTGCTACTGAATCATGCTTTAGGACATATATCTGTAGATACTAAGAATAACTAAAATTCATACTTAAGAATGGTAACAGCAAAGTCTGTAACAATTTGTGTGTGTTATATGTTTTGTATTTATGTATAAGTAATTTTTTAAAGCTTTTTTTTAAATTGAAGAAAGAAGAAAATTTATAGCTGAGTTCCTTTTTTTAAAAAATCTTCACTGATCCTTCAGTTAGTACTACAATCTTGCCCTCTTTCATTCCCAGACTTGGAGTCCCTTATACCTGCTTCTTTAATAGCCACTTTCCCTAAATACCCTGTAATTTCTGAGGCTGCTGCTTCTACCAGTGTAATATAAGCCATTCTCTTTTGGTCAATCTGAGTTTGTTCTCCTTTCTCATGTTCTTTGTCCTCTCTGTGACAATTGTATTTTCTTTTATCTTCCCATCATTTCCACAATGGTACTGCTCCTTCCTACATATACAGTTGACCCTTGAACAACACAAGTTTAAACTGTGCAGGTCCACTTATATGTGGATCTAAAATACAGTATTTGTGGGATGCAAAATCTGAGTATATGGAGGACCAACTTTTTGTATAGGCAGGTTCCTCAGGGTTAACTGCAGGACTTGAGTAAGTGCAGATTATGGTATGCACAGGGGATTCTGGAACCAATCCCCAGACCAAAAATGACCACTGTATCTTGAGAGCACCTTCATGGTCTTCTTTCCTGTCCCCAGTCGTAAGATATGACCCTTCATCTGCTTTGTCTCAACATTCTGTTAGTGGTGAACTGATAACTCCAGCTTTTCTCCCTCTTTTTTTTTTTTTTTGTTTTGTTTTGTTTTGAGGCGGAGTCTTGCTCTGTCGCCCAGGCTGGAGTGCAGTGGCACGATATCGGCTCACTGCAAGCTCTGCCTCCCGGGTTCATGCCATTCTCCTGCCTCAGCCTCCCGAGTAGCTGGGACTACAGGTGCCCACCACCACGCCCGGCTAATTTTTTTTGTATTTTTAGTAGAGACGGGGTTTCACCATGTTAGCCAGGATGGTCTCAATCTCCTGACCTCGTGATCCGCCCGCCTCGGCCTCCCAAAGTGCTGGGATTACAGGCGTGAGCCACCTAGTGCTAATTTATCTCTAAACCTCTGTAGTTGGAGTCTCCTGAAATCTCAAGGCAACATGTCAAGCTACCCATGTCACTTGCTATTTCAGACTACCTCCTGCTTTCATTTTCAACCCAGGGAATATACTATTGTCCTAAGTTATTTAGCCTTGAAATGTCAGAGGCATTTTAGGTTCTTCATGTTTCTCCCACTTTCAGTTGATTACCATTACAGGATCTTAGGCTTCTTTTTATCTTTTTGCATTGCCTTGCACCCACTGGTTTGTTGTTTTTTCTGTTGGGCACTACTTATTTCCTTACCTCTGGTTTCCTCTCCTACAGCTTATGTTCTGAAATGTGTATTCCTAAAATACTGTTTTCCTCTTGTTACTTTTCTGCTCAAGGACTTCCCATAACTTACCATTGGTTTATAAGGTGATGTTCAAACCCTTCAGTCTGGAGACTTTCTGCCACCTGACTGTACCTTTTATCTTCAAGCTTATCTCTTTCCGAACAAGAGGCTCATTAGCAGCTTTCTCTGATTGCCATGTTCATCCTACACTCAGCCTCATTCAGTTTACAGTGTGGAAACTGTATAGGACCTCTTTCCTATAGAAATTGAAGACACTTAAATAGGAAGAAAATTAAAATATACATTTGGATACATGAGTATTCCAGTCAAATAATATCTATAAGATACCAGATAGAGTATAAAAGACAATTGAAGGACAACAGAGTAATGAAAAGACTTTATTAGGCATTTGGATTTGGTTATGATTTAAATTTCAATTTAATTAGAACGTTTCCATGGCGAGGAAGGAAGCATGGAGGACTGTGGAAAAGTCATTCAGTATTGAGTTCATTTGCATTAGAGGAATTTCATAGTTTAAAACTTGTATATCTTTACCTATCCTTCGTATGTTTTCTTCTTAAGCATATTTGACTTTTTCTACCTCAGCATCTGTATAAGAAAATATTTGTGAGTCAGATGTTTGTGGGTTTTCATTACCTATTATTATTTTCTTCCATGCTTTACAACACATTTTTTAAACTACCTTGTTCTTAAATAATTACACGGACCTGTTTCCGTGTACTTTCACAGAATCTTTGACAGTTAAAAATTATATGTTATATAAAAATTTGACAAGCTTCTACAGTTAGGAAAAGCCTTTAGAAATCTGCCTTCCCCAAACCGTATGTTATCATAGCACTCATGTCTCCCCATGTCTAAAAGGTAAATAGATACAGAAACCTCACCAAAAGTTGAATCATCTGTACTAAACCACTGCTTTTTTATCCAGACTTTTTATATAAATCTTTTATTTTCCAAAAAACTGATCTTTTACCTACCCCTCTTAGAGTTAAAAATATTGCCTTGTCAGGCAAGAGTATAGTATGCCAATATAAATAATATGCTTTATTTGGTTAGAAACAGTTGGTTTGGGAAGCTAGCAACATAGCATATTCTTCATAAATTTAATAAGATATGTATATTTTGATACTGTGATAACCTGCATTGTAAATTACCAAATGGTTGGAATTGACCAGTTTATACTTATTAAAATTTTTGATGTGCCAATGGCTATCCAATTCATTGCATTTGTGAATTGTGCTTTTAGAAAAATTGTGGACATTTTAGTTTTATATACATATTTATGAGTTATTTGTGCATATGATAAAAATTATATATAATAATAAAAGTATATCTTTAACTTACATTGTGCCCTTGATTGTTGAAAACTTCCTTTTTATAACAGATTCACTATTTGGAAGCTAAAGTAAAAATGAGCCATGTTATCAGAAGGAATAATTTCTATCTTATTACTGATGTTTTTATACTTTGTGGTAAAACTGTGGAAAGTTAGGTTTTCAGATGCTGTGGTAGCTGAAAGAGTTTGATGTACATGTGGTTAAAGTGTGAAGAAAATATGAAGGAAAAAGTGTGAAAAGTACCCTAATCATTATCTAATTGCTATTTTGTTATTAAGGATCTAAGAAGTGTTATTGCATTGTACAGATTATTTTAGAAATTCACATCTTTGCTGGCTTTTCCTTTAACACCAAGAATATCTGTTATCATCTGTTTGGTACTGTGTTTTGTTTTCTCTTTTAAAGTAAAATATTGAAGTGATATTTAAATGTTTGCAAGTCTGATGACCTTCCTATAGAAATTCACATTAGTATAATATTTACATTACAAATACAATATAGCCTTTAATTTTGAAGAGTAAAAATGGAAATGGAAGATGAATTACTATAGTGTAGTTCACTTAAATCGAAAATGTATATTTGAATAGTTTCAGTGAAATTTGGCTCATATGACCATAGTTTAATAGAATTCTTATTTCTATTATTGATAACCTTGAATAAAAGGATCTAATTATAAGTTATCTAGGTTTTTTCCCTTTTAGGGAAGAGACGTTATGTTTTTATACTGCTCTTGGCTATAGCTGTAAAGGATGTGTCCGAACCTGGTAAAACTTTTTAAAATTCTGAGTTCAGTTCCATAATATTAATGAATATTACATTATAAGGATCACTTAGGAGGGGTTTAATATATGCTGATTTGTTTTATATGAATTGTTAGAAATATATACAGAAATAAGGGTAGTTTCAGGCTACCTTTCCATTATTAGTTGGGTAAGCTTATTTTTAGAGCTTTTCCCTTTCATTGATTGGATGCAGGGCCTGGGAATACAAATAGATTTTAATAGTTTTACTAGGTAAAACTGCTAGAGAGAAAATTCATGTCCCAAGTAGAAAAATTAATATAGCTGAATACTTAAGTCCTTGTAGAAAAGTTTTCTGAAATACTGGAGTTCATTCTCCTGCCTTGGTAAGGCATTTTTAAAATTTAGTTTAGATGGCTTAAACCATTTAAAGAAGCTGTCTTCATTCTAAATATCAATTGTCAATATCAATTTTTCACTGTTCAGAACTGTCCAAATACTCTTAAGGTTTGTCTATACTAAATTCCTATTCTTTTTAAAATTTACCTGTTTTCCTTCTCCATAATCCCCTTTCCTGCCCTTTAAATCTGAATAACCAGAAGCCATATATTTTTTCAATGTTTTATGTATAACGATTATGAAGTTAGTGAATTCTGTATGTAAGACAAAAAGATCGTTTTTACTCACTTTTTTGATTACAAAAAAATGGTTACATGAATAAAATAACAATTTCCTTTAAGAGAGGGATTGCTGAATGATTAAATTGCCAAGGGAAAAAGAGTGAATTCTTCCTTTTAATAAAGGTGACCTAGGTCCTGAGGAAGTTAGGAAAAAAGAAAAACTCACATTATACTTATTAAATTTGTTTTCAAATGTGGTTATTAAGTTGTTGTATTTATTTTTTGTTATAGACAAAGCAAACCCAAAAACTAGTCTAAAAAAGAATTCCTATGCATTATTAAAAGTGATTGATAGTAATAAAATATGTATTGGTGGTGAAGAATTCCACAAGCACTCAAGATTGACATAACCTTTAACAAAGTGGAAAAACTTTTATTAGAACTGCCAATTCTAGGTTCAAATTTATGTCAAAGCACTTTATGGTACCATAATTAGTACAACTAAAAATTATTTTTTAGCTTTAAATGTCATTTTTCACTAAATGATTTTAAATGAGACATCTGAGAGTTACTTGAGGCAAGTTTGGATATCTGTACAAGTTTAGATTTTGATAAACTCCCTATTTCCTAATTGTGTGTCTCTTTCACATGCTTTTTAGAATCATTTATTCCATAACATGTTTCTAAATTCTATCTAGTAATTTTTAAACTTCAAAAATAATCTCCCTGTTCAATTACAAGGTTCTAAAGACAGTAAAATACCTTATAACTTCAGTAACATTTTTCTTTTTCTTGGGCAAAGTATTTCAAAGTGTTCGCCTAATCTTCATAATGTTCTTTTAAATTAACATGGAAATCAGTAATTATCCTCCTTAAAAGGTGGGAAAACTGAAGCACTGTAAAGTTAGGTTCTGACCCAAGGTCAGAGTAACCAAGGTGAAAAATCTGGGTATTTCAACTGCTGTTCCAGTGTATGTCTATTATTCGTATCACCTTGAATAAAATATGGCATTTAAAAATTTATGATGTCATAATGCTGAGTCTCTACTGAGCAGGGCTGCATAATGTTAAATTTTAAAAAGAAAAATTACAAGCCCAGCTTTAAATAATAAAGGGATTAAGTACAGAATATATATATATTTTTAAGATCATCAATGCCATTGTGTCCAATAAATTGCCTTACTAACAGTGTTATGTTGTCTTAAGACAGTGCTGATTAGAAAAAGTGTACAAAGAATGCTCTAAAGACCCATGGAACACAATGTACCTTAAATTGGCACTAAGCCATACCACAATAAAAGTCATACATATTACATGTTGACATACACTGAGAAGGGTGTATTTTAGAAAATTGTTCATTTTTTGCTTAAATTTATCTGAATATAAGACCTATAAAGCAAGACAAGGAAGCGTTGAGCACTGAGTCTTTTCATGCCCAGTATCCAACAGTCAGGGCTATGTTTTCCTCCTGTTCATGATGGCACTGGCTTTTCAGATGGTGCCAATCCTGTGATGAGGCACTTGAAGAGTTTGAAGGTTAGGGCATGTAAAATATGGAGCTGGAAGGAAGCATGCTGCTATTCCATTGGAAGCAAAAGGGAGTGTAGGCCCATAGAATACTTCTTCTTTGCCTTCTCTGCTTACATCCAGTACCTACAAAAGAGGAAGAGAAGAAGCTTGTATATCAAAGATGACTGCTCAAAATAAAGCTATGTACACATAAAAGAAATTCTGAACTTAAATTCAGTTATGCCACCATCACCATATCTTAGGAATTCTTTTTCTTGCTTGGATGGTACCAGAAATATTTATTAAGCTCCTACTAAATGCTACACTATGTTAGTATGTTTTTGGATGTACATATATACATACATGTATATTTATAAGCATTTAATCTTCAGAACAATTATGAGGTAGGTAGCATTATCTTCATTTAAGAAAACTGCCTTAGACAAATTAAATAACTTGTCCAAACTAGTTAGTAGGTAGTCTGACATAATGTTGGCTTAAACATCCTCATCTGTGAAATGAAGAAAACAAGACCTTGCAGCTTTGTTGTGAAAATTGATGACATCTAGCTCAGTGTCTGGCAGGTTGTGGAATATAACACAGCTTAGTAGCAAATTCAAAATTCATTCAGTCGATTCTGGAAGTATTTCCCCAGTTCTTTCCTGTTCATGCTGGAGTTTTTTGTTTCTTTGTTTGTTTGTTTGAGACAGGGTCTTGCTCTGTCACCTAGGCTGGAGTGCAGTGGTGCTCACTGTAGCCTTGATCTCTTGGGCTCAAGCAGCCCTCCTGCCTCACCCTCCTGAGTGGCCAGGACCACAGGTGCACACCACCATGCCTAGCTAATTTGTAAATTTTTTGTAGTGATGGGCTCTCGCCATGTTGCACAGGCTGGTCTCAAACTCCTGGGCTCAAGCAATCCTTCCATCTCAGCCTCCCGAAGTGCTGGGATTATAAGTGTAAGCCACTGTGCCTGGCCTCTCTCTTCTTATATAGCACAGCCTCTTTGTTAGTCAGTGCCTGCTGTCTCCTAACTGAACCTGGCTGAATCTTCGAAGCAGGAAAATTCTTTCTTCAGGAGAGCTGCTCTCACCCCATTTGTCAAACCTATTAGGCTCTTTCAAGTCTGCAGTTATCATCTTAATCCCTTTTCATTTGACTTTTCTCTAACTATTTAAACATTTGCCTCCCTTGGATTTAGTGTTTTAAAAAAATGAAAGTTTGTTATTGACATTGTCATATTGCAGTCCACCTTGACTCCCTTTTCCTTCATCTGCATCCTGGACGTAGGTGTTTCCCAATATTTCAATCACAGACCTCTTAGTACCCGTCTTTAATGATCTAGTCCACTCTCATGCCTTCATCTATCACCTGTGTGGATAAATCTTAAGACTTTAACTGCAATAGGCTGGGCGCGGTGGCTCATGCCTGTAATCTCAGGACTTCGGGAGTCCGAGGTGGGTGGATCACGAGTCCGGGAGATCGAGACCATCCTGGCTAACATGGTGAAACCCTGTCTCTACTAAAAATACAAAAAAAAGCCAGGCGTGGTGGCGGGTGCCTATAGTCCCAGCTACTCGGGAGGCTGAGGCAGGAGAATGGCTTGAACCTGGGAGGCAGAGCTTGCAGTGGGCCAAGATCGCACCACTGCACTCCAGCATGGGCGACAGAGTGATACTCCGTCTGGAGAAAAAAAAAAAAAAAAAGACTTTAACTGCAATAACGCATTATTTTACAGGAAATGGGCCCTTGAAATTTGGGAATCCATGTTTCACAAAGGAGGAAATTACTAAGTCCTAGAATAAAAGAAAGAACAAACTTAAGTGGAGATTAGATGTCCCAATCTCTTTATTGAACAATATACCCTGTCACTACTAATTTAAAATAACTCATATACTAAATACAAACGTTTTCTCTGTTCTTTTGTTAATTGATGTATTTTCTTTCAGTGTCACGTTTTTGACTAAGTAAGGCAAGACTCCTCATTTATTTTCAAAATTTTCTTGATTATTCTTACTCATTTACTTTCCTAGAGAATCTTTCAAGATCAGTTTGACAAGTATCACTACTTCGCCCCATGAGAAAAGGGAAAACCCCGGTGGGGTTTTGGCTAGTATTTCATTAAATACAAAAAGTAAATCAGAGGTCATTTAGTATTTACCACAACTCTATAAGGTTAAGTATTGTCTTCAATTTACAGAGAAGAAAATTGATACCAGAAAAAATTAAGTGACTTTCTCAGGATCACACGGCAAGTGGTGGAGCCAGTATTTGAGCTCAAGATGCAACCCAGAAAGAGCAAGGATTTTGTGCCCTCCCTCCTGACTGAAAACATTTTTAGAAGGCAAAATACTAATGAGATAATCATCCAGAGAGCTTTTGTCTGGTTTCCTGGGCCAACAGAGACTGCATATGTTAAGCAGATGTAATGTATTTAATCTGAGAAGGGAAAAGGAAGCATTGGCAGTTTTTCTCCAAAACACTCCCCTGTAAACTGGCTGAAAGAAGGCGTTTGGGAGAATGTGGTGCCAAGCTGGCACTGTATCCTCCAGCCAAAAAGAAATAATAGTAAATGAAGAGAACAGTAGAGGTGATCTAGAAACACAGACTAATCACTTGCACACTTACACAGCTGCTCTTTTATGTGCCACTTGTCATCTATGGCACACAAGATTAGAGTCAAACCTCTGTGATAGACATTAGTTTACACATCCACTAAATAAACAAGAACACCTTCATTTTCATCAGTAATCTATTTCCAGTATTTTCCATGAGTGTTTATTACTAACGAGTCCAAATCTCAATCTAAGAGTATCTCTGCTTTTCTCCTGTTTGGGTTGTTGTTCTGATGGATAAATAGTCTGTGCTAAATCAGAGTAGTAGCAGGAAATAAAGTATGCTTTTTCAACATTGGACATGCTTCATCCCACTGTGGTTGAATCCTACAAATCACAGTTAAATGAGCTTGGATTAGGGTCCAGAAGGGACAGTTCAATGAGAAGTTATTGGCTGGTACTTTCAAGGGCAAAAAAAAATTAGTACTTCCAAATGTTAATAGAACAATCTCAGAACTATTTAAGTATGACTTCCATTAATCAGCCATGCTCTTGGATTAATGATTTGTGGATTAATCTTGGATCAAATATTATATAGATTTGTGATTGATGACACAAAAAATTTAAACCTTTATATTTTTAGTATGCATATGATTTTTCCCCACCATGCTTCTGTACTTCTCAACCTACTGACATACTTAGGAATTTCCACTGTTAAGCATTTTCTCATAAATACTATTCCAGTCTCCCATCATCTTGCCTCTATTGGATGTTCTTTAAGTAGTAAAGAAGTGGCCTACTTTTGAACATGTAGCTATTCTCTCCAACCATCAATTTATTACTGTTAGTGTATTGAAACAAATTGTTCTATAGTCATCCATAACATAAAAAAATGGAGCTTTAGTTCAGAATGAATGATAATATAGCCTATAACCAGCTGTCATTAACTAAAATGAAAGATACATGTCACTATCCATGAATACCTCTATTTCAAACATCTCTTTAAGTGATAATCCATATGCTTATAGGGATACTTATTACCTATTAATAGTAAAGGCTCTTAATAACAAATCGGCCAGGTGCAGTGGCTCACACCTGTAATCCCAGCACTTTGGGAGGCGGAGGCGGGTGGTTCAGGAGTTTGAGACCAGCCTGGCCAGCATGGTGAAACCCCATCTCTACTAAAAAATACAAAAAATTAGCTGGGCATGGTGGCGCACGCCTGAAATCCCAGTTACTCAGGAGGCTGAGGCAGGAGAATGACTTGAACCCAGGAGGCAGAAGTTGCAGTAAGCCAAGATTGCGCCACTGCACTCCAGCCTGGGCGACAGAGCAAGACACTCTCAGGGGAAAAAAAAAAAAAAAAAGATTAACAAATTTGTCTGTGCTTTGTAGGACCAGTGTGCTAGCCAAAGGAATAAACACAGTATTTGCCAAAGGATTGATTCTGTTCATCAAAATGGCTACTGGAACACAGAAATATCCATCATGCTGACTTTTATTTAAAAGCAAATATATTAG
Source organism: Pongo pygmaeus (assembly GCF_028885625.2). Classification (NCBI taxonomy): domain Eukaryota; kingdom Metazoa; phylum Chordata; class Mammalia; order Primates; family Hominidae; genus Pongo; species Pongo pygmaeus. Next base: position 96,852,951 of record NC_072378.2, on the reverse strand, counting down.
AATATATTATTGTACAATCTCAGAGGTGAAACTTATTCCACTAATACAGGTATTGACTTAAAAAATAATTGAATCCCCTTTGATAATCACCATAATCCTGAGGATACTCTCAAATATCCTCAGTGGTTTAAAATATGTACTTGTTTACCTCTTCATTTCTTGTGGATAGATTTGTTTGAAAACAGCCAAATGTCATTAGCAATTAATTAGTGTATATGATTAGTGATAATTTACAGAAAAATTCTTTGGTGACAAAAAACAAATTATGTGACTACGAAGTTTTTTTTATTTAAGTTTCTATGTCTTACAAGCTAACATTCACAACTGTTAACAAAATATGAGATGTGGAAAAAGGGTGCACTATGGCAGCACTCTGGTCTCCTAAACTTGATATGTACAGTATTTTCTTTATTTCCTCATTATGTTACGATTTCCACTCATTTTCTATTCCTTGAGCTAATCGGATACTAAAATTAGTAGAAATATGCTCATAAATGTATTTAAAATTTACAATTTTATTTCATGATAAACCCAAACTTACTTCTATTGTGCAAGTGATCAAATGAAGGGTCCCAAAGCCACTTAAAAAACAGTGTTCCAGCACTATACAGAACTGTTGCCCAGTTCTAAGTTCTACCAATTCTGAAAAGCAAAAAATAAAAAGAAACCTAAAAGACTATGAAGGACTACAAAATACATGCTTGGATCAAGACTAGAAGCACTCTTTGAGAGAAAAGTTTGCTCATTTGTTGTTATCCGAAAGACAGGACGAAGCTCTAGTCCAAGGCAGCTTTCCATTAACTAACTAAAACCAGTACAAGGCAGCCTTCAGTGAACTCCCTTAAAGTCTTATGTGGCTCTTCATGTGTGTGTGGCTTTGATAATTCTTTTCTCCTGTACTATTGTTTCCCAGTTTATTAATTTTCTCTCATCTTTATCATCTCTCCTCTTCTACTTTCTTTGAGATTACTTTTTGGTTCATTTTCTAACTTATGAAGCTATATCTCACATGCTTTGCTGTATATTGTTTTTATTATCACAGTTCTGGGAATTTTTTTGAGTTCCATTATGATTTCTTCTTTAACCCATGTTATATAGCAATGTGTTTTATTATTTCCAGTTATGTAGGGTTTTTTTTGTTAAGTTCTAACTTAATTGCATTGTATTAGAGATACATAATACTAACCAATACTTAATTTTTTTAACTAAAGTTTTCTTAACCCTAACCCTAGTACATGACTGGTTTTTGTAAATGTTCCATGTATGCCAAGAAAAATATAGTCTTTCCAACTGCTCAATCAGAACTCATATCCATTCAGACAAGCTTGTTAATTATATTTTCCATATGTACCTTACCCTTGACTTTTTTAACTTCACCTATATGAATAACAGAAGTACTTTAAATTCCCCAGACAAACCTCTGTCAAGACAAATCAAGAGAAGAAGAGACAATATTATGAATGTAAAGGGAGATATAACTAAGGATAACACAAGAACTATATGCTAGCAATTTTGAAAACTTAGACAACATGGAAGTTTCTTGAAAATATATGTACTTTATGAGATGTGACTGAAAAAGAAATAAAAATGTTGAACAGTTCTGCAACTATTAAAGATATTGATGCAGTTGTTAAAAATCTTCCCATAAAGATGCGATTAGATAATAAAAGTAGTTATAAGGATATACTTTTCTGGAGGTCAGGAAGAAAGGTCAGGGCTAATACATGTCAATATTTTATCAGAGAACATGTAAAAGAGAAAACTATGGTAATAACTGTAAAATAATAATAGGAATAATACTATGAATGTGTCTATCAATGAGGGCTATTGCTCTTCTGAAAGGCCCAGCTGGCAACCTGCCCAGCCTGGGCTGCTCATATGCTGATACACCAGGGCTATTCTTTGGGACAGAGGCTGTCCCTATCAGACCAGTCATAAACCACTACTGCTCACAGCCTCTGCCATGGAGGAAGAACACCCTTGTAGGTGGCATTTGTGGGAATGAATGAACTGTAATATAGAAAATAAGGCAATGGTGTGGAAAGGAAGTATTTGTAAAGCTTGGGGGATGTGAAGGAACTATTGCCAAAGATTTTTAGAATTTTTTTATTTATGAGAAAGGGAAAGCTATCCCGGTTTCCCAGTTTCCAATATATATTATATATATTTTTCAAAATTCATCCCCATTTTTATTTTTAATAGGGCTCAATAATTTATTTAGGCATCATTTTTAGGATACAGTATGAAGTTTAGTGGCTGAACTAGTTGCACAAAAAAAGGGATGTTAAGCCTCTTTCTAAACATAAATATCTCTTTCTTCAGTAGCAGCATTGCAAAATGTAACCTCGCTGAACCACTTGAACAAACTTCAAAAGGAGCTTCTACCACTCACCTGGATACAAGCCAGAGGCTCATTTGTCCAAATTGAATATCCACCAACTAAATATATTCTCCCATTATGGACAGCAACTCCAGATTCATTTTGGCCTAAAGTAAAGAGAATTGAATAAAAAGAAAAAAAATAAATCCATTTCTTACATATTTTAATTAACCCTTTTGCCACTGAGGGTTACAATTTTCCCCTGTGGCACATTTGTATACTCCATGGGATTTTTGCAGCAACTAATCACTGCCTCCCAGTACTCAGAAAAATTAAGCACTATTTCTCAGAGAATGAACCTGTGTTGGGTCAGAACCAGGTCAAAACACTTATTAGCCAGCCAAGTTAGTAAGTACAGCATTAAATATAGCAATAGTAAGCCATGTAGAACTGAATTCTATACTATGTCATATGCCATTAATTTACAGTGGTGGAAATAAGGTATATTATAGAAATGCAAACACCTCTTCTAGTACCCACAAATGCTTTTTAGCAAGTGCTTACATTTGTAAAGTAACAGCTGCAACCCCAAGAAGCCAATAAAGCAGAGCCATGCCCCTAGCATGCCCCAAATGAAGACAAACGGCAGAGGAGAGTGATCAACTTGCTACCCTACCTTTCTTTACATACCCAACATTTTAAAGATTATATTAAAGTTCCTGAGCTGGGACCAGCCTGGATAATCCCTAGATACTGACACGCCAAAATGATGAAAGGTTTCCCCTCCCATTTCAAAAAGAAGACAGAATAACTCACTACCACATATTCTTCCCTGGAGGCCATCAGAGAGTGGAAGAGTCTCTTTTTATTGATGGGCTGACACAGGATTGACTGGGGTCATAAATAAGCTGGATCTTACAGCAGGCAGAATCACAGATCCAGAATCGAGGGCCTAAGGTACCGCTAAAACTTAGAGAGTTTCTAAGTCCTTGTCCAGTGGGCCTCAAAAATCGTTTTTCAAAAACAGGAGCTCAATACAAGCATCCAAACCTCTGGTTAGATTCCCAGCATTGCCTCCCCCAGCAGCAGCTGCAAGGGATTGAGTGCCCACTCAGCATATTAAAATGTCTTAACCCAACCTACCGTTTTCAGTTTGTGATTTTTCCTATTATTTGAGCAGACCTGGAAGGGATCTGATCACTTGTAGATGTTAACAATGCAAGCTGACAAGGGGGAAAAAGTTATTAACTCCATAAAGAAACATGAGGGGTAAGTTGTTCACCGTGTTACTTTCATCCTTTTTTGGGATGAGGACGGTCCATACCTAATGTTGCCCTGTGGTAAATGCTTGGATGGGTATTTGTGGCCAGAAATGCAGCTAAACTCCTGTGCACAGAACCACTTAAGGGTTTCATTTCTAGGAGAACACTCCCAGAAACAATATTTGACAGTGACAAATAATGAAGACCATGCTCCTAAACTCCTGAACTCACAAGAAATAAGACTAAAAGCAGTTAGAACTAAACAATAAATTCCTTCTGTAAAGAGTTATTAAATCTTTCAGTGTCTGGTTCCTCCTACTTGTATCAGAGTTCCATCTTAATACTGATGGATGATAATGGACTTGACATGCCCCTCAGCCATATGAGGATATGCATAATGGTAGTAATATAGGCCCTGAGAAACTAGATGCTCAGCTACCTAAATGAGTAGTTCTGTTAGAACATAAATGATACACACCTTTCTGGTTAATAAATGCAGGTTCTTCTACAACTATGCACTTAATATTTAGTGATGCCCTAAAGATGTCTATGAAACAAGTTTGGTGACTTCTTGAATCTACTTTTCCTGATTTACTTAATCAAAGATACTTGCCAGTCAACAGGTTGAAATTGCAACGTGTCCACTGGTCAGTGTCTATGTTGTAAGAATCTATATGGCGCACAAGGATCCGGTCATTATTGTAGTCTAGGTCATTGCCTCCAAGAACATAAAGCTTCCTTTGTACAGCAGCCATGGAATGGTAGACCCTTCTCTGCAGCATGGGGCTGCGGCTTATCCATTTATTCTGAAAAAAGAAATTTAAGTGTATTCTGTTAGTAGGAGACCTCCATGTCAGAAAACAGCAATGAGTGCCTCATAAGTAGTGGGAACCCTAATGTTTATCAATCAATAGATCAACATTCTGTTTGAATGTTGTTTATATATGCTGAAAGGTATGGGCTTCTTACATGAGAACAAGTACAAAAGAGCCACATATTCTAATTGTTTTTTGAGATTTACACATGGCATCTTCTCTAGTTTGTGTTGCATTTTATAGCGCATTTTGAATTATATCAGGGGAACATTGACATTTTCATGATGTTTATCTCACCCAATTCAGAGAATTTACTCATGCAAATTCATTAAGAGTGAAAGCAAATGGCTAGGTATACTGTATACAGTGGTGCAATGATTAAGAAAACAGTTTCTGGATCCAGACTACCTGGGTTTATAACTTGTGTGTGATCTTGAGCAATTTACTTAATATCTCTGTGCCAGTTTTCTCATCTGTAAAATGGGGATAATAATGCCTATCTGATAAGCCTATTGTGCAGATTAAATGAGCTAATACACATAAAGCACTTAGAAAAATGTACATGAAAAATGTTCAATACATATTCATTTTTTCAAAATGATGTGATGATAATCATTGGGTACCTCAGGCCACTAGATAAGCTAGGGTAATGGCTTTGCTGTTCTTTCCAAAATTAACCTCCTGAGATCAGTGGAAGAGCTAAGATTTGGTTCAGCAACAAACCACCCACACTTCCTTTTATCAGCCTCCTTTAATACATTAACAGTCACATCTTTTGCCAAATTGGGAAAGGTTATTTCTAGGCACACATTTATTTGTTTTGGTGGAAGACTAAGTTTTGTTTTGTTTTGTTTTGTTTTGTTTTGTATTGTATTTGAGACAGAGTCTTGCTCTGTTGCCCAGGCTGGAGTGCAGTGACATGATCTCGGCTCACTGCAACCTCCGCCTCCCAGGTTCAAGTCGATTCTTCTGCCTCATCCCCCCAAGTAGCTGGGATTACAGGCACGTGCCACCACACCTGGCTGATTTTTGTATTTTTAGTAAAGACGGGGTTTCACCATGTTGGCCAGGCTGGTCACAAACTTCTGACCTCAGGTGATCCACCCACCTCGGCCTCCCAAAGTGCTGGGATTATAGGTGTGAACCACTGCACCCTGCTGGAAGACTTTTTTATATGATAACTTTAGGGAATAGTGAAACCTTCAATATTTGGTTCTTGTTCACCCTCAGTAATGGGAAGAGTATGCCCAACCTTTCTTAAAATAAGGTTCTCATTGTAAAATTAAATGAAGACCAAATATGACTTTAATTTTAAATCTCAACTAAGTAATGGACAGATAAGTAAAGAAAGTAATGGACAGGTAAATAACCCTAACAGTTTTCTTTCTACATAAACACTAAGCATATAGGAAGAACCCAGATTCCTTTTTGCCAAGAAAAAATTGGATTTCGGCCAGAAAAAAAGTCATACGATGTTTTGAATACATAGAATTTCACCATTTCACAAAACTGTAAGGGAAGAAGCAAGACACAACAACAATAAACATTTTGTATAAAAATTGGTCCACTCACTAATAGGCATATAGACTAGCTCTTTTAAAGATACACTCAAGAAAAGAAGTGATTTGTACGGCTTGAAAAGCTTGCATTTATGTGTTCCCTCATTCGAACATATAATAAGAATTTCCTTCCAATCAAATGTCTTCTTTAATAAAATAGTCAAGCCTGCCTTTCAGCTATTTTGCTAATATCTATAATACATTACACATGAATGTATTTAACTCAAAACTCTGAGGATGCTTTTCTTAGGTGTTTTCTATGAAACAACCCATTACAGTATTAGGAATCAATGTTTGCATTAGCAGTCCAGTCCCCTGCCACTAGACTATGGATGCCATCTGGTTTGCAAAGCCTGCCTGCATCCCCTGATTATATCTTTAGCTTCCTTCACTGCAGTGCCTGCCAGGTGAGCCGCCAACCACTGCAAAGGCAAAGAAACAGAGAGGCCTGGTGGGGTCATTCCTAATAAGCTAGCGTGTGAATACTAATCAGTGGTGGGGAAGCAGAGGTCACCCCAGCCTGCCTGTTGGCAGGTAGCAATGTGCTCTGTGGCAGATGGCAGGCATTATCGACTCTCCACAAAGGCCTAGAAGAGAAATAAGCACCAGGGCTGAATGATAGAGTTATTGAGATTCTGAGCAAGATGCAAGCAGATGTGATGTTTGCCAGTACCCACCGTAAACAATATGCCAGCAGAATTTTTTAAAAGAGCATGTGTGTACAAACATGAAACAGAACTCATTTGAGAAATGTTAACACCTTCTTCCTCTTTAACCACGTGTGCACCAAACTCAAGCAACGCAATTAATGATCCCTCTTGAGGCAGCTGACCCATGGACATTTGGTCTCTGAAATCTACAGCTTCTAATGACATCAGGAAACACACTTTGCAAAGAGAGAAATGCCTTCATTAAATACAGAATCAAGTAATTGCTAAAATAAAAAGATACCAAATACACTGAGTCTACTATGGACATAGATTTGGTGGCCAGTCCCAACCCAGACTGCCAAAGCCAATCTGTTGTGTCATATCCCATTACCTTCAGCTGATGAATATTAAGCCTACAAATCATTTTGGAATACCGTCATAATCAAAAATATTTACATTACCAAAATCATAGAAATGGCAAAATTCAGCAGACAATTGCCAAGGTTCATACATATTTTGGTATATGGAAAAGAGAATAAAAATATTTCTTCTGGGGGAAAGTAGTAATTGGGTGTACATGAAATATAGACAAAAGAAGGTACAGGCACCATCCAAATGCATATTCAACCCCCAGCTGTTAGATGAAAACTCTTCAGATACTTCCCATCTCTCAAACTCTTCATATACTTCTACTTTAGACTTGTCCTAGATACTGTTTTAGGTCATTTGGGCTATATTAAGTTAATACTTGTTTTTTAGAATAAACCATAAGCATGATCCCCTCCTAGAATGGCAGCCCCTTCCAGAAGGATGTTGCAACAGGACAATTCAAATCATTTCTATATTATGCAGAACTCTGAAAAGGTGATGTATTGTGTATAGCACAAAACTAGAGCAGCTGAAATGTTTTGAGTAACAAAACAAAAAAAAAGGAACCAAAAAGCAGTTTATTCAGATGCTTCCTTTTCTCTATATAAGCTTAAGATGCATATCTGTGTGTGTAGACTTGGCATTCCAATTACTAATTATTCTGGAATCTTTTAAAATTTATTTTAATTAAGATAATGAGGTGTTCTTATATGATTCTTACCTGGTTAGGTTCATACACCATTAGCCTGTTCTGATATTGTGCCGTATTAGTTACTCCACCTGTAATGGATTAACATGTGTTAGAGCTTTTCATGAATAAGAAATAGGATATTCCAACATAAGAATGAGATACAATTAAAGGAAAATTAGCTACTGCTGAGGATCTGTTTGTATACCCTCATGGTGAGCCCATGACATAATTAAGAAGCTTATTGTTGAAGCAGTTTCATTTTCAAGAAACATTTCGGAAGCAATCCAGTTAAGAGCAAGCAACAAGTATGCTGACATTACCAAGAGGACCCCAATTCTGACAAGCTATTCTGCATGGCCAGAATGAGGGGCAAAGTATTAGGGAGTGAGAATGAACATAGTACACATAGACAAATCTCTATACAATTTATGCCAGGGACATAGTTATATGGAAAATTCTTGTCCTTCACTAAATTGTCAATTTTAAAGCTCTAACCTCTGTACTCTAACATAGTGATATCTTGATATCTCTTGATATTACTTATCAAAAAAGATCTAAAGCCAGTGCTGTCCAATAGAATATAACAAGAGCCACATATGCAAGTCACATATGCAATGATAAATTTTCCAGTAGCCACATAAAAAGTAAAAAGAAACAGTGAAATTAAATTTAATAAATTTTATATACCCCAATATAGCCACAATTATCATGTCAACATGAAATCAACATAAAAATTATTAAGATATTTTATATATTTCATATTCTTTTTTTCATACTAAGTCTTCAAAAGCCAGTGTATATTTGACACAACGCATCTCAGTACAGATTAGCCGTGCTTCAAGGATTCAATAAGTCACATGTGGCTAATGGCTACCACACTGGGCAGCACAAATCTAGGGCTCTTCGGTGCAACTGCTATTGTGGTCGATTCTTTTGAAGTTCTCTTGACAACTGCTTAGATCTAAGACACCTGAGACCCACCTAATCAAGAACCACTAAAAAATCATCACACTTTCACTTTCAGCTAAGTTTCTCTTATTTGTCCTCATACTTCTTTTCATACGTGTAGTGTATACTGAGCCCTGTAAAACCCAGAAATTATTCATTTTGCTTTAAGTTTTACCATTAAGTGGAAAAACCCTAAAAAAAAAAAACAGCACAGTAAGAAAATATCACCAGTAGATATTAAATGTTAGATAATAAAATATCAAGGATACGGGACCAAAGAAATCTATCTTTAGAAATATTGCCTTACATGCAGTTCTAGACACTGGTGTAAAATGAATAATATTCTTATTTTAATCAGTATCACAAAGAAGCAGTTAATTTTTCAATAAAGATATAAAATTAAGCCAGACTAAAAAAAGTTTCCTACTAGAATTTTTTGAATTTAAAAAACACTGTTAAAATACTGACCAAGAGGGCCTTAACATTCCCCCAGCTTAACTAAACTAAAAAGGTTGCTTCCTGAGTCTAGGCCCCTTGACCTCCCTTTTCTTAGATTACTTACTTTAGAAAACTTGTAATCATAACTTCTTTCTCTCCCTCTTTGAGATGTAAATCATTTTAAAAGCTGCTTGCCAGTTTTATAACCCAATAATATCTTCCTTAAAGTCCAGAGAGCCATCCCTTTGAAATGTAATCATCAAGGAAGATAGTGCTCTATATCCCAGCCTCTATGGGAAGGTAGGACGGTAACTTTTTTTTTTTTGAGACAGAGTCTCGCTTTTGTTGCCCAGGCTGGAGTGCAATGGCGCAACCTCGGCTCACTGCAACCTCAGTCTCCCAAGGACCCTAACTGTGATAGACAACAATTTGCACCAAACACAGATGGCCTAATCACAGAGACCAAAACTGTCAACTCAGAAATAACTAACTGCATGGGTACAACACATCCATTAATCAAGCTCCCCTGAAATGTTCTTCAGTACTTTTCTACTAAATCACCCCAGTGCTTAAAAACCATCCTCTTAAAAACTTTGTTTAATAGAATTGATTTCAAACTGTATTCTGATCTCTCTCTCCTATTGCTATAGTCTTGAATAAAGTCTTCTTTCTCTGTGTAACCTTATCTGGTGCAGTTTTTGCTTTGACAATTCAAATCTTTGAATAGGTCACCACCATCAACTACATGGCTAGGAGTCAAGTCAACAAGAATCCAGAGGATTAGTGTCGAATCCTTAACTGAGCTGGAATAATCAATCAAAACTAATGGATACATAAAGGGGAAGGAATCTATCCAGGCCAGTCATTACTCTCTCACTCAACTCCAGGAAGGAGATTATATCTTTCATATAATTGGCTTTGGCTATTATTAACTAGAGGACTATTTTTAAAATTCTCTCAGCAGCTTGCAGATTTAAGATTTTAAAGATCAACGAAAGCTTTGTCTGCAGAGAAATCCACAAAGAACACAGACATGAGCTTCCTGCTCTCAAAGAAAGTCTTCTCTGGATTTCTCATCGAATATCTCATTTTAAAAATGAAATCAAAGGAAAGGAAAACACACTTAAGAAAGCTGAGGCTGAAATGCCTATATAGTCAAGATGTGTGTCAAAATAAATATAGAGTTGTGTTTGCTTTTACTCCCAACTTTCCCTTTCTTGTGTGATTAAAAACAGAATGTTCAATAATTCTTTCTCAGCATAACCACACAAGAATAATTTAATCTCTTGAGACTTCACAAGTCTTCAGGGTTAAAATAATTGCTAGTGCTTTTGATCTGAGCCATAACCACCAGATTAATGTCCAGCTTGCCTACAATCACTTCTCTAACTGAAATGGTACAGAGGGCAAAGCTCCACCCATCATTTAAAGACTTCAAAAGTTTTTCTACTTGTTTTAGAAATATGGGACATAATTAATATCTACTGCAGTAAACTATCTGTTTTATGACACTATTTGAAAATGCTTACATTACTGTATGTATCAGACTCTGCCCATTATAGATTAAACATATAACCAATGGATTAGAATGTAGCTATTACATCCCCTCTCCCAAGCAGGGCATACAATTTATCTCCATGCTTTCCAGAATTATTATTTACTGTCTTCCACAAATGCATCTATAATACAGTTTCTTCTTAATCTGCACTCAGTAATTAGATTCTTTACCCTTACATCCAAATTTTCACTCAAATGACAATGTTTAGAAATGAGATATTAAGTTACTAGTTGGGAGTAAAAATTAAAGTCCCAGTTATTTGATATTAATAGATTCCCTCTAGAATGTTAAACCACAGGAGGTGCCTAACAAACCTAGTGCTGCAACTTTTGCCAAGTCAGGATTACAAAGAAAAACCTTGGAAACTGGTTCTATTGCCTTCCCCTTTGAAATAATTTACAAATGAGCATATAAATAAAAGTCATGTTTCTCTCAATACTAAAATACATTTTAAAAAAGCATCCCAGTTTGCAGCCCACATTTCTTTAGCAGTGTTACTCATTTGCAGGGCTTTATCATTACATTCCCTTCACATAACACTCTTCACTTTTAGATTAATCTGCTGAAATGAGATGCTAAGGATTTGCATACAGATTTGACTATACAAAAATAGATATGGAATTAATAACAGTCTCTATATGTTTTAATTTCTCCTAGACTGGAGTACCCTTGCCTGCAGCAGTATTCCTGGCTTTGAAAGTCATCAAGCTGATTTGTCTGCTCTGGGTTACGATGCCACATGCTGCTATACTGTCCCCTGCAATCAAAGCACTTGCAAAGATAGATTCCATGCCTTCCTCTATCGAGTATATTTTATAGATTGGCAGTTTTGATCTCCCTCCCCCACCCCAGGGAGGATAATCTGCATCTTAACAGCTTTCTATAGATACATCTGTCATTAAATATGCCATCTCATATCAGCATCCATTTTTAAAACCAAGTTTTCTCTAACTTTGAAGTGCCACAGTGAAAGTTAAGACTTTCCAGCCAAAATTGAAAATGAGCAACCCTGTCTTATACTTTTGAACTGTGACTTAAAGATATACTGCAAGTTCCCCTAAAGTCAAATAAGTCTTTAAAAACTGCCAGAAGGAATGAAAAGTTACCACCATGCTACCAGCAGTGAGAAATGCTTTCTATCATCAAGACAGGAGAAAAGCATTTTTCTTAAGCTTCCCTGTACGACTCGCCACAAAATGTTGTGACAAATGGATGAGTGCATACTAGAGAGATGACAAGCGACTGCCAAACAAGCAACCTTTGTCTCTGCTACTGAGATCACTGACTCTCAAACTCATATTCTACTCAAAAGCAACAACTGGTCAATGCCGGCAGTGCTCATAAAATAGAGTGTATAGAAAAACTGCTCTCATTGTACGTGGTCAGACTGGGTCAAGTCTGATGGCTCTGCTGATTTTTTTTTAATGACAAAAAATACCTCTGTTGGTAAATAGAGTAAACTCCAGGAGTAGATGCCTACAGTTGGTAATGCAGTGCTAACGCACCACCAGGACAGAGTGGGATGCAAAGAACTGATCCCCACACGCAGGGTGGAGGAGCATGCTCCAGGTTGGAATTCTGCCAGCAAATTCGGGATTGAGGAAAACCATCTCAAGTTCTCTGCAACTGTCTTGGAGACCTGCAGTGGCCAGGTTCACACTAGTCTAAGGGAAGAGTTTCAGGACAGGCTGTGGCATTAACATGGGTCCTACATGACTGTATCCTTGGGGAAGCCATTTAACACAACCATGCTCAGCTTCCTCATATGCAAAACAGTGATGATGATACATTCCTCATAGGTTTCAGATGAACTAGAGTGCAAAGCATAGAGACAATCCACAGAGGGAAGTTTGCTACAATCCTGTAGCTGTTTATAAAAATTTCTTACCATTTCCATAAACTTTCTCCAGTTCTTGAAAGACTATAACTTCACGCTTACAATTTAATTACCTAAGGAACAACCTGTCATTAAGTGCAGGTTCCTATTAGTCACTATTTAGAGGGCTACACTCATTGTTAGCCCTTTAAAAAAGTAATACAATAGGAACATTTATAATAAATGCAAAACCAAACATCTATTTTTATATGACATTAGACTGTCCATATTTTCTGGATGTTTATAATACTAAACAATTACAGCCAAGAATCTTTCCACTAAATTAGCATCTTGAATAGAAGCATGCATAATCCATGCATTAAATTAAAACTAGTATCCATATTATTTCTGTCATACTTGAGGAACCCAAACAGATGATGGGTACTTAATATACTCAAAACCTGTGAAGTCTCTAATTTACAAAATACCTATAAAAGCAGGGTTCCTGCATTTGAAAACAGAAATTATGTCATTTAGAGCAAATAGGTACAAACTTGTGACCCAGAAATATGTAAAGTATGCATTATGTATTGTTTTAAATAAATGAAATGATAAAATGGGGGTGAAATCAACCATAATGCAGATATCAATTAGATTCACCTGCCCTTTATAATCTCAATAATATTCACTGTAACTCCCATTCCTCATTCCGTAGAAAGTTGAAATCCTGCCTCCAAATATTTTTGCACATTCCCAGCAGGGTCAAACTCTTAAGGCCACCTCTGTCTGTCTTTCATGTCCCAGCTTTGCTGTGCTCTTGGATCTTTTATCTCCCTTCCACCATCAACTAAGTTCTTCAGCCATTCTCTATTTCTATGGTGTAGCTTTAACCATCTTCTCTCCTCTTGGGAATAAAGCAAATGATATTGTTCACATATTCTTTGGTAGAACAATACAGCTCACCATTTAGTTTACTGTCTTTTACTAGACCCATCTAGTTAGACACAAATCAATCGTCTAAACAAAGGCGGTTCTCTCCATGAGAAGAGTTTTGTAGCCAATGATTTGGACATAAAAAAAAAAACAAAACAAAACCTTACAACACCAATTTTAAAGGCCATTAGACTCCTGTAGTATGTAATTCTTTCAGAAAAAAATTTCTAATCTACACCAATGTATTTTAGAGTAGTTCCATTTTATCACCTTTCTCTTTACATTTTAAGTTTTAGAAACTGAACTGTAAAATCGCAGAAAGACATTATGTGTCTCTTCTCTCCCCTGAGAAGGATGGACAGTTAAGCAATTAAGGACAATCAATGATTGTTGATTCTAAACAAATCTCCAGATAGCACTCTGCTTCTGTGCATCATTTACTTTCAGTTTTATGCCATTTGGAAGTTCTTTTTTTACAATTTAAGCATCTATTTTGCAGACCTTCACTGTCACGATAAACAACTGGTAACCTGTGTGGTTTGGTGGGAAAAGCATGGTCTAAAGAACCAGAGACACAGAGTTCAAATTCTAACTCTGTCATCTATAAGCTGTGTGATCTGGGGAGTCATTTAACCTCTTCAAGCCTCATTTCCTGGGCAGTGATGTGAGGGTAAATCAACAAAGTGCAACTTATTCGGGATACAGGTAAGACAGTTTAGGATGAAAGCTTTGTTAATTATTTGGAGAATGTAGGTGATCTGATTGCTTTCTTTCCTTTAAATCATTTAGCTCTCTAACAAGCATTGTAGAATACTACATTTCTGTTTGTTTTCCACCTCACTTCAATACTACAGTAGCTTTGTTTTCACCTCTTTCAGATTGGGGATAGGAAAGATTGGGGCACAAGTGAAAAAAAGAAAAAGTAACTGCTGGGAGCAGCTGGTTGCTAGGATCTAAAGCAACAAAGATTTAATTCTTCATGGACATTCTAATTCACTAGGAACTTTTAAGTGGATGTGCCAAGTTATCCACCTCCTAACCTCTACCAGGCAAGTGGCTTCCTCACATCATGGCCGCCTCCAGGGACAACAAGGGGGCATTCTCTTACTACTTACTCCCGCAACACACACTTTTCTCCCTCAAGCAAACCTTCAGCCCTTGCCTCTCACCTAACTGGGATCCTAGCTTGCTGAACTCCTTCCAGGAGGATTCTCTGGACTATTCCAGTCTCAAAACCTTTCATCATGAGTGAATCCACAGATCTTCCTTCTTCAGTCCTCTGCTGAGCATCATAAAACGACAGAAATTTGAAAACAGAGCCACTACAGTTTTGTGGTTTCCAAGGTTAGTGTGGATTCTGAACACCTATTTTTCTTTAACCTGTTAATTCCCTCTGTTTTCTCTCAGAGGCTTATTCCAAGGTCACTCTCCTCAGGCCCTCTACTTAGTCCTGACAGGCACAATCTTGACAGACCTGTTTCTCATTTGAATCAATCTACAAGAAACCTCTTCAGGTTCCTGCCCCTCACTTGTGAGCTTACCTAGGTTCACACCCATAATTATCTCCTTCCCTCCAGGCTTAAGGGTCCCTCCCTTCTCATGTTCAAGACCTACCCCCTGCCCAGCTCCTTGCCTTTCAGGACACTGTGTCTGTTTTCAATATTGTATCCTCAGGACTCTTCACTGTTCCTGGTACCTGGGAAATGCTCTCAGCGTTTACCAGCCAAATGGATGCCCCTCCTCCCTACACCTTCAATTTCACTCTCTTTCCTTATTAATATATATGCTCAGTGCCCTTGCATCCTCAAACAAACAAAATCCCTCCTTCACCTCTGGATTTCGTCTTCTAGCTACTCAGCCAAACAACCCTCTTGCTTCCTTTTCTCAGCCAAACTCCCCTCTTTCTTCCTTTCTTTCCTTCTTAATCTCCTTTATTCTTCCTAAAGCCAAAATGCTATTTATTAATTTATAATGAAAAAATGAGGCTGTTACATGAACTAAAATATGTGAACAACTAAAAACAGCACATTCTCTCCCTATATGTATACAGGAAGCCAGATTGTTAATTGGAAAGTTGTCTGATAAGCTCAGATTTGGGGAATGAAGTTGAGAAAATACGCTTGTTCATTAGTATTAGACTAAGAAAGGCTTTATCCTAACTTTTTGCCGAGGTAGTCTGTACCTGGGGTTTCTATTTCCTCACTTTTCAATCATACCTTAAACTACTGTATTCTAGTTTCCACCTTCTTCCAATTCCCTGAAACTGCTTTCACTACAATTTTCCCAATTAAAAAATGCAGTGGAAATATTTTGGACCTTGATATCCCTGTAGTGTTTCCCAAACTTCTGCCCTTAGCCCCTTTCCAGACAAACTCTTATCCATCTCTCTTGTCACACTCTCTGCCTCCTCCTCCTACTATCTCACTTAGATTTGCTCTGAGAAACCAAAGGAAAGATCTTCTCTCTGAGTCTGAGAAGAGGGGGTTTTGAGGAAAGTGAAGAAGTTCCAGCCAGTGAAGGAAAGGGGTGAGAGAGTAGCAGTAGGGTGTAGAGAGGGCTGAGAGTGCCACTGTGCATGATGTGCTGAGGATATACCCATACCAAGCCCTCCTACTAATTGTCCTCCTCCCACAGGTGGAGCCACCTAGGTACAGGGACAGACCAAGTAGATCACTGGGTTTGTCAAACACTGCATGTTTCCCAGAGGACAAGATAATTATTGAAGTGATTGGACCATGAAATTCAAGTATGAGGACAGGGAGGAGTTAACGGATAATAGAAAGTAGCCAATGGACCCGAAGCTAAGTTAGGCACCTCCAGTGTTAAAATAATTCCTCAATTATTTTAGGTGCTACCTTTCCTGCCTTCTGCAATAGTCACTCCCTGCTTTGCACTACTTTTGTGCCTTGGAAAGACTTCTGCTGTCACCCTCAAATTACCTGTTTAAAAGTCTGTTCCCTCTACTATATGCTACTTTAATGCTCCAGCACTATCCCAGAACAGGACTTGGAGAGGTTAGGAACTTGAGCTCAGCATCTCATGATGGATAAGAAGTGCAGCACAAGTTTTGTGTGTGTGTGACCACGGTCTGTGGTCTCAGCACACTACAACTCAGCCTCTGCTATGCCTGCTGTTAGTTCCCAATATTTTGTCTACAATTCTTCTTCTTTTTTTTTTTTTCATGCAGTTTCACTCTTCTTGCCCAGGCTGGAGTGCAGTGGTGTGACCTCGGCTCACTGCAACCTCCACCTCCTGGGTTCAAGCAATTCTCCTGTCTCAGCCTCCCAAGTAGCTGGGATTACAGGTGCCCGCCACCATGCCCGGCTAATTTTTGTATTTCTAGTAGAGATGGGGTTTCACCATGCTGGCCAGGCTGGTCTCGAACTCCTAATCTCAGGCGATCCGCCCGCCTCAGCCTCCCAAAGTGCTGGGATTACTGGCGTGAGCCACTGCACCCAGCCTTTGTCTACAATTCTCAAGATGTAAGTAAAACAATATCTGCGAAAAGATAAGGCAATTATATTTTTAAATGTTAATAAAATTTTACATTATTTTAATTAATACTAGAAAAACCCAAGTCCTGTTAGTAGCTTTGAATAAATTAAAGTTATTTAAAATGGGGCAATGCAAACTTCATATAAATTTAATCAAGATGAAAATACACATAGCTTCTAGGGAGTTAAGGCTTAACAAATGTCCTTTCATTAATGAAATATCTGAAAAATTATTTGATTGCCAGCTCCTAGAGGGCAGGAAGTATGTTTGCTAAATTAATTTCATGTATCTGTGACTCAGCACTATACAAGGATGTGGCATTCACCAAGAGAATCAAGAAAGCACTAAATATTGCTTTTGAGTAAATGCAATAACATTTGTCTCATTTTTATAGTTTTCAAGCACTAACTTTGCAGTTAGCCTCTTATTTTGCTATCATTTGATGAAAATGAAAAAAATAAGCTGTTTTTCATGATGAGCTCAGGATTAATTTTCCCTCACACACAAAAAAAGGTTCTTTTTAGTAGTTCACAAACTATGCCTTCCAACAGAGAGCATATATTTTAAAAACACAGCTGTAGGATATTTAAGAGCTTATTTTACCTTGATACTGTGAATTTCAAATCAAAATGGTATGGAACACTTGTGAATTGGGTCACAATGTCAAACGCTACAGGAGCCCGTAAAATTCGACTCTAACATCTTTAATTAAATGCTAATGGATATGTACACACAGCATGATTTTCTGGATTCCTTTCTGCTTGTCATACTTTAAAAACTATAAACAGGTTTCAAGATTTCCTGACCCCAAAATGGACCGAAATGGGGGAGAGGTGTGGAAAGGGAGTGAGCACGCTGGAAATGTCAAGTCTCTAAAGAAACATTCATTCTGTGTTCTAGAGAACAGAACCAAGAACCTAAAATCCACCTTCTATAATCCATACTACCCCCACCTCAGGCAAAGTTTGCAAAATACCAGAAGGATGCCAATGACTTAATCCCCGTCAATTAAATTGGAAATACATGATTATTTGGTAAAGGATAAGGAATAGCCTCAAACATTTTCATCTGCTCCAATAAATCAGGTTACACTCCCAACTCAGTGATAGGCAGGGTGAACTATACCTGTATTTTTGTTAAGGGGCCCATTAGCAAATCTAGTCACCCCTCCCTATTCATGGTTAGATTCACAATTGATTTATTATAAGCTGGGCCTGAGGAAAGAGGCAGACGACTGAAGGTATTAGAAATGTCACTGGTGATTTCCTCTTCTTTCCAATTAAAGATATTGTACTGTACACAGCAAAGTGAGTTTCTCATCTCAAGTACACGGTAGGGAGAAACAAACCTGAGAAAATTGTGATTGTTTTCATTAAGTGTGGTTAACACAGGCAGCATATATTAGTGCAAAAGAAGAATAAAGAAAATGTATTTCCTTTCACAGTAGGAGAAAAACAAAGTGAGATAGCAATAAGGATCTGTAATAAGTTGATAGATTTAATAAAATGTAAAAGGAAACATATAGCCCCATATTGAAAGGGAAGTCAGCTTGATACCAGGACGACGGATCTAGCGAGTCTAAGAGGAGCTTCTGTGCTTTCTTAAGGCCTCACTGAAGAAGGTATTAAATCATCATATCTTTAAGACTACGTAAGGGAAACCCCAGCATTCTTTTACAAGCTAGGTTTACAGCCAGAATATTTATTAAAATATTTATGAGAAATTCATACAAAACTTAGAAAATGCAGTGCAAAATTTAGGAATACAGTATATTAATAATATATGAAACTAAATGAGTCAATGAAAGGAATGTCAATTGGGAGAAAACATAAATGGCATTGATTTCATAAACGCATCGTTGTTTTGCCATCCAAGACAAGTACAGATCTGTTCCTTCTGTTAGCAAAGACTTATTTGCTGCCTAGCTTGAAATTTCTCCAGCACAGCCAAAAGAATATAGTCTTGGTGGTTATTAACTGTTGAAATATATATTTAAAGAAAAAGGAACAGTAATTAGATAAATGAGGTTTTAATTTAAACATATCTATGTATACTAACATACATACTTGTTTCTAATGTTTCTTTGGTACAGAGCCAGTAAATGTTGGGTCCACTTCATCTGTCTGCTTCCTTAGTCCTAGTCTTCTCTTCATTCATTAATTTATTGAGCACTTAAACCCTGAAGTGACCTACGTTCTGTCAATAAACATCAGTGAATTGCCAATAACTGAGGCACCGCTCAGAGAAGCTGAGCCTGTGACTATCTTCCTGGTTATTGAGGGCAGCAGAAGAACAAACAGTCAAAGTCCAAATGAATTTAAAGAAGTGCAAGGGAGAATTTTGTCAGAGCAGGTGTTAGAACACTAGAGACAATTATTGAGGAAAGCTGAGAAGCCTTTGCAGGTGTACTTAAAAGTAATGATTTCTTCTAAGTACAAACATCAGGGTTATTCTTAATATTTAAGTTTTTTACCCTTTCTATTCCTCTTAGTGCTTGATGACACAGAAATCCAACAAGTTCCATTTGGGTTACAATGTGAGTATCTTCCAACTGGGAGAAAATGCAGCTTTCTTCCTGATAGAAAAACCTTTCAAAGGAGAACACTTAGGGCCTTTCTCAAAACTAAGATTGAAAACACAGGTTGATAATGTGATGCTGATAACATATGCCTCACAGACTCCTTCTGTATAAGCAAAAAGGCAGCCCAGAGGGGTGTGACGGGTCTGTGGGTGTAGAGAAAACAAGACTGACAAGGAGTAGTTAACTGTGGATTTTGGGTTGTGGGTACATGGGGTTCATTATTCTAGTCTTCCCTACTTTTTCCATAATCAAAAGGTTTTCAAAAGAGATGAAAAGGTAAACTAGAGCTCAAACTGTACCATCAGTAAAAATAGGAGAGTACATAGGAATGAAGGGTTAGAATGGCACAAGTAACTACCATTCACAGATAATTAAAAACAAACAAACTTTGTTTTAGGCTGGGCACAGTGGCTCACGCCTGTAATCCCAACACTTTGGGAGGCCAAGACTGGTGGATTGCTTAAGCTCAGGAGTTCGAGGGCAGCCTGGGCAATGTAGTGAAACCTGTCTCCACAAAATTTACAAAAATTAGCTGGGTGTGGTGGTGTGCTCCTGTAGTCCCAGTTATTTGGGAGGCTGAGGTGGGAAGATCACTTGAGCCTGAGAGGTGGAGGTTGCAGTGAGTCGAGATGGCACCACTGCACTCCAGCCTGGGTAACAGAGTGAGACCCTATCTGAAACAGCAACAACAACAACTTTGTTTTGGTAACTTAAATCCCTTCCCTCAATGCACAGCATAGTGATTACTTGGATATATACCTATTGCTATACCCAGAAAAATGGATTAACTGGGCTTATACTTCTCTTGCCTTGTCTTTGATGAAATGGCTCTAGTCAGGCAGCCAGGGGTGAAAGAAAAAGCAAAGGACCTAGATAAACCACAAGCTGTGCAATACAATCCATGAATAATCAAGAGCTGACAGGAGATCTGGTAGAAAAAGACAGTTGTGATGGACCAACAATTTCCACCTTGAATTTTTATTCCATTAATCACTCAGAAAGTCACAGAAAGGTGTATTATTTCCAATTACATTGCTCTCTAGAGTAGGTGCTCAATAAATGAATGTTAATTAGCTAAAATGGCATGCTTGGTTCAATCTTTCAATTACACATGGCCACAGTATTAAAGCTTGACTTGTAAATATATACCACAATGAAAGTGTGTTTTGATAAATCCAACATGAGGTATGTTCTACCTGATATCCAAAGAAGACCATCAGCCACATATCCAGCATGGCATGAAAGGGATCTGTCAAAGGACTGAACAAAAGTCCATTTGTTCTTCTTGGGGCAATATCGCTCAACTGTAGGCAGAACCTGGCGCAGTTCATTTCTGCCCCCAACTGCATAGAGGTATTCCTCCATGGCACCCAGCACAAAATGCTCCCGGCAGTTTTTCATGGGTGCTATCTCTGCCCAGGAATTACTGCGGGGGTCATAGCGACAGGCAGTCCTCACGGCACACGTCCGGCCACTGGCATGCTCAACTTCCCCTCCTGCCACAAACAGGAAGTCCCCCATGACTGCCACACAATGGTGGCTCCTTCCCACAGGCATGGGAGCCAGCTCACTCCAGTTGGCAATGGCGGCTATGAGAGCATTCTCCTGATCAACGGGATTGAAGTACCGAAGTTCCTTGACCTTGCAGACCTCGCGCTTTTTCCCACCAATGATATACAGAGTGTCTGACTGGAACCGTGGTTTGGTCCTGCGAGTCTGCCAGACGGGCTGTGCATAGATGCTCTGGTGGTATTCCAGGGCCTCGTTGACAAGGGCTGTTGCAGTCTCACTTGCTTGGACAAGGGGGTGGGACAGGGCAACTGTATGGAGAGTATCCACATCCATTAGACCAAAGCGGATGTATTGCAGGAGCTCATCCATGTACTGGTAGTGGCAGTTGTGCTCCAACCACCTCACAGCTAGCTGAAACAGAGGGAAGCGAGATGAGAGGAGACACAAAGGTAAGAAAGAAAGAGAGAAAGCAACAGCATATAGGTAGGTTACCTGTATTCTTCCAGGCAGGAAATAATACAAACTTTCTTACAAACAGTATAACTGGAATATTTTGATGCCCATGTGAGGAACTTTTTTTCTGTCTCAGCAAAGACACAAAAGCACTCAAGACATTGCTGTAGGGGTAAGAAACAATGTGAAGCAACACTGACGGGGGCTTCAGATACCATTTGGGATGAACAATAATTGATTTTCAAAGAATGAAAATACTGTTGTGAAACAGCCTGTTCCCTTATGTTTCATGCAAAAGAGGCTCAGTACACCCCACCACCAAGAAATGTCAATGGTGGGAAGTGTCATCAAAGCTCAAGTAATATATGTCAACCCATAAGCCAAGGTGCTGTATCAATATGAGTAACGTAAGAAAATATGTGATCATCTGAGACCACAGGGTGTACTTGAGAGAAAATCAATATAACACTAGTAGAATGATTTAGAAAGAAAAAAGACTCCCCCTCCCACCCCACATCCCTTTAGTAGGTATAACAGTCAGGAAGCAAGAAAAGAAAAAGTAAGATTCTAACCTATTAATTTTTTCTCTCAATTAACTTTTACCTTGAAGACAGTTGTAATTTGCACATGTAAGATACTGGAAATTTGTTAGAGTCATTTTCACAAAAACAGAATATAGAGGAGATCATCTTTGCATTATGAACATAATAGCAGAATGTAATCCTAACCTTTTTATTCCTTTCAAATCTCTTCTAAGAAGGAAAGGAGTTATAACATTTTGATATCAGCAAAGAGAATTTCTTAAAACTAAAGCAGGTACGTTGTCATAAATAATAAAAATTATTGTTTAATTTTGTTATTTATAATAAAATTTTATAAATAAAATTATATATTTGTTATTAAATAATAAAGAATATTGTTTAATTTTGTTATTTATGACAATGTACCTGCTTTAGTTTTAAGAAATTCTCCTTTTTTTTTAAATTAAAAAAATTCATCAGGTCCAGGCACGGTGGCTTACGCCTGTAATCCCAGCACTTTGGGAGGCCGAGGCAGGCAGATCATGAGGTCAAGGGTTCAAGTCCAGCCTGGCCAACATGGTGAAACCCTGTCTCTACTAAGACTACAAAAATTAGCTGGGTGTGGTGGCAGGTGCCTGTAGTCCCAGCTACTCAGGAGGCTGAGGCAGGAGAATTGCTTGAACCCGGGAGGCGGAGCTTACAGTGAGCTGAGATCGCACCATTGCCCTCCAGCCTGGGTGACAGAGCAAGACTTCATCTCAGGAAAAAAAAAAATCATCAATGAAAAAAACACAATTCATTTATGGAGCACCTAAAGTAATTTAATTAGTGTGACTTAATAGCTAAGTTTGGCAAACCTTCCCACACACCAGTATAATGAAGTATATCTAACATCTCAGTCAACATATTTGATATGAATTATTCTTAGCAGCACTTACATTAAAGTAGCTCTCCCAGACAATGTGAATGTGAGTCTGAAGGAATTAGCAGGAAAGAATGAAGCAAAGAAATAGAATATTAAATAATTTTGATGGGGACAGGAGGCAGGAAATTCTGGGCAGAAGAAGGTGGGTCCCCACTGAGGGCCCCACCCTCAAGCCTGGCACTGCAGCCCAAAGTGAGAACATACATTCCTGTTTCAAGCTGGAATGTTGACTTTTCCAAAACCACCCATGATCCACCCTACCCCCATCCTGTACCCATAAAAACCCCTGACACAGCCAGCAGAGAGGAGAAGTGGCTGAACATCAAGAGGAGAAGCAGCAGCTAAATGTCAGAGACTATAGTTGGAGAGAAGTGGCTTGACTTCAGAGGGAAAGCTTGACAGCTTCAGAGAGGAGTCGAGCAGGGGATGGCCAGACTTCAGGGGAAGATTACCTTCCCACCCATCCCCTTTCCAGCTCCCCTTTCTGCTAAGAGTCACTTTCATTGGCAATAAAATCCCCCACATTTACCGTCTTCAACTTGTTTGTGTGGCTTCATTCCTCCTGAATGCCAGACAAGAACTCAGGTGCCAAGAGGGTGACCCTCTACTGAGCTGTTAATATTTAAGCCGTCCACAGATGGCAAAGATAAAAGAAGGCATACTGTAACACTCCTTCTGGAGCTTTGGGGGCTACAGGCACTCCCCACTAGATGCTGTGGTGGGGCCTGCACAGAGTTTTGCTCCTGCCAGTGCCCAAAAGCACTTGCCAGGTCCTGCACTCACTCACCTGCATGTTCCCTCCCATGAGGGGTTGGGTGCAGCGGGTTCGAGTGAGTGAAGTTTACCTCTGCTGGCACTGAAGCGGCTGGCTAGCTCCAGCACCCGCATTCCAGTTCCCACCCATGAAGGGGTCAGGGAAACTGGAGGCCCGCCCAGGATCTTCTTCTGGGAGTCTGCCTAGGATACATCAGAAGGGTGAGTAAAATGCAGATCTGTCTCTTGTCCTCAGACTTTCTTCTGAGCTATGCCTGTTGCAGGGGACAGGATGCAACACTGCCAGCTCTCTCTTTCCTTCAGGTGAAAGGAATGTTGGCTCTATTTCCCTTCATGGAGGCTTAGCCACCATGTGTGACCAGAATAAAGTCCTGGGACAACTGAAGGCGTCTGGCCAAGGCCACTCCTCAGTGTTGCTGGAAGGCCCCTGGACTGGACCCAGTCCGAGATGTAACGGGTGGTTGGCTAAGATCCCCCCCCAAGACTTTTCTGTGGTATCTTTCCTTTCTTCCTTTGTGGTTTGAAATGGCTCATTATCTGTTCTTTTATAATGTTAAGGTTTTGCTACAAACTTTAGAAATGTTACTAAGTAGAATAAGCATTTGGCCCAGCAATCAGATAAGCAATTCAGAACAACGCGATTTCCATCCGTTCTTAGGGGAGTCACAACCACCCCCACACCAACAGAAGCAGGCACCTGTTTTGAGTTTGCCCCTGCCGGCACCGAAATAGCCAGCTAGCTCCATCGCCCGTGCTCCGGTTCCTGCCTGCAAAGATGTCAAGGAAAATATCCTGCTTCAATTTTATCGTGCTTTACTTCCCTTTTGAAC
Organism: Pongo pygmaeus; assembly: GCF_028885625.2. NCBI lineage: Eukaryota > Metazoa > Chordata > Mammalia > Primates > Hominidae > Pongo > Pongo pygmaeus. The sequence continues at coordinate 96,828,501 of NC_072378.2, read as the reverse complement.
CATGGAATCAGGATTCTGGGCTTCCCTGTTCAGATAACAGATTTTACTGGGGGATCAGGGGAAGTGTACTGAGGGAGGGAAAAGGAAATGTGGTATTCTCAGACCACTGCTCCTTGGCAAATACAAACTGGGTTTTCCACCTGGTGAAAAGAATCACTAAACTCCCTAAGGCACTAGATGATTTCAGACATTCAGAGTTTCTGCATCTAGTTGAAAAAGGGCTCCAAAAAGGCAAGATGCATTTTGGGCTTGTCTTTTTAGTTTTCTGAATGAAGTGAACGCGGAAGTGAATTCACTTCTGCTATGTCATGAATTGCATCTCTTAATAAGTGACAGAGTGAGAGAAATGAAAAAAGGAATGTTGCTAGGTGCCAAGGAGGCAGACGTGGTAGAGGTCAAACAAGCAATACACTCTAGATGCTTTTATAGAAGGTAGCATTTTCAACTAAATAAGATACCAACCTGACAAAAAATTATCTATGTATGGTAATATCTGCAATAATCAAAGATATTGCAAAAGAAATGAGTGATATGGAAAAATGGTACTCATCAATTACCAGGTCTCTGCCAGAAGTGGAGACAGTTCCCACATGCCGCACCCTAGATTTTCTCTACCCTAATCTTGGAATTTTCAAGACATGGGGTTCCAATTATTTCTGGGGAGATTGTTCAGCAACTTGATAAATAATTTTCCACTCTTTGCCCACAGTGTTTTTAAAAGTTCTCAGGGATAAAGTCATCCGGCTCAAGGTCATTTCTTATGCACCAGGTAAAGATTTCTGAAACGTAATATTTGCTATTGTTCCTAATTTAATCAAGTAATTCTAGCTGATATTGCTTTGCTCTGCAACCAATTTCTTGGCATTCTTATATCCTTACCGTTCTGCATCCACATAGATACTACAGGAAACAGCACTAGAGACATTAGATAAATATCCATGTCTCCATAGGCTCTTTTTATAGCATAGTGCTGCCCATTTAATTATTTTTCTGTCTCCTCATAAATCAGTTCTTCCTATGCCATAATCAATCTTCTAGCCCATCTCTGAACACCCTCCAGTTTATCTTTATCTTTCTAGCAAGCAGTGTTACTAACTGCGTGAGAAGCACACAAGCCTCAACTATGCTATGCTTTTAAGAAAATCTCTAAAGAATAAAATTAGCCATGGAATGGTGACCACTGTGATCTATTACTGATTAATTTCTGGTTTGTGGTCTACTATCATCCCCCATCACATGTGTCGTGACGCTTTCTGTGTTCAATTTCTCCAAATACTATGTATTACAGAATATTTTGTGCATAACTATTAGTTTGCATTTTCTGAGATATTTTTATCTCATTTCTTTCCAACATTTCTAACTTCTCATAGATTTCATATAACTTTCAACTTTTATCATTTATTAATATTTTCAGACTATACAAGTCATCCCTACTTGTTGGGTTTATATTTTTTTTCAGATCAAAGGTGAATCTAATTTACAACTAACCATCTTGTCACCAACTACAAACTTAACATGTACACAGATTACACGGGCGTTTCTGGCCAAAATGTAGGCTCTCATTCAGCAGGTGAGGGACTGGAGGATGAGGAGTCTGCACTTCCGACAAAGTCCTTGTTGCATATGCCACTGGTCCATGTACCACACTTTGAATAGGAAGGCCTTGGACAGATTTCCATTCATAACAGTATTCTCCTATCAGGCTGTCATGAATTTAGTTACTCTAGGAAGCTGTATTTATTAACTGTTCCATCCACTATGGTAAATTGCTGCCTTATCAGAGAAAATTCACTCTGTTTTTTAAATTTAAGCAGATATAAATCCAATGAAGTTGAAGTAATGCTTAAGTTATGATATAAGATACTTAATTAGCTTAATATTACAGATGAGGTAGCATTTTTTGAGACCTTGGTTCTATATAGTCTATAAATCAATGGCTGATTCTGATAACATAAGGTAAGCCATAGAAACACTCTGCATTTTTGCCTTTGCAATAATAAACACATAAATGTAAAAGTGTTACTCTGCTCTGTTTTTACGTTCATAAGAATCTAAAGGAGAAACCCCACTGAAATCACAGATAACTCTTGTTTATTCAAATAAATAATTTAAAAATGGCAAAGAAAATTCAAAACAATGGGCCACTTCAAAATCACCTCTGTGCTGTGAACCTCATCTAACACTATTCACTGCCATGCTGGTGGAGGGAATCCGGGAGCCCACTTAAGGAGCTTAAAGACTACTACAGTAAGAGGAAAGCTGATTTATCATTGGGGCATCATAGAACCCAAAGGCAACAGTTAGCTTTGTGGTATATTTTGGTGCTTAAGCTTGAAAAAAATTATTCCTGGAACTGGTGGCTTTTAAAATAATGGCATTACACCGAGAAAGCACAACTCATGGTAAGCTGAATCCTATTCTATCTTATTTATTCTGGCGTACTGAAATCCCTATCGCCCTAAACTCTAGGATTTAGTGGGGAAGAAAATGGAGCATGCAGCCTTTTTGGTGGCCAAGCCAGCAAGTGTGGAAAAGAAACAACAGATTCAGTTTAGGAGGACGTTACGAAAGAGTGCTTAGGAAACATGGCCATTAGGTAAGACATTTCCTAAACCACCTGCAACACAGCGGACCATCATTTCCATGTACAACAGAAGGTCTCTCAAGCACCCTGCCTGACCCAATTCATCTGACAACAATGGAGAATTGCTCCTTCCTAAAAGGAATATTAGCTACAGCTTAATCCAACTTCAAACCAATTGATCTTCAGATATTTGCTAAGAACAGCACCTGACCCACAGTTTGCTATAAATATTTGTGGCATAAATGGAAAATTCGGTTTTTAGGCTATTTATCAGATTCTCTTAAACAAGTAGTATCAATTCCTTTATTCACACATACATACACACATATTTATTTATCTATCACAGGCTTCAGTTTTCTATTTTATTGTCTCATCTTTATGGCTTTCTTATAAGGCCTTTATAAGCCCTCAAGGCTCCACACTGCAGCATACAGTGCCCGAAACTTAGATACATAAGCCCTTGTTTTCTTCCCTCACATATTTGGTGTTGGCCACTTCTATTTGAGATTCTTGGCAAAGCAATAAGCATTGCAGTGTTTTAAACCTTCAAATAAATTATAAAATATTTGAGCAAGAAGAAAGCTGAGTCTGCTTGGCTCAAGCTTTTCAATTTTACAAATGGAAATCAAATCCAGACAAGTTAACCGACTTAACCCAAGTCATACAATGAATTAGCAGAAAAGCTAGAACTAGAAACTAAGTTTTTAACTTATACAATGTATTTTTTTATTATATCTACTTGTCATTATTTTTCCATCAATAATTATTTCAAGGGAAAATCCAGGCAAATGCACTAAGTCCAAACATAACTTCTTTTTTTTTTTTTTTGAGATGGAGTCTTACTCTTTCGCCCAGGCGGGACTGCAGTGGTGCGGTCTCGGCTCACTGCAAGCTCCGCCTCCCGGGTTCACGCCATTCTCCTGCCTCAGCCTCCTGAGTAGCCGGGATTACAGGCGCCCACCACCGCACCCGGCTAATTTTTTGTATTTTTAGCAGAGACGGGGTTTCACCGTGTTAGCCAGGATGGTCTCGATCTCCTGACCTCATGATCCGCCTGCCTCGGCCTCCCAAAGTGCTGGGATTACAGGCGTGAGCCACCGCGCCCAGCCCAAACATAACTTCTACATTCAATAAATTAGAAAAATAAATTCTGTTTTAAAAATAAGAATGCTTTGCTTCAAAACAGGTTGGCAGTATTTTTCAATGAGCCTCATTTATGGATTACTTCAGAAATAAAGACCATAGGTTTATGATACCAATTAAAGAGTTTGTAATTAAAGAACAAATACTGAGGGGAAAGGACATGTCTTGAGTCTTGAATTATTGCTTCCCTTTTTATGAGAATATATATTTCACATTTAATTTTTTTTTTGAGACAGGGTCTCCTCTGTTGCCCAGACTAGAGTGCAGTGGCACCATCTCAGCTCACTATGACTTCTGCCTCCCAGGCTCAAGCGATTCTCCTGCCTCAGCCTCCCAAGTAGCTGGGATTACAAGCCTGCGCCACTACCACCTAGCTAATTTTTGTATTTTTAGTAGAGACGGGGTTTCACCATGTTGGTCAGGCTGGTCTCAAACTACCGACCTCAAATGATCCATCTGCCTTGGCCTCCTAAAGTGCTGGGATTACAAGTGTGAGCCACTGCACCTGGTCTATTTTTTAAATGTATTTTAGTTCTAGATTATTTCTTGTTAACTAAACTTGACCCAAAAATATACAGAACAGATAATCCCTTCCCTTTAGTTTTCTCAGCATATCCCTACTGATTGCTATTCTACAGAGTAGAATATATGATATATAATCCTAAACATAATAGTATATAATCCTAAATGCTACAAATGTTGCCCTAGTTCAATTAAAATATGCAATTTAATCATATGTATTTCAGAAATATATCAATTATATGAAAAAAAGTTATATTCCTAACATTATCAAGTCCTCATATTGTGATTCTAATTCCTTTATTGTTCATGTGAAACACACTCAGATAGAAGCTGCTGTTTTGATATCTAAACTTCCTGATCCTTTTAAAGAAGTGGATGTTTTGAATTCCAACTGCTTGTATATATCCATATATATTATACACTATGACCCCAAAGGAATGCCAAAACAATGAAAATGTTATTCTCAGATTTCCAGAAAATACATTAATTATGAAGACATCCCAAATTCAAGAATAAACATCATTGCACTCTTCCATAGAACTGTCTTTATATCTTGCAAATATATACAAATAGAAGTGCCCTTAAAAAGCAGGTTCTCATCAGATGAGTGATCAAATCCTTTAAAGCCATGCTAATAAAGAATAAAGCCCTATGTCATTGTCTAAAAGTAACAAGTATTTTTTTTTGTCTTGGTCTACAAATATTGTCTTTCACTGGAAAGGATGTTCTTATCACAGAGCTCATCATGAAGAGCTGAGTAAGCAATGACTGGTCTTTTTGCTCATAGCCTTTATTCTGCTCCTTGGCCAGGGGCAGCTATTATTATGTTCCTATGTAAAATCTGGTTGCAGACAGCTCTGCTGAAGGTGCACACGGAGCCCTCCTCTTTGCAGAATCCCACGCTGTGAGGCACAAGTGTCCATATCCTTACCAGTCTTGTCATCCCATTGAGGTAAGCCAGGGCACCAGTCTCCCCTCAGTGCACAAAAGGCAGCATAAATTCCACACTTCTGCAAATTCAGAAAAAGACAAAGGAAGGGCACAAGAGCAAGTCAAAAACTCACTCTTGAACCTCCATCACAGAGCAGGGCATGCTGATGAGCTCTTGGGCAAGAAGAATTAGGAAGCCAGGAAAGCATGTTTTAATAGAATGGATGACGATGCATAGACCAATCTTTTCCTTTCTAAACAGCGTATCGAGCATGCTCTTTATCTTCTAATTTGTGTTCTCAAAGGGAAGAGTTCAGTGATCATTCTATATTAAAGTACATTGTTTTATATATTATTTTATAATGCCTTGAATTCTAATAAACATAAAACTTTAGCATGTTACCCTTTTAATATTACATACAGTTTCTTTAAAAATGTGATGTTTCCCTAATGCAAGTGAGCAGGTGTTGCGATTTGCCATGCAATACAACACAGAAGCTCACCTCTTTAACGTGAATCATGTAAGGTGAAATAATGATGTCATAAACCAGAATAGCAACTGCCATAGAGAGAAAAGTATATACTAATAAATAAATGCGACGGATCTTTTAGTTACATTCTCTTCTTTGAGACCAAATGAAAAGTTTCAGTTCAAAAAGACAACTTTCCCATAAAATCCAAAATCACCAGAAACTAGGGACGCAGCATCAGAGCATTTTCCTTTACCAGAACAATGAAAATGTTACCATGGAGGAATATTAAAAATTATAACAGTGCTCACCTGAGTGCTATAATTAAAACTGTGTCAACATTTTCCTTGTAAGACACATCTTTCAAGGGAGATTGCACATTAACCATTATAGCTGACTACAGACTTATGTAAGACACACAGGCTATTTTTTCTTCTAAGAAATATATTTCAATGGAACCAAATCTGATGAGGCCCCAGGCTCATATACTGTAAGAAAAAAAACCTGACAGATTTTTAAAACAATATTCAGCTTATCACAGATGATAATAATGCATTATTTCATTGTTCCTTTAAAACTTTGGGAAATTGAAAGATTGGTAAATGTTATTATGTTCACCTTTAGCATAAAATTTGTTCTCTGGTAATCATCTTTAAACACATTTTTTAAAGTACATACTTCAGAGCTCCAAAAGCGAAAAGCCCTTGCAACTAAAGGTGTCTCTTTCCCACAAATGGGGATAAACATACAGGACTGGAAGAACCACAACAAAAACTACCCTCAGACCTGCCACATGTAAGTTCCAGATATTTAGTGGGGGTGCACGAAAAGTGATCTGAGTTGTCCCTTTGCTCAATCTTATAACAATAACAAAAGAGGATTTATTTAAAAGGTAAATTTTATATCAAGATGAAGAGAAAATCAAGATAGGATAAGAGGTGAGGTTAATAACCTGTGATATCCTCTCTACCTGTGAGATTCAGCCACCAGTGTAAGCTGATCTTTGGAAAGCCAGTATTAAAAGGGCAACATGAGTATATGGCTGACATTGGATCAGTTATTTGGCTTCTCATTTGTAAAATAAATTAGTTGATGAGAGAGTCTCCTCCTTCTCTAGGGTATATGTCACCTATGGATCCACCAAAAATATTTTAAAGTAGAATTCTCTAATTTTCCTAGAGGTGGTAGAGGCAACCAAAATTAATCTAGTACCCAAGTCACAGGTTTCTGTAGCACAGACAGTTTTGATAAATCTCTTTTCAGAAAAACAGGGTGACTTTTTTTTGTCTATAATTCTGTGCTCAGCAGAAATGTCTGCGTGAATGTTTGCATGTATCAAAGTGCACATGCACGTGGGGCCAATGCAGAGAACTAGGTTATATCATAGTCACTCTCCCTAGGAACAACTTTGATCAGATTATATTATGAAACTTAATAATAATACCATCTCTTGTAAAAATAAAATAAAATTTGTGCCAAAGAATAGAAATTTCAAATTTATTAAGGTGACTGCCTCAAGGTAATATTGGTTAGAATCCCAGAATAAGATTTTATACATGGCTGGGTGCGGTGGCTCACGCCTGTAATCCCAGCACTTTGGGAGGCCAAGGCGGGCAGATCACGAGGTCAGGAGATCAAGACCATCCTGGCTAACACAGTGAAACCCCATCTCTACTAAAAATACAAAAAATTACCCAGGTGTGGTGGTGGGTGCCTGTAGTCCCAGCTGCTCAGGAGGCTGAGGCAGGAGAATGGCATGAACCCGGGAAGCGGAGCTTGCAGTGAGCCAAGGTCGCACCACTGCACTCCAGCCTGGGTGACAGAGCAAGATGCTGTCTCAAAAAAAAAAAAAAAAAAAAAAAGATAAATTCAAGTTTTAGTAAATTGTTCACATATATTTTACCTCTGGACTGTCTTTAAATGTACCATTCCCTCCATGAGGGAATACAGTGGTATATTTATATTTATATATGTTTATTTATCTATAATGGGCATACTTATATTTATATATGTTTATTTATATATAATGGTATATTTATATTTATTTACCTCGTAGAGGTAAATGTACCTTCATGATGGTGGAGGGTGGGAGGAGGGAGAGGAGCAGAAAAAATAACTATTGAGTACTAGGCTTAATATCTGGGTGATGAAATAATCTGTACAAACCCCCATGACATCAGTTTACCTATATAACAAACCTTCACGTGTACCCCCAAACCTAAAATAAAAGTTATATGTATATATACCATTCCCATCCCATATCTAGTATATACAAAACTTTTAAATGGCGAAAATGTCCTACAGGACAATAAAAAACAGCACCACCCTTGCCAATGATGCCATAGCAAAAATGAAACCCATTCTTGGTCTCCTCATATTTGAGCAAAACACATGTACAGTTATAGAATAACACCCTATAATTTCCCTTCAATGGTTTGATCATAGTCTCTGAGCCAAAAGACAATATTCATCCATCTAGTCATTGATGGCTGGGATTGCATCAGAGCATTACTCAATGCTGGATTGATGACATGAGACTTCTAAATAAAATGATAGCCCCTGCATATTTATATAACATGTCCTACTAGATGTTGAAGGAACTTTGCATGTGGTCACTGAGATATTCAGCTTATATTGTATAACAACACTGGAAAATGAGAGAAAACCAATTTGATCAATAAAAGAAAACCCTTCTGTATCACATTGGCAATAGGGAGTAGAGTGACCTTATGTGGGTCACAACACCCCCCATTGTTTCCTAGCTACTGCATGCATTAAGGATGCATTACCAGGGTGAAGTCAGCTGAACTGGCCAGGGAAATCCTGATGCTTTTTTCTATCACGAGTTGGTATATGCCTATAGAGGTATATCTGACACAAGGAAAAGAATACAGGACTTGATGTCAAAAGACCTGTTTCTGCAACCTAATATATTTGTGCATTTATGAAAAACCAACATACTGATACTCAGTTTTATCAACATACTGATACTCAGTAAAACAAGAATGATAATACCTATGTCATAGGGTTCTACGGAAGACTGAATGCGATCAGATATGTGAAGGTGCTTGGCAAACTGATATTTAGACAACGTACAGAATTTATATGATGGCAATATGCCTGCAAGAGATGAAGGTATTCCTCAATATAATTATCCTTTTGAATTCATGATAAAGCCATCACATGCAGACCATTTTTATGTAATACAACATTGTGTGTTAGTGATGTAAATTTTGAGAGATTGCTATAGTAGATAAGAAATTTGCTATATAGTATTAAATACTTCACATATTTAAAGTGATAATAAAACCATGGCAGCACAACAGATTATAAACTAGCTGTTATGATTAACCATATTTCACACAAATAAACTCAGTAATTCTAATCCAGTAATTTAAGTTCTGTGGCTTTGTTAAATTCAACGTTGGAGAAGCACGAACTAATGAATGAATGAATGAATGAATGAATGAAAAGGGAGAGACAGACTGAAACCCAGTTGTTTTTGTACAATACTCAGCATATAAGTCACTTTCATCACTTGGCTTGGATCTCCCATTACAAACACTTCTCGTTTTCTTAAGTGTCCATTATATGTCAGAAACTTGGTGAGAAAGAAGATTCTAATCAGTATATATCAACATTCTCATTTGCCATTCACTTCCATTAATACCATAAAACTCGAGGCTTATTCTTGATTTTGAGTGTCTTGATATGTTCCTGTAAAATATTCTAATGATATTTGGAATTGTTGGGGGGAATCCTGCAAATCTGGAAGTTTAAGCCTTTTGTAGACAGATTTTTCAGAAACACACAAGAATCTTCTTTCTATGTTGTCATTTCATTGGTGTTTTAAATGTTGCTGGCACATTTATACATTTTATGGTTTAAAAAAAACTGTTTAATTTGTAAACATGCATCCTGAGAGCATCAGGCCTTTGAATATTTGTTCATGAATTGATTCAAGAATAATGAGCTTGGCTAAATGCAGTGGCTCATGCCTATAATCCCAGCACTTCGGGAGGCCGAGGTGGGAGGATTGCTTGAGCCCAGAAATTCAAGACTAACCTGGGCAACATACGGAGGCCCTGTCTCTACCAAAAAAAAAAAAAGAAACCTGGGCTGCAGTGGCACATGCCTGTGGTCCAGCTACTTCTTGGGAGTCTGAGGTGGAGGGATCACCTGGGCCTGGGAGTTTGAAGCTTCAGTAAGCCATGATTGTGTCACTGCATCCAGCTTGGGCAACAGAGCAAGACCGTGTCTCAAAAAAAAAAAAAGAATAATGAGCCAAGAGCACAAGAGCACGTTCACTGGCAAATGTGCTCACCATCTGAAATCAAATCTTTAATATTATAACCAAATGGACCTCAAGGGCTCAAGCAGCTGCCCCAGGTCACTGACACAGAGACAGTCAGATCGCTCAAACAAGTGGTACTATGATGAGTTTAGATGTCCAGAAAGTACCCAAGTTGCATTTAAGGATTTAATGTTGGCAGCCTCCAAATAAAAATAAAAGAATAGTCAAAGGTAACTTTAAACATCTTTTAGAGCCATGGGGCACAGAGACTGGCATGGGGGAACCCATAAACTGAAGCACAGGACTAAACACTGTCAGGGCCAGACTCTACTGTCAAGGGGATAGGACAAGGAGCACTGCCAGCCAGCTGGTAGGGCTGGGGAACGGGAGCCAGGGTCTACACTGTCAGTGAGCTGCAAAGGATATACATAAATTTGATGGCACCACTGACTACCTGTACTAGGTGAATTTCAGTCTGGCTACTGCTGTTTAAAGAGCATATTTTGCACTGCCTTCTCTAATTTCATTTCATCATAGTATAAAAAACTAGGGAACTATGAATCCTCTATTTCTACTTTGTAACACCTGTGAGTACAGTACACACAATTTATGTATATATTTATATATGTATTTTTTGAGATGGAGTCTCACTCTGTCACCTAGGCTGGAGTACAGTGGCACGATCTTGGTGCACTGCTACCTCCACCTCCTGGGTTCAAGCAATTCTCCTACCTCAGCCTGAGTAGCTGGGATTACAGGTGTTCACCACCGCACCTGGCTAATTTTTGTATTTTTAGTAGAGATGGGATCTCACCATGTTGGCCAAGCTGGTCATACAAATAATATTTTTATCAAAGAAGATACACTCTTCACCACAATGATCACAGATTTCTTTTTTTTTTTTTTTCCGAAATAGAAATTTCAGAGAAGATTTGGGCCAATGCCCAGGTAGTCATATCAAACGATTTGGGTTACACAAGGATCCTTACAAACGATAAATGTCAGATGAGTCTCAAAACAGAAATCAAGCATGTAAGGAATCAAAGCAGCAGAGAGAAGGGGACAGGGCTTAGTTCAGGTGGGAGAAGTGGCCTAGAGAGCCCAGCATGCAGCAGTCATGCAAAGAAGTCAGAGATGTAGAGAGATGGCCCTGTGGTGGAGAACCAGCCACCTGATAGTCTCAGAAGACTCGTGAGAGAAGAGAGGACTGTGGAGGAGGAAGGAATGAGTAGAAGGTAGTAGCTGTTGCAAAAGAGAATCTGTAGGATAGTTGAGAGAAAGACTGTATTGCGGCCTCACTGAGAACCATCAATGTCGAATGCAAGAACACAGGAGTCCAATCTGGGGAAATCACAGGTCTGAGACATTCTTTATCAGATTAGGAGGAAGAGCAAGGTGAACCTTGAAGATAGCGAAGGACACACTGAAGAGGAAAAAGAAACTGGGCCCCATGACCAGGCCCAGCCTGGTAGCAGAAGCATGGCCAGCACAGGCAGGCAATGAAAGGCAAGAGGCCCCAAGTGGGAACATCACTGTTGAGGGGCACAGTCTGGGTGGGCAGAGTCTGCGTGACAGCAGGATAGTGGCAGGCATGTCATGCGGGTGTATGAAGACAGAAGGCCCTCTGTGTTGGAGATGAGTTTGATATTAAAAGTACAGACGTGGGGAAACTCAGAACTCAGTCAGGCTTAGACCAGAAACAATTGTGACAAAATGAGTTATGCTTTCTTTAAGATGAAATGGCCTTTGCTTGAGTCCCATTGCTTTAAAAACACAGTGAATCTATAAAATAAAATAATTCATTGTTACAGATTCCACAAGTTAATATGAAAATTAAATTTCGTATTACTTTTCTAACAGCAAAAACTATTGATTGACTTGACTGACGCACTTCTCTCCAAATTATCTTTTTAGTTCCCATTGCTTAACCAAAAACAAGACATAACAAAGCAATAATTTTATGAAGTATCCCTGAGGTCTATTTTACTATTTTATAGAGCTAAAAAAATAATCATTTGTGGTGTACTGCAGTGAGGAATCTTGTGAGACCATATATACACAATCCCATTCTCATTTCTTTTTTAAATAAACATTTTAAACAGAACTGTTCATTAAATAAGGGCTACATTAAAACAGCAACTGGATTCAATGACTTAATTCATTTTTGGAGACTTCTCAGGTGAGACTGAATGATCACCTAATGACTCTCTTTACTATTAAAAAACAAATAGGGTTTTTTGAAAGCAAGAAAAAAATAATGTGAAAATAGAACACTTGAAGTAAAATTATAGTAATTACGATGCTGTCACTTTAACATCTATAGACTTAATTGTTTTCCAATTGACATGTGAGAAAAAATGTCCCAGGCTAGGTAAAAATATGCTGCTGAATGTTCATTGGAGGAAAAAAAAAAATGAAGACAACAAAAAAAGGCAAAATGATTCTAGCTTTCAGGTGCCTAATGTATGATGAGACCACTATGCATAGCTTGGAGACAGAAATAAAGGTTTTCCTTTATTTTTTCTTTTCCTCTATTTTTCTTTTTAAAGGGTATGCATGAAAGAGGTACAAAGCTCATTATAATACAATGTGAGCTGCATATTGTAAACACCAGCAGTATTAGATGTCTGTATCGTTTTTAGCCTATACTTCAAAGAGCTACAAGATTAGGTGCTGGATTTATACAAATTGAAATTTGCAACTTTTAAAACCTTAGTGCTTCCACAGACAAATATCTGTCTTCCTTCCTCAACCCCTCCCCTATGTTTGCCAAGAAGGAGGGTAAAAGGAGTAAGATGCTGTGTTTGGAAGCAGGAATTCTACAAACTGTTGTGAGACATGCTAGTGATAGAATGGGGCCTTCCCTTTCATATATGTGCCCATTTTGAATTTATTGCATTTACTGGTTACTGTGCGAAACAGGGCAGAACAACTGTGTGAGCTGCTGCATTAGCAAACTGGCTAAAGTATCCCTGTCGTTTATACTTCCCTACTGCACAATCAGAATGGAAACATTTGCTCTATTGGAAGGCAGTGATAAGGACGGATTTTTAAAGTTTCCATTTTTAAGTGAAAATGAAAGAAAAATGCTCTTCTAGATGTGTTGTGCCTTTGAGCTCCATTTGAAAAAAGAAAAAAAAAGGCAGAGAAAGCTGCTGTGAAGGTCACCGAGTGAAAGAACTTCCTCAGGGCACAGAATAAATTAAATCCCAAGGAAAAAATAAAATGTGATTTCCAGAGTGTGAGGCACAAACTCCAAATGACAATGATTGACAGCCAAACTATATCCGTGCAATATCCAAGACTGCACGTTCTCATTTACCTCAGTGTAGCCAGCAAGCGCCCATTAAACATCCGTCTGATGCCCAAATTAACCTTCTTGGCAAACTGAAAGAGGCACAAACTATCATAATCAACCTTTCATTATCACAGCAGCCTCTAGTTAAAGGGTCAGAATAATTGTGCCATCAGAGCCTTGATTGTTTTCAATCAACAGACGGCTGGAGTGACAGCTCGGTGATGGAGGAGTCTGATGAAACCGCACCAGGCCTAATCAGAGCAGATGAAAGGAAGGCATGATTGGTGCAAATGAACAGTCGTGCCTCTCCTTTTCATTTACAATCTGAAATTACTCTTAAATTTGTGGGTTTTTTTTCCCTCCCTTATGAGCACCACTGAAAGAATGTTTGACTTATTATGAGTTCTGACAGTGCAGAGTTATAAAACACAGGTAGGGTTATCAGCTGAGGCTTTAAGTGGGTATTCAGCATAATTCTAACAAATTCACTCTTGAAAAGCACAAAATGACTAAAAAGGCTTCCAATGACCTAACCTCTCAGTGCTGTTTCATTAGCAGACCCATTTATTCTGCTGCTGTTAAATGATGAGAAGATAAAACCAAGGGCAGAAATATCCTGTAAATGTTTTCTCCCAGTCTCACTGCTCTGCTTACTTCAGTATTAGTTCCTTTGCCCCAAAATCCTTATAGTTCTCTAAAAGCAGTAAGAACATTAAGAGCTCAAAAAAGTTCATCCATCAGAGGGCATGCCTCAAACAGGAGTTGTTTTTGCTTAAGAACTTGATGCTATGGTGGGAACCACAAGTGGTAGGAAAGGGACTGGAACCCATCAATCCAATGTGGATATCAAAAAGAATATCTGGGGAAAAGGAATAAAAAATTCTGCAATAGGCCAGGCTAAATCTAGCATAAAAAGGATTTGGAGAGAACTGAAACACCATAAAGCTGCATCTATACAGCTGCTTCTGTTAACAAACTATTGGCATTAACATCCTTAAAAAGTTTAGTGATGAATGGAATATATACACTTGGAGTGGTGAAAATAAGCTTCTACTTTCTATTTTCTTTAATGCTGAGACCAACGAGCCAATCATGGGAGTATTATGATTTAGGTCAGTGCTGCAAAACAAAGGAAAGCCTTTTAGCTGCAAAGAGTAATATGCATCTAATATGTGTGTATGCATGCGCCTCTACCTGCAAGTGTGTGTACTGTGTGAATCCCACCTATGGGATGTGTAAGTGACAGAGGACAGGACGGCTGTTGGCTCAGAATCCAGGGTGGCTTTTAACCTCTTTACTCAAAATTTTTATATAAAACTTATGCCATTTTATTAGCTACATTGGGTGTGAGAATGATGAGATGGGTTATATAACTAATAAGGTAAAAAGAAGACCTATAAAATAACAGTCTTGAATTTTCCATGCACTATTTAGCAAAATTTGTTGCCTCTGAACCGGGCCTCATTTTATGAGCCAATTGCTCACCAGGAATGTATCCAGAAAGTACAAAATTCATGTCGTTCTACCTATGTAAATGGACTTCAAGCAGAATATTGCCAAATCTTGCATATGACTTTCTGCAAAATCTCAGAGTTTTTGTTTTGTTTTTCAGAAGACAGTTGTCAAAGAAAGCTATCTGGGAAATGGTTCAAACACATGTATTTTCCAAATCCATCCTCACTCTCAAACACTTTCTCAAGGGCTGCATTCCTCAGCAGATCACTTTACTTCTTGTGTGCTCCCGGGCACCTTCCACAAGCTTTATCAATGAATGACACACGCTCCATCATCTCCTGAGGGTTTAGTTCTCTCAGTGTGGTGTTGGCTTTTCAAGGCATGACTTCCTTCTGCCCAGAAGGCAGTTTGTGTATAGGTCAAATAGGAGTGGCTTCTGGATACTGACTACACATGGGGTTGAAAACAGGATTTCCCAGCTGTTTCACAGAGCATGAAGACAAGAAGCAGGCCAATTTGAGTAGGTGCCTATTCTAACTCCCAGAATCCAAGGGGTGTGGAATTAATCATTCTAAAGCACTACACAGCCCCTCTACATTGCCTAAAACTTACATGAGACGAGAAGAGCGAAAAGATTCTTCAGGGGACCTGGCAAACCTGATAAATCAACCCCTTTGTTTACTTTATTATTTACACTTTATTGGATTTATATGGGGCTTCACTCCAAAGAGTACATAGTCCCAGCAGTGGGCAGAATAAGAAATTGATTACAGTCCTCAGGAGGTCCAATGTCATTCTCACTGCCAAAGAGCCTAAAATGTGTTTGCCACTTAACTAAGCATCGTCCTTTCTGGATGGAGAGGTTTAGTTTTAGTTTCAGCTGTGAGTAATTTCCCATTGTGATTGGCTGACTTATAGTCAATTTAGTATAATTAATGCCAAATTAGATTGTAATTCACGTAGAATTACAAATTAAAAGCTATATTAAGAGCAAATGAATTAATCAAAATTAATGATATTATGCTCACTTGTTTTAAAGTGTTAATAAGATAGGTCCTCCTAAAACGTTTAAACTTTAGCGCACCATCCATCACTCCTTTAATTACCCAATTTCCTTGTGTGGCCGGAGAAGGTAGTGGGCATTCCTCATCAACAAGAACACACACAAAGAAGATATGTGCATTCAGCCTCTGGGGTGTGGGGGTCTTTTTAGCTCCTGTTCTTGAAGCATAAGTAATACCATGCCACTTACCAATACTGACTTGTAACTCTTCCTATAGACAAAGGAGAACAATGCACAAAATCTTTGATACATAACTTTAGAATCAGTCATTGACTTTTTTTTCCCTGAATTTGTCTTCCTGGTTATGCTTTCTCTACCAGAATATCAAAATAGGTTTGCAGTTCATCAACATGCCACCCCACGTAACAAGGAGGAGGTGGTCAGATGAAAGGGTGGATCCTCACCATGGAGAATGCATAACTCTGTATTATGAGCATAAAAAAAGCTCAAGAATGATGTATGAATGCTTCTAATGATTGTGATCTCAGAATGGCCACTTTTCTCCTCCAGGTGTGCTGAATCAGGGTGTTATTTTTCCTTGTAGCAGAAGTTTTGGAGGCAAGGGTGAGAGAAGCACTTCTAAGGAAGTCAGTATTCAACAATAAATGTTGAGGCTTCTCCTGACATCTCTTTAGAATGTAAATAATTCTAGAGCCTCTGGGTCACTTTATAAGTAAATTTACATCCTCTCCTATAGAACTCCCAGAATAGCAAATCTCTATGGTCTGACACAGCCAATTAGCATGAACATCATTGTTATTCAACTGGCCTAACATTGAAGAAAAAGGACTCACAGGATCATCTGTGTTGGAAAGAGACTAACATTTATCAATTCCAAGAAATTTATATCTTTCACCCTCTCTCTTAAACCCCATATCTAAACCATCACCCAACTGTCAATTTCTGCTGCATACATTTCTAAAATTTCAATATATTGGCCATAAAATGAAGATGGAATGATCAACCATTTCCATTTGTTTCATCCAATCTCTGGTCTCAAATAGGGACAACAGCCTACAGACTTTTTCCCACACAGTCTGTGTCACTGCAGCAGAAATAATGGCACTCCACGTTCTTTTTTACTCTAATTTATGTCTCTTGGTCAGATTTTAAAGAGATCCTCCCTTATCGGCTTTCATTTCCTGCTTTATACTACACCATCGTGTACTTTGAAGGAATAAAAGATGGTTCCCTCCCTCTGCCAGAATTCTCTAAGCATTCTTCCTTATCAAACCATCTAGAGCTTCAGTTTCTGGACTTTGATCAAGAAAGACCCTCAGCAACACTTTCCTGCACGACTTTATTGGAGACATTTTTGCAACTTCCCACAAAGTCTCACAACAGGTGAAAATGAAAACTGGTAATTTATTAGGAAATGTCTACTTCTGGCTCACTCATTATAGAGTAATATATAAAAATGTTTGACTTACGAGATGTATAAGGTACTTTGAGGTTCTGTTTTCTTAAAGAGTTGGTGTATTTCAAGAGAATACAGTGAGACCTCCATTGAAATCTATAATGTGAAGTGAGTCAACTATTGAACTTCTGGGCTTTAGTTTTCTCACTAGTTAAAATTTGGATCATACTTGCTTTATCAACCTTAGCAAGGCTGATGAGAGACTCAAGAGAAATTATATGTGTGAAATACTTTAAAATATAAAGCTCTCTAGGCTTGTAAAGAATTATTATTGTTGGTATTATTATTGATGGACTTCTACGCTAGCCTCAGGGTTTCTACCTCGTATATGGCTTATAGTTGGGTTTTATTTTTAAATCCCTGATAACCCAGGTAGCAGCAATATTACTGCAGGCCACCAATGCATAAGTAATATTCTACAGTCATCTTTTTCCTTCTCACAGCAGCAACAACAAAAATATCAGTCTGGAAACAACATGAATCACAATGAAAATTAGAAGCAGAGAACATAAATATGTCATATCTCATAAATCACCTTGTTGTTCTGTTGTGCTCATTCTTTAAAAAAAAAAAGGAAAGAAAAAAAACTATTAACTCATGAGAACAGCAGCACATGAATACAAGTTGGGTCTCCAGTAATTTCTGTAATCACTGCCCCTCACAGCTACTCAGCAACACACAGCTCTAGCACTGAGGATTAGCTGGAGCAAAGCCCCTCTGAAATGAACATGTCATGCGTCTCGCAAAGGCATATACCCCAGACAAACAACAGCAAGCCACGAGTCAAGCTACTGGGGGATGCACCCTCACAGAGGAATTAGCCACATATAGATTAGAAGGAAAGATTAAATATATGCTCTGGCAACTAGGAGCACCAATCCCTGAAATAGCAGTGTTACTCCGTGTCCAGCTAGGGGTCCCTCAAAGGATAAAACATCCTCTGGGCATAACATTATTTGGGATGCAAAGGAACCACTGTTTATTCTCTTCACTAACATCTAAGAAGAAGGAAACGGAGATACCCTCATCACATTTGTAGAAAAAAACTGTACGTAGTTGGGAGAAACAATAAGAAGTTTCAGAAAGAAAATTAAGAAGTGGTACAAATTTGTAAGTTGGGACCACAGGTATGAATTTGATGAGTTTAAGAAATGGTAAGTTTAAAAAATAGGAGATATTATGAAGATACCCAGAAAGTAGCTATCTGGGAAAATAATAGTAACAACACATGCATGTATGACAGAGAATTGGCCGGGCGCGGTGGCTCACGCCTGTAATCCCAGCACTTTGGGAGGCCAAGGCAGGTGGATCACGAGGTCAGGAGATCGAGACCATCCTGGCTAACATGGTGAAACCCCGTCTCTACTAAAAATACAAAAAAATTAGCCGGGTGTGTGGCACATGCCTGTAATCCCAGCTACTTGGGAGGCGGAGGCAGGAGAATCACTTGAACTCGGGAGGTGGAGGTTGCGGTGACCCGAGATCGTGCCATTGCACTCTAGCCCGGGCAATAAGAGTGAAACTCCATCTCAAAAAAAAAAAAAGAAGAAAGAGAATTGAAGAAGGGCAGGAACATGATGAAAAATTATAATTTTGTTTGAGGATAAGAGTTCTTAGTATTTTATTCTATTTTCTAGTTACCAAGGTCCAAATATTAAACCATGAACATAGCTTGTAGAATTTTTTGATTAAATGTTTACCCACAGCCTGATTTGTTTGAGGCTTGGACTGTATCACATGGATTGACAAACGTTTGCGAAGCTGTTTAGAGGGTGCATACAACGATCGAGAGTTAACAATAAGCAAAGCATTGAACAAAAGGCGAAGGGTCACTGGTTGGTATTGAAACATCCAGTCAAAAGCATGTCATCTCCATTGTACCCATATCCTTTCAACGTGCCCCAACTTGGCAAAGAAATCATTACGCTATTTGGCACAGGTCAGTCCCCACTGGGAAGGAATTGGGCAGGTGGGAAAGAGCAGCAAGCAGAAAGCCCCACATCAGACACTGTCAGGCCCATGGCAGCAGGACCCTGTTGGTGCTTCCCATTACTGACTGCCCAGTACCCGTCATATGGCAGGCAATAGTAGTAAACCACAGGACATGGCTGGGCAGAGCAGGCACTCAATAACTATTTGGAATGAATGAAAGAATGAATGAGGCATATGTCATCTAACAGAATTAGAATTAGCAACATGACACAGACATGGAGGCAGGCACAGAGGCCATGATTTGTTCAATCCATGGGCACTACCCAAGGGAACTAGAATGGTCATGCTCTTTTTTTTTTTTTTTTTTCTTCCAGACAGGGTCTTGCTCTATTGCCCAGGCTGGAGAGCAGTGGTGCAATCACGGCACACTGTAGCCTCAACTTCTTGGGCTCAGGTGAACCTGCCCTTTGGGTAGCTGGGACTACAGGTGCATGCCACCATGCCTAGCTAATATTTTCGTAGAGACAGGGGTCTCACTATGTTGCACAGGCTGGTCTCAAACTTCTGGGCTCAAGCGATCAGCCTGCCTTAACCTCCCAATGTGCTAGGATTACAGGCGTAAGCCACTATGCCCAGCTAATCAAGCCGTTCTTAATTCCTGTTAAAGTCATAGGATTAATTGGATGCACCTCTGTGCCCATCGCCTGAGTATTTCTGAGCTTCTATTACAAATTTAGAAGCTATAGACCAAAGTAGACATAGCTCAAGAATTAGAAGACATGAGCTTGATTCCTAGATATATTACCTCAGTTTCCCCTTTTGTACTACAGGAGAACAAAGCAATAATAAATGCAGATGCATTTTCAACACTCTGATGTGATATTCAAATTGGAAGTATTTTAATAGTATTGTTTGACATATAGTACTATTTTAAGTCCTTGCTTCTTCCTGGCCAGAGGTACATTTGGGTCAATTTATCATTGAAGGATAAAAGATGAAAGCTGAGTACATCGCTAGTGTCTTCTACTTTCCAACTATAAAGGGATAGTAGCTTTTTGTTTGGGTTCACTTCTGGGACTCCTTTCGAAGAAAATGATTAATTCAAACTGTAATGTGGCTGATTCTGTGATATACATAAAAGCCCAGGAGGAGCGTGTCAAAAAAACCACTGCATTTTAGATTGTTGACTAAACAATATGTGGCTTATGTCTCTCAAGATATAAAATGAATGTGTTATTAAGAGTATGACTTAGGGAAGCAAATTTCCAACAAAAATATAAGGAAAAATGCAGTCTTTAAAAGGCCAAACTCATTTTCTATATCAATTTTCTTAGAATAAATCCAGCCTAATGTAGAAATAGTAGGATGTCTTATTATCCATTCAATACATTTTAACATGGAAACTCTACATTATTGTTTTTATTTATTATTAATAGAGTGCAAGCAGTAGGTAATGCAAACACTACAGCACAGCCTCTGCCTCTAGGGATGGATAATCACGGACAAATATGAACAGGATTGCCCCAGCCCCAAATCAGGTGACATGGTCCCTCTTTGGCACACTAAAATAGGACATAACTTAGGTTTGTGCAATTACTTTTGCACCAACCTAATAGAATAAAGGAAACCCTCCCTGCTGAGGTCTCACCTTGTTTGACGCCACTCACACAGCCAGCGAATTTTTCGCTCTTAGTATCTACTTAAGTCCAGGCAAAGTGAGACTCAGAATACAAGTAGGAAGTGTCCTCGACCCCCAGGTTAATAAAGAAAGTACTGTTCTTTTTTTGTTTTGTTTTTGAGATGTAGTCTCATTCTATCATCCTGGCTGGAGTGTAGTGGCGCAATCTCCACTCACTGCAACCTCTGCCTCTCACTTCAACTGATTCTCCTATCTCAGCCTCCGGGCCTCAGCTGGGATTACAGGTGCCTGCCACCACACCTGGCTAATTTTTGTATTTTTAATGGAGATGGGGTTTCACTATGTTGGCCAGGCTGGTTTCAAATTCCTGACCTCAAGTGATCTGCCCGCCTCAGCCTCCCAAAGTGTTGGGATTACAGGCGTGAGCCACCGCGCCTACCCAGAAAAGTACTGTTCTTACAAAATAATAAGTCCTCACTAAAAGTAAGAAACAGTTAATAAATTAATAATTAAAGGAAAACAAAACTTCCCATTCAGAGATAAAGGTGAAATAAATTTCTTTAACCTAACTATTGAATATTTTTGTGAAGCATTTTACCCCAGAATCTAGCTCCCAACACTATGCCTAGCATGTAACAGGTGGTCAAGAAATATTCATTTTTATTTCCACAAGCTGTTGTCTTTCATTTTTAAATATCCTTCTTGTTTCTGCTACTTTGGAGATAAAATAAAAATTCAGAGAGCTGTACTTATGGTTTAAAATCAGAAGGATTCTCTCCATTTGGGAGGAGGCCTGGAAGAGCGAAACGGAGTTGGCAGACCTGTCCTCTGCCTTCCTTCCACTCTAGCATAATTTTGGGTATTTAGTAGGTGCTCAGTGCATACTGATGGGTGGAGAGCCATACTTTCTCCCTATGCTAGTGTGTATAAGAATTGATGTTATATTTTTCTATATAGGCTTTTTCTACAAATTGTACTTCCATGGAAAACAGTAATCTCCCTCTCACTCTGGTGAAACAGAACCTAAAGGCAGAAGAGGCAGGATATGCATGTTCCTGAAAAGAAAACAGAGATTACTCAGCATTTCCTATGAAAATGAAAACAGATCTGATCATGAGAATGATACGGAATTACTTCCATGTGTTGTTCTAAGTTTTTTTTATGAAGAATTGCCATGTTTTGGCTTATTTATTTAAAAATATTTTATTGACAGATAAGGATTGTTTAGATTCAAGGTGTACACATGATGATTTGATAAGCATATGCACTGGGAAATGATTACCACAATCAAATTAATTAACATATCCCTGGAACCCATGCTCTACATTAGATCCCTAGAACTTGTTTATTTTCTAACTGAAAGTTTTGTGCCCCTTGACCAACATCTCCCCATTTCTTCCACTCCCCAGCTCCTATGGTAAGACCCTGGCTCAGCAGTCTGAAAATATATGCAAAATCTAACAGAAGATATTTAACAGGGCCCTACTGAAATGAAGTTCTAATTGGGAGCTAATACCAGAAAGCAAAATCAAACGGATAGAGATTCGCCAGGTCACAAAGGCAAGTGACCTAATGTCCCATATTTCCATTTCAGCTGATGTGTTCAGTTTTAGTCTCCTTTCTTTGAACCCAATAGCCAATTTGGTGTCTTTCATCTGGAACCTGATAAATTGCTGGCCTTAAAACATAAAACCAAATTGTTGAGCTGAATTGAACTAAATTTTAAAAAAACAATATATTTTAGGGAACTTCTATGTCCTTATCCATCTAAGGTATGTATGTGCACAACTCTCTATGTTATCTCTAAATATAGAGTGAAATTAACCAACAGATCAAGTCATTTCAGACCATGGAAGGGATGAAAATTTGTCTAGGAGGAACCAAGAAGACTTCTGTGAGAGAAGAGACTCAGAATAAAGCTTAAAAAGGTCAGATGGAAAAAAAGAACAGTTCCAAGGCATCATCTTGGGGTATTTTACAGGTTCACAGATCCACAGAATGATTACTGTGGCCTGCATACAGCACATTTTGTCAAGGAAAGGGCCTGGGTAAGGAACAGCAGGAAAAAGTGAAAAAGAGTTGGTTCAGTGAGGATAATCTGAAGGTTCTTATGACAGGTCTTCAGAGCCAGACTGCATGAAATCTGGTGAATAATGAAAATTAGACTTTTCACCAAAAATGGGATGGTCCTAGATTACATTATCAGTACACAGTAGAAGAGCCACCTGCGTAAGTGTGTGTGTGTTTACCATGCTCTCACCTAAGTTACTGGTTGCACATATGAATCAAATAGCATGCCCCCCTCCATCCAGTTTTCTATTACCTGTCCTACCCTGTGCCAATTTGCTTTCTCCTCCCCAACACCCTTTGCTTCACACTTCTTCTTTAAGACATGGGATAGGGATTTGTCAAAGTCAATGAGCACTTTATTACAGTGAGAACGTTCCGTAATGAACAATTCAGCAATTTAATGAGATTCTGTAGATCTGTCTCCAGCCTGTCCATCAAGTTTCACTTCTATAAAGCACCCTGACACTAATCCTCTGGCATACCCAATCTCTACCTTGGGCTGAATATTAGATTCTTCCATGGTATATTG
Source organism: Pongo pygmaeus (assembly GCF_028885625.2). NCBI lineage: Eukaryota > Metazoa > Chordata > Mammalia > Primates > Hominidae > Pongo > Pongo pygmaeus. The sequence continues at coordinate 96,805,155 of NC_072378.2, read as the reverse complement.
CATTACTAGCATAACCTCAGCAAAAATGATGAACTTAACTATACTTGAGGCAAAATAGCTGGTCTGATTTGATTTTTCTCTATGGGGTTGAATATGAGGGAAATACTTATTTACTAAGATAAAGCAAAAACAGTTTCTTATTGCCTGCTGAATGCCTAAATTGATAATATTTATGTGAGTCTTTTAATTCTTTCTTGAGGACCAGGTATTAAAAAAATTATTGCCTGCAGCAGAAACCAGCTTTTAAAATTCTACATTATAATATTAGTAACCTTTAGAGAGGCAGTTATGATAACTCTTAAGTGGACAGTACGGAATTTTCTTGACACTCAGCCATCTGCACATTACCACGTCGATCTCTGGCAGTGCCTTCAACTGCACCACAAAAAGAGATAGAAGCCACAAGGATGGTTAGCCTCAGATGTCAATTCTATGTTAGCTCAGAGGCATAAAAAATTAAATGCAGGATTCATTCCAAATCTTTCTTTTTCCCTTGGGAAGTGAAGAAAATTTGGCTACTTCCCATTTTGAATTGACCAAAGTAAATTCTGTTAATTTGTGTGTGTAAGAGCCAGAGATAATTGAAATTTCTACCAAAAACAGATCCTTGTCAACCTGTTCAACCTCTGCCTGAACAAACATTACCAGAAATACCCAAGGAGCCACAAAAATTTATTCTTTAGTGTTTTTTTGGTCCTTATCTTTTCTTTATCAAGACAGTGTGGAATATTGAAGACATGGGGGCAGGTGTTAGCAGACTTAAATTTGAAGGCTGGCTCTGCTCTGTGACTCTGAGTAAGGCACAGAAGCCTCATTTTGTTCATCTGGTACATGCAGTGATAATAGCCATTCTTTCAGGCCTGCTGTCAATAAGTTTGCAAAGAGCCTGGGACCCAGAAGGCCTTCAGGACGCTGCAGCTCTTTAATTCCCTCTGGTGGAAGCAATAATGAAGAAGGAAGTTGCTGATTAAAGTAACACAAATAATGAAATAAGGCAGAAAGGCATCAGGAAAATAATCAGTCAGTAGAGTTAGCTACTGAATAATTAACAGCTACCTATATGACTATTTTGGCCAGAATTAAAATACTCTCTAAATATTACTTGATAAGATACCAGGGATTCACTGTTTAATCAGCTAATAGAAGACTTTAAATTTTCCCTGGTAGTCTGTATATAATTATTTTTCAAATGATCGTGAAATCTTGGAGGCATGGCACCCTACAAGTAACAAAATGGCTAGCCGGTGCTTCAGAGAGTGAGATAGACAGGCTGTAATAGGGAGGAGGAAGATAGGCTCTCTGACTATTCCCCAAAGACACCAAGTGGATTGTTCAAGGAATAGTCACTGGGGATGAGCAGAAGAGGATTTAAATTGAATAATCAACTTCAAACCACAAAACATCCTCCTGTCCTCTAGACAAAGGAGCGACACAATGTGAAAAGAATGCTATGTCAGGCGAAAAGGCAGGGCTTAGGAAAATAGCAATGAATGCAGAATGAACTAAGGATGGAGATTTTTCCACTGCCATGCAAGAAGAGCTTCATTTCATTCGAGATCCAAGCTGCTCTCTATTGCAACAAAGAAATATTTCTGAATTGTTTACAGCAAAGGCCCAAATTTACTCTGATTCTCCTGGTCTTAAATATGCATATATATCACTTTACAATTCATTTTTTTGTCATATTTTGTTTAAGAAACAATTTTTATCAGGAAAAAAATCCCTTGACTCAGATGTGACCATGTTAGGTTCTGGGAAGCCACAGTGAGGGTCTCGTGGATTGCCCCTGCAATTCCCTGAGTTAAGCTGCAGAGTCCGCTGAGGGCTCTGAGCCTCAAGGGCCAGTGTTCTCCAATCACTTGTCCATCAAGGAAGCATGACTTCTAAAACAACTCCATGAGGACCAAAGCCGCTAAAATAGTGATAATTGTTCCTCAGTCCTTTAACTTCCAATCACGGCATGCTTTTTCAGTGCCAAAAGACGACTGTGCACAGCGCCCTTACCTGCCAGATCTGTTCTTCACTCAGGGAGGTCAGGCGGTCGCTCTTCAGCACCTCCTGAAGCAGGCAATAGGGAAGCGTTAGAACATCTTCTGGGCGGCTCTTCAGGAGTTCAGAGAGATGTTTCACTAAGAAATCGATCACTGCCTTCTCCAACAAAGTGAGGTTAAAGAGGTCAGCAAGTCTGTACAGATCCAAGTAATTAAAGCTATTTAATTCCTGGGTGCCAAAAAAAAAAATGAAAAAAGATCTCTTAGAAATAAATCCAAGAAAGAGCAGGCAAGAAATTCAGATTGACTCACTAAGGTTTTCGTCACAGTGGTGGGAGAAATGGGAGGGCTAGTATAAAAAAAAAAAAAAAAAAGAAATCACAACTATAAAGCTCTGCATAGAGAACGGCTATTCTAGAATTCATAATTTTTCCTCATTTTACTCCTCTTAAAACCCATATATTTAAAGACACCTTAATAAAAGGAGTGAAAGGGGTCTCTGGTTTCAAGGGCTGAAATGTTACTTTGCAACATTCTAGAGACATTTTACTAATGAGGGCAATTGATTTTTCTACCCTTACCATATTTTACAGGTTTTTCTCTACTAAAGATAATGTAAGGGCAGGTAAATGGCGATTCATGATTAGATGACATAAACTATATGAAGACAGACTGACTCCGCTCTTTTTCCGAAACTTCAAACTAAGTAGGTCTTTAAGTTAAAACAACGCATCCTGTCTTAACTAAAATCCAGAGTTTTATATACAAGGTCTCAGGAAATGAGGAAATCTCACAGAAAAGACTCCTGTTTGAATAATTCTATATTGAATCCACCTAAGATGGATGATTTGTAATTGTTCTTTGTTTTTTTCTCAGCCTCAAACCTTCCATTTTTCCCACCTTTTTGAAGAGTTTCTACAGAAATGCTTCAAATTTGGGAGGATTTTACCTGCAGTCTCAAGCTCATAGCCAGGGCTCTACAATTATGCCTCCAGAGAGCCACAGCTTCCACTGTACCTTTGTCACTGTATCCCCGCAAAAATCAGAGATACAGTACAGTTGTTGAAAGAAAATTTACATATGTCAAGTAGAATGAGAGTGGGCTGTTTCCTACTTTCCGCTCACTTTTAACTTACAATTATTAATATAATTATGAGCAACAGTTTTCCAATAACTTGAGGAATGCAGAATGCTATCAGATAGCCATTTCACTTTATGAATCCAAGTAATTTTCAACATACTTTCCCCCTTTCTAGTTACCTAAGAGTATTAAGAACTCCTTACTGAGGTGCATAGTTTGCACCTCAGTAGATAATTGTATAAAGTGGGGAGCTGAAGGAAAAAGAAAACTCACCCCAAGGCAATGACAACATAGCACACACTCCTCCTTTTGGGGCAGATGGGCTCTGTGAGCCTTAAGCAAAACCATTGCTTCTTGTCCTTTTGGTTAAACCATGTGTAAGCAAAATAAGCACCAATAGTGCTGCTTTTAAACTTTCCATTAATGTGATGGGGGAAGGTGGGAAGCAATAAACTTCATTAAATGCCCAACAATAGTACTGTGGATGGGAAACAAAAATTACTGCTGTTATAGAAAGAGTGCCATTTCTAGTTATAAAAAGTAATAAAAATTCAGAAATATAAAGTATGGAAAACAAAAATCGTTCATAATTTCACCATGCACTATTAATGTTTTTGTATATATACTTCTAGACTTTTAAAAAATAAGTCTTTTATATGTTGAAAGAAGAGAATAGTTGCATTCAGGACCAAACAAACCATCAGCCACCACAGGCACCTGGAGGCAACCAAGGCAGACAGAGAAGAGCAAGGGCGGTGGAGGCAGGCAGACTCAGCTCAAATCCAGCTTGACACACCATTGGCTGCGGCCTCGGGTCAGTCACTGAATCTCTGTTATTCCCCAAGTACAAATTTTTTTTTTTTTTTTTTTTTTTTGAGACGGAGTCTTGCTCTGTCGCCCAGGCTGGAATGCAGTGGTGCAATCTCAGCTCATTGCAACCTCTGCTTCCCAAGTTCAAGTGATTCTCCTGCCTCAGCCTCCCAAGCAGCTGGGACCACAGGCGCGTGCCATTGCACCCAGCTAATTTTTGGATTTTTAATAGAGATGGGGTTTCACCATATTGGTCAGGCTGGTCTTGAACTCCTGACCTCATGATCCGCCCACCTTGGCCTCCCAAAGTGCTAGGATTACAGGCATGAGCCACGGCGCCCAGCCTTCCCCAAGTACAGATTTAAGAGCTCAACAAGCTCATAGGGTTGGCATAAAGATAATGTATGAAAAGCACTTACCATAAAAGTTTGGCACGTGGAAAGTACACAGTAGGTTGCGGGGGAGAGCAAGAACAATAAAGTATATTTGAGCATTGTTGTTTGGGATCCATAAACCATGATTAATCACTGATGCAAGGAGGTCAAAATGAAGCATGTGTTCTCTTTAAATATTCAAGTCTTGAATAAGGCACACCATTAACTCAGGGAAAGAGGGGGTGGCCAAAATAAAAACCATAGAATTAAGATAAAAACTAATTGCAAGTTAATGCCTTCCACATCTATATGACTGACCCACATCTTTCTCCTAGGCTCTGAATTCATTTTCCCATCTGCCTATAAGAAGATGCTGTTTCTTGGATATCCCACAGTCATAAACTCATCATGTCCAAACTAAGCTTTTTTCTTTTTTGAGATGGAATAGCGCTCTGTCGCCCAGGCTAGAGTGCAGTGGTGCTATCTCGGCTCACTGCAAGCTCCGCCTCCCGGGTTCACGCCATTCTCCTGCTTCAGCCTCCCAAGTAGCTGGGACTACAGGTGCCCGCCACCATGCCCGGCTAATTTTTTGTATTTTTAGCGGAGACGGGGTTTCACCATGTTAGCCAGGATGGTTTTGATTTCCTTACCTCGTGATCCGCCCGCCTCAGCCTCCCAAAGTGCTGTGATTACAGGCGTGAGCCACCGCGCCCGGCCTAAACTGAGCTTATTTTATATAGCCTGCATCTACTCCTGTATCTCCTCTCTTAGATAACAGTCGCATCTAGACACCCACATCAAGAACCCAAAAGCTGGCCTATATTCCTCCCTTATATCTAGTCAATCGCCAGTCCTGTCTCTTTTTCCTCTTTAGTATTTCTTGTTCTGTTCCTTATCATCCCCTGTCTGGACTTCTTGAAACAGTGTCCTAAATTACCATTCCTGCCTCCAGCAGCAATCTCTCAATCCTCTCTTTTCACAAGAATCTGACCATATGTATCATCTCTTTAAAACCCACTGATAAGTTATTTGCTTTTGGGAAAAAGTCCAAACTCAGTAACACTGTATAGCCTTCCATGACCTGGACTCTGCGATCTTCACATCCTACGGTGCAGCAATCCTGTCCACCCTGGCTTGGCTCTAGCCATGACAACAACCTACACATTCACACCATGTGCGAGGACTACAGCAGGAACTGCAACACAAATGAGCAAAAAAAGGCAAGCCCTAGGCCTTATGGGATATATAGTCTACTGGAAGAGAAGGCCATAAATCAAAAAACCTTACAATTACATGGAAACCTGTAACTGAAATAAAAGCTACAAAGAGTAGAATATAGCACTATGAGTGTCCATAACAGGGATTTGACTTGGAGTTAATAAAGGACTAACTTGGAGTTGACTTGGAGTGGAAAGTTAGTAAAGGCTTCCCTGAGAAGCCTTTTGACACTGAGAGTTGAAGGAAGAGCACCCTTTGTTCACTTGGCAAAGGGTGTATATTAACAACATTTTATTTCTGTATTCTCCATGTTCTGGCATCTGGGGTCTCACTGACTGGGAAGAGACTGCCCCTCCCAGGGCTAGCCAATTCTTTGAGAGAGCAAATGGCTTTCATATGCAAACTAACCAATCCAGAACCCATACTCTAAATCACCTCCTCTATGTGGCTTCTACACTCCAGGAGGCAATAGTCCTCTGGCCCCACCATCCCAGAGCCAAGTACCAGACAACCAGAGCCAGCCCCTACACTTGCGAACCCACGGAAACTTTCAAACTAGCCAATCATAAGCCTGCTAACCCTGCTTTGCCTACTTCCTTCCTGTGGATACCACTATAAAGACTTTAGTCCACTTTTCCCCCCTCACTCCTTCTACCTCCTCACCAAGCCTGGGGCTTCCCTATGCAGTCCTGGAGGTGTGGTCTGTGACCTCTTATTGGAGCAGAAACAAATCATGTTTTCAATGGCAATTGTCTCCTGATCTGTTGGCCTCACCATAACTCAATAATAACAAAACCTACATTTTAAAACAGGATGATGGTGGGATTTCAGGGAGATGCTCCAAGCCAAAGAAGCAGCATGAGCAAAATTCCTATGGAGTAGGAATTGTGTTTCCCTTGTTTCATCTGAATATCCTATACAGCACATCTCCCTTCCTCTCCATGTCACCCTCAGTCACATTTCTCCATCTTATTTGTTTTAGAGCTTGTCACCACCTATAATTATCTTCAGCATTTATTTGCCTACTTGTTTATAATGTGTTTGTCTCCTCCCCTGATCCCCCAGTAAGCTCCATGGGAGGAAGGAGCTGCTGGTTTGTTCACCACTGTATCCCCAGAGCCTAGAACAATGCCAGGTACGTTCAAGCTGCACTTGCTGAATGACGAAACCGTATCATCTTTTCAACTTCCCTGGATCAGGTCAAATTGACCACCTCTTCCTGTGTACTTCTACTCTGCCCTCTGCAAATATGTCTAGCACATCACTTGTCACTGCAAGCACCCTTTGACTGCAGATCTATCTGCCTTTACCAAATCTAAGCTTCTTGGAAGCAATGATTGTGTCTCATGCCTTGTGTGTCCCTGGTATCCAGTAGAGAGCAGATGCTTAATACATGTGTGTTTAATGAAAGAATGCCCACGAGCTTTTTCTGTTTACTTATAATTAGGCAAAAACAGAATAGCCCATGTCTTTCCAATACGCCTATTCAATTCTGAACCTTGTCCAAATCAGGCCATTTTTCATATCTCACAGGCCTTCCTGATTGTCCCTTTCTCTTTCTGGCCTTCTGACACATACACACAAAGGCAAAGCCAGTGGTCTTTCTGTTTTCTGCGTGGGAAAATTGGTAATAATGACTAGAGTTGAAAGTGTTACTGAACAAGTATAATATAATCATTCTTCTGTGACAAAAAAAATCAATTCACCCCAAATTTCTTTTACAGTCCAACAGAGAATTACTTCCTCTATCAATTGGCTACTTAGATCAAAAGATTTTAATATCTTTTCAAATGATACTTTTTCCTAATTACGAGATTGTCTCAGTTCTCCTACATTCTGTGACTTAAAAGTGCAAGTACCCAGGTAGCGGCAGTGGTTTTGAATGGAAATTACAGCTCAGCAACAAGAAACTCTCTTGAGTAAAAGAAAATCTTACTCTTTTTTTCTGAAACGGTTTCATTTCTGTCACACTGCTTCTCACTTGAAATTTAGTTTCTATTCAGAATTATGGTGCACACATTGTTGTTCTTTGGGGAATATTTTTAAATAGTATTTATTTTCCTTTGGTTTAGGGCTATTTGGCTTCTCTTATTCCTTCTATTTGTTTCTCATAGTTGTGAATGACAAGTTAAATAATAGAAGAAGAGCCATAAAATGTGTCCTCAATACCACACTAGCTATGGAATAAACATCAGTTTTTCAAGTTCAATAATTTCTAAACTTTATATATTCCCCAAACTCAGTCTTTCTGTGTGGCCTCTTTCCCTAATTGGTTCCTTCAATGGTTATTCCCCAGATTAACCACCAAATATGGTAGGGGTAAAAATACGGGAAAGGCAAATATTGTTTTATTTTGATTTATATTCAAGTGTAATTACACTTGCAAGGCAATTATCAAGCAGTTAGGACATGAGTGGGAGGAAGGAGGGCAGTTTGAGGACAGTGTTGATCCTGTGGCCTTTCAGCCCACCCTTCCCAAACCAGTGAAGGCAGCAAGAGAAGGAGGAGTCTTGGCCTCAGTGATGTCCCCTGGCAGGTCTCATCTGCAGCAGAGTGGCCATGGCCTTTGCAGTGTCTCTCAATATCTCAATTATGCAGGTAGTACTAATAAATGACCAAAGTTCATACAAGAAGTACTTTGTTTATAATTCAGAGTAGATTTAAGCTTATGAAATAATGCCACCCAGGCTCACTTGTATTCCACTATACCTTCTTGAATGAGAGAAAAACATGTAGCCTTATACCTAGAGTCTGCATATTTACCCCACATAACCCACAGCCTAGCTTAGGGATGTCACGCTCAAGAGCTGTGTCTTGTGTGCCAATGATGATACAAGCTGAGACTCAATCATCTGAATTTCTGAAACGTAGTCTCAGTTTCGACTACCACAGTGGCTCCCTGGCTTGTCAATAACCCCTTGCCCATCCACACTGCAGTTTAATCATGCCTCTGGCACAGAAATTATACACATTATGCATAATTATATGATATCTGTTTGTGGGGTAGATAATGCAGATAGTCTACAGTGGATGCAGTCATCTTAAAAATAGGTGTTTTGACATTCTTAAAACTAGATGAGGCACCCTTCAAAACAAAGCCTTAAAAACACCTATTTCTCTTGCTGTCTCACCTAGTTCTGAAAACACCACTGACGTGTGAAAGAAAAATAAGCATCATGTACTATCACTATAGAAAACTATGACTTGAGTTAAAGATAATAAACTCCTCTCAAGGTTAAAACAAGAGTAATTTCATTTTGATTTCCCAAGTTTTCCGCCTCTAAGATGTCCAAATTGAATAGGATTACAGATTTTTCCGGGTAATAACACTCAACAGATGTGGCTATTTTAACAATGCTTTGTTTCATCAATGTAATTATAATCTTTCATTTCCAATTATTGATGTACTTCACTTAGACAACCCTCCTTCGCAATGTCACCTAAATTACCCCATGTCGATACGTTACTACAGATAAAGATAGGCAGGAGACACAGTGGTTTCTATGCCCATGATGTAGTAGCATACATGAAGTTCTTACATAAAATGCTGATTTTATATCACAATTTGAAAATTCCTCTAAATGAAAGGCCATGCTTGGCTCTGTAAGTCAAGAAATTCTCTTTTTAAAACCACTCCCAAATCTATTCCAAACAGCCTGAGAAACCACTCTACATAAAAATCAGTATGGTTTGATTTTTAACAATGTTAAGTCGAAGTGAAATTTAAAAATTGTATCAGCTGCTCATAAGGACCAAGTAGCAAGTAGGATGCATTAAGTATAAGGCTCTTTATCACTGAATGAATTCTAATGCCTCCCACTTCAAGTCTCCTAGCACATACACAATAAGCTTGTCACTAAGCTATTCATGCATGTAGCTTATCTTCAAACTATTAAAAATGTACCTAGTAAACTAGTAAAAAGTAGGTTTTGCATCATATGCTTTTTGTATTCTGCACAATGCCAATCGTAACATCTTTCTCATAGATTGCAACAGAGAAGTATTTGTTGGATCAAGAATGGAAAAAAAGCAAACAGTTGTGAGGCACATCTATGACTTTACATGGAAAGAGGAAATAATAGCTTGGTTATAGATATAACTTAACAGTTGGGCAAAATAAACAGCTTTCCCACAATTAACTGAGAAAAGTGTTCTTAAGTACTGAATCTGAGCTTCAGAAAGTCCCTTGTGATGCTAACTAGGTGTTGGGTTTTTCATACAATTGGGAAACAAAATGGAATGCTCACTTGTGGTGCCAGATACATGAGGCCTGACTTCGACAGTGAATCTTGGGTCTCCTTTTCTATATGTTAGATTTTTCCCCCTTTACCCAGAATGTTGAAAACGAACCTTACTTCTCTTGGTTTTTAGCGATGATCGGAAAAAGATAAATGTGCAAACTGTTTGCCAAAAAAAAATCAGACATTATCAAATGAATTCTCATTAATTTTCCTTTATACCATAAGCAGAACTTTGAGACTCTTTTGTCACAAGTGATTATTATTTGTGAAAGATTTAAAGACATCGTTTGCTTCAGTAGACTTTAAAAAGCTTGTGAGAAAGGGGAAGTTCTGTAATATAAATGCCCTTCCCTTCTGCAGGACAACCCAGATCAGATTCCATCTCCACGGAAAGGCAGGCCACTCCAGCTTGGAGGACTTTCCCTCCTCTGACTTTTAATTGCACTTGCTAATTGTATCATTTGTTTGACTCTTCTCTCCCCAGCTGTGCATAAAGGTGCAGATAGTATCTTTAGTTCTTTAGATCTTCCTCTCTGTCTTCAGAAAGTGGCTACCTAGCAAGTTTTGATTGATATACAGTGGGTAGGCAAGAAAAAATACCACATCTTTAAAATTTCAACTTCTATTGCTTTTATTTCTTAGTTTATGGTAAAAACATAGATTTTCCTGCTCCTCTAAAAATATTTAAATATTTTACAATGTAAATAATTTATTAAATATTAATACATATATTTAATATTTAAATAAATAAAGGTATGTGCCTAGAAATGTTAGCTACACTGGAGATAAATATGGCAACCTAAAAAGATGGGAAAAAGCTATTTCCTGAACTTTTCAGAACTGTGTGTTACTTTTAGCATATGTATGCACCATGAGGTGCGTTGCCATCTTACTCTTCATGATTTAGAAATACTATAAGTACACCTAACTGCGCATATTTACTTAGGTTCCTAATTTCATAGTTTCTCTGTCTCCTTCACTGGGTGATAAACTGTGGGAACAAGGCACCGGTGCCGTCTTTAGTTTAGAGCTGTAGGAAAAACACATGATTTGGAGCTGACCCATCTGGATGGCCTCAGTAAGTGGTTAATCTTTTCAAGTCTAATTTTCTCATCTAAAAATTGCAAAAAGTGACACTGCATTCCAGATCTGTGATAAGGATCTCAAAAGTGCAGGTAAAGTACCTTCTACGTAGTAGATGCTCAACATACGGTAGCTATCATTATTCCCTTTTACAAATGCTGTTAACAGTACTTAAACTATAGCTTTACATAGTCCATACTCACTGAGCGGGTAAAGGGAAGAAAACACTGAATGTCTAATATGGACATTGTTTTTCTATGAGTGTCAGCAAAAACCATAGCTGTCACGTAAAATCATTCATTTCTTTTGTACTTAAAAAATACTTCACCGGAGATAAGCAGGGAGAACAGATAGAGACATTATACTGGACCATAAGCAAGTATGTATTACTATAATATACTCTGGTTCCCGAGCTCTATATTACTCATAGTAGAAAAGGCACATGGAGAAATCTACGGATGGGGGAGCTGCATTTCTTTATGACCTTATTTGAAAGATAAACTCCTTGGGGAAATACAATTTATTCAGATTTTCAAGACCCTGCTGTGCAAATCTACAGTCTGGGAGCACACTATGGAGATCAAAAAATATTTACTTTATTCTGTTGGGTATAAAAGCTTTTAATGAATGCATAATTAAGACAAAAAAGTGTATATGGCTTTAGGAATTCCACTGCTGAGCCAAGCCATTAATATCCAAGGCACCATACCCAGTCGTGATTCCACCTGTTTCCTATTTTGATTACAACCTAGTTATAAATCAAGGCATTATGTGACTACCTGACCTGGTGCTGCAGGAAAGGCTGGTACTTCAGTAGAGAAAGCAACATAAAGGGGGCTGGTGTGGATGTGCGGTGAAGGTCTGGCCTTTGGAACAGGTAGAAACAAACCAATAAATAAACAAAATCCAAACCTTTTAATAGCCTTGGGATCATTTATATAGGAAAGAAGTTATCATGTTTATTGTGCATGTGAACGGCTCTGTGAATTTTCTCAACATTGTCATAGAGTTGACGGATAAAGTCTAATTATTATAGAAGAAAAAATGAGCAATTCATTGACAATGCAGGCCAGATAACTTGTAATATGATAAAATAATCAAACTCAGATATTTTTATATGTATAAACATATAGAGAGATATAGGTATATTTTGTATATAAATATGTAAATATGTATGGACAACTATATGTAATGATATATTCATATATTGATATGAATATGTATATGATACAATTTGATTAAATGAAAACAAAGTATTAGCAGCAATTCAGAAATACAAGGAAAACTCCAGCATGCTCTAATTTTTGGAGTCTTGCAAGGCCTATTTAAATATATTTGTGCTGTATAACAGAGGAATTCTACAATTAGGTTACTAGTACATTTTCATAATCAATTGTATGCATAATACCCAAGGTTCATGAATAATTTTATATTGTTCCTTGGGAAATTCTCTAGTAAGCTGGAAATCTAGTAGGGAGGAAGTGAAACATAGCCATCAACAATAACTAATAATTCTGGCCCCAGTCACTATGTGCTGCAAAATGCTGTTTCAAAGTTCACTAAACCTGACTCAGCACGTAAGGAGATTGCCAATGAATATGGAATATATACGGGAAATTAATATATATATATATTTTTCTTTTAATTGAAAATAGTTTATCAGAGTAACTAGGGTTTTAAAACTAAAATTTCAATAACTATACTTTTTGAACCAGAATAGGCAAAATCAGTTTAAAAATGTTTAAAAGAATAGTATAGAATACATTATCATCTATTTCCCTACTTGCTCTAGTACACAAAGTCAGATTGCTGAAAATTCGCCCAGTACCACAGACTTTAAATCATCCCTCAGTATGTCAATCATAAGTTAATAAAGTAGTTTTTTTTTTTTTTAAATCCCTCACTTACCTACAGACTGTCTTAATCATTATTACGAATAAGAGTGAGACCTGGAAGGTTTTTTTGTTTGTTTGTTTCAGAGTTGCATTATTTTCGCTTTTTATCTTTTGGATGCTATGAAGCACACATAGCATCAATATCTTTGTTACTAGGAGCAATTCAAATTCACCTAAATGTGACAAATACACTTTCAAAATCTGAATATTGGTGATTTAACAGTCAGGTACTTGATAAAAAGCAGTGTGGCAACAGAATCTAGAGCGGGAGTTCTCAAACTGTGCTCCGTAGTTCAGACATCAGCATCCCTCAAAACTTGTTAGAATACAGGTTCTTAGGCCCTCCCCAGACCTCCTGAATCAGGAACTCTGGAGTGGGGCCCAAGCAGTCTGTTTTAGCCATCTATTCAGATGATTCCTTGCATAATCAAGTTTAGGAATCATTACTCTGGAGTATGCATTTCAGTGAAGACAGGAATGACTCTATCCTGCATAAATATATTGTTGCAGCAAACAAACTGTGTGACCCGAGCCCTTCAACCGTGCCTCTGAAGTAGGCAAACTTTATACTGAATGTGTGGGACTGAGGCCAGGGTATCTGGAGCCAAGTCCATGACACAGACAAGCAGCCACTTCCTAGGGCCTGTAGCACATGCCCCTTGATGTGCCACAGGAAAAAGGCTGGTAGCCTGTTCTAAAAGATATTCGTGGATAGATAGTGAGAAAGGGGTGGAAGAGAAGTCTCCACCCCTTCACACTCCTTTCCTTCCTCTGGAAGAAAAGCCAGAGGAAAGAAAGACAGCTGGAGGGAAGTGAGACACATGGATAGCATTCTCCCAGTAAGGAATAATTCAGATTTTTTTTCTTTTAAATAAATACACAGTTTTTATGTCCCCTAGTCAGGAAGCATATGATATCTTGCAACTTTATAATCAAAGTTTCTATCATAGGGAGCTCTTATGGTACATGCAGAAGGAATGCAATCAGACAATATGTGTTTCTAAGTACCTACCATGCACTAGAACTAGAGATGAAAGACTTTTCCAGTTGTTTCTTGGATTCTGTATACCAGGATGGAGAAAGATGTTTTAATTATAGAAAGGGCAGGGGAAACAATAAAACAAAATTTTCTGTCTACAAAGTGTCAATACCATGTATTGTGTTGCTTTTGTCAAAGCATTATTTTATTATTTATTAAAGTACAATTTCAGTATGATGTTTTCAAATTTCAGAGGCAGAGAGAAAGTGACGGTTCATTTAATTATTTGTGACTTCTAAAAAACAATGTATGCATTTCAGCAAAATCAAAGAGAAGTGGCTAAGAGGAAGAATATCTTTTACAGAATGGTGATTATTCCCCAAAATTTCAGGAACAGATTTGTCCAATAGGTTGTCAATTTGAAGTAGGCAGCAAAGTTGCTGACATTTCCAGAAATGAGGGAAGACAGGGGTGAGGGGATTGGGTAGGAGGATAACTTGGAATTAATAGAGGAATTCACAGGTGAAGCACCACATTATATCGGCTCTGGTTTATAGAGCACTCACCGATATAGGATACTGTGTTTGTAAGATACTTTGCATGCACTATCTCATTGAATCCTTCAACATCCCTAAAAGGTAGACTGTATATAGGATACCATATCTGTATTTCACAGATGAGGAGTTGGGGGGCAAAGACGTTAAGTAACTTGTCCGACGTCACACAACTTTGGGACATAAACTTATGTCTTGGGGAGACAGATAAGTAAATTAACACAAACAATATGGTCTCCCAGAAGATTGCCCATAATTAAAGAAGAGGAGGAAGATATAATTCCAACTGAGTAGATTGATCAGGCAACTCTGGAAGAGGAGACAATGTGAGCCAAGTACTTGAAAGTTACATAGGAATTCAGAAGGTGACAAAGTGAGGGAAAAATAATTCACAGAAAAGGAGGCTTTGTATGAAGAGGATTAGGTACAGGGAAGTGCATAAAGTTCATAATGACTATGGAACAGGCATTGCACATGGGTAGTAAATTGTCAAAAAAAAAAAAAAGCTAAAGAGATAGCATGTTTCATAATAAAGACAGGCCCTGTGTACCAAATTAAAAGGAGTGAACCTCATCCTGAAGACTATGTGAACCACATTCATCATAATGAATAATTTTAAGCAAGAATATGACATGATGAGGTTGTGATTTTTTAAAAAAATCAATCAAACAATTTTTCATGGATTAAAAAAAACTTTTCAAAATCTATCAAACAGAATTTTGGAATTCTGTACTGGAATGGGGCAAGAGGGAAAGCAGGTTCATCAGTTAGCAAGAAGTTTCTTTAGTCCAGAAAACAAGTAATATGGACCTGAATGAAGACAGTAGTAGTGGAAAGAGAGACAATGAGAGAGATTTAACAAGGGGGTGGGGCTGAAAGGCCTCTGTGTCAGTGTATGTGGGGCTCAAGGAGATGGGAGATTCTAGGATGACTCCTGGTTTTCTGACTTGGGTTCACACTCAGAAAGGTCATGTGCCTGAGAAATATCCAAGCGAAAGTGTAGACTAGGCAGCTGGCTTGGAGCTAAGACAAGCTGTCCATGGGGTACAGTCAGAATAGGGTACATTATAGAGACAAGAAATAGAAAGGACACGGTTCTGCAATCAAAAGATGGAAAGCTAGCTTGGATTTTAGGGAAAGAAATTGTTTTGTGGACCAGACAAATAACTTAGATTGTACAGTGTTGATTAGCATTAGACTACAGGCAGGGAGCCCAGCTGAGTTATTGCAGGGCAGTCCAGGAAAAATAGTCCCAACCCGAATGATGTCAATGACAATGAGGAGAAAGAGAAGGCAGCATATTTGAGAAAGATTTAAATGGCTAAACCAACACTATTTAGTGGAATTCATGAGGTCTTGGCAGAGTGTAAGATTATGCCAAGGTTTGAGTGACTAAAAAGATGATGGTCCCTTAACAAAGACAGGGAGGATGAGGAGGAGCAGGTGTGTGAGACTGGGCAAAGGTGAATTTGGGCAGCATGTGGGATATCAAGTGAAATGCTGGCTGAACATACAGGGCTGGAGCCCAGGAGAGAGGGCTGGAGTCAGTAACCCTCCACAGATGCATGAAAGAGAGTGATAGTGAGCAGAAGGGAAGGGTGCTCATGCAGAGCTCCCATGCTTTGAGGGACAGTCAAGGAGCTAGTGGAAGAACACTTGTAAAGGTACTGAAAATGAGTAGGAGAATACGAGAGAGCCCCGAGAAAGAGAGGCGCAGGAAAGAATGCAGCTCCCGGTGTCTAAATGCTGTAGAGGAGTCACTTTAGGATACCACAAAGGCCTGCTACATCAGACAATAAGGAGGCTTTGGTGACCTTTGTTGGAAGAACTTTTGAGGAGTAATGAAGGCAGAAGACTGAGTTCAATGGGCCTGAAGAATGAACAGGAGGTAAGGAGTGCAGACACTGGGTATAGTTGGGTAGTGAGGGCAAGGAGCAGCTGCGGTAATGGGAGATGAAGAAGAGTGTCTCCCGCTTTATTGATCCTATTTATAAACTGAAAGAAAAGTGCCAGTAAAGGGGAAATCAAAACCAGAGGAAACACAGGGCGTAACTGATGGAATAAGGAGCAGAAAGGTGGTTTAGCTTCAGGAAAGAGGAGAGACATTTCACCATGACTAGAAATATTTACAGATGGGTGGGTGGGAGAATAAATATCTCAAATGAAACACAGATCTTCTTTCACACACCCCCCCACCAATTTCCAAGTATTAATAATGGAACTCAGTGAGATTGATGTTTGTTTGTTTTGATTATTGATTCTGAACTCTAGCATGAATAAAATACTGGAAACACTTTATTTTAAAGAAGAAAAATGCATACTGAAAGTGATTTTAAAATCACCCAGCTGACAACAGTTAGCTTAGGTTTGAAATGACTAATATTATTAGTGAACTCTTTCAAGAGATATTCTTTCAGGAGAATCTTTCTCCTCTTTAAAAACCTCACAGAGAAGATACAGTCAATCCTACATTATCCATATAACAGATTAAAATGCTGAAATGACTTCCCTGGCCAGCCAGTGTGCCTCTGGGCTGTCGCTTCCTGACATCCTTTAGTGTGGGCTTAGGGAATAAAAGCCAACATAATAGCATATGAAAAAAATTAATTGGGACCCTAAAATGGCTACTGCAGATCTTATGATGCATTTCAAAGCCAAATATGAATGTTATTTGGCAAATATGATATTCTGGATTACCCATGCCAGATAGCAAATATTCTTGATTAGAACAAATAATTACTAGTTGGCTATGATTTAATAGGTCTGATACATTTCCACCCTTTTTGATCATTTTCGCTGATTAAAAATAATCCAAAAGATTAAACCATTTGTAATATGCTTTCCAAACTCTGTACTTTAACTTTCTCCAAACACAAAAGCCTCAGCTCTAGTGAACTATGGAACAGCACTCAGTGCATTTGATTGTGAGTATATTAAATATATATGTTGGTACAATCATTTGTCTTCTCTAATGTGGGAAAAAATGGTTCAGTGTTGAAGAAAAATGCACATGAGTTATAACTTCTCCTCAATCTTGAGAAGTTATTGTCTTCAGAACACCCACTATATATTATGTATTTGGGTGATACTCTTAATTTAATAATTAAAATTATAATAATACATTGTTTAGAAGAGATAACCTCCTATAAGTCATTGTAGTATTACTTAATTAAAAATGATAGTCTATTATAATACCGTAAAATATGTGAGCTCCTCAGTGTCAAATTTAATCCCCAAAGAAAGTATTTTTAACAAAAAAATATATTCAGTGGGCAAAACTAATGAAAGGCTGGTAGTATATTTTTCCTACTATAACATAAATTTTAATATTTAAAAAGCAGAGAAAAATTACTGAATGGAGGCACCTTTCAATCCCTCAGTACATAATGAACTCCCACGATGTGAAGGGAGGGAGGGTATAAGGCATAAAATCAGTATAAGGTGTGATCCCTCTGCTCGAAAGCCCCACAGTGTAACTGGAGGTGGTAAGACATTTTACAACTACATTAAACTCTGTGCAGAATGATGCAAAAACAGCACTCAGATACCTTCAGCCCTGATGTAGGTATTTCAAGAATCCAGTGCTTCTCAGAATTGAAAGTGGAAACATAGTTTCTTATTGAAATTGCCATCGGTACAAAAAAAAAAAAGGAATAAAATCACCCAGAATTCTCCTTAACTCCCCCGTGACAGAATAGCTTTTATTAAACCTTTGTACCTTAACTGAAGAGAGAAAATAACTAATTCTCACTGTAGCCCACTTAGTGTAAAATTTAACGAAGACAAGGGATGCTGAGTAAACATCAGTTACAGAGAAGGAGATTTAGGGCAGAACCCTTTCTCCCTCCTATTCCCTTTATGTTCCTCCTTGGCTTCTGAGTGAAGAATAGTAAGAATTTGGGCTTTGCTTTACTTAATGATCCACATGTGCACGCTGTAAACAGAACAATGCCTTCAATCTGGGGAAATGATCTTTCATGCTGTAAAAACAGAAAACAAAACAAATGCAACAGACCCCCCTCTCTGTTTCCCTTACAATGATAAAATGCTCTACCTATAGCCCTTGCATCCCAGCCTCTCACATCCCAGCAGCACGCCTCCTCTTGCAGGTCACGTCTTTCACATAAAAGTGCTAAACTAATGCCGCTTAATGACAAATTAATGTCCATGAATAAAAAATACACCTCTAATAGCATAGAGTAATTTGCCATTACAATATCATCATTGGACATGCCCCTGGTTTAATACGATGTATTTAATTCATAACCTAATGAGTGATATATAAAAAGAGGGAGATGAACCCTGCAATTACATTTATGTGAGTCTGTCACCTTATTTGTAAAACCTTAGAGTCATTTACATTCAAATTAGAACAAATGAGTGATTTCACAAAGTGTGCTGATAAATGACCACAGCAGTCCAAGACAAAACTGTATTTCCTGTGAACACATTAACAGTTTCCTATTATTTGTTAAAAATTACAATGCATATTGCCCAACGTGGTGTGAATAATGACTTTTTTACTGATTAGGTCAGAAGACTAATATGTAGCAAAATAAATAATTTTTCTTTTCATTTTTTTCTGATTTTTGCTTTAAATTAACTACTGAATTCTGGTGGATTCACACTGCCACCTGCTGTCTAGCAATAGATATTAGACCTATATTCCTATCAAAAAGGGAGTTGCGTATTCAGTACTTTGGTGGTTTTATTTGAAAAGTCTACGTGATGGTTCTGTTTATCAATACGTTTAAATTACATGTTATTAAAAAGACAATGATACTTCGGGAACATAAACAATGGTTGTTAATAAAACAATATAATATGCTTGGGAAAGGTGATACAAAATGTATAAACTTTTTTTTTCTTTTTTGGAAAGCTAATGACCAAAAAGAGACATCTTCATCAAAGCTTCTGATGCATCACTTGCAGGAGATGTAACACAAAATTCAGTTGCCAATATTCCTGATCTTATGGCATTGTGCATCAGCAGAGGTGATGGTGCGTGTATGTGTGTGTGTGTGTGTCTGTACGAAGTTTTCCCCACTCCTACCGCTTGGTACAATCTAAAGGGGACTGAGAGGCTCTGCCTGCCACTGAGGATCTCTACCAATGAATCTTCTCCCCTAATGGCAAGTCCCAATATGAAAACTCTGCCTTAGGGCCCAGAACAAAGCAGGCTAGGAAAGGCACAATGGCTGGAGATGAAGCCAGGGAGGAACAGGCCTGGCATTGAAGATGAGGCTAAAGACTTTTGTGGGAGAAATAATGCACCTGAATGATGATCAGGGTAGCTAATGAAAGTTTTCAAGCCAGTCAACATCCTAGTTCTCAATTTAAGTTTCTCCATCTGTAAAAAGAAAACAACACCCACCAGTGTCAAGGGGTGACTTAACAGTGGAAATGGGAGTCCCTGCAAAACACTCAGCATGGATAGGCCCTCAATATATGTGGTTCCCTTTCTTGGGAAAGATAGAGATGCTCTGGGGGCCATGGGTTACCACAGATCGAGGCTAGAAACAAGCAGACTGCTCAGGAGGGTACTGTAACCTATAGACAAGATTAATGGGAGCCTAAAGAAAGGCACCCCCCCATCAATTAGCATCAAATACATTGCCCAGCTTTCCTTTTTCCCACACACATGCTTTGAGAACCTGTGAGAAGGCTAATTAGGGGGCTAATTAAATAGCTGTCCTCATTGACACAGAGGAGCACTGCTCCTGCAATTTGGGGTTCCTTCTCTCAGCAGCCTGCCAGAGGAAATGAAAGAGAAAGGAGCCCACACAGTGCCAGGTATCCCTTTCCTTTTCAGGAGGGCAGCAGCACCATTTACATGTTCACAGGAACTGCAGGATGGTGAGGCTCAGGGAGCTTCCACCAAGGGTTTCCCTTGGAGCTGCTTTGTAGCGAGCACTGGAGGGCAACGGTATATTTGAGCCGGTCTGCCCTTCACTCCTCTGGCATAGAAACCAAAGAAAGAATGGCATTTTAAGAACAACAAAACAATACAAGACATCTTAGTGAAGAGAGTGGTTTCCAAAACTCCTAGTTGACAAAGTACCACACAAAGATGGAGAATATATCAGCTTTGATTGAAGGGGCACAATTCCTGGGTACATTTTAAGCACTGGGAATTTTTCACATTAACAAAATATTATTTTATATACTCAATGAAATTGAGTATAAATTAAAAATCAGTTGAACAATATTACCAAAACACAGCAAATAGATATAGCTATGGAGACTGTACCAAAATATAAAAGTCGATTGAATTGACCCAGTCTGTGATTTTTATAATCTAAGAGAGAAGCAGGGTATATATTTTTTAAAGGCTGAAATAAGGAAAGTTTCTACATCGACATGATTTTGGTACTCATATAGTCAAAATTTCCTTCTACAAGTTTGACATCTTGCAATAATCACAGGTAAAAAGAAAAAGTAAAGTTACATGACAAAATGAAAACATTTGTGAAAAGTCAGTGAAAATTTCAACCACTATTCAAGAAGCCTGAATAATAACTGTTCACAAGCATGTATGCACGCTACACTTTTACCTCAGCACAATAATGAAATGCAGAAGTTAAATTCCAAAGTATACAAGTCACTTAGTATCTCAACAAATCACCCATCTGATGGGATAGGGGAAAATACCCATGGACCTTTAATGTTCATCTGGAATTCTCACTTACAGAAAATTATAGGCTTAGGTATACCCACACACCCCTGCATATACACACCGTTTATAACGTACATCATGATAACTAACGCTCTAACCAAACTGTGTCAACATGCATCACTGATTACTATCTGCCATGGGGAAAGTGAATCAGGTGATGATGCGTAAAGCCCAAGTTGCAATATTTGATGTAGAAATGTCAAATAAAAGTAATTTCAATTTCACAAGTCAAACACACACTTTTGAAGTCTTATAACCTTTCCACATGATTCCCATTTGCTACAGGCAGAAAGGGATTAAAAATAGCTTTCCCATACCACCTAACAATATTGAGAGGAAACAAAAAGAAAATAAGGTAAAAAAAATCATTAAGCATTTACTGTTAGATTAAATGTGCTCAAATAATCATAAGAATTCCATATACTGTATTTGAATTTTCCTCAGGTGAACATGGCTGACCTTCCTCACACTGTCTCCCTGGGAAGTGCTGGTTCCTATTTTCCAGGGTTGCTGGGAAGATTAAATAAGATGCTAGATGAGAAAGGGCTTTGTAAACTACCTAAGAGGTAACAGAAGTCAACGATAAAAGTATATATTTAAAATTACAGAAAATGATTTAAAAGGAAAATAAAGTAATTGGGCAGGAAAACAAAACTTTTCTGCTCACTAATATCATGTCATATGCAAAAAGATAGTGAAATTAAATTGTGTGATGAATTTATTATTTCTTCAAATTAATTTTTTAATGCTATAATAAATGCAAGTGAAGGTGACACCAGTGGGGGAAGTGGGAGGATCCTAAAATTGCAAATTAGTTAGTAATACTCTATAAAGTCCAAGAGACTCATAGCCATGCTGTCTGCCTAAGATGCCCTATAGACTCCTACCTAACAAGAAGTTTTCATCCAACCAAGAAATGGTCTTTGGAATCAGAATGTCCTACCAGCCACATTGCCTCAGACAAGTTGGATATATTTTGAGTCTCTGATTTTTTAAATCTATAAAAAAGGGCAAAGTTATTGTGAGGATTGAATGTGAAACAACTGTGAACACACAGTCAGTGCTTGGTGTTCGGGAGTTTTCTCTCCCTTCTTCTCATGGGGCCTTTCCTGACCAGCAAATCAGGATAGGAATACGCACATCACTTATCCCTTCTACAGCATTTACTGCCTGGGAAGTTCACATGGTAATTAATTACATAGGACTTTGTGATTTACTAGATACTGTTACTGAGATCTTCAATGACTATTAGACTTTTCTTGCGTTTGTGATTATTTCCATAACCAGACAATATTGCTTCGGACTAGGACTCCTTTCAGCGACATCTCCCCGGGCCCCTGCAGGGAATCCTGTGTGTGGTCACTGAGTTAATCGGCTGCTCAAGGGTCGTGGGGACCTAAGGTGGGCAGGACAGTGGAGGAAGACTCCCACTTCCGTGATTGGATGCAAGACCTGCAGCCGCCCTCCTAGGAACTTCTCAGCTTGTGTCCTGGAGAAACTCTACTACCATAGCTCACACCCCACCCCCACTTTACCTGTCATTCAGCTCCAGTTGGTGGGGGCCAGCTTATGACTGCGGGGAAAGGAATGTGAAGGGTGTATGAGCAGGATGCAAGCTCACATACCTGGATGAGATAGTGGGAGCATAAATTGAGAAGCTCCAACAGCTGTAGGTGACTGCCCGCTGCTAGCACATCCTGGATCACACCTGGCTCCAGCAAAATCTGTTTTGTTTGTTAACAAAAATAAAACTATCAGTTACACTTACAAATATAATGCTGCTTAATATGTAGATATACCATAGTATATTTAAATTGCTGCTTTACATACTCTATTTCAATTAACACTGTTCCTTTTTATGGAAGTCAGTTCTTCTCTTCCTGTTCTGATTAATGAGCTGTGGCCCTTACTCTAACAGCCGATTTTCTCCTTACTGCATGTGCTGATACCATTTGTGTGTGTGAAGCTCCGCACTTAACCACTTATTTTTTTGTGGGAGGGTATAAACATTTTCAAAGAACAACATAACCCTCTTAAAATTCAGTTTGTGATATAATCTTATAAAATACAAAAGAACTGAGTTTTAGTTTTTCAAAGTATATTTCAGAATTTTCTTCTTTAGTAGACCACAGAAACAGGTATTTTAGGGAAAGGGACATATGTTTCTCCTTGCCATATAAGACCAGAGGTGGATATTAGGCCATTTTACTTCTAAGTCCTACAACAGTAAGCTTCATCCGCAAACTTCCATTTTCCTCTTTCTCAGTCTCAGATTCTCTTATCCTTTCTATTTAAAATAAAGGAGGTTCAACTAGCATTTTCAGAATACAAAGACATCACATAGAGATAATGCCTCCCAAGTATCCTGGTGATACCAATTTTTCACTTTGTTAAGTCCAATTATCTACCTACTGCTGCCAGCTCTTGAGCAGCTGATCAGGGCTGGAAAAAAGGCACACGACCATGTTGACAAAATTCACATGAATTACTGCCAGGTGCAAGGAGGTCTTTAGTGATGCCCCAGCCCTCCATTCTAACCCATTTCCCCAGCCCAGTGCTTCCTGAGTCTGGTCTCTGGACCAGCAGCATTGGCATCACCTAGGAACTTATTAAACTGCAAACTCTTGGGAGCCTCCCAGACGTACTGAATCAGTAAGTTTCAGGGTGAGGCAACTAGTGTTTTAACAAGTGTCCTGAGTGGCTCTGATGCACAGGGAGGCACTAGTCAATTCACCCGTCCACTCTACTACTTCACCACGCTCCTTTCTCAAGCCTCCAACTCCTCCTTTGCCACCGGATTTTCACTTCATGATCTTTGAAAACCTCTTACCACCAAATCTACCAACTTATCTACCTACATCTGTATCAGAACCTTTTGCTCTCCCCAACAGTCCACTTGTGTGCTTGATCCCAACCTCTTCTGCCTGCAATTCTCCCCTCTTGTTCCTGCATCACTATAGGTTCCCTTTCTACTGGATGGTAGGTTTGAAAACCTCAGGGTCATTCTTGACTCTTGTTTTCCTTAGGCCTTATATCGAATCCATCAGCCAGTCCTGTTGGTTCTATCTTCAAAATAGTTTCGGAATTCAATCACTGCTCATGACTTCGATAATCACTGCTTTAGTCCAGTCCACTCCTCTTCCTAAACTTAACTGTAATCACCTCCTAGCTAGTTGCACTGCTTTCTCCTTTGTCCACTCACACTATCTGTTTTAATAATATCAACCAAACTGGTTCTTTAAAACCACAAATGAAATCATGTCACTGTTTTTATTCAGAACTTTCTGAAGACTTTCCATCTCCATGAAAATAAAATCCAAAAAGGCTCCACTATAACCTAAAAAGTTCTTGAATATGCTGAGCACCTTGGTGTTTACAACTAGTTGTTTGCTCTGCCTGGGCCACTCCCTCATATACCTCAGATAACGTCTTACCTGAGATGCCTTCCCTGACCCTCGTATGTGGAACAGTAACCCACCCCTGAACAGCCATCATTCCCTAGCTCCTAACTTTGTTTTATTCTTCACCGTAGTGCTTACCACCTCACATTACATATCTTTTTGCCTATTTGCTTATTTTTCTCTGCTCAGTATAAGTTTCAGGAGAGCAGGGACTTAGTCTATTTTGTATCCCCAGCACTTAGAACAATGTCCAGCACACATAGCTGTTGCTCAATATTCATGAAGTTATTTAATTAAAATGCTAATGAATTAATTGATCTCTACATATATTTTTTATTCAGAATCAATTTTAACTAATTTTATAAGAAAGAAAAAAAGGACTCTATATTTCTAAGCTGGCAAAGTAAAGAAGTGAAAAAGTTAAGCACATGTGGCAAAAATACCAACACTCATCTTATTCTGAAAAATCTTTATAGCTCCTTTTCCATCTAGTCAGAAAGAGAAACCCGAATTTCTCCAACTCCTCAAGGAAGGAGGCTTTGACTGACATTCAGGAAATTAGTGCAGCTCCCATCAGAGGAGCAAGGATGTTGTTGTATAGTCTTGCAGAAGAGGCATGGCCTAAGGAGGAGAATGGGGAATAGATGGATTAGAAAGGTTGGTTTAGCCTTTAAATCCTGTCAGTTGTGCTCATTTCACACAACTGGTATTTATGATAACCTCCAAGGCTCACTAATAGCAAACACAACGCCAGTGATCACAGAGAGACAAGATGAATATTCCATAGCACGTGTTACATGTCCAGCAGGCTGACTTCCAGAAGCCTGCACATGAAAAACCCATACGGCGACTGTTTTTGTCTTTTTTTATTTTTTGTTTTGTAGTTTTTTCCTTCCACTCATTATAACATAAGTTTTTCTAAAATATGCTTTAGCACAGAAAATCTCTAAATGCTCTTAAAGGGTTGGAGAAAGAAACCCTACCAGGACAGCTGTTCTCACTTATGGAAACAGAACCAGTGTTTGCAAACCTCACTGTACCAGAGGCTTTTGATTCAGCTTTGTTGCTCTTTGGTGACTGATTGTTCAAATATATTTTTCCAGGGAATTTGTGTTTGGCCAGCAATAAAATCAAAGGTCCAGTCTCCTCATGATTTACAGTTTGGTGAATTTATCTGTCACCTGCCTCGAAGGACTGGCCAAAAGAACAACCTCTGCAGAAAAAAGGGATCTCAAACACACAGGTTTATGGAGAGCAACTAAGACAGCTGCATTTACCTTCTGCCAAGCATTATATTTAGGTACTTCAGAAACATACCCATCAACATGTAGTCTGACACTCAAACCAGGACAGATAGGAGGAGGGGTCACTCAAGGACCACCTGCAGGAAGGAAGAGATGTTCTCCAAGATCTGAAAGCACCCAGGGTGGGAATAGGAGCTAATGTGAGTGGCCTGACACATCCAGTCACTCGTCAGTCTGGAGGAGCATATCACAGCTAGAGGCATAAACAGTGGACAAGACAAAATGTTTTAATAACAGGAGATCAAGAAAATGCTAGATGCATAAAGCCAAGTGGTCCAGAATCCAGGGGCGGGGTGGGGTGGGGTGGGGGAAGTGGTGGGAAAGGAAACCCTAAAAGAAGGCAAACTAGGCTGGGCATTGCCTCTACCCCCAGTGACGCTCACCTGCTTGGGTGGAGCTCACCTGTAGAACTGGGGCTTCTCCAGATTTGCAAACAGGTTTTGATGCAACCAGGAGCAAACTCAGGTGGGGGCATGAATGTTTCTTGTTCACAGAACCATCTGTATAGAGGATTCTTTCCCCGCCTGACCTCCAGGTGGTGGAACACAAGAGGCTGTTCTCGAATGAGGGATGCTGGACAGTGCTAGCAGGGAGGTCACCTCTAGCCTCACCTCACAAAGTAATGAGATGATCACATCTCATTACTTGGGTCTGGCCCAGGAACATCTCCTGCAATTTGTAGCAGGCAAGGTCATATGAATGAGGACAGGGCCATGACTGATTCCCATTCCAAATGCTGAAACTCTACACTCATTTTGGTGGGGATAAGAACTGACCAGTGGCTGTATTTAGGGTGACACAGAATGGTGTGACAAAGTAATAGTGTAAAACCCACAAGTGCAGGAGAAGGGGATGGGTACCTGGTAGGAGAAATTGTGTCAGAATTCAGTCATGAGGTGGCCCAATCACCCTCCTGGTAGGAGGCACTCTTGAATACTCTGTGCCAACATGTCCTCTGGTCACCAATCCAAGCAGGGTTGGTAGCAGACAGGTGAATTTGCATGATCTCCAATAAAGGCCCTCTAAACTGCAATAAGACTGGGACTCCTGGTCTCCATGCAGAATATGGGGCCAGAATCTGGTGAAAGAGGAGGAGAATGGGACCTGAGGTGAGATTCTGTGTAGGGCATGATGACGTGGGCCACCTCAGTCAGTGCCCACACCTCACATGGGGGCTCTGGGAGGGTGGAGCTGGGACTGAGTGGTGGGAGCAGGGACACCCCACAGTTCCCAGGGCATCCCTGCCCCTCCTTCTTCAGCTCATCCTCCTGGATCATCAGGTGTCCACTCTCTCAATTCTGTCTTCTTTTTCTCTTTATTTTCCCTCTCCCTTTTACCTAGCCTCTTGGATTGGTGGCTGGTAGGGACTGTCTTTAACAGCCATGGTAAGTCTCAGTGTGACCTTTTTTTTTTTTTTTTTCCTGCCTGTGAACAAGTGAGTTGGCATCTTCAGAAAATTTTGTATCTTCAGATCTTCAAAGCTATCTTCTTCATTTCTTGCATAAGGAGATTTTTAAATTACTTGCTTCTTGGTTTATGTGTACAGTAGACTGAAGGATTTGAGCATGTTAAAATCAGACAACTAAGGTCTTTAGTAAACACACATACCATGTGTGCACATGAACAACATGCTTTTGCAAGCAAAACAAGCGCTTGTACAACTGCAAATTAGAGTGGTCTAATATCATTTATGAGAATAAGTGATTACATTTCCTCCCTTCTTTATACTTTTTTTCTTTGGTATTTTTTTTTTCCTGTATAGTATTACAGAATGGCAAATTATCAGAATCTTGAATTTATAATCATCACATGAACTGGATACAACAGCATAAATAGCTTTTAAATGATCACATATTCAACACACATAAAATGTTTTGCATAAAGTTATTTATGACAGAATTCTCACAGATGGAACATGAAACACAAGATCTCTCTAGCTATGAGAAATTGCCACCAATCTAGTTTTAGTTTCAAAACCACTGCACTAAGGACGTTTTATCCACAAGGTGGCACCCATTTAAAGGAAAAGAATTTTCTAAATTGAATCATGCACTGCACATCTATGTCTGACACCTGAAGTTTATTTTTAAGAAAGAAAAACATAGTTCAGGTAAGGATAGTAAAACACATGAATTCCAGTTTCTAAATGTTGTGATCATATTGGGAGATGTTCATAAATATGCCTGTTGAAGTGCTCCATCTGAGCAATACTGGCTAGAATTCAGTAGTTCTCTATAAATCAGATAATTCAAACTTTTGAGGCTTGTATTTGGAAACCCTCACCATGTAGCCCCAACCTGCTGTTAAAAACTTTTCTCCAGTTTTATGACCTTCTGGTCCCTTTGCTAAAGCCAGTAATCTACTAGTCTCCACACTCAGGCAATACCTTGTTCTCCATCTTCAATGTCCTCCTCATTTCTTTAATTTCCATATGTCAAAATCCTACTCATTTCAAGATCCAACTCTAAATCCACTCCTTATACAAAGCTTGGCAAGATCTCTCCCCACCCCTACCTCACCCTGGGTCTCCACAGACATCTGGTGAACTAATAAGCCCATGTGTTCTAGGTCACGCTGTCTGCTTTCAAATCCTGGCTCCTACACTTGCTGACAGAATCAACTTGGGAGAACAGCTCAACTCCAGGTGCCTCAGTGTTCTTATTTGTACAGTGAAAGTAATGATGTCTACCTCAAAAACTGTTTTAAGGACCAAGAGAATGCTTGTGTATCATTACAATTGTGTGTGTCTATATGTAACAAAGCAGCTTAAACAAATATAAAGGTTACTTTTCCAGTAACATTTGGATTAGGCAGCTTAGAGTGGCAACCAGCCTCCTTGTATTTTCCTGCTTGGCAAATCTCAGGCTGTGGTTTCATGGTCTCAAATTGGCTGCCATACCTCCAGGCATTATGTCTACATTCAAAGCAGAAAGAAAGGAGAGGTTAAAGAACAAAAAACATTTGCCAGCTGAGTCTGGCATTGTTTATCAGAAAAGCAATAGATTTCCTACAAACACTGTTAGAGAGACTTCCATTTACATCTCATTGGCTGGGTGGCTACACATAGCTGTAAAAGAGCCTGGGAAATTAAATTTTTATGGCTAGATGCACCATAGTCCCAAATCAAATTAGAGTTCTATATAAAGAAAAAGAGGAAATGAATATTGGGTAGGCAATCAGGGCATTGGCCATGGGACTTAGCACATATATATATGAGGAAAACTACAAAACTCTGATGACAGAAATTAAAGAAAAACTAAATAAATGGAAAGATGGTCCATGTCTGTGGATAAAAAGGACTCTACATTGTCAAGATGTCAGTTCTTCCCAACTCAATTTATAGATTCAATGTAATCTTATTCAAAATCCCACAAAGTTATTTTTTGTGTATTAACAAACAGATTCTAAAGCTTATATGAAGAAGCAAAAGACCCAAAATAGCCAACACGATGTTGAAGGAGAACAAAGTTGGAGGACTGACAATATCCGCTTCAAGACTAAAAAAAACTACAGTTATCAAGACAGTGTGACACTGGCAAAAGAAGAGAGAAACAGATCAGTGGAACAGAACAGAGAGCTCAGAAACAGACTCACATAAATATGGTCAATGAAGGAGCACAGATAATATTATATTATAGATAATATAATAATAATGGATAAAAGATAGTCTTTTCAAGAATGGGGATAGATCAATTGGACACTCACATACAAAAATTGAACCTGGACACAGCTCTCAAACCCTTCACAAAAATAAACTCAAAACAGATTACAGATGTAGATGTAAAATGCAAAACTAGAAAACTCCTACAAGGTAACACAGAAGAAGATCTAGATAACTTTGGGTGTGACAATGACTCTTTAGATACAACACCAAAAACATGGTCCATGAAAGACATAATTGATAACTTGGACTTTTTTAAAATTAAAAACTTCTGCTCCACAAAATACACTATTAGGAAATTGAGAAGACAAGCCATAGGCTAGGAGAAAATATTTGCAACAGATACATCTGCTAAAGGAATGTTATCCAAAATATCAAAAAACTCTCAACACTCAACAACAAAAAAAATGAACCATCTGATTTTTTAAATGGGGGCAGGGGGGTAAAAGATCTGAGCGGATACCTCACCAAAGAAGATAGGTGGCAAATAAGCATATAAAAAGATGCTCACATAGGAAAACTGCATTTTTTGTACATATTTTGTTAGATTTATACCTGTTTAATTTTTGGGGTACTAATTTCTAAGAATAGTTTTAACTTTTTAAAACAGTCCCCCAAACCCAAAAGATGAATAATATGTTGTGATACATGAAAATTATATGAAATTCAAATTTAAGTATAGAGTTTTATTATAACATAGCTATGCTTATTCATTTACATATTTGTCTCTGGCAGTTTCATGCTACAACAGCTAAGTTGAGTAGTTGCGAAATAAACTTTATTTACTTTTTAAAATAGAGACAGGGTCTCGCTATGTTGCCCAGGCTGGTGTCGAGCTCCGGGGCTCAAACGATCTTTCTGCTTTGGCCTCCCAAAGAGCTGAGACTATTGGCATGAGCCACTGCACCCGGCTGTGACAGAAACTTTATATGGCCTGAATTATTTACTACCTGGCCCCTCACAAAAAAAGTTTGCTGATCCTTGGTCTAGAGTATAGGTAGGGGCTGGGAGTCAATAGCATAAGATAATAGCAAGTTATTTGTCAATACCAAATAACTTGGGTCTCGATGACATCACCAAGGAAGCTAGTTGGATTAAACAGGAGGGTTCTGAAGCAGGAACGATTTGAAGCCTACAGAGTGGGGAGGAGCAAGCAAAGCCACCTGGAAAGGAGTGACGGGAAGGCTGGTGGTGGCACAGAATAAAAGCCCACAGTGAGCAGTGTTACAAAGGCCAAGAGAGAAAAGGCAGGCTGGTGGGCCAGGCCTGGTGGCTTGCGCTTGTAATCCCAGCACTTTGGGAGGCCAAGGCGGGAGGATCACGAGGTCAGGAGATCGAGACCATCCTGGCTAACACGGTGCAACCACGACTCTACTAAAAATACAAAAAATTAGCCAGGCGTGGTGGCGGGCGCCTGTAGTCCCAGCTACTAGGGAGGCTGAGGCAGGAGAATGGCGTGAACCCGGGAAGCAGAGCTTGCAGTGAGCCGAGATTGTGCCACTGCACTCCAGCCTGGGTGACAGAGTGAGACTCCGTCTCAAAAAAAAAAAAAAAAAAAAGAAAAAGAAAAGGGAGGCTGGCTATGCTGCACGAAGCTGTGAGGTCACATATGACAGTATTTAATTAGATTTGGCAATATTTGTGACTGCCAAGAACAGTTTCAGTGGAATGATGAAGATAAAAGCCTCCAGACTTGGAGTGGAAAAGTGAGTGATACATGAGTGAAAGTGAGGAAAAAAAACTTTATGTAACACTTTTCATAAGCTCTGCTGTGAGAAGAGTCAGAGAAATAAATGGTAGCTCAAGGGGAATATAGAAATAAGAAAGGGATTTTTTTTTTTAATTAGACGGGGTCTCAGTCTGTTACCTAGGCTGGGGTGCAGTGGCACGATATGGGCCCACTGCAACCTCCACCTCCCAGGTTCAAGCAATTCTTCCACTTCAACCTCCTGACTAGCCGGGAGTACAGGCACGTGTCACCACGCCTGGTTAATTTTTGTATTTTTAGTAGAGACAGAGTTTCCCCATGTTGGCCAGGATGGTCTTGAATTCCTGGCCTCAAGTAACCCACCTGCGTTGGCCTCCCAAAGTGCTGGGATTACAGGCATGAGCCACCACACCTGGCAAGAAAGGATTTTTAAAGGTGAGCAATAGAGAGTGTTTACACGCTGTGGAAATAATGTAGTAGAGGAGAAACTGATGGCAGAAGAGACAGCAGCAGGATGACAGGAGTGATATTGGACAGAGTCGGAGCGAGTGGATCCGGACCCTACGTGGGGAGATTAGTCTCTGACAGTTCAGGGATACCCCTCCCACCGTAAAAGAGGGATATACCCAGAATAAGTTCAGAAACAGGGAGGGTTGAGAATTTGATGGTAAGATGATAAAGATCTTCCTTTCTGTTTCTATTTTCTCAATGGACAGTGGCTTTTCCTTATGATATGTGTATTGGAGGTAGGTTAGTGAGGGGAATGTCTTTAAAAAGAGAAGAGAGAGGGTGAGAAACTCATCAAGAAGAGGAGGAAAGCAAATTTACTAGGGAAACAGATTAACATTGCCTGGCATTGGGTATCTGTCTGAGATTTGGGGTCATGGATTTGAAGTGAAAACAGTGACTTTCTCCAGTGACAACGAGCAGAATTGATTCTTACAGTTGGATTCAACCAATAATTCTCCAAAGATGCCACAGGCTGGAATCAATTTTTATTCCCTCTTATATTTTTCTTTAGACAGGATCTCACTCAGTTGCCCAGGCTGGGGCGCAGTGGCACGATATCAGCCCACTGCAACCTCCGCCTCCCGGTTTCAAGCAATTCTTCCACCTCTCGAATAGCCGGGAGTACAGGCTGTATTCTTTGGGCTGTGCCAAGGTGTTCCTACTTTGACAGATACATGATACATAGAGATGAATAGCTATCTTTAGTTTTTAAGGTGCTATATCTGTCTATTCAATTACTATAGAATAAATGCCTATTATTTTCTTCCTGCAAAGTATAATGCAAATTACTGTCTTATTTTTCAGGCAGTCCTCGACAAAGTACTACAACTCAATTATCCATTCTCCTACCTGAATTAGTGCAACTTTTTTTTTTTTTTTTTTCATTAAACCAATATCAATGTCTTATTTATTAAAGATTGCACAAGCAAAGATCATTCTGTCTTGAGATGGGCTTATAGTTTTGTAACCTCTGTGACAAATTTTGACACCTTATAGTATTTGGCAGGGATAAGTATGAAATTGTTTGATTAATAAATGCAAACAAAAATGTATTCTGGTAATTCTTTTTTTTTTTTTTTCTTTTTTTATTATTATTATTATTATTATTATTATACTTTAGGTTTTATGGTACATGTGCGCAATGTGCAGGTAAGTTACATATGTATACATGTGCCATGCTGGTGCGCTGCACCCACCAACCCATCATCTAGCATTAGGTATATCTCCCATTGCTATCCCTCCCCCCTCCCCCCACCCCACAACAGTCCCCAGAGTGTGATGTTCCCCTTCCTGTGTCCATGTGTTCTCATTGTTCAATTCCCACCTATGAGTGAGAATATGCGGTGTTTGGTTTTTTGTTCTTGCGATAGTTTACTGAGAATGATGATTTCCAATTTCATCCATGTCCCTACAAAGGACGTGAACTCATCATTTTTTATGGCTGCATAGTATTCCATGGTGTATATGTGCCACATTTTCTTAATCCAGTCTATCATTGTTGGACATTTGGGTTGGTTCCAAGTCTTTGCTATTGTGAATAATGCCGCAATAAACATACGTGTGCATGTGTCTTTAGAGCAGCATGATTTATAGTCCTTTGGGTATATACCCAGTAATGGAATGGCTGGGTCGAATGGAATTTCTACTTCTAGATCCCTGAGGAATCGCCACACTGACTTCCACAAGGGTTGAACTAGTTTACAGTCCCACCAACAGTGTAAAAGTGTTCCTATTTCTCCACATCCTCTCCAGCACCTGTTGTTTCCTGACTTTTTAATGATTGCCATTCTAACTGGTGTGAGATGGTATCTCATTGTGGTTTTGATTTGCATTTCTCTGATGGCCAGTGACGGTGAGCATTTTTTCATGTGTTTTTTGGCTGCATAAATGTCTTCTTTTGAGAAGTGTCTGTTCATGTCCTTCGCCCACTTTTTGATGGGGTTGTTTGTTTTTTTCTTGTAAATTTGTTGGAGTTCATTGTAGATTCTGGATATTAGCCCTTTGTCAGATGAGTAGGTTGCGAAAATTTTCTCCCATTTTGTAGGTTGCCTGTTCACTCTGATGGTAGTTTCTTTTGCTGTGCAGAAGCTCTTGAGTTTAATTAGATCCCATTTGTCAATTTTGGCTTTTGTTGCCATTGCTTTTGGTGTTTTAGACATGAAGTCCTTGCCCATGCCTATGTCCTGAATGGTAATGCCTAGGTTTTCTTCTAGGGTTTTTATGGTTTTAGGTCTAACATTTAAGTCTTTAATCCATCTTGAATTGATTTTTGTATAGGGTGTAAGGAAGGGATCCAGTTTCAGCTTTCTACATATGGCTAGCCAGTTTTCCCAGCACCATTTATTAAATAGGGAATCCTTTCCCCATTTCTTGTTTTTGTCAGGTTTGTCAAAGATCAGATACTTGTAGATATGTGGCATTATTTCTGACGGCTCTGTTCTGTTCCATTGATCTATATCTCTGTTTTGGTACCAGTACCATGCTGTTTTGGTTACTGTAGCCTTGTAGTATAGTTTGAAGTCAGGTAGTGTGATGCCTCCAGCTTTGTTCTTTTGGCTTAGGATTGACTTGGCGATGCGGGCTCTTTTTTGGTTCCATATGAACTTTAAAGTAGTTTTTTCCAATTCTGTGAAGAAAGTCATTGGTAGCTTGATGGGGATGGCATTGAATCTGTAAATTACCTTGGGAAGGATGGCCATTTTCATGATATTGATTCTTCCTACCCATGAGCATGGAATGTTCTTCCATTTGTTTGTATCCTCTTTTATTTCCTTGAGCAGTGGTTTGTAGTTCTCCTTGAAGAGGTCTTTCACATCCCTTGTAAGTTGGATTCCTAGGTATTTTATTCTCTTTGAAGCAATTGTGAATGGGAGTTCACTCATGATTTGGCTCTCTGTTTGTCTGTTATTAATGTATAAGAATGCTTGTGATTTTTGCACATTGATTTTGTATCCTGAGACTTCGCTGAAGTTGCTTATCAGCTTAAGGAGATTTTGGGCTGAGACAATGGGGTTTTCTAGATATACTATCATGTCATCTGCAAACAGGGACAATTTGACTTCCTCTTTTCCTAATTGAATACCCTTGATTTCCTTCTCCTGCCTAATTGCCCTGGCCAGAACTTCCAACACTATGTTGAATAGAAGTGGTGAGAGAGGGCATCCCTGTCTTGTGCCAGTTTTCAAAGGGAATGCTTCCAGTTTTTGCCCATTCAGTATGATATTGGCTGTGGGTTTGTCATAAATAGCTCTTATTATTTTGAGATATGTCCCATCAATTCCTAATTTATTGAGAGTTTTTAGCATGAAAGGTTGTTGAATTTTGTCAAAGGCCTTTTCTGCATCTATTGAGATAATCATGTGGTTTTTGTCTTTCGTTCTGTTTATATGCTGGATTACATTTATTGATTTGCGTATATTGAACCAGCCTTGCATCCCAGGGATGAAGCCCACTTGATCATGATGGATAAGCTTTTTGATGTGCTGCTGGATTCTGTTTGCCAGTATTTTATTGAGGATTTTTGCATCAATGTTCATCAAGGATATTGGTCTAAAATTCTCTTTTTTTGTTGTGTCTCTGCCAGGCTTTGGTATCAGGATGATGCTGGCCTCATAAAATGAGTTAGGGAGGATTCCCTCTTTTTCTATTGATTGGAATAGTTTCAGAAGGAATGGTACCAGCTCCTCCTTGTACCTCTGGTAGAATTCGGCTGTGAATCCATCTGGACCTGGACTTTTTTTGGTTGGTAAGCTATTGATTATTGCCACAATTTCAGCTCCTGTTATTGGTCTATTCAGAGATTCAACTTCTTCCTGGTTTAGTCTTGGGAGGGTGTATGTGTCGAGGAATTTATCCATTTCTTCTAGATTTTCTAGTTTATTTGCATAGAGGTGTTTGTAATATTCTCTGATGGTAGTTTGTATTTCTGTGGGATCGGTGGTGATATCCCCTTTATCATTTTTTATTGCATCTATTTGATTCTTCTCTCTTTTTTTCTTTATTAATCTTGCTAGCGGTCTATCAATTTTGTTGATCCTTTCAAAAAACCAGCTCCTGGATTCATTTATTTTTTGAAGGGTTTTTTGTGTCTCTATTTCCTTCAGTTCTGCTCTGATTTTAGTTATTTCTTGCCTTCTGCTAGCTTTTGAATGTGTTTGCTCTTGCTTTTCTAGTTCTTTTAATTGTGATGTTAGGGTGTCAATTTTGGATCTTTCCTGCTTTCTCTTGTGGGCATTTAGTGCTATAAATTTCCCTCTACACACTGCTTTGAATGCATCCCAGAGATTCTGGTATGTTGTGTCTTGGTTCTCGTTGGTTTCAAAGAACATCTTTATTTCTGCCTTCATTTCGTTATGTACCCAGTAGTCATTCAGGAGCAGGTTGTTCAGTTTCCACGTAGTTGAGCGGTTTTGAGTGAGATTCTTAATCCTGAGTTCTAGCTTGATTGCACTGTGATCTGAGAGATAGTTTGTTACAATTTCTGTTCTTTTACATTTATTGAGGAGAGCTTTACTTCCAAGTATATGGTCAATTTTGGAATAGGTGTGGTGTGGTGCTGAAAAAAATGTATATTCTGTTGATTTGGGGTGGAGAGTTCTGTAGATGTCTATTAGGTCCGCTTGGTGCAGAGCTGAGTTCAATTCCTGGGTATCCTTGTTGACTTTCTGTCTCGTTGATCTGTCTAATGTTGATAGTGGGGTGTTAAAGTCTCCCATTATTAATGTGTGGGAGTCTAAGTCTCTTTGTAGGTCACTCAGGACTTGCTTTATGAATCTGGGTGCTCCTGTATTGGGTGCATATATATTTAGGATAGTTAGCTCTTCTTGTTGAATTAATCCGTTTACCATTATGTAATGGCCTTCTTTGTCTCTTTTGATCTTTGTTGGTTTAAAGTCTGTTTTATCAGAGACTAGGATTGCAACCCCTGCCTTTTTTTGTTTTCCATTTGCTTGGTAGATCTTCCTCCATCCTTTTATTTTGAGCCTATGTGTGTCTCTGCACGTGAGATGGGTTTCCTGAATACAGCACACTGATGGGTCTTGAGTCTTTATCCAGTTTGCCAGTCTGTGTCTTTTAATTGGAGCATTTAGTCCATTTACATTTAAAGTTAATATTGTTATGTGTGAATCTGATCCTGTCATTATGATGTTAGCTGGATATTTTGCTCGTTAGTTGATGCAGTCTCTTCCTAGTCTCGATGGTCTTTACATTTCAGTATGATTTTGCAGTGGCTGGTACCGGTTGTGCCTTTCCATGTTTAGCGCTTCCTTCAGGAGCTCTTTTAGGGCAGGCCTGGTGGTGACAAAATCTCTCAGCATTTGCTTGTCTGTAAAGTATTTTATTTCTCCTTCACTTATGAAGCTTAGTTTGGCAGGATATGAAATTCTGGGTTGAAAATTCTTTTCTTTAAGAATGTTGAATATTGGCCCCCACTCTCTTCTGGCTTGTAGGGTTTCTGCCGAGAGATCCGCTGTTAGTCTGATGGGCTTCCCTTTGATGGTAACCCGACCTTTCTCTCTGGCTGCCCTTAACATTTTTTCCTTCATTTCAACTTTGGTGAATCTGACAATTATGTGTCTTGGAGTTGCTCTTCTCGAGGAGTATCTTTGTGGCGTTCTCTGTATTTCCTGAATCTGAATGTTGGCCTGCCTTGCTAGATTGGGGAAGTTCTCCTGGATAATATCCTGCAGAGTGTTTTCCAACTTGTTTCCATTCTCCCCGTCACTTTCAGGTACACCAATCAGACGTAGATTTGGTCTTTTCACATAGTCCCACATTTCTTGGAGGCTTTGCTCGTTTCTTTTTATTCTTTTTTCCCTAAACTTCCCTTCTCGCTTCATTTCATTCATTTCATCTTCCAGGGCTGATACCCTTTCTTCCATTTGATCGCATCGGCTCCTGAGGCTTCTGCATTCTTCACGTAGTTCTCGAGCCTTGGTTTTCAGCTCCATCAGCTCCTTTAAGCACTTCTCTCTATTGGTTATTCTAGTTATACATTCTTCTAAATTTTTTTCAAAGTTTTCAACTTCTTTGCCTTTGGTTTGAATATCCTCCCGTAGCTCGGAGTAATTTGATCGTCTGAAGCCTTCTTCTCTCAGCTCGTCAAAGTCATTCTCCGTCCAGCTTTGTTCCGTTGCTGGTGAGGAACTGCGTTCCTTTGGAGGAGGAGAGGTACTCTGGTTTTTAGAGTTTCCAGTTTTTCTGCTCTGTTTTTTCCCCATCTTTGTGGTTTTATCTACTTTTGGTCTTTGATGATGGTGATGTACAGATGGGTTTTTGGTGTGGATGTCCTTTCTGTTAGTTTTCCTTCTAACAGACAGAACCCTCAGCTGCAGGTCTGTTGGAGTACCTGGCCGGCCGTGTGAGGTGTCAGTCTGCCCCTGCTGGGGGGTGCCTCCCAGTTAGGCTGCTCGGGGGTCAGGGGTCAGGGACCCACTTGAGGAGGCAGTCAGCCCGTTCTCAGATCTCCAGCTGCGTGCTGGGAGAACCACTGCTCTCCTCACAGCTGTCAGACAGGGACATTTAAGTCTGCAGAGGTTACTGCTGTCTTTTTGTTTGTCTGTGTCCTGCCCCCAGAGGTGGAGCCTACAGAGGCAGGCAGGCCTCCTTGAGCTGTGGTGGGCTCCACCCAGTTCAAGCTTCCAGGCTGCTTTGTTTACCTAAGCGAGCCTGGGCAATGGCGGGCGCCCCTCCCCCAGCCTCGCTGCCGACTTGCTGTTTGATCTCAGACTGCTGTGCTAGCAATCAGCGAGACTCCGTGGGCGTAGGACCCTCTGAGCCAGGTGCGGGCTATACTCTCCTGGGGCACCGTTTCCTAAGCCCGTCGGAAAAGCACAGTATTCGGGTGGGAGTGGCCCGATTTTCCAGGTGCCGTCTGTCACCCCTGGAAGGGGAACTCCCTGACCCCTTGCGCTTCCCGAGTGAGGCAATGCCTCGCCCCTGCTTCGGCTGGCGCACAGTGCACTCACCCACTGACCTGCGCCCACTGTCTGGCACTCCCTAGTGAGATGAACACGGTACCTCAGATGGAAATGCAGAAATCACCCGTCTTCTGCGTCGCTCGCTCTGGGAGCTGTAGACCGGAGCTGTTCCTATTCGGCCATCTTGGCTCCTCCCCTATTCTCTAGTGCAACTTTTGAAGCATCAAACATACTCAGGTATTTTTCTATGCTATATATGCAAATAATTCAGATCCCTGCTAATCCATTTCTTAAAAATGCAATGGTGTGTTGATCTGGCATTTCCAATCACAGTTTGACCTACTGTGAGAAAGCACCAATGTACATTTTCTCATCAGTGCATCCCTAACAACTAGTAAGTCCTTAGCATATAGTAGGTGTTCATTAAGTGTTTGCTGAATTAATGAATCTAAATTTGAGAATAAAATGTAAATGGATGGTTTTTATGAAGTCTACAAAAATAAAATATTCACAAGTTAACTTAGAGTATTCAATACATTCAAATTATGCCTTCATTTGAATGTTCTCATCATTATTTTACTCAAATGGAATATATACTTCAGTATAAATCATCTTAAAAGTACTGTTTAGCAAATTACTTATCCCGATATTAATTACAATGACCATATATTTTTGCTATCATGTTGCTTTCTTTTTTAAAAACTTACGTTAGAATTGTAAAACTCCCATATACTGCTGCTTCATACAAATACTGAATGCTTCCAGCAGAGGGCTCAAGAATTCTATTTTAAGGAAAAAAGAATTCCTTATTATGAATATTTAAGGAAAAGTGAAAGAAAAGAAAGAAAACAAGATGTTTTGTAGTTTATGCATATATTATGTGTAGTCTATGTATTTTGTAGTTTATGTGTAGTATATGCACAGACTACAAAATGTCTATGTATGAATGCATAGTATATAAATAAAAATGCATAGTATATAAATAAAAGGCGTAGTATACAATAAATTTATTTAATACATTTCTTATATACTATGCATATAAATGCATAGTATATAAATAAAAAACAAATGTACTTATATCTTATCTAATTCCAGAAAAGAAGTTGAAGTAAATTATAATCACAAAATCTTCATAAAATCACATAGACATATGGGCATCTGAAGAAAATGGGCATCCGAAGAAAGCGGAAGGATAACATATAACATGTAAGTAAGTGAGAATTTGGAGTGAAAATATTTTTTTACTTTTAGTCTTACTAATAATTTTATAAAAATTTGGGTCGTGTTTTTCAATTTTCAACGATAAAGTAATTTCTTTTTATAGAATTTGCAGTATCCTTATATTTAGTGCTGAAACAAGGATGAAAAAAATTTGGGAAATGTGTGGAATGATTTATTTATGGAGCAAGCTGGGAATTTGGAGGCACTTCATTTTCATAGGCAGAACTAATGGGCTGTAGCACCACTTTATTCATGCCTACAACTAACATTAAGATCCCTCCGGGATTCCAAAAATGTTCAGAAAGAGGTCTCAAATCTTTTTATTCAGTCTATTTACTTATTATCTTCTCTGCCTCATTTCAAAAAGGATCTGAGGCATCAATACAAGCATTTAAATATTAAGAATAAAAATAACTCAAAGCAAGAGAAAACAGGAAACAATATGAGGTCAGGAGAGAATGTGTGTGTGTGTGTGTGTGTGTGTGTGTGTGTGTGTGTATCCATCCTCATAACTATTATAAGTGGGTCACAATGTGACTCTATGCTTCCTAGCATCAAAACTGAAAAAGAAATATAACCTAATGCAAGATTAAAAGGTGAAAATACTAAGGAGATTTCTAGATTCTCCAGACCCTGAGATGTAATGGAAATTTCCCAGCAGACATTATGAGGGTTATTGAATGATTTGCTTGATAATACTTCTAATAATACTATCAGAAGTATATTTTATAGAACACTGTATAAAAAGTGAAGGTTAATAAAGAGATTATTTAAGACCCAGACATCCAGTTTTCTGGCTTTCTGGCTTGATCTAGGTATAAAATTTAAAATATTTAAGAAGTCCTTCTCAATGGAGTCAATACTACCTTCTCAGGGAAATTTGGAAATCTGCGGGGATATTTCTGGTCCTCCCAGGAGGGTGGGCAATATTGGCCTTTATTGGGCAGTGGCTGGGAGGCTAGATGCCAGGCAACACACAGGGCGGTCACCAACCACAAGGATTGACCTACAGCCTGCATGTTGGAATGCCCTGCTGGGTGTGCAAAGAAGTGAAACATTTGTTTACACAGATTGAAGCCCCGGACCTAACTCTGTTTTACATAGAAACACATTCTTTGCTGTTCTGTGTCAGAATACACTGGCTTTTCCAGGAATGCTGCGCCCATAAAAACAAAGAGAAGACTGTTACTTTGTTTTGTTTAGAATTGTATAATACCAAGAGTTGTTCATTATTTTGGAAAATCATGTCACATGCCACCTGGGATCTGTCCTTGTGGTA
This sequence comes from Pongo pygmaeus, assembly GCF_028885625.2. Taxonomy (NCBI): domain Eukaryota; kingdom Metazoa; phylum Chordata; class Mammalia; order Primates; family Hominidae; genus Pongo; species Pongo pygmaeus. The sequence goes on along the minus strand of NC_072378.2, from coordinate 96,764,249 downwards.
TCTGAGTTGACAGTACAATATTCATTCACCAGTCTGCATCTGCATGTGCATCTGTTGTCCCAATCATGGTGATTCTCCCTATAGGTGCAGACAGGTGACTACTTCATTATGTCTTTTGGAAGGGTTGTACTCCAGCATGTACACACTGAAATATAAAGGATTTTAAACACAAACTTCTTTTGTTTGTTCTTTTACATATGGTTAGGAAATTCTATTGGTGCTTAGAGTAATTTGTGTAAGTATGTTATATTGTCTAGGAATTTCATTTTAGGATAGTAAAGGTGGCCTTTTTATATTAAGGACTGACAGTTGAGGTTGAGAACCACCAAGCCAGATGAATAGACTGCATATCTTCTGGGGATCCTTTATGTGTAAAATTTCTCCTAAATGAACTTTTAGTAACAGTTGTCCAGAAAACAGGATAAGGCTGTAGTACAATTGTTCTTTTTTTCTGAATAAGAGAAAAAGTTCATGTGCTTTAAAAATCCATCAATAGGCTGATATCTTCTTATGAAATTTAAGGAACTAACCAAGACTCCTCACTACATAAATGATTAACCTCCCTCCACTAAGATGATATGAGGGAGCACCTAAAGGAAGGATCGAAATTTCTTTAGGAAATGATTCTGAGTGCAGCCAACACTCAGAAATTCCCATGATCAAGAAGGAACAAAGTTGTAATGATTTATGTGCTGTTTACCCACCATGGCAAAGGAAAAATCTCAGATGCACACCATGAATTATGAAATGTGTAGCAATGGAACTTTCTGTTGAAACACTCAAAAGAAACAGGTGCACAGAAGTGCAAAACCCACTGAGTTAACTAGGAGGGTTGATCTACTGTTTGGAGTTACTGGATACTCGCCATTTCTACTTTGGAGAATGTCAGAGAAAGACTGTTTATTGCCCCACCTATGACAATAAAACCATTATCAGGAGCAAAAGGGAAATATTTCTTTTTCTATTCCCAATACTGGCAATGGGGTAGGGTGGGAGGTGCTGAGAGTTGGAAGGAGAATGGAGGAAAGAACAACAAATCCAGCTCATTTGAATGGATTTTTACACAAGGGAGATATGGTTAAAACACAGAAGGGGCCACACTCATCCTTGTCATCTAATATTATCTAAGATATCTGGAGACCCTCACAGTGTTATCAGTGTGCATGATCTGTACATATGACCTCAGGCACCTTAGCCCACAGTGGGTTCCTCAGCACAGAATTGGTGCCAGAAAAGATTATAAATGCTGCAAGAATATTGTTCAAACATATGTGTTTTTTGTTTGTTTGTTTGTTTGAGATGGAGTTTCGCTCTTGTTGCCCAGGCTGGAGTGCAGTGGCGTGATCTCGGCTCACTGCAGCCTCCACCTCCCAAGTTCAAGCGGTTCTCCTGCCTCAGCCTCCTGAGTAGCTGGGATTACAGGTGTCCACCGCCACACCTGGCTAATTTTTTTACTTTTAGTAGAGATGGGGTTTTGCTATGTTGGCCAGGCTGGTCTCAAACTCCTGACCTCAGGTGATCTGCCCACCTCGGCCTCCCAAAGTGCTGGGATTACAGGCATGAGCCACTGCGTCCAGCCCACATTGTGTTTTCATTAGGTGACTGAGTTTAATAATATCCCAAAGGAAAATGTCTGTGCCTGAAATGTGACTATTACTCAAGTAGAATGCTAGACTAATGTAATAGAGTCTGCCCCTATTTTTGTTATTTCACTCCGGATGGCTTTCAAGCCCCACCCTTGCCTATTTCTCTGCTTGTCCTACATCTGAGCAAAGGTTTAAAAAAGCCTGAAAACTCTCTCCAAAATACACAAGTCCTACCTGTGGGTAGCTCTTGCCCCTGCCCCACAATAAAAGCCAAAGCCAGTCATACCTCCATGCTCTCTCAAGCCATTTTTGCACCTGCTTAGGAGTCACCCTGCTCTCTCCAGAAAGCCTCATTATGTGAGGAATAAACCTTTTCACATCCTGTTGGGGTGTGTGGCATTATAAGTCTCAGCATCCAAATCAGATTTTGGGTTGGGGGGGTGGGCATTCTTTTTCTGCCAAGTGACAGCAAGAAAATGAAGACATAAATTTATAAATTATTTGGGAAAAACAAGAATACATTTTTCAAAAATCAAAACATACTGAATTGGAAAGCTGATCTTAGAAGGATGGCCACAGTTAAACTTCTTTGCACAGAGACATTTTAGACATGAATCTGCTGAACGAATGGCTTTATAATTCTTGCAGCACAAACTACACTCCGAGCACATTCTGACTGGATAGCACAGAGAAATTTAATAAAGGAGAACAGACTGGTGTGAAGCAGAGACTGTCACTTAGAATTGGCCCTGCCCTACAGGTGGGAGGCCCTCCTATATGACCTGACTGTGAATCAGCTGTTCTCTGTGAGAAAGAGACAGGTCTTGGGACCAACAAAGCTGTTCATATTTTATGGATTCACTGTCAAACAGGAAGCAGACTAATCTTGTTTGTTTCAATAATGCACTGATAAAAGGGAAAATCTCCCCCAAGGCAAATAACTAGTTTCAAAAGATCTAAAAAAGCAAAAAAGTCACTGATGAAATTCAAACTTCCTCTTTTGTTTCACACTTCTCAAACTTTCCATGTCAATACTCCAGTTATGGACTCTGACATAGCTCTGACAAGAAGGTAAGGAGAAATGTCACTTTCTGCAAAATTCAAAATAAAGTAGTCCCCCCCCACCGTTATCGACAGTTTCACTTTCTACGGTTTCAGTTACCCATGGTAAACTGCAGTCCAAAAATATTAAATAGAAAATTCTAGAAATAAACAATTCATGAGTTTTAAATTATGCACCATTCTGAGTGGCATGATGCAATTTCCCACCATCCCACTCTGTCCCACCAAGACATAAATCATTCCTTTGTTCAGCATATCTTTACTGTAGATGCTCTCTGCCTGTTAGTAACCTAGTAGCCCTCTGGGTTATCAGACCACTGTGGCAGTATCTCAGTGCTTGTGTTTATTTTACTTAATAATGGCCCCAAGGTGCAAGAGAAGTGATGCTGGTGTACTGTTATAATTGTTCTACTTTATTGTTAGTAATCGTTGTTAATCTTATTGTGCCTAATTTATAAACTAAATTTTATGACAGGTGTGTATGTATAGGAAAAAAACATAGTATATATAGGGTTTGGTACTTATCTGAGGTTTCAGGCATCCACTGGGGTCTTGGAATTTAGCCCCTGCAGGTAAGGAAAGGATGCTATATTCTTCTTTAAAATGTGGATTTCACTGTGTACCCTCCAGAGTGCAGGGCACAGTGGAGGTGCCTCAGGGCCTTTTACTTGCCAGGTAGGTACTGCCAGTTAAAGAAAGGATTGTGAAGCCAAAATATTTAAACCACTGAATGTCTTAACACTACTCCTGAGAGAAACATTTTAAACATTTTCTCCCATGTTTGCTCCATGTGCTACTATTTAGCTCAATTGGGTTATGTTTATAAGTAAATCTGACAGAGACTTTCTCCATATAAATGGATACTTCTATCCCTGAAGGGATGGTCCATGAGAAAGCAGATCCAATTAAGATTCCTGTCACTCTGCTGCCTAGCCTGATGCTCAGGTCTCCCGAGAAATTCTGCTGTGGGGAATACAGTTTCAATGATCATCAAAATGTAATGCACAGTGTTTGCATTATCAGGGCTATATATAAAAAAGTCATGTGAACTTACTAGGGAACCAAATGACAATCAAAAAAAAAAGTTACTATGGTGAGACCTCTGACTGAATGAATATTTTTAAAGTAATTTTTCCCTTAACAGAGTATCATAGTTTTCTTGATTTCCAAAAGGCTTCAAAATAAGAATAGTAATGGTGATACAATATTTCCTTGTAAAGATCATACTGAAGCATTCTCTGGGTCAGAGAAATGTATTTGGGTGAATATCCCCCAAGAGATGGGTTCTTCTATGATTTTCAGAAGCCAAGGGCTGGAGTTATTGAATAATAGAGAGAAATGCAAGGGAACACAGATCCCAAGGCATCCTTTTTCAGAAGCCCAGATATGATATAATTGGTTCACAGCTGACAGAGTTAGCAGTGTCTGGAAGTGGGGAATTGTAAAGGGGACTATAAACGTCACTATCATTTGGTGCAGAGTTTCTCTCTCCACTGGGTTTCTGGAATCTCTTCATCAGTCTCCAAGGGACAGAAAAGGAGGAGAGCTCTCTGGAAATTAAGAGGAAGCTAACTAGGTTTCAACCCTTCCTCCACTACATGTAAGGTATTTATCACAGTGCTTGGCATATAGTCTATATTCCTTGACATCATCATAGCCAGAGTGTTAAACAATAAACTTTATTGTGGTTCGCAGTCCTATTTGCTTCCATTTCGGTCCTAAGGTACTCGAATTTCTAGAGGCTTATCCCAAGGCCTTTGGTGCTGGAAGTTCTACTTTCCAAGCAGGGCTCTTCTTTTTATAAAAGGGTCTTGACGTTTTCTGCTCTTCACTGTCAGGCTGGGTTTTTTGGTTTTTGCTTTTTGATTTTCTAAAAACGCCTGCCTGCTCCTGGGTGGCTGACCTCTTGTCTAGTTTGGACTGGGATCCATCTCCCAGGCAACATTTCCATCAGAGTATTTTTCTTCCTTATTCCTCATGCCTCTTCTACTCAGGACTGGTCTGAAACATGAAAAAACTTGGCCAGAGTTTCAAAGTGAGGCGAGTAAGGGAGGCCAGGGTAACAGGATGGGCCCTCTTGCCCACCAGCGTAAGTGGAGTTTGTATTTTCTTAGATTCACTTTGCCCTTTTCTCTCTAAGGCAGATCTGCCCAGAGTCAGTTTATGTCACCATTTGCTTCCAACCTTGCTCCCAAACCAAGCCCCGCAGAGCAAGAGCAGCCTGGCCTCTATGCCCTCCACCACTGGTTCTGCTGTAATAATGGCCTCCATGCATGGCTGTACAAGGACACCCACGAGGGCTGCACTGCATCCCAAGCTCTATTCAAGCAGTGTCCCAAGCACAGTGTGCCCAGAAGAAGGGCGTATTTCTCATTAGTGCAAAGGCAGAGTGAATGCTTATGTAGCCCTGTTTGCTACTTGATAGGAAATGCATGCATTTTCAGAATATGTATTAGCATTAAGAGGAAAATCTGCTTTTTCTTTAAAATTTCCTGGATGAAATCTGTAGGCCAATTTTAAGAAGGCTACACTTTAGAGCAATGTGTAGGAGGAACACGCACACATCTTGTTACACTTAGAGGCATTCATTCATCACTCCCACTCTATACTTCCAATTTCTCTCCAAGACAGCAACAATTTTCAGACACTTAAAATACGTACATTTCATACTATGCATATTACAACTGACTAAACATATAATCAACTGTTAGAAATAGCTATAGGCAGATACACTCGATGTTAACCTTGAATTTTTACAAATCTATATACATATCATGGCTAAAGACTACCTGTCAGTGAATGTCCCTAATACGAAATAACAGTTAAGAAACTGAAGAATTATGCTTTCACTCACATTCCTATGCTCCAACCTTTTTGCTTAATGTTAATGTCAATTCCATAGTAAGAGAAAGCAGCTGTTCAACAATCTCAAATAAACTACAATTTCATTCTTTTTGCCATCAGCTGTGTCCATGTCTCAAAGGGAAAATAGATTTATTACAAATTAAAGATGTTTAAGAACCAACCGTTCTTGGATGTTGTTCAAGAAAGGCTGTAGAGGTATCGACTTCTACTCTGTGGCAGAGTGATCACATAGAGAGAACAAGTTCAAGACCTCATGGACTGACTTGAAAAGGCACAGTTTCCAAGTTGAGAAAACCACCAAGATAGTGTACTCTCTAAATGCCCAAACACTTTTCTGCCTCCTTCAACAAAGTATAACAAATGTAACTTAATCTTTTCTTAATGACAGAGTATAATCAAAAACGAACAATAGACTTGAAATTAGTAGGACTCGGTTTGACTAACTGGGCCAAAATATACGAGAGAATGATCTTAGTCAATTCACTGCATTTCCCTGGGCCTGTCATCTTTCAAGTGGGGTCACAGCATTCCTTAGAGTTGTTTTAAAGATTAGTTTAAACAGCATGCATAAAGTGCCTAGTGCTGTCCCCTGGCTTTTTCAGAAGGTGCTTCAGGAAATGTCAGCCCCCTTCCTGTTCTCTCAGCACACAATTTGAACAGCTGAATTACTGCTGTATGCCACAGACTGTCATATGCCTCTGTGGATGCACAGTCAGAATAAGTCTCTGGTGTTTGGACAGAATAATTGCAACCCCAGATCTGGCCCTAGGACTTGTTTTTCTTTCTTTCTTTTTAAAGGCACTTACACCAGATATATTTTCATCTCATTTGGCTTTCTTTTTCTCATAAAAGTAGAATTTAAGCACCTGAGGCATATGACTCCTGGGCAATGGGATATGGCTGCCCTTCTGCAAATATCTTCCTGCTTTCCAAGTAGGTTTCTTCGCCTTCAAAAAGTCAGCTCCCTTTCTGCTATCTTCACTTCAGTTCACATTTCATAGATCCTTTGTGTGACAGGAATTACATGCACACACGCGTGCACACACACATGCACATAGGCATCAACTCAGCCATTCTGAAGGAAATCACAAAGCAATCAAGCAAGCAATAAGGCAGCCACATATATTTGCATGTGTATTTTAACTCAGCCTTCCCAGGAATTTGTGCTCTTGAGTTTCCTAATACTTCAAACATGCTTTACAGACCATTGCCTCTAAGCTTAAACCGTTTAGTTGCTAATGCAGCTGAGTGCAGATATTATTTACTTGGGTAGTTTTACAAAAAAAAATTTACCATTTCATCCCATGGCACATCTATGAAGTAAGAGCTATGGGTTTTCAATCTTACTCTAGAGATGGGCAAATACAGATGTGACTGCATGTAATTCAGGTATAAAAAGAGAAATAATAAGACACAATTTAGAGATGGTATCTTTCTTCACATCTGTAAACCAAAAAACACAAAATACATGATTTACTCACTTCACTAGGAATATATTTTGGCAACTCTGTCAATGATAATGGCCTGTCTTAATTTCCTAAGTCTTGAAATTTGGCTGGGCTAATCTTGAATTTGTGATCCATCACCTTTCTTTCTCCTGTTATACTTTCTATTTGATTAATGGCTTATTTCCTTTATATTTACTATTTTCTTCTAGCTGCCAGAGTTGCCTCAATTATTCTAAGACACATATCTTAAATTCTACTAACTCCAGAAAAGAGAATAAATGATATCATACATTTTAATAAGCCTCTAAAGAAAATTTAGTGAAAAATAGAGACAACAAAGACAATAGAAAAGATTAATGAAAGTGAGACTTCATTCTTTAAAAAGATAAAATCAACAAAACTTTAGCCAGACTAAGAAAAAAAGAGAGAAGACTCAAATAAATAAAATCAGAAATGAAAGAGAAGATATTACAACAGATATCATAGACAGACAAAGGACCATAAGAGACTACTATGAATAATTATACACCAAAAAATTGGATAATCTAGAAGAAATGGATAAAGTCCTAGAAACATACAACCTAGCAAGACTGAATAAAAAAGTAATAAAAAATCCGAACAGACCAATAGCAAGTAAGGAGATTATATTAATACTATTAATAAAAAATATCTCCCATTAAAGAAAAATCTAGGACCTTATAGCATCACAGTAGAATTCTACCAAACATTTAAAGAAGAAAGAATATCAATCTTTCTTAAAACTCTTTCAAAAAATTAAAGAAGGAATACTTTCAAATTCATTTTATGAGACTAGCATTATTCTGATACCAAAGCCAGACAAAGACACTACAAGAAAAGAAAATTCCAGGCCAACATCCATGATGAACATGGATGCAAAACTCCTCAAGAAAATACTAGCAAACCACATTCAACAGCACAGTGAATGATTAAAAAAATCATTCACTATGATCAAGGGAGATTTATCCCTGGGATGCAATGATGATTCAACACATGCAAATATTAATAAATAAATGCAATATACCATATTAACAGAATGACAGATAACAACCATACGATCATCTGAATAGATTCAGAAAAAGCATTTGACAAAATTCAGCATCCTATCATGATAAAAACTCTCAACAAGTTAGGCATAGAAAGAATGTATATCAATACAATAAAGGTCATATATGAAACGCCCAGCGTTAACATTATACTCAGTGGTGAAAAGTTGAAAGCTCTTCCTTTAAGATCAGAAACAAGATAAGTATGCCCATTTTGACCACTTCTATTCAACATAGTACTGGAAGTTCTAGCCAGAGAAATTAGACAAGAAAAAAAAAAAACACAACTGAGAACTTGAATAGTTAAAACAATCTTGTGCAAAAAGAACAAAGCTAGAGCCATCACAAGAAGATGAGAAAATAAATAACCCAATCAAAAAGTTGGCAAAGGACCTAATAGACACTTCTCAAAAGAAGACATACAGATGGCCAACAGATATATGAAAAAAATTCATCATCATTAGTCATCAGGGAAATGCAAATTAAAACTATAGTGAGATATCACCTCACCCATACTATAAAAAAAGACAATAGATAACAAGTATTGATGAGGGTGTGGAGAAAATTAAACCTTTGTGCACCGTTAGTGGGAATATAAATTAATACACCCATTATGTTAAAGAGTATGGAGGTTCTTCAAAAAAGTAAAAATAAAATTACCATATGAACCAGCAATACCACTTCTGGGTAATAGCCAAAGGAACTGAAATTAGTATGCTATAGAGATATCTGCATACCCATGTTCACTGCAGCATTATTCACAGTAACTAAGATATGAATGCAACCTAGTTGTCCATCATCAGATGAATAAATAAAGAAAAGATGGTATGTATACACAACGTACTGCTATTTAGCTTTAAGAAGCAGATAAATCCTGTCATTTGCAATGACATGGATGAACTTTGAGGACACCATGTTAAGTGAAATAAGCCAGGCACAGAAAGACAAATACTTCATGATCTCACTTATATGCTGAATCTAAAAAAGTTGAACTCATAGAAGTAGCAAGTAGAATGATGGTTACCAAAGGCTAGGGGAGGGTGTTTTCTTAGTACATTTAGAGTTGTTATAAAGGAATACCTGAGATTGGGTAATTTATATAAGAAAGAGGTTTATTTGGCTTATGGTTCTGCAGGCTAAACAAGAAACATGGCTCCAGCATCTGCTTCTGGTGAGGGTTTCAGGCTGTTTCCACTCATGGCAGAGGAGAAGCAGAGCTGGCATGTGCCAAGATCACATAGTAAGAGAGGAAGCAAGAGAGTGGGAAAGAGGTGCCAGCCTCTTTTTAATAAATAGCTTTTTCAGGAATTAACAGTGAGAACTCACTCACACCCTGAGGGAGAGCATCAGTCTATTCATGAAGAATCAATCAACATGACCCCAACATCCACCTACAGACCCGACCTCCAACACTGGGGATCAAATTTCAACATGAGATTTGGAGAGGACAAACATCCAAACTGTAGCAGGGGTGGATGGGCCAAGGGGAGATGTTGATCAAAGGGTATATAGTTTCAGTTAGACAGCAGGAATAAGCTTTAGTAATCTACTTCACAGAATGGTAACTATAATAAATAATAATGCATTGTATAGTTCAACATTGCTAGAAGAGTGCATTTTAAATGTTTTCACCACAAAAAAAATAGGTAGGTGAGGTGACAAATTTGTTAATTAGCCTGATTTAATCATCCCACATTGTAAACATATATCAGAACATCACATTTACGTCACATAATTATATACAATGATTATTTGCTAATTAAGAATAAAACAAAAATAAAATTCAGTAGAAAAATGAGCTCCCACACATTCTTCAAGACACAAATACCACCCTATCTGTAAAATTTTGTACTGGTAGCCACACCTTACCACATGCATCCTTCTCCCACTCTGTTTTGTATTCTGCTTCTGTTATAACTCCAATACCAGTGAGGATTTTAATCATGTATTTGCCTGTCTTTCTCTCACTAGGATGTGAGCCTCTCAAGAGAAGACGCTTTCATTTTAGCATAGAAGATACTAAATCCAAGTTGGATGAAATGGTGTTAAAGAACAACAATTTATAAAAGGGGAGCTAAACATCCAGTCTGTATTTGAATTGATTTATTTGAGTAGTTCTCAAATGTAAATGGATATCCTCTGATGTCCTATAAATCCTATAACAATTTTAGTCATGAATGTATTAGGATTTCAAACCATCACAATCTACTAATCTAAATGCCTTCAATTCTGACTCTGAGATATGTGAAGGACATGCTACCAAGACGTTGGACATAAATTTTGGGGGCTCTAAATTTTTTGCCTGTTTTTAAGGCAATAAAGCCATGATTGAGTCACCGAGCTTCGGTGATAACAATGAGAATCCATTATCTTGCAAACTCTTTCCCTTATGATAGTTCTTTAAGATATTCAAAAAATTACACCAGCAAGCACTGAGTTAAATTTAAAATACTATGTTCACTGGATCATATTAAAAAATCAAATTGCTTTACTTACCTTTCCATAACTTTAGTCATAAAATTAAGAGGATGTGAATCTTATTTTTAACATCAAAATAAGTAACAAGAACAATAACTAAATCTCATACCTCAAGGATAATCTCTTTGGTTAGGTGTAGTTAAAATGTTAAACTTTACAGATCATGTTTAATACCATACCTGTCCTGTGTATGCAAACTCCAGAGCCTGCTTTAGGCCAAGGCTGGTCACACCGTGCAAATTAACCTCATCAGCTCCACTTTCCACCATACAAAGACTGAACATTGCCTGAGGTGAGGAAAGGGAGAAAGACAATGATGAGACTTTGAAAGCAAGGGAGCAAGACAAAATTCTAGAGAGACTAGGGGAAAAAAAGGTTTTAGAAATTAATAATTGATTTTGATTTTTGAAATGCTTCTACAAAGTGTCATTCACACAAACCACTGCAAATCATTTTGATGTCTAAACAGTTACAATAACAACACACACAGGATGGCATTCCTCACTATATATAGTACTTCTTTTGTAATACATAGTCTCATTTTGAGGTGATGGTATTTAGGCCCACCGAACACTTTCTCTTGGTCCTGGATTCTCATTGCTACCAAGTTATATGCAGCAATGCCAAACATCCTGCCCAATAGGACATGAAAAGCCTTCATCTTCTGACTTCTCTGCTTTTTTCTGCCTCAGTCCAATGAAACAGCTAGTTCCTCTCATCTGCCATTCTATTAGTTCATTTTCGTATGCTATAAAGAACTGCCTGAGACTAGGTGACTTATAAAGGAAAGAGGTTTAATTGACTCACAGTTCAGAATGACTGGGGAGGCCTCAAGAAACTTACAATAATGGTGGAAGGCAAAGGCGAAGGCAAAGCAAGGCACCTTTTTCACAACGCAGCAGAAAGGAGAAGTGCCGAGGGAAGCGGATGGTTTTTATAAAACCGTCAGATCTTGTGAGAACTCACTCACTATCATGAGAACAGCATGGGGGAAATCACCCCCATGATCCAATTACCCTCCACCTGGTCTCTCCCTTGACATGTGGGGATTATAGGGACTATGGGGATTACAATTTAAGATGAGATTTGGGTGGGGATACAAAGGCATGTATCACACACTCCGTTTCAGTTGTTCTCAAAGTGTAGCCCTTGGACGAGCGACATCAGCATCACCTGGGAACACGTCTGAGTACAGACTCTCAGGGCCCCAATGCAGACTTACTGAAACGGATACTCCAAGCGGGGCCCAGCAATCTGTGCTGTAATAGGCCCTCCAGGTGACTCTCATGCCCACTTGAATTTGAGAACCACTAAGCTATTCAGTGCAAGTGAATTTGACCCCAACCAATTCTCCAAATGGCCAATTTACTGCAAATCAGTATGCCAAATGAAAATTTGAAATTAAAAAAACAAAAACTTGCCAAATTAAACAAATGCATTTTAAAAGGAAAAAAAAAATACATCCCCATGCTAATTTGTGCACCTTTAACCTTTTACTTAAGAAATATAAAGAGAATTCAATTTTGTTCACTGATAATGAGAGAAGTTTTGTGGGAACTGTTCCCTGAGATTCTGCAGTTTAGCTAACTTTATAGTCGTAAAAAACAAAAACAAAAAACCTCACTATGTTATGTGGTATTTAGTGCATGCTGAATTTTTTTAATTTGAAAAAATGTGATTTTTTTTTTACTTTTGCCAATGTATCAATATTCGTCTTTTAGCAATTTTATTTATTTATTTAAATTTTATCAATGCCTAAGGAATGTACATATTTCAGGGGTACATATGATAATTTAATATAGTCGTAATTTTTAATTGCCAAATCAGTGTATTTGAGATATCGATCACCTTAAAATGTCTTTTCTTTATGCTTAAAACATTCAAATTATTCTCTTCTAGCAATTTTCTTTTCTTTGTTTTGTTTGTTTGTTTTTTGAGAAGGAGTCTCGCTCTGTCACCCAGGCTGGAGTGCAGTGGCGCAATCTCGGCTCACTGCAACCTCTGCCTCCCAGGTTCAAGCGATTCTCCTACCTCAGCCTCCCGAGTAGCTGGGACTATAGGTGCCCGCCACCACTCCTGGCTAATTTTTGTATTTTTAGTAGAGATGGGGTTTCACCGTATTGGCCAGGCTGGTCTTGAACTCCTGACCTTGTGATCTGCCTGCCTCAGCCTCCCAAAGTGCTGGGATTACAGGCGTGAACCACTGTGCCCGGCTCTCTTCTAGCTATTTTCAAGTGTACAATAGATTACTGTAAACTATAGTCACTCTACTGATCTAACACTAGGTCTTATTTCTTCTATTAAACTGTATATTTGCACCCATTATTCAATATCCCCATCATCCTGCCCCTCCCAACGACCCTTCCCAGCCTACTGGGTAGGGTAACCACCAATCTACTCTCTGTCTTCATGAGATTCACTTTTTTTAGCTCTCACATATGAGTGACAACTTACAATATTTGTCTTTTTGTGCTAGGCTTAGTTCACTTAACATAATGACCTCTAATTCCATCCACATTGCTGCAAATGACAGGATTTCATTTTTTATGGCTAAATAATATTTCTTTGGGTATATATACCACATTTTCTTTGTCCATTCATTCACTGATAAGCACTTAGTTAATTCCATTTTTTTTTTCTTTTTCTTTTTTTTTTTTTTTTTTTTTTTGAGACAGAGTCTTGCTCTGCCACCCAGGCTGGAGTGCAGTGGCATGATCTCAGCTCACTGCAACCTCCGCCTCCTGGGTTCAAGCAATTCTGCTTCCTCAGCCTCCTGAGTAGCTGGGGCTACAGGCACGTGCCACCATACCCGGCTAATTTTTGTATTTTTAGTAGAGACGGGGTTTCACCATGTTGGCCATGCTGGTCTCGAACTCCTGACCTCAAGTGATCCACTCGCCTCAGCCTCCCAAAGTGCTGGAGAGCTGGGATTACAGGTGTGAGCCACTGCACCCAGCCCAATTCCAAATTTTGACTATTGTGAACAGTGCTACAATAAACATGGGAGTGCAGACATACTGATTTCCTTCCTTTTGGAGATACATATATATATATATATATATATATATATATATATATATATATATATATATAAAAAATACTGATTTCCTTTCTTTTGAATATATACTCAGTAGTAAAATTGCTGAGTCATATGCTAGCTACATTTTTAGTCTCTTGAGGAAACTCCATACTGTTCTCCATAGTGGCTGTACTAATTTATTCCCATCAACAGTGTACTAGGGTTCCCCTTTCTCCATATCATTGCCAGAATCTGTTATTGCCTCTCTTTTTGATAAAAGCCATTTTAACTGGGGTGAGGTATTTCATTGTAGTTTTGATTTGCATCTTCTGATGTTCAGTGACCTTCAGCATTTTTTAAAATATATCTATTGGACATTTGTATGTCTTCTTTTAAGAAATATCTATTTTTGCACATTTTTAAATGGGATTTTTTTTTTTTTTTTTTTTTTTTTGCTAGTGAACTGTTTGAGCTTCTTATATATTCTGGTTATCAATCCCTTGTCAGATGGTAGTTTACAAATATTTGTCCCCATTCTGTGGGTTTGCTCTACACTTTGTTGATTGTTTCCTTTGCTGTGTAGAAGCTTTTTAGCTTGATGAAATTCCATTTGTCTATTTTTGCTTTGGTTGCCTGTGTTTTTGGGGTCTTAATCCCAAAAAGCCTTTGCCCGGACCAATGTCCTAGAGCACGTCCCCAATATTGTCTTCTAGTTATTTCATAGTTGGGGCCATAGATTTAAGTCTTTAATACATTTGGATTTGATTTTTGTGTATGGTGAGAGATAAGGGTGTAGTTTCATTCTTCTGCATATAGTTATGCAATTTTCCCAACACCATGTATTAAAAAGACTGTCCTTTCCCCATTGTATGTTCTTGGCACCTTTGCAAAGATAAGTTGTCTGTAAATGTGTGCACTTATATTTGGGTTACCTATTCTATTCCATTGATCTATGTGTCTGTTTTTATGCCAGTACCAGGCTAATTTAGTTACTATAGCTTTGTAGTACATTTTGATATCTGATAGTGTAATGTCTTTGTTCTTTTTACTCAGGGTGGCTTTGGTTATTTGGGGTTTTTGTGGTTCCATTTATATTTAAGATTTTTTTCTATTTCTGTGAAGAATGTCATTGAAAATTTGATATGGACTGCATTGAATCTGTAAACTACTTTGGATAGTATTCTTATTTTAGAAGCATTAATTATTCCTATCCATGAATATGGAGTATCTTTCCCTTTTTTTGGCATCGTCTTCTTTCGTCAGTGTTTTATAGTTTTCCTTGTATAGATATTTTACTTCTTTGGTTAAATTGATTCCTAGGTATTTTATATTCTTTGTACTATTGAACTAATAGGATTTTATTTTAACAAATGTATTTTTTTATCCTCACAAGTCTATACATTTTAAATTAATATGTATAAGATGGACAATATAAACTGATGACCCATTATTCCTTGTAAAGATCTTCATTTCCATCTCACTGCATTAGAAAGTTTTATGTTTTCATAATTAAAAGGATTATTTTTGAGAGCTTAATTTATAGTTAAACTTTTTACTGTTAGAAACACTAAATTATTGCTCTCTTGCCATTTAAGAAATTTTCTAAAATATATTTTAAAAACTTACAATTTGAAAAAATAAAATAACATTCAAAATATCTTAAAGCTATTGGGAGTATTTAACATATAATATATTCAATTATATTTGATATATTAAAAAGCTAACATTCATAATGTATTTAACTTTCAGAAATTTACTTTATCATAAATTTTAAAAATTGAACATTTTTTAGAACTGAGGATGTTCCACATAGTACAGCTTAGTGCCAATAGAAATTGCCTTGACCACTATATCCCCCTGTAGGGGAAAAGAGCAGGAGGATTCCTACAGTCTTTGCTGCTAAAGATCCCCAGTCTTTACCAACAGAAACCCCAGCTGACAGAGATGCCTGGAGCCCATGCCTTGCATCCCCTGGAGCTGGAGGCGGCCACTCTGGCACCCTGCATCTGGTATGGCTTCACATGAGCCCACACCTGGGTGTGATATCACTTGTCTTACACCTGCACCAGGACCTGGCACCCCCATGCACCATGACAGTGTCACACAATCCCCGAAACCAGTGCCCCTGCACATCCCTCAGAACTTGCATTGGACCCAGAACCACCACACACCCCACCCATCATCACACCTCAGGTATCATCACACCTCAGGTGAAAGTCTTCCCCACCAAAGCCAGTCTGTAATATCTGAAAGATGTAACTGCTCCTTCAAATGTTCAGACACCAATGCAAGGCTACAAGGAACATGAAATGTCAGGGAAACATAACACCACTAAAGGAATATGATAATTTCCAGTAACGATCCCAAAGAAATGGGGACCTATGAATTGCCTGACAAAATTATTGTTTTAAGAAATTATCATCGAACACAGATAGACAACTCAATAATATCAGGAAAATAATACATAAACAAAAGGGAAAGTTAGAGAAATGTAAATTTTATGTAATACATGAATGAAAGGGAAAGTTAGAGAAATGTAAACCACAAAAATGAAGCAAACAAATTCTGAAGCTGAAGAACACAATAAATGAAATAAAAAAATGCAACAGAGAGCTTCAATACCAGACTCGATCAAGCAGAGGAAAGAATTAGTAAACCTGAACACTGGTCATTTAAAATTATCCAGTCAGAGGACAAAAAAGAAAAAAGAATAAAAAGGAGTAAAGAAAGCCTATGGATTTTATGGAACAATATCAAGTAAACTGATACAGATTATGAAAGCTTAATAAAGAGAAGAGAAATAGAAAGGAGAAGAAAGATTATTGAAAAGGAATAATTACCAAAAACATTCTAAATCAGGGTAAGGAAGTGGACATCCAGATTGATTAACCCCAAAAAATCCTAAATAAGTTGAATACAAAGAGATCTGCACGAGGATACATTATAATTAAATTTTCAAAAGTTAAAGACAGAGAATTTTGAAAGAAGCAAAAGAAAAGTGACTTGTCACGTATAAGGAAACCACCTCCATAAGACAATCAGTGGATTTTTTTTTTTAGTAGAAATGTTGCAGGCCAGAAGAGAGTGGGATGATACATTCAAAATACTGAAAGAAAAAAACTGCCAAGAATACAATATCTGGCAAAACTATCCTTTAAAAATAAATGAAAGAGAAAGTCTTTCCCAAGGAAACAAAAAATGAGAGTTTGTCACTCCTAGACCTATTTTACACGAAATGGCTAAGGGGGTTCTTCAAATTGAAAACAAAAACATGCTAAACAGTAATGTGAAAGCATAAGAAAACATAAATCTCACTGGCAAAAGTAAATATACAGACAAATATATAATAATGTAACACTGTAATGGTGGTGTGTAAGTTACTTTTACCCCAACATTTAAAAGATAAAAGACCAAAATTTGTTGATGGATACACAATATAAAAAGAATTAAACTCTGACTGCAAAAACAGAAAGTTTGGGGGAGGTGGTAAAAATGTAGAATTTTTGTGTGCAGTTACGTTGTTATCAACTTAAAATAGACCATTGTAACTACAAGACATTTTACGCCAGCCTTGAGGTAACCACACAGAAAAAAACTTATAATAGATATACAAAAGATAAATAGAGAAGAATCAAGGCAAATACTACAAAAATAATCAAATAACAAAGGAAGATGGCAAGAGAAGACGAGAGACCACTTTTATTCAACTTAGTACTGGAAGTCCTACCCAGAGCAATTAAACAAGAAAAAGAAATAAAAAGCATCCAAACGGGAGAGGAAAAAGTGAAATTACCTCCACAGATAACATGATTATATATGTAGGAAACCCTGAAGATTCAAACAAAAAACAATGTTAGAACTAATAAATGAGTTTAACAAAGTTTTTTGGTGCAAAATTAACATACAAAAATCAGTGGTATTTGTGTACACAAACAGGAAAGTCATCAAAAAGAAATTTAAGAAAACCATCCCATTTACAATAACAAAGAAAATACTTAGGCATACACGTAATCAAAGAAGTAAAAGACTTGTTAACTGAAAATTATAAAACATTGGTGAAGGAAATCAAAGACACAGATAAAATGGAAAGACATCCATGTCCATGGATTGAAAAAAATGTGTTAAAATGTTCATACTACCCAAAATCATGTATACATTCAACACAATCCCTATCAAAATCCAAGTGGCATTCTTTATAGAAATAGAAAAAAAAGTGCTAAAATCAAATGGAACCACAAAAAACCCTGAATAGCCAAAGAAATCTTAAACAAAAAGAACATGCTGGAGGCATCACACTTCCTGATTTCAAAATATATTACAAAGCTACAGTAATCAAAACAGTACAGTACTGTCATAAAAACAGATATATAGACCAACAAACAGAATATCCCAGAAATAAATGAATGCATCTATGGTAAACTGATCTTTGACAGGGTAATCTTTGACAGGGTGCCAAGAACACACAATAGGGAAAGGACAGGCTCTTCAATATACAGTGCAAGAAAAACTTGACATCCGCATGCCAAAGAATAGAATTGAACCCTTATCTCACATCATATGCAAAAATTAACTTAAATGTATTAATGACTTAAATGTAAGACTTGAAACAATACAGAAGAAAATGTAGGGGAAAAGTTCCTTGACACTGGTCTAGGCAATAATTTTTTGGATATGACACCAAACTACTGGCAACAAAAGCAAAAATAAGTGGGCTTGCATCAAACTAAAAACTTGTGCATACCAAAGGAAACAATCAACAGATTAAAATGGCAACCCACAGAATGGGAAAAATATTTGCAAACCATATATCTGATAAAGGGTTAATATCCAAAATATTTAAGGAACTCAAAATTCAATAGCAAAATAAATAAATAATTAAATAACTGAATTTTAAAATGGTCACAGGACCTGAATAGACATTTTTCCAAAGAAGGCATACAAATGGGCAACAGGTATATAAAAAGATGCTCAACATCACTAATCATCAGGGAAAAGCAAGTAAAAACCACAATGAGGTGTCTCCTCACACCCGTTAGAATAATTATTACCAAAAAGACAGAAGATAAGTGTTGATGAGGTTGTAGAGAAAAGGGAATCCTTGTTTATTGTTGGTTGGAATATAAATTGGTACAGCCATTATGGGAAACAGTAGAGAGGGTACTAAAAAAAATTTAAAAAGAACTACCTTATGATCTAACAATCTCACTTCTGGGTATGTATGCAAAGAAAATGAAATTAGTATCTTAAAGTGATAGCCACACTCCCATGGTTATTGCAGCATTATTTACAATAGCCACAATATGGAAACAATCTTAATATCCCTCAACGGATGAATGGATAAAGAAAATGTGAGATATACACACACATACGAACATTATTTAGCCTTAAAAAAGAAGAAAATCCTGCCATTTGCAACAATATGGATGAACTTGGAAGACATTATGCTAAGTGAAATAAACTAGACACAGAAAGACAAATATTGAATGATCTTCTCACTTATATAGGCATACGGTGGGTTTAGTTCCAGACCAACTTAATAAAGCAAATACCATAATACAGTGAGTCAGACATACGTTTTGGTTTCCCAGTACATATAAAAGTTATGTTGACACTATACTGTGGTCTATTAAGTATACATACAAAGTGAACAGTGCCTGACATATGGCAAGCTCTTAGTAAAATTTATATTTTGTGGTAACAATAAAATGTAGTGAAGTTTCTTTTATGTATTCCCTGGCTAAAAGGATTGCTATGTTAGGAGAAGCACCAGTTTCTGTTGTTGTTTTTTTAAATCAAGTGTGGCTACAGATAAAAAAAGGCTAACAGGAAATTGCCTTTAGAGTTAAGTAGATTTTGTTTATGCATTTGCAGAAGACTACCTGAAATTCCAAAATTAAAAAACAGATCACAGTTAAGTAAAAACCTTTAGTTTATAAAATGTTGAATTTGCTTCTAAACTTCTTGAAAGAACCTGAAAGAAATTTCAGTTGTTTTCAGTGTCTGCTTTTTATTACATGGGTGGTTAAGTTTTTAACATTCCCCACACCAACCAAGTTCTTTTTTCAGATCTTCCAAGTTGCAATTGCCCCTGATGTGCTGACCACCTGCTTGCCACCAATCCCATATATACAGCAGGACTCAAATAGCTTAAACTGCAGAAGAATGATCTGGGTTAATGAAATAGAAAAACTTCCTGAGAACAAAGGTTAAAAAAACAAAAGAGGCTGCCAAAGGAGTTTTAAAAATCTACATTTCTAGGGTCTTTCAAAAGTAATCAGGGCAACACTGGCATAGAATAGGGATCCTCATCAGAGTTAGTAGAGTTGGGAGGAAAACACAATTCCTTAAATAATGTGTATCTATATTTGCACGTTTGTATGAGCAATAAAGGAACACCATGTTGGTAATTATTTTATATCAATACAATTAAATGCATCTATAATTGCTATATTATAGAGTACGATTGTAGAGGGAAAAAAGAGACTTAATTTTATCCTGTTTACGTAAGTATCTTTTGGATCATTGCAATGAACATGTATTACTTATGTATTTCAAACAACTCCCTTTTAAAAACTTTGTTTTATTTTTAATGTTCAGAACTATGCAGGAAGATACATCTGGTTCTATAACCTACTGGTCATGTGGGCAATTTATCTTGAAACTTTGGCTATCTTGAAACTGAGGCTAAGCCTCAGGCTCTTTATCTGTAAAAGGGGAATAATACCAACTTCACAGGGTTGTTATAGGTTTAAATACAATTATGCTTAATGTTAGGCATAATATGTGGCACACAGTAAATGTTTAACAGGTAGAAACTGTTGCTATAATCCAGGTTGATTGTCTTGCTGTCCCATGTCTCCCTTTGATTCCAATTGAAATGAGAGCCGAGAAACAGCACCCTCCACTCAACTGCTGACTAAATCCATTCATTTCAAATAGTTTCCAAATGACAGTCTCACTCTAAATCCCTATCTCTGGCTTCAGGACTTTATTTTGCAACATACTTCTAGACTTCTACTTTATGGAATGACCCCATTATAAAAATCATCACCACCACTTCTATAAAGACAGAACTTCCACTTTGACATCACATCATACTGTTTTAGAAAGTTAACAATGCCAGGCACTGTGGGTCATGTCTATAATCCCATCACTTTGGAAGGCTGAGGCTGGAAGTTCACTTGAGGCCAGGAGTTTGAGACCAGGCTGGGCAACACAGGAAGACCCTATCTCTACAAACAATAAAAAAAAATTAGCTGAGCATGGTGGTCTGAACCTGTAGTCCCAGCTACTCAAGACGGTGATGCAGGAGGATCACTTGACCCCATGAGTTTGACGCTGCAGTGAGCCATGATCACACCACTGCACTCCAGCTTGGGCAAAAGAGTGAGACTCTACCTCAAAAAAAAAAAAAAAGTTAAAAACTTAATGCTTATAATTTTTAAAAACTAGAATTAACCTAAAGATTAAAAAAGGGGAAGTATTATATCAAGGTCAATGTCTTGGGTATAATACATTTAAAAGACATCTCAATTAGGAAGAGCCTCATTGGATACCACTTGGTGATAAGGAAGAACTTGGCCATTTGGTACAGTGAAACACCAGTTGCCTAGTCTATCCGAACTAGTGAAACAATGTCCAGAGACCTGCTAGAGACCAGGAGGAAGGTCAAAGTCTCCTTGGCAGCAAAAGAGGTGATGAGACCAACAGTAATATTTTTAAGCATATAACATCTTGAAAAGGTAGACTGCAGGCTCCATGAAGGCAGGTGCCATATCTCCTTTTCTCACTGTGGTGCCCCCAGATCCTAGGAGTGCATACACGCAATAAATACAGAAAATGAATGAATCGACCAATATGATCTTCAAAACTCATCTGCAGATGATGTCCTACCACCCTACAGTGTCATAAACAAAAAGAATTCATTCTATGTAACAGAGAATGTTCTGCATGTAAGGTGTTTTAGATACCAAAATGTAAAATCGTAACTAAAGAGAAAGAGCATCTACTGTAAGCTAAACATTTGAGAAACATAAGTGAGTTCAAAGCTAGACATTTAGAAAAAAAAAAGAACATATGTCAATGTTCTCTATCAAGTCACAACATTCTGCCAAAGCATGGGATAAAGTTCTGCTTAGAAATATGAAAGCATTGCACAGACTCATGCTTGGTTCACAAGATTTTGTCTTCGGGAGAGCCTCGGCCAGGCTGAGATTTACAGTCATCACAGCTCATTTGTGGCTGATAATGTGCCGCCACCAACAACAAACCTTTCTAATTGAAAACCTAGTTTGTGAGTATATAATCCACTTTAAGTGCCTACCACAGAGGGAGGTGTGGATTTATGGTGTGTTATTCCCTCTTTATTTCACACAGAAGTGATGCAAATTGAGTCCTAAAATCACAGTACATGAAGTTTTCTTGTCATGTTAGTTGTCATGCAGACACAAGATTAGTTACAGCTACATTTTAGGGTGGTACCTTACGATACAAAACTGACAAAAATTCTACTACATCTTCACAGATAAGTAAAATGGCAGATGATAGACTTTTTAAAGCATCTGGTAAAATATGATCTTTTTACCTGGCAAACTATGTGCAGCTTTGGAGTTACACCAAACACAGGCAAAACCACTGTGACTCCCATTTTATCAAGAATACAAATAATCTTACAGGTGAAATAACTGAATCGTTTGGAGGTACATTCAACCCTTACATTTTATAAGCATTAAACAGAGTTAAATGAAAGTAAAAAGACATGTTTAAGGAAGTCATTGAAAAGAGCAACTCGCAATGATTACAGTAGATCCATTACATCTTACATCTTCTATATGCCCACTGTTACATAATTAGTGATGTTTACAATGGCCATGAGGCATTACAGAGATTTGAACTAACTTCTGAATCAACAAAGATTACATTTTGCTCAATTTAGTGTTAATGGTTATTAGCCTTTATTACATTTTGGTTACACCTCACATATAGAATGGGTAGTAAATCTCAGTTAATGAGACCATTCAATTAACTGCAATAGCCCATTCCCTTCCATTAGGGAGAGGAGGGTCCCAATCACAGTTAAATTGGACTATTTACCTCCTTTATCTTGCAAATGAAAAAAATAACCCAATCCCCCTGGAGAGCTAAATGGTATGAAAGAGTGAGGATGTTTGGTTGGTGGTTTTCTTTCCTCTTTACAATTGTTTTAATTTTTCCTCCCATAGTATAATAATACTGTCAGAGAATAAAATATCACAAGACAAACTAAAACAGTAAAATTATATTACTGTAAATATAATTAGGCAACACAAATTAATATCTCTAAAATACCAATTTTCCCTCACCTTAACCACATAAAGATCCATCTTATATGCTAAAAGTTATGTTACATATTGTTTTTTTCTAAAATCTTCAAATATGTAGCTTGTTTATTTAAAGGATCTAGCTGTGTTTCACAGCTTTGCTCTTGGCACAGTTGCTTCCTAAATTAACTATACAGTGATAATGAGCCCTTCAAAACAAGCATCATTATGGTTTATCCTGTCTGTTTAGAATTTTCCTCTTCCTGAATGTGGCCATGTTTCAACGACCTGAGTCTTCTGGGAGAGGAAAGGGTGGAATAAAAAAAGGACACAAATCTTGTTGTTTCTTAGCCAAAGTTACGGTAATTGTGAAGGCCAGAAACTGCTGCTCACCATGCAATTGGGTAACTCACAAAATTTGTCCCTGCCAGTCTTTCTGTCTTCTGGAAAGTGGCATCCACACATTTGACTTCAGCCTTGGGTTGCCCTCTCAGATCCCTATGGTTCTCCTTATTCCTCTGGTGGTTCTGTTACTTTCTAATTGTATCCCCTGAACGTGGGATCATAATACATTCCTACCTACCATACAAAGAAGTCCATTGTTTTATCTGTCACAAATTTGCCTCTTTCAGGTGTTTAGGGATGGCACTTTTACTCTTTCTTATTGAATATATTTGCTAAACCATTATTGAATGAATCGAATTAATTGAAGAGGCTGTTTGATCTCTCTCATATGACAGCCAATGGCACAATCCTGCTCTTCACAAACTTCTAAGGACACCCCAACTGAGATATAACCTAGATTTCCTGCATTTTGACAGCTGTCCTAAGACAGAATTTGGGGCTTGCACGAAGGAATGACTGAGCAGTTGTGATTAGAGTCTGCATGGATCAGAGAAAGTATGAAAAAAGGAAACTTACTTAGAGAACAGTGATATCAGAAAAGGTTGAAAGCCTGGAGAAAGAAAGAAGTGAAGCAACTGAGGAGACAGAGAGGGGGATTCTTTACTGAGGAAAATATGATAGGAATTCAGGGAGAATTCTCTAAGACCAGAAGAGACTCCTATGTGGTTTTCAAAGCTGTGCTGGGTGTGTGTAAGAAGCAAGACTAAACTCTAGCCTCTCTTCTGCAAATGGAATTTTGGAATGTTAACACTTTAGAGATCACTGGCCCTTCCCTACTTGAGGTGTGGTCCCTGGAATAGCAGCGTTGGTATTGCCAAGGAACTTGTAAGAAATATAGAATCTCGGCTCCTACCCCACACTTACTAGATGGGAAAGCTGAGTTTTAACGAGAGCCCCAGGTGAACCACATGCACATAAATGTTTGAGAAGCACAGCTGGGGTAGTCAGTCCTCCCCCCTTGCAGCACTCCTTGCATACTTGAATACTTGAGGTGATGAGACACCTAATATTTTTTCATGACAGGCTGTCCCTTGCTGGAGAAATATTAGTAAAACCTTCAAAATATTGACTTCTAATCACCTTCTTGATAACTTTCTCCCCTTGGTCATAGGAGAAGGTCAATGAGTTCACTCTCTTTTCTGCTTAACAGCCTTTCAAATATATATAGTAACAGCTCTAGAGTCTCCTACTGGAAATAGTATCTAATCCGAATTCTCGGAGTCATAAAATGTTAGTGCTTGAAGCCAATGCTCGAAGTTTTGTAGGCTGGGCAGAAGGCCTGAGTCCAAATCCCAGCATGGGAGGACTGATCCCTAGATTTGGAGGGGTGGGAGTGATTACTATACAGGAAATAAAAGGTATTTCAAAAGAAAGAAAGTGGATTTAAGGACATGGTCTTTGAAAGAGTAAATCATCCTAAGCTTGTGAATGGTGGCAGTGGTAAGAACTTTCAGGCAAATCTTTCACACTGTCTCCCTTTTCCCCTAATTATTTTGGTTGATTTTCTCTGGTCCATTTCCTTCTTATCAATTTTCCTTAAGATGAATTTCATGTGGCTACCTCAAAGCTGCTTTTGACACAAATCACTCAGAATATTCCTATGGAATTCAAAAAGTAGAAGTTTTTAACAAGTTTCAATTTGTCATAAAGAGTGACAAGGAAGTTTCTTACCTGCCCAATCTGATATTGGTAATGGCTTCCTGGAGCCCCGTTGAGGGCTGTAAGGCCACATCCAGCTCAAGTGAGAGTGGTCAGGATCTAGTCATAATGTCTGTCATGAGTATAAATAGGGACCAGGAGCAGACAAGTACTAAAACACACAATTTCTGTCCTAGAATTCACAATGTCATCCATAAGATCTGTTATCCCTTTTCTTTTTTTTTTTTTTTTTTTGAGAGAGAGTCTCCCTTTGTTGCCCAGGCTGGAGTGCAGTGGTGCAATCTCAGCTCACTGCAACCTCTGCCTCCTGGGTTCAAGTGATTCTCCTGCCTCAGCCTCCCGAGTAGCTGGGACTACAGGTGCACGCCACCACGCCCAGCTGGTTTTTGTATTTTTAGTAGAGACGGGGTTTCACCATACTGGCCGGGGTGGTCTCGAACTCCTGACCTCATGATCCACCTGCCTCGGCCTCCCAAAGTGCTGGGAATACAGGTGTAAGCCACTACGCCCAGCCCTGTTGTCCCTTTTCTATAGAGAACTTTTTAGAAGAATGTTGAAGATAATAGTGTGAAATTTCCTCAGTTATCACTTATTATCTTAGTCTCTTAAAACTCAATGTAAACTAATGATCGCTCTTAAAATTTTAACCCTCAATTTCAACAGTCCCTCTCTTATTTTTAATGTCCTCTCTTAATAACTTTTTCTTCAACATCTAACATAAAGGAAGGTATATGACCATAAATATAGATGCCCAGTCCAGGTGTGGACCCTCCCTTCGCTCTTGCATTTTATACATCACTTTTGTTTGACAGCTGTGAGTCAAGCAATACCCACTGGAGATCATCTCCTTTATTAGGCATGCACACAGACAGGGCAAGAGCCCAGCTAACAGACTGTTTCATTTAACCTCATTAGTTGCTAAGCAACCATTTCCCTGGCACCTTCCTAATCTAAGAACAGGTCAGCTCTATGAATATGAAGTGTTCAAGTCTTCCCAAATGTCCAAGTTAATTTTTTTTTTTGAGACAGGGTCTTGCTTTGTCACCCAGGCTAGGGTACAGTGACATGATCATAGCTCACTGCAACCTCGACCTCCTGGGCTCAAGCAATCCTCCCATCAAGCTCACGTTTTCTGCAAACACATTTGATGCTTTGCCCATGCAGGCTAATACAAAGTCTCTATATCTTATAAAATGGGGAAACAAAAGGGTTTAGGAATCATCCACGAGCTTTCAAACACCTTTTAAAAAATAATTAGATGGACTTCTTTTAATCCTATGAACATTTGTATATATATATATATAATGTATTTATTTCTCAAAATTTATATAATTATATTTTACATATTACCCATCTTGATCTTCATTTTCTCTTGGGTGAAATGAGCTTTGCTCCATCATTAAAAGAAAGATAAATAGCTTTTTCTTCTAGGGCCTCCCTATAGCTCTGGTGTGATAATGAGAACAATGACAATAGCAACTCAAGTTTACCCAGCCTTTACCATGTGGCAGGCCCTGTGTCAGAGTCCTACTTGAATTAAAGTTTTATTTTCACAACTCTGTGAAGTCAGGTACTACTATTACCTCATTTTAAACATGAGAAAATGAGACCCAGTGAAATTAAGCAAATGGTTCAAGGCAATAAAGCTGGTAAGAGGGAGAGTCGGGACTTGAACCCATGCCCTTCACCACCATTCTTCTGTGCCTACTCACGTGCCTCCCTCTCAAGTTGGAAAGACTGCCAGATAAACTGGGAAACTAGTAGGCCCTTCAATTCAAAGAAAGACAAACAGACATCAGACTGTGTTTAGACTTACAGACCTCCTCTCCTCCACTTCTTCCAACCACAGTTAACCTCAGAAGGATGAATATTCATTGCCTACCTGAGAAATGCATTACTATCTATTACTGGAATCTCACATGAAGTTAGCTAATTCCCATAATTGTAGCAGGATCAGAAAGCATCTAATACATGTATTGTGATTATAAAGTGATATGAATGATTTGATATGAAAATCTCTCATTAGAGTCACAGCTCTCCGAGTGAGAAGCATACTGATAATTCAGTCTTTCAGGAGTTCAGGCATGCAAGCCCAGAATGCAGTCAACATCAGATGGGCTAATGAAAAGCAACCGATTCAACAAGCAGCTGGATCATCCCACTCTATGGACAATTCGTTCCAAATCAGTTTTTTACAAAGACGATAAACAGAATCATGGCATTTCTACAGATTCCAATAATTCTTTATACCAATTCATCAGGCTCACAGGATCGGATGTCTTCTCCTCTTTTGTTTAAAACATCTGCCTTCACTCAACACTAATTTTTAAGAGTTTAAAAATTCCATCAGCTTTATTATCCTTTAAACATGTGGTCTTCTTTTGGATGAAGCTGAGATTGACTGTACACCTGAGATCAAATAAGCATGAATGCAAATTTTACTTTAAATAAAAAAGCATAAAAGTTATAAGATTAAAAGCATAGAAAAGATATGGCAGAAAAATAAAGTGATCTTTCAATATATATTTGAAACAAATACATATAAAGGGGCTTAGCACAATGACTGTCACAGTGTAAATGATAAAAAATGTTAGCTATTATTATTACTTTAAAACTATTTTTCTAGCTTCATAATACTTACATTTAGTAGATGTGAATCAGTTTAAATAAAAGAATAAAATGCAGACCAGAGTTCACCATTATCCATCCATTCACTGTAATGAAGACAATGAACTAACTATAAACACGATAATGAAAATTAAATGAATGACTCTGAAATGTTAACAATTTCTGTGGCATTGATTCAAATAATTTTAAAGAGGAATATGATGATGGCTCTTTAGATGGCTCTCAGCTTTGTATTTAAAAAAGAGGTAACATTTGACCAATATCACTGTTACCTGGTAACTTACCTTGAATTGACAAAAGGAAATCCATTTTTAATGAAATATGCTCAGTTTCAAAAGGAAATTATGAAGTCATTTAATTTGAAGGAAAAAAAAAAGCAACAACAAAAACCCACACACTTCTTCATGTTCACAAGGTCCTGTCCCACAGTACATCAGAATCAGCCTTATCCCACCACCATGTGCAGACTCTATTACAGCAGCTATGTGGCTGCTCATAGTCAGCCAGGCAATTAATACTTATTGAATATCTACCAGATGTGAGGCTCTGTAACAGGCTGTTTATCAAATGCCAGGTTGACTGCTTAATTTGGCTTTGCAGAATGTCAAGGCCACTATTAATGGTGCTACTTTTTCTGACTAAAATTAGAAGCTATTTCTCAAGTCCTCTTCCTAACAGATACTACCTAAATGATTAATCATCAGATACAAAGTGGACAATGCCAACTTCTACTCACAGACAACAGTATAATATGATTTAGGTGAGAAATTGAGCACATTTTCATCTCTGGATGATTTTTTGTCAATTTCTACAGCTCCTTGGACTATATTTTTTCATACATTTTTCAAAAGTCACAATTGCTGTAGGACAAGACAAGAAGAGCCTATTGCGGCTTTTCAGGACTCTCTTCTGAACCAGATTCTAGTATCTCCAGAGAGTTACAAGTTGAGGAGAAGAGAGACCACAGTTACCACATTAGGTTCCCAATTAGTTAGCCAAGGATTTTCATGGCCCCTAGTTCTCTAGTGGCTTCAGGTGATACTATCCATGTAGAACTAGGCCAGCTGGATCTGAGAAAACAGCGAAAAGCCTGCTGGGTGACAAGTCTTTGGGACTTACAATTAAATCTCCATTTCAGCAGTATGCATCCACTAAGAATTCAAGAAATTCTATGTTAAGGAATGGGTACAATGGATTTTAAATGAATCTCAGCATCAGTAATGCCATACTGTCATGTGTAGAAAGAAAACAGAGACAGTGACCCAAATTTTCTGAGCCATCCTTGTGTTGCCCACCCCCACAGCAGCTTCTGTAAGGATAAAAACAAAAAATATATATTTAGTTTTAAAGAAAATCAGTTTTACTTGTGAAATTGAAAGAAGTTACACTGATTAGTTTTATATTTACAAGTGTATCTATAAATTCAGTTTATAGATTGTCAGCTTATAGTTTATAGATTGTCAATGCTGAAAAAATATGATCCAAAACCCGAGAGGGGAAAGATCTTTCGCTAACCAGTCCTATGCCTTCAGATGTTTTAAAAAACTTAAATCGTGGCTTTTTTGTCTTTACAATTTCTAAATTATATGTATTTAGTAATATATGAATATAGTTGATACGGTTTGGATCTCTGTCCCCACTTAAATCTCATCTCAAATTGTAATCCTCATAATCCCCACATGTCAAGGGAGAGACCTGGCGGGTGGTGATTGGATTGTGGAGACGGTTTCCCCCATGATGTTCTCATGATAGTCAGTGAGTTCTCACGATATCTGATGGTTTTATAAGTGGCAGTTTCCCCTGCTCTCTTCTCGCTCCTACCACCTTGTGAAGAAGGTGCTTGCCTCCTCTTCGCCTTATGCCATGATTGTAAGTTTCCTGAGGCCTCCCCAGCCATGTGGAACTGTGAGTCAATTAAAACTCTTTCCTTTATAAATACCTTTATAATTTATATATACCCAGTCTCAGGTATTTTATAAATTACCCAGTCTCAGGTATTATAAATTACCTTTATAAATTACCCAGTCTCAGGTATTTCTTTATAGTAGTATGAAAATGAACTAATATAAGTCTTCTTTAAAAATTAGGTTATCAGGGCTGGGTGCCGTGGCTTATGCCTATAATCCCAGCACTTTGGGAGGCTGAGGCCAGCGGATCATCTGAGGTCAGGAGTTCGAGACCAGCCTGGCCAACATGATGAAACCCCATCTCTACTAAAAATTCAAAAATTAGCCAGGTGTGGTGGCAGGTGCCTGTAATCCCAGCTACTTGGAAAGCTGAGGCAGGAGAATCGCTTGAACCTGGGAGGCAGAGATTGCAGTGAGTTGAGATCGCACCACTGCACTCCAGCCTGGGCAACAAGAGTGAAACTCCATCTCAAAAAAAAAAAAAAAAAAAAAAATTAGGTGTTATCACAGGTAAAATTAAAGTCCTCCTTTCTGAGAAGGTAATACAGTATTTGAGCAAAGACCTGCAGAGGGCAAGGAAGGAAGTCCTGTAGCTATCTAGAGGAGTAATCCAGGCAGAGGAAACAGCTGTGCAAAGATTCTCAGGTGCCCGTCTGAGGAATAGCAAGAAGGGCAGTGTGACTGGAATGGATGGAGGTTGAGAGTTGTAGGAGGGATGACAGATGATGTAGAATCATGTACCCTGAAAGACGTTGGCTGTTACTCTGCATGACAGTAGAAACTATCATAGGGTTTGAGCAGAAGTGACAATCCAATTTGTGTTTTCAGTGGGTTCACTGGGGCTGCAGTATTGAAACAGACTGCAAAGAATCAAGGATTGAAGAAGGAAAACAGAGTAGGAGGATACTGCAAAACTCCAGGCAAAACATAATGGTAGCTTAGACCAGGGTGGTAGCACTAGAAGTGGCTGGAGTCTGGATATATTTTGAAGGTCCAGCTATGGGGACCTGCCAGCAGTGTGGATGCAAGAAAATAGAGTCAAGGATGACCCAGATAATTGGGGCCTGCATTAACTGTACATTTGCCATTAACTGAAATTGAAAAAACTGTGCAATAAGCAGTTTTGTGGGAGGAAACTGGAAGTTTGATTTAGGACGTATTAGATTTGTGATGCCTCTTAAACATCCAACTAGAGATGATAAGCAGGCTGTTGGACATATGATTTCACAATTTTAGGGGAAGTCCAATTTGGAAATACAAATTTGTCAGTCATCATCTCTGGTGGTTAATTTCATGTGCCAATTTGACTCGGCCACAGGTATTTAGATATTTGGTAAAACATTATTCTAGTATGTCTGTGAAGGTGTTTCTGGATGAAATTAACATGTTAATCAGTAGACTGAATAAAGCAGATTTCCTCCTTAAAGTAGATGGGACTCATCTAGTCAACTGAAAGCCTAAATAGAATCAAAAGACTGAAAAAGAGGAGATTCCCTTTACTGACTGTCTTCATGCCAGGACATGCCATCTTCAGGCTTGAACTGAAACATCAGCCCTTTCTGGGTCTCACGCCTGCCAGCTTTCCAACAGAAACTACATCATCGGCTCTCCTGGGTCTCAGGCCTTCAGGCTGACAGTAAAACTACACCATTGTTGAAAAACTACCTGTTGGGTACTATCCTCACTACATGGTGATGTGGTCGTTCATACAGCAAACATCAGTGACACACAATTTACCCACATAATAAACCCGCACATGTGCCCCTAAACCTAAAGTTAAGATAAAAAACCCAACACTATTGGCTCCCCTGGGTCTCCAGTTTGCCAAATGCAGATCTTGGGACTTGTCAGCCTCCATAATCGTATGAGCCAACTCCTTATAATAAATCTTTTTTTCTCTATATATACAACCTATTGGTTCTGCTTCTCTGGAGGACTCTAATATATTATCTCATATATTACCCTATATAATACATCATCATATAGGAATACATGTATGTGTGAGATCCTGTGAGATCACCATGGAAGCTAATAGAGACAGCAAGGCGGAAGGACTCAGCCTGGGTCAGTCCTGTAATTTTAAGAAGTTGGGGAGATTGGGAAAAACTAGCAAGGAAGGTTCAGAAGGAGCAGCCAGCAAGTGGGAGGAAAACCTGGAGAATGTGGAACAAAGCCAAGTGAAGAAAATGTTTCAAGGAAGAAATAGGAAGTGACTGAGATGCTGATGCATTGAGGAAAATGAGGACTGGAAACTGATTATTGAATTTGGCTGTATTTTATTTATAATTTTTGTATCTATATTGAGATATGGTTCTCATTATGCTAGTCTTATAAAACGAGGTGTGTGGCTTTCCATCTTCTTCTGGACTTTAGAACAGGTTTATGTAATATAGGAATCAGCTATTAAGTACAGTTGATAGTACTAGTAAGAAAAAAATCTGGGCCCATTGCCTTTCTGACAAAATGTGTGCCTATTTTGTCAACAAAATAGGCCCACTTTTGATAATTATGTTTTTCCATAAACTTGTTACCAAGGTTTTGAAGTTCACTGGCATAGAGTTTCTATACTATTTCTTGTAATCATTTTTTTCATCTCTAGATAACACCCTTTTTCACTTTTTATATTGTATTTTTTTTGAAATTCTTGAAGAATTTGGTCAAAGTTTATCTAAATAATTTGTATTTTTAAAAAATAGTATAGGCTGGGTGCGGTGGCTCACGCCTGTAATCCCAGCACTTTGGGAGGCTGAGGCGGACAGATCACAAGGTTAGGAGTTCGAGACCAGCCTGGCCAAAATGGTGAAACCCCGTCTCTACTAAAAATACAAAAAAAAAAACCCACAAAAAAACAAAAACAAAAACAAAACAAAACAAAAAGGCCAGGCGCAGTGGCTCATGCCTGTAATCCCAGCACTTTGGGAGGCTGAAGCGGGTGGATCACGAGGTCAGGAGTTTGAGACCAGCCTGGCCAACATGGTGAAACCCTGTCTCTACTAAAAATACAAACATTAGCCTGGCACGGTGGCTGGCACCTACAATCCCAGTTACTCGGGAGGCTGAGGCAGGAGAATTGCTTGAACCCAGGAGGCAGAGGTTGCAGTGAGCCAAGATTGCTGCACTGTGGGCGAGAGAGCAAGACTCTGTCTCAAAAAGAAAAAAAAAAAATTAGCCGGGTGTGGTGGTGGGTGCCTGTAGTTCCAGCTACTTGGGAGGCTGAGGTAGGAGAATGGCTTGAACCCAGGAGGCAGAGATTGCAGTGAGCCGAGATCGCGCCACTGCACTCCAGCCTGGTGACAGAGGGAGACTCCGTCTCAAAAAAAAGAAAATAGTATAAAATTTTTTTTGCCGTTTCATAAATGTCTGCTTTTATGCTTATTTACTTCCAATTATTTTATTAGGGTTGAAAGCATAGCTCTTATTTTGGATGTTTCCTATTTTTAAATAAATGCACCAAGGCTTGGAGAGGACACTGATGTGCCGATGTGCCACTCAGATCCCTCTTTAATGAAGAATTCTTTATTCCTAGGTGCTGAGAGAACTGTGGGCAGACCAACTTCACCTGCCAGCCTTTTCAGGGATTGACTCAGCTACTGTGAGTGCTTCACCCAAAGTCCCACACGTACCGGGGTGGCCCACATCCAGTGACTAATCTTTGCAAGAATATAAAGTCCTAATCACACTGGCCAACTCTGAAAAACATTTTAGCTCCTGTGTTCCCTGTGGAGTCCACTGAGGCTGTCGTTGGGCTTGCATTGAAGACCAACTTCTCCTTCCTGCCTTCTTTACCTCCCTTCTGCAGGTATTGGGTCCAAGGGCTCTTCACACTAATCTCTGTCTCAGAGTCTACTTCCCAAGGAACGCAAATTGCAAAAAGGCTATAACTGTGCTTCTTCAAGTCCATATTAAGAATGCTGCTTTTTTTTGGTATTCAGTTTTAAATATTTTGTAATTTCTATATTCATTTTCCCTTTATCTCATAGACTTTTAAGAGTATTTTTTACAATTGCAAGTATATGATAGGAGGCTAGATTATCAATTCTGTTACAGATTTCTGATTTTAATGAGTCCTTTATGTCCTAATTATGTACTTTATCAGAACAACCTACTTAACTACCATTTTTATAATTGTTTCATGTGTGCTGAGAATGTGTACTATCCATATCCTCCGTCTACATTTAAAAAAATCTATATGATCTGTCAGTTTCAGAGAGAAGAGTGTTAAAAATCTCCAACTCTGATTGAGAATTTGTCAATTTCTCATGATTCTATCATTTTCCTAATGTATTTTGAAGGTTTGTTAAGTAAATATAGGTTCATAACTGTTATCTGATAGATTGTTACTTTGGTCAGCATAGAATTTCTACTTTTTCTCCCTTCCAATTCTGTTCATCTTGAATTCTACTTTATAGCATATTAATATTGTTACACATATGTTAGCATCTGACTAATATATTTTTCTGAGGTACATTTCTTTATTAATAAATATACTTGGATTGATTTTTTTTTTTTTTTTTTTTTTTGAGACTGAGTCTTGCTCTGTCGTCCAGGCTGGAGCACAGTGGTGCGATCTCGGCTCGCTGCAACCTCTGCCTCCCTGGTTCAGACGATTCTCCTATTCTCCTGCCTCAGCCTCCTGGGCAGCTGGGATCACAGGAGTGTGCCAACATGCCCAGCTAATTTTTTTTTTTTTTTTAAAGTAGAGGCAGGGTTTCACCATGTTGGCCAGGCTGGTCTCAAACTCCTGACCTCAGGTGATCCACCTGCCTTGGCCTGCAGAGTGCTGGCACAGCATGAGCCACTGTGCCTGGCCAAATTGATATTTTTAATAAATCTTAGTTTGTATCTTTCAACAGATGCCTTTGATCAGTTCACATATTTTGTGATTACTAAAACATTTGGTCTAATATCTGTCATCTTATATTGTGTTTTTACATTCCATGCTTTCTCTGTTTCTTTTTTTCTCCTCAGAAGTATGCAGCATTGAAAAAAAGTTTTCTTGATTCAATATTAATTATACTTACTGTACCCTTTTTGACTGCATCAATAACTAGTTTCCACACTGTCATAGTTTCATCCACTTGTTGAGTCTGTTAATGATTTTGTATTAACTAAGGTAATGTGGCATTAAAATCTTAGGTAGTTTTATAATAGATAAAACCCAAATTCCCAGTGGCTTCACTCACTCATGACACAGCCCAGTGTGTGTATTCCTAGTTAAGCC
The DNA here is from genome assembly GCF_028885625.2 of Pongo pygmaeus. Taxonomy (NCBI): domain Eukaryota; kingdom Metazoa; phylum Chordata; class Mammalia; order Primates; family Hominidae; genus Pongo; species Pongo pygmaeus. Next base: position 96,729,608 of record NC_072378.2, on the reverse strand, counting down.
ATCATCCACATGATCACTTGGGGCTCAGGTTCCTTTCATCATGGGGCTCTGCTCTCCTCTAGGTCCTCTGCTGCCATTCCATCTGGCTTGTAGATGGGAAAGGGAGACTGTGGAACAGGTACCTCTGTTTCATAACCATTGTGTCCTTCTAGTCATACCCTCCTGGCAAGGGCTAGTCATATGGCCCCACCTAGATACAAGTGGGACTGGAAAGTGAAGTCGCTGGCTGAGAAGAATTTCCAAGCCATATCCCCAAAAGAGAAACCTAAGTTGGCTGGCCATCTCTGCCACATTCTTGTTTCTATAATTTCCAGAATAGTCTGGCTTGTCTATCACAACTTCAAGATTAGAAGATCCTGGCCCCTTTGCATGGCGCCATTTATTTCTCTGTCTTCCATCCTTTTCTCCACCTAACCCTTGCCTGACTCTTCACCTTTGTTCTGTATTTGGCATTATCTGTTCCATCAGCCCCTCTCCAGAATGGAATGCTACCAGCAAACCTCATACTATAGGTAGAGAAGGGCAGCAACTCTCCCAATGATGAGGGCATTCCCCGTGGTAGCCAAAACATTGGATAAGAACCCTGGAGATTAAGAAGCTTCCAGCTGAAATTAGCTATGCTATCTGTCTCTGAGTTCAAGTCAAATCTTTTAGATGCACCAGCTTGGCTCTGCTTATTAATCTCCTAAATCTCAAGGACATGGCATGGGATAACTCATCCAGATGTGTCCAGGATTTTTTTTCTTTTTTCTTTTCGAAATTAACATCTATAAAATGTCATGCTAATCTGCTCACCAAATTCCAGTCATACTGACTTTAAAAACCAGTTAACATTTCCAACCTGTATTTAGTCCATTTTCACACTGCTATAAAGAAATACCTGAGACTGGATAATTTATAAAGGAAAGAGGTTTAATTGACTCACAGTTCCACATGGCTGGGGAGGCTTCAGGAGACTTACAATAACGGTGGAAGGCAAAGGGGAAGCAAGGACTTTCTTCACATGGCAGCAGGAGACAGAAGAGAGTGAAGGGAGAAGAGCCTCTTACAAAACCATCAGTTCTTGTGAGAACTCACTCATTATCATGAAAACATCATGGGGTAAACCAACCCCATGATCCAATCATCTCACACCAGGTCCCTCCCAGGATTATGGGGATTGCAATTCGAGATGAGATTTGGCTGGGGACACAGCGCAAACCATATAATTCTGCCCCTGGCCCCTCCCAAATCTCATCCTCACACTTCAAAACACAATCATTCCCTTCCGACAATCCCCCAAAGTCTTAACTCAATCCAACATTAACTCAAAAGTCCAAGTCCAAAGTCTTATCTAAGACAAGGAAAGCCCCTTCCACCTATAAGCCTGTAAAATCAAAAGCAAGTTAGTTACTTCCTAGATAAAATGGATGTACAAGCATTGGGTAAACACACTCATTCCAAATGGGAGAAATTGGCCAAAATAAAGGGGCTACAGTTCCATGCAAGTCTGAAATCAAATAGGACAGTCATTAAACCTTAAAGTTCCAAAATGATCTCCTTTGACTCCATGTCTCACATCCAGGGCACACTGATGCAAGAGGTGGGCTCCCATAGCCTTGGGCAGCCACCCCTGTGGCTTTGCAGGGTATAGTCCCCCTCTCTGCTTTCATGGGCTTGCACTGAATGTCTTCAGCTTTCTGAGGCACACAGTGCAAGCTGTCAGTGGAGCTGCCATTCTGGGATCTGGAGGATGGTGGCCCTCTTCTCACAGCTCCACTAGGCAGTACCCCAGTAGGGACTCTGTGTGGGGGCTCCAACCCCACATTTCCCTTCTGCATTGCCCTAGCAGAGGTTCTCCATGAGGGCTCCGACCCTGCAGCAAATTTCTGCCTGGACATGCAGGTGTTTCCATACATCCTCTAAATCTAGGAGGGGGTTCCCAAGCCTCAATTGTTGACTTCTGTGCACCCACAGCCCCAATATCACATGGAAGCTTCCAAGGCTTGGAGCTTGTGCCCTCTGAAGCAATGGTCTGAGCTGTACCTTGGTCCCTTTTAGCCATGGCCGAGATGCAGGGGACCAAGTCCCAAGGCTGCACATAGCAATGGCCGACCCATGAAACCATATTTTCCTCCTAGGCCTCCGGGCCTCTGATGGGAGGGGCTGCTACCGAGATCTCTGACATGCCCTGGGGACATTTTCCCCATGGTCTTGGCAATTAACATTCTGCTCCTTGTTACTTATGCAAATTTCTGCAGCCAGCTTGAATGTCTCCCCAGAAAATGGGTTTTTCTTTTCTATTGCATGGTCAGGCTGCAAATTTTCCAAACTTTTATGCTCTCCTTACCTTTTAAACATAGGTTCCAATTTCACATCATCTCTCTCACATTCAGAGTTCCACAGGTCTCTAGGGCAGGGGCAAAATGCCAACAGTCTCTTTGCTAAGGCATAGCAATAGTGAGCTTTGCTCCAGTTCCCAAGAAGTTCCTTATTTCCATCTGAGACCACCTCAGCCTGGACTTCACTGTCTACATCATATCAGCATTTTGGTAAAGTCCATTCAACAAGTCTCTAGGAAGCTCCAAACTTTCCCACATCTTCCTGTCTTCTTCTGAGCCCTCCAAAGTGTTCCAACCTCTGCCTGTTATCCAAGGTTGCTTCCACATTTTCAAGTATCTTTATAGCAGTACCCTACTCTCTGCAGTATCAATTTCCTGTACTGGTCCGTTCTCACACTGCAATAAAGAAATACCCAAGACTGGGTGATTTATAAAGAAAAGAGGTTTAATTGACTCACAGTTGCACATGGCTAGGAAGGCCTCAGGAAACTTACAATCATGGCAGAAGGCAAGGGGCAAGCAAGGACCTTCTTCACAAGGCAGCAGGGGAGAGAAAAAGGGAGTGAAGGGAAAAGATCCCCTTATAAAACCATCAGATCTCCTGAGAACTCACTCACTATGATGAGAACACCATGCGGGAAACCACCGCCATGATCCAATCACCTCCCACCAGGTCCCTCCCCTAACAAATGGGGATTATGGGGATTAAAATTTGAGATGAGATTTAGGTGGGGACACAGAGCCTAACCATATCACAACCTTTCCTTTCATACTAAGCTGTTCAGCAGAGTAGGAGGCAGGTGAGAATGGGGTTGGGAATTTGACCTTTGGAGTCCAACAGACAAGGATTTGAGCCTTGGCTGCATCCTTTATGAGTTACATGACCTTAGCTGGGTTACTTTACTTCCCTAAGCCTCAGTTTTCATGAACACAAAATGAAGATACCTGCCTCAGAGAACTGTTGCATGGACAATGACAAAATGCAGATTATCTGGCTTATAGTAGACAATCAGAATTTGTCAAATGGGTCAATGAATTCTTTTTCTCTAAACTTCAGTAGTAGTGCCTATGAAGTCACATTTAAATTCTGTGTACTGTTTCACTATTGTAGTGTTCTTGAAACATTTTTTCACTGTGCAAACACCATCACCATACTGTTGAGTAGTAGCCCTAATATTTACATATTTATAAATTATAAATTATATAGACATACTATATACCAATTTGTTATATATACTATAAAACAAACCCAAAGCAGAAAAAAAGTTGGTATAATAATTTACAGATAGGAAAAAGGAAACTTTTTTTTTTTTTTGAGACGGAGTCTCGCTCTGTCACCCAGGTTGGAGTGCAGTGGCGCGATCTCGGCTCACTGCAAGCTCCGCCTCCCGGGTTCACGCCATTCTCCTGCCTCAGCATCTCCGAATAGCTGGGACTACAGGCTCCCGCCACTACGCCCGGCAAATTTTTTGTATTTTTAGTAGAGACGGGGTTTCACCGTGGTCTCGATCTCCTGAACTCGTGATCCGCCCGCCTCGGCCTCCCAAAGTGCTGGGATTACAAGCGTGAGCCACCGTGCCCGTCCAAAAAAGAAACATTTACAGAGAGAAAATTTCCTTCCCCTGCACCCTCAGGGGTGCACAAACCCCTACTTCAGAGACCACTGCACTTATGTTAATTTTTCAGTTTAAACTTTAGGACAACAAATTTATAAAATGAGCATTTATCCCTTTTGACAAATATTGTTTGTGGCAACAGGGGAAATAACCCAAAATAATAAGTCACAGCAAGTTGCAAAGTTGGCTTGACTCCCATAATACGCTGTTTTCTTCCTTTGCCTCAGTAGGTGATAATCATTTCAGCTCTGGGAACACTGAAAAATTAATATAAATTCTGATTGAAGGTATTTGTGGAACTTACATCAAAAGATTGAATAACTTTTTAATTAATACTTAGGCTGTTTACTAAATGTTATTTTATCCTTTCATGGAATAAAAATGCCTTAACTGGGTATTTCATTGTTAGACCTCACACGTGTACATGTGTGTATGTGTGTGTCTGTGTATGTATGTGGTGGGGAGAGCAGGGTGACTTCAGGGACTTTCTTAGTAATAACAAAAACACCACCTAGCATTGGTGTAACTATTTTTATTCCTTTCTAAGCACTGTCACTTATATTATATCAGGTAATTTTTTAAATGGAATAACAAAACAGGTACTATTCTCTCCATTTTACAACAACAAAACCAAGGCACAAAAACTGAAGTGAGTTTCCTCATATAATGTGGCAACTTAACAATAGAGAGGACATTCTAATAAAAAGTTATTTAACACTAGCTCAGTGCACTTTTCTGATACCAAACTGCTGAAATACACTGGATATTAAAATCTGCATCTTCTACGATGTGCAACTTTACACATATTTTTCTCATAAAGTACAAGGAATGTTATTTCTCCCAAGAAAATGTACAGTAATTTTAAGAGCATTTACTATATTTCACTTATGTAAAGGCTAGGAGGGGTAAGTATCCTTTTCTCACAAAATTACATGTCATGACATTTCTGCCATTTAAGATTACAAAACTCACTGACCAAACACCATTTAGAGACAGAGTGATCTCTATTATTAACATGAAAAAGATGAAATTCTGAAAAAGGGCTCTTTTGGACTCAGAGTGCTGAGGAAGGCGCAGTGAAAAATAACCACAACCATAACAATAACAATAATAATAAAGTTTTCTACATCAAACATGTCAAATCCTTCTGACTCTTCTGATATTCTGCTTTGAAATAAAGGAACCCAATTACTTCCTATATGAGAACCCTCATATATAGTTTAATTGCTCTTCAAATCTGAAACCTCTGACTGAATTATGTTTCTCAACATTTTCAGGTGGCACTATGAGGCCAGGATTACAGAAATGATAGTAAGCAAAGCCACATCTGAAAATTCACAAAAATTATCAAGGAAAAATTCACTGCAGCTAGCAACTGTTAAGATGCCTGTATTAGTCTCCTTGCTACTGTGACAGTACCACAAACTTCGTGGTTTAAAACAACACAAATCTATTTCATAGTTCTGGAAGTCGAAAGTCCAAAATGGGTCTCACTGGGCTAAAATCAAGGTGTCAGCAGGGCTGTATTCCTTCTGGAGGCTTTAGGAAGAACTTGTTTTCTTGTCTTTTCCAGCTTACAGAAGTCACTTGTTTCATGGTCTCCTCCTTCAAAGCCAACAATTACATCACTCCAACCTCTGCTTCTGTCCTGACTCCTCAGACGCTGACTCTGCTGACTCTCTTCTATCTTTAGGACTTTGTGGTTACATTGGGTCCAGCTCTATAATCCAGGATAGTATTGCCACCTCAAGGTCCATCACTTCATTATTACAGGCTCCAGAAATTAGGACATGGACATCTTTGGCCAGGGGGTCTATTATTTTGCCTAACATAATGCTCAATAGCTAATGGCAGACATGAACAGGGAGTACTCAGTTCCACACATCTTGGTATAATGGAAAATGGAGGGGGTTTGGAGGCATGTGTGCCTAGGCTAGGGTTTAGACTCTAGCATTCAGCAGTTATGTGATTGATTACAAATTATTCAATGTTTAGCAAACAATTTCATCATCTGTAAAGTTGTTGTAATATCTACATTTAAGGATTATTGGGGGGATTAAACAAAGTAACAAATGTGAATACAACTAGGACTGAGGTTAGCAAACAAATAAAGAAAGATTTTTAATAAATGGCAATTTACCTTCCTTTCCATGTTTAGGTTTTGCAGCTTGAATAACAATCGTTATTTCCTTAGTAAGAAGTGTATTCATTTTCTGGCCTATCCTTGCGTCATTAATATCCTTTTCTACTAAGAAGTTTTAAATACTTTTATTTCAGCGTGACCATAAGCAGGGGATAAGTTTGCAATGATTTGGATGCTTAATTTTAATTCAAGATAAATGATCACTCTGAATATGTATCTATTTTTCACACTACAGTGAATTGGGGTTTTAGATGAGTTTATAGAGTTTTTAAAGGTTGTGACAAGAAATTCAACATTTTTATAATTTAATAGTTTTCTTTGCTCTTTTAAAGAGACTTTCCTCATTCATTATGTAAAAAGGCACAAATTTCCTTTTACTATAGCTTTGAGATTCACTCCCACCACACACATACTTGTGATTAGTAATTAATAATTGTCATCACTATTAGAAAGCTTGTCTCATTCCAACCATTAGGGCATAATTCACTGGCTTCTCTAGGTGATTTATCACAAAGCTTCTTAAAAGTGACTTTTGCCTAAAATATGAAGATATGGTTCCTATTATTTTCAGCAACCACCTCTCGCAGGATTCAAAGAAGAACATGTCTCCTATTCTTAAAAAACAGCAGTTTTGTTAAATGACCTCAAGTGCTAACCTAGTAGAATTTAACGTGAACTTGGCTAGACAAGAGATAAATGACCTAGCAATGATATCATGGCATATATGATAACTCCCTCATGTCCAAACGCTGTCCCTCCTCCCACTACCACTTATGATACAATAATGGTCCACTGGGAAGCTCTCATTTACCATCCAGAAATAGAACCTTCTTCTGAGCAGGCTGTTAGGTATAGCAGGTGTACGTGTTAAAGATCAGAAAATGCTTCCACACATCCATTGGTATTTGCTTTCCTCTGCTGGACAATCTCCAGTAAAGAATAGTAAACTTGGTACTCCAAATTTCTAATATGCTGTCCAAAATACTCAGTGAAACTAATGATTGTTTTACTACTTAGGAAAAAAAGAAAGCCTAATAAGATATATAAAGGAATGTGCCTTTTATTCTTCTAGGTACTTTTGTTATATTCAAAAGTTCTTGATTTCCCAAAAGCCACTATTTCCTTCCCTAGGTAGCAAGATTTGAGGTCATTTGAAGATATTTGCTTTTCAACATTAGGACCAAAATACAACACACAGCAGAATATTAGCAAGTATTTTTTTAGGAAAACACTTTTGTGGTTCCTCACTCATCCACACACAAAATTGAGGAAAGATGAGGGATACATTCTTCAATATCTAAAATAACAAGATGATATATAATCAGAAATAGTTAAGGGGAACAATGCACTATATAGGATTCAATTTATAAGCTTTTGTAATAATTTAAATGATGCTGATAAATGTTTTAAAAAATATTTGCTACACTTATTACCTGCAAAGTCCAGGGCTGAGATTCAGCTATGATCTGGGGGAGAGGGAGAGACAGACATATGAACAAGTCCTGACTCTTCTAATACAGCAGCCCTGCTCCACCAGCCCTACCAGAGCCAAGCACCATTGCTGCTGCAACTGCTTTCTTACCTCTATACCCGTTCTGCTGATGCTTCCATTGCTTCTATCACTTTCCACTGATTGATAATCTGCAATGAACCAGGAGCATGGCATAGAGTATCCTATAAATATTTTTCTGTATGCTCACTTTTTTTTTTGTCAAACCAGCGCCTGATCCTTTTCCTTACCCTAAGTCTAGGGAAAAACCCAGTAGCTTGTTTGGGCCATTTCAGTTTGTTTATTCTGCCTTCCTCTGTGTGAGGCTAAATAGAAGTCTTCACAGTCCTCCAGGCTGCAGGCTGGAGACATAGAAGCCTCTGTGTGGGGCCCTTTCACTGACAATGCCCCTCAGTCCCCAGAGCTGGTATCAAAGCTCTTTGAAGGGGAATGCAAATTACCTCCCTTCTTGACCTTAATTATAGTATCTCAAAAATGTATAATCTCCACATACATTTTTAAAGACACTAGAATTAAGATCAAGAAGTCCCTCACATGCGTTTTAAACTGCTCTTAAATATGAAACAGTCTGATGCTTTGGTAGGTATGAGCATGAAATACAGGCAGTCTTTCCTTCTACTGTCCAGCAAGATCACATTTCACTTCCATCAAACAGGGAATTCAAAGTAGTAAACAAATTATATTCAAAACAGTAAACTAGCGTATGTAACAACAACAACAAAGCATGTACAAATCCTCCCTTTCACAATATACAAAGCAAAGGAACATCTCACATGCATTTTTCCAGTCCCATGCACAACTCTCCAAACATTTCAAATTACATTTATGCAAGTGCTCTATTGCAAATTAAAACAGAATCAACAACATTGCCAGTAAATCCTAAAGTGTCGATAGTGAAGAGAGTTTTAGGTGCCCAGAGAGCCAATGTGTTCAAAAGATTAAACATTTACATTTGAAAAGCAAAGCCTTGTGAAAAACTATTTCAAAATAAAAGAAACATTTAAATTTAAAATATAGATGAAATTGGTAAAAATTGTCTCTGCTGAATGGCCTTAAAAATACTGTTTCTTAACAGAATTTTGGTTTATAAACCAAAATTCCACTCTATTGTGCTTGAAAACTAGATACCATCACCAATACTAGTAAACCATCAATTTAACATCTAGTATGTTTCAGACCCTTGGTTTGCAACTGACATTTATCTTATTTAATTTCTACATTAGCCCCATGAAGTGACAATTCACCTGCTTTTACAATTGGAGAAGAATATAAAACTTAATGATATAAAGCCACTTGCCCAAGGATAAACACAGCCAGAAAGTATGTGAATAGAGATGTTATAAATTAGACTGGTCTCAGTCTAAAACTATACTGCCCTTCTAATTAATTATCTTATACAAATGTGGCTGGGGAGCCAAGATGGCCGGCTAAGCACAGCCAGGAGCAACATTTCCCGTCAAGAGACAGGGACACAGGGAAGACTGAAACACTCTCTGAGCAGATCTTTGGAGAGAAGGCAATGAGTGGATGGAAGGAAGACACAGAGGATGGGCTGAAGGGAAAGGATGCTAGGAACCCTGCACAGGGCTGCTGAGCAAAGGGACTCATTCCTGGGCTCCAGCGTCTCCTGGGGAAAGAGTGAGATGAACAGCCGAGGTATGGCCTGCTCTCACCGTGGACCTCCAGAATCCTATCAGCAGGAGACCCCATGACCTCCACAGACACTTACCCTGGCAGGGAGAGCTGCTGGGAGAGGTGGCAGGAGCAGGACTCCAGCCTGTGCACAGAGGGTTTGGCATGGGAGTGGCTGCAGTGGAGCACAGCCAGGGACACCTATGCTCCTCTAGAAGACATTAGCCTAGGGGTGACTGTCAGACCTGGACACAGCACAGTGGTCTTCCTTGTGAGATGGGGCTAGTCTGATCTGAGCACTACCCTGTCTTCTGGCCTCTCCTAGGGCTCCAGACTGGTTGCACCCACTTGCAGTGCAGCCTCAGATGCCCAAACAGGGTGCTTCCTGGAAAACTTTATCATAGCTCCTTTGCTGGCAGACTGCACCTGACTGTCAGAGAGTTCCAGTGCACTGGAACCGGCTGAAACACACAGGGCTGCCACGGCCTTTCCCCACCACAACTTCCCTCTGCTGGTGCCAGCACACCCTGACACCCAACCCCATGCCGCCACCACTGGCACAAATGCCAGACAACCTGTTCCCCCAGTGCCCTGACCCTGTCATGTCACCACCACCACAACCACCTGCATGAGCAGGTGCAGGAATGCCACTGCCCTGCTTCCACTGGTCCCACATCCCAGGCAATTCACATACACACTGAGCATTGCTGCAATCACTGGCATGTGCAAGCGAGCACAAATTCCACTGCCAACACCTTGATGAAGTGATTTAGTGGGCAGCCCTCATCGGAGTGTTGTGGCCAGCAGACTGGGAACACTTTGGCCCCTCCAGTGCAGCAGGTTCCTAACCTTTACAGGCCAGAGAACAAAGCTAGGGCCCCACTGCCAGCCCCCCAGAGTTAGAGCACATAGTCCAGGAGTGCTGAGCTGAGCCTTGGCCTCATAAAATCTTCCAGAAATGATGCCAGTTGACTGTACCTACCTTATAGCACAATCAAACTCCCAAGGGTATCAAAGATGAAAAAGCAAAAAAACCTCATCCAAAGGACAGCAGCCTCAAAGACTGAAGAAACATCAGCCCATACACATGAGAAAGAACCAGTGTAAGACCTGTGGCAACTCAGAAAACCAGAGGGTCTTCCTACCTTCAACCAGCCATGCTAGTTTGTCAGCAATGGTTCTTAACCAGACTGAAATGGCTCAAATGACACATAGAATTCAAAATATAGATAGGAACAAAGATCATCCATATTCAAGAGAAAATCAAAACCCAATCCAAGAGATCTGAGAAGTACAATAAAATGATACAGGAGCGAAAAGATAAAATGGCCACTTTAAGAAATGATCTGATAAAGCTGAAAAGCTCACTTTAAGGATTACATAATATAATCCTAAGTACTAACGGCAGAATTGACAAAGCCAAAGAAAGAGTCTCAGAACTCGAAGACCACCTCTCCAAAATATTTCAGTCAGACAAAAATAAATAAAAACGAGTAAAAAAGAATGAGCAAAACCTCCAAGAAATATAGGATAATGTAAAGAGACCAAATCTACAATTCATTAGCATCCCTAAAAGAGAGAGAGAAAAAACAAGCAACTTAGAAAATGTATTTGAAGATATCTTTCATGAAAATTTCCCCAGCCTTGCTAAAGAGGCCAACACTAAAATTTGGGAAATGTGGAGAACCCCTGTGAGACACTATATGAGATGACCATCCCCAAGACACATAGTCCTCAGATTCCATGAGATAGATATGAAAGAAAAACTCTTAAAAGCATCTAGAGAGAAGGGGTTGGTCACCTAAAAAGAGATCATCATCAAGCTAACAGTGGATCTTTCACCAGAAACCCTACAAGCAGAAGAGTTTGGGGGCCTATATTCAGCATTCTTAAAGAAAAAAAAAATCCAACAAAGAATGTCATACCTAACCAAACTAAGTTTCATAAGCAAAGGAGAAATAAGATCCTTTTTAGACCAGCAAATGGTACAGGAATTCATTACCACAAGATCTGCCTTACAAGAAGTCCTTAAAAGAGTGCTAAACATGGAAACAAAGACCATTACTGGTCACCACAAAAACACATTTAAGTACATAGACCATTGACATTATAGAGCAACTACACAATCAAGTCTGCATAATAACCAGCTAACAACACAATGACAGGATCAAACCCACACATATCAATATCAACCTTAAATGTAAACAGTAGAAATGCCCAAATAAAATGCACAGAATGTCAACTTGGATAAAGAAGCAAGACGCAACTGCATGCTGGCTTCAAGAGGCCCATCTCACATGCAATAACCCCCATAGGCTCAAAGTAAAGAAATGGAGAAAAATCTGCCAAGCAAACAGAAAACAGAAAAGAGCAGAGCTTTCTATTCTAGTATCAGACAAAAAAGACTATAAATCAACAACAACAATTTAAAAAGACAAAGAAGAGCATTACCTAATGGTAAAGGACTCAATTCAATGAAAAGACCTAATTATCCTAAATATGTATGCACCTAACACAAGGGCACCCAGCTTCATAAAGCAAGTCCTTAGAGACCTATGAAGAGACCTAGATAACTAAACAATAATAATGGGAGGCTTAAACACTCCACTGATAGTATTAGATCATCGAGGGAAAAAACTAACAAAGATATTCAGGACCTATACTCAGCACTTGACCAAATGGAACTAACAGACATCTACTGAACTTGACACCCCAAAACAAGAGCATATACATTCTTCTCTTCTGCACATACCACATACTCTAAAATCAAGCACACATTTAGCCAGAAAACAATCCTCAGAAAATTAAAAAAAAAACCCTGAAATTATACCAACCACATTCTCAGAGAACAGTCTAATAGAAAAGACATTAATACTAAGAAAATCTCTGAAAACCACACAATTATATGGAAATTAAACAATCTGTTACAGAATGACTTGCGTAAACAGTGAAATTAAGGCATAAATCAAGAAATTATTTGAAACTAATGAGAATCAGTTCACCACATACCAGAATCTCTGGGACACAGCTAAAGCAGACTGAAGAAAAATGTTTATAGTGATAAATGCCCACATCAAAAAGTTAGAAATATCTCAAATTAACAACCTAACATCACACCTAGAAGAAATAGGAAAAGAACAGCAACCAACTCCCAAAGCTAGCAGAAGACAAGAAATAACCAAAATCAGAGCTGAATCAAATGAAATTGAGATGTGAAAAACCATACAAAAGTTCAACAAATTCAGAAGTTTGCTATTTGAAAGAATAAATAAGAGAGATAGACCACTACCTAGATTAATAAAGAAAAAAAGAGAGAAGATCTAAATAAACACAAACAGAAATGACAAAGGGGACATTACCACTGACCCCACAGATATGCAAAATACCCTCAGAGACTATTATGAACACCTCTAGGCACAAAAACTAGAAAACCTAGAGGAAATGAATAAATTCCTAGAAACATACAATCTTCCAAGACTGAACCAGGAAGAAACTGAAATCCTGAACAGACCAAATGAGTTCCAAAATTAAATCAGTAATAAAAAGCCTACCAACCAGAAAAAGCCCAGGACCAGATAGATTCACAGTCAAATTCTACCAGGTGTACAAAAAAGTGCTGATACCATTCCCACTAAAACTATTCAAAAAAATTGAGGAGGATGGACTCCTCCCTAAATCATTCTATGAGAGCAGCATCATCCTGATACCAAAACCTAGCAGAGCCATAACAAAAAAAAAAAAAAAAAAAAAGAAAACTTCAGGCCAATAGCCTTGATGAACATAGATGCAAAAATCCACAACAAAATACTAATAAACCAAACCCAGCAGCACATCAAAAAGCTAATGCACTACGATCAATAGGCTTTATCCTTGGGAAGCAAGGTTGGTTCACCATATGCAAATCAATTATTGTCACTCATCACATAAACAAAACTAAAACCAAAACCTTATGATTTTCCTAATAGATAAAGAAAAGGCTTTTGATAAAATTAAATATCTCTTCATGTTAAAAAAAACTCAATAAACTAGGCACTGAAGGAACATATCTCAAAATAATAACAGCCATCTACAACAAACTCTCAGCAAACATACTAAATAGGCAAAAGCTGGAAGCATTCCCCTTGAGAACGGGAACAAGACAAGAATGCCCACTCTCACCACTCCTATTCAACATAGTACTGGAAGTCCTAGCCAGAACAATCAGGAAATAGAAAGAAATAAAAGGCATCCAAATAGGAAGAGAGGAATCAAACTATCCCTGTTTGCAGATGATGTGACTCTATAGTTAAAAACCTCACATAGCCTCTGCCCAAAAGTTCTTACATCTGATAAACAACCTCAGCAAAGTTTCAGAATACAAAATCAGTGTACAAAAATCAGTAGCATTTCTATACACCAACAACATTCAAGCTGAAAGCCAAATCAAGAACTCAGTCACATTCACGATAGCCATAAAAAGAATAAAATACCTGGAATATAACCAACCAGGGAGGTGAAAGATCTCTACAAGGTTTACAAAACACTGCTCAAAGAAATCAGAGACAATACAAACAAATGGAAAAACATTCCATACTCATGAATAGGAAGAATCAATATTGTTAAATGGCCATACTTCCCAAAGCAACATATAAATTCAGTGCTATTCCTATCAAACAACCAATGGCATTCTTCACAAAATTAGAAATAACTATTTTAAAACTCATACAGAACCAAAAGAGAGTTGAATACTCAAAGAGAAAAGAACAAAGCAGGAAGCCTCACATTAACTAACTTCAAACTATACTATAAGACTACAGTAACCAAAACAGCATGATATTGGTACAAAAATAGAGGAATAGACCAATGGAACAGAATAGAGAACCCAGAAATAAAGCCACATACCTACAACCATCTGATCTTTGTTTAAGTCAACAAAAACAAGCAATGGGAAAAAGACACCCTATTCAATCAATGGTATAACTGACTAGCCATATGCAGAACTTTGAAACTAGACCCGTTCCTTACAGCATATACAAAAAATCAACTCAAGATGGATTAAAGCTAAATGTAAAACCTAGAACTCTAAAAACCCTGGAAGATCATCTAGGAAATACCATTCCGGACATAGGCCCTGGCAAACATTTCATGACAAAGATGCCGAAAGCAATTGCAACAAAACCAAAAATTTACAAACAACTAATTAAACTAAATAGCTTCTGCATAGCAAAAGAAACTTTCAACAGAGTAAACAGGCACTATACAGAATGGGAGAAAATTTTTATAAACCATATATCCAACAAAGGTCTATTATCCAGAATCTACAGGGAACTTAAACAAATTAACAAGGAAAAAACAAATAACCCCATTAAAAAGTGGGAAAAGGACATGAACAGACACTTTCCAAAAGAAGACATACATACTGCCAACAAGCACATGAAAAAATGCTCATCATCATTAATCATTTGAGAAATGGAAATCAAAACCATAATGAGGTACCATCTTATACCAGTCAGAATGGCTATTATTAAAAAGTCAGAAAATAACAGATGCTGGCAAGGTTACAGAGAAAAGGGAATACTTATACACTGCTGGCAGGAATGTAAATTAGTTTGGCCATTGTAGAAAGAACTTTGGCGATTTCTCAAAGAACTTAGAACTACCATTTGACCCTCAATCTCATTATTGGGTACATACCCAAAGGAATATAGGAATATATATATTTTCCACCATAAAGACACATGCATGTTCAGTGTAGCAGTATTCACGATAGCAAAGACATGAAATCAACCTAAATGCCCATCAATGGTAGACTAAATAAAGGAAATGTAGTACATATTCACCAAGGAATATGTACTACATATGTACTACTGTTTTTTATGTAACCATAAAAGTGAAAGAAATCATGTCCTTTGCAGAAACATGGATGGAGCTGGAGGTCATTACTGTAAGTGAACTAACGCAGGAACAGAAAGCCAAATACTGCATGACCTTACTTATAAGTGGGAGCTAAACATTGAGTACACATGGACACAAAGAAGGGAACAGTAGACAGTGGGGCCTACTTGAGAGTGGAGGGTGGCAGGAGGGTGAAGATAAAAATACGCTTATAGTGTACTATGCTTAGGACCTGAGCAATGAAATAATCTGTACACCAAACTCCTATGATGCACAATTTACCTATATAACAAACCTGCACATGTACCCTGACCCTAAAAGTGTAAAAAATAATAAATAAATAAAAATATGGGTTCTTCATAGAGTTTAAAAAATATTTGTTTTTGCTCTTAAGCTATATTCGTTATATTTTTAAATTATGCTTTTTTCTTGAAATATTTTAAAGTAAAATTATTAGTCAACTAGGGATTCCCAAAAGCCAGTCAAGGAATTGGTAGAATGAGTAAAGCAAATTGCTTTCTCTAACGTGAGTGGGCTTCATCCAACTGGTTGAAGACCTGGATAGAATAAAAGGCTAAGTGAAAAAAGAATTCCTTCTCTCTGCCTGGCTGTCTTTGAGCAGGAACATTGTTCTTATCCTACCTTTGGACTTATACTCAGACTGGAACTTATACCCAGACTGGAACTTATACCAACAGCTCTCCTAGTTCAGGCCTTCAGACTTGGACTAGAAGCATACAACCAGCTCTCCTGGGTTTCCAGCTTACCAACTGCAGATCCAAGGACTTCTCAGCTTCCATAATCATGTAAGCCAGTTCTTTACAGTAGAGTTTATCTATCTATCTATCTATCTATCTATCTATCTATCTATCTATCTATCTATCTATCTATCTATCTACTCCTCTTTGTTATGTTTCTTTGGAGAACTCACACTCCATCAGTGTCCGATTTCTCTCTTTTGTAACAGCATCATATACATATGTCTAGATGAACAGCAACAACCTTCAACAAAAGAGCCAGGCAGATCATCTTCAGAGTGCTACTCTCCATCTAAAAATATCTACTTTCATTATCTTAGAATCACTCAACTTTGACACTAAGACCTGATAGACCATGACTGTTATCTGTTCTTCAAAGGAATACATTTTGTTTTTACAACCTAATAGTTCAGTATTGGGCAATAAAGGGAGACCCTGTCTCTACAAAAATATAAGAAAAATTAGCCAAGTGTGGTGGCACATGCCTGTGGTCCCAACTACTCATGAGGCTGAGGTGTGAGGATCACTCAAGTCTGGGAGGTTGAGGCTTTGGTGAGCCATGATTGTGCCACTGCACTTCAGTCTGAGTGACAAAGACCCTGTCTCAAACAAACAAACAAAAAAAAACCAAACCAAAACAAAACACAAAAGCTTCATTGGAAGGCCACCTTTCTTGAAAACAATAAAACAATTATGAGACAGTTGTGAGGTACCTACAATATTTTTTTAATTTAAAAATTTAATTAATAAAATGTATGTTTTAGACCAGTTTTAGGTTCACCAGTAAAACTGAGTAGAAAGTATAGAGAGTTCCACATACCTCCTTCCCCCTCCGCAAGCATAGCCTACTCCATCAACATGCCCCACCAGTATGGCAAAATTGCTGAACCAACATTTACACATCATTATCCACCAAATCCAAAGTTTATGTTAGGGTTCACTCCTGGTGTTGTATATTCTGTGGGTTTTTATAAATGTATGATTATTTGTATCTACCATTACAGTATTATATAGAATAGTTTCACTGCCTTAAAAATCCCCTGTGCTCCATCTATTATCCCTCCTTCTCTCAAGTCTCTGCCAAACACTGACCTTTTATTGTCTCCATAGTTTTGCCTTTTCCAGAATGTCATATAGTTGGATTCATAGAATAGATAGTCTTTTTAGACTGGCTTCATTCACTTTGTAATATAAATTCAAGTTTCCCCCATGCATTTTCAGGGCTTGATAGCTCATTTCTTTTTATTACAAACTAATATTCCATTTTATGAACATAGCATAGTTTACCTATTCACCTACTGAGTGACATCTTGGTTGCTCCACATTTGGAAATTATGTGCCGTATTTTTTAGAGAATGTTTTTGAGTAATTAGAATAAAAATTAAAAGGTACTCCAAAGTAATAGTGACAGGAATTATTAGAAAGAAACCCATTCTTGCAAGTTTTATTTGATGTCTAGAAAATGGCACAAGTATTTTCAATAGAAATTATAATCATATTTATTACCTCACAATGAAATCATAAATTTTATCTAAAAATGAAATCATGTTTGTCTACATTGTATTGTGTTTCTATCAGTGCTCCTCCAAGTAGTCTGTCTGTGAACTGCTCCTTAAACATCTGGGACAAGATCAGAAATCCAGTTACCAGCACACAAATGAACTTACTACATGCTTCCTCAAGAAAGACTTCCTGTCAAAAAATTCCCATTGAACTGACACAGTGTGTCACAATGTAGTTCATTTACATTCTGTAGCTCATCAGCATGGATAGTTAATAGGCACTTTGCAGACTTGCACTTATCCACGGACCACACTTTGAGTAGCATCAATTAATAGTTTTATATAACACCCTTAGAGTTAGCCTTCCTTTCCCAACTCTTTAATAGTACCACTTTGTTGAATTTTTCTGAGTCCTCCTCAGTCTTCTGCAGAATATGTCAACCTCCTGAAACCCTTTCCTTTTCTGGCTTTGATTAAAATGTACACTTTGCTTATGTTTTTATCTTTGCCTTTTCCTTCTTTGTCCCATTGGCCATCTTTGCATTCTTTTTCTACCACCCAAGTAAAAGCATCCTTTAGGTTCTGATCACAGACATTCTTTTCCTGCTCTCTTTCCCTCCTCATGTACAGTCTCTATTCCTGAAGTGTCAACAATCATCTCTATGCAGAAGCTGTAGCAGTGATGTTTTCGGAGCCCTTGCAACATCCGGCACAAACTTTTTTGCATGTAGTAGATGCTCGGTAAATGTCTATGAAATTGAGATAATGGTGAATTATGTGCATGTGGTTTATTTGTTCTTACCACATTAAGAACCATAATAAAGAAGCACATTTATTTAGGAAGTACCAATAGCTACTGTAATAAAAATATTAAATAAGATAAAATATTAATACTAACTAGAATCTAAAAAATTAAAATTCAAATGTTTGAAAAACATTTAAAACAAAAATATTAGAGGCAAATTATCTTATAGCTTCACAGAGAAAAATAAAGTTGTCATCAGAAAAAGAAAATAGCAGGGAAAAAATGGTCCTAATACCTGGATTTTTACTTTTTATACTGTCAGGAATTGTTCACTTCAAAATTCCATCAAATATGGTGAAAACAGATGAGTACAATCTGGAAATAAATTATTTTATTGATGTTTTTGATATCAAAATTCAAACAAAAATGGAAAGTAACTCTTTTTTTTTTTTTTTTTTTTTGAGACAGAGTCTTACTCTGTCAATCAGGCTGGAGTGCTGTGGCACAATCATGGCTCACTGCAGCCTCGACTTCCCAGGCTCAAATGACCCTCCCACCTTAGCCTCCCAAGGAGCGAGGACTACAGGCATGTGTGACCATACCCAGCTAATTTTCTAATTTTTTTGTAGAGATGGGGTGTCCCTATGTTGCACAGGCTGGTCTTGAACTCCTGGGCTCAAATGATCCTCCTGCCTCAGCCTCCTAAAGTGTTGAGATTACAGGCATGAGTATCCATGCCCAAGGGAAATATACTTTTTGAAAGCAACATACATTTGTATCACTTCCCCAAAGCCTTGTTAATCTGCCTATTAGATGCCTCCTTAAATTTTTTTTCTTCTTAGGATCTTCATAATATCTTCAAAGGTAATAAATTCTTCAGCCATATTCTTCAATTTCTAACTAACATTGTTCTACTTCTTAATGATTTCTATAAACAGATTTTATAAAATTAAGTGTAAGCCAAAGTATTCATTTGATGGAAAATAATGATCAGTTTACTATGTAATGCATAATTCATATACTGTAAGAATGATACTCTGGTGCCTCTGTGATCAATACATGAAATACAGGTGTCAGAGAAAGAAAAGAACATAACATGTGCAAATATGCAAGAATTAGCAATGCTGTTGTTTTTGGCATAAACATCCACTTATCACAGGACTCAGTAGTACTTGCTTGGCCTCAAGCAAAGTAATTAATCACAGGGCAGGACAGTGTAAAATTGACTAAGGAAAATATTGAACATCATGAGATTTAATTTTAGTGACATTCATGCACCAATTAGATAACTGCAGGGTAATGCTTTGCTATTTAGGACAGTGGTAAATATTTATATGCTTACAGTAACCATAAAAAAGCTAAACTAAAAATAATCACTATATGTATTAAAGGACTTGGTGTTATTTTACTATTATTTTTATTTATTTTTTTCTGAAAAAGAGATTTAGTGTACGTTGTTCCAAGTTAAAATTTAATTTTTGAGAACTGTTTTAATCAGAATGTGACAATATTCCTGCAGATCAAACGAGCAGATTCTAATTACAGCATCAAGCCCAGGGACTGCTTAGTATGTGCCCAGAAGAAAGCTGTGGTGTGGATGACTGAATGAAAGACTGAAACTGACTACTAAAAGGCTTTTAATATTCATATAGTATTTGACAGTTTACAAAGTATATTTATTTTTAATTTTAGTTTTTAAGTAAAAGGATAATTTACTGGAAGTATACTAGAGGTTTACAGACTCAATGGAGGTTGAGGAGCAGGCTAGGAATAAGGCAGAAGGCTGTACAGTCTTGGGGGCTGGAAGCAAAAATAACTGTCAGTGTTATGCTGCCATTTATCCTTTACGTAATAAACACCACGTGTCACTACATGTGATTTCTGAGAAGCAGAAATGGTAATGAAGAGTCTACAAAGCAACCAAATAGGAAACAACATGAATCCAACATTGATTCCATTTACATATTTTAAAATCAGCAGTACTGTTACCTTGAAGCTGTTTTTGATTGGTTGGTTTGTAAGTTTTTTATGGTTTGTATGGTTGTTTGTATGTTTTGTAGTCTCAGCTACTTGAGAGGCTTAAGCAGGAGGATCTCTTGTATGGTTTTTTTTTGTTGGCATGACTGTTTGTTCATGTATTTTGTGCACTCCTGTACAACGGTGTAACCATGGCTCACTACAGCCTCCACCTGGGCTCAAGCGATCCTCCTGCTAAGCCTCTCAAGAAACTGAGACTGCAGGTGCATGCCACTACACCCAGCTAATTTTTTTTTATAGAGACAGGGTCTCACTATGCTGTCCAAGCTGGTCTCAAACTCCTGAGCTCAGGCAATTCTCCCCATTGGGCCTTCCAAAGGGCTGGGATTACATTTACGAGCCACCATGCCTGGCCACCTTCAAGTCTTTATAGGACACTTTCTCAGGAAATAAGACAAACTAATGTCTTAAACAATGCATACATATCTGGGTGTTTTAGGGGATAAATTATGGAGAGGGGTTTGGGAGGGCCCACCCACATGACACAGCAAGAAACTATTCCAATCAGATAGCAACAGGGAGAATGAAGATGGTCTGTGTGGGCCAGGCACTGTGGGTTCTAGGGTACAAACAACAGAAAGGAAAAGACACTGGCTCCAGCCTCAAGGAGGACAGACATCTTCATACACATAGCCTTCCTCATTTGCTCGCTCAATGGTACGGCTTCTTTCCAAATGTCTTGTGCCTGCTCTTTTCCCAACACTCTCCAGACCTCAAGCCTTTGGTCAGCATGAACATCCCTTTGCTCCCATGCTCCCTGACCCTCAACCACACTCACTCTTGTCTTTCCTCCCTCTCGCCATCTATCACAATGTCCTGTTTACCTACCTCCCAACCCATTCCTCAAACATACCCTCTTCTCTCCAGCCATCTGCTCCTTGCTTACTTCAGGCCATCATCAGCTCTTACTTAATCACTTTTCATGCCCCTAATGTGAATTATTAAAATTTGGGCCTCCTGTTCTTTATTTTTAAAATAGAGATGACAGTAATACCCATCTTACAAGTTTCTCTAGAGGATTAAATGAGTTTGATACACATAAAACATTTAGAATAGTTGCCTGAGAACAGTAAGTGCTCAATTAATTATTATTTAATATTAATTAGTTATTATTGTTACTGCTTGAGAATGTTGAAGAGGGGAAAAGGGATAAAAATAAGGTTTGAGCCCAAAATACCAAGCCAAAACCCATATACCAATTACATTATATTGCAGTCATTTGGTCAGTTGTTTCTAACTCCTACCAGACTACGAATTCATTCAGTGTCTAGAAAATGGTAGGTATGTAACAAATACTTATTGAATTTTTAAAAACCTATTTATTTCTAATTACATATTATACTCATTTATAGTCTTTTATGTAATTTTAATCAAATAGCAACTAGAAAGTAGGATTATAAAATACATGAAACACAGATTGTTGTTATTGTTGTTGTTTTAATGATGGGATTTATGCCCTTTTCTCAATTCAAAAAATTACATAAGCAGGAGCACGCCCAGCCTCTAAAGGAAAAAGATGCTCAAATATTTAATTTTCCAAAATGTCATATTTGAATCACTTTACCAACACATATACGAAGTTATGTTAGACAGTCAAGACATCTGTTTCCCTGGCCAGAAACTGTAGGCGTTCATGGAGATTTAAGCTGGAGATAGCAAATGTTAGACAACAGCTTCCAGAACCTACAGAGTGGCCCGCAGCCCAGGGCTGCCCACGCTGGGCCCTGTAACTTATGTGTTCCCACTGTCAGAGGGGCTTCCAAGGAAGCAGGGAGAAGAGGCTGACTTGTCCCCACCACTTGAGGCCCCTCATTTCTCTTGCTATCTCTGTTTCAATACTCCCTTACTTAATAGTGTTCAACAGTAGTTTGATGGACTTCACTAGTGTTTAGTTGGTCACAATCTCTCTGAGATGTTACTGGTAAGGGGGCTGCCACACATAGTACATAATCTTTAATTCCTTGAAGGTGACAAGGTGAAAGTATTAAGATTTCAAAAAAGGGGAACCTTACGTATGAACTTAACGCGGTGGCAGAGGGTGATCAGGATAGGGCTTCATGAGAGACATCATATTTGTTGGTTGTGAGAAACCTTGGAAGACGGACAGGGTAGACTAAGAGCTGAACAGGAAGTTACAGGTGGAAAGAATAGTCACTAGCAAAGCTGAGAAGTGCAAAGGCCCTGAGGTGGAAAGAATGTGTTTGGAGAATAGTGTGGCTGCAACACTGGATAAACAGACAAGGGAACAAAGGGGAGGGTGAATGATGATGAGACAGTGTGAAGCCACTCCCGGAGCCTGGTAGGCAGGAAGTGAGGGGCTCAGGAACACCTCAGCAGGAAGGGAAAGTTAGTCATGGAGTCATCTGCACAATGGTTTGAAAAAGAACAGCCAGAGGAGGAGAAAAATTAAATGGCTACTGGAATGTTCTAAGCAAGAGGGAAGGTGGAGACAGAGTCAGGAAATGAAAAGTTGGGAAAGGATGAAATTAAAAAGTTATTCTGACCCATCAAAAAGTGAGTGAACCTGCAGTAGCTAAGCCTAACAACTAACTGACCTTCCTTCACTGTAACACCTAGGCAGAACATGACCAGGAATTTCAAGTTAGTCCAAGAAGTGAAACAGCTCATATTTATTGAGTGTCAGGTACCATACTTGGAGCTTTATATACCATATCTCACTTAAATCTCTGTATCAACCCATCCAGAGAACTATGCTTGGTGATTATCAATTTATAGATGAAAAAACAGGTTCACAGAAGTAACGGGATTTGGCTATGTTCATAGAATGGATAGTGAAGAAGATGAGTAACCCCACAAACATTTATTAAAATAGTGCCTACTATTTGCTAGGTAGCGTGGGAAACAATGGTGAACAGAACAGACAGATTAGGTCCCTGCTGCTAGATTCAAACTCAAATCTGACTCATAAGCTCATCCCTTTCTTCTTTCCACAACTACTTTGCACTTTGATGAAAGAAGTCCTGGTCTGACTGTTTCAGCATCTGGCTAATGCCATGCTGTGCTTACACTGCTTAAATTAAGCCTAACATTTTTGTTATTTTTTTAAAGCATTATTATCTGGCTGAAAAACGTGTTTTTTCGCTTTCTTTTAAAATGGTGATGATCACAGGAACTCATAGTACTTTGCGCGCAACTAATCATTCATTAATCATATTTTAAGCAAGAAAAGCTGATATTAACTCACAGGCCAATATAAAGGAAAAGATCCAACAAAGCTTTGGCCTTCTTACTCTTGCAGTCCCACCTTCCCTGAATCAGAACAACGATTACTTGAGCTTCAAAATAAACTGCCAAATATCAGAGTACAGAGCACAAAAATCTAGTTTATACCAAAGCACTTAATTAACTTGAACATATCACACTAAAAGGAAAAAAACATAAATAATTTGTATAGTTTTATTTTCAGGATATTAAGAATTGAAATATAAATGGAACTATAAAATATTAGAAAACATTTCTTCATTCCCTTAATAAATATTTATTGAGCATTTATGAAACATGAGGCAACATTATAAGTATTGTGAGGGGCACAAATTACTAAGACAGGATACTCTTTCCAGATGTTTCAGTTTGATAGAGTATAAGACACAAGGAAAACAAATATTCTAGTTTAGGGCATGTGACTGTTGGGAGACAATTCTCCATGAGTTTCTTGCATTTTGGCATACATTGTGAATGAGACGACTGTTTTTTGTTCTGAACTCTCTGTTCAAGGATGTTTCTATAGCAAATAGCCTTGGAAGACAGAGTAGTATCTCCCTCCAGAGCAAAGGGTAGGTCTGTTTACAATCCTGGAAGATACAGTATCCCTATGTAGAGCAAAGGGTAGCATGCTTACTGTCCAGAATAATAATGTCTCTCTCCAGAGCAAAAGGTAGACATGTTTGCTACTCATTATAAAAGACTCCGGTTCCCTAACCTCAATGATATTCTCCCATAACGCAACTCACTCACAAGCTGGCCCTCTTCATGTCATCCTGTGGGAATTGGGGCTCAGAAAAGAGGTGCAAAAATGCTGAGACTTGATTACTACTGCCATTATGAGGATAAACTGTCCTTTGTTTCTGATTTAGGAGTCTTATGTCTTCTACCAGCATCTATAACAGTGTGGTAGCCTAACTAGTTAGCTTGCAAGTAGGGTAAAAATCTCAGAATTTTGATAGTTCCTGACAGGAGAAGGTTGCAACAGTGGCAACAAATTCTTCCCCTACTTGTGTCTATGCCCTTTTGTACCCCCTCTTAAAATGATTCTGATGATTCTAGACTTGGCCATGTGACTTGCTCGGCCAGCAGGGGGGACATTAGCAAACAAGACCCAAACAGAAGCTTGAGAAGCACTTGTGCCTTGAGGCTTGCCCCCTTGTGTTCTTAGGATTTAGTTGCCACGTGAAAATGCCTAGGCTAGTTTCTAAATACATGGCCCAGCTTCCCTTACCACCCCAACCAACAGCCTACCAATCACCAGCCATGTCAACAAGGCCAACTTAGATCACTAGCCTCCAATCAACCCTTTGATTAACCACTGATGCAAAAGCAAATCCAGTAGAGATCAGCCGAGCTGGCAGACCAGAACAATTCAGCCTCTAGGTTTTGGGTACTTTGTTATGCAGCAAAAGCTAACAAAAAATACTGAGTATAAGGAAAAAATTACTTCCAGTATGATATCTGTATTACAAGCTCCATAGGGCTCAGTCTATGTCTCTTAAATATAAAAACTCCAGCACTTAGCACTGCCCAGGTAACAGTTAAGTGCCAACTGCTCCAACTTTATTCGGCTTTCTTCATCTGAACAATCAGTGCACAAGTCAGTGAATTTTCATCTTACAAGCAGCTTATGAGACTGAAGGAAATGCACATGAATCCAGCAGAGCACACAGCTTAAGTGGAAACGGCACAACTTGGTACTGAGGGAGACAGATGTGTGAAAATCAGCTCTTATACTTAATATCTGGCAGTCCCTCGGCAAATTATTTAAACATATCGTAATTTAGTTTCCACACCTGCAAAATGCAAATAATAAAGTTTCTCCAGAGGCTTTATAATATAGGTATTACAAAGGAGGCACTCTTTGTGCGTAACCTATCAGAGTATGAGGGGCATTGTGGTGGAAGAGATGAGAAACTGGGAGTAGCAGCAAACACCGTTAAATGCCAACAACTGAAATGGTCTCTTGCACTCACATGCGCGCACGTACTGATACGCTCTCCCCTGTCTCTCTCACACATACACAAATGTGCAAAATCAAATTATTTCCCAAAATGAAATTCAAAACCGGGATTCCAGCCAAGATGGCTAACTAGAAGCAGCTAGTGCGCATTGCTCTCTGAGAGAGAAGAGAGTGGTGAGTAAACATTAGCTCTTCAACTGGATTATCCAAGTGGACACTTTCATCAGGGAAGCAACACAATCCACACAGAAGTGAGAAGAGTGAGACAGGACAACTGCCCACCTGAGAGAGGCGAAGAGCCAGGGAGGCTCCCCACTGCCAGGAAACAGTGAGTGAGTCAGTGAGAGTCCCTGGGGACCCACACTTCTGCCATGGACCTTTGCAACCCTGGGTCCCGGGAACCATGGATCCCCAGGTACCGGACACCAGCAGCTGCATCTCTGGCAACAAGAGAGGTCAGGCTCCCGCGCAGGCCCCCCAGGATGGGGACAAATCCACTGGGCTGAGCAGCAGATGGAGTGCACGCTTCATCTCCACTGCACCTCGCCAGACATGGCCCACTGGCCTGGGACTCTACTGCGGCCATCGCAGCCCTGCCTGAGCTCTCGGGTCACAGGCAGGCCGCCATTTCTGCCGCTCGGAAGCCCTAGCTCTTGCTGCCCTCAGGCTGGGGAGGGAACACAGTGATTAGGGACTATCACAGACCACCAGCACAGCGCAGCCACCTTACCCAGAAAAGCGGCCTGTTTTCAATGCGGTCCCCGCCCCTGCTACTCCTCACTGGGCAGGGCCTCTAGATTTGCGACCTTAGCCACTCCCTGCTAGGGCTCTCCGCGGTAGCAGCTCTGCACTTTCTTGGAAGGGATCTCCCGGAAGTAACAGACAAGCTACTACTTTTGCTGCTCTGAAGCCCTCGCTCCTGTGGCTCTCCGGCTTGGGAAGGAACGCAGTGATCAGGCACTAAGGCAGAGCTGCCTTACAGAAAAGCGGCCAGTTTTCCACACAGGTCCCCACCCTACTACCCCTCAATGGGCAGGGTCTCTCCACCTGGGCGCCTAGCACAACCGCCCTGCCCTGGCCTGAACATGTCAGTTGGTGGCAGCTCTGTGTTTCTTTGGGGAGGAAATCCCAGAGACAACCCATAGCCCCTCTGCCATTACAGCTGCGATGGTACCACCCTTACTGCATTGGGGAAGGAACAAAGGGCCTGGTTGCTATGCTGACATCCCTAGCACACCCAGCCACCATACGGAAGAAACCCAATGTCTCTTCTCTGTGAGCTCCCACCCTGTATTCTTCCCCAGGAAGGACCCTTCAGCTGGAATTGCAGAGCAGCCACCCACTCCCAGCTGAGCATTTCCACTGCTAGTGGCTCTAAGTTTCCCTGGGGAGGGGCTCCCAGAGGCAACCAACAGTCCCTCTGCCACCGCCAGTGCACTGGTCCTGCCCTTTCTGCCCTTGCACTGGGGAAGGAACAAAGAACCTGAGGGCTTCACCTGCCCTCCCAGCACCAAAGACGCCATAAGGAGAGGAGCCCAGTCTCTCCTCCCCATGAGGCTTTGACCCCCTGCGCTTCACCAAGCAGGGCCAGTAGTGCAGTCACCACAAGCCCCGACTAAACATTCCCATTAGCAACGGGTCTGTGATTCTCTGCGGTGGAGCTCCTAGACAAAACCGAAAGCCCCTCTGCTACTGCCACTGCAGTGGTACTTCCCTTGTTGCCCTTGGACTAAGGAAGGAACAAAGACCCTGAGTGCTTTACCTACACCTCCAGCAACCACAGCCATCTTAAAGAGAAGAGGCCAGTCTAGCTCACCTATGAGCCTCCAGTGCTCTCTGCTCATCACCAAGCAAGCCCCCTCCACCCCAGCTTGGGCCCATAACACAGCTGCCCAACCCTGGGCCAATCACACCAACTGGTAGCAGCTCTGTATTTCTCTGGGCTGGAGCCCCAAGAGACACGTAAATGGCCCTCTGCCACAGCCACTGCCAAGGTCCCTCCCCCTGCTGCCTCCAAGTTGGAGAGGACACACAAAGCCTGAGCTCACCCCAGAGCTGCAGTGTGCACCCTGGGAGTGCCAATCCAAGATCTGCAGCCAGAAATTGAGTGGGAGAAGAAACTACACTTTCAGAGCACTAAGAGGGAGCACAGCTCAAATCAAGAGGAAATACAGAGGAGCCACGTGGTTGAGCAAGAACCTACCATTATGCTTAAGTGCCATTTACTGGATCGCAGCCCAAACATCAACACCAAGAGTACTTTGCTAATATACCTCCCACCCCCATAAAAACAAGGACAAGAAATCAGCTGCAAATAAAGATCCTGCACAAAGCCTCAGCCCTTTGAAAACATCCAGAAAAGAGGCCAACTGAATGTGCTCAAATTATAACTGTTAAAGGAACATCAGCACACAGAGATAAGAAAGAACTAGTACAAAAACTCTGGCAAGTCAAAAAGCCAGAGTGTCTTTTTCTCCAAACGACTGCACTAGTTCCCCAGCAAGGGTTCTTAACCAGGCTGAAATGGCTGAAATGACAGACAGAGAATTCAGAATATGGATAAGAATGAAGATCATCGCGATTCAGGAGAAAGTTGAAACCCAATCCAAGGAATCCAAGGATTACAATAAAATTATACAAGAGCTGAAAGATGAAATGGCCATTAAAAGAAAGAACCAAACTGATCTGATAGAGATGACAAACAGTACAAGAATTTCATAATAACAATCGCACATTTTAACAGCAGAATAGACCAAGCTGAGGAGAGAATCTCAGAGCTTGAAGGCTGGTTTCTGAGCTAATTCAGTCAGCCAAAAGTTTAAAAAATGAGTAAATCCTCCAAGAAATATTGGATTATGTAAAGAGACCACATTTAAGACAAATTGGTATCCCTGGAAGAGAGAGGGGAAAAAAGCAACTTGGAAAACAAATTTGAGGATATTATCCAGAAAAATTTCCCAAGTTTCATTAGAGAGGCCAACATTCAAATTCAGGAGATGTAGAGAACTTCTGCAAGATACTATACAAGATGACCATCCCCAAGACGCACAGTTGTCAGAGTCTCCAAGGCTCACATGAAAGAAAAAAATATTAAAGGCAGCTAGAGATAAAGGGCAAATCACATACAAAGAGAAACCCATCAAGCTAACAGCATGCCTTTCAAAAGAAACCCTACAAGCCTGAAGAGATTGGGACCTATATTCAGCATTCTTAAAGAAAAAAATTCCATCCAAGAAATTCATATCCAGCCAAACTCAGCTTCATAAGTGAAGGAGAAACAAAATCCTTTTCAGACAAGCAAATGCTAAGGGAATTCATTACCAACAGACCTGGCTTAACACAGGCACTTAAGGGAGTGCTAAATATGGAAATGAAACATCATTACCAGCTACCACAAAAACACTTACGTATGTAGGCCACTGACACAATAAAGCAACCATACAATCAAGTCTGCATAATAACCAGCTAACAACACAATGACAGGAAAATCCACACATGTCAATATTTTTTTTTATTATACTTTAAGTTTTAGGGTACATGTGCACAAAGTGCACGTTTGTTACATATGTATACATGTGCCATGTTGGTGTGCTGCACCCGTTAACTTGTCATTTAACATTAGGTGTATCTCCTAATGCTATCCCTTCCCCCTCCCCCCACCCCACAACAGTCCCCGGTGTGTGATGTTCCCCCTCCTGTGTCCATGTGTTCTCATTGTTCAATTTCCACCTATGACTGAGAACATGCAGTGTTTGGTTTTTTGTCCTTGCGATAGTTTGCTGAGGATGATGGTTTCCAGCTTCATCCATGGCCCTACAAACGACATGAACTCATCCTTTTTTATGGCTGCATAGTATTCCATGGTGTATATGTGCCACATTTTCTTAATGCAGTCTATCATTGTTGGACTTTTGGGTTGGTTCCAAGTCTTTGCTATTGTGAATAGTGCCACAATAAACATACGTGTGCATGTGTCTTTATAGCAGCATGATTTATAATCCTCAGGGTATATACCCAGTAATGGGATTGGTGGGTCCAATGGTATTTCTAGTTCTAGATCCCTGAGGAATCGCCACACTGACTTCCACAATGGTTGAACTAGTTTACAGTCCCACCAACAGTGTAAAAGTGTTCCTATTTCTCCACATCCTCTCCAGCACCTGTTGTTTCCTGACTTTTTAATGACTGCCATTCTAACTGGTGTGAGATGGTATCTCATTGTGGTTTTGATTTGCATTTCTCTGATGGCCAGTGATGATGAGCATTTCTTCATGTGTCTTTTGGCTGCATAAATGTCTTCTTTTGAGAAGTGTCTGTTCATATCCTTCACCCACTTGTCGATGGGGTTGTTTGTTTTTTTTTTGTAGATTTGTTTGAGTTCAATGTAGATTGAACCCTTTGTCAGACGAGTAGATCGCAAACATTTTCTCCCATTCTGTAGGTTGCTTGTTCACTCTGATGGTAGTTTCTTTAGCTGTGCAGAAGCTCTTTAGTTTAATTAGATCCCATTTGTCAATTTTGACTTTTGTTGCCATTGCTTTTGGTGTTTTAGACATGAAGTCCTTGCCTATGCCTATGTCCTGAATGGTATTGCCTAGGTTTTCTTCTAGCGTTTTTATGGTTTTAGGTCTAACATTTAAGTCTTTAATCCATCATGAATTAATTTTTGTATAAGGTGTAAGGAAGGGATCCAGTTTCAGCTTTCTACATATGGCTAGCCAGTTTTCCCAGCACCATTTATTAAATAGGGAATCGTTTCCCCATTTCTTGTTTTTGTCAGGTTTGTCAAAGATCAGATGGTTGTAGATATCTGGCATTATTTCTGAGGACTCTGTTCTGTTCCATTGGTCTATATCTCTGTTTTGGTACCAGTACCATGCTGTTTTGGTTACTATAGCATTGCAGTATAGTTTGAAGCCGGGTAGCGTGATGCCTCCAGCTTTGTTCTTTTGGCTTAGGATTGTCTTGGCAATGCGGGCTCTTTTTTGTTTCCATATGAACTTTAAAGTAGTTGTTTCCAATTCTGTGAAGAAAGTCATTGGTAGCTTGATGGGGATGGCATTGAATTTATAAATTACCTTGGGCAGTATGGCCATTTTCACGATATTGATTCTTCCAACCCATGAGCATGGAATGTTCTTCCATTTGTTTGTATCCTCTTTTATTTCACTGAGCAGTGGTTTGCCAACGAGAACAAAGACACAACATACCAGAATCTCTGGGACGCGTTCAAAGCAGTGTGCAGAGGGAAATTTATAGCACTAAATGCCCACAAGAGAAAGCAGGAAAGATCTAAAATTGACACCCTAACATCACAATTAAAAGAACTAGAGAAGCAAGAGTAAACACATTCAAAAGTGAACAGAAGGCAAGAAATAACTAAGATCACAGCAGAACTGAGGGAAATAGAGACACAAAAACCCCGTCAAAAAATCAATGAATCCAGGAGCTGGTTTTTTGAAAAGATCAACAAAATTGATAGACTGCTAGCAAGACCAATAAAGAAGAAAAGAGAGAAGAATGAAGTAGACACAATAAAAAATGATAAAGGGGATATCACCACTGATCCCACAGAAATACAAACCACCGGGAGGTGGAGCCAAGATGGCCGAATAGGAACAGCTCCAGTCTACAGCTCTCAGCATGAGCGACGCAGAAGACAGGTGATTTCTGCATTTCCAACTGAGGTACCGGTTTCATCTCACTGGGGAGTGTCAGAAAGTGGGTGCAGGACAGTGGGTGCAGTACACCAGGCATGAGCCAAAGCAGGGCGAGGCATCGCCTCACCTGGGAAGTGCAAGGGGTCAGGGAATTCCCTTTCCTAGTCAAAGAAAGGGGTGACAGATGGCACCTGGAAAATTGGGTCACTCCCACCTTAATACTGTGCTTTTCCAAAGGTCTTAGCAAACAGCACACCAGGAGATTATATCCCGCGCCTGGCTCGGAGGGTCCTACACCCACGGAGCCTTGCTCATTGCTAGCACAGCAGTCTGAGATCAAACTGCAAGGGGTCAGCCAGGCTGGGGGAGGGGGCGCCCGCCATTGCCAATGCTTGAGTAGGTAAACAAAGCAGCCAGGAAGCTCGACTGGGTGGAGCCCACCGCAGCTCAAGGAGGCCTGCCTGCCTCTGTAGACTCCACCTCTGGGGGAAGGGCACAGCCAAACAAAAGGCAGCAGAATCCTCTGCAGACTTAAATGTCGCTGTCAGACAGCCTTGAAGAGAGTAGTGGTTCTCCTAGCATGCAGTTGGACATCTAAGAACGGACAGACTGCCTCCTCAAGTGGGTCCCTGACCCCTGAGTAGCCTAACTGGGAGGCACCCCCCAGTAGGGGCAGACTTGACACCTCACACGGCCGAGTACTCCTCTGAGACAAAAATTCCAGAGGAACGATCAGGCAGCAACATCTGCTGTTCACCAATATCTGCTGTTCTGCAGCCTCCACTGCTGATACCCAGGCAAACAGGGTCTGGAGTGGACCTCCAGCAAATGCCAACAGACCTGCAGCTGAGGGTCCTGACTGTTAGAAGGAAAGCTAACAAACAGAAAGGACTTCCACACCAAAACCCCAACTGTATGTCACCATCATTAAAGACCAAGAGTAGATAAATCCAGAAAGATGGGGAAAAAACAGAGCAGAAAAACTGGAAACTCTAAAAATCAGAGTGCCTCTCCTCCTCCAAAGGAACGCAGCTCCTCACCAGCAACGGAACAAAGCTGGACGGAGAATGACTTTGACGAGTTGAGAGAAGAAGGCTTCAGACAATCAAACAACTCCGAGCTAAAGGAGGAAGTTTGCATCCACGGCAAAGAAGTTAAAAACCTTGAAAAAAAATAGACAAATGGCTAAATGGAATAACCAATGCAGAGAAGTGCTTAAAGGATCTGATGGAACTGAAAACCAAGGCACAAAAACTATGTGACAAATGCATAAGCCTCAGTAGCCGATTCGATCACCTGGAAGAAAGGGTATCAGTGATGGAAGATGAAATGAATGAAATGAAGCGAGAAGAGAAGTTTGGAGAAAACAGAATAAAAAGAAATGAACAAAGCCTCCAAGAAATATGGGACTATATGAAAAGACCAAATCTACGTCTGATTGGTATACCTGAAAGTGATGGGGAGAATGGAACCAAGTTGGAAAACACTCTGCAGGATATTATCCAGGAGAACTTCCCCAACCTAGCAAGGCAGGCCAACATTCAAATTCAGGAAATACAGAGAATGCCACAAAGATACTCCTCGAGAAGAGCAACTCCAAGACACATAACTGTCAGATTCACCAAATTTGAAATGAAGGAAAAAATGTTAAGGGCAGCCAGAGAGAAAGGTCGGGTTACCCACAAGGGAAGCCCATCAGACTAACAGCGGATCTCTCGGCAGAAACTCTACAAGCCAGAAGAGAGTGGGGGCCAATATTCAACATTCTTAAAGAAAAGAATTTTCAACCCAGAATTTCATATCCAGCCAAACTAAGCTTCATAAGTGAAGGAGAAATAAAATACTTTACAGACAAGCAAATGCTGAGAGATTTTGTCACCACCAGGCCTGCCCTAAAAGAGCTCCTGAAGGAAGCACTAAACATGGAAAGGAACAACTGGTACCAGCCACTGCAAAAACATGCCAAATTGTAAAGACCATTGAGGCTAGGAAGAAACTGCATCAACTAACGAGCAAAATAACCAGCTAACATCATAATGACAGGATCAAATTCGCACATAACAATACTAACCTTAAATGTAAATGGGCTAAATGCTCCAATTAAAAGACACAGACTGGCAAATTGGATAAAGACTCAAGACCCATCAGTGTGTTGTATTCAGGAAACCCATCTCATGTGCAGAGACACACATAGGCTCAAAATAAAGGGATGGAGGAAGATCTACCAAGCAAATGAAAAACAAAAAAAGGCAGGGGTTGCAATCCGAGTCTCTGATAAAACAGACTTTAAACCAGCAAAGATCAAAAGAGACAAAGAAGGCCATTACATAATGGTAAAGGGATCAATTCAACAAGAAGAGCTAACTATCCTAAATACATATGCACCCATTACAGGAGGACCCAGATTCATAAAGCAAGTCCTTAGAGACCTACAAAAAGACTTAGACTCCCACACAATAATAATGGGAGACTTTAACACCCCACTATCAACATTAGACAGATCAATGAGACAGTTAACAAGGATATCCAGGAATTGAACTCAGCTCTGCACCAAGCGGACCTAATAGACATCTACAGAACTCTCCACCCCAAATCAACAGAATATACATTCTTGTCAGCACCACACCGCACTTATACCAAAACTGACCACTTAGTTGGAAGTAAAGCACTCCTCAGCAAATGTAAAAGAACAGAAATTATCACAAACTGTCTCTCAGACCACAGTGCAATCAAACTAGAACTCAGGATTAAGAAACTCACTCAAAACCGCTCAACTACATGGAAACTGAACAACCTGCTCCTGAATGACTACTGGGCACATAACGAAATGAAGGCAGAAATAAAGATGTGCTTTGAAACCAATAAGAACAAAGACACAACATACCAGGATCTCTGGGACACATTCAAAGCAGTGTGTAGAGGGAAATTTATAGCACTAAATGCCCACAAGAGAAAGCAGGAAAGATCTAAAATTGACACCCTAACATCACAATTAAAAGAACTAGAGAAGCAAGAGAAAACACATTCAAAAGCTAACAGAAGGCAAGAAATAACTAAGATCACAGCAGAACTAAAGGAAATAGAGACACAAAGAACCCTTCAAAAAATCAATGAATCCAGGAGCTGGTTTTTTGAAAAGATCAAGAAAATTGATAGACCGCTAGCAAGACTAATAAAGAAGAAAAGAGAGAAGAATGAAATAGACGCAATAAAAAATGATAAAGGGGATATCAACACCAATCCCACAGAAATACAAACTACCATCAGAGAATACTATAAACACCCCTATGCAAATAAACTGGAAAATCTAGAAGAAATGGATAAATTCCTCAACACATACACCCTCCCAAGACTAAACCAGGAAGAAGTTGAATTTCTGAATAGACCAATAACAGACTCTGAAATTGATGCAATAAATAATAGCTTACCAACCAAAAAAAGTCCAGGACCAGATGGATTCACAGCCGAATTCTACCAGAGGTACAAGGAGGAACTGGTACCATTCCTTCTGAAACTATTCCAATCAATAGAAAAAGAGGGAATCCTCCCTAACTCATTTTATGAGGCCAGCCTCATCCTGATACCAAAGCCTGGCAGAGACACAACAAGAAAAGAGAATTTTAGACCAATATCCCTGATGAACATCAATGCAAAAATCCTCAATAAAATACTGGCAAACTGAATCAAGCAACACATCAAAAAGCTTATCCACCGTGATCAAGTGGGCTTCATCCCTGGGATGCAAGGCTGTTTCAACATACGCAAATCAATAAACGTAATCCAGCATATAAACAGAACCAAAGACAAAAACCACATGATTATCTCAATAGATGCAGAAAAGGCCTTTGACAAAATTCAACAACTCTTCATGCTAAAAACTCTCAATAAATTAGGTATTGATGGGACGTATCTCAAAATAATAAGACCTATCTATGACAAACCAACAGCCAATATCATACTGAATGGGCAAAAACTGGAAGCATTCCCTTTGAAAACTGGCACAAGACAGGGATGCCCTCTCTCACCACTCCTATTCAACATAGTGTTGGTAGTTCTGGCCAGGGCAATCAGGCAGGAGAAGGAAATAAAGGGTATTCAATTAGAAAAAGAGGAAGTCAAATTGTCCCTGTTTGCAGATGACATGATTGTATATCTAGAAAACCCCATCGTCTCAGCCCAAAATCTCCTTAAGCTGATAGGCAACTTCAGCAAAGTCTCAGGATACAAAATCAATGTACAAAAATCACAAGCATTCTTATGCATTAATAACAGACAAACAGAGAGCCAAATCATGAGTGAACTCCCATTCACAATTGCTTCAAAGAGAATAAAATACCTAGGAATCCAACTTACAAGGGATGTGAAGAACCTCTTTCAAGGAGAACCACACATGTCAATATTAACCTCCAATGCAAATGAACTAAATGCCCCAGTTGAAAGGCAGAGAGTGGCAAGTTTGATAAAGGAAAGACTCAATGATGTGCTGTCTTCAAGAGACCCATCTCACATGCAATGACCCCCAAAGGCTCAATGTAAAGGGATAAAGAAAAATCTACCAAGCAAACAGAAAATAGAAAAAAGCAGGGTTGCTCTTCTAATTTCAGACAAAACAGACTTTAAGGCAACAACAATAAAAGAAGACAAAGAAGGGCATTACCTAATGGTAAAGGGTCAATTCAACAAAAAGACATAACTATCCTAAACATATATTCACCCAACACGGGAGTGCCCAGATTAATAAACAGAATTCTTAGGGACCTATAAAGAGACTTAAATAACCACATAATAATACTGGGAGACTTCAACACCTCACTGATACTATTAGAGAGATCATTGAGGCAGAGAACTAACCAAGATATTCAGGACCTGAACTCAACACTTGACTGAATGGGCCTAACGGATATCTACAGAACTCCTCATCCAAAAACAACGAAATATATTTTTATCATATGCACATGGCACATACTCTAAAACTGATAACTCAATTAGCCATAAAACAATCCTCAGCAAATTAAATAAACTGACATCATACCGATCACACTCTCAGACCAAAGTGCAATAAAAATAGAAATCAATACTAAGAAAATCACTCAAAACTACACAAACACATGGAAATTAAACAACTTGCTCCTGAATGATTTTGGGGTAAACAATGAAATTAAGGTAGAAGTAAAAAAATTATTTAAAAATAATGAGAACAAAGATACAACACATGAGCATCTCTGAGACAAAGCTAAAGCAGTGTTAAGAGAGGAGTTTACAGTACTAAATGCCCATATCAAAAAGTTAGAAAGATGTCATGTTAACAATCTAACATGACACCTAGAAAAATTAGAGAAACAAGAGCAAACCAATCACAAAGCTAACAAAAGACCAGAAATAACCAAAATCAATGCTGAACTGAAGGAAATTGGGATTCTAAAAATCATATAAAAGATCAATGTAACTAGGAATTCATTCTTCAAAAGAATAAATAAGATAAATAGACAGCAAACTAGACTAATAAAAGACAGACAGAAAATCCAAATAAATGCAATCAGAAATGAAAAAGAGGATATTACTTCCAACTTCACAGAAATACAAAAAAACCTCAAAGACAACTACAAACCTCTACGCGCACAAGCTATAATTTAGAAGAAATTGATAAATTCATGGAAACATACAACCTCCCAAATTGAACCAGGAAAAAATTTGAATCCCTGTACAGACCAATAAGAAGTTCCAAAATTGAATCAATAAGAAAAAGCCTACTGATGTGGTTTGGTTTTATCCCCATCCAAATCTCACTTTGAAGTGTAGCTTCATAATCACCATGTGTCCTGGGAGGGACCTGGTGGGAGGTAATTGAATCATGGGGGCAGTTACCTCCATGCTGTTCCTGTGATAGTGAGTGAGTTCTCGTGAGATCTAAGGGTTTTATGAGGGGCTTTCTCCCCGCCTACCCCCCCGACCTGCCACTTTGCTCTGCACTTCTTGCTACCACCACGTGAAGAATGACATGTTTGCTTCCCCTTCTGCCATGATTGTAAGTTTCTTGAGGCCTCCCCAGCCCTGCAGAACTGTGAGTCAATTAAATCTCTTTCCTTTATAAATTACCCAGTCTCAGGTATGTCTTTATTAGCAGCATGAGAACTGACTAATATACCTATTAACCTGAACATGCCCAGGACCAAATGGATTAACAGCTGACTTCTACCAGATATATAAAAAAGAGCTGGTACAATTTCTACTAAAACTACTTTTACAAACTAAGGAAGAAAAACTCCTCTCTATGTCTTTCTATGGGACAAGTATCATCCTGATACCAAAACCTGGCAGAGACACAACAAAAAAAGAAAATTCAGGCCAATATCCTTGATGAACATAGATGTAAAAATCCACAACAAAATACTAGCAAACCAAATCCAGAAGCACATCAAAAAGCTAATCCACCACAATCAAGTAGGCTTTATACTTGAAATATAAGGTTGGTTCACTATATGCAAATCAATAAATGTGATTCATCACATAAAGAAAACTAAAAACAAAAACCACATGATCATCTCAATAGATTTAGAAAAGGCTTTTAATAAAAATCAACTTCCCTTCATGTTAAAAGCCCTCAACAAACTAGGCATTGAATGACTATACCTCAAACTAACAAGAGCCATCTATGACAAACCCACACCAACATCATACTGAATAGGTAAAAGCTGGAAGCATTCCCTTTGAGAACTAGAACATGACAAGGATGCCTACCCTCAGCACTCCTGTTCAACATAGTACTGGAAGTCCTAGCCAGAGTGATCAGGAAACAGAGAGAAATAAAAGGCATCCAAATAGGAGGAGAGGAATCAAACTATCCCTGTTTGCAGATGATGTGATTCTATACTTAGAACACTCCACATAGTCTCTGTCCCATATCTCCTAAATCTGATAAACAACTTCAGCAAAGTTTCAGGATACAAAATCAATGTATGAAAATCAGTAGCATTTCTATACACCAACAACATCCAAGCTGAGAGCCAAATCAAGATTGCAATTTCATTCACAATAGTCACAAAAAGAATAAAACACCGAGGAAGACAGCCAACCGGAGAGGTAAAAGAACTCTAGAAAGAGAATTACAAAACACTCCTCATTGAAATTAGCAATGATACCAACAAGTGGAAAAATATTTCATGCTCATGGATAGGAAGAATCAATGTTGTGAAAATGGCCATACTGCCTAAAGCAATGTACACATTCAATGTTATTTCTATCAAACTACCAATGATGTTTTTCACAGAATTAGAAAAAACCTATTCTAAAATTCATATGGAACCATAAAAGAGCCCAAATAGCCAGAGCAATCCTAAGCAAAAAAACAAAGCTGTAGTATTGTTTGTAGTATAGTTTGAAGTCACATTACCCAAGTTCAAACTATACTACAAGGCTACAATAACCAAAACAGCATGATACCGGTACAAAAACAGGCACATAGAAAAATGGAACAGAATAGAGAGCCCAGAAATAAAGCTGCACACCTACAACCACCTGATCTTTGACAAAGGCAATGAAAACAAGCGATGGGAAAAGACCATATTCAATAAATGATGCTAAAATAACTGGCTAGCCATATGTCAAACATTGAAACTAGACCATTTTCTTTCACCATGTACAAAAATCAACTCAAGATGGATTAAAGACTTAAATGTAAAACCTAAAATGATAAAAACCCTGGAAGATAACCTAGGAAATACCATTCTGGACATAGGCCCTGACAAATATGTCATGACAAAGACACCAAAAGCAATTCCAACAAAACCAAAAATTGACAAATGGGACCTAATTAAAGAGCTTATGGACAGCAACAGAAACTATCAATGAACACACCCCACAAAACGGGAAAAATATTTTGCAAACTATGCATCTGACAAAGGTCTACTATTAAACAAATTAACAAGCAAAAAATAAACAACCCCATAAAAAAAGTGGGCAAAAGACATGAATAGACACATTTCAAAAAAAGACATACATGCAGCCAACAAGCATATAAAAAAGTGCTCAACATTACTAATCATTAGAGAAATGCAACTCGAAACCACAACGAGATACTATTTCACACCAGTCAGAATGACTATGATTAAAAAGTAAAAAAATAACAGATGATGGAGAGGTTGCAGAGAAAAGGGAATGCTGATACACTGCTGATGGCAACGCAAATTAGTTCAGTCACTGTGGAAAGCAGTTTGGCAATTTCTCAAAGAACTTAAAACAGTATTACCATTTAACCCAGCAATCCCATTACTGGGTATAGACCTAAAGTATTACAAATCATTCTACCATAAAGACACCTGCATGTGTATGTTCACTGTAGCACTATTCACAATAGCAAAGACATGGAATCAACTTAAATGACCATGAGTGGTAGACAGGATAAAGAAAATGAGGTATGTATATACTGTGGAATACTACACAGTCATAAAAAAGAATGAGATCATGTCCTTTGCAGCAACATGGATGGAGCTGGAGGCCATTATTCTAAGCTAACTAACACGGGAACAGAAAACCAAACACCACATATTCTCACTTACAAGTGAGAGCTAAACACTGAGAATACATGGATGCAAAGAAGGGAACAACAGACACTGGGGCCTACTTAATGGTGGAGGTAGGGGGAAGGCAGAAAATTGAAAAACTACCTATTGAGTATTATGCTTATTACTTGGGTGATGAAATAATCTGTACACCAAACCCTCATGAAATGTAATTTACCTGTATAACAAACCTGCACATGTACCCCTGAACCTAAAATAAAAGTTCAAAAAAAAAAATTCAATACTGAAATGCTGAAACCTAAATAGAGAGAAGTTAACACAAAGAAGGCTATGTTATGGTCCATTAAAAGACAAAATTCCTATTCCATAATCTGCATACAATCTAAAGTGTTTTGCTGATTCAAAAGCCCCTCTGAATAATATGACCTTTCTGAAATAAGAATACCTGACAATGTGAGTGAGGGTGTGTGAAATTGAAATGTATAATTATATTAATGGAACTAAAAGGCCACTTTACAGAGGCCTCAAAGATGATATTCTGTATCATCTTTGTAGTTTAGAATTAAATCCCTACTTTTTATTTCAGAAACAGACATTTCAAATAATTACCTCTTTATCTTCTACATTACTCAGTTTCATCACATTTAATACGCTTTTTAAAAAAGGCTGTCTTCTATGATTTGGCATCTTTGAAAATTCTCTGTGACTGCTAGTTGGCATTTAAGTGCAGTTGATATTGTCTCTTAAATAACAAAAGCAACAGTATTATTAGAAATATTCAAACCAATCAACAAATTGCTCATGGGGCCTAAGCTGGTGTCTGTAACATTTAGACTTTACTGGGGGAAATTAAAAAAACAACACAACACAATTAAATTAATTTATATTCCCATTTATGTGGAGATTCATACTATTATGTTTCAAAAGTATTAGTCACTTGTTAACTGAAAAAACATTGAAAAGAAAATTAAATAGGCATTGAAATAATGTATATTTAGAAATTAATATTTCAAAACATCTGGCTAATAATTGTCCAGGTTTGCTATTTTATGTCCATATATGAAGCAGACTATCACACTCGTTAAGAGTCAAACATAGATTTCAATTCCAGATCTGCCGTTTAGGAACTGCGTGACTTCTTACTTATCCTCTGAGTTAGTGCAAATTACTTAGTCTTTGTTATTGTTTCCATATATGCAAAATGGTGATTTTAATAGTATGTATATATATGTACACAATGGGTTGTTGTGAGGATTAAATGAGATTTGCATATAAAATCCTTTGCTCACCATGTGAATCACAAGAAGTGCTAATAAGTGGCATTTAATCAGTTATCACCATATTGTGTACTTTCATCTTCAAGAAAAACAGCAATCTTATTACCACATATAATTTGCTGTTGGAAATCAACCCCAAAGCTCTGGTAAACAAGATGTGTCTTCATTAGCCACATGTACTGACCGTGAAGGTCCATTAGGCCTATGAATCTCTGTCCTTGGAGCAAATAATTAGAAAGCATTAAGAGTATATATAGGCCAGGCGCGGTGGTGTGTGTCTGTAATCCCAGCACTTTGGGAGGCCGAGGCGGACAGATTACTTGAGGTCAGGAGTTCGAGACCAACCTGGCCAACTTGGTGAGACCCTGTCTCTACTAAAACTACAAAAATTAGCCAGGTGTGGTGGCATGTCCCTGTAATCCCAGCTACTCAGGAGGCTAAGGTAGGAGAATCGCTTAAACCCAGGAAGCAGAGGTTGCAGTGAGCCAAGATCGCGCCATTGGCACTCTGGCCTGGGTGAAAGAGTGAGACTTTGTCTCAAAAAAAAAAAAAAAAATATATATATATATATATATATATATATATATATATATATATATATACACACACCAGAAACAATACATATACTTAAAGACTTTTAAATTTTAACAAATTGTCTTATAGCTTGGTCTTTGATCCTGAATCCAGAAGCATCCTCTCACTCCAGTCTGCACCCCCACATGGAGCACTACAGTGCCACATTGTCTCATGGTGGTAAAGTGCCAAGCACTCCTTGGCTCAGATGCCAGGGGAGGTCTGTTCTACATTGGATGGACATCCAGGTGCCCTGCCCAGAGAGGACCCAATGGGGCCCCAGGATGCATTCTACCCAGGAAAGAACAAAGGCCCCCACCATTCAGCTCTGGGGGTACCACCTAATTGGCTCCTGGTTTAGTGACAGTTTGAGAAACATTGTCATCCTCTCTTTATCAATATTTTAAGAGAAACAAACAAACTATGCTGACTTACCCGGAAA
Organism: Pongo pygmaeus; assembly: GCF_028885625.2. Lineage (NCBI taxonomy): Eukaryota > Metazoa > Chordata > Mammalia > Primates > Hominidae > Pongo > Pongo pygmaeus. The sequence continues at coordinate 96,687,811 of NC_072378.2, read as the reverse complement.
TAGTCACTGCATGCTGCTAGGACTGCCTTGTGCGCATGGAATTTCTGTTCCTCAGCAATCAGGGTGATGTCGCAGAGGATACCATCACTCCTCTGCTGATTCAGCGCTGCCAGGACACTGTCATTGTGAGATTCGGAGTGGCAGAGCCTCTGGCCTGTCAGCATTTCTTGAATACTACAAAGGAGAGCAATCAAGTCAACGTTTTTCCTTTTACCAGCCCTGTGGGCTAGCTGCTCCCTCATTCCTTGAACATCGACTGAGGCAACACGGGTTCCAGTGCACTCTATGAGTGTGACCATCTGTTCCCTCATTTTCCTTCTCTCCACCATTCTCTTGTTCTCTCTTTTTCTTATTCTCTCTGCTCCCCTCCCTGCAGGGTCTTTGTCTCTTTTACTGGTGCCTCTCTTTCTGCATTTGTGTTTGTGTGTGTTCATCTGTGGCTGCATACTGACCCAGGTGTCTGGACCTGCAAGCCTCTGTTTCTGGGCCCCGTCCCTTCAGTGTGTGAACATCTCTGAGTGCAAAACTTCCTCTGGATGTGCATCTGGGCATGTGTATATGTGTGTGTGACCCTTCCCACTCTGTCCTTTCTCTCTAATTCCCTGATTCCTTCCCCACCTTTGTACCTTACCATGTCTCCTACAGGACACAAGACTCTGTTAACACATACAAGAAAACTGAGCAAATGTTAGGACAAAAAGGGCTGCAAGTGGCCATTCCATGTAAAAGGCAATTAAACCAGAGAAGCTTATTATTAAACTTGGGAAATTGTGCACCATAAGAACATCAAAAGGAATGCATTGTAAATGAAAACAAATTTAAAGCTGAAAGTAAAATTTATCTATTATCAGCGTTTAGTTTCTATGTGTGATCATTATACTGGATTTACGAATGACTACATAATTTTCTTTTTGTTTCTACTTTGTGGGATTGCTAACCTTACACATTGTGAAACTTACCCCTTCACTCTCTACCCCAACCTAAAACATTTATCCTTATGTCCTTTCAAAAGTCCTAGGTGAAGCTCTAGATCATTCTACGATAATACAGAAGTAATGCCATAAACACAAAATGCAAACTTTCCCTTTATAGACAGCTATGGACATTTCCAGCTATGTCAATGGGAATCTACACAGTGCTCTAAAATCTCAGAACTGGTATTGGACTAAGACAGGTGATCTGCCAGGAATAGGTTACTCCCAGAGTGAAAGCAAGAGCCATCAAGCCCTGGTTCTGGCCAGCAGATCCATCTCAAAGCTGAGTAAAAATACCGTTGGGATGATTGAGCATTGTCTCTCCCATGTTGGTAATTCCTGTATCCAACCCCTCCCTCTGAATGTGAAAGAGTTTCTCAGGGGAGCCAGAGTTGCCACCAGCCTAGTTTGCATGGTGGGTTTATTTGGCAGGGCTCTGCTCAGCCTGTGGTGCCAGTTGGCTGGTAAATTATAGTTAGGTACAAATCACCATCTTAAAATTAACCAAATACTTCCTGTGAAATGCCAGAAGGCAGTCATTAAGCTTTGTTGGACAGTTTTGACTGGGAAGCATCAGAAATGTCAGAAATATGGAAAGAAAAAACTTGACAGACGGTGATGATATAGGAAGTTCCTGTGGGAAGGTGGGAGGATTATTTTCAGTTGAAATGTAGCAGTGAGTTTTGAAATGGTTACTGTCACTGAATATTCATCTAGTAGCTCAAGCTATAGGCAGACTTTAAAATCAGTAATTAAAAACCACATTCAGAAGCATAAATAATTTTTTGCAAGTTTCTATGCAAAGTCTAGAATGGAGATTAATTAGCATCACTCAATTAATTAGCATCTCAAATCAAGAAATGGAATAGTAATAGAAACATTGTATCAGCCAAGTAAAGCTTTAGGATAGTCTTTGAAAAATCTTTCCTAAAAGGATGACTTTTTAATATATTTGAGAAACACATAGTGCTTACCGTGTCCCATGAACTATTCTTAGTGATTTACAATGACTAGTTCATGTAATCTGCACAACAACACCGTGAGGCAGGCACTATTAATTATTATCTCTATTTTACAGATAGAAAAACTGAAGGTCCAAGATCCGGTATTTTGAGAACCTATCACCAAGAATATAATAATGTAATTCCTCCTCCTGCTTAAAGAAAAAAAAAAAGAGGTCAGGTACGGTGGCTCACGCCTGTAATCCCAGCACTTTGGCAGGCTGAGGCAGGTGGATCACTTGAGGTCAGAAGTTCGAGACCAGCCTGGCCAATATGGTGAAACCCCATCTGTACTAAAAATACAAAAATTAGCCAGGCATGGTGGCGCACACCTTAATCCCAGCGACTCAGGAGGCTGAGGCAGGAGAATTGCTTGAACCCAGTAGGTGGAGGTTGCAGTAAGCTGAGATCATGCCACTGCACTCCAGCCTGGGCAACAGAGCGAGACTCTGTCTTAAAAAAAAAAAAAAAAAAAAAAAAAAAAAAGGCAATCTGTAAAGATCTCAAAAATCTATGCTTAAGGGGAAAACATCATGTAAGTCCCTATTAACTTTATATTATGTATAATGAATCTCAAAATCAGCCTTTTAGAATAATATACATGAACAGAACAACATGACATAGCAGTAAGAAATGTTTGAAATTTTGCTTCAGAAACATTTATCTTCATACTGTGACTGAAAGTTTTGGGATGGAAAATAGATTCTAATCATTATAACCTTAGAAAATATATTTGAAACTTTCATAACTTACTTTCTCCCCTTTTATATCACCTTAAATGTTAAATAAATGTATTTCAAATTTTCATTTGTAGTGGAACCGAAGAATATATTAAGATAATTGCCTTAAAAAGTTTCCTTACTCATTTTCCAAATATAGTGCCACAATTCCTGTCCTTATTATTAAGACTGAATCGGTATTTGCATTTTATATGTCTCTTGAGAGTGAATAAATCTTGCCAGAAAAAGAGCAGCTGTAAACTGAAATTTGGCAAAGAATAAAAGGCTCAGCTTTTAAACAATAGTGATGCTGCACAATTTCACAGGATCATTCAGCTGGGCTTGAAAATTCAAGCTTCAAGAAAACAACAAGTTAAATATTTAAGACAACAGTTGGCACAAGATCCCAAATATTTTGGAACCAATATGTTAGGGATCCTTAAAAGCAGAAACAAATACTCCAACATTTGGCAAGAAATAAAGGCCTCTTAATCAACAAATCATTATTGTATTCTGAAAGTAACTTCCCACTCAACTCTTGGATGTAAATTTGTAAAACATCTCAACCCTCTAAATGTTAAGGCACACGTGGCCACAAAACATAGCTGGAAGGGAGCAGGCCCACTTCACCAAGTCAATAGTCATAAACCAGGGAGGAGAGAAATCGAAGACTGTAATGCACTATGTCTAAATTAAAATGGGGAGCAGACACATGCTTGCAAACAGCTCCCTCAGCATCTAGAACATATATCAAATTAGCAAACTAAGCCTCTCGACTTAGAGCTATGTCCCTCAATTTTTTGAGAAATAAAGAAAAAGGAAGGAAAAGTATATCCTAAAACTTCTAAATTTCTGGAAAAAAGACTGAAAGCAAGAACCATATTTCTCAAGGAAACACAGATTTGAGTGTCATCCTAAAACTGGAAAAGGTCTCCCACAGAAGCCATGTTGCCACCTCAAAATTCATCGGTGAGTGCAGAGAGTGTCCTGGGTTCCCCAATGCAACCTCTTTCTCTGAGGGATGCCCTAGAACTGCATCAATACAAAAGAGTATATGCTATATTAATACCATAGTAACACTCTATTGTATTGTATTGTATCAATACAATAGTAATACTCTATTGTAGGGATACACCTATACAGTAGACACTAACCACACATGGTCACTGAGCACTTGAAATATGGCCAGTCCAAATTGAGATGTACCATACACATAAAATGCACAATGAATGTCAAAGACAATATGAACAAAAGAAAGCAAAATAGCTCAATATTTCTGTACTGATTACATGTTTAAATTATAATATTTAGGGTATGTTGGGTTAAATAAAATATATTGTTAAAATTAATTTTACCTTTTTTAGGGCTGGGCATGATGACTCACACCTGTAATACCAGCACTTTGGGAGGCCAAAGTAGGCAGATCATCTGAGGTCAGGAGTTCAAGACCAGCCTGGCCAACATGGTGAAACCCCGTCTCTACTAAAAATACAAAAATTAGCCAGGTGTGGTGGCACATGCCTGTATCCCAGCTACTCGGGAGGCTAAGGCAGGAGAATTACTTGAACCTGGGAGGCAGAGGTTGCAGTGAGCCGAGATCACGCCACTGCACTCCAGCCTGGGCAACAAGAGTGAAACTCTGTCTCAACAACAGAAAAAAAATTTTTTTTTACCTTTTTTAATATAGTTACCTGAAATTTTAAATTATAGATATGCTTCTCATTATGGTTCTATTGGATACTCTATGAGTTCCCAGGGATATATGTCCCTCTATTTTTTTCCACCTGAATACTGTAAGGGCTTTAGGCAACCCCCGTCAGGCTGCCTGTGCGAACTGCTGTCCCTGTATTGCACAGGGCCCCACATAGGCCCTTGTGCAACAGTGGAAAGCCCCAGACTCCCTGAGCAGTAAGATGGCTTTTTAGTAATGCCAGGGAGCAACCATTTGATCAGCCATATATCAGTATCCAGTAATGGGGAAATAAATAAACAAGGTCTCAGGAAAGAGGATTATTCATAACTTTAAGCCTTTAACTTTCATTCTGGAATTGATCACAGAAACTAATAAATCAAATGCAGAGAACGATGTTCATTATATCATATTCCCTACTCAGACTGAATCACTGCTTTAGTGCAAATTGCTGCTCTGAGGTCACAGAGTTAACATTTTTGGTCACAGAAATCCTATAGGGTTTGATGTTCATGGAAAGAATTTTGACTAAGTTCTGTCAGTTTTAAAGTTGTAAATTCCAAAAACAGCCATATGGTTTTAAACATCTGCATTTCAAATTTTAAAATTCAAGTCAATTTCTATGTCAGTGTTTACCTACAACCTGGATATATAAAAAATATGCAGTAGTTTTTAAGTAAGCCTACCAATAAGGTGTTACATACTTACATATTAAAAACAACCAAGTGGGATAAAGATTCTCATTTCTTAACTAGGCTACTTTACACAAGAAAGAAAAAGGCTGGACAAAAAAAACTAACAGTAATAATTATGCATAATTATCTCAATTCAGTCTATTGGTGAACTATCAAGTGAGTGTCTTAAATCACTTAAATTATGCAGTCAAAATCTTTTCATGAAAATTAAAGACATTAATATTTTAAAAATTATATTTAAGGTAGCAGGATATTAAAAGACCCTATAATAAAATAATTTCATTTCTATAGAACACTTTATAATTTATAAACACTTTAAAATGAACTTGATCAATTAATAGCAATGGTCATAGTAATAAGCAAAGAAGATACAGTATGCTTAGACAATTATTAAATAATGAAAACTCTGTAGAAAGGAACTTAATTATAAATGAATAGTTTTGTTTCCTTCCTTCCCTCATTCATTTACCCAATAAATACTTATTAAGCCTGTGCCAGGTGTTGTGCTGGGTACCAGGGATGAAATGGTGAGCAAACCATATGTGGTAACAGCCCTCATGGAGCATTCAGTGTAGTGGGGCAGTTACACATTAATCAAATAATCTGGCCTCCCTAAAGAAATAATACTTGAGCTGCCGGCTGAAGGATGAGAACAAGTTAATCTGTTAAAAATGAAAGAGAAGGTTTTCCAGACAGGAGAACAGCAAATGTTATGATCCTGTGGCAGGAGGGAGCATGGCCCTTATAGAGTGTTTACAGAAAGTTAACAGCTAGGGACAAAGGAGAACATGGTGCAGGTAAGGCCCGAGCAGCAGAGGCCTGAGCCCACTTGTGCAGGAATTCTGGGCCAGGTTATCCTAAGGGCAATGGGAAGTCACAGAAAAGGTCACTCAAGCTGTAGTACCAAGAGCAGTAGGGGAGACTGGGCCAGACTAGAGCACACCTGGACTGTGGCTATGGTTCAGCTGAGTGATGGAGTTGGGCCTTGGAGCCCAAGGAGCATTCGGATGAAGTTTCAGAAAGGTGAATGGGATTAAAAGCTATTTAGAGGGAAAATCTACAGGTCTTGGTGTTAGATTATATATGGAGGTGAGTGGGAGGAAGATTTCCAGAAGACGCCTACATTTCTGGCTTATACAACTTGATATTTCCAGAATAGGAAACAAATGAAAGAGGATCAGAATTGTAGAAGAGAATGATGATGAATTTGGTTTGGGACATGTTAAGTTTGAGTTGTCTTTAAGACATCCAAGCACAGATGTCAAATATTTAGTTTGATTCATGGATCTGGAACTCAGAAAGGAGTCTTTGCTAGAGATGTAAATCTGCGACTCATCTGCATAGAGAAGGTGACAACAAAGCTGTATCTCAAGAACATGGCTGAGAAACAAGCAACACTCAAAGGTTGCTGAGAAGATATGAAAGATCAGTTTGAAGCACAGAGGCAGGTTTGGGCCTAGTTGTGGGAAAGGATTGCCTCTTGAGTGGCAGGGAATCAGTGGACCAGAATCACATACTAAAACTCTGGGCACTTTTTGGCTTGTTGAATCTGAAGATTTTTGTGGAACTAGTCTCCACTAGACAATGTAGGCATGGAAATATGAATAGATCGGTTCATCTGGATTGGGGTTTTCTCAAGCAAATGCATCAAAAATACAGGAAATGAGAGAACTTAAGGGTTTAGCAACAGTGATAGAATCTAAACTGCTTAAGAAGGAAAATGAGGAAAGGAAAGACTGGATGGGTTGGTAGAAAGTAGCAGGGCCAGAAAATGAGACATTACAATGAGGTCAAATTACAACCATACTTTGAAAAAGGAGGTTGTGGTAAGAGTAAAATGGCTGATAGCATGATTTCAGAAACAGAGCAATTACTGAGGATGATAAGGTCTGAGGTGTGGCCATGAAACTGGGTGGCTGAGTGCAGGGAGAAGGTCTTTGGAGATAAGCAGATTGAGGGTCCAAGGACCATGAAACAGACATATCCTCCATGCTGACATGAGGGCCCTGGGGGTGTAGTAAGGGGTTTGTGATGAGGAGGAAGACTGCAAGCCAAGTGCCAAAATGCTCAGTGAATAAAGGACAATGACCCCGACTACAGTTAGGAAGAGGAGAGAGATAAAGGGCACCATCTTCAGAAGAGCATGTCTTTGTTGTTTTTGTGGCTGTGGCTTTCTCAGACAATCAATTTGTGGAGTAATGGTCTAGAAGCAAAATCATGCCCTAGGAGGATGACAATCTCTCTACCCATCCTTGAAATACATGGGATGTGAGGAAATAATAATGCCACTACTTTGAGAGGGCTACAAGGGAAATGGTCCTCAGAGGAGGATGGGTCTCAGTGAAGTCGGAGGCAAACAGAGCTTTTCAGGACAAGGAGATGATAGAGCAGAGCATGTGGTTGTGTTGTGACACTTCCACATGGCACAGTGGGAGAGTCTGAGAGGTGGGGAAGGGAGGGCTCTGGGTTGAAGCAGAGAAGGAGAGAACATCATAGAGATTATTGCACTGTGGAAGACAGATGACCGTGGAGTGGGAGTTGATTAATAAGGACGGGATGGCAGACTTAAAAGTAAAAAATTATTTTAAGTATGCACACTGATCCTGGTAGCCAGAAATAAATAACTTGGCTGAGGTGGTGACAGACAGACACCATGGTCTCCATGTGCTGTATTGGTTGGATGCCAGGTCTAGAGCAGGGTTTCTCAGCCTCAGTATTATTGACATTTTGGGCTAGATGTTTTTTTTTGTTTTTGTTTTTGTTTTTTGTTTTTTGCTGTAGGGGGCTGCCCTATGAATTGCAGGATGTTTAAAATGATTCCTGGCCTCTACCCAGTAGATGCCAAATGTATCCACAATCCCAGTGACATCCAAAAACATTGTCAGATATTGCACAACGTACCCTGGTGGCAAAATCATCCACCATTGAGAATCACTGATTGAGAGCAACAGACTCACATAGGGAGTGCAGAGGCGTTACACCTGCTACAGCAATGTCACCAGTTCTCAACACATTTCTGGAACAAATCACCTCTAATAGCTTCAGAGTTACGGAAAGAAGCTGGTCTCATTACTTAACAGACACCCAATTCTTAAGAAAAATGTATTCCCCAGGTTTATCATCTCTCTTATTCTTTGCTCTGAAGATATTTTGACTGTTCCCTCAGAGGATGATGCAGATTTACCTCCAGTGAGACTATTCAAATGAATGCCATGCATTTTCTCATTGGCTGCCCCTCAGTTTCTGGAATGTGCCAAGCTCCTTCCTGCCTCAGGGCATGCCCCCCTTCAAATCTCAGGTATACAGCCTTTCTCAGGAAGGCATTTTCTTGCTCTATCTATCCTGTACTTTTCCTTCAGAGCACTTTCACAATTATTTTTGCATCGTTACTGGTGTGCTTATTTGTTTAATGTCTGTTTTCGCCATAGAATATACATTTTAAGAGGGAAGGAACCTTATCTGTTTTATTCATAGCTGGGTCCTCAGCACCAAGCAGAGTGTTTGGCTTAATTAATATCTATTAAATAAATGAATTATTAAAAGGAAATGTTGTGAGCATTTTGAGAATAAGCATTGTACTCCCCAAAGTGATTGCCTTAGAGGGGGCTCTCCCTCTCTCTCTCTCTCTCTCTCTCTATATATATATATATATATATACACATCTCTCTATATACACACATCTATATATATATACACACACACATATGTATGTATAGTTTTTTGATTCCTTTTTTATGTCATATACCTTTATAGTAGCATACCTTATGTTTGAGGGAAGTTAGCATCCTAAATAAGAAAAAAAGATTAAAAAGTAGTATCATTCAAAGAATCAGGAAACATATTTAGGTTTGAAAAATAACTAGGTCACAGCAGTTAGTCCTTGTGCCACCACAGTAAATTCACAAAAGCTCTGACTAGTTTGATGATTTCTTCAAATATGCATTAAGCCCCTGCTTTGTGCTTGATCCTGGAACGTGCAATGCACTTATTTCAGGGCTCACTACAGCATGCGAGGACATATCCTGCAGGGCATACCTGAGGCAGCGTTCAGATGGCATTTTCCAGCTGGGTTCCTCAGGTTCTCAGCCTTAGAAGTGTGCAGAGGAATCAGCAAGCATTCCAGCTGAATAAAAAGACAAGAGAAAAGGGTGCATTGAGCTAATGCAGAAAAGCACACTCTGGGTCTTCCTGATGCTAAAGTTTGTGAATTCCAGGGAGGCAGCTTGGAGAGTTTTACTGTCCACATAAAACATTCTGACACAATGCTCCTTTAACAAACAAGTAATTGTTCTGGATATTTTTAAGTGTTTTCACATTATTGAAGCTTCAAGGACTAGGAAGTAAAATATGTTTGAGAATCAACAATAGTAATTAAGTGTTGAAGTAAAAATTAAAACAAGAGATGGGATGGCCAAAGGAAAAAAATTAAGATTGGATAAAACAAAGATACAATGATCTAAACCACAAATACTAGTTGACTTGTCATTTATAGAGATTTTATTTTCCTTCCAAATATGATTAGTGGAATTAAATTAAAATCAAGTACCTCATGGCTAAGTGTCTACAGAAATATAATTTTCCATTCAAGAAGCAGATTTCTGAAAAGTAGGTGGAAAAAATAACATATAGAGAGAATAAAAATCAGTAGGAAATGAAAAACAGATTCTTATAGGGGCTTCAATATTGCATGATTGAAATATATAACAGGATGCAGTTGTCAGGCTTGAAATTGCTCCTTGGCTATTCAAGCACACTGATTCATTTAGTCCCTGCCCCCATCCCCTGTCTTTGTTTTTAATCACTGGAGTAACTCTGACTAGAAAAATAAATTATTTGAATAGTCTGGGTCCTGGTCCATGACTACACTTTACAACCCTCAGTAGAGGGTCTAGCTCCCATTTTCTAATACACCCAAGTGGCTAAATTAATTATAATCTGGATAAGCTAAATGGGCTTCCTTCTGTCTCAATTTTATTTTGAAAAGCAATAACAGGAGGAAAATTCTTATGAAAGGAAAATGTTAAGCTGTGCCTATTTCTGATGATTTGTATAAAAGAGAGAGCTATGATTTACAATCTGAGTGAAATATAATATTTGTTATATTGTGTACAAACCCTCAATGGGTATGACTGCATAATACTTCATACAGTATATCATAGTTGGTTAAGTATTCCATTTTATTGAACATTAGGTTGTTGAGTTGCTTTGAACATTTTTCACACAACTAAATTTTTGTTTCTTATTTTCTTTTTTTAATTATTAAAAATAGTATGTCTGTACTTCCATTTATTTCTAACTTAAGTCCGGACAAACCTAAAAGTGAGTGTCATTTTTTAATTGCTCCATTATGACTGAGCAGCACTGGCAGTCAGAATAATTCAAGGCACGTTGTTTAATTAGCCAAGAGACTTGCTTAGCAACCTAATGTTGCTACAGTGTCCTTTCAGAATCTAGGTTATAAACTCATCTTTTGTAGCCTAACACAAACGCCAACAGGCATGGACACTTGAGCTTTAAAACTGCAAAGAATATTTATTACTATAGGGAGGTGTAACACCTTAATCTTTCTGAAAGTCCAGTGTTTTTAAAACACTCCCAACAATTGAATGGAGAGCAAAAATCCTAAAGTAATCTCAGATTAAATGGCATCTAACTAATAAATCTAACTTGATATGTTTCATTTCAAACATGATCATTAAAAATAATAAGATAGATGACATTCTCTTTTACAGACATTTATCGTTTGGAGACCAACTCACTAAATCAGGTGTTTTCTAAAATTGTTGAATCATAATCTGCTATATACTACAAAGCTTAGGGGAATGGACACCATTTTAAAGGTGAATTAACTAGGTGCCCACCAGTGGTAGACTGGATTTAAAAAATGTGGTACATATATACCATGGAATACTATGTATTAATAGCTATAAAAAAGAAGAAAATCTTGTCCTTTGCAGCAATATGGATGCAACTGGAGGCCATTATCCAAAACGAATTAACCCAGGAACAGAAAAACAAGTAACACATGTTCTTCTCACTGCTAAGTGAGTTAAGCATTGAGTATCCCTAGGCATAAAGATAGGAAACACAAACATTGGGGACAACTAGAAGGGGACTGGGGGCATGGGCTAAAAAACTCCATTGCTCGTTACCTGAGTGATGGGATCATCCGTATCCCAAACCTCAGCATCATGCAATATACCCATGTAACAAACCTACACATGTACATGCTAAATCCAAAATAAAAGTTGAAATTATTTTTTTCAAAAGGTGAGTTAAAATGAGTTAAGGATTAATCACCACTGGAAAAGGTTTGTTATATTTACTATTTTTACTACATATTATTTACTATTTATTATTCCCTATGTCCTCCATATATTTATATACTTGATTAAAATATATATATTGAATTAAAATTTGTTAGCAAACACATTTGTTTTTGTTTTTGTTTTGTTTTTCTGTTGAGACAGTCTCACTCTGTCGCCCAGGCTGGAGTGCAGTGGCGCAATCTTGGCTCACTGCAAGCTCCGCCTCCCGGGTTCACGCCATTCTCCTGCCTCAGCCTCCTGAGTAGCTGGGACTACAGGCACCCGCCACCACACCCGGCTAATTTTTTGTATTTTTAGTAGAGACGGGGTTTCACCGTGTTAGCCAGGATGGTCTCAATTTCCTGACCTTGTGATCCACCCATCTCGGCCTGCCAAAGCGCTGGGATTACAGGCTTGAGCCACCGCGCCCGACCATATATTTGTTTTTATAAAAAGTTTCTCTCACCATAAATAGAGTGAACAACATGGCTACTTGTAAGCTCCAGGCAGACACCTCTTCTTCCTCTTCCCACCTCCTTGCACTTTTTCCCATGCCTGGTATGTGGATTAACCCAAGGCTGTTTTCCCCTACAGCCCAGGGAGATCCAGGCCAGTCTCCTGCAGTTCCCCTCCTCAGAATCCAGAAATAATCAGAGCTGAGCCAGCTGAGTGGAGCATTAGGAAGCAGAGCAATATGAAAAAAGGCCAGAGTTGCTCTCCAGGTAGCCAGCATTTAGGGCTGCTCACACACTCTCAAGAGATAGAACTGCATTTATTACAAACCCCAAGGGAGTGCTATGTGGGGCTGGAAGCAAATGAGGTGGCTCTCTTTCTGTCACTTAAGAGTGATCACCTTTGAGATCTCTTTCAACTGTGACCATGTACAATCTTCTGAGCCATTGGCACGACAAAGATTCTCTTCCAGACCAAACTCTAGTCAGGCTCCTCTGAGCTCTTTTTCAAGTAGGCCCTGTCCTTGGGCATGTCCTCAGGAGCTTTGTGGTCAACCACTGAATAATGAAAATATTATTTTGGTGAACAGAGAATTTATTGATTTTACTGAACATTTAAAGACAAGGAATATATAAAAATAGTTAAGAAAACATGTTAAAATTTTAAGTATCCATCAGCCTCTCAGTTCAGCTTAATGAACCCAGGAAGGAGGAAGGGATTTGCCTCTATTGCATAACTACTATAAAAAAGCAAGGCAGGGGGGGTACCAGAATAGCTACCCCAAAATATGCCTCCTCAGCACATGGATCATTTTGACCTAAAAGCCATTGAGAACCAGCAGATGCAGGAGTAGCTCTAAACACAGGGTACCGTTTTCCTTTTGTAAAGAAAATTTACATTTACAAAGAACATTTTCATAATTTCTTTTTGTAAATGAAGGTCTCTTCCTCTCCTGGACCAGGAAGAGGAGGACTCCTAACTCTTATCAATGGAGAAGGTACTGACTTCAATCTGCACAACAAACCTTACTCAACAATTCTTGTTTACAGTACTTTTCCTGGTCATCTTTCTGTAACTTGTCTTTTCCATCCAGAAGCCCCAAACCCCTTTTCCTTTGATTATCCTAAGATTGTATACAAGGCCAAGTTCTAACCACTCCTTTGGGTTAGTCATCACTGGGTGCCCCCACGTGTATCTGTGATGAACATGGAAATAAATTTGTTTGTTTTTCTCTTGTTAATCTGTCTTTGGTGGTCTAACATATGGAGGCCCTGCTGAAAAATCTAAGATAGATAGAGGAAAAAAGATTTTTCCCCCTCCCCTACAACAGGCATAGTGGTTTTCATTTAACAGTGTAAAAGTTCAGCTACTGTAGTAACTTCTCAAAGTGAGTAATGACCCCCAAAAGACTAGTACCACAAATTTCAGTCTTTGTGATTAAAAATAAAACCAAATAAATCCAGCTTGCAAACAAAAAATAAAACACACATTTTACAAAATGAAGCTGTTTGCACATATCGATATGCAACTAGGCTAGGGTAGTTTCTTACCTTTCCCAAGACTCAATTTCTTCATTTTCTAAAAATACAGATAATACCACCTTATCACAGGGCTGTGTAGTGTATGTAGTGTACCTACTGCAAAGGCTGACACATCACAGGGTCTCAGTAAACATCATTGTGTGTCTTCTTTTGTTATAAAATACAAATAGGAATCATGTAGTGATTTGCTCCAGTGACAGGTATCTCTGTGAATTTTTTCTTTTGTTTCACTTTTTGCTAATGCAGTTCATATGCCAAATACTAGTGTTTTTAATACCAAAAATGTGTATAGCAGCAATCCTTCAAGGACTGTTCTCAAGACAACTTTACAGCTGGTGAAGACTCAGACCCCCATCTCCAAGCTCTCCAGAGGAAGTTGGGCATTTATCCCCAGAAACACAGCAAACATTTCTTAAAATATAGGAATTTTTTCACATAATTGAAATTATTTACCACCCTCACCCTTAGGAAATATTCATTAGTGGAATGTCCTCCATTTCTGGTAAGTCTCTTTTCAAATATAATCTGGTACATGGGATTGATGGGGTCTAACCTCTTTATGGTCTTTATTTTTCTTAAAATGTTTCAAAGTTGCTAGAGTCTCACTTGGGTTTTTTTGAAGTCAAACTTGAAAATATATTTACACAGACAAAATAAATATCTTATTAAACCATAATAGTGAGCAAGTGAAACATGATTAAGCCTTCCAAACTAGCTGGCTAGCTTTTAATTACTTACTTCTAGTTGATCTTAAAACCGCCACTGGCAAGTCACATGACTGAACAATACATAACTAAACTCCCACTAGTTACCTTATGGGTAACATCTCTGACTATGGGTCATGGTAGTAACGGTGCTTACAGTTATTTTTCAGAAACTAGGGGGCAGCTTTTGTCTAGTTCAAGCCAGTTGAGACCTTCAACTTCACAAGTTGGTTGCACAGGTTGGGCTGCAACAGCTGCCTGAAGAGGGACCTTTTTGATATCAGAGAACCAAAAACTCCATTATCACATTATGCTAGTGCCACCATTTTCTGCACATATATACTATGAAGAACCATATAGCTCAATTACCCTTGTGCAGAAGCCCTAATTACCTCACCTTTCCGACTCACCAATCATCTTTCCCTATACTTTAGACCTCTCCACTTTCTATCACATACATACCTCCAAGCCCTATTTTCAGAGAGGTGGATCTGAGATTTATTTCCCTGGCCCTGCACGTTGCAGCCTTGTGAATAAAATCTTTTCTTTTTTGCAAAAACTGTCACCACAGTGATTGGCTTGCTGCATACAGGCAGAATGAGCCCAGCCAGTAACAAAAGGGGGAGGAAAAAAGTAAGTGTCCTATATGTCTTGATGACATACAAAGAAAGAAGGACCAGACAAGGTAAGTTAGTTTAATATAATCAATAAACATAAGATACTAAAAATTAAGCTACCTTAATTATGTGGATGCATACCAATCCTACCAACATATAAGAGACTGGTGAAGAACTCAACTCTGACCTTTTTCTTCTCTTGCCCAAATTCCTATCTAAGGGGTCTGGGGAGTCAGGCCCTACAAACCATAAAATCTCATCCGAGGGGTTTTACTTAACCCTATATAATGTGGCTTACTTTCCAACCTGACTCTGGCATAATATCACATGGCAGATAAAGAAGGAAATCAAAATATTTTAACCCCAAATATGTTTTCTTTGCCATGTCTTGAAATAGTCCTCCAAAGCTAACTCTTGTGGGGAAAATCTACATTCTGAAGAGAATCCCCTTACTTGTCCTTCATTTTTTTCCTGATCCAGGAGACAACTGACTTACAATCTATTCTTTCCGAAGCCTCTACCTGGGGACTACTTCTGTATAATGAGAACATTGGTCTCCACAACCCCTTACCTTAACCCAGACATTCCTTTCTGTTGATTCTAGGTCTTTAGACAATAATTAAACTCTTTCAACCAAATGCCAATCAGAAAATCTTTGAATCTACCTATGACCCAGAAGCCCCCACTTCCAGCTGTCACACCTTTCTGGACCAAACCAATGTACATCTTACATGTATTGACTGATGCCTTATGTCTCCCTAAAATGTATAAAACCAAACTGTATCCTGAACACCTTGGGCACATGTTCTCAGGATCTCCTGAGGGCTGTGTCAGGGGCCCTCACTCATATTTGGCTCAGAATAAATCCCTTCAAAATATTTTACAGAGTTTGACTCTTTTTGCCAACACTGGTTTATTCATGCTATTATCACATATTTGTTTAATAATGTTTTAGTGTAATACTCCAATAATACCTTATAATTTTTAAAGAGAAAAACAAACAGAAGTTTATTAACATGTTCAACATAAATACATGTGGGAGCCCCCAGTGATGAGTAACTCAAAGGAGTGGTTAGAACTTGGCCTTACATACGATCTTAGGATAATCAAAGGTAAAGGGGTTTTGGGCTTCTAGATGGGAAAGACAAGTTATGGGAAGATGACCAGGAAAAGTACGGTAAACAGGAATTGTTCAGTAAGAATAGGGAAAATGCCAGTCCTCCTCTTCCTGCACAGGTCGTCATGTGAGTGGCAGTGCAGGCCTTTCTCAGTGTCATGTTAAAAGGAAACGATGGTGATGGCAATGATGATAATGATGAAGATGATAAAACCTTAATGAAACATGTAGTAAGTGTCCAGCACAGTGCTAACTTCTCCCTACCTTATTTACTATCCCTATTCTGTATGGATCCGGATAATAAGGCATAATGAGGTCAAGGAATTTACTGAAAGACACACAAGTAATAAACAGTGAAATCAGGCTTCAAATCCAACAGAGCCCATACCCTTAACCACACCTAACAGTAAAAAAGGGAACCTATTCTAGGACACAGTCATACCTTGAAGTGCTAAAGAGACCAAAGACCAACAGCCTCAGGCACCTAGTACCAGGGCAGGAGAGCTAAGGCAACATCAACTTTGAATCAGTACAAAGGAAGTTTCCAATAATCTAAGATGCACACAGACTATGTAAGGTAATACCTCTGTCACTGCAAGTGAAAAATAGGACCATAAAATACTTGGCATTGTTCTGAAGATGATTCAAATGCTCGTAGGCCTTCCTGATCCACAGAAACCAAAGGCCAAGGATCAGAATCTGCAACCACTGCATGCTAGTGTCTCCCAAGGAGGCCCTGATGTGAGCTGAATTGTGTCCCCCCACAATTCATGTCTTGAAGCTTCCAATACCTCAGTATGTGACTGTGTTGGAGATTTGGCCTTTAAAGAGGTAATCAAGGTTAAAAGGTTACTGGGTGGGCTCTAATTCAAAATGACTGGCATCCTTCTAAGAAGAGATTAAAACACACGCGAATACAAAGGAAAGACCGCGTGAGGACACAGGGAGAAGGCAGCATCTGCAAGCCAAGGAGGGAGGCCTCAGAAGAAACCAACCCTGTTAACACCTTGATCTCAGACTTGTAGCCTCCAGAATTGTGAGAAAATAAATTTGTGTTGTTCAAGTCACCCAGTCTGTGGTACTTTGTTACGGCAGCCCTTTGCCAGTCTCTTCCATGCTACTATGGCTCAGAAGCTGTGCCGGGCCTGCAGACCACATTACCTCCAGGTCTGGGATGGTCTGTGCTCTGCTCAGACAAAGCTGGACCACAGGCATGCTGAGCAATCCATGACGTTGGAGGCCTCCTGGGGCCTGAGACAGTGCCCTCTCCACTACTGTCCTTTTGGAGCATCTGGCCCCCAGCTTTCACTTTTCCAATCAGTGCTCATCTTTCTCTAGGCGCTAAACCCCACCACTCTTGGAAGAAATTTTCTCTGGGAAGTTGCTTTCAACACCCAGGCATATAATTTGCTTGTTTTACCAGAACACTCCCTTCCAGCTTTCATAAGTACTGTGGGGGCCCAAGCAGAGAGGGATGAGGGTCCAAAGTGTAGACGCACAGCCATATGCTTGAAGCACCATCACCTCCCAACACTCCATCCCTGAGGCCAAGCTGTGTGTGCACCTGCATGCCTTCTGCATAACTTAGGGTGATTTTTTTCCTTGGCACTCCTTCTACCAAGCTACCTTCCATGGGTAACCCACTAGTCTGTCAGATATGACCCTTTCTGAATTCTTTCCAATGTAGTCCTGCTGCTGGATCTACCCACAGAGGGAAGGGGAAACACTGCCTAGCTCCACGTGCTGAGAGATGTGAAGATCCAGTTCCAGCCAAGATAACTGGATACATGATGGTCAAATGAATACAGGCAATAGCTCTTGGCCCACTTGTTCATCACACTGCCCTGCTTAAAGCTGTTGAGATAAAGTCGAACTTCTTAAAATAGTACCCCTGCCAACACTTCCAGCCTTGTGTTTTACCACTTGATCCTTCTTCTTCTGGTTACAGTCATATAGACATACTCATCAACACTCAATTGTTCTCTACCCTCAGGGTACCAGTAACTGCCATCTTCAATGTTTAGAACTTTCTACCCCTCCTTTTTGCCTGGTTAACCCCTATTCATCCCGCAGGTTTCAGATGTCACCTCCTCTGGGAAGGTCTCCCTGATCCTCCCAGGTCACAGTTAATTACTCTCCTATATGATCCAATAGCACCTATAGATCCCCACTCACAGCATAATCAGCACTCTATATAATTACTTGTTGGGGCGGGGGATCTATTGCCCTAGTTTCATTTCTACCCGTAACCCTTCCCTAGACAATAAGTTCTTTAAGTGAGGTGATCATTCATTCTGGAATGGTTATGTTTTGCATATTGTCCCAGTGCAATTTACTAATCACATCCCATTTGTTCTCTTTTGTTTCCCAGTTTGGATGATAAATTATCTGGTCATCCTGTCTATATGGGCAGGATCCACATCTATCTTGCTCACTGGTTTAAATCCTCATGGACTACCATTATTCTTACAAAATCCTCCAAAGCAGATAAAGTAAAAGTACAATGTGTTCTGTTTTAAAAATGAGGAGCATGACAGATTATTTGCATATATTGAATCATGATGTTTTAGTTTGTATTATGAAATTCATTCCATAAAATAATGTTACACTAAATATTAAAAGTTTCTTTATATAAGAATAAGGATAAGGTATCTAGTCACCCTCATGAATACAGCTGGAGACCTTGGGAACCAAATTAAAATATAACGTGTAAGTTATTCCAGTCACATTAGCACACGCCTTTTCAGCTCTTATTTTAATTTAATTTTTAGCTCCTTCACTCCTCTATGAATAGAAACATAAAATGCATGGATCGGTTACACAGTCTTGTCAAAATAACCTAACCTGCAATTATAACTTCCTGAGGTGCTTTTTAAAAATATTGCTATGAAAAATTTTTTATTAAGGAATTTCTTAAAGCTTTCACACCAGTTAAAATTAAAATAAATTATTCATCTTCATCTTTATAGATGACACAATGTAGATCTTGAGTGTTTTGCTAGTATAGAAATTATTTGTATGATAAATAACATATTACTTTACAATATGACAAAATCAACATGCTACATATATGTAATTATTTTAATTAGAAAGTCCTGTATTAAAAAGTTCTTAATCCAATAGCAAATGACCATTCTCCAGTGATTAATTTTTGCCTTCTAGCAAATAGAGAATATGAGATTTAGAGTTCCCAAATTTATGATCTAGACGTAACCCAGACTCCATTTTCAAATAGAGAAATGCTCTTACTTTTGAATTTTAATATACAGACTGTTCATTCATCAAATATGTGCTAAGCGCTTAATACATTTCCATTAATCATTGAACTAGATATCAGGAGTGACGTAAAAAGATTAAAAATAGTCTCTGTCTTCAAAGAGCTTATAATCTTTGGCATAAATCAAAAAGCTTATAATCAAAGGCATAACATCCACATTTGCAGTTACCCTAACAGTATAAGACATTCTGCATTTTCTTCTATCGAGAGAGGTACAAATTTTCCTCATTTTAAAATGTCTAAAATTGGAGGTGTATTTTAAATCACTATATACCTTAATGTGCTACTATTTTTTGCCTTGAAAAACCTGATGTGCTTCCTACATCTGCAAGAAACATTAGAACTGGGGAAACACTGTTGTTCAAGTGCCTACATATGGGCTAGGAGTATGTATGTACATGTGCTAATACACTTAATTCTTACAACAATCGAACATTATAAGAATTAAATGAGCTTTTTTCCCAGAAGAAAAAGCAGAGGCTCCGCAAGCTGAAATGCTTAAGGTAAAACTGGTAGCTGCTGAAGCTGAGACTCAAACCCAGCTCTTATATTCTGCTGCACCACTTTATCCTACCAAAGGAGAGGCATGTGGGTTAGAATACTGGGTAAAGACCAAGTAGGGGAGCACTAAAGGATGGAGAGAAAGGAGAAAGCTTTCCAAATGAGAAGCACAACACACTCAAAGATATGGAGACCTCCAAGCTATACTTTTGTAAAATGAGAAACCTGTACTACATGGAGATGCAGCATGGTATACTGGTAAGAAGAGTGGGTTCTGGAAGAAGACTGTTGGAGGAAGAGGTTTATATTCTGGCTCCAATAGTGCTTACGTGACCTTCATGAAGTTACTACATTTCTCCACATCTCAATTTCCTAATTAGTAAAAGAGGTATAAAAATGAAACTTACTGATATGGTTTGGCTGTTTCCCCACCCAGATCTCATCTTGAATTCCCAAGTGTTGTGGCAAGGACCCAGTGAGAGGTAACTGAATCATGGGGGCAGGTCTTTCTCATTCTGTTCTCGTGATAGTGAATAAGTCTCATGAGATTTGATGGTTTTAAAAAGGGGAGATTCCCAGCACAAGCGCTCTTTGCTTGTCTGCCACCATATGAGACGTGCCTTTCACCTTCCACTATGATTGTGAGGCCTCACCAGCCATGTGACATGGAACTGTAAGTCCAATAAACCTCCGTCTTTTGTAAATTGCCCAGACTTGGGTATATTTTTTGTTGTTATTGTTGTTTGAGATGGAGTCTTGCTCTGTTGCCCAGATTGGAGTGCAGTGGTGCAATCTTGGCTCACTGCAACCTCTGCCTCCCGGGTTCAAGCAATTCTCCTGCCTCAGCCTCCTGAGTAGCTGGGATTACAGGCACCCACCACCACGGCCAGCTAATTTTTATATTTTTAGTAGAGACGGGGTTTCACCATGTTGGCCAAGCTGGTCTTGAACTCCTGACCTCAGATGATCTGCCTGCCTCGGCCTCCCAAAGTGCTGGGATTACAGGCATGAGCCACTGTGCCCAGCCTCGGGTATGTCTTTATCAGCAGTGTGAAAATGGACTAATATACTTACCAAAAGGATTCCAGTTAAAAATGGCAGATTGAACACATATCCATTCAAATGTCTGCACTGAATGCAACTCACACCCTGATTTTAGGAAACATTAATTTAAAGTATTTTTTTCATCTTTCTTTTGAGGAAATAACCTCACTGAAACTATAGCAAAGAGATGAAAAAACAACAATAAACCCCCAAGATCAAAGAGAAGAAATTAAAAATATAAAACGTATTGAAGATAGAGAACAGAACAGATGGATGCATAATAACTGACTCAGCAGGAGACAAGAAAGGCAAATTCCAATCTGGCAATGGGCAATTCAAAGAAAAAACTTAATTTGCATCAAAGAATATATATCCAAAAGACTCAGGAACCAATGGTATGAGTATGAGGTTCATGCTGTGGATTGAATGTGTCTCCCCCAAAATTCAAGTGTTCAAACTCTTATATCCAATGTAATGGTATTGGGAGGTGGAGCCTTTGGGAGGTAATTGGGTAATGACAGTGGAGCACTCATGATGGGATCAGTGCTATTATAAGAAGAGACAAAACAGAGCTTGCTTCCTCTCTCTTTTCTCCACAATGTGATGGTCATCTGTAAACCAGGAAGCAGGTCTTCCCCAGACATTGAATCTGGCAGCATCTTGATCTTTGACTTTCCAGGCTTCAGAATTGTGAGAAATATGTTTGTTGTTTAAGCTACCCAGTCTATGGTAGTTTGTTATTGTTATAACAGCCCAAGCTGGCTAAGGCAGTTGACAATAGAAAAACTAGGAGAAAAAAATCTATTTAAAAAGCAGTTTGAACTCCTAGGTCCCTTCCCCTAATCTGCACTACATGGTTACTGTCCGTCTCATCCCAGTGATAGAATGGATATTTTCTCTCTAGACAAAATAAAAGTATCTCTAGAATGGGGAATGCCAGGTTCAGTGGAGGGTAGAGGTTCCATCTGAAAAGCAAAGAGAGGGAAAGTTTACACAGAAAACGTGGAGCCCCTAAGCTTTCATGTTCCATTCAACTTCCAGAATGCCAGCAGCTAGGTTTATATCATCCAGAGAAATTAGAAGATTACTCTCTGGGGAATATAACTAGGCCAACACCAAACCTAAGAAGTCTGACATCATAGGTTTCCCAAATAAATGGCTCAACCAGATCACTTTATGAGGTAATCGCTGCATAACAAGCCTGCCCATGTGCTCAGAACTTCCAGCCAGCTTTTTTTTCTCTTTAATATGAGTGAATATCCAAGCATCACCAAAATTTTGAAAAGAACAGAGAATTATCTAAGCAAAAAAAAAAAAAAAAAAAATTGAAGGAAAGAAAACTAAAACAATTTTTTCCACTGTAGTCTTCCATATCCAAACAAATTATCAATTTTTTAAAGTCTAAAAATAGAATAAAGATGTTTCCAGACTTGCAAAGTACAAGCAATTATCTCCCAGGCATTGTTTCCCAGGAAATTATTAGAGGATGTTTTCCACCTAAACAAGGGAGTATATATTGAGAAAAGGAAGACATGTGATTCAGGAGACCAAGGATTCAACACAAGAAAGAGATGATAGGAATTCTCAGGTGCTAGTGAAGGAAGTTCCCAAACTACAATTATTAAAAACAGGCAAACTGGAGGAGTTCAGAAAGATCCAGAAAGACTTTGACCAGAAGGTGAAACAGAAAACCTAATGTGGTTTCTATCAATTTACAGCTAGAGGAGAGTTTGAGGATTGAATTGTTGATAACAATATAAAAACATAAGCAAAAAAAAAAAAAAAAGACAACTATTAATGAAAAACAAAAGTAGTGCAAGAAAGGAAAAGTAATCATGGTTTGATTATATAAATAACATTTAGATTGTCATAACCATATAAAAATGAAATAATGATTCAACCAAAGTATCAGTGTAACTAATTGAGAGAATGGAGGGATGGGAAACCTGTATTTATGATGGGGTGATTTTAGGGAATGAATGAAGAAAGCTAAATTTTCTTTTCTTTTTTTTTTTTTAGGATGGAGTCTCACTATGTCGCCCAGGCTGGAGTGCAGTGGTGCAATCTCGGCTCACTGCAACCTCCACCTCCCAGGTTCAAGCAATTCTCCTGCCTCAGCCTCCTGAGTAGCTTGGATTACAGTTATGTGCTACCACACCCGGCTAATTTTTGTATTTTTAGTACAAACAGGGTTTCTCCATGTTGGTCAAGCTGGTCTTGAACTCCTGGCCTCAAGTGATCCTTCTGCCTCAGCCTCCCAAAGTGCTGGTATTACAGACATGAGCCAACACGCCTGGCAAGAAAGCTAAATTTTCATCTTTTTTCATGGGAAACCAATCAACTCAAACATCAAAAACCAAGACTGGCAACATAAGCATGCTACTGAGAAATACGGAAGTAAATAAAGTAAGTTCTCACATACATTACTGATAGATTCTTGGAAACAATGTATAATGAATCAAATTCGTAATCACCTGATGGGGTCTTCTTGCCTGCTGCACAGACAAAACTATTTCACCAAGACAGCAGTATTATGGTAGAGAAAGAGTTTAATTGATGTAGAGCTAGCCAAGTGAGAGGACAGGAGTTTATTACTCAAATCAGCCACCCCAGGAACTCAGAGGCTGGGGTTTTTATGGGTAAGTTGGCAGGCAGGGGACCAGGGAATGGGTGCTGCTGATTGGTTGGGGATGAACTCACAGGGTTGTGGAAAACAATCCTTACGTGCTGGGACAGCCTCTGGGTGGGGGCCATAGGCCTGGCTGAGTCATAAGTCATGGGTCCTGGTGGAGTCAATTGGTCACCAGAATATAAAGGTCTGAAAAACATCTCAAAAGACCAATCTTAGGTTCTACAATAGTGATGTTATCTATGTGAACAACTGGGGAAGTCATAAATCTTGTGATCACCTTGTGATGATACCTTTACTACAGTGCAGTAAACGATTATAGAAAGGCAAGCTATGCTCACCTCTTTACAGAATTCAGGCCCCTCTCACAATCCTAATCTTGTGGCCTTTCATTAGTCTTACAAAAGGTAGTTTCAGTCCCTGAACAAGGAAGCATCAGTTTTAGGGAGTAGCTATTATGATCCTTGCTTCAAAGTTAGACTTTAGCTAAATTCCTCCCATGGTTAGCTGGGCCTACACCTAGGAATAAGTGAGTCCAGCCAGCCTGTGAGGCTAGAAGCGAGATGGAGTCAACCATGACAAATTTCTCTTGCTGTCATATTCTTGACAAAGGCAGTTTCAATTTTACCATAGGCTAATTCATAAAAACAAGAGTTAAGTTCCTATGGCATATTTCTGGTCATAAAAAGTCACCAAACTTCTTTTAAAAAATGCTCAAAACACTTCTAATATTAAACAATGAAATGAATATGAGCTATACATACATTTAAGAAACATTAATAAAAACAAGTAAGATAATTATTTACTCAATTATTCCAGTTCAAGGTCTTGGGTGGCTGAAGCCCATCCTGACAGCTCAGGGCAAAAGACGGGAACCCATCCTGGACAGGATGCCATCCCATCACAGGGTGCACTCACACACACTCACACTCACTCATTCTGGGACAATGTAGACACACCAATGAACCGAATGTGCACATTTTTAGGATGTGGGGGGAATCGAAAGTACCTGGAAAAAACCCATGCAGACATGGGGAGAATGTGCAAACTTCACACAGACAGTGGTCCCAGCTGGGAATCAATTTTTTTCTCCGATTGACATTGTAATGAAATGGCATTGAACAAAACAACACTACTCCAGGACCTGCAGTTATCTAAAAAAACAGCTAAAAGAATTGAAAGCAGTTGCCTCTTCTATACTTCTACATAACAAGCCTTGTGGATTATTTGACTCTTTATATAACACTGGTAAAAATAAAAGCTAAATTTAAAAAATATATAAAACTTATCTCACAAGGTATACAACTTAATTAGCTAAATTATAACTAATGCAATTTATGAGACAGACAATTAAATGAGACAATCCAAAGTACATATCAGTTTTGGTATGCATATTGCTCAATATTAATAGTGAGCAATTAATATTATCTTGATGATGATGGTAAGATGACGGTAGTGATGGCAAACTCTAAGGTATCAGTAACTACCTTACCAGCGATGGTTAAGGTACAAGGTGTGGGGTGGCACAGTGCCCAACATGCCCCACATGGCCCAGCCCTCTTTGGAACCTATTTAAAATAGACCTAGAACCAACATACTGCTCACCTGACTCTGAGTATTAGTCACAAACTTTCCTCCTGCTGCTGTCCCCTTATAGTACCCAACTTCTAGCCACAGACACTAGGTAAATGCAGCCCAAATTCATAATACTCCAGGAACAAAGTATATAGGGCTGTTGACATCTCCTCTCATGCAGACAGCTCAGTTTGTTTCCTTTGCCTGAACCCAAGCTGGTCCTGGCTTCTTCCCTGTCCTACTCAGCCTGTTGAAGTCTCCCTTATCATCAAACAGAGACCATGTGAGTCTGACCCATGTATATTTTTCCATTGTTAATAATACAATTTTAAATATCATGTTTTAAATTAGAAATTTAACCACTTTATGTTTAGATCAGGTCACAGTTCTAACCTAACTTACAAAACATTCAGAATTACATGTTGTGTGAGAAGTACTTTTTTTTTGTTCAAACTGAGTAATTTGTATTACAAGGCTTTCTTGAGTTTAAGAAATCAATGACAGCTATATGCACATGTCTACTCCCAAAATTGCATTTTCTCACTATCATCTCATGGGCTCTCAGATATAAGAATGTCTTCTGTTGTGGAATCAAAGTAGAACAAGAGTAGTATGTGAAATGCCCTTGTCTTGTTACTAATATCAATGTCTATGGCAAAGAGGACAACCCTCAGCTATTCAACTAGTTATGTTAATTGGTGTGATGAACATGCTAATTCTCTCAGAGAAATTTGGTTTTCCATGAAAACACATCTGGCCAGGTTGAATAACAAAGAATTTACTATAACTAGTCGTTCACTAACCATTCACTCATTCACTCACTCACTCAACTCATTCAATATTTAAATAGCACTTACCATACACCAGGAATGCATATAAAGGAGTAAGATTAAAATGATTTTGTAAAGCAAAGTGTCTGGGTTTTTTTTTTTTTAACGTGACAACTGATAAAAGCTATCACTTAGAGCATAATTTTCTTTTTTAAAAAGAGATGTAAGGTAGAAGAAAGAACGTGGGCATGAGGTGAAGTTCCTTCAGCTGGGCTGAGCTTCATGTTAACTGACATCTTAACTATGAATTATAGGGGCAGGGATCACATCCCACTCTTCTCTGTGCTAGAATGAGCTATGTTCCTGGAACACTTACTAATAAATGTATTGTTTAGGCATTGTTCTTGTTTAGAGAGCTAATGGTTTTTTTTTTTTTTTTTTTACCACAAACGTAGAAATTTCAGACACCTCCAAAAACACTTGCCTCTGTCATTAAAAATGTGCTTCTAAGTCTTTTACAGAATATGCACATAATTCTAACAACTTTGAGATATCAAGACCCAAAAGAAATCAAAATTTCATTTTAATTTTTAAATTATTATCACTTTAAAACCTTGGCTTTGAAAAACACACTGTGGCTCAGTTTTAAGACAATATTACATTGTCCTGCTTTTTACAGAGTAACTGAACAGCAAGATGAGGCACTTTGAAAATATAATGAGCACTCAAAACACTAGCCATAATTTTACTATTAAAAAAGAAAAAACAATATTGATTTAAGTAAAAAATTTTTAAGTCAGTATATTTAATTCCAGTTATTAGTGGCAAACCATTTACCTACTGAATTTCCTTTCCTTAGTTTTACTACCACTAAATACCTTTGTGAAATATTAAAATTTAGGAGGGGAAAAAAAGAGAGAAAAGTTATGCTTTCGGAATCACAGTACCAGTTACACTATGAATATTTAAACAATGCAAAATCATTAATCTCACCAGGGAACTCTGAAGATATGATCTTATGAAAGTAAATAAGAGATGTCATTAATAATCTGTACAACCCCACTGTGAGTCAGTCAAATGGAAAATATTCACAATTTTTAAAAAAATAAAAATGAGATTATCAAATACTAACTCAGTCAACATTACACAAAAAGATGGTGGCAAGTCTACACCTGTGGAAAGAAAGGCTGGTGGGGGTAGATGGTGGCAACATTAGAAATGAACCCAGAGACACTGAATCTGGGTAAATGAACAAGGATAACGAGTGTGAACAAATGTGAAGGATGGCAAAAAGAATTGCATGAAGAGAAAACTGACTAACTAGAATATCAGAGCTGGAGCTATGGAGACTCAATTCAAATGAAATAAAATGCATAAAGATTTTAGAAAAACTCATCCATTTGAAAAGTTATTAATTCCTACTATGTGTCATTACCTTTAGAAGACACAGTTTAAAACAAGACATGCAATGTCCCTATTTTCACAGAACTTACATTCTAAGAAGAATAAACAGTAAATAGACAAGAAAACACTGGATAACAATGGCTGCTAAAATGCACAAAACATAATGATGTGATTGAGTCAACAGGTGTTTACTGAGTTGTCAGGGAAAGCCTCTGAAGACATGAAATTAATCTAAAATCTTACTTATGCAAATATCAAAATAATAAAAAAGATTCTAAAGTCGGAGATAAGAAAGTTTTCTACATTATGTTTTGTAATTTCAGAAATGTTTGAATCGCTACATGACTTTTTGGCATGAGTCAGAAAAAGAGGAGGAGAGTGGAGTATGTTTTCTTGGCTCAGTCAATAGGCTTGTGTGAGCTCGACAAGTGGGAGGATAAATCTCAGAGAGAATTGCGTGGGGGAGGTGGAGGGGAAAAAGGCTGTCAAATCCATCACAGTGACTGAAGTCAAATCCTTCCTTCATCAATCCTAATTTTCCTAATGCACAAAATCTATGATCACATAATGTTGTTTTTTAAAAAAGTGTATTCTCTAACCAAGATGTTATTGCCCTTTGTGATATCCTGTACTTAAAACTGCTAAATACTATTAGTGAAAATAAAACCATCATGTTTATTTCATGAAGAAACAGACCCAAAGTATATCCTATGATTTCAGTAATTGTGTATCACACACAAAAAAACAGACTTGTCCACATAAGGACACACCTACATCACAAAATTTTTCTGTAAGTCTCAGGAATCATCTGATGTCTTGGTTGAATTTTTTTTCTCCACATTATTAAAAACAAAAATATTTGGTCTCTCTGGAGAAATGTCTAGGAATACCAACTATGATGACCTACCAAGCAGAGGATATGAACCAAACCTCAAGTTTGACGTACAAGGTGAAATAACTTTCCCAAGATCACCAATCTAATAAGTGGTAGAACCAGGATTGGAATCCAGGTAAGTCTGACTAAAATTCACACCCCTCATTGTACACTGTGCTGCCTCTAGCATTAGTAGCACAGAATAGCTAGACTTCAGGGATTTTCCAGAGAGCAAAAACTCTCACAATTGCCCAGTAACCTCTAAGTAACCTACAATAGACAATTTTCTGAAAAATGTTCATTTCTCTTCTGGATCCTCTAAAATCTAGCCTTGGATTCCAGAAAGGCATCTAGCCAAACCAAACGTTTAGGAGCATCATACAATTCATTTCTTTATGCCAAGACCAGAAAGAAGTCCCTCTCAAGGATTCTCTGAAAAGGACACTGTGTAGTATCCTTTTGACATAAGATAAGAGTGCAAACTTTGTAATCAAACTGCCTAGTTTCAAATCCCCAGCCACTACCATTGTGACCCTGGACAAGTACTTAATTCCTCTCTGCCTCAGTTTCTTCATTCTATAAAATGTGATTAATATAATACTACTTACCTCACAGCATGTTTATAAGAGTTTAATGAGTCAATGTAATTACTAAGAACAATGCAAAGAGCATAAAATCCGTGAAAGTGTTAGTTTTAATCATTATTATGCCAGAGTACAAAAGGCAATATACCTTCCCATCTGTACTCCCAAGTTACCATCTCTGTATATATTGAGGTATGCCATCAATAAAAGCATCAGAGAAGTGATGTGATAACCCTGTAAAGATGCTTGGAAGACACTGCTCATGACATTAATCACACAGTGTCCTTTTCATGAGAATCCTCGAGAGGGATTTATTTTTGGTCTTAGTATAAAGAAATAAATTGTATCGATGTTCCTAACATGTGGTTGTGTCTTATTTATGTTAAAATAAAAACTTTGGACAAATTAAAGATAACAGAGTTTATCTGAGCAATGAACAATTCATGAATTGGGCATCACTTGGAACTAGAGGAGGTTCAGAGAACTCAGCTGTGCAGTGAGAGCTGCAGGCTTACACAGGTTGAATGCAGAAGCAAAACTAAGAAACTACTTGATTGGCTACAGGTAGGTGTTTGCCTTATTTGGATATGATTGGTGGAAAGTCCCTAGTTAGTGGTTAGTTGATGATTTCAGCTAGTTATGTTTGTTTCATTTTACTATTAACACTGGTTTCGTTTACTTAGGTAGGAACCCAAGGTGCTGGAGCCATCTCAGCCTAATGGCCTCCCAAATAAATTTCTTTTAACATTTACAAATGCTTTAAATCAAGAAAGTAATCAAGCGGCTTTTTTTTTTTTCACGATGACTACTAAGGAAGTTTAGAATTAAATATGTGCCCACTCTTAATAAGTATATAGAACCCAATATTTTTCTACAATTCACAGCTCATTTTATGGCCGTTCCCTTTGTTTTTCTTTTACCATCATTTCTCATTTGTTAACCCTTACACTTTTTCCCCCTAAGTAACCAGGGTATAAAACAATCAGCCAATCCAGAGGAACAGTAAAGGGAAAGATGGGAATATATGAGCTGTTATCTCATTAGGATCTACTTTAGGGTCTAGTTGGAGCAGGATTGGCACAAATGGCAAAAACATAAGATGAAAATTACAAATTCAGAAGTGGCCTGCCACTACCATGCTTTCTCCCACACTTTGTCCAATTATCAATATTATAAAATATCCAGGCCCCTGTTCCTCACTACCTATTCCTCACAAAACAATTACAATAATTCCTAGCTCATAGCAGTGAAGTGACAGATTCTTGACTTAAGAATCAACAAGTAATTATTTAGTGGTCACCATATCCAGGCACTTCTAGGTTCTTGGGACATATCAGTGAACAGAACAGACAAAATGCCTGCCCTGTGGAGCTAACTTTCTACACAAGAAGACAGATAAACAATAAACATGGCAAATAAGTAAGTGATATGGTGTGCCACGAGATAATAAGTGCTTTAAAAAACTGAGCAACATAAATGGGATCCAGATGAAGGATTCATGTTAAAAAATTCTTTTACCAGAAACTGAAAATAGATATTATATATCTATTCTTAATGGTTAGATTGGTCTAAAAGCAGATATCACTTAAAACAAAATATTTAAAATATTTTTTCCTAAATAAACTCATGTTTTAAATATCTAAAAGCTTACTAATCCTGTTGATACTTCTTTGGTAAAGTGAATATTTTTCCATGAAACAAGATGAATCTCATCTTATCATTCGTGTAAACCCTTATATCCCAGCCATTTAAGTAAAAGCTAAGACCCCAGAAAACGTTAAAAACCATTCTTGCCTGGCCTTATACCCCACACCCATAACTGCAGAAACTTCAACTACACAAGGAAGACCAGCTCCTCAGTTCCAGGGTTTGTCTTACTAACTCCCAAAACCATAATCACCCTGTCAGCCTCCACATTCTCATTATTCCACACTGTACAACAATGCCAGCCTCTGAATCTACTGATGTAGACACCAAAGGGGCCCAGGTTCATGCCAAAAGCACTGAACATGGCTCTAAAGCCTGTGACTCCCCCGGGAAGCCACCACCCACTTCTCTGAAGAAGACACTGCCCAAGAATGCCATTTCCTACAATGACCAAAATTTTAAGTGCCAGTGCTGCCCAAGTCACCAATGTTGTGCACTCAGGATCCCGTAGGGGTTTCAGTAAAACAATGCTTAAATTTTTTTTCCTACCCTTGTTAAAGCACCCCTCTCTTTCTAGGACTTGGTCTTGAGTCTGAGTAGACTTGGGCAAAGGAACGATCGAGTGTAGGCACTGTGCTGCACTTGGAAATAAAACTTTTGCTCTGACATTGGCCCACTGGGCTAGAACTAAGTGTGTGCACCTTTCTTCTCTCCACAAGGTCTGTGATCTCTGAAAGGGCCTGCCCCACAGGCATGCCCCAATCTTAGGGTACAGGCTGGGATTTCTGCTCTAAGGGAGTTGGATGTGGTTTTCCAACTCTACAAAAGAAGCATGGTTTTGAGTTATGTGGCATCACGGTAAGCAACAGACAGTGTTAGCATTATCCCTGCCATGCACCATCCGCAATTAGCATAAAGGGCTGGCACGGCCATGTGCTAGGATTAAATGATGATGTTAAAAAACAACAATAAATAAAAATGAAGTAATGGAAGCTGCATCCAACCTCTCAAGGAAATGCTTCCCAAATTAAAACAAAAATATTTTAAGTAGTTCATGACAAGAGACCTAGAAATTCAGCACAGCACATTGGAATTATCTCATAAATGGCACAAGTCATACACTTTAATCATCTATAAAAATAAAGAGTTGTCAAAGTCATGTTATATTCTTAGAATTATAAATTTAAGAGTAAAGATGATCATTCTTCCAATAAAGAAAAGCTCTGTAATTCCATGAAAAGCTCTTTTCCTTCCTACGACCATTTATTCTTCGATGCAGAGTAGATTCAGAAGATTCCACCAAAGAAGATGGTATTTCTTTTATTTTCCCAAGTACAGCAAGGCTATGGTATACAGTTTACCGTCACTTCACAGATTTGGAAAGTGTTGTGAAGTCACCAACAAATCTTGTCTTCTAACTTCACAACTTATTACTCATGTAACTTGAACAAGTAATATAGCCTTTCTGAGCCAACATTTATTTCTCCATTAAGACAGAGGTAAACCTACATCCCCCACCATACTTTTGTTAAGACTAAATGACATGATGAGTTTGCAAGTACTTCCTAAACTGTGAAGTACAACATGAACATACAGCATCATCAAACTCATTCTACTACCAAGGCAGATGGGGCCACGGTAGTAGAATATTAAGTTATTAACTTATGTTAATGACTTGGGAAATCTAATAAAACTAATGTGTTCCCCACAAACAGCATTCCTTAGAACCATATTACATAGGTCTATTGTAAAGAAACTTAAAAACAACTGTTTAAACTAGAGGAAGTCCATCATCCTTGCATAGCATTTTAAGCCAGAATATCTCAATAAAACAAGAACAAATATTTTATTCTTGCCTAGGCTTTTTTAGATAGTGCCTTTATTCTGATACCTTGAATTCATGCATGCCTCATAGGTAACATTTTAAATTATTTAAACACCAGTTAATATTACTGGTGTCGGCATGATCAGTAATTACCATCTTAATCACAGGCATCTAATTCCAGCTGCTCCCATCTTTGATATAATGATGAGCAACAGCCTGGAGGACAAGAACTGACAGGGAACGAATACAGCTGGGGGTCAAATTAATGCTGGTGGTGAACTAGCTTTCAGTGAGAGGCACATGCTGAAAAATGAGACCACGAGTTGAGAAGGAATTAATGTCCTGAGAGTTTTGTACAAAATAAAATATTTTCTGAACATGAGAACAGCTTTTGAATCTAGATCTAAAGAAGCTGGCTAAATAAATCATACCTCCAACAACCTTTTCAGTAATTATAAAAAGAATGCATCTGCACACTCATTCCCCTGCCAGATATGACTTTTCCCTTCCCCAGATGGCTGGGGCAAGTGTCTATGCATATGGCAAAAGAAAAAAGCAGGAAGCTCGAAGTGTTTAACTGGAAAAGGAAGCAGTGAAGGCTTATGAAATGTGTTCGTGCGAGGCACTACAGGGGCCGCAAAGCCAAAGAAGAGCAACCAGTAAAGACAAGACCTCGGAGACCTGGGTCCTCGTCCAGTCTCTGCTACTAAGGGTTTCACTGGCCAAGCCAGTTTGTTTCCCTGGGCTTCTGCTTTCTCATACAAAACGTGGAGGAATCCAATTAAATCAGTTTGTAGGAGAGTTCTTTACAGCTGATGTGAAGTTATCCAACATCGGGGGTCAGCAGTAATAAGTAAAACAGGTGTCAGCCTGTGTGTGGGTGAGAAATCTCCTTGGTAGAACAGTATAAAGGTTTTTTTTTAACTTCCTCTTGGAAATAGAAGTAAATATCATATTACCACACATGTCTTGTGTGAATGACACCAAGAGACCAACCCTCTAAGAGCTGGTTCTAGAGGAATATGAACTCTGCATTTACCATAAGCCAAATCCATTTTGAGGAAAAGAATAATGGCCCTATCACAGTCCTTTACCCCGGGATAGGTGTTGAGAATGTATGTGTGTGTGTATAGGCATATGTGTGTATGTATGTGTATATATGTGTGTGCATATGTGTCTATATGCTGGTATGTGTATGTGTGTTTATGTATGTGCATATATGTGTGTGTATGTACAGATAGAGGGTGTGTGTGTGTGTGTGTGTAGAAGGAGCATGAACAATCCATCTCATTTCTCTTTTCTCTTTTAGCCTACAGTCCCTCCTCTAAATCTCTAGCCCTGAATGCTTGATTTAATTTTTAACCATGGCATGTGGGCAAGAGAGAGGTGAAACAGGGTGCTACACATTACTTAGGCTTGATCGAAAGCCATTCTGCCATAAGGAGTGATTCTCTGCAGAATGAGGACAATAAAAAACCATAGAGATGGAGGTAGAAAGGGAGGTGGTGGCATCAGAACAACCTGGGGAAAGTCTTTTTCAATCTCTCTATGCTTTCTCCCCTCTCTCTTCTTCCTTGAGAATCAAATATGACCCTGAAGGGATATTTTGAATCACACACACACACACACACACACACACACACACACACACCCCACAGCTGTAGCAAGTCACTGCTACTGATTTCTTGAAGTGGGATAAAAGATTGAGGATTTCAATTCTAATGACCTTTCCAGCCTCAACACTTTAAGACATAGCTTCTATCATTTATATACTATCAAATTAAGAAAACACACATAAGATAACCAGAGAACAACAAAATGCAACTCTCCACAGCTAAATGGCAGATTAGATGAAGATGTCTAGAACAAGGGAAATTATTGCATGGTAGAGCTAATCAGGAATGGTTTCATGGAGGAAATGGGTATTGAGCACAGATGGCTTGAT
This sequence comes from Pongo pygmaeus, assembly GCF_028885625.2. Classification (NCBI taxonomy): domain Eukaryota; kingdom Metazoa; phylum Chordata; class Mammalia; order Primates; family Hominidae; genus Pongo; species Pongo pygmaeus. The sequence continues at coordinate 96,653,917 of NC_072378.2, read as the reverse complement.
GCACAGATTTTGGACTGAGATTGAGGTGAAGAAGCATGCTGGGCATCTGGCAGGTGCGAGGTGGCAGGAGTAGCTGGAAAGGATGGTGAGGGGGACAGCAGTAGTACAGGGGCAGCATCAGTCTGGGCTGACCCAGACAAGTGGGGCCAGCAGATCTTGGGCTGAAAAAGGCAGTGAAGCCTAAGCTAACAAACATTGACTGTGGAGTAACCACTGGCTGTAAAGCAGGAGAATGTTAGAGCAACACATGTGCTTCAGGAAACTCTTTCAGATCATGGCCCAGGATAGTTAAGAACAGAGGGTTCTAATGGGGTTCCATAAACAGACCTTACCTAAGTTACTATATATAGAGTATATGTGCCAATCTTTTTCTGCATTCTTTCTCTGAGACCATATTCATACATGCATTTTGCATAGGAATAAGGATCTGGACCATTTATTTGATTCTCAAAAAGTTATGGGACAACCACTTCCTGCACCTGACCCCTCATCCCAATTACACACAACAGAGAAAAAGTAAGAGGTCAGAGGAAAGTGCTCCAAATTTTTCTTGGGGGTCGGTCTTCTCATTGCTTAGATGGAACAGATCAGTAAAGGATAAATCAGAGAAAAAAAGCAGCTATGTGACACAAACCCAGGTGATCCTTGTGCAGCAGGGAACCCCACAGAGGCTCCTGAGAGGATACTTTCTCAGGCTCACTTATTCAAGAGATAGTGTAAGAGGGGCTTTCGTGGATTACGTGAAGTTGACTACAACATCTAGTCCTACCTCAATTGTTTTTTGGTTATCACATCATATCAAACCTCTTCTGCTTAATAAAATCAATGCTTCTCAGAGCCATCATTTCATTTGACTAAAATGTAAGGCACTCAGGAAACTTATTTAAGAATCAAATCAGATTAAGTATGGTTAATTCTTAATGGGAATAAGAACAGGTTTTTCAGAAAATACATGATAAGTAAGAATCATGATATCTCTTAAATCAAATATCAAAATGCATGTTTGTTTCACCACTTCCTAGAGAGAAGCCTTAGTATTTGGTAAGAATATTTCTCAAAGTTAATATTTTTGAAACCAGTGTCAACCCAGGTGGAAAGAACAAAATATACCTTTTTCATTATCTTTATTAAAGTAGTGCTGACTTGAACATGTGAATCATAGAAGTTGTACCTTTTAAAGCATTTTCAAGGAAATTTATTTTTTAAAATTTCAACCTTGTAAACAAACCCTTGAAAAGACTTGAAAAATTGTTTACAAAAGTACAAAGGAAGAAATAATGGCTAAGAAAGGCTAATAAGCAATCAGTGCCACTCTACAGTAAATCCTAAGGTGTTAATTATCTGATTTCCAGGACTACGCACTTCACGTTTCTATTTTTGATTTGTACATTTCACATCATCTATTACGCTTTCCATTCTCTGAATTCCAACAATTTGTGCCTGTGTTAGTGATGCTTACCTTATGCCTACATCACAATTATGGGTGTATTATTGTTATATCTTTTCTCTCTGCTGTTCTATGAATGTATTCAGGGCATGGAGCGCCTCTCACCTCACTTCTATATACAGCATCCAATAACGTCTGCTAAATGAATGAGTATACAGCATTTAGAGAGTAAGTACGAATCTTACTACAAAGTCTGGTGTGCAAGAAACTGTTCATTTGCCTGTTTTCTGTAATTCGGCTTATTATCTGTTCTACCGGTTGGGAAGCTCTGCCTTCTCGGGGCTGCTTAAGCAGGGCTATAGTACGGTTCTGGGATTTCATGCAGTGGCATAGTAATGAGGTCTGGGCTGCAGGCTGCCTTTGGTCTCTGAGTCACCATGCATGCTTTATCTTGACCAACATCAAATTCAGTTGCCACTTTCACTCCTCTACATTTTGGATATCAGCAGTATTCCGCATCAGTAAATGCTCTCTCCTTCAATCACACCACTGCATTGGCTTCTAGGATTCCAGTCTCTCCTGGTTTTCTTCCTTCCTCTCTGGCTGCACTTGTTTTTTTCTCCTTTTTGCTTATCCCTCTCTACCTAATCATTAAGAGCTACAGTTCCTTGAGATTTAATTGATCTATTCTATCCCTAGGCAATTTCAATCTCAATCAAAAATCATATTATGGGTCCAATGTTTCTATGACCTCCAAACATACAATAACCTACTTGATATCTTCATTTCAACATCCTAAAGACAGTTCAAATTTAATATTGCCATAACCACACAGTTGTATGGATTAGTACTATAACCCATACAAACGGCACCAACATTAATGCAGTTGTATGGAATGTTACCTTCGCACTTGCAGTTGTATAGAATGAGACCTCCACCTATGCACATGTAGGAGTCATCAGATTTCTCTTCCCTCACCCTCAATATTCAATCCAGCACCAGGCCCTGAAAATTTTACCTCCTGAGTTGTCCTTAGTCAATTTCTCTCCTTCTCTATTCCCACCTCCCTAGGCTAAGCTACTTCTATGACCTTTGATCTGAACCACATCAATGGACTCCAGTGCCCTCCTATTCTGATTACTGTTCCCTGTAATCAGATCTCATCTTAGCCTTCCAGTTCCTGCCACTTCATCATTACAATCGTTCCTCAATGGCTTCTCGGCATTTCTGATAAAGATAGTATCTTTATAGGCCTGTGTGCAGTCCTTCTCTACCTGTCCTCCAGCACATTTCCCCCTTCACTGCCCTTGGTTCTCTGCACCCCACTGTACCTTGTTGACACTGCGTTTCCTCCTAGGATTTTTTCCCATTACTTGAAACACTCTCCAACCTCTCCCTTTTGCCTCACTGACACCTCATATCCTTCAAACCCCCTTAGGGAAGGCTTCCTCATCAACCTCCAGAGCAGGTCAAAGCTCCCCACTTTATACTTTTAACAGTGCCATGAACCTCTCCTCATCAGCATTTATTTCTATTGTAATCTCACTCTTAATTGTGAGATCATGTGATAAATGCTTCCACTAGAGTGTCAGCTCAGAGATGACAAGTTCCTGACTGTCTTCCTCACCACTGACTCATCAGCCTTTGGCATAATGCCTGACACTTGACAGATGCCCAGTAACTGTGTGCCGAATAAGCATTCTTTACAGAGTAAAACAGTATTACTGAGAAAACTGGCAATGCTTTTATAAGCAAAAACACCAATGGCAGCTTTAAGAAGCAATAACAACACAGAATACATCGGTGTTTTCTAACTTTCATCCTGCAATGACAGAATGGCAGGAAGAGGGGAGGGGCGGGTCATGCAAGCCAATAAGGTGTGGCCCATGTCTCATAGCTGTTTGCTAGCTTTAGAGACTGAGTAATGGAAAATGTAGATGGTAGTCAAAAAAGACTGCCTACATTCACATCACCCTACACCCACAGAGCAGTAATCCTGGGAAGAAAGGCCTGCTGTCCTCAGTGAAAGGGGAGAAGCCATTAGCTTCCTGGGCCCTTGCAGTTCACTTTGGAATATCATAACAGTCAACAACAAAAACGTACACAATACTGGGGTTCAAAGAAATAAGTAAGTTTCCCAAGACCAAATAACTTGTATATGAAAGAACCGGGATTCAAGCTTAGGCCCGTCTATTTCCAAATCCATTTCATCTATGTATCCCCTGCTGCTGCTGCTGCTGCAGGAAGAAAGAAAGGAAGCTACAAGCAGCCAAAGCCCACTGGCTGTGGAGGAGGCCGGTGGCTGCTGAACAGTGTGGTCCACAGGCAGCCTTAACACCACTGGTCATCAGGGAGGACCAGAGCAGTCAGAAGCAGCAACAGGAGCACAGAGAATGCTGATGAGGTATCTGCAGGACATGAGAAGCATGTGGGAAGGTGGAGCCCGGAAGAGAAGGTGTCCACTGTGGGGCCCAGCCCTGCCCCAGTACCACCTGGCCAGGGACCCCAGGACCCTCTGGCAGGGAACAATAGGGAACCTAGTGGAACTGAAGTCTGGTCCTGATGCTGGTGAGTCTGAATCACACGTTTGGTTTTTTTTTCCACTATGGAATTATCTTGTAACTATAATTTCACTACGCTGGTGGCCAGAGACACCCTTGGTAAATATACAGCAAATTTGGAGCTGTGATACTTTGAGAATAACAGACTTAGGAAAACATATACAGATAAGTTACTGGATTTCTTCAAATAGTCAACTCCTAGGGGCTTTAAGGGTTTTTCTGTTTGTTTGTTTTAAATTATTCATTACTTGACAAAGAAGCTTAGGAATCAGAAATACACAACACTAAAGGTTGTCAAGGAATCAGTATTTCCTGAGAGTGTGTTTATTTAGAGTCTGAGAAACAGACACGGTTCACGTTGGGAAGAATTAGAAGGCAGATGGAGAAATGCTTTTTGAGACCAATCAAGCTGTGGGTATTCAAGGGTTGCCAGAAGTTTTTAGAAAGAAGAGTGACATGCTGGAAGCCACACCTCTAAAGATATTAGTGACAGCAGTCCCTAGGAAGGGATGGAAGGATAAAGAAAGTGGCACAGAGAAGCTGTAAGGAAGCTGAAGGCAGAAGGGCAGCTGTGAGAATGGAGGGTAGAGGAGGACATGGGACGAAGTGGAAGGAGAGGCTGAGAGCCCCTGATGACTGAATATTGAGGCAGGAGTACACATTGATTCCATGTTCTCCTCCATAACTGAATGAAGAAATCATGGAATCATTCATTAATAGAAAACGTGTGAGGAGTCAGCTCATCTCCCTGAGCGGGACAGGGCAGTGGAGGCGCACCCAGAGAACCTCAGGATTGTTGCCTGACAGACACACATGGATGGAGCACAGGCACCCCTGCATCTCTCTCCCATTTCTGTCCAATTTCCCCATGTCCTGACACTAGTTATCGGCAAATAAGTTCACACGCACACAAGAAATATGGTAATATCCAAATTTAACACAAATATGCAGCTCCTCATCTTTTGGACCACACATACTAAGCACTAAGCAAATAAGACAAATACGCCAATGTCTAGAAAAGGCAAATGTATAGATGTAGAAGCACACCTGAGGTTACCTATGATGGAGAGGGGGTGGGGAATAACTGCAAATGGGCATGAGGGAACATTTTGGGGTGACAGAAATGTTCTAAAACTGGATTGTGTTGGTGGCTACAGAACGCTATACATTTGCTACAAACTACTGAACTGTACACACTTACAATGGGTGAACTTTAATGATATGTAAGTTTTCCCTCAGTAAAACTGTTTTTTTTTTAATCTATAAGGGCTGTGGGGGAAAAATACAGGGTAAGATGAATTGAGAGTGAAGGGGTTGGGGTGGTGGGCAGTTGCAATTTTAAGCACAGTGATCACAATGGACTTCATTGAGAAAGTGACATTTGAGCAAAGACCCGAAGGAGGTAAGACAGTGGGCCTGGGGGTAGGCAGGAGGCAGGGCATTCCAGGCCGAGGGTATTACCAACTGTGAGACACCAGTTCTAAGGCAGGAATGGGCAAGGCAATGGGAGATAAGAGAGGGATAGATGGTATATAGGGTCTGGTTCTTGGGATGGAAGCTGCTGCAGTTTTACGCAAAGAAATATAGCCTCATTCAGGTTTTAAAACAAAATTTTTGGCTGCTGTGTTGAGAAGAGTCTATAGGAGGCAAAGAAGACCTTCTGGGGATCTGCTGCAATGATTTAAGCAACAGGTAATGTTGACTGGGACAAGAATGGTAGTGGGAAGTGGTGACATATGGTCAGATTCTGGGTATACTTTGAAGGTAGAGCCAACAGAATTTCCTGACTGTTTGGATGTAAGTTATGAGAGAAAGAAGCTAAGGATGTTTCCAAGGTTTGGGTGCTGAACAACCAAAAATGGAGAGGCTCTGGATGAGGTAGGCTTGAAGGAAAAAAAATTGTAAAGCATGTATAGGGAACTATGCTACTATGTTCTATGTGCCAAATCATTTCACATTCTTTGGGTGACTTTTTAAAAGGCTTCCTTCACTATAAGGTAGGTTTCCTTCCAATACATTCATTAGTCAAGATACTTTAGAGAAATGAACGGCCATGCAAAATGTAGACATGTCTATTTAAAATCCTGATTCTTAGCATTCTTTATCCTTAGTCATTGGATTGTGGAATATCTCATTTTCTTATAATTTCTTAATTATATTTCTAGTGACATTAGACTTAGCCTGCCTATAAAGGTCCTACTGCTGGCCCCAGCTGACCAACAAAAAGCACAGTGACACCAAAGGCAGTCAGTCACTCCTGAGTGATTTTCTTAAAGGGACAGGCTGAGCTGAGAAAAGGCCCAATCAATGTTGGGATACAGTAATAAAATCCATGTCCTATCACAGAGCAAATTCAAGAAGCACCACATAGAAGGACCAAAATTCAAGGCCAATCTCTCTTAAGATTTATTTCTCCTTAGGAGAAACTGTGAAGAGATGGAGTAGAAAAAGGTCATATTATTGTATAGAGATTTAAATAAATATGTACTGTCATTCCCTGATGTAAAATAGAGATTTTCCTTTCTTTTAATTCTAAATTTACATGTATTTGGTTCCTTCTTATTTATTCTGCACATTTGGTCACTGGACTTCTCTATGCAGTCATTATCATTAATACACAAGTTAGAAATACACATTAGACTCAGCAGCTGTGCCCAAGGCTATTACTCCCTATAATTTGACACAGATGGCCAAAAAGATGATTTTGGCTGGATGGCCCAATACTAACCACCTAATGAGGCTGCAAGTTCAAAATCAATTGATGATAGACGTGGTTTCACAGTTAGTGTTCCCTCTTTCCTCCCAGACCCCTCCTCTTTTCCTTGACAAAAAAGGCAGAAGAGTCCAACCAAAATCTAATTTGCCGAAGTTTCACAGACAGCATTTACCTTACTTTACAGGGGGGAAAAGGTAACTCAATAAAACAATTCTAGTCCTGAAATGGTCATTCTTCAGGTCAAAAGACTTTACCTTCAAGTCAAAAATATTATTAAGTATTAAAAAGTTTCCTGCAATAGGAATTAAGCAGGTTTGTACCTAACTCAACATCAGGGAAGCCATCACAATAGTCAATAATAACTAAATTACCACAGACAGGCAAACCTAAGTATGATGTCTGCCTTTCTCTCAGCTAGTCACACACCACAAAATGAATTCTCTTAAAATCACAATTAAGCAACATCCTATCATGCATAACCTTGATCATTTTTGTAGATGTTGGCAATTTATTTATGCCTTCCAAGTTGTCTAACGGCAAGGTTTCTTTTTCTTCTTATCTGTATACTGGTGCTTAACAATTGCATATCTCCTCAAAATGCCTAATATTCAAAAGCACATTTTGAACCCTCGCAAAAATAAAGATCAAGCTACAATTTGAAACGGTAGCCTCTCTGCTCCTCATATTGTGCTATATCCATACTATCCTGCAGCAGTTCACGACTAACCTGTTAATCAATGACTCATAAGATTTTATCCACAGTGGAAATGGCATTCTCCAGTTGGCTTACATAATGCCATGTAATCACTATCAATGCTCTAAATCTAAAAAGATATAAAATTAAAAAGTATCTAGTTTTATCTTATGCAGAAATGTATGTTATTAATCAACTGAGCTACCATATGGACAACTATGAGGATATTAGCTGCCGTCTGCAGCAATCCACCTAATTAGTTATACACAAATTTTAGTAGAAAATGATAACCTCTGTTTCAGTAGTAAAGATGTTAATCACACATCAAGACTTCTACCCAGACAGGGCACCTGGTTGGTAGAGAATTGTTTGTGTTGTTTAAATGTCCACTGAGTATCTGGAGAGCACTGACATCAGAACTGATTTAACTTGCTATTTTTTGTTGTTGTTAAGTGTGAATGACAAGAAAGCTGAGGCCCAGATCCAGATGGCCTGGCTGGTCCTCGGAAGGTAGGAATAAGAAGCAGAGTGTGAGCAGCTCACTGCACTCTAGACCACATCTCCCAAAGTAGACCTATCACCATAATTACTCAATGGGAGTTTCTTAATACACAAATGACTCAGTACTAATGCAGATTCTCACACAGTAAGTATAGAAGATCCAGTAATCTATATTTTCGAAACAACCTCAGTTCATTCTGAGGACCAGCCTTGTTGCAAACCTCTAGAGTGCATGTATTTGCAGGACAGTGGTAAATATATGATTTTCTGATGCAAGGTCCTACAATGCCCAATCAAAAGCAATATCAGAGCACTCTTAATACAAACAAAGCACTTAACATATCTAATTTTATCTCATAGATGACAATGTGAGAAAAGTGAGATTATTTGTGTTATCCCAATTTATACAGAAGGAGACTTAGGCACAGAGTTCTGAAGTCAAGGTCACTCCTTACAGAGTGAAAACTCAAGGAAACTGATTCCACATGCTTTTGCTCTCCCAATCCACTTACTGTGTCAACCCCTAGCCTAACTGTAATCCACAGAAGCAATAACAGTGAGAGATTTTCAGTACTGATCTGTGACTCAAGCCACCATAAGTGAGTGCTGCCTAAAGAAAAGGCCTTATTAACCCTGGCACTGTCTTTAGGAGGTCTCAAAACTGGCCAAGGAGGGACACGTGGCTGGCTCCTGGGAGATGACCCTCTGTCCCAGCTGAGATACTGGTGGGTGCTATGCCACCACGTAGAAAAACTCTCTCCTGAAACTGTCAATATGCTTCCATCCCTGAGGTCAACCATGAGGCCCCAGATACAAAGGGGAGATGAATCACATCTAAGAACTAAGGAAGTTCTTGAGAGCAATGATAGCCTGTGTTTCTTAAACATCTTGGTCAACAGTTGGCCACTGATGTGAAGGGCTCACTTAATGTTGAGAGTCAAGAAGTCCTCTTCCAACCTTGCCTTGTCCCTGCATCCAACAAAGGAGTCTTACACCAATAGCTGCTGACTGAGGCACTCTAAGTTTCCACATGAACAAAGAATGGATGGCAACAGAATTCTGAAGCAATCACAGGATATAAATCTCCCAAAAGAGGTCCAAGTAGAGGAAGCAGAATTCCAAGAATACAGTGCCCAAAAGGAAAAATTCAGTAATCAAGGCACATGTTTTGAGGGGTATGGGAATTTCATCCCTCACTGGGTCCAGGAGTAAAATATGTTGTTGTTTTCAAAGGCGTTATGTCGGGGTGATGCTCCTGCACAGATAAACCATGTAACTAATTCCTCCTGTCCTAATTCCATGCTAGTGAAATCCTTAACCACTAAACCCTTAACCACTAGGAAAATAATGTGCTGGTCAAAGAATTCCACCCACATCTGCAAACCCCTTGGCAGTTACATATACAGAATATATTAATATTTGATGTTAAAGTAATTAACAAAATGTAATGACAATAATTAATTGCAGGCTTCTGATGGGTAACATTGATAAAAACAGCATGAAACACAGAAATCAAAAATTGGCAACTTGGTAAGGTACAGTGGCTCAGATCTATAATTCCAGCACTTTGGAAGGCCAAGATGGAAGAATTGCTTGAGCCCAGGAGCTCAAGACCAGCCAGGAAAACATAGTGAGACACCTATCTCTACAAAAAAATTTTTAAAAATTAGCTGGGCGTGGTGATACACACCTATCAACTACATGGGAGACTGAGGTGGTAGGATTGCTTGAGCCCAGGAGATTTAAGGCTGCAATGAGCTGACTATACCACTGCACTCCAGCCTGGGTGACAGAGGGAGAATCTGTCTCAAAAAAAAAGGGGGGAAAAATTGACAACTTTGTGAAACAGTACAAGGTGAGAGAAGGGAAACATCAGAAAACCCTACAGATGACACTAAGACTCACAAATCTTAGGGATTTCAGAAAAAAGTCAAGTTAAATGCTGTATAGAAAGGCCTAAGGGCTGTGCATGAGTTTCTTAAATGACTTTTGCTCTATTAGGAGGCCCCATCTGTAGGCGATCTTGAATACCAAGAAATGATAAATAGCTTTGGCCCAAAGCTAAAGAAGATAAGCTATGGCAAAATTAAATCAGATTGTAGGTAATTAATGTTTTCATGGAAAAAAAAAACATTGATTCCATATTCCTTTAGGCTTTGAAATCTCAAAAAAAACAAAAAACAAAAAAAACAAAAAAACCCAGTCAGTTCTATCAGCTCAAGGACATCAGGCTAGGAAAGACTAGTGAATCTTTACACAGCCAAAGGGGCATCTGATTACATCTACACCACCGCCTATCACAAAACAGCATTTTTTTAAAAGAAAGTGTCCTTTCAGAAAATGTCAAGCAGAGTAGATGAGGAAACAAGTGAACAAGAGACTCTATCAAAATAAATCTCCTCCACTCAGATATCCATATTAATTATGAACCTAAATTTCCAAAATAATAACCATAACTATTGCTTGGGGAGTAGTTTAGAATAAACTGGTATCTTCACATTTAGAGTAGGCTTTTTATCATAGTGATTTGTAACTTTGCTGGTCTGTGAATGTGATGCAGACACAAGACCTGGCACTGATGTCATCTCGGCTACCATATTTTTCAGCTGAGAATCTACACCTCACTATAATCAATCTCCATTATGAAACACTTTTTACCATATTCTTTTCTGGAGCGATAAAGAAATGAGTAAAGGATTTTCTGTTTTTAACAATCACAGAACTTGTCTTTCTTATTTTAGGTGTCTCAAGTAATGTTACCAACTAGTAAAAATGCATCTGAATTATGAAATTGCACTATATCTTTAGAAATGCTGAAATATATAAATATATGCATACATCCATACCAGGTATAAGCAGAGCACATTTAAAACAAGAAAAAGTATTTTATTTAAGGACGGGCTTTCTTAATCCATTGTATGATGAAAACAAAGCTTAGCTCGGTCTACAGGATCCTATGATATACTGCTCAGGCTAATTTCCTACAAGTGTGGTAGGTTGCTAGCGGTTCCTGCTGCTGTCTAGGTTCTCTTTAAGCCCATGAGCTGGAGGGTGACTTTGAAAAGAGTCAGCCCATACTAACCTCATGTGCACTCCTGGGTCATCAGAAATCCACATGATATTTCAACACAGAAGAAGGAGTTGCTGGTGGGAACAGAGAATGAGTGAGGTCGTGGTGCAGAGAAAAAGAAAAAAACATAGATTTAACTAGAAAGTATTCTGTTCGGGAAGATTTTAATCCTATCTGACTTGAAAGAGAATTTGAGGAGTGTTTTTTTTTTTTTATCCTGGTGAGCTTTTGACCTTTTCATAAAATTTACATAATTCAGCATGAAGGGAAACTTCTAGTTGTCAAGAAAGATGTGGGCTCTAGAAATTGACCTTGCAGAAAGGCTAGGAGGTCTGTACCCACCAGGTACTTGATGCTGCCACTATTAATTCTACAGAGAACACAAGGGGCAGCTCTGTGCTTTTTGCAGATGTGGACCCCTGAAGAGATCCTATGATAGAGCCCAGAGAGCTGCCTGGGTAGGAGGAAAATGACTGACCCTCCCTCCTTTTCCTTGTGACCAGGCCAATGCTCCAGGAACTGCATAAAAGAGGGAACAGTGGCTTGTCAGAGAGAAAAGACAGGACTGAGTCCAAGCTATGCATCCCTCTCCCTGGGAGAGCCCACCTAAGCAGTGTACTGCATCACTAAAAGCTCCATAGCATAATGAGGGTAGCTGCGCTCCAAGGTTGGCACACCAGATTAAAACATTTTATATGGCTCAGGAAATTTAAATGAATTCCACCATCATTTTGAGGAAGGCAAAGGAGTGGGGAAAGGGGAGGCAAAGGGAAGGAATTAATAAGTACTGGATATTATGACACACCAACAATGTGCTAGATGTTTCTATGCACTTCTTATTTAATCTTAAAACAACTCCATAATCTAGGTAACATAATTCCCATTTTACAGATGAGGAAAATGAGAGCTAGAGGGGATATGTAACTGGACTGTGAGTCACAGAACCAAGAAGTATCAGATTTAGTATTCAAATCCAGGCTCCAAGGCTCAGGTTCTTCTGGTTGTGCCATGCTACCTTGCACTTTCAATTGTAGAACTAAAAATCATAAATAATAAGGTTTCTAAGTAATGATTTTAAATGAGGTATCAGAACTTGTGTCATAAAAAATTGCAAAATGCCTCCTCCACTGCTCTATTGTCTGTGCCATTAGCATCAAATATGTTCTCACTGAAGCAATCAGCTAGGATGGGACTTCTTTTTCCATCAATATCTTGTGTAACAAACGGGTTGTATCATCTGGGTGGGGAAGGGAGGGGGTAGCCCTGCTTCTAAGTAACTGGTACTGGCTTATCTGGCATGGAAAGTAGAATACATTATGCCTCAAATAAACATGTAGGAAAATGTTGTCAAGAGTCCATGAAAACTGCCAAAGACATTTCTTCTTCCTTTAAAAATTATCAGGTTGGTGACTCCAACCTTGCAAGGGAAGAAGCTATTTTAGACAAATTTACAGCTTTCAATGCTTTTTGCCATATGTGGAACTAATCTGACTCCAAGTCAAGTCTGCAAAACTGTTTTTTTTTCCTACATAGTTCGTTTAAAAATCTCACCAAAACTTATAGTGCCATATGTCAAAATCAAGTTAAATTAAATACATTAATGCATTGCAATGTGTATACGAAATAGGGAAAGAACAAAAGAAATATGAAGAAAGTTGAGCGCTCCACATTGCTCAGCTCCTCTTAGGTAAAGATCTTGACAAGAAAGGCCTAGGAATGAAGGTTCTGATTAGAAATGCCAGGAAAAAGGTGAACAAAATGAATTCCATTTACTAATTCCCAACAAGAGAGAAAGTAAAATGTTCTAGGATAAATTCTTAAGTTCTACTCTACAAATTGGAAAACAATTCTGAAATAATAAGCAGTCATATAAGCAGAGAAGGGAAGTAAGACACTGCCTGACACAGAGACATAGCCACATCTATCTCTGCTGTCACCAAAAAGCCCCTTGCTTATTAAGAAAGGTGGGCTCCTTACAGTATCATTTTTTCATAATATTTTCCATTACTTGCCAAATATATCTGTGAAGAGCAAATCATCATATTGGCTTATATTGTATTTGATAGGAATTAAAATCCCTCCAACTTTAAAGTAAATTCCTGTCATGACAAATATTCCCAGTGCTAGACTCTAGCTATGATGCCTTCTATTTTATTTCATCCTGTTACCTTGTGCTGAACATTCTAACAGGTAGCTCTCCCACCCAGTCACTGAAGATCTAGTACTTAAATGCAAGTCTAACTCCCACTCGCTTGTCACATTTCTTTCATTTCTCTACTGATATAATAAATAAAAACATTGACCCAACCAGGATCAAGATTATAGTACATTTATCTGTCACCAAAGCCTTCTGTCTAGATTTGAGTACAGCTTTTCAAATGGTTTACAGCCCACATTTTTCCTTTACTTGTCCCAAACATATGAGACTTCATCAAAAGTACATGCAACCTTAAAATCTGTATCTGTAAGAGCCTCCTTAGCTTCCAAGTCTCTAACTCTACTAGAAAAAAAATGATTACATCTTTTATCATCTAATTTGCCAGGATCTTTTCCCATTTTTGAAAATCCATATATTTATCCACTCCAAATGAATTCATATAAAATATGTGTATGCTTTTTCTATAGAAAAGTGATAATCATGAGAGGAAGTTATGTACCAGCCATCGGACATTAAAAATATAGACACATCATCATGGTTTATGGGTATTTATTGTGTGCCAGTCTCTGTATAGAGAATATATTACTCGGTTTGTCCCTTGCCTTTAGGTTCAGTCTTTAGAAGAATCAGTACTACATTCTCCAGATTATCCTCTATGGCTACAACTCCTCTCCTAGTCTCCTTCCCGAATTTGTCTTCCTCCATCCCCTCCCACCCATCCGCAGTTGCATCTTCTGCTGCACTCCATCTTCCAGACCATAGTTCTTCCATAGCTTTCATCACTCGCTCAGCTACAGTAAGCTCATCAATATCAGGTATCACTAGCATCATCCTCTTAACCCACATTTCCAACAGACTGTCTGGTGGAGACTCCCATCTTTCAATAGCTGTAAGGATTTTCATTTAATATAATCATACCCAGCCATCAAGTTCCAGCACTAATCCCCCTGCTACCTAGGGACTGACCTGATCTCCACAATCAGGACACTTAAAATTTTTTCCCTGTGTCTGAGCTTCTATGGAATCTTATATTTCCATTGTAACATTTAACACATAACTCCCTCAAAATCACAATTATGTACATGTCTATAACCTGCATTAGGTAACAGTTAAGAAGAAGGAATGTGAAGAGAGAAGAGCAGCTGAGGTTGCAAGATTTCTTTCATTGCTCCAATTGGACTTTGCAGTCTTAGATTCTCCATCTGTAAAATGGAAATAAGATGCCCACTTTACAGAGTCATTGTGAAGCCAGTATGGAAGTAGCTTGCTCACAGAAGAGCCCGAAAACTGGACGCTGCCAGGAGCAGTGTGTTTGCTCTGAATCATTGAGGGCAGAGACGGTATCTCCACACACTCAGCCAGGACTTTGTTAGAACATTACTAACACACACCTGCACAGCTCCTTACTAGGGGTGCAACATATTTCCATGAAAGGAAAACTGAAATGGCTTTATTTACTGTTAAGGCATCTTTCTAGAGGGGGATTTTGGAATAAGAGAACCATTAGAAGTCGCTGTTCAAATCTTTTGGCTTTTCCTTTTAACTACACCTCTCTGGATCCACCAAAGAGACAATGTAAATAAAATGACACTCCTCTCTGACTACTTACCTACTTCAGTGAAGTCCACTAGCATCTCTATAGCTCTAGGAGAAACATGAGAAAATGGCAGCTTCTCAAAATGTATTTACCTCACTACAAGATTGTTATTTAAGGAGTAAACATTTTATATACCAGGGTGCTAGGATTTAATGTCTCTGAGTTCCCACTTATGTTTTCATTCCTTTGGCATCTTGCAGTATTCAGTGGTGGGTTTTACCTAACACTTTAATCAGACATTTTCATTAAAGGCTCAGGATGCTCCATTTGCTGACCAACCCTACGTCTTCCTATAACAAGCACTCAACTGAGTTTTTCTCCACTTCTTGGCCTTATGGCAAGAAAAAACACATTAAGCCAGGAACATAAGTTCTAAACTATATATGCTTTTGTTTCACCAGATTCAAAAATTCCTATTTTGGAGCACTTCATGCTCTTTTATTTTCTGAGATATAAGACAGAGATCTAGGAAACCTCAAAAAAATTTTGAACCTGTTTATTGAAGAACAAAGGTAGCGCATTTATTAGACTTTAATATTGAAATAAAAAACTGATCACTCACAGTGATGGATGTATTTGTTCACATGAGTATTTTGTTAGAGAATAATAACTTACAATTGAGTGAGACCTCAGTAGTTATGGGTTGCTAACTAGCAGGCCACAGGCCAGATGTGACCCAGATACATTTTTTAATGTGGTCCTTACAGTTTTTAAAATTAAGGATACCTCATAAAAAAAATCCAGAAGCTTCTGTTTTCCTTAAAAAACTGTCATGTTTTAGAGCCTGGACAGTAACAATCAGCTACAGTGGAGTGGGAGCTGCCTCCTTTACAGTGGTTTGCAAGTTCCAGAGGCCACAGTTCACACTCCACTCCATACCCTCTCTCCCACGTGTCTTCTCTAGGCCTGCTCCACTCCTTTATCTCACTTGTCAGATCCCTGCACACATCTGAAACGCACACACAACTTTTTTTTAAAGGCAAGGAGACTGGATCCAGAAAGGGCTTCCCCATTCACTAGCTGTGACCTTCAGCAAGGTTTGAGTCTTGGGTTCCTCAGCTTTAAATGGAAGGTAATTTATTGGCCTCAAAGGGTTGTTGTGAGGATTAAAAAAGAAGCATATGAAAAGTGCTTTCTACACTGTAATGTAAAATGTTTGTCATCATCATTCATCTCCCAAAGCTCTGTGAGTTGCATAAATCCCCTCTATCTACCTCTGTCATTATTTGGCGTACTTGCTCCTCACATTATTTATTACACTCTCTGTGACAGAGTTTAAAATCTAAATTACAAGAATTTGACTTATTTCCTCGGGTCATTTAACAAGAAGTAGAAAAGATGAACAAATATCAAAGGAAAACAAAATGAGTTCTTGAATGCCAGTGGATCTTTACTGGGCCATTTGTTTGTGATGGAGGCATGAAATTCGTGCAAAGTGTAATTACTGGATTGCTGATGCCTTCAAGTACTATGTTACAAGTTCACCCAATAGACACCTGAAACCTCAAAACAAAACAAAACTGACAGCCCAGGTATTAGGCTGACCTCTTCCATTGGCCTATCAGTGTTCCAGTAGAGGACCCAGTCCCATCAGAAAAAAAAAACAAAAAACAAAAACAACTGCACTTTCATATAAGCTCTAGTAAGCCATGGCACACATTTTATATCTATCTCTATATGTGTATAGAGATAGACAGACCTAAAAATAATCAATAAGAGATTAAAAAAAAACAGAATCTTCTCAGAAATGAGCAGAGGTGCAAAAACTGCGCTTCAATACTGATGCAGGGGATATAAAAATGCTAGCAAAGATGTATGTCATGAATGCTACCTTCTTACGTTACAAATTCACAAACATGTATTCCTGTTCTGGTCAATTTAGAATAGAAGCTCATCCTTGTGTGGGGAACTACAATTAAATCATCTGCTTTTAATTTAAAATAATCACAACTAAGTGAACTGCAAAATAAAACTGGAAATAGAGGGGAAGAAGGGATCTAAACTGGAGTCAGCTTTCTTTATAAGATCACCAAAATGGGAGTAAATTATGATTCAAGACACAATCCGTTGAAAAATTCATCTGACGAATCCTTTTTAAAGCATACCATATAGTGCAATTACGGCTTTTCTTGAAGTTGAATGAAACCGCCACCTGAATACAGATTAACAAATGCCAAATTACGACAAGGTCCTCAGTGTATATTTTATTTTAAATATCAAAATAATTAACGGCATCATTTAAGAAACCAGTTCTTTCAATAGATGTCCCAGGGCTGATGTTTAAGCAAGTCTCCTTGGCAACCAAGGAGCACAGTACATATTGGGCTCGGGGGGAGGGAAGAAAGGGAGAGCGACTCCAGGGCTGGCAGCATAAGTAACCTGAGTAGTGGCTGCTCCCGTTAGACGACACGGGCAGAGGCTGCATGGGCTGCAAGCCCCTGAAATGTCAACTTCGGGTCTGCCCCCACTTGGCGTACCAGCAGCCTCCCACCCTCTTCCTCGGGTCTGCAGAACAGGTTACAAGGAGAGAGACTGGCTTACCCGATGGGGTGAGCGGTCTGCTGGATTAGGTGCCAGAGACGGCAGCGCAGGCACCGGCCTCTCCTTGATGCACAATGGCTCTGCTTCGCCCCACGATGCTGAGGTTAAGAGAACCCGCAGTAGCTTCGCTCTGCTGGTTCGGGGATGCAGTAGCGAAGACGAGCGTCCTAGCGTGTTTGTGTGTGCGAAAGTGTGTGTGTGTGTGCCTGCGTGCATGTGTGTGCGCGCGAGTGCCTGCGCGCTCCCGAACTGTCGCGCGGGGAAACTGCTCCCTAGTAAATAAAAAGCCCTAGCCAGCACTGCAGGTGGCACGTCCCGCTGACTCCGCCCCAGGCGGTCGCGTCAGATTGGAGACGCACCTTGGCACCCCCGGGGCGGGTTCAGACGCCACAGGGCTCCGCCCCCTCCCGCCTCCAGCGAGCCCGCGCGCTCGCTCCCCCTCCCCCTCCCCTGCGATCCCGCGCACATCCTCTCCGACCCCGCGCGCAACGCCGCCGCCCGCCACCAGCGCGCTCGCTCCCCCGCCGCCCCCGCCCCCGCAGCCCCCGCCCCCGCCGTCGGCGAGCTGCCAGCGCAGGTCCGCCAGTCCCGGAAGTCCCCTCCTCCACGCCACCCTCCTCCTCGCTCTCCGGCACCTGCGTCGCCGGCCCCTGGGTCACATGCGCAGTCTGTAGCCACCACTGCGGCGACTGAGACCCGGGAACCCAGGCTGCTCGCCCCCAGACTCCTTTCCCAGGGCTGGCGGGCAACCTGAGCGAACAGACCCCGTGGCTCGGTGTGCCAGGGAGTCCTTGCTCTGCTAACTTGTGAAGTTCAAGTTGCCTCCAGTCCTAGCGGCCCTACAGTGGTCCCCCTTAGGATAATACACTCTATGGTACTGTCCAGAACAAATTCACAGTAACTTTAAGAAACGACAGGGGAACCAACCCCCTAGAGGAGGACGAAATCCCCAAGCCTGAGAAATGAGAAAGGGTGTGATTACTGTGGTTACTACTAATTCAGCAATAAAACCGCAAACAGACAACAACCACAGAACCATACCATTAAATTCCAGGGCCTGGCACACTCTAGTGCCACTTGCGAGTCATTCAGGTCACTCCTGTGTAAAACATGCTGAGAAACTCACACTAAAGCAAAGTGAGTAATTTTAATAGGTAAGTATTCCACCACCGAATTGAAAACCTTAGTCCAACGTGGAGGTAAGACACTAGAAGCAGGAAGAATGTAACTAAATTGGAGTAAACTGTATTTTGTAGAAGTTCAGGATTTAACTTACTGCAAAGATAGTATGTTAATCCTATTTCTTGCAGGTTTATGTTCTGCCACAGAGTTGGGCTAGGAACAGTGCCCTGATCTATTTTGAGGTGTCCTTAATGTTCGCGTTGGTCTCAAATCAGTGGTTCAGCGATTATTTTCTACTTCTAGATCCACAGGATTTGGGGGTTTATTCGTTTGCTCCCTCTGGGGGTTATCTGTCTGGCTTGTAGTGCTTCATTTTCATGGTTTTGGTATTTGGACGTTAGGATGCTGGATACCTACTTATCTAGCAGTCCTGGACACAGCATAGGACAGGGGAAAGAATGACAAACAACTGACTACAAACATTAGGTGCAGTGTCATCCTAAGAATTTTTCATAAGCAACTTGATAGTTTTCACTGCGTTGTCTTCTATCAGAAAATCGAATATGAAAGCGTCTTTGAACCAAAAATATTGAGTGACTGGTATCAATAAATAAAACACTCCTTTAAGATTCCCAAGGTGTTTGTCACTAAAGTGAGAATACTTAAAATTTTAAGCCCATCTATATTGATTGGATTACCTGTTTGTGTAGAATAAATAGCAGCTATTTATTTAATATAATTAAATAGAGCAAAGACTATAATTGCATTTACACAGGAAAAGAATATTTACACCACCAACTCACCATCTGTGTGACTATGGAAGAGTCTCTTACTTCCCAAGCTGAGTGTGTCATGGTATCTCCTGGCCCTAGCACAATGTCTGCCACATAGTATCGGCTCACTAAATATTGTTCATTGACACATGGCGTTGAGGTTTAAATGGTAAATGCCTAGTAAAATGTCTAGTTCAGAGAGGGCAAGTTTTTCTTAAATGGCTCCTTAGTATTGATTTAAAGTTTATATTTTGTCTTAAGTATTTTATTTCTCTAAAATAAGAGACACTAGTTTATTCAATAGCCACCAAAATTCAACACAAACATATTTTGCAGTTTACTCCACTCCTAGAGGAGCAACTAGGTATTAGGCACCATTACTCTCTTAGGTACCATTATATATAGTCTTTCTCCTTATTAAGAAAATGACTTAAAATAATACTTCCCAAAAGCTGTTTTTTGGAATACTTATTATTTGTTCAGCAATTTTTTGAGCTCCTAGAATGTGTTAGGTGGTATAATCCACGTAGGTCTTTTAGTTGTCAATAAATATACATTGTTCCTGTTTCAATCTAGTGATGTTATGAGGGATGAGCTGAAGAAGATTTTTTTTTTTTTTTGAAGTGTGAGTCTTTGGTTGCAAGTGAAAACTCTCTGCCCAATTTAGGCAAGAAGGAACTTAATAGAAGGATATCAGGAGCTCTAAGAATTGATGAGAAGCCTAGCTAGATACCCAGGATAGAAAGCCAGCAGGATAACCCCAAAGGGCACAGAAGCAGTGACAACAGGCTAATGTCAGGACAGGAATGTTATGAGATGGTGTCTTCCATTGCTAAATGGGTGAGCCCCAATTGATTGCCCTTTGTACTCCCAGTTGTAGTCTGCAGCTTCCAGTTGTCTTAGCCTGGAGCATTGGCCTGTCCCTCAGTTGTGGTAGTGTGGGACCCCTGCTCATAGCCCCACTAGATATAAAAAGAAGAGTGGACACTGGGTGGCTGGAAAATAGCTTACATTTACTATAGGAAATTGGGTGCCAAGTCAAATGAGTTGGGGAAACACTGAAAACTAGGTTCATGTCACATTGGTATTTTAAACTGAGGTCTTACACGAAAGAAACCTCTTTCACTTTCTTAAACAAGTATTCTAGAGTTTGGTTGAGTAGGTAACACTTTTTTGTTTTTTTCAGCTTGCCTCTTAATATACTTTGGTAAGCATCTTGGAACACAAGTTTCTGCAGCATTTTTTTCATCTATCATCAGCTTCTCCATGAGCCAAGATATAGGAGGGTAGCATAAATCTAGTGCTGTGAGTTTTTATAAAGTCTGTATTCTAACAGCTCTGGGAGAATCAGATTTGAAACTGTCTCTAGACAGATCAGATTTCTAGCTAAAACTACATCATGAAAGAGAGCTATGTCATAGTTCTTTGTTCAATTCCTGATAGCTGCCTCCTCCTGAAGCAAGGAGGAAATTGTCATTCTTGATGCCAGTGTCGTGGTTTTCTGTCACAAACCAGTAGTGACATTAAGGAATCACTGAGCCATATTTCTAATTACTGTACTACTCGAGAGAACAGATCAGCATTAATTATGCCAAAACCAAAATTGATTTTTGGCTGATGTTCTCTAGTTTTCAAGTGGATAACACAAAACAACTCTAGCTAACACTTCACTTTACTCAATTACCTATGCGTACATTTTGTAGCTAATTCGTCCTATTCATCAGGAGCCAGTGCCAGTGTAACTCAAAACTAGTGCCACAGGAAACTTTTTACTGTTAAAATATTTCATGTTTACATTTTCTCTGCCACATTCTCTGATATCAAATAGTGTTGTTGTTTTCAGTCTAATTCAACATAATCAACTAGACACATGATGGGAGCTTTGTAAAAATTTACAGTGCTGAATAGAAAATAGCCTCTACCTGTAAGAAAGAATATTGTAATTACACAATTAAATAGGTTCAACAAAATATAAAGAGGATTCTTAGTCATCATTAAGATAAGGCAGATTTAAAAATAAATTGTAATTTTCATGTATCAGATTGGCAAAGATTATAAAAAGATTATAATACCTAGTGCTACAGAGAATATGGGTAAAGAAGAGCTTATGAGAATGCAAGTCAAAACAAATATTTTGGAAAACAACTTGTCAATATTTACATTCATTATTTTTTTCTTAAAAGCTCATACTTTTTGGTCCAGTAATTCCAATTCTAAGAATTCATCCTAGGGTTACCTCAAACAAAAGTTCAAAGACTTATGTGAAAGGATACTCATGATAGCTTGGTAATATTTGAGAGAGAAAAGGGGAGGGAGAAGGGAGAAGAGAGACAGGGACAGAGGGAACTAAAGGTCCATCATTTGGGGACCAGTCAAATTATGAAGATACCAAGTAGCCATTTAAAAAACAGATTAGATCCTTGCAGACTGATATCAAAGCTATATCACTAAGTGAAAAATGCAAATGGAAGATCAATAGGTATAATGTGATGTAGTTTGTGTAAAAGTAGAGGAAGAGAAGGAGGGAGATGTGTGTGTGTGTGTGTGTAATTGTGTGTGTTTTTCCATTTTATTGGCTCAGGAGGAGAGGGGTGAATCTGAAGCTGGCTCTATTCAGTGCCATACACATCAAGGTGCTGGACCTTCCATGTCACCTCAGTACCATCGATGCTCTGTGTCACTCTCTAACCTGGGGAACTCACACATGTCCTAGGCCATCAAAAGGTCAGGATAGGCCCCTCTTAGGGCACATATTCTCTCCTCCTGGATTTTGGAAGGTGGGACGCCATGGAAAGGAAAACTAACAGTTGTATAGGTCTTAGCTGAATGAAGACTCAGTGCCAACAGGTCCTGGAGGTGACCAGCAGTGCTCATAGTGTTAGAGGATGGTGTCTGTGATGCCAACTCTGCTCTCCAAGGATTTTCCTTGACCAGGCCCCTTTCCCTGACCCAAAGGACCATGTTCCCTTACTGAGTAGTCATGATCTTCCCATCATCCCAGCCCAGGGAAGCCTATCCAGTCCTTCCAGTTAGCAAGATTCACTCTTCCTCATCGTGTTTTTTCCCTGAAACTCTTTCTGTTCCTGTGTAAATAGACCCTGCCTTTCCACTGAGGACCAGCCTTTTGAAACTCATTACATCAAGAAGCAAATTTGGTTGGTTGATTGGTTTTCTTAACCTATGGTCTCTAATGTTATCCCTCCACTGAGGCAAGTTTTATAAAATGCCTACTTGGTTGAATGGGCAAGAGCCCAAGTACGAGAAAACACCAGGAACCAAAGGCATATCAGTTATATCTAGAAATACGTTAAGTAAGAAACTTGATTTTCTCTGAAAAGGGGGATGATGTGGCTCTTTTATTTTTCATTTTCTACCTTTCTGTACTGTTTATTATTTTTATGATAAGCATGAATAATATTTATATTAAAATGCATTCGTACATTAAAAGCATTACTTTTTAGAATCAATTTATAAAAGTGGCTATTATAACACTTTTAATTGCATTATCGGAAAATAATAAGCATCACAATCAGAAAAAAGAATTGCTTAAATATTGTAGGAATCCTAAAATTAATCAAGCAAAATTGGAAACTACATAACTTCACCTATATATAAACCTGGTAGAAGATTAAAAAACAAACAAATGAAACACATATGAATAGATATTTCCTATCAACACATTTCAATGTTTCGTCAGCATAGACTCAAGAAATCTACCTTTCAGTTCTAATTCCATTTTCTTTCCTGACCCGTTCCCGTTCTCTTCAATCATAGTGACAAATAAGTCACAATACTTTTAAATCAGAGTTTCCTGTATTAGTTACAGTTCTTTGCTTCTGTTTTAAGCAAATGAAATTGATTATTGATAACCTCATTACTTTACTGGAAATAAAGTGAAGAAGATACTTAATTGGAAGGATACTGGTGGCTCATAGAATTGAGGTACTGGGAGGGAAAACCTGAATATCCAAGCTTTTAGTAAAGCCAGGAACCCAAATAACTCCACCCCATCCAAGATCCAAATTCCCAGGAGAATCTAATTGGTCAAGTCTAGGTCATGAACCTCTCACTGTGCCGAGATAGGGAGAAGAGAGGTGGGGAGGACAGGATATGTGAAATGGGGAAAGAGGACTTCCCCCAAGGAAGAGTGAAGTTCTCTTACCTCCATTGGGGAAAGGGATGCTATACTGCACAGGCGGAGAGATGGCTCTTCATTTTTTCCATCTTTTAAAAGTAGACTTAATTGAGGAATTTTATTATTTCCTTTTAATATTTTCTTTTATTATATCCTCTCCTGCCCCATTACTGCTTCAAAACACATTTCCAGTGGAATCAGAATTGGTATTTTAAAACAAATTAATGCAAGTTTTAAAGATATAAATTCTCTTTTAAAAACTGATGAGTAACCCACTGAATGTGAAGATGTCTCACAGTAGCCTATTTTGAAAATTTTCTTTCATGTTTAGGCCACTTATTATGGAATTTAAATTGAACACTTGGTGATACATCAAATTTTTAGTTTCTAATCTTAGAACTTTGTGTGGGATCAATTTTCACAGAAAGTTCATCACTATTTTACAGTAGTATAATGTAGATTAATGTACCTGACACTTCTAAAATTCTAACCCCACAGTAGTAATGTGTGAATTTAAGCATGCCATTAAGAAAAAAAAAATTGTTAACCTCATTCATTAAAATCATCCATTCGTTCAAATTTAACTAATGTTTCCCAAGCCATATCAGCCTGAAGGTAAAAATAGGTTATAAGAACTGTCAAAAATAACACAAAAATATTTCTCCAGCTTTAGTCTGTCTGATTAACAGAAACTAGCATCCCTGGCTTCCTCAAATTTTATTTCAAGTTCTCTCAAAGGTATTTTACCTATGAGCTCTGTTAACTCACCCTACGCATCCTTGCCAGCACAAGAAATGGCCCTTTGTAGATATTGCGAGTGAGACTACATGGCTGCCTTGGACAGCAGCTCTTTCTGTTTTTATTTACTTCTTTTCCTCCTTTTTATAGCTTCTTCCTTCTAGGCCAGTGGTTCTCAAGAAAAAGTGATTTTGTCCCTCAGGGGACATAATGTCTGAAGTCATTACTGTTTTGCATGCCTAGAAAATAAGAATGCTATTGGCATCTAGAGGGTCAATCCAGGGAAGCTGCTAAACATCCTACAATGTACGGGACAGCCCCTGCAACAACGAATTATCTGACCCCAACTGTTAGAAACTCTTTTCTAGGCACAGACCTCAGTCTCAGAGAGGTAGCTTAGGGGACAATCTGAGTAACAAACATGTTCTGTCCTGAGAAGTCACCAGTCCTTTGATGTTCTTACACTAAAGATGCTCTTCGTCTCTGACTTCACTTAGGATGATGTTCTTTTCCCTGAAGTCTCTTAAGCCCGTCACAGGAATTGATCCCTGGCACACAGAGAACCACACTCAGCAGTCTTCCTGATAAACCCAAACATGCCTGAATACCAGAGGAGGCCCAGTTGAAGTTCCTGCTGGGACCCTTACAATATTAATGATAGGATTGCCTCCTCTGTGAAGATTGTAATGATCATTTGGGGTATTGAACAAGAAATGGTGCCTCTGTCATAGCTGTTGTTTTCTGTTGCCAGCATCTCTCTCTGAGCTCATCCTCCTTCTGATAACAGATTGGGGCATGGACCTCAGGTCAGACAACAGACCTTTGCCAGGATGTTTTACTTCTAAACTCAAGCTGAGTAAAGAGAATCTCTTTTCTGGTCTGAGGACTACAGGGTATGAGTCTCCAGGGGAACCATTTTGTGACAGTGAGGATATCAGGCAGAGAGAAGCAGGGAGGATGGAAAGCCAGGAGAAAAGAGGAAGTGACAGGGAGGAAGTGATAGTGCTTGCATCCTAGGTTATCCTAAGTCCAGCTCCACTGCATACTTCCCAGCATTTAATTTTGTGTGCAATAAATTTCTCATTTTCTTTTTAAGTTTGGTTAATTTGGGTTTTATCATTTCCAACATAAGAATCTTGGCTAATATGCCAGTCTTCAAAATCCTTGCAATTTAATAAGGCAGATAAAACAGCATGTGAAAAGTGCTTATATGAAGTGTACATAGGGTTCTCCTAAGGTGGTTGTTATGTTTTTGACTCTAGAAAGGGTTCAGGGTTGTTCCTGTTACAGTAGTTTATTAGGTTGCATATTTGTGTTTTATGCATTTTTCTGTAGGTTGATTATATTTCACCACACATAATTTTTAGATGGAAAAACAGTTCCTTTATGATGAGCACCAAAAAAATAGCACTATAAACATGTATAGGAAGGAAAGAATAAATAGTATATAATCTGGGTCATAAATCATATGTTTTAGTTAAATAAGTGTAGAGGAGGAAAAAAATATTTCTTCTATTCTCTCATGTTTTCACTGGGGCCTTTGAATTGAATAGACAAAATACAGATTAACAGGAGAAAAGACATACAAAAATTTTTGTGTTAATATTCTAATTTTTATGTGCACAGAGGCCTTCATAGAAAAGAATGGAAGAACCAATTAAGCAGTTTGACCCAAGGACTCATGTACCATTTTAACAGAGGGTGATAAATTACAGGAAAGTGACAAGACAAAGGAAAATAGGTTTGAGCTTCAAGAGACAGTAAATTGTGGGATGGTAATATGCAAGGGAAACTAATGGAAAGTAAGGGTTGCTTTAGTGAGGTTTGTTCCTACAGACTCATCTTGGTGCTGACTTTTGTTAAAGCAAACTAAATACGTCCTGAGAAAGACTCTGTACTTCTATATTTGAGTCCTTGTGGATGAACTGTGACCTAACTTAATAGGTAGACAAGATTGAAAACCTAACTTAGGAGTATGTGCCTATAACAATAGCTGAGTCTTGGCCAATCCTAGCAGCCATATTTCAACCACTCATACACTGCCGAGTGTTTAAACTGTGTTCAAATAAGGCAACTGCCAACCTGTAACCAATCCAGCTGTTTCTGTATCTCACTTCCGATTCCTGTATGTCCCTCTACCTTTTTGTCTATAAATTTGTTCTGACCACAAGGCACCTCTGGAGTCTCTCTGAATCTGCTGTGATTCTGGCGGCTGCCCAATTTGTGAATCATTCATTGCTCAATTAAACTCCTTTTAATTTAATTCAGCTGAAGTTTTTGTTTTAACACTTTCTGTCTCTAATGATAATGGTTGATCTCTTTCTTTTTTGGGAAAGGAAAGGGGAGCACCTTTATAAAGGGAAATTTATGTCCTGCTTTTAAGCCGATGGGGGAGGGCAAAGAGCTTTTTCCGTGTTTTCTGCTTTTAATTGCCTTAAGCTCAAAATAATCCTTATGCCAAAGTGGCATATTTTGGGGTGGCATATTCTGACCTTTTTCATAGGTAAACATGGAATCATATATACATAGTACTTTTCCAATTACAGAGCATTATTAATTGTCACTCTTAATACAATTCTATGAGTATTATCCATCCCTTTTTTTTTTTTGCTTCATGGATACAACCTTATCAATTTATTGAATTTGCCAAGAAATTAATTGCAGAAATTAATTGGCTGAAATCCAGCTTTTTATCTCCCAAGATCAGTGCTCTTTCCTCTAACTCAGAGCTGCTTCTAAGTTGGGGAGGGAATCACAAAGAAGACAGCCACACCATTCCTTCCACTGAGCTCTCGGGCACGTGGCTTGTGTTGCTATCATCTGTTGCCATATTTTACTGAAATTTTGTGTTCATATGTGTCTTTCATTAGGTTGTGAGATCTGCAATAGCATAGCTATTATCTTGCCCATTTGGAGGGTCTTATCTTTTTTTGTGCCTTTCACCATGCCCAGAACAGCTATTAGAAAACAGCAACCACTCAGTAAATATTTGTTGGATGATGGGTAGTGAGTGGATATGAGTTAAGAAGCAGGAAGATACAAAACAGCTGTAGGTACCATTGAGATTAAATTATAAATTTCAGTAGAAGAATTTGGAGAAATACCTTCAGAAAAAGTTGGGGCAAAATAATGGGAAGTTATAAATGCTAATCCAAAGTGTTCGTACTTAAGTCAGGAGGCACAAGTGACACTTGTTGTTTCTTTTTAGGAGGGTTGACCTTCTTAATGGGTTGGAGGAAGGGTCATTGAAATTGTCCAGGATTGCCGGGCGCAATGGTCCGTGCCTATAGTCCTAGCTACTCGGAGACTGAGGTGGGAGGATGGCTTCAGCCCAGGGGTTCTGGGCTGTAGTGTGCTATGCTGATCGGGTGTCTGCACTAAGTTCAGCATCAATATGGTCACCTCCTGGGAACAGGGAACCAGCAGGTTGCCTAGGAGGGGTGAACCAGCCCAGGTCAGAAATGGAGCAGGTAAAAACTCCCATGCTGATCAGTTGTGGGATTGCATCTATAAATAGCCACTGCACTCCAGCCTGGGCAACATAATGAGACCCTGTCTCTAAAAAAAAAATAAAAGAAAAAGAAATTGTCCAGGATGTAAGTGCTGGGAACATGGGATACAGTGAGGGCCATGGAAATGGAAAGGAGAGGAGCAGTGTTGAGGCTATGCCCAGCTAAACCCCTTCTCCCTCATGACAATGAAGGGTGACTTGTCTGGGGATCTGCTAAAAGGGCAATAGTGCAGGGA
The DNA here is from genome assembly GCF_028885625.2 of Pongo pygmaeus. Lineage (NCBI taxonomy): Eukaryota > Metazoa > Chordata > Mammalia > Primates > Hominidae > Pongo > Pongo pygmaeus. The sequence goes on along the minus strand of NC_072378.2, from coordinate 96,626,177 downwards.
GGTAGACAAAGCATAATCTATTTGGTAAAGCCACATTTCAAATGCTAGCAACATCAAATGCAATTACTAAGACCAAAGGACCAGAAGCAGAATTACAGTTAAGGCTGCAGAGCCAATAATTTGGAGCCCACTAGATAAAAAGTCAAACTTAAGCAAGGACTTAACAAGTACAGAGGATTTTTGGTAGTGATCAACAGTGATACCATGTTGTATTAGTTTCCTGTCATAACAAGTTATCTCAAATACAGAGGCTCAAAACAAGACAAATACAAATGTATTATATTACAGTTCTGTAGGTTAGAAATCTAGCATGGGTCTCACTGGGCTAATATCAGGATGTCAGCCAGGCTCAGTTTCTTTGGGATGGCTCTAGCGACACTATTTCTGTGCCTCTCTGCCAGCTTCTAGAGGTCATCCACCCTTTTTTGCTTGTAGGTTCCCCCCCTTTCTTCAAAGCCAGGATCATTAGGCTAAATCCTTCTCATGCTGCCATTTATCTGTTCTCCCTTTTCTGCCTCTCTCTTCCACTTTTAAGGACGCTTCTCATTACATTGAGTCCCCTGGATAATCCAGGATAACCTCTCTACTTTAAAGCCAGCTGATTTACAACATTAATTCCATCTGCAGTCTTAATTCTCCTTCGTCAGGTAATATAATCTATCCATAGACTTCAAGAATTAGGACATGGACATTACCACTCCCTTTCCCCATGATGGAGGGGACAGTGCCAGCCTGGCCTGCAGGAGGAGAGCCCTAGTTATTGAGGTGCACATATGTTAAGGGAAAGCCTGGCAATATTCTGATCCAGGCCACTCTCAGAATCATTACTTTGTTTCAAAATTTTTCTCCAACTATGAAAAGTTAACTCTCATGTTCTTAAGATAATTTCTTATTCATGAAAGTAAAGCTCACCTAGTCTCCCTACTGACCCATCTAGACTGCAGTGTGCTGGAGCCTTCTTGCACCACATGCAAAAAGTTATTGGTAAAATTTCAGGAATTAGGCAATGTCACATTGACATCAGTCAAGGTAGGACTGTTTACACCATGAAAATGAGCAAACACCAAAATTAGGGCTTTTCCCCTGAGAGCCAGGTATTAAACATGTGCCAGCAAACCACTGGGTATGTATCAATTTAAAGTAAGTGCTGCTAACAGTCAAGCTGGGACCTACATTACGTTTCAAAGGCAGTGATTGGTTATTGCAGTTAGTCTGGGTCTCCCAGACAAATGCCAATACAAGATAGACCATAATTTGTCTAACTAGCTTCTGCTGTCAAGTAGGATATGCAGAATTCAGTTTATTAGTTGCTGAGGTGTTGCCAAGACTAATTGGAGTTATGATGTACCTAAACTGGACAGCACTGTCAAAAAGGCTATACCTCATTAATAGTCCTTTCTAATCTTAGCAAGATTATACATAGCCACAAATCCCATGCTTGATAAGAGTTCAAGCACTTCAGAGCTGGTTCAGAAAGTGGTGACTTAGCAGAAACAGAGCAATCAAACGTTGAAATAATTTTGCATCTATATTCATTCAGACAACAAAAAACTGTGAGCTTCTCCTAGGAATATGAATACCACAGTAAAACTGATAGTTATGGTTCCTTCTCCCGCAGGGCTTACAGGCTACCTTGGTGAGAAGGGCATGTGTGCAGGTGGTAGGGAGAGGAGCAGACAGACAAATAAGCAGCAATTACAATGCAGAGGAACTGGATCACGGAAGTAGTTAGGAGGGTCTCCTCACTGAGATTTTCCAGGTCAGGCAAGGAGTCCTGGATAAAGTGACATATAAACAGAGTCCAATAAGTAATAATAATAATAATAGCTAATACTTATCGAGTACCTCGTATGTTTCAGTTTAAGTCCTAAGCATATTTTCTTTCATTTGGTTTTTCTAACACTCATGGAGCAAATATTATTAGTATTATCCCTATTTTACTTAAGAGGAAACTGAAGCATAGCTAAGTTAACTTATCCCAAGTCTCACAGCCAGGGGAAGAGCTGAGAGAGTAGGAGTTTGCCATTTTAAGGGATAATGGAGAAACGAGTATTCCAGTAAAGGGAGCAACACAGGAAGAATCACAATGGGTGCTAGGAAAAGAGGAAACTTATTGACTAAAGATGCAAGGGGAGAGTGATGAAATATGGAAGCTACAGAGAAAACACAAACTGAGAAGCAGGGTTTATTTGTTTGGTTGTTAATCAGGGTGATGAGCAAGTTGGCTTACTTTAAAGCACCACTGCAGCCTCTGTATGGGAGCAGAGGGAGGAAAGCCAGTGAGGAGGGTGAAATCCAGGAAGGAGATGAAAGTCAGGAATGGGAAGGGATTAAGAGTTGAGGATGCTGCCAGTGTTCTGCCTTGGACACCTAGGGAGGAGGTGATGGCCACCACTGAGCTAAGGGACACAGGAGAAAGAGCAGGTTTGTGGGGGGAAGATGGTGAGTTCAGATTCAGAACATTACGTCTGAAAGGCCTGTAGGACTTCTGGGAAGACATGTCTATAAAGCAGATGGCTGAAGTGATAGATTTGGGAATCATCAAAATAAGATGGAAATTGAAGCCAGCAACAGGAAGAGATTACTCAGAGAGAGGGTGCAGAGTGAGGAGAGCCAAGAGCCTAGGACAAAGCATGGAGGAAATCTGTATTTAAGGGGCAAATGGAGGAGTGGCAGCCACAAAAAAAAAAAAAAAAAAAAAAAAAAAAAAGAAGGACCGACCAGGGAGATATATGGAAAAAGAACATTTCAAAAAGAAGGGCATGGCCAATTTTGTCAAATACTGCTGAGTAATAAGTAAGAAAAAGACCAAAGAAAATGTTTATTGGATTTAGCAGTTTGAGCTTTATGTTGTGCTTTGCAGTACTTTCTTTAAAGTGGTAGAAATCAAAAGCTACTTGCCCTGGGCTGAGGAGTAAATGGGAGGCAGGGAAGTGAAAATAAGAATTAATTCTTTCAAGAAGTTTGACTTTGACAGGAGAAGAGATTCAGGGTAGAAGGTAGAGGAGACAGCACTGGAGGAGATTTGACCACAGTTAAATGCTGGTGGGCAAAAAACTGTGGAATAAAAGGTCAAAGAATAGACAACTGATTGAGAAGCTTATTGTTTGTAAAGAGCTAAAACCAATGAGAACCATGGCGGAAGTTGAAAATGCTTGAGTTGGTTCTAGGTCCCTCAGGAAGGAGAATGGGTCAGGCTGCAGGACTGAGGGTAGCGCAGGATGCAGTAGCCTGTATGTGCACGGAAGTCTTTTTCTTCACAAGAGACGTCAAGATTTTCTATCAGGAAAGTGGAAGATACAAAGAGAATTTGCAGTCAGCAACTCAGAAGAGGGCCCACACCAGAACTATGCCATCCTGGCAGCTGGATATTGAACTCCCAGCCTCCAGAACTGTGAGAGAATAAAGTTCTGTTGTTTAAACCCCCCAGTTTGTGGTACTTTCTTACAGCAACCCTAGAAAACTAATTCAGAATATCAAAGCACTAGTTGTACAGTTTTAAAAAGATACTTAAAATATAGATATGTATTATTACGTTATTTACACAATTAACTATGTTCATTTTACAATACATATTCACATAGAATTTATGATATATACTGAATATAACTATAATTTTGGTAAATAATGGTATTTAAAATAAAATTGGCAATTCATTATCCTGGAAAATACTCCCTGGAGTGTCAAAGCTTGTGCTGCTTCTACTTTTATGGTTCTCTTATTTTATCAACAAACTACATGCCAAATCTAATTGCCTCATGGTAATCCAGATTAAAATCATATTCTTATTAATACTGAGGATTTACCTAAAAGGCTTAAAGGATTATGTGTGGAAATGCAACAGAAATTGAGGAGTAACTCAGTAACTTCCATTAAGATACAATTGATTTTAAAAATCAACAAAAATTTTAAACTTGTATTTTATTCTCAGCAACAAGCATATACAGTTTGCAAATTAAGTACAATTAAGCATATACAGTTTGCAAATCACGATATGAAGTGCTGTAGATATGTGGAGGCGAGTGTTAATGATACCGCTCCACATATAGTTGGGAAGACTGAAAATGTAAAAATAATAAACACAAATGAGAGTGCTCATACACAATGCTGCAGTACTATTTTCTCTCATGAACAAGGGAGCAAGCCCTTCTTTCCTCCATCATATAAACACATCCTTGGATCTTCCCCTTTGTGTGTCCTCTCTGACACAGCCACAGAGACAGATAAATTTTGTCTAATTTTTTTTTTTTTTTTTTTTTTGCTTTATCTTCTGTTGGAATCTTTCTCATTCTTTTTCCCTGGGGATGGGGTTATTAAAAACAGGGAGGTCATATGTGGGCCTTCCCTGTGCCACTCCCTGTTTCCAAATGAAGGAGATTCCAAAATAGGGTGTGTTGCGGGTAGTGGAGCAGTCAATGGTAAATGTGAGAGCCAGCTACAGCGCCCACTCCCAAAGTGAAAGGCATTGTTATGGGTTTAGAGAAAGTGACACCTCATAATAGAGCTGCAGTCCAGTAATCTGGCTCACCTCCAAAGCCGGCTGTGTGAAACTTGTCTCTGAATGCGTGACAGTCTTCCTCCTGCCACTTTTCCTTTCCCACCTGTCACATGTGTGGAAAAGTGCAAAGTACAAAGTTCTTTAAATCTTCTATTTCAAAACTACCATCCATCTTCTTAAGATTTTTTACAATACCAGCAGGACACGACTGCTGACATTCTATTTCTAATTTTTAATGTGTTCAAATCACAATCTCTGCACACAAAAAGGCACACGCTTTCAAACTCTTCTGAATGTGCTGATGTTCTGGCAGTAACTCTATTCTCCTTTTCTGGTTAGCTCTCAAATGTTGGACTGGAAATAATTACTACAGAAGGAAAGAGCACTGGATGGGAAATCAGTATACCTGAGTTCTAGTCCTGAACCTGCCTCTAACCATCTGTAGCATCTTAGGCAAAGTTTCCCCTATCTCTGCTGAGTCTGTTTCTGCTCAACTTGTCCATTATGGAGCTAAGAGATGGGAGTGCCTTTGACCGCCTTTGCTAAAGACTAACCCACAACAGCGTGAGCAGAGTAGCAGTATATTTGCTTTTCCTAAAACTGTGGGATAAGCAGGGTTGCAAAGCATAGTCCAGAACCAAAATCAAGACCAATCACACAAGATTGCTGAATCTAAAAACTGGGTCCCAAGACAGAAAGAAGGTCCAAAAATAAGCCTTCGTGACACACATGCAAAATTCCAGAACACAGCAGTTAATTTTAGGAGTTGACAGAAGTGTTTTTCTCTTCTATCTTCTATCTTTTTTCTGTCTATCTTTACCATCCTCACTTCCATGTGGTTCTGATAGAGATGCCGAATTCTCTATCCCTACCAAAGGATAGGCACTTGACCCAAGGCAGGTCAATTGGTATCCCTCTTGTCTGATAATTTAAATCTGGAGTAGAAAAAAATCCAGCAGCAGAAGTCAGCTGGTCTTCAGTGCTTGAATGGTAGTATCTTAGCCCTTCTGCTGCTTAGATCCCTGGAGCTGCCCTTGTAAAAGGTCCAGTCTTCCTTTATCAGGTCTCTATACCCTTCAAATGGACCCTCTTTTTTGCTGCAGTGTTCATTCAGTTTCTCCTGGTTTCAACAAAAGAACAAAGCATATCCCCAAACGGTAGAATTCAAATAGGCACAAGTATGAAGCTTTGGTCTTCTTGTGCAGCAGAACTCATCCTGGGAGAGCTGGCTGGGAGCAAGCAGGAGGCATGTTAAGAGTCAGCACCGGAAACTGGTGAAGGGGAGGGGGCAGGACAGTGGCGAGAGGATAGGGCAGTAAAGGGAGGGGGGTGCGGACAGTGGACAGTTGTTCATTGAAAAATGAGCTGATTATCCTAGATGATGTCTAAGTTCTAACTAGCATCCTATAATTCAAAGTGATCAACTCCATAGCTCAAATTATTACTGCCATGTTTTAAGTGAGATAGAGGAAGAAGCTTTGGTCTTTTTTTCTTTTCATCTTGCTTTTTGGTAAGAATCTAGTGGATGGGAATATCCAGAAGTGTAGGATGATGCATGATTCCAAGCATTCTGATTCACTACTATAAATGCAGAGGGGTGTGCATGTGGCAGAACCCTGTTAATAACATTCATGTGACATTTTTTATGTGTCTCACAAATGAATCCCGCCAAATCATTAGGCGAGCCCAGTTTTATCATTACAAGTATACATTTATTCTTGAACACCTCTGTGTGTGGCAAGGTTTTGGTATGTTTCTTTTCTAGGAATATTTCTTGATGTTAATTATCATCAGCTTGTACTTTTGTACCCTGGGCTACCATGACATAAGAAACCTTTCACTCATCTTGAAATTTCCTCCTATTTCCCTTGTACACTATCAAGGAGTATATTTTCTGAGTCTCAGATACACAACTCTACCATTGGTAGCTTTGCTGCCCTGTGATCCTTTTGGGGGTTTTCTGGTTTAGCTATTATAGAAGGCACAACACCAGTACACATGAGTACAATGTCAAGCACGCTTCTGCCTCAGAGCCTTTGTAGTTTCTGTTCTCTTGGTCTAGAACTCTTTTCCCCCAGGTGTCCACTATTTATGAGTCCATGTATCTTTGGTCTGTTCTATAGGTTTCTGAGTTAGAAGATGGAAAATTAACTAGTCATTCACATACAAAGAAGAGCTATTAGTTGTACATCTTGAGCGCTAAGCAGAACTTTGATTTGAGGGGTGGAGTTAGGGGCTGGCAAAGGAGCTGGGATGGGAAGCTGTTATACACATGAATCATATTTCACTTACCATCTGACTCAACCAACCAGTTAAAACAAAAATGACCTTTTACCAGGAATTGATAAAGAAATGAGCTGGGCGAGTTAAGCTGTGGCATCCTAAGGTCACAGAGTCACTCTTCTGATGAGCAGTAAACAATGTGGCCTTTTAGGGGTAAGAAACTGGTGAAAGGGAAGCCCACAGGCGGTGTGCTGAGTAGAGTGAAACATAGTTTCAAGAGCTTCCTGTACATAAAGTGTTTAGCAATCACATTATGACTTTATTGCTCAAATTCACTGAAAACACTTAAAAAATTTCTGAGTGTGAACCCATCCAAAAATCTGTACCTTTTTCTCATTCACAGCTCTTTGAACAAGACTAATGTTATTTTGTGGTTATGTTTTAAAAGAGCAGTCCTTGTCTTTGGTAAGATGTCCTTAGAATAAGAAGATGTATCACTAAAAGAAGGATTTTTTAAAAATAATGACTAGGGAGGTAGAAAATGGGAAAGTATATAGAAGAAATTAGATTTGCTATAAATTGGTAATTATGGATACTGGATGAAGAGTACATGGAGATTTGTTGTACTAAACTCTATACATTTAAATATGTTTGAAATTTTCATAATCAAAAGTTATTTTTTAAAAGACTACCATTAGATTTCTAACAAAGCTACATTGCTAAATAACAAGACTCTCTCTGACTTGCATAAATACTTATAATTTCTTACAGTAAATATATTAAAACCGCTTATCAAAATGCAGCTAGCTAGGTACATGAATTATCTTTTTGATGAAAATGGGAACTTCACATACTCTTTTACTAGATCACACTGCTGAGAGCTGTAGACAGACCTCATATTTTTAGCCTTCTCTGGAGACTTCTCTGGAAGCCTTCTCTGGACATATAAGAGCTACTGTGCCCATGGTTATGGGTTGGGAACCTCTAAGTGAACAAGATTGCATCCATACATCCTGAGCTTCTATGGAATCAAAAGCTCTAAAAAAGATTGACTACACCAAGAGTGGAATGAGAATATTAAAATAGATGACTATACTTATTCAGCCTCTGAATCTCAAATCCCACTATTTAGGTTACTGTTGCTGTCTATCTGTCCAGCTCAAGTGGAAGTCATATCTAAGCAGTGCCACTACAAAGACCTCTTATTAAATAGATATCCCTAAGAAAATTGGACCAAAAAACTTAACCTCCCACATGGATGAGAATAACAGCACCTTACCTGGTCTCTCTTTCTCTTCCAAAACATCCTTTATGTAGCTGTCAGTCATCTTTCTAAGAGAGACCTATGGCTCTCTAATTTCCACTCAAGAGACCTTCACTCATAGAAAATAAAAACCAGACTCTGTCCGATCATTTTAAGACCTCTACCACCACCTGACCTGCAGTGACTCCTATAATAGCTACATCCCATTCTCCCTGTCTCTTTACCCATCCCTCTTCATTCCACCACCCTCTTAATCCCCAACTTTATTCTTGCTGTATTCATTTTCTATTGCTTCACAACTAATCACTACAAACTTAGAGGCTTAAAACAATATCTGTTTATTATTCTATGGTTCTGTAGGTTAGAAGTCCAAAGCAGGCTTAACTGGGTTCCCTGTTTAGGGTCATTGGGGGTCATAGACTTCTGTCTACCACACCTGCCTCCCTGCCTCACCTAACAGTGTCACATCCAACAGAAATGAAACTCGGCAGAGGGCTGTGTGCACTGATGCTTAGGGGTGGCTGTGTGCGATTCCTAGAGACAATGGAGACAGAAGCTAACAAAAGGTGGGACTACCAGAATAAAAAGGCAGAGCTGTGCCTGCAAGGTCACGGACTGACAATAAGAAACTAATCCAAAACGTCTATGAGCAAGGACACTTCATATACTTCCCAGAGTATCCTTCACCATTTTAAAAACAGCCTCAGGCAGCTAAATGGTTCTCTTAAATATGTATAGTTGGGTATAATACTACAGAGTATTGCAATAATGTATTAATGAATAAGGAATCTGAAGATACTAACTTCTAAGCCATAAAGTGCCAGTCAAACCTAAACTATAATTATTAAAATGTTTCCTATTATATTAGTATTTTGTTATAGAAAAGAATAATAGCTAATAGTTTTTGAATGTTTACTGTATGACAAGCCTTATGCTTTCAAATGGATCATATCTCACAACAACCCTATGAAATAAGTAGTATTGTTATATTTCCATTTTACAGATAAAGAAACTGAATACCAGAAAATTTAAAGAGCTTACCACAAAATTATGCAGTCAGGAAGTGATAGAACCAAGATTCAGATGCAGGTTTGTCTGATGCCAAGCCAGTTAGTAATCATTATGTTACACCATGGCTGCTAAGAAAAGAATCAGAGACAGTTACAAAGGGAGAAAGGACCAGACAGATGGAGAGAACAAACACAGACCCTAGCTCTGGAGTTACTGAGTTGGGTTTACCAGTTAAGGTAAAATGCTTTGGTTACAACTTACTTTTCACATCTTTTCTGGGGTCCTTCTGGAATTCCCTGTTCTATATTCTTTATTTTCATAATCTTTCATAATCTTTGAAATGAAAATGATTTCTTGAGTATTTGCTTGTTCTTTGCAGCTTTTCACTTTTTTTTTCCCTGTGCCTAATTATCAAGAGTACCTTCTGTAGCTGGGGCCAAGATGGACAACTGTTGTATTGATTAAATTGCTATGGATGGAAAAAAAAAAAGATCTCATTGGAATCAAACTAAAACTGCTATGATGAGGAGTTCCTTAATTCCATATAAAGCAAGTCCATGGGGACATGAAGGGACAGATACAGTATGAAAGCAAACTGATGCAGCAGGGAAAGCTGGAGTGAAGAAAGAAGACAGGGAATAGTTATAAATGGGCATGGAGAGCAAGGGGAAAAAGCAAACTGATAAATGATGTTGGAAATTCAGTTGTTCATGGGGAAAGAATTATATCCTTACATCACAGAGTGATTTTAAATGTTGCCCTGTACATAATTACGTCGGTCTTGTCACTATTATATTTACTGATTTATTTGCCTATTCCTGTATCAATACCATACTGTAAAGTTTTATATAATATTCTGATATAGGGTAAGTCCTACCTAATTGCTGTTTTTCTAAAATCTATTGGCTATTCTTTCATATTTTCTCTTCTGGATGAACCTTATTATCAGTGATCAAGCTTCATTAAAAATGCTATTACAATTTTAATTGAAATTGAAAGTGTATCAAATTAATTGATTAATTTTTTGAATAATTGACATTTTTACACTGTTCAGACTTTGCATCAAGGAACCTGGTATGTCTAGCCATGTGTGTTTCTTTATGTTCTTTCATAATTTTTGTGGTTTACTAAGTTTTAGTTTTACACACATTTCAAAGTTTATTTCGAGATGCATAATAATTTTTGTGGTCATCATCCATGAAATTTTTTGACCATTATATTTTCTTTCTTTCTTTTTCTTTTTTTTTTTGACAAAGTCTTGCTCTGTTGCCCAGGCTGGAGTACAGTGGCCTGATATTGGCTCACTGCAACCTCCGCCTCCTGGGTTCAAGCTATTCTTGTGCCTCAGCCTCCTGAGCAGCTGGGATTATTGATGTGCACCATCACGCCTGGAAAATTTTTGTATTTGTAGTAGAGACGGGGTTTTAGTATGTTGGCCAGGCTGGTCTCAAAACTCCTGACCTCAGGTAATCTGCCTGCCCCAGGCTCCCAAAAGTGCTGGGATTACAGGCGTGAGCCATTGTCCTGGGCCTTGGTCATTATGTTTTCTAACTGATGGGTAGGATAGCTAGCTATTCAGCTACCTTATTAAATTTATTTATTAGATCTAATAGTCTTTGACAGATTCTCTCTAATTTTCTAGGCAGACAGAAGTGCTGATTTTGCAAAAGAACAAATAACATAACATTTATAATTCTTATTTCCTTTTCTTGTTCTTTGTGAGCTGGTCAATACAATATTTGCCATAATTTTCTGAATTGTACCCTTTATAAAGTAAAGGCAGCTTTCTTCTATTCCCTGCTAGCTAAATGTATTATTAGTAATGGGTGTTGAATTTAACCAAATCTATATTGGGAATCCATTGAAATGATTACATAGGATTGACTGAACTGCCTTAACTTCTGGAGCTCAGGGGTACTCTTCCCGGCTTACTTGGTCATTGGCAAAATTAAGTTCCTTATGGTGGTAGGATTGAGATATCTGTTTCTTGTGGGCTATCACATCGGGCCTCCTCTTACCTCCCAAAGGCCCTGAAGTTCCTTGCCATATGGCCTCCTTGCAGGTTCTCTCAAAGATCCTCTAACAACATGGCAGCTTGCTTCTTCAAAGCCAACAGGAGAATCCCTCACTCTTGTCTCCTAAGGTGGTCTTATATAATGTAATCATGAGAGTGACCGTAATCTATTCTATTCTGTATCTATTCCTTATTCTATTCTTTTCTATTCAATTGTGTTATATTCATATTTGCTATATTCTATTGGCTAGAAGCATGTCACACAAGGGAATGAGACTAAGTATTATAATTGTATATAAATTTATATATATTTTCTTTCAATTTTAAAAAATGTCTCTATATTTATGATCATATTCTTTCCAAAAAATTCTTAATGTATTTTATTTGTTCTTTTATTTTCACTTGAATTTGTCAGATTTTATATTCTCAAAGAACCAACTGTTTTTTTTTGTTGTTTGTTTTCTATGTGGTTGATTTGTGCTTTATCTTCAGTCCTTTAAAGAAATTTTTTGATTTATCTAAACAGAAAGAAAAAAGCTGGAGGCAACATACTACCTGACTTCAAACTGTACTACAGGGCTACAGTAACCAAAACAGCATGGTACTGGTACAAGAACAGACACATAGGCCAATGGAACAGAATAGAGAACCCAGAAATAAGACCACACACCTATGATCATTTGATCTTTGACAAACCTGACAAAAACAAGCAATGGGGGAAAGGATTCCCTATTTAATAAATGTTGCTGGGAGAACTGGCTAAAATATGAAGAAAATTAAAACTGGACCCCTTCCTTACACCATACACAAAAATCAACTCAAGATGGATTAAAGACTGAAATGTAAAACCCAAGACTATGAAAACCCCAGAAGAAAACCTAGGCAATACCATTCAGGACACAGGCATGGTAAAGATTTCATGACGAGGACACCAAAAGCAATTGCAACAAAAACAAAAATTGACAAATGGGATCTAATTAAACTAAAGAGCTCTGCACACAAAAGAAACTATCAACAGAGTAAACAGACAACCTACAGAATGGGAGAAAATTTTTGCAATCCATACATCTGACAAAGGTCCAGTATCCAACACCTATAAACAAATTTACAAGAAATAAACAAACAATCCCATTAAAAAGTAGGCAAAGAACATGCCCAGACACTTCTCAAAATAAAACATACATGCAGCCAACAAACATATGAAAAAAAGCTCAATATCACTGATCCTTAGAGAAATGCAAATCAAAACCACAATGAGATAGCATCCCACACCAGTCAGAATGGCTATTATTAAAATGTGAAAAAAAAAAACAAACAGATGCTGGCAAGGTTGTGGAGAAAAAGAAATACTTTTACACTATTGGTGGGAGTGTAAATTAGTTCAACCATTGTGGAAGATACTGTGGCAATTCCCCAGAATCCTAGAGGCAGAAATACTATTCAAACCCACAATCCCATTACTGGGTATATACTTAAAGGAATATAAATTGTTCCATTATTAATAAAAAGACATATGCACGTGTATGTTCATTGCAGCACTATTCACAATAGCAAAGACATGGAATCAACCTAACTGTCCATCAGTGATAGACTGGATAAAGAAAATGTGGTACATATGCACCATAGAATACTATGAAGCCATAAAAAGGAACAAGATCATGTCCTTTGCAGGGACATGGATGGAGCTGGAGGCCATTATCCTTAGCAAACTAACACAGGAACAGAAAACCAAATACTGCATGTTCTCACTTGTAAGTGGGAGCTAAATGATGAGAACACATACACACATGGAGGGGGAACAACAAACACCGGAGCCTGTTGGAGGTCGGAGGGTGGGAGAGGGAGAGAATCAGGAAGAAGAGCTAATGGATACTGGGCTTAATATCTGGGTGATGGCATGATCTGTGCAGCAAACCATCATCTAAAGTTGATGACTGTAGTGAACAAAACAATAAGCCTTCCAAAAATGTCTATCTCTTAATCCCTGAACCTGCAAATGCTACCTTACATAGCAAAATGCACTTTACAAATGTGACTGAATCAAGGATCTTGAGATGGGGAGATTATCCTGGATTATCCACGCAGGTCCAATGTAATCATAACGTGTTACAATGGAAAGAGGGAGGTAGGAAAGTCACAGAGAAGGAAATGTGACAATGAAGTGATGCAACTGCTGGCTGCCAAGAAATGAGGGAAGTCTCTAGAAAAACCCCTTCCCCATTTAAAAAAAAAAAAAAAAGGCATCCAGGAGGAATATATCTCTGCTGACACCTTGATTTTATCCTTAAAAACTCATTTTGGACTTCTGACCTCCAGAACTGTAAGATAATAAATTGTTTTGTTTTAAACCATTTGCGGTAATTTGCTAGCAGCAATGGGAAATGAATACAAATGAATACAATGACAAAAGTCATAAGTGCAGTAACCACAAAGCAGGCATCTGGGCATAATTGCTGGTTGATCATTCTAATTTCTAATCTGAGACCCAGTGTTCCTCAATATGAATACTGGATCTGCACAAAGCCTAGTTTGTTTTGGTTTTGAGTTTGCGGCACTACCCCCCGCTCCCAGTATTCTAGGTTTTACAGACCCAAAACACAGCATCACTATGAAATTGGCCAAACTTGGGAACCTTGTAAATTACTTCAGTTGGACTCCTACAAATTCTCTGGTTTCTAATCTGGAATCCAGGCCCTGGAGAGGTTCTCTCTGCCTGAACACCAGAACCTCTGCCAGAATAAGTCATTCCTCCATAAATCTGTTACACTCCTCACTAGTGGTTGAGATTTGATTGATGAAACCTCTGAGGGCTGTCCCGGGCCCCTTGAGCCAACTGTCACCTGGGTTTAGCTACTGTAATCCTTTGGAGAACGCAGAATAATGTTGAATTATGTTCAAAAGAAGGAGTACCCAATGGTAAAAGTCTAGGCAGAGAGAAAGACATGAGGGCAGAGGGAAACAAAGTGGGGACTATTTTTGTGGCCAATGTCAGGCACAGGCAGGTGGCATTTTATGCCCCAGAGCTAATGATTCCCACCCATATTCCAACCTTAATAAATCTAACAATGCCACCACGTGTGCTGAGCATGCTAATCAGCAAATAAAAATCAAATTTAGCATTTTTAATTTAAAAAAATTAATTATTGAAGAACATGAGTCTTACTGTAATCTCAAATTTTTTTTATCACTTTCATTCACCTATTCACCAGAGCTTCAGAATATGTGTCCTTTTTCAAACTGCTCCCTTCGCCTCCGAAAAATGAAAAACGATGCAAATATTGAACATCAGATTCTGAGCTGGGCATTGTACTAGACACATATTTTTAATCTGTGTAAAACCCCTTAGGTGATTACTATTATCCCAATTTTAAGATGAGCAAAGTGTGTTCAACCAGATTAAGTTACTTGCATAAGGACTCACTTCTGGAAGCAGGGCTAGTGTTCAGGCAGACAGAACTTGTCCGGGGTCTGGACTCCAGCTCAGGGATCCTACTTGTCTTTCAGTTCATTTGACCTTTATTTGATAATTGTTTAGTACCTACTGTGTACTAGCTCTGTTCAATGTGTTGGATACAGCAGTGAACAAAACAGACAAAAGTTCTGTCCTTGGAATTTACATTCTAATGTGTTGTCAAGACCCTGGGTTTATTTTATTAGTATCTTAAGATATTCAGCCATACATATGCATCATAATACTCCACTCAGATGGAAGCTTCATTCTAAGCAGCATCCTAGTTATACTTTCCTTGGGGATCTGACTTCAATCCTTAACATAAGCCCAACAGGAGTTCTTAAGTTCAGAGTTCCTGTTAATTTATATGTTTTGACAGGAAGAGCTGGAATTATGCATTTATGGTTCAGGTTTTATTTCCATGATTCCCAAAGGGTGACAGCCAATTGTGAGTTTCTGATGGAGTGCATCTGCCTTCTGTTTTGCAATTTGAGGGCCTGAGCAGCACTGGGCCAGGATCAGGCAAAGCAGCTGAAACATGCTGGAAGCTCTTTCAATGTTGAATCCAAGCTCTACTGGAATGTGTGAATTCAAATAATTATTTCATATTGTAATCCCTACTGTCCTGACAGTCACTTCTAACATTACTTTTTCATGCTGCCCGAAGTTCGGTGGAATTTCTATGAAAATGAGATTTTCACTTTTAAAATATTTTAACAGGCAGTGAGTCGAATTGCTACCATGATTAAAGCACATAGACATAATGAGGCAGATTAAAATTTCTTAGCACCCATAGAAATAGAAATACCGTGCCTAAAAAGCCCTGAATCACAAGCATGCTTAAAAGTATCAAAGATAGAAATCTTGGAGCAGCCTGCCACCTTCAGGATAACTTCCCAGTTAATGCTATCTGAGATCACTGATTTCAGCTTCTATAAATTCCAAATACCAATCCCTGTAAAAATGTTCAGTATAATTAAATAAAGGGCATTTAAATTAGAGTGGCTGAGGCCGTCTTCCTTGTAGTGCTTTTGCTCTGATTAAGCATTATATTTAATGATTACATTAGTTTTCTTTTTAAAAAACTTTCCCTTTCTTCATTTTGGTTCTTTGATTCTTGTTTTATTATTATTCTATTCGATTATCTTTACATCAATATTTTCTTACTTTAAACTGGTAAAAACAACCACTCTACTTCATTTTGCTAAGCAGAGATCAGAACACTAAAAATAGATTTTGCAGCCACAGTAAGAGAAATACTGTAACTTCCTTCCTACTGCTGCCTTCCTGGTGGGTTTTATTATAGATTAATGACAATATTTCTAAAGGGTCTTAAATAAAAGCAGCACTACAGTAACCCATTCAGGAAATGGAGAGAGACAGAGAGAACGTGAATGTAACACTCGTTTTGTGTGTGTTTTCTTTTTTTCTGACGTCTTATTGTCTGTTCCTTTCATTAAATTACACAGAGGCTTAAAAAGAATGAAGAGGGCAAGAGAGAAGAGAAATAGGAGAGGGAATGATTCAGCATTTAGTAGCATGGAGAAGTAAATTAGCAGCAAAAATAAGATAAGGGAAAGTATAACTAAAATCGATACCATTAGGTCAAATGAGAACGGGATGTAAAAAATAATGGAAAAAGAGAATACAGTGGCTTGAAAATGCATCAGGCGGGGGGGACAGGAAAATAAGAGGCATTTAAATGAGAGCGGCTGAGAACAAATATTCATCGACAAGGAACATCCTTTCATTATTTTCCTTTCACAAAAGCAGGAAAGGGCAACTTGAGAGCCCAGTTTGACCCTGGTTCAGTAAGTTCCATTTTTATCGGCTAGCTCTTTGGTGGCATTGCCCTGTGAAACAACTTGAAGGTCAACTTCCTTACGACTTTGATTTTCAACTCTTGGCTGAAACTTTGGAATCACGTGGAAAGTCTTACCCAATGCTGGGCCTCACTCCACAAGAATTAAATCAGAAAGTCTGGGGTAGGGCCCGGCACAGAACTTTGCAGAGCTTCCCGGGTGACTCCCTCGGAGTTCCAGGGTTAAGAGCAACCGTGGGTCTGCGGACTTAAGCCCCACCACCTCCCGCCGGAAGCGGCCCCAGTGGGAGCCGTCACTCGCCCCGAAGGGAGGGGCTCCCTTTTAAATGCCCTGGGCAGAGAAGCGGTGTGTGGCCTCCCGACCACTAGGGGACGACGGGCACGCATTTAAGCGCCCGCGGCGGGTCTTCCCCTCACTTGTGCGCATGCTCCGGGCGTCCCGGAGTTTTCCTGCGCCGGTGTTCCCACGTGCGGCCTGAACCTGAGGGCATAATGTTATGAGGAGATGGGAGCCCTAGTGATTCGCGGTATCAGGAATTTCAACCTAGAGAACCGAGCGGAACGTGAAATCAGCAAGATGAAGCCCTCTGTCGCTCCCAGACACCCCTCTACCAACAGCCTCCTGCGAGAGCAGATTAGTCGTGAGTGGTGCCAGGGCGTTTCGGGGCGCGGGGGCGCGGAGTCCCTGTGCTGCCCGGCTGTGCTTAGCGTGGGTCCGGAGGCCGAGGGATCGGCGTCAGCCTGCTCGGCTGCAGCCGCTCGGGTCGGCGGAGCGTTGGAAGGGGGAGCCGCCAGGCCAGTGACATTGAGACTGTCCTCCGCGCCCGCGGTGAGGTCGGCGGCCCCGCTTACTTCCGAGTCCCAGAGGCAGCGGCCAGTGCTCCCGCTAACGAGGCCCTCGTCGGCTGCTGTCACGGACTTGATACAGGGAATCAAAATCCGAGAGGGTCACAGAGCTTTCTCTAGGGGTCTTCACTGGACGATGGACGCCGAGCCTGACCTGGAATTTTGATTTGCATCTATTTTCCTAACAGTCCAAATGATTATGTTTATTTTTTAAAAAATTAGAGTGGTTAGGCCGGGCGCGGTAGCTCAAGCCTGTAATCTCAGCACTTTGGGAGGCCGAGGCGGGCAGATCACCTGAGGTCAGGAGTTCGAGACCAGCCTGGCCAACATGGCAAAACCCCTCTCTACAAAAAATACAAAAATTAGCCGGGCGTGGTGGCGCGCCTGTAGTCTCAGCTTGTCGGGAGGCTGAGGTGGGAGAATCTCTCGAACCCGGGAGGCGGAGGTTGCAGGGAGCCGAGATCGCGCGACTGCACTCCAGTCTGGGCGACAGAGCGAGACTCCGACTCAAAAAAGAAAAGAAAAAAAAGAAAGCGTTTGTGTTAAGCGTTTAGGATATTACAGGAAATTTTCCTTGATTTTAATATTGTGACTTTTTTTCCTTTCCTTAGTCTATCCAGAAGTTAAAGGAGAGATTGCTCGTAAAGATAACAAGCTGCTGTCGTTACTAAAAGATGTGTATGTTGATTCCAAAGATCCTGTGCCTTCCTTGCAGGTAAATGTGTGTTTAATTAAGTGAATACACAATTTACTTATTTTGGGGCTTCAGGAAAATGATTAAGTGTGGCAAGTCGTAAAAAGAGTGCTCTGCAAGTGTGTTGTGACCAATCTACGCGCCTTGGCAAAGTTTAAGCACAGTGGTCTAAGACAGCAAGACACTTATGCCTTGGTTCACTGGATATTTACCAGAATTCTAAAATAACTTGTGGAAGTATTGATACAGGCAACTGTGTGAATTATTTCATAGTATTTCAGAATTTGTAGGATTTGGTAAGGCATTACTTCCAGTGGTTGTCATTTGAGTGACAAAAGCAGAGCTTTAATATTATTGTCTCATTCTTCTGTGAATTGAGGTGTGTTCTAATCTCAGAGACTCCTTTAGTAAGTAGTGTTGTTGGATTTTGTGGGGTGTTCTGTTTGTTTTTTTAAGGATGTATTCAGATAGGATATTTAAAATTAGAAGGATCAAAGAATACATTGGGAATGGGAACCTATGTGTAAATCCATATACTGTATTATGTAAGTCCTGGGCACAAGTGCTTTGTATATAGTGATGAACAAAACTAGTCCTTATTTTCACAGGGCCTATGATGTTGTGAAGGACACAGACATTAAACAAATGAGCAACAATGTGACCGTAATTATGGGAGAAGTACATGCACTGCTGAGTGTATTGGAGGGACCTCTTTGAAGTGGGAGGATCAGGGATGGTTTCTGAGGAAGTGATAGTTATGCTCAGGCCTGATGAGGGATCAGTTGGAGTTAACCAGATGAGTTTTTGGGGGCAGGAAGATTCTAGTTAGGGGTAAAAATTTGATTAAAGGCCAAGGAAGTGCCAACAACTTCCAGATTTTTTTTTTTTCATTCTAAAATATTCTGGTACTGTCCCTCTCTCTCTGGATATTTGCACAGATAGAATTATTAATATAATTTTCACTACAGAGGAGAAATAAAACAAGATTTGTAAATCGCTGCAGATAGTAATTGTAGGGTTCAGTTATCACTGAATGCTCACATGAAAAAAGTATAGGGTTAATGTCTGCATTCTTATGTCATTTTAAAATAGGTGTTGAGTAATACTCCCCAAGTATTCTTTCTCTCATGTTACTTAATCATGCATCTGAAAATTCACTCTTGGGAGCAAAAAAAAATTAATGCTTTGTATGTATAAGACTCAGTTATACATATAATGCATAAAGAGATATGTATATAGTGATATTAAAATTTCATGGGGACATTAGGAAAAGTCTAAATAGATTCCTTAGGGAGAGTGATAATGAAAACTGGAATTGCCTTTTGTTTATGTTCTGTGTCCCTTTTTTTCCTTCGGGCAGTTCATGGTTGTGATGCTTCTAGACATCATTGATACTGTGCCTTTCATATGGCAAATAATTTATTTGTTGTCTGACTTTTTAACATATTTATTCAAAATTCTGTCAAATATTTCAGTCTTTTTGCCTTTTGTGGTAAAGGAATACTGGGCCCACTCTACCATCATATAAACTCTTCTGTATTTTCTTCTAGTAGTTTTATAACTACATTTTGTATTAAAATCTTTATCTGGCATTAAATGTGGTTTTTGATGTGTGGAATAGATCAGTTGAACCTCTTTTCAAACAGATGGCTAGTTGTGTAAATATAATTTGTTGAATAGCCCAGACCTTTCTCCACTTACTTAAAATGCATCTCTAGATACACATATGGGTCTATTTATGGACTCATCGTTTTACTTATTTTTCTATTTTTACACTAGAACCATAGTTTTAATTAATATATAATGTGTGTTGATATTTCTTACAGTCTTCTCTCATTCTTTTAGAAAGTTTCTTGTCTCTTTTCACACATTAATATTTTTCCAGATGAATTTGAGAATGAATTTGTCAAGTTCTTTAATAAGTCCTATTTGGATTTTGAGTATAATTGAATGGGAATTTATGGATTAATTTGAGGAGAATTAACATTTTAATTATTAAGTCTTTGAGGGGTAAAGGGAATGTTGTTACTGTGATGGGAGCTTTTTTCACTTTAGATTTAAACTGTTTATTGCTACTACAGTAGTCTTCCCTTATCAGGAGATAGGTTCCAAGACCCTCAGTAGATGCCTGAAACTGAGCATAGTACCAAACCCTATATATACTGCTTTTTCCTATAAATACATACTATGTTAAAGTTTAATTAACAACTAATAAAATGGAACAGTTACAACAATTTCAGGGTTCGAAGATTCATTCTTATTATCCATGTTAGTGCTCTCACCATATGTTTTTTTTCCTCATTAAGTCAATAACTTTTACCTTTTCACTTGAAGGAAGGACTTTATGGCTTCTCTTTGGCATAACTGAGTTGTTAGCATCACTACTCTTGTGCTTTGGGTCTATTCTTGGTAAAGTAAGGGTTTCTTGGACACAAGCACAGTGATGCCACACAGTCTGATAACCAGAATGGCTACTAAGTGACTAACAGGCAGGTAGCCTGTACAGCGTGGATACACTGGACAAAGGGAGGATTCACATCCTAGACAGAATGGAATGGATAGCGTAAGAATTTATTATGCTGCTCAGAATGGTTTGCAGTTTGAACCTAATGGATTGTTTACTTCTGGGGTTTTTCATTTAATATTTTTGGTCTGTAGTTGACTTCAGGTAACTGTAGATAAAGCCAGGTACTATTATATATCAGAAAGTGAGTGGTTTTTATAGTGTAGCGACCCACATTGCTAGGTTATTATTTCTGTTAGGTTTTCAGTTGATTCTCTTTTCTAAAGATACATCTATGTAGAATTAAAAACTTTTCTTTCTAGTATTTATACTTCATTCTTTTATTGTGTTGTATACATTAATGTGCCAGTGAAAGTAGGCATTCTCATCTGTTCCTTCCTTCCACAGGATGTCTCAAATATTTCAGCATTAATTATAATAGAATAATACTTTGTTCGATTAAAAAATACTTATATCACGTTTGGGACATTTTCTTCTATTTTTAATTTCCTAAGGGTTTTTTTTTTTTTTCAGTCGAGAGGATTTTGAATCTTCTTAGATTTTTTTGTGTCAAATAATTATTAATTTTAGTATTTACTATTAATTAGAAAGGAAATCTGAATACAGATGTGCTTGGAGTGGAAGGAAGATCTGCCTTACCTGGGAATAGGAAAATGAGAGAAGCTTTGAGATTTGGAAAGTGAAGAAATTGAGAAGAGTGTTTCAGGCCTAGTTTGCAACATAAAGATAACAAGAGTGTGTGATGCCTTTGAAGAATGGTTAGAGTTCACTGCAGTTATGGGAAAATGTGAAGTGTGAATTTGGGAGAAGTGAGTTGGGATGGAGAGTGATAGGGACCAGATCGTAAAGGCCCTTATTTTTCTTGCTAAGGAGTTTTGTTTTATTCTGAAGACAATGGGAAGTCATTAAAGAGTTAATGGTCAAAAAGTGATGTTAGATTTGAAAGTAGCCTGGCGGGGGAACACAGTGCATTTTATCTAATTAGAAGAGACCAAATAGGAGGTATTTGCAGTCATTTCTGCAAGAGACATTGGTTTGGACTAGGGTGATTTAGCAGTACGGGGGAGAAGTGAGTGAGTTCGAGAGAGACATATGATGCAGTATCAACAGGATTTGGTCATTGATTGGTGTAGTGAGTGAGGGAGAGGGAGGTGCAGGTATAGTCTCATTTCTGGCATGAGAGGTGGGTAGTGTTGGTCATTGAGATTGAGGATATGGGAGTAGAACTGGTGATAGGTTTAGTTTCAGATAATATTGAATTTGAGGAGCATGTAGGTAATTTAAGTGGAGATACCTGTTAAGCATTTGGGTTGGGAAAGCAAGAAAAGGTCTTGGTTTACAATCACAGCTTTGGAAGTAATTAACTTGTAGGCAGTAATGGAAGTTAGAGGAGTGCGTGGGATTACTTTGGAAGAATGTGTAGAGTGAGAAGAAGGCCTGGGCACTCTTAAATACCACACACTGACATTTAAGGGTAAGCAACAGGAAAAGGGTCCATGAAAAAAACCCCAAAGGACCCACTGAAAAAACCGATGAAAAAGTGTGAGGGGGCGGCATGGAAACCAAGGGGGAAGATAGTTATAGGTACATTGGAGTGGTCAGCAGTGTCAGATGTAGTGAGATACTATAGTGAGTTCAAATGACGTCTAAAAAGTGTCCTCTGAATTAAGCAACTAGGCAGTCATTAGAGATAGCAAGCATTATTTCTTTTAAACAGTACCTGAAGAGAAGGAAACTGGCCATAAAAGAGGTGTCGGTTTTGGGTTTGGTGGGCGTGTTAAAAAACATAGTAACTGTAGCATTTCTATATTTGACCAAAAAGCAGCAGTAGGCACGGTGCAGTAAAAAAAGGAAAAGAAAAGAAAGAATGATAGGCATAGCTAGGAAACGAGAATGGAATGCAGAGCACACACGCTGGGATTAAGCTGGGATGGGACAGATAGATGGAAGGATGGGTGTGCATAGGTTGTTTTATTTATACTGGAGTGTATTGGAGGCGTTAGTTTATTTTCTCAGGGGAGACAAGATCACTAGCAATATTTCAATTCATTCAAGGTGTTTGGGAGTACTGAGTATGAAATACAAAGCTGGAAAACAATAGATGTTATCAAGCCAGCTGTTAGGGTGGCATCAGAATCCTGCTCTTTTAAAACAGGTGCAGTTTTTAATAAATTATTTTCATTGTTCTTTTATAAAACACATGAAATAATATGGTGAGTGAATGGTATACATTTGATTATTATTTTCTAGAGCTACCTACATTTCTTAACGATAGAGCTATAGTTATGAAAAGGCAATGTGGCAAAAGTACTATTAAACTATGGCTCATTATAATAAGAAAATGAAGTTTGGAAAATCATGTATAGAATTTGTGTTAGTCCATTCTTGCACTGATGTAAAGAAATACATGAGACTGGGTAGTTTATAAAGAAAAGATGTTTAATTGGCTCACGATTCTGCAGGCCATACAGGAAGGATAGCAGCTTCTGCTTCTGGGGAGGCCTCAGGAAACTTATAATCATGGTGGAATGGGAAGCAGGCACGGCTTATATTGCCAGAGCAAGAAGAAGCGGGGTGTGGGGGAGGTGCTACACACTTTTTTCTCTGGTGAGAACTCTATCGCGAGAACAGCGCCAAAGACGGAAATCCACTCCCATGATCTAGTCACTTTGCACCATGCCCTACGTCCAACTTTGGGGACTACAATTTGGTGAAATGAGATTTGGGTGGGGACACAGATCCAAACCATATTAGTTGTTACGTGAAGAGGAATAGTGTAGATTTGAGAAGTATGAAAGTAGATGTCAAATCTTTTCTCTCATCCTGAAACCCTTTTTTTTTTTTTTGATACTAGGTACAAGCTGCTGAAACATGTCAAGAGCCGAAGGAATTCAGATTGCCGAAAGACCATCACCTTGATATGATAAATACTAAGAGCATTCCCAAAGGCAAAATTTCCATTACAGAAGCATTGTCACTTCTCAATAATCATAAGCTTTTCCCAGAAACCTGGACTGCTGAGAAAATAGCGCAAGAATACCAGTTAGAACAGAAAGATGTGAATTCTCTTCTTAAATATTTTGCTACTTTTGAAGTCGAAATCTTCCCTCCTGAAGACACGAAAGCAATACAATCAAAATGAAGAAAATCACAAAAATTTACTATGTGTACTCCTCATCCCTCCTCCTGTATATTTTCTCATTTTTTGCATATTAAATTATGTTAATTACCAAATATTTAATGCTCTCATTGTGAGGGCATACTCTTAATATTTGTTGAGCTCCCTGACTTTTCAAGATTGCCATAGAATATATTTTGTTTTATTTTAATTTGGTTTAGGCATATTTCATAAGTGCATGTCAGCATGACTAATCAGCACATCTGTACCTTTATTATGGTGAAAGAGTTAATTTGTTATTTTAGGCACATATACCAACTTTTAAATTGGTCATATTACCCCTTGGGAAATGTCCTGAATCCCTCAACCGAGTTTTACTTTCCAAGTTAGGTGTTTAGTTCATTCTTCATATGTGATAGTGAAAGTAAAAGCTTTCCTGACCCTTAAGACTGACATTTTCTTGTTAGGGAAAGAGACTCTATAGCAGGGTAGACTAACAGTATTTCCCAAATAAAGGCACACAGGAGAAAACGAATCAATAGAATCTAATTAAAATTACTACTCCAGGGAATAAGAAGTATTGAGGATTTATTTTATTTTGAATTGGTTTTAAGTATGGAATAATTGTCTTTACAGTTATAAACAGTAGTGGTGTTTACAAAATGTTGGGAATTTCTGCTTTGACAGATAGGTAAGTCCCATGGGAATTTCTGCTTTGACAAGTAAGTCCCATGGCCTTCAGAGTGGCAGGAAGCAGTAGAAACTTTCAAAAAAGTAACATTTCTCTGGATTTAATGTGGAAATAGAGAAAAATTTAAAGAATAATTAAAAAACCATGGTAAATGAAATTTGGTGATTACATATAGTTTCGGATGTTAATGCTAGTTGAGAGAAGAGAAGAAAATAGCAAGTAAAAGCAGACAACAGGATCATTGGAAGGGACCTGAGAAATTGCCGCTTCATCCATTTTAGCAAATTTAATTAGCATAGCATGTACCAGTACTAGGATCTTGAGTGAGAGTGTGTGAGTTTAGCTCTGCCTAATATATTACTACTTGTGGGATCTTTGGGAGACTATAGCTTCTTTGAGATTGAATTTCTTCTATAAAATGAGCATAATGTTACCTTAAATGTAAGGGTTATCATGAAGATAAATAATAAAGGACTACAAAGGACCAAGCAAATAGGAATTATTTTTTGCGGTGGAGAAACAAGTGCCTGGGGAGAATATATGACCTAAGGTTCTGTAGTTTATGACCTAACCAGGCCCAGAATTTAGTTTTTCAAATCCTAGTAGTGTGTTTTTTCTGTCTTGCCAAAAAGCAGCACACCTCAAAGAAGGGAAAGGGTGTGAATTGTGGGTATATTAGGGTTATTAGTTCTTCCGAGGGAAGATAGGCATCACTACTTCCCAGAGATGAACCTGGAAATGATATAGAAGATGTTGAAGCATTCAACGTGATGACGGAATGAGGCATTTGTAGTAATGCTGAGAACAGAAAAATGGACTAACTGGAAAATTTGTAAGCATGTCTTTGAATGTAGATTTGTTATGTGAACAAACTACCTAGTTTATTTTTAGTTCAATACAATAATTGTTTTAAGAAAACATGAAATAACTACTCAATATAAAATGCACTTTAAAACTGTAAATAAGTCAAAACTTTATTCTTTTTATCATAATGGTCACTAGCTGTGTCACAAATACTAGTACATTCTTCTGAGCCATCTTCTCTATTCATATCTACATTGCGTGGTTAGGCAACTGTTATGTGGTGTCACATGATCAAGAACTTCTTCCCATACCATTCATCAGTCCTACTATACTGCCTTTTATTATATATAGGAGGGCACTTGGTAGCGGTGATGTCAGAAAGTGCATGGAATTTAGATTCAGAAAACGTTAGTTTAGATCTCAGCATCACCACTAGCCATGCCATCTAACATTTTAAAAGTAATTACTGTACTAGGGTCTGATTGAAGTGCTTTACATGTATTAACTTGCTTAGTATTTACCATAGGTACAAGGATAAGTAGCCATATTTTAGAAGCACAGAGAGCTTCAGTAACTTCAAAGGTTACTTAGTAAGTGTTGAAGCCTGGATTTAGTCCTGTTAGGTTGTTTTCAGAACCTTGTGCTTCTAACTGATACACTATGTTGCCTTTGTAAGATTATGAGAATTAATGAGATGTCATGCAAAGTGCCTGGGACATATGAGGGCAGGACTACTCAATGCTCACTGTATATGAGAGTCACCTGTAGAATTCTGGGAAAATATAGATGTCTGCTATGAGAGGCTGGTGTAAGTCTGGGAGATGCCTGGGTTCATGGATTCTGCATCATGGGTGTTTAAAAAATATCTATGACCAGTGCCACCAGCATGTTCCAAATTGCTGATCACCTGTGCAAGTGAACTAGCATTCTCTGGTCTAAAGTTTATTGTGAAAGAAGATAAGGATCAGAGAATAGACAGAAGGGTGGCCTTGAAGGAGTTTGAAGAAAGGAAGCTTTCCAGTTGATGGAAGGGAGAAGGAAAGAATTTCAGGAGATTCAAAGATTTGGGGATAGGGTGAGGAGAGGAAGGAAGGAGATTAATAGGCTGGACAGGAAAGCCAGGATCCAGGGAGCTGATAGAGGAAAAGCTCTCAAGAAGGGAGAAGCCTTCTGCAGAAAAGTGGGTGGATTTGGGAAAATTTTACCATAAATAAATAGGATGACCATATAATTTTTTGCCCAAACTAAGATACTTGAAAGGGGACACCAATTACATCACGATAATAGGGACAATAGGCAAAAACTGGAATGTCCTGGACAAATTAGGAGGTTTGATAATCCTAACTGCAAGAGGCACTGTTGCAGGACTTAAAGGCCACCTCTGAGCTGGATGTAACTGTCTTAGCTCCAACTTGCCAACCTTTAGCATCTCACCATCACTCAGGAATGATTCCTGTCTGTGCCGGAGAGCTTTGCTTTGTCCCCAAATACTTGTGCATGGACATCCCCTCTTCTGTATTTACTCAGTGCCCTCAAAACACCCATAATCTCAAGAAAAGGAGAGCGGGGCCCTGAGCATTTAGTGTGAGGAAGCTTCTAATATCCATACTTGGAGGGATTGAACTGAAGGGCTCAAAGCACCGTGAATGGGGCTGTGCCTAAAGATAACCTGTTGGGTACAAGTTGAAAATATACAAGAAAAGAACAAGTATAAAGGATTAAAATGGTTTTATGCACCTCAAATAGCCATCACTCATTGTTTGATAACTACTCTATTTTGTCTCGACAAAGACCAATCTATGAAACAGTTTGAGAGAAGGAATGTATTTTTTTGTTTTTTTGTTTTTTGTTTTTTAGCGTGGATGCTCCATTTCTTCTGCTTCAGGAGTAATAGGACTGGATTACTTATTAGAAGGAATGGTGAAAATCAGAAGCACTTATTAGGTATAAATCCCTATGTAAAAATCTCTATGTATTAGGTATAAATCCCTATGCTTTAAATTCAGAGCATTTGGGTCACGAATTCCAGGTACTCCCATACTTTTATTTTTATTTTTTTGCCACTGTCAGTGCCCCAACAATAAAACTAAATCTTGGGAGCACTTGTGAATAGAATTGTAGAAGAGGGGCTCACTAGTTAGAGTACAAGAATCCTGAGCAGAGCTGGAGTTCTGTATTTTTCAGTTTATTGATATTGTAAAATATGTAGTAGGTAACATCAAAATTGCTTCCTTCTCTGCTTCCTGTGAGGAAAAAGGTAACAAGGAAGTCATTGTAAAGATGAATAATTTGGGAATAAGAATTTAGTTAAAATGGGATAAGCCAGTACCTGGGAATTGAGAAGTAATCCCTGAGATGAAATGGATAACAGTAAAGTTGATGAGCAGGAAAATTCCTCAGTTACATGAGAGATAATAACCTTTGGAAAGGTTATCTAATTCTTAAACAGAAAAGTTACCTGACTGACAATCAACTCTGCTTATGGTTCAAATACAAGCAAAGTAATAATTTATATATAGGATTATTGACATCCACATATGGAAATAGAAGGGGCCACTGAGGAAAAATAGATCAATTTCTAAAATAAGCCTTGGACCTTTTATATTTCCAGAAGAATAAATATTGATTAATATGTATTTAGTAGTAAAAATTCCATTTAGAGCTAATGATATTTGAGCAATTTTGCCATGTGTGTCTGCTTTATAGCATTTTGTATGGGGAATATCATAGCCAAAGTTTTCTCTGAATGTCTTCCTGCATTTCAGGGTAAGCATAACACAAATCACCTAATACTTTAACTGAACTATATAATAATTACTACATGTATTTTAGAATTAGTTTTAATTTCCTTTCATTTTTCAATTATCCTGTTATACAACCAGGTGATTTGTATGTTTATGTGTAATATACCGGTATGTTTTTGTGTAATATTTAAATTTTACTTTTTTACTTTTAATTGTTTTCAGTATATGGCATTATGATTTGCCATGTCTTTATATGGTTTGGCAAAATATAGAAACAGATGCTGTTTTTTAATTGGCCATGTAAGAAACAATACAAATGAGCTCCTATTTATTATTCACATTATTTTTAGGTGTCGGGAAATCCTTGCATAGAGTCATAGAGTATTCAACTCTGATTGACTTTGCTTATTGCTCCTTAGGCCATTATCCATTCATTATTCAATCATTTCTATATTAGTCCTTCTTCTTCTGGTGCTGGCTCAGAACTGATGCTATGGCTTCAGATAAGGAGCATAGAAATGGGGAAAAGCCATTTAAAATGTGTCTTGTAGAAAGAAAGGGGGATAGAGAGAGAGATTGATTTATTACATTTTGCTTTACAAATATCTCAGAAATCCTGCAACACCACCAAAGAAAAAGAGTACCTTGTCTCTTCTTAAATTGTTCTTTTGGTGCATCTTTTTCTTTCATCACCAACCCTGATATTTCTGGAGGAATAATAAAAGGTAAGACAATATTTTTTAAAGACCCAATTTAAGAGATTGTAAAGCCTCAAAACAACATTCTTAATGAAGCCTTTAAATATTTAGGTCACCACATTCAATTTTTTTCAGAGACCCATTTCTAGGTAGGTCAAATGTGCAATCTACTTCTGAATGTAGATTTAAGATTAATAGCATTTTTAAAAACTTTCTCTGCTTGCACAAGTTATTAAGCAGAAAGAAGACAAACATTTCAACTTTGCTTAATAGCTGTTTAAAAGATAAGTGGCTTTTCAAATTCTTTTCTCAAATCAATAATATTACCAGTTGTTCATTCATCACAAATATTTATTGATATACACATTATGTGCCAGGCACTTATCTAGAGGCTGGGGATACTGCATTTAAGATAACAAAGTTCCAAGTCTCATGGAGCTTAAGTTTTATACTGTTAGCTGCTGTTCAGTTATCTATTTCTCAATAATAAACCATCTCAAAACCTAGCAGCCTAAAACAATTCATTATTATCTCTCATGATTCTGCAGATTGAAGAACCATTGAATCTCAGCTAGATGGTTTTCCCTTGGGATCTCTCATGTAGTTGCAGCTGGGGCTGTTGTCATCTGAAGGCTCACCTGGGCGGGACATTCAAGATAGCCTACTCTTATGGCAGCATTTGATACTGTTTGTTGGCTGAGAGTTCAGCTAAGGCTATAGACTGGAGCATCTATAGGCAGCCTATTCATATGGCATGGGCTTCTTATAGCATGGTGATTGGCTGGGTTCAAAAACAAACATTACAGAACAAAGAAAGTGAAACTGTCAGGTCAGCAGCTGCTGCTGCTGCTTTTTTTTTTTTTTTTTTGAGATGGAGTTTTGCTCTTGTTGCCCAGGCTGGAGTGCAATGATGCAATCTCGGCTCACTGCAACCTCTGCCTCCCAGGTTCAAGTGACTCTCCTGTCTCAGCCTCCCAAGTAGCTGGGATTACAGGTGCCAGCCACCACACCTGGCTAATTTTTCATATTTTTAGTAAAGACAGGGTTTCACCAGGTTGGCCAGGCTGGTCTCAAACTCCTGACCTCAGGTGATCCACCTACCTCGGCCTCCCAAAGTGCTGGGATTATAGGCATCAGCCACTGTGCCCGGCCTGTCAGCTTCTTTAGGCCTGGGCTTAGACATTGGCAGAGCATCACTTCTTTATTCTATTTGTCAGAGTAGTCACAAAGTCTGCCTTGATTCAAGTGTAGGGAACATAAACCACACTATGGGAAAAGTGTCAAAGAACTTGTGGCCATCTTTGCCCTTTGCAGTGCGTCATATCAGGAAATACATGACGTCAATTTGTCTCATTTTGATGATGTTAACTTTGATAGCTTGGCTAAGGTGGTGTCTGTCAGATTTTCACTATAAAATTACTATTTTTTGTAGTTAATAAGTTATTGCTTAGGAAAGGGCATGAGAAGCTCTGGAAGTGTTCTCAATCTTGATCTTGGTAGCCATTGCGTTAGGATATGCAAACGTACAAATACATCAAGCTGTACATTTCAGAATAAAGCATTTCACATACATTAGTATATTGTGTTTAATACTTTAATAAAAAAGAAAACAAAAAATTAAATTCACAATTTTTACCTCATACCTTACCCTATTGTGCATCCTTTGGTTGTTTGGACAGTGATCCCACTAATCTCCCAATTACAAAGACTGCAAAACTCAGACACAATGACTGTTCTGTAATTCGCCCCTGCCACCAGCTTCCTGCTTCAGTAATGACTCTCTATAATTCAGTTTTCAACTAGCACTCAGGCTAATTTTTCCAAAAACACAAGTATGAAAATGCTGCTCCTTTGTGATAAATTCATTCTATTATCTTAGGATAAAATCCAAGTTCCTTAAGTTATAAGGAACTCCACGCCTACTTAATCTCTCCAAACTCATCTCTCACGACTTTCTCAATGTGAACTCCAGCTTTCCTAAGTTTCCTACCGAGATATATATTTACCTATGACTTAAAATGCAAAATAATACTTCAGAGATTTATTGAATGGCAGTTTAGTTCAATTCTAGCTAGTGGATATTACTGTTAATTCCATGCAAGGCTCTGAGCTATGTAAGAGTTATGATAAAGAATAAAAATAGTCCCTGCTTACTAGTTGGGACAAGAGAAGTGTGCAGATTACCCCATTACAGGGCAAAATTTAGTAAGTGCTGTAAGTATAAACACAGTGCAATGGGGAATCAAAGGTGTGAGAGATGAAACCCCTGTTGAGCATGACTTATTTGCCTGAATTAATGGTACTGTCCCAAGAAAAATGAATGGAGCTGCTATTTAAGGGGAAAAAGAATACAAAAGTAATTACTTCACCAAAGAATTCAGGTTCCCAGCAATCCTAGTCCCTTTGTGTGGCTGGTATGTCTGGTGACTATGCATGTGGAAAGTCTTCCATTCTCTGTGAATATACTCCAGTTCTTGAGAGGCTATTTAAGTATTCATCCTTTGTGTGGTTTTGATTTTCCTATGCTGGTAGATATTATTAGCATTTTGATTTTCTCCTTGCAGAGCACTGCTGTGGCTGGTACAGTGGAGGCTGGCACTCCACCTTGATGCTCACTGTGGGGCTTTTGTGCAGAGTCTGTTATCCTCAAAGAGCCCTCTTTAACGTTTACAGAGAAGGTGTGACCTCTAGCAGAATCTCAGAGCTTCACATTTTATTAGACATCTAATGTTCCTTCTATACCTACTATTTATATTTATGTGCATTGGAATCCTTTGACTATATAGCTGCTATAGAAGAGCCAACTGCATTAGCTTGCTCGGGCTGCAGAATAAAATATCACAGACTGGGTAAAGTAAACAAACTACAGCAATTTATTTCCTCACAGCTCTGGAGGCTGAAAGTTTGAGATCAAGGAGTTGGCAGGGTTGGTTTCCTCTGAGGCCTCTCTCCTTTGTTTGTAGATGACCATTTTTTTCTCCCTGTGTCTTACATGGTCTTTCCTCTGTGCCTGCTTATATGCTAATCTCCTCTCCTTATAAGAACACCAGTCATATTGGATTAAAGCCCACCCTAATGACCTCACTTAACCTTAATTACCTCTTTGAAGGCCCTATCCCCAAATATAGGCACATTCTGAGGAATTAGAGTTTCAGATTTCAACATCTGAATTTGAGAGGTTGGTGACACAATTCGGCCCGTAACAACTTGTGTCAGATTTTAGCTGCATATGTTTATTTAAGGGCACAAGTTGATCTTGGTGCATTTTGCATTGCATAAAGTTCGGGTTAGTTTATGCTGCAATTGAGACTGAATATTTCTGTTAATGATAATTGGGATGTCTGCTCATTGAAGCATTGTATAGCATTGGATGATACCTTAATCAAAATCAAGTCTAGTTCCCTCATTTTGCAGGGTCAGGTCTGGTGTCTAAATTCAAACAGTTAAAAGCAGAGTCTAGAACACAGCATCCTGTTCCCTGATCCACCATGCAGTGTTTCACCTACCTTGTAATAACACTTAATTTCCTGAAGATGATCTGGAGATGCTGGATGACTTCAGAGTTTCTTTCTTGTCATCAGAAACAAAATCAATAGTAGGTATAGTTTTTGGTTTAAGAGTTCTAATTGTGTTCTGGTGCTTTGAATATATTTGCAACTCATATTTAATATTTATAGTTATTTTACATAAGTGAATTAGAGGTTTTAGAGCATGTTAGCAAGGCACATCTGTGTTCAGATATCAGCTTCCGCACTACTGGGAAGTTATTTAAACATTCTCAAGTTCATTCTCCCACCAACAAAGGTCACCCACTATTTGTATAGCTGTGACGATATATCAAACTAACCAGAAATAAGTGTATGAACTTCATGATCCTCAGAATAAAACACAACCCACATTATAATAACAATGAAATTGCCCTACCGTAATTGTGATAATGATAAAAAATGGATTTCTGGATCTCCAGAATTATCTTCTCCAGCTATTATCGTCTTCATGGCTTGTAAACTTAAATCCTCTCTCATGCCCCCCCGTTTGTAAACATCTATTACAGTTCTGAATTTTTTTCAGAAACTAGAGTATGCTTTATTAGTATAAAATAAAGGGATTCTACCGTGTAAGAATTTAATTAATTAGAAAGAAAGAGCAGAATTCTGTAACATAATATTTTAATTTTACAGAAATGTCAAACTTGACTTGTGATAATAGATCACGAGAGATAGTATGAGATATAAGACATTGAAGGGAAGATTAATTCGTAATGATTTAACTTGATACATAGTATAATACAGTCAGACTCCATCACTTGGAATTTTTTTTTTGCTTGTACTGGACAGAAGCAGATCATTTTAAAAAGCGATCTCTAAGAAAGCAATTATTTTGAGTTTTTAAGAGCAATTTATCCCCCACGACAAGTTAAAGAATTTAGTATATTGCAATATATTTGAGGAAATTATGCTAATTACAAATGCATGATTATCTATTATTTCCTCAACTGGACTTCTATTTAGAAAGTCCAGTTTATATATCCTAGTTTGTCCTGTGAATTTACAATAGATAAAACTGCATGCCTTTAAAAGTATGCTATAGCTCAGAGACTTGTCATTCGTACAGTTTTCCCTTTTGCTAGCTTGATTTGAGAGATTTCAAATCAATTATGACAAATTTTACTTCAATGATGGTAAATTTTTAATGAAACTAATAATCTATAGGAAACCCAGAAGTAAAACCTTTTATTCCTTTGTAGGATAGTATCAATATATGAACCATTGTGTTTATAATGATAATGGTGATAGTAATATTACCATGTTACATATTTACAGTGTTTGTTATTTGCCTGACATCATGCCAAGTACTTTCCTTTCCTTATTTCATTTTATCCTCAAAATTATTCTATATGGTGGTTTCTTTTATTATCCGCACCTTACAGATGAGGAAACTGAATATTAGAGTGCTGAGTACTTACTTGACCCAAGGCTGTATTGGAAATCAATGGCGGAGGGGCTATCCCAGGTGTGATTCTTCTCCAAAGTCCTCATCTTGACTACGGTAGGAGGTGGGGGCTGCCTCACCACCACTATACCTGTATTCTACTTGTAATTCTCACTAGCAAGGGAGACTCTTTTTAACTTTGAGACCGGGAATGAATATGACCAATGCATACAGCAAATATTCCCAGAGAGATAAATTTCAAAGGGATATGATATATCACAGTAACTCTTACAGGGGAAGTGGTCATTGGATATAGCACAAAAGGAGAAATAGGAATTCACTGTGGAGGAAACTTTAGTATAGAGGGGAAGCATGTGCCAATGCATATAGATGAGACAGAGAATGTGGGAATGACCAGTTATTTTACCCAAGTCTGGGTCAGTGGTGTGCCTTGCATTCTTTCATCCCACATAATTCTGCTCCCTACCAAGGATTGTGCGTTTGATTACTTGAAGTCTAGGCTTCAAAACACCTAGACTATCTAGTACTGCTGGAGAGTATCTTTCCATTTCGAGCCTCTTATGCAGTCTTGATATTTGCCTCATCTTTGGTGAATCAGTGCTGGCCCTTGAGGTGCACACTCATGGTTCTGTGAGGTATCCTTGGTGATGGGATGCTGATGGAGGCTTTCAAATGCTGATTAATTAGACCTTCATAATTTAGGCGTTTCACGGGCTCAGAGAAAGAAGGTCAGCCCCTAAAGGAGGCTCCTAAAGACAGGCACTGAACGCTGTCACTTCTCAGGACAACATCTTATTATATTTCTCATGGCATATTGGTTGTTATGGTGATAGCAAAGGAGAGGAGGCTGAGCATGTATGGTGCAATGGAGGTTTTGCTTTAAGGAGAGGGAAGTAGTAGGCTCTAGCATCTTATACCAAGGTCCACTCTCATTAAATGGTCTTGGCTATCATGTCACCTGTATCTGTGACGCTGGTATATGTTCCCTACACAGCAAATACACTCAAGAATCCTCAAAACATAAGAAAAGGAATGTGACATCCGTGCTTGTTTTCACTAGCCTCTGCCATCACTTAAACCTCTTGACTTGCATCTATAGTCCCATCCCAGAGGCAATACTGGTACATTACCTCTATTCTACTCTTTGTTAACAGCACTTAAAGTTTTCAAAACTATTTCTCCAGTTCTGTCACTTACACATCTGGTTTTAACAATAATAATTAAAACATGAGTAAATATCTAACCATATTTAACCCTTGTTATTCTTTATGTCAGTTCAAATATTGTTTCTACTGACTTTGACTTCAAGCAGAATTAACTTGGTTTGGTCTCATAGAGAGACCTAAGATTCTAGCAAATGTACATGCTACCCCCAACCCCATACCTAACAGTTTTGAGTGAGAGGGCTTTGAGTGGCCAGATGTCATATAGGGGCTTTCCTGAACTCTCTCCTTCCCAGCTGATTGTGACAGAATGCCTTTTTTTTTTTTTTTTTTTTTTTTGAGACGGTGTTTTGCTGTTGTTGCCCAGGCTGGAGTAAAATGGTAGAGTCTCAGGTCCCTGCAACCTCTGCCTCCCATGTTCAAGCAATTCTCCTGGCTCAGCCTCCTGAGTAGCTGGGATTACAGGCTCCTGCCACCACACCCGAATAATTTTTGTACTTTTAGTAGAGACAGGGTTTTACCATGTTGGCCAGGCTGGTCTTGAACCCCTGACCTTAGGTGATCCACCTGCCTTGGCCTCCCAAAGTGCTGAGATTACAGGTGTGAGCCACTGCGCCTAGTCTGATAGAATGTCTTTTTAAACAGACACCCTATCAGTCAGAACTTGGAGGCCATACAGTGCCCCTTCAAACAATTATGGGTATGAAAAATGAAAAATAGCCTCCCCCACATTCCCTGCTATATTAATTTAGGATTTGGAAGGAAGCTGGGAGGGGTTGGCCTAGATTTTGTTCTGGCCTACTTGAAACATCAAAGAATGAGACAAAGCAATTGGACACAACAGTATTAAAAACATCTTTGGTCAAAAGGTGAAGGTGGAGCAGCAAAAGTTTATCCTTTATCTTCTGACAATGGTCCTTCCTCATTGTCAGAGAAAGAAGGAAGGTAGGTTTCTTTTTGAAAAGGAAGACATAAAACGTTGTCAAGAATTTGAGGAAGGTGGTTTGAATTTTTCCTTGGATTTTCAAGAATCCTATTTGCATATATTAATACTTTTACTTATTCTAAAAATAAAAGAGGAAAATGATAATTTTGAGGCAGGGTAAGCCAGGGATGAAGATACAGCTAAAAAGGTTTTAAAGTAATGCACATATGTGCAGCAGTCTTGATTTACTTTCACTGATATGTCAGAGAGGATGGAGAAAGGAGATTAAGCTATTTTCCTCCTCCAGGACTCAAACTCCTCTCTTTCCCAGCAATCTAATTTTCCTTTTTCAAAATTCCAACTTCGTGTTTGTTTTTTTCAATGTAGTATACAATTTAGCCGATCATTTATCCTTCCTCATTCATCATGTTGTATACTTAGCTTAATAAACATCTTATTCTCAGAAGGATTCCAGAAGAAACTGAAGTCACAGAGGCTCATTTCCTTGCTTTACCTCAGAAAAACACAGTAATATTACCTAGATATTTCTATTTTTACCCTATAATGAGGACACTCGATCTAAAATTGCACACAGCCCTGAGCTGCTACATTTTTGTTCACTTTAACCTGAATAAGGGCTTCAGAGTTTGCTGAGATCAGATTCATGCTATGCCTGTTTCGAGGCAGTACATGGCTTGTTACTCTCAGAATTCAATGTTTATTTCTCATTGTAATGAAAAAGGCCCTCTGGCTGTCCAACCAGCTGTAATTTCTCACTAGTTCTGAATAAACATTTCAAACCATAATGAGTCATTGTTGAATTTTATGAAGAAAATGGAATTAAGAGACAGAGTAATTTATAGCTGTACTGGCCACCCATTAAAGGTTTTCAACAAATGTGGGTGAAGCAAAAAGATGTAAAGCAAAAAGATGACTGTGGTTTTAAAAAATGTGGAATAACAGCTGAAAAAGATTGATGTAACCCTACTAGACTCCTCTGTGAAAGAAACAGGCAAAACTTCTGTCCTTGCTGGTATGAGGTCTCCTACTGCACGGTAAGAAAACCTGCCATAAAGATGAGGTTGGATCCCCCAAAGCGGGCCTACATTTTAACCTAGGAGCTGACCCCACAGGATCCACCACGGCCCACACCCTCCCACCCTTGAAGATGATGGGTTTTAGCCTGGAAGGAGAGCAACCCACGGAAGGTGATCCCTGTATCAAAGAGGCCTGGGCCCATATCTTCTCTAACCTGCACTTCCTTTGAGACACAGATAATGGTACCTTGGTGAGTGAAACCAGAGCATCAGTAAATTAAGAGCTCTCCTAGGTGTTCTGAAAGATCCTTCTCTGTATCCAACCTTTAATGCCCAGGCATTTGCTTGGGTATTGTCTTCCTGAGTCTCATGAAGTTCCCTTTTTACCCTGTGAAATAACAGGATACATTTTTTAAAAATAATTAAATGAACATTCAACATTTGAGCCAAAAAGAGTCAAAATAAAAAACTTAAGGTTTTGAACTTTCCATACTTTCAAAGCTCTAGACTTGGGACCAGAAAATGGCTTTCTTTGTTTGAAATTGTACATTTGGCTTATTAGTAGTATTTTGAGAAAGATCAAGGAGCCTCCGTATGATCAATGATGGCACAGGAAGTTAGGCTTCCACAAGAAAGGGGAAAAAGAGAAGCTTGAAAATTCAGTTAGTAAGCATGGGTTATGAAGTGCATGAAGTTTTTGCAAAACCTGAATGCAAAACATTCAGCATTACTCCTTGGAGCGGGCATGGTGCCACACATCTTCTGAGTTGCCAGTTTCTCTGGAGCTTCCGTGCTCTCTTAGAGGAGAGAAAATTATGCTTAATTTTATATTCACTGGTTGGATTTCTTAAACCACTTTAAATATCAGAGCAGCATTCTTAACATAAACAGAAATGTTGTTCTGAACTGATTATTTAAATGAGTTTTTCACTTTCACAGGCTGGAAATCTTTCAGGATATTTTGTTTCCAAAAGAACTTTAGAAAATACTAGCATAGATGTTTCATTAAACGAAGATGTGATAAAGGCCGGAATCCTTCTAAAATTACTGATTATAAATCTTCAGAAAAACGGATGGCTTATACATATCGAATCTGTGCTTGAAAACATCATATTGCCAGAAGGCTGCGACTCAAATTCAGAGTAGAAAAAGAGATGCAAAATGTCGATCAGGAATGTATAAAAATAATCAGGCTTTTTGGCAGAAAAGTAAACCTGGTCACTGAATTTTGGCTTCTGTAGTATACAACAATACCAACCTTAGATGCTGAAAAAAGACTCTTGCAGAATGGTTCCTAGCTAAAGAGAAATTTGATTGTTTTAAAATATACTGACATTTACATAAGCTGTTTTGCTTAAAATGGCAATGCCTTGTTTTAAAATAATGATGTTAGGCTCTTGAAAATGATTTGATTCTTGTATCTGAGGGCACTATGATCATAAAATCTGACTCAATGAGGGAAGAAACATGTATCCTCATAGGCCCTACAGAGGAAAGCACCAGACTGACTCAAGTGTTTGCCTTACTTTTTCTCTTAACATTTTATAATGCAAGGGCATTTGTTTCAGGACACTTTTCAGCATCCCACTCTATATATCTCCTTTTGGAAATTACAGCTGCCCCAGGAAGTGCTATTGTGGGTACCCCTGGAGGGAAGAAGGATTTTATGAAGCGTAAAAAACCTAATGCTAGATGACGAGTTAGTGGGTGCAGCGCACCAGCATGGCACATGTATACTTATGTAACTTACCTGCACATTGTGCACATGTACCATAAAACCTAAAGTATAATAATAATAATAATAATAATAAAAGGAAAAACTCTATGTATATGTTTTTGATCTTGGTGTTTCCCTCTTTGACAGTAGATTGGTCTTTTATATTTCTGTATTTCATTAATATAGAACACAGATAAATTGATCAGTAAATGATATTTATTTATTTATTTGAGTTGGAGTCTTGCTGTGTCACCCAGGCTGGAGTGCAGTGGTGCCATCTCAACTCACTGCAACCTCCACCTCCTGGATTCAAGCGATTCTCCTGCCTCGTCCTCCCGAGTAGCTGGGATTACAGGAGCCCGCCACCACACCCGGCTAATTTTTGTACTTTTTAGTAGAGACGGGGTTTCACCATATTGGCCAGGTTGGTCTCGAACTCCTGACCTTGTGATCCGCCTGCCTTGACCTCCCAAAGTGCTGGGATTACAGGCGTGAGCCACGGCACCCGGCTCAGTAAATGATTTTTGAATGAATGAATGAACACTTCAGACCATAGCAGATCCACATAGACAGAATCCAGCCTGTATCATACTACAATTAATATAACACATTTTAAATAATAAATGGAAGGTGTTCCATTAAAAATGAAGAAGTTCAAAGCACATGTAAGCTAAGAATTGTTTTTCTCTCATGTGTCTTTACAGTGTCACTGTCACTTAGTAGACGTTACTCTTTCTGGAGCAATACTGGGGGAACCAAATTGTGCAGGACTCGCTAAGCCATGCTGAAGAGTTTACAATTGATGCATTAGGCCCCAGGAAGCTCCCAAGCCATTCTGAACATCAAAAACAATTGATGAGAATAGTATGCATGGGATAATTGGGGCTGCGAAAGTGCTGGAAAGCAGGAAGATGGGGTAGTAATTTATTTCGACTCGTTCAGGTGTTGCAGGAACAAGAACTGGTCTTAGCTGGTGTCAGTAGAAATGGAGAAAAGATGGATATTAGAGGTATTTTGAAAAATTACAAATTCCTTGCAGGCCAGAATTGTGTTTTACTTCTCTCTGTGCCTGTCCCATCACCCCAACATCAGGGGTGCTAAGAACCTGATAGGCATATGTTGGAGTAAATTGGACTGTGTGATGGGACATAGTGAGTGGAGATTAAATATATAGCAATAATGCCTACAATGCCAATGGTGGGCTGCTTAGAATTAATATTCAGTTAGATTTTATAAAATGATTCCAATATACCAGTGAATAGGAAAATGGTGATATTCTTGAGAGACTTTCCTGGCGTAAAGGTCATAATTAAACACCAGTTCCACATTTGCTTGCGGTGCCTTTGAGCCTTCTCCAGACGGAATTCTTTGTTTCCTCCTCTGAGCTTCACGGACACAGTTCACTAAGTATATCATTGTGCACATCACATTGTATGGCTGTTAATTCACTCGTATTATAACTTCTTGAAGGTAGGGACCTAACCATGTTATTTTAAAAAAATTGATGTAAAATTATCACTCAGAAAAATACATAAACTACAAGTGTACAGCTCAGTTACTTCCTACTTATGTATATACCCATGTAACCACTACCTAAAGCAAGGTATTGAACATTTCAGTCATCTCAGAACATTCCCTCCTGCTTATTCACAGTCAGTAATGCCTCAGCCTCGCCCCAGGTAACCACTGTTCTAACTTCTATTGTGTAGATTAGTTTTGCCTGTGAACTTCATGTAAATGGAACAGTCTTTACATGTGTCTTTCTGTGGACACATACGTTCATTTCTCTTGGGTATATACCTAGAAGTGAAGTTGCTGGGTCATAAGTGTGCGCAGTTTTTACGTTATTTTAAACTGCTGGCTGGGCATGGTGGTTCACACCTGTAATCACAATACTTTGGGAGGCCGAGGCAGGAGGATTGCTTGAGGCCAGAAGTTCAAGACCATACTAGTCAACATAGCAAGACCCTGTCTCAATTTAAAACAAAAAAAAAAAGAAAAGAAAAAAAAGTTTAATAGTTTTCCAAGGTTGTTGCATTTTACTCTCCCTCTCACCATTAATGAGTGTTGCAGTTGCTCCACAGCTGCACCAGTTCTTGGTATGGCCAATCTTATTTTAGCCATTTGGATAGATATGGACTGTGGTTTTAATTTGTATTTATCTGATAAGGAATGATGCCGAACACCTATTCATTTGCTCGTTGGCCATTTGGATAACTTTTGCAAAGTGTCTCTTGAAGTGTTTTGTATATTTAAAAAATCATATTCTTTTCTTATTAATTTATCATGTTACTTTTTGAATACCCAATGTTCAACGTAGTGACTGGCAATTAACAAATATTTTTAAAGGTTTGTTGAATAAGACAATAAGAGTAAATAAAACTGCTTTATTTGCAAATGTTTCTTTGTCACTGGCCACAGGAAATGGGTTGTGGAAGTGATTAGTTCCTATAGTACATTTAAATTTGTTGGTTTTTGAAAATATCAAGACATAAATTCTAAACACAGCTGGTCGTATTTGTGATAGAAGCACTTGTGATTTTACATTAAATTTTGGTTCATTCATGCATTTAAAGTATTCATTATCACAGTGTCTGGAAGCCCAGAAAGCTTTTAGACTAGAATACAAATTGTAACATTATCTTCTGTTTTCCTTTTATCATGTTAATATGATAGATTAAATATGATGTCTAAAATGCAGGATCTATTCTACTAGCTACACATTTTTATTTGATTGCTAGACTAGAAATGTGCTTTCTAATCCCTTAATGACAGATGAACTTTTAAAAATATGAAAAGAATTCAAAGTCCAGATTTAAGATTATTTTATATTTTAATAATGATTTTTCCAATTATAGACTAATAGCCAATTTTGAATATTTATAAAGTATGGCAATATAAAGAAAAAGCAACTTTATATTTCTACTGGGAATATATGGCCTTCTTGTTGTGTTTTGTACACGTGTGTGTTTGTGCACATGTAAATATATGTGTGTGTGATCCATGTAGCTGTTTATTTTTGTGGTTTCAACTCAATTTTCTCCTATGATAGATTGGAGATCTATCATACACAAATATTGTATGCATATGTGTATAAAGAGAAAATTTGCTTGTTTTATATATGTGATATCTTTTGTGTAGCTCTTTGCTTCTTGTAGCAAATCTGAAAGGGGTACTTATTAATCTTTTTCCACTATCTGTGCTTTCTCAGGATGACAACTGTATCCATCTTTCCTGCGCTCTGGCACCTAACATCACTCCTTGTGTATATAGCATCATACCATCTTCATATAACTCATCAAATGTTAATTTATTAATAGGCTTCAAAAGCTGCTGGCTCTTTCAGAGACTTCCTCATTGTGATGAGAAGGCCAGATTGAATGTATTAATTAACACATGGGCTGTGCTATATGATCCCAATGGATGTGAGAAATTCATGGTTTGCTTCCACTCCTGAGGTTTTATAGATTCAGATGCTCAAAAGGATCCTTAAAGATCTTCCCATAGAATTCTATGTGTACAGGCAGACAAATTGTTGAACTCTCTAGGATAGCCATGAATTCTCTCGAAACTTTCTAAAGTGCAGATTATTGAAATATTTTATTAAGTACAGTCTCTGCCAAATGTTACTTCATGGGTAGACTTAATTAGTAATTTAGTTATGTTTGAAATAGCTCAATTTCAACTTCAACTTTGTTAACCTTAAAACATAATTATATTCAATATTTAGGTGATAAGAAGAAAATGACAGCAGAAAGCAGTATGCTGAATTTACACAGTAAAGATGTTTATTCTCTAAATCTTGAATATACAAAATTGTAGTCCTGCAAGTTAATGTGATGCATAGTTTTAAAATATGAAAATTAAATGTGATTTCATAAAATTTCACTTGTAGAGCAACAAACCTACAGGAAATAGGTAAGTGTAAAAATAGTGATCTCTGATTTGAATCTATTTTCCTTTAGATATTTTAGCATGAATAAATGCTTTGTGTATAACGTACCTTCAAAGTTACCATTAAAAATTTTTAGAACAAAATGAAGTTTATGTGGACCAATTGTGAAAATCTTACACATATTTGAAATGAATTTTTTAAATTTCAAAATGTTTAATGTAAATAAAAATGCATCCTTACCCCAAATTTTCCCCTCAGGCAATGGATAGTGCCAGGTGTTGGGAAGATGGCTCCTCCTTTATAATTGTCTCCCAAGAGTTTTCTATGAAAGGAGAATCTACTCAAACACCTTGGGTAGGCCAGGATGGCTCTGAAAGATGGGCGTATAACCTTTCCTATCCTATGACTTTTCTAGGCATTATCATGTTCAGGCTGTGAAATTTTTGGCAGCAGTGCTACC
The DNA here is from genome assembly GCF_028885625.2 of Pongo pygmaeus. NCBI lineage: Eukaryota > Metazoa > Chordata > Mammalia > Primates > Hominidae > Pongo > Pongo pygmaeus. The sequence continues at coordinate 96,583,625 of NC_072378.2, read as the reverse complement.
AAGCAGCTGAACCCAGGCATACTCTGGTATGAGGAATGCTAAGCCTCTGTGTCACCACTGACTCCTTACGGGGTGGAAGGGTTCTGCTTTCCTTTTGTCTGCTGTTCCTTCCCCATAAGGTTATCAGTCCTTACTAGGAAGAATGAAGCTTTTGAGTGTAACCAGAGTGCATCAGCTGTATTCTTCACAGCTGATTATTGGCTAGTAACCAGGAACTCAAATGTTGAGCCCCTACCCAATGTGGTGTCGAAATTCTGTAACAAAAGAAGTTACTTGCAAATTTAGTTTTCCCTACATCTGAAATATCATTTAACTAAGAAGACTCAAAAATTCAATAAGCTTAATGAATTTAAGTTCCTTGAGTAGTTTCATATCAAAGTATTTAGTGGGGTTAAAATAACTTCATATGCTATATATTCCAAAACTTATTTCACATTAAGTACAGAGCATTACAACATAGTTTGTGCTTTTTGTGAATAAGGAGATGGAATGTTTATGTTGTTTACTCTCTTAAATGCATTCCATTAAAAATATGATAAGATAGACACATTCTATTATTAATCCCCAATGTTCCCTTTCCCATTATATATCATGTCTGTTGATCACTGCTTAGGAGACCTTGCTGGCCCCACGTGTTTTTAAAATTGCCAATTAATAGCCTTGCCCAGATGCAGCTTGTTACCAGCCACAAAGGAGGAATGTTATTTTATAACAGGCAACTTATTTCTTCTGTGATTGGGCTAAAAACATGTAAGTAGAGCTATATGAAACAAAGGATGTCTTCGGGGTTAATTGGAAACTGAGAACCTTCATCGCAAATTTTACTGTGTGCTTCAATACCTCTCCTGTGAGTATAAAAACCCTGGAGACCGGAGGTGTTGTTTTGCTTCACTCAGTGCAAACTGCTTTGAGACTCTTGGACACCATTAAGTCAAATTCTAGTCCAGACATTTTGTTCAGACCTAAACTCTAAATGACACTTTCTCAGTTGATTGAGAGGGAAGAACAATATCTGGGAAATATTCATAATGTGATACAAATGCCAAAGTGTTCAACTTGAGCTTTTTTTTCCTGTGAAGTTAAATATGTACATATGTTTATGATTATGATATACGTAAAATATATCAGCCCTTGATGTTTTATGTTCTGCTGTAAAAATGTTATTTTTTTCTCTGTCTTACACTCTGTGGCTTGGATAATGATGTCTTAAGTCTGGGCATGTTTTTCTTGAGAAGCATTTGTATTCTTTTTCTTTTACATGTTCCCTCCTACTTCAACTTTCCTCCTCCCACCATGTAGCCCCAAATAAATATTTGCCTTCTCATTTTTAATCTTTTATGTTTTATTATATTACTGTGAGTTTATGAACCTACACAAAAAGTTGCTGTCTGAATAAAATAATACTTGGTCAAGTTATAAAAGATATTCAATCCAGATAAGTTCATTTAGAAATAACTATTATCTACTGAATCTTGTGAGGATAAGATCTAGTCAATGCTTATAAGAAGCATATATTCTAATAGAAATAATAATAACAATATCAACACATTGCAGTCTTATATTGTGTCAGTGTAAAGTACTTTACATTCATTATCTTCTAAGATAAATTCAATTATCCCCATTTTTCAGATGAAGAGATCAAGACCCAGAGAGGTTAAATAGCCTAAGATTACGTAGGTTAAATGGGACCCAGGAAGGATAGAGATTTTGACTGAATCTGTCTGACTCAAAGCTGACATATTTGCATCATGCGTTAACATAATTGTGCAAAGCATTGGGTGATTGAGAGTTCAGGTGTACAGACGAATGTTAGAAAAGAGAAAACAATTCCAGATTTGAATTGTCAGGGGTAAGTTCTATGGAAAAGGTGAGCAGGTAGAAGTGGTAGGTTGAAAATGTGAGAAAAAGAAGGCTTTGAAAGCTCTTGGGAAAAAAATTCACACCCTATGCAAATCTGTGCAGGTTGTTCCATATGGTGTCTGGAAGTGCTCAGGGTCCCCACATTTGCCAGTATTGTCAGGCAGCCTATGCACAGAGTGAAAACTGTGTTCCATTAACTGAGCCTCTGGGTGGTCTTATATGTTCAAAGCCCAGTAGATTTGATCTGTGCTATGCCATTGACATAGAGCTTTTGGGAAAATGACAGCATTAGTTTCAATTAGGGCATTCTATACTTGTTAGAGATTTCATAGTTTACCTATTTTTCATGAAAATGATCTTATTTTGTTCCTGAGATAGAGTCTCACTCTGAAGCCCAGGCTGGAGTGCAGTGGCGCCATCTCGGCACACTGTAAGCTCTGCCTCCCAGGTTCACGCCATTCTCCTGCCTCAGCCTCCCGAGTAGCTGGGACTACAGGCGCCCACCACCATGCCCAGCTAATTTTTTGTATTTTCAGTTGAGACAGGGTTTCACTGTGTTAGCCAGGATGGTCTTGATCTCCTGACCTTGTGATCTGCCTGCCTCGGCCTCCCAAAGTGCTGGGATTACAGTCATGAGCCACCGTGCCCAGCCGGTTCATTATATTGTTCTTAACAAATTAAGATGGGCATTATCATCCTAATTTTGTTAATGAAGAAACAAAAGCTCAGAAAGGTTTTATAATAATAGTATTATACAACATATTATTGTTTGCATCTTCCTACTTTCCTTAATATATCATTAGTGTATTCTTGTATTAGTATTCTTTACATCATAATTTTAAACAGCTGCATGTATTTCCTCATATAGGTATGACAGTTACCTTAAGCAGTATTCTGGTATTAAACATTTAGGTTGATGTTATTTCTGTATTGCCAATGGTGTGGGAAAAGGTCTCTCCTATATTGTGTGTATTACAAATGGGGATACAAATTTGACCATATCAATTACAATTTTAAATGTGCATGCTCTTTGAGCAAACAACTCTACTTTTAGGAATACATGCATTAGAAATAATCACACACATACAACAGCAGCATTGTTGATATTTGAGGAAACATTGGGAACAGCTTAAACATACAAAAACTAGAAATTATTTAGATTGACCAGGCATGGTGGCTCATGCCTGTAATTCCGATAATTTGGGAGGTCAAGGTGGTCAGATTGTTTGAGCTGGGGAGTTTGAGACCATCCTGGGCAACATGGGGAAACCCTGTCTCTATGAAAAAAATGCAAAAAAAAAAAATTAGCTGGGGATGGTGGCTTGTGCCTGTAGTCCCAGCTACTTGGGAGGCTGAGGTGGGAGGATCATCTGAGCACAAAGTCAAGGTAGTGGTGAGCTGAGATTGCGCCACTGCACTCCTGCCCAGGCAATAGAGTGAGACCCTGTCTCAAACAAACAAACAAACAAACAAACATAAAAAACAAACAAAAAAAGAAGTTAGTTATGTCATGGCACATTCATGCAATGAAATACTCTACAGCCATGAAAAGGATCCAAATATGCTGTCCAGGGAAGCTCTCCAAAGTATATTTTGAGTAAAAACATCAGATTCCAAAATAGTATGAACCCATCTATTAAATATGTGAATATATTACACCACATGAAGGAAAAATAAATATGTGAGTATAGATTTGCATATTCACCAAACATATCTGGAGTAATATAAGACCATGAAAAAATGATCTTTGGAAAATTTATTGGGTGGGTACATGTGTATGCTAAACAAGGAGTTGGAGGGGCTTTCTATTTTATGCACTTTTGCTTTTCCTTAACTTTAATATTAGTTTTATTTTTAAAAAAGAAGTTTTCTGTGGGGAAAAATAAACAAGTGTCACAGTTTGATACAGATCCAGTCTGCTTGGCTCCTAGCCCTTCAACATAGTTTGGCCCAAATAATAGTTATGCTTTAGTTGCTTTGTGCAACCCTTTCCACTGCTGGCTCTTTGCTCAGTAGAGCTGCCCTTAGCCTGAGTTGTCTCCTCCACCCTGCAACTACCCTCTCATCCAACACTATAAACAAGACAGACTGAAATGTCTCTCCAACCTCTCTCATCTCTTGCATAGCCTGCTTTTGCCTTTCCAACCAAGGAGTGATATGTAAGACTTTTTTCCACCTAATTTTCTGAAAGATCACACTACTTAGTGTGATGAGTTGCATATTCAGACTCTGTGCTGTCCTTCAAACTGGACACATCCTACTTTTGTATCTGACAGATATATACCAGATGAAATTCCTGGTCATTCAAAATTTCATTTCCAGTGCTGATGTATGCTTCACCCCTCTTTCTTCATTTCCTTAATTGTTTTGAACTGGATCAGAAAGGGGAGAATTGTGTGTTTCTACTCACATTTCCATTTTTGCCTGGAACTCATATAGAGCTACTCAGCAATGAAGGCAGATCCACGAGGATGTATCAGGCAAAGGAAATAGCACAAGCGAAGGCACAAAGAAAGAACAGGGTACATTGGGGGAACTGTAGTTAGGCATTTCTTGAAGATGTCGCCTTCTCTTTATGTGCCCTTAAGCCATAATTACACCTCCCTCCACTACATATTCACAGCACCTCATGCTCATGGCAAGCATCACCAATTAATTATGGAGATGACCTCACAATTCCTCTCAACAGAGTCCTCCAGCAGCCATCATCTGGGGTACTGGTATATGGGAGGAAACCCATTTTCCAACTCAATTATGGCAATAACATGCTGGTAATATTCAATGGGTAGCACTCATTCTAATTTATTTAGTAATCATACATTTTCACTAATCTTCCCATTCATCCTTGGCAGGTTTGAAGACTCTGACATAAGACATTACTATGTGGTTGAGAAAGAAGTCCAGGGCTGAAGGTTCATTTCAGTTTTAGAGATAGAGAGAAAAATCACTTTTCTCTACTGATGTATGATTTATCTCTTGGCTGTTTCCCATGCTTTTGAGTGGATTAATATTTCTGAAGTCTTAATGTATTGTATTTATTCTCAATGTTTATTTACTGACAATAACAGCTCTGACCAACGACATGGCAATTTAGAGCATTTAAAATAGATGTTTCCATGTTAATAGCTGGGAACAAAAATGTTTATTTTATAAGTTATTTCTATTCCTGAAGCAATTAAGATGCACTTCTACTTTTGACAAGCCACTTTTTTTCTTAAATGACTAGAGTCCTGGAGGTACTTGCAGCCTAAAAAAAACCCACTAAAATCATGAGCTAAATTTAACTCTTATGAGGGTACTTTTTGAACTCTTCAGTACTGTTACAAGTTCTTAGTTCTGTTTTCAAATAGAATGGCTTTAATGATCATCATTAAAATGTTTATAGTTAAATGTAAATTCAATTGTTTATAATGGAATGCCTTAAGCAACATTTAACTTAATAAGAAGAAAATAATGTTTTCCTATAGTTTTGTTTTTAAAATTTATTGTCCAAATCTGGCAAAATCTAACCAAAAGCAGGAAACTGTCTTCTTACAATCTTTCCCTCTAAAATATTAATGTTTTCATTTTTATCTGTTCTCTTTAAGTTCTTGCCTGTGCATAACTGAAATTTTAAAAAATTGTAGTGTAGTGAAAAATAGTTTATTTTATTGTTAGAAATTAAATTTCATATTTCATGACCAAGATGCAAATCTTAATAAATATCATTTTCTCTTTAGGTTTCATGTTTTTCATATGGAGATTTCGTGGATTTACTCCAAACTCCTTTTCTGGTGCTTACTCTTACTGAATTTACATGTCACATGGCTTCATAACTCATGAAAATACTCCTTCATTAATTCCATGCAGTAAAAGGCAAGAGAGCTTTCAAATCTAGAATCTGTTGGCTTTTTGGATAACTAAGGGTGTTTGGAACTCCTTCTTTCTGGATACAGTAACTTGATGCTTTCTGAATTTCTGTTTTTAAAAACGTCATTTATACTCTTGCAAGCCTAAAGTATTTAAATACTGGAGGAAATTGAAATTTTATAGGCTATCAGCACAGCAGATCTATCTTCGCTAAGAAAGCAAGGAAAAAATAGTAGGCTTGTGTCCAGCTGCAGAACTGGGTTATTGAGTCAAGAGACCCAAGATGACTTGGTGAAGGGCATGCTTCATCCTGTCCTTCAAGACTACAAGAAGTTGTGGCCATGGAAAAGCAGAAAGCCAAGATGTTTGTTTTGCTAAAACACAGTGACCCTGAAAGCAGAACAAGAATTCCTGCTTTCTTTAAGATGGCCCTGAATGTAGTTCAAATATTAATGTGACCAGGTTTGTGCTGCATAGTAACTTGTGAAAGGCCATCTTTAGCTTCAAAAATCAAGATCCAGTATTTTTTCTGCACTATCTAGGCTTTAAACTTTCCTCACAGATGTCAAACTCCCATTGATCTTATAAGTATTATAATAGCACTATCCAAGATCATCACAAGCTTTTAGTATGCTAGGTACTTGTCTAAGGAATTATTGTTTAATTCATTTGATCCTCCTGTGAATTTGGCACTATTATTGTTCCCACTTTTAAGATGACATGACTATCACACAGAAAGTTCAGATATCTTACCTTGGTTAAATGAAGGATCTGGGAGGGTGAATCAGGCAGTCCTGTTCCAGAGCTTACAGACCTAACCACCGGCTAAGCAGCCTCCCACCTGCAACGTGGCTCGGAGAGAACAGCTTGTATGTTGAGAAGTCTGTAAGTACTTGTCATGGAAACCTCAAGTGTATGAATAGAAAATGGGAGTTGATAGAAACATCTGATATGTATTAGTGTAGAATGTTTCAAAAGGAATTTGAATTTTAAATTTGTGAAATATAGCCTTTTCTATTTCATAACATTGCACAGGATAGAAAGAAACTGCTTGAATGCGACACTTAAGTGGAAGAGGATGAATGATGAGGCCTTAAAGCTGCCTTCAGGAGTTTGGGTGAAAGCGCTTTCAGGCTGCATTTCAACCTTGGTTTCTAAATCATGCCCTCGGTCTCTTCACACAATAGCACAGTGTAGATTCTCTCCCCTTGTCTTCTCCGTTCACATAAATCATCTTACTTTGTGTTTTCCTCCAATTAATGTTCATGAGATGCATCCTCATTATTGCTTTGCATCAAGCCCTGTGCTGCAGCAGGCTCTCTAGAGCTCAGCCCAAGAAGAGCTTATTGGGATATTTAGGGGTAAATTTAAATTCCAGACCCCTAAGCAAATTTCACTTTCTGAGCTGGTTGTGTAAAGAAACAAAAAGAGGCCTGGGAACACAGTAGTTGAATGTGAGGAAGAAAAATAATCCTCCCAAATATTTTTTCCAGTACTCAACAGGCTGCTCCCTCCTGCTCTGGGCATCTTCCTCTTCTCTTGGCAACAGCTGGGAGGGAGGAGACTTGCTTATAATGGAGAGTTGGCTTCCCTCTGATTCTGTTGTTTGGATTTCTTGAACTAATCAGAGGTGCCAATCAAAGTTATGTTTCCCCTGTTTAGTTAGCTCATTTCACTTCTTTATGCCATTTAATAATGGTGAAATCGGTCATCTCTATGAAAGCACTGTGGAGCTGGCCTGTGTAATCGCGTGTTCTTTGTTCAGAATTCAGTATGGGTGGAAGAAACAAATCCAAGCCTATTGCTGCTGCATTTGAGGATTTGTTTGTTTTTTCAGTTTTTATTTTTAAAAGTTTTGGTGAAAAATGGAACAAATTATTTAAGATTCCAAATTTGGACTCTTCTTGATTCAATAAATCAAATGCTTCTGAATAATGTGGTATTTAAGCAAGAATCTTTAAAAATAACTATTTAGATTCTGTTAATACAAACAACAACAGCCAAAAACAGAAAAAAAAAAACACAACTCCTGTAAATAAGAGCTTCTGTGAGTGAAAAAACGAAAAACAACCTGTGCCAAGACACAAGAAGTCAGCAGATACACTGACAAAGCCGAGAAGGGGGTGAAAGAGATTCATGGGTGTTTGCTGATTCTTGGCTTCTGTCCTCACCTGTCCCCACACTATTTTTTTTTTTTTTGATACAGGGTCTCATTCTGTCACCCAGTCTGGAGGGCAGTAATGTGATTATGTTCCCTGCAGCCTCAATTTCCTGACCTCAAGTGATCCTCCTGCCTCAGCCTCCCAAGTAGCTAGGATTGCAGGCACACACCACCATGCTTGGCTAATTTTTCTGAAAGAATTTTTTGTACAGGTGATATTTCACTATGTTACTCAGGTTGGTCTCAAACTCCTGGCCTCAAGCAATACTCCTTCCTGGGCCTTCCAAAATGCTGGGATTACAGCTGTGAGCCACTGTACCCGGCCTTGAGTTAGTTTCTGTTACTTGCAGCTAAAGTAGTCTTAACTAGTGTTATAAATAATATGAAAAACAACAAATTCTTAAACATGTAATTTATGACATGCTTTTTGCAGACAGTAGTGTACTGGAAACACTCAAGCGCTGAGATTTGTTTACCTTTTGAGGCTGAGCAGAGAATTGCTTTGTGGGATGGGAGCTAGTACTCAGCTATAGCATTTTCAGGCCAGACCTTTATACCCAGGAGGGAAGGAGAATATTCTAAGAGTAGGGAGAGGTCAGTGGGTTACTACAGGAAGGCACAGTACCATCAGGGTAAGAGAAGGCACATATCTCTGTTGGCCCATTGATTGCTACCTTGGATTGAGGGAGTTGATCCCATAAATAAAACAGAAGAATTCTGGGGCATTTTGGAAAGATCCTGGGACACAAATACTGGCAGGGAGACATCTGCCTACCAGATCTCTTATCGTGAAAGCACTTCCTACTTCCATAAGATGCTCAAAAGAATCCAGAATTAATTAATACATATAATCCAAACATCATGTTGTACACCATAAATACATGTGATTTTTAGAAAAAGAGAAGAGAAAGTAGAGAATGGAAGGAGTGAGAAATCAAGATTTTGGAATAACAAAAATAATGTAAAATTTATATAGATATAATATAAAATAATATCTCTTTTTGAAGTTGCTTCAACTGTTAAGCAAACAAGGAGCATGAAGGTATGTATACTTCAGGCACCTACAAATGGTTTAAGGAAGGAAAACGAATGTGTGGATACAGATAACATGGAACTAGTGTGTTTGTCAAGTACATAAGAATATAAGATTAAAGAAAGTAAAGTGGATGGGACAGAATATGAATGATCTGACTTGTTAATTTAGACACCTCATGCTTTGTTTTATCTTCTACTTGCTGTCACAGAAATGGAAATTGAAATAATTTTCTTACCATCCAGGAGACTTTGAAGAGTCGACCCTTCCTGACCTCAAGGAAAGGGAAGCCTAGTTTTAAGATTTCAGCTCTGTATGTAATGGTCCTTCACAGCTCATTGTGAAAGAATGAAAGGGAGTATAAGGTTTGTGAAAAGAAGCAGAATGGCACAGAGAAGTTGAGACAAGGAGGGACTTCCCTAGCCTGACATGAAAATGAGCCTAGAGAGGTGAGATCCTGGATACCAGAGTTGCCAGCTTCCTGGGAGATCCCCATGTCCCACTCAAGGCATGCAAGCAGAGAGTTTAAGAGACCGTGTCAGGCTTAATTAGTGAAAATGCCTTCTGCACCCATGACAAAAGAGATATAAGAGACTTTTCTCTTTCTTCAGCCACCACGGATGCCTTCTGGTTTCTGGGATGGGATTAAGAACCTAATAATGACCCACATAGAATTTAATTCCAGTGGGATAGAATCTAAGGCAGAACTTAGTTGAAATAACGTAAATTAAGTGATTTCTCTTCTATGCTTGAGGTTGTATACTGACTTTCTTACCAGCTACATAGTTTTACCCAATATTGGCCTCTGTCCAAATGCTAATAATGCATCTGCTGTTGTTTTCTGTGAAGGTAATATAATTTAGGTGCACCCTTCTGCAGGAAGTGTGTTTTCTTCTCTTTGTAATTCAATATCTGCTTTTTTTTTTTTTTTCCTTTATGGAATCAAGCAGCTGTACTGAGAGTGAAAAAAATTAGCCTTGATTTGCAAGATATCATGTTTCCCCAAATAGATGGAAGTACCCCTACCTATCATTTCTTTAATTCTGGTTCAAAAGTGTTAGGTGTTGATATATATGATGAATTTATTTGATAGGGTCAGACTTCAGTGCATTTGCTCACAAATTTTAGATCTCTCTCCTTCTAAGTAGCCTGGATATATGGAACTCAGTTTTATACAAGCAATGGATTTGTTTTGCATAAACAGAAGCCTGGAATTTAAAGGAAAAAGGTTTCGGCTGAGGTACTTCCTGGTTATTAAGTAATGTCAAAGCCTGATTTTTCTCTTCTTTGTGTTAATGCTCAGATAAAAGGCTCACAATGTGGAGGAGTAAAGTCTTAAATCTGTGATAATTCAGGGGTCTTGCCTTGAGAGAAATGTCTATCAAATAAGAAGCAGCAGAGAGCAGATATGAATTTGATCTGGGCAAGTGCCACAGAATGCTAAAAGCTTTCCAAAGGAAGAGCAGATTCCAGGGTGGAGCCCAGCACTGTTGCAGATATGCAGTTCTGTTCCTAACATTTGTTGACTCAGATGTGGATGCGGGAAGGACAGAGTTACCAAATTTGTTTGAAGGTTTATTTTTTCCTAATGATAAAAGTAGTACATGATCAATTGAAGAAATAAAAAATGAAACACAAAGAAAAAAATTAACCATAGTTCCATCCAGAAAAAACTATTATAAACATTTTGGTGCATTTCTACAAGTCTTTTTGTATACACATATGCATATACACACATACATATAAATATATATCCAGATATATACTGGAATATACTTTAGATACTGTTTTATATTCTGCTTTATTCACTCAAGAGTGAATCATTAAACAGAACCAAAGTCAAAAACCACATGATTATCTCAATAGATGCAGAAAAGGCCTTTGACAAAATTCAACAACCCTTCATGCTAAAAACTCTCAATAAATTAGGTATTGATGGGTCGTATCTCAAAATAATAAGAGCTATTTATGACAAACCCACAGCCAATATCATACTGAATGGGCAAAAACTGGAAGCATTCCCTTTGAAAACTGGCACAAGACAGGGATGCCCTCTCTCACCACTTCTATTCAACATAGTGTTGGAAGTTCTGGCCAGGGCAATTAGGCAAGAGAAGGAAATCAAGGGTATTCAATTAGGAAAAGAGAAAGTCAAATTGTCTCTGTTTGCAGATGACATGATAGTATATCTAGAAAACCCCATTGTCTCAGCCCAAAATCTCCTTAAGCTGATAAGCAACTTCAGCAAAGTCTCAGGATACAAAATCAATGTACAAAAATCACAAGCATTCTTATACATCAATAACAGACAAACAGAGAGCCAAATCATGAGTGAACTCCCATTCACAATTGCTTCAAAGAGAATAAAATACCTAGGAATCCAACTTACAAGGGATGTGAAGGACCTCTTCAAGGAGAGCTACAAACCACTGCTCAAGGAAATAAAAGAGGATACAAACAAATGGAAGAACATTCCATGCTCATGGGTAGGAAGAATCAATATCATGAAAATGGCCATCCTTCCCAAGGTAATTTACAGATTCAATGCCATCCCCATCAAGTTACGAATGACTTTCTTCACAGAATTGGAAAAAACTACTTTAAAGTTCATATGGAACCAAAAAAGAGCCCGCATCACCAAGTCAATCCTAAGCCAAAAGAACAAAGCTGGAGGCATCACACTACCTGACTTCAAACTATACTACAAGGCTACAGTAACCAAAACAGCATGGTACTGGTACCAAAACAGAGATATAGATCAATGGAACAGAACAGGGCCATCAGAAATAATGCCACATATCTACAACTATCTGATCTTTGACAAACCTGAGAAAAACAAGCAATGGGGAAAGGATTCCCTATTTAATAAATGGTGCTGGGAAAACTGGCTAGCCATATGTAGAAAGCTGAAACTGGATCCCTTCCTTACACCTTATACAAAAATCAATTCAAGATGGATTAAAGACTTAAATGTTAGACCTAAAACCATAAAAACCCTAGAAGAAAACCTAGGCAATACCATTCAGGACATAGGCATGGGCAAGGACTTCATGTCTAAAACACCAAAAGCAATGGCAACAAAAGCCAAAATTGACAAATGGGATCTAATTAAACTAAAGAGCTTCTGCACAGCAAAGGAAACTACCATCAGAGTGAACAGGCAACCTACAAAATGGGAGAAAATTTTCGCAACCTACTCATCTGACAAAGGGCTAATATCCAGAATCTACAATGAACTCCAACAAATTTACAAGAAAAAAACAAACAACCCCATCAAAAAGTGGGCGAAGGACATGAACAGACACTTCTCAAAAGAAGACATTTATGCAGCCAAAAAACACATGAAAAAATGCTCACCATCACTGGCCATCAGAGAAATGCAAATCAAAACCACAGTGAGATACCATCTCACACCAGTTAGAATGGCAATCATTAAAAAGTCAGGAAACAACAGGTGCTGGAGAGGATGTGGAGAAATAGGAACACTTTTACACTGTTGGTGGGACTGTAAACTAGTTCAACCCTTGTGGAAGTCAGTGTGGCGATTCCTCAGGGATCTAGAACTAGAAATTCCATTCGACCCAGCCATCCCATTACTGGGTATATACCCAAAGGACTATAAATCATGCTGCTATAAAGACACATGCACACGTATGTTTATTGCAGCATTATTCACAATAGCAAAGACTTGGAACCAACCCAAATGTCCAACAATGATAGACTGGATTAAGAAAATGTGGCACATATACACCATGGAATACTATGCAGCCATAAAAAATGATGAGTTCATGTCCTTTGTAGGGACATGGATGAAATTGGAAATCATCATTCTCAGTAAACTATCTCAAGAACAAAAAACCAAACACCGCATATTCTCACTCATAGGTGGGAATTGAACAATGAGAACACATGGACGCAGGAAGGGGAACATCACACTTTGGGGACTGTTGTGGGGTGGGGGGAGGGGGGAGGGATAGCATTGGGAGATATACCTAATGCTAGATGACGAGTTGGTGGGTGCAGCGCACCAGCATGGCACATGTATACATATGTAACTTACCTGCATGTTGCGTACATGTACCATAGAGCCTAAAGTATAATAATAATAATAATAATAATAATAATAAAAAGAAAAAAAAATTAGCAAAAAAAAAAAAAAAGAGTGAATCATTAGCCATGTCTTTAAAATTTTTCACAAATACTTTGAATGATTGCTGAATTAGTCTGTTTTCACACTGCTGATAGAGACATAACCAAGACTGGGCAATTTACAAAAGAAGGAAATTTAATGCACTCACAGTTCCATGTGGCTGGGAGGCCTCACAATCACGGCAGAAGGTGAAAGGCACATCTCACATGGTGGCAGACAAGAGAAGAGGGCTTGTGCAGGGAACCTCCCATTTATAAAATCATCAGATCTCATGAGACTTATTCACTATCATGAGAACATGACAGGAAGGACCCACCCTCATGACCCACCCCAGAATGGTAGATCCACTGTCAGCTTGCACCATGCCCCTGGAAAAGCTGCAGATACTCAATGCCAGTCTGTGAAAGTAGCCAGAAGGGAGTCTGTACCCTGCAAAGCCACAGGGGTGGAGGTACCTCCCACCAGATAACTCCCACAACATGTGGGAATTCAAGTTGAGATCTGGGTAGGAACACAGCCAAACCATATCATTCTGCCCCATCCCCTCCCAAACCTCATGTCCTCACATTTCAAAATTAATCATGCCTTCCCAAGAGTCCCCCAAAGTCTTAACTTATTTCAGCATTAACTCAAAAGTCCACAGTCCAACGTCTCATCTGAGACAAGGCAAGTCCCTTCCACCTATGCACCTGTAAAATCATAAGCAAGTTAGTTACTTCCTAAATACGATTGGGGTACAGGCATTTGGTAAATACAGCCATTCCAAATGGGACAAATTGGCCAAAACAAAGGGGCTAAAGGCCTCATGCAAATCCAAAATCCAGTGGGGCAGTGAAATCCTAAAGCTCCAAAATGATCTCCTTTGACTCCATGTCTCACATTCAGGTCACACTGAGGCAAGAGGTGGGTTCCCATGGTCTTGGGCAGCTCCACCCTTGTGGCTTTGCAGGGTACAGCCTCCCTTCTGGCTGCTTTCATGGACTGGCATTGAGTATCTGCGGATTTTCCAGGCACATGGTGCAAGCTGACAGTGGATCTACCACTCTGGGGTATGGAGGACAGTGGCCCTCTTCTCACAGCCCCACTAGGCAGTGCCCCAGTAGGGATTCTGTGTGGGGGCTCCAACCCCACATTTCCCTTCTTCACTGACCTAGCAGAGGTTCTCCATCAGGGCACCACCCCTGCAGCAAATTTCTGCCAGGGCATCCAGGCATTTCCATACATCATCTGAAATTTAGGCAGAAGTTCCCAAACCTCAATTCTTGACTTCTGTGCACTCACAGGCTCAGCACCATGTAGAAGTTGCCATGGCTTGAAGCTTGCACCCTCTGAAGCCATGGCCCAAGCTCTACATTGGCCCCTTTCAGCCACTGCTGGATTGGCTGGGATGCAGGGCACCAAGTCCCTAGGCTGCACACAGCATGGGGGCCCTGAGCCCAGTCCACGAAACCTCTTTTTCCTCCTAGGCCTCTGGGCCTGTGATGGAAGTGGCTGCCACAAAGTCTCTGACATGCCCTGGAGAAATTTTCCTCATTGTCTTGGTGATTAACATTCGGCTCCTCCTTACTTATGCAAATTTCTGCAGCTGGCTTGAATTTCTCCTCAGAAAATGGGATTTTCTTTTCTATTGCATTGTCAGATTGCAAATTTTCCAAACTTTTATGATCTGTTTCCCTTTTGAAATTGAATGCCTTTAATAGCACCCAAGTCACCTCTTGAATGCTTTGCTGCTTAAAAATTTCTTCCACCAGATAACCTAAATCATCTCTCTCAAGTTCAAAGTTCCACAAATCTCTAGGGCAGGGGCAAAATGCCATCAGTCTCTTTGCTAAAACACAACAAGAGTCACCTTTGCTCCAGCTCCCAAGAAGTTCCTCATCTCCATCTGAGACCACCTCAGCCTAGATCTTATTCATATGACTATCAGTATTTTTGTCAAAGTCATTCAACAGGTCTCTAGGAAGGTCCAAACTTTCCCACATTTTCCTGTTTTCTTCTGAGCCCTCTGAACTGTTCCAACCTGTCTGTTACCCAGTTCCAAAGTCGATTCCACATTTTTGGTATGTTTTCAGCAACACCCCACTCTACTGGTACCCATTTACTGTATTAGTCTGTTTTCATGCTGCTGATAAAGACATAACCAAGACTGGGCAACTTATAAAAGAAAGAGGTTTAATGCACTCACAGTTCCACATGTCTGGGGGGGGTTCACAATCATGGCAGAAGGTGAAAGGCACATCTCACATGGTGGCAGACAAGAGAAGAGGGCTTGTGTAGGGAAACTCCCTTTTTTTTTTTGAGATGGAGTCTCGCTCTGTCACCAGGCTGAAGTGCAGTGGCACGATCTCTGCTCACTGTGACCTCTGACTCTCTGGTTCAAGTGATTCTCCTGCCTCAGCCTCCCAAGTAGCTGGGATTACAGGCACGTGCCACAAAGCCCAGCTAATTTTTGTGTTTTTAGTAGAGATGGGGTTTCACCATGTTGGCCAGGATACGCTCGATCTCCTGACCTCTTGATCCACACCCCTCGGCCTCCCACAATGTTGGGATTACAGGCGTGAGCCCCCATGCCCAGCCAGAAACTCCCATTTTTAAAACCATCAGATCTTATGAGACTTATTCACTATCATGAGAACAGCATGGGAAAGACCCGCCCTCATGATTCAATTACCTCCCACCAGGTCCCTCCTACAACATGTGGGAATTCAAGATGAGATTTGGGTGGGGACAGAACCAAACTACAACAACTGCATATTCTATCAAAAGTGTATATCATAACTTATTTAACCAATCTGCTTTTTAAAGACTATTTTTATGTTGGAAACCATTGCACGTAAACCTTGGCTCTACTTCAATTATTTCCTCATAACAGATTCCTAGATTTCATATGGTTTAAAAATTGCAATTGCTTGAACTTGTATTTCTTTGATGACTTGTGAGCTTGAACATATTTCATGTTTAGTAGTCACATACATTTCTTCTGTAAATATGTCTTTTATTCATTTTTATATTGGAGGTTTTAGGGTTTTTTAAACACATCATGTAACCTTACTATATATTAAAGACATTGATACTTTATTATATTTTTGACATATATTATGAATTGCCTGGTATATATGTGCTGCTATATGAAGAATATTAACTCTTTGTCTTTGTTGAAGTATATTTTTGTCCCAGGTCCATATCTTCCTGTGAAGTGCTTGTCAGTTCTTTAAGGGCCAGGTCAAATCTTTCTTCCTAAAAGCCTTCTAAGACCCCTGAGGTGAAATGAAGCTTTTCGTCTTCCACCCTACCACCATATTTGGTTTTATTACTCTATAGCACTTGCTTCTATCTGCTTTAAAAGAAAACTTCCCTCCTGGAAGAGCATCCATCCTGTTTTACTCACTTTGATATCCCTTAGAGTACAAGTGTCAAATAAATGCTTGTTGCGTTGAATGAAACGAAGTCAAAATCATTACAGCTTAACTTTCAAACACAATAGATCCCTACTATCTTGCAATTGTAAGTATCGTAGACTTGACACAATCAGGTACAAACTGCATGAATAAAAATGGAACCAATAATTTTTTCCTCCCTCCTAACCTAAGGATTTTAGCATAGGCTGTAGGGATTTATGACTCCCATAGCAGTTTGACCGAAGTTAGCTACTCAGATGAGCTTTTTCTAAACTGTAACCTTGAGCCCATACAATTAAATTTCACTGGGAGAAATACATCAGTAAAACCACTCTAAGTGACATGGTTATAAAAAAAGAGAAATAGAAGCTAGACAGGCACACTTAATCATAACTTCTAATGGGATTAGAAATATGAAGACAACAGCCAAAACAACAAAATATCCAAGGATGCTGAGTTAAAATTGCCAGGAGTGACTCTGAATGAAATAATTTTGTTTTATTGGTACCCAGGGTAAGGATACTGAATAGAGTGATACACATAACCAATAAACAGGACAGTATATGGTTTAACAGCAGACTCTTCACCAGGAATACAGATATAAAAGGCTTTGACTGTCCAATTTTAAAACTCAAGCCCTCAATTTTCTTTGAGAAGAGTTGATGTCCTGTTTTTTAGGAAAATTCATGTGAATGTAGGTCTTGAAGATGGGTTACAAGTGGAGCATGAGGGTGTTAAGGAGCCAGTTAATAACAGGATAACTTGTGGCCCAGGCTTTTTTGGCTCAACGAGGTTTCACCTGGTGTCTGGATGTGCTCACTCATCTAGGCTGTCAGAGTCTACCCCCTGAGGCTGATACCAATGCTCTTGTGTGGGAAATCAGAGTAAGCAGATCTTCCAGAAATTGGAAGCCAGAATGAAGAAAATTCTTTATGTAGGATGTGCTATTTTTTTTAAGCTTTGAAGTTTGAAGTGTACAGTCTTGGCATGAAGGTCTGGAACAGGCACATAAATTGTTCTGCCAACAAGATAAAAGAGTTCTAATATTGAGTCATAGAGATGGGAGAGAAGTAGAGTTCTGTGCAGCATTCTGTCTCTGCAGCCCTGTTCCTCCCTCTCGGAAACAAACAGTGTTTGATGGGGCGTACAGCAGGGGACACAGGAGAGCCCTTCCTTAATCCTCTTGGGATATTTCAGTGTAAAGGGAACTTTTTCCCAGCAGATGTCCCAGTGCCACTAGGCATGGATGTTTAACAGAGATGGTGGCAAAGGGATAATGGGCCTGAATGAGTGCTCACTAAGAGTCAATAATAATTATAATCAAAAGTTAACTACCACACTGTAATAATAGTAGAAAATTTAAACTTTAGAGCTGCAAAGCACGTTATGGTGACCTCATCAAACTCCAGATGAGGTAGTCTGACCAAATAGTTTACATAGTTACTCAAAATAACCCAGCTCCTTGGTGGCAGAGTCAAGATTAGATTAACCTCCAAGCTTTCTGTTTCTTGGATCCTCCTGTTCTCCAGTAACTCCCAATTGTCTGAGAGTTTCTAAACTGTGAGCCCAAACCCTTCTTTGATAACTTTGCAGTTTATATTTTTTACATAATTAAAATATTTATGTAAGCACATTACAAATAAAGTTATTAAAAACCAAAAAACAGGATTAGGAAGAAAAGCAATAAGTCTTTGATCCAGATTTCTTCTAGCCCCCTCTGCAAATACAACTATGTTAACTCTGAGCTGTTTTTCTGGTATTCTTTTTAGTCTTTCTCTCAAAGTAAAATATTGACATGTTTATTACTTAATTTATCAATTTTAGATTTTACCCATGGACTTGTTAGAGAGAATTTAGTTCAATACATACCCCACCTCCTTTTCTTCCATGCCCCACACAATCCATTACCATTTTTTCCACTGACTTTCTTTAACTTTCCATGCAGAGCACTGGGTGACTCATTCTCCTTAGCTACTAGGAAGCATCACAGATCTCCAAAGAGCATTGTTACGTCTTTTCACTTTATTGTTTCTAAAAAGGTGTTATTTTATATGTAAAAATATGTGAATTGTATAATTCTTAATACAGTTTTAACTCATCTAAATCTAATGTTTAAAATATATTGTTCCATTTTGCTTGTTTTTGAGCCCTAAAATATAGTATCATATTGTAAGTAGTCTTCTTGGACTTTCTTTCTGTACTCAATACTATGTTTCCAAGAATAATTAATGCTGAATTTTAAGATCTGTATGATATTCCATTAGATGAATATACTAAAATTTATTCATCCATTCTCCTCTTGCCT
This sequence comes from Pongo pygmaeus, assembly GCF_028885625.2. Classification (NCBI taxonomy): domain Eukaryota; kingdom Metazoa; phylum Chordata; class Mammalia; order Primates; family Hominidae; genus Pongo; species Pongo pygmaeus. Next base: position 96,564,869 of record NC_072378.2, on the reverse strand, counting down.
CCATAGACATTTGTTGCTTCCTTTGTTGGTTTTTCTCCTGCTATGAATATTGTAGTGATTAATCAATATAAAGACAATGTTATCATATATGATCAACAATGATAATAAAGAACATCCCATGCTCATGGAAGGGTAGAATCAATATTGTGAAAGTGACCATACTGCCCAAAACAATCTACAGATTTAATGCAATTCCCATCAAAATACCATCATCATTAATCACAGAACTAACAAAAAAAAATCCCTAAAATTCATATGGAACCAAAAAGGAGCCTGCATAACCAAAGCAATACTAAGCAAAAAGAACAAATCCACAGGCATCCCATTACTCAACTTCAAATTATACTACAAGGCTATAGTTACCAAAACAGCATGGTATTGATATAAAAATAGGTGTGTAGACCAATAGAACAGAATGGAAAGCCCAGAAATAAAGCCAAATACAGCCAAATGATCTTTGACAAAGGATACAAAAACATAAAGTGGGGAAAGGACACCCTAGTCAATAAATGGTGCTGGGACAACTGGCAAGCCACATGTAGAAGAATGAAACTTCTCTACATGAAGAAGGATATCCTCATCTTTCACCTTATACAAAAATCAACTCAAGATGGATCAAAGATAATAAGACCTGAAATCATAATAATTCTAGAAGATAACAATGGAAAAACCCTTCTAGACATTGGCTTAGGCAATGAATTCATGACTAAGACCCCAATTAATTCATGACTAAGATCCCAAATGCAACAAAAACAAAAATAAATGAATGAGACCTAATTAAACTAAAAAGCTTCTGCACAGCAAAAGAAATAATCAACAGAGTAAACAGACAACCCAGAGAGTGGGAGAAAATAGTCACAAACTATGCTTCTGACAAAGGACTAACATCCAGAATCTACAAGGAACTCAAACAAATCAGCAAGAAAAAAACAAACAATCCCATCCAAAAGTGGACAAAGGACATGAACAGACAGTTCTGAAAAGAAGATAGACAAATAGCTAACAAACATATGAAAAAGTGTTCAACATCACAAATTATCAGAAAAATGCAAATTAAAACCACAATGAGATACCACCTTACTCCTGCAGGAATGGCTATAATTAAAAAGTAAAAAAAAAAAAAAAAAAAAAAAGAATAGATGCTGCCATGGATGTGGTGAAAAGGGAACACTTTTACATTGCTGGAATATAAACTAGTAAAACCACTATGGAAAACAGTATGGAGATTCCTTAAAGAACTAAAAGTAGAACTACCATTTGATCCAGCAATCCCACTTCTGGGTATCTATCCAAAGGTAAAGAAGTCAGTATATGGAAAAGACATACATGCACATGCATGTTTATAGCAGCACAATTTGCAATTGCAAAAATGTGGAACCAACCTAATGCCCATCACCCAGTGAGTGGATAAAGGAAATATGGTGTATATATATGCTATGGAATACTACTCAGCCATAAAATGGAACGAAATAATGGCCCTTGCAGCAACTTGGATGGAGCTGGAGGCCATTATTCTAAATGAAGTAACTCAGGAATTAAAAACCAAATATTGTACATTATCACTTGTAAGTGGGAGCTAAGCTATGGGGACACAAAGGAATAAGAATGATATAATGAACTTGGGGACTTGGGAGGGAAAGGTGGGAGGGAGCTGAGGGATAAAAGACTGCATACTGGGTACAGTGTACACTGCTTGGGTGATGGGTGCACCAAAATCTTGGAAATCATCACTAAACAACTTATCCATGTAACCAGAAACCACCTGTTCCCCAATAACTATTAAAATTAAAAAAAAGAATTATGTATCATCAAGGATATTTGAGGAAAATATCCTTCAAGGGTAACAGTGAAATAAAGCCATGTTTACACAAACAAAAACAAACAAGAATGATAATATAGTGACATCAGCTGGCTTCTGATTTAAATGATCTACAACAAGAGAAAGAAGAAATGAAAACTACGAATGTTTAGTTGAGAACACACATGGAGAATCAAAAGAGCCTCCATGGCAGCTTTGAAAGAGTCCCTCCGCTCCTATAAGTTGCAAGGTAGATATGGCTGAGCCCCAAGCCTTGGGCCTGATTGGAAGTTCTTCAGAACTGGAACTTCAGTGAAATGCTCATATCTACTAGATCTCTTACAGTAAATTAAAGGCCCTGCTGGAAAGGAGTGGATGAAGATACTTGGGCAGATGTGTGAAGCTGAGAAATCTGATATCTCAAATGATGAGAATCTCTCTTGTCCAAGGAACCCTCTCCTGCCTTCAGCAAGTCAGCTTTCCTGTGAATTGAAGTCTTTCCGCAAGTATATCTTGGGCAGCAATCTCACAAGCTGATACTGATTCTTCTCAGGATCTATCTTCTCACTACACTTTATTGCCTCTGGGTTAATTTATGATTTATATCCTAACATAATCTAGATTTCAAAAATGTCAGGACATAGTCTTTACTCTAAAAGAGTTACAAGATGGCACCAAATATTGTCAAAAGTGTGAGGGGCATGTATGGGAGAGAATTCTAATGGTCTAATTCAAAGAGGATTAACTATAAGGCTTGATTGAATTAAATTTACTGCAATAGGTGTGCTCACATGGAATTTTGAATTTAATGTGTTGGTTCAAGTACTTGTAATGGCATCGATAGCCTGCTATACTGGCCAGTGAAAGCCTGGATTCAACAAAAGCCTACTATTAATGAAGTATAAATGATAGGTCTTCCCTGTCATGCTGTACAGTACTGGTTCTCAAACTTCGGTATGCAACAGAATCTTGGGAAAACGTCTTAAAATCCAGATTTCTGGAATCTACCCTAAAGTTTCTGATTCAGTAGGTCAAACTGAGGTCCAAGAAGTTGAATTTCTAACAAGTGCCCAGGTGATGCCAATATTGCTGGTCCTAGAACTACACTTTGAAAACTAGAGCTATGGAGGAAAGGGTTCTAAAGGCTAAGGACGATGGAATTATTGAAATGCTTCCAGTGCATGCAATATTCACAGCTATCCCCTAACCATATCCTTCCATGGGGCCTGAAGAATTTTTTTTCTGTAAGAAAAACACTTAAGCAGAATGTTTTATTGACTTTAGATCAGCTGGCAATAATTATGTGCATTTATGCCTTATTTTACCTTGCTGGAAAAAAAGATTAATGTTATATTAATGAGACTTCTGACTCGCATGTGTGTGTTGCTCTGGGTTAAGAGAATGTTCATCTTTTTCCTGTAATATGTGCTTCAGTATTACAACTCATCAACAAAAGGTGTATGTCCCAAATTTCCACTTGCTGCCATCCACTTCTGGGCCTGGAGGATTTTTTTGTCACCATGGCATTAAGAAATGCGTGGATCAGGGTGTATTGTCATCCTTCATAAGCTCCCTGGTGGTTGTCCTTAGTAAGCCACAAATGATGGTAGAAGATGCTGTACTGGAATTGGGTCCCCTGATATCAGTAACAAAAATGGAATCCCAGAGGGGTAGAAACTGGGTGGTGGAATTTAAGCTTTAGGGACAAGATGGAAACAAATACCACAATAAGCTATAAGAACAGAATAGTGATTACAGTATTTTTATCTATAAAGTTCTACAGTGATGACTAACGGATCATGGATTTTCTAGAAATAAAATAAATGGACAACCTCTAAGGCACTGCTTGAAAAATATAGGCAAAAAAATCTCAGGCTTGGTGGCAGAGACCCAACTTCTGTCATTGTGTTAGAGATGCATGATCATTCCCAGTTTCCAAGTTTAAGACAGTTCATAGACCTTTCACCTTTGAAGAGGGAAAAGCCAGGTTCTAAAGACTCTGTACTATGGCCTCAGGTATATGTTGGTACTGTGAAGCTTCCTCAAAGCTTTCCCTACGGGAACCTGTCCATTTAAAAGTGTGACTGTACAATGAGGAAGTAAATATTCAGACCTGCTGGGGGTTATTGAATCGTGGTTCTTAATTCCTGGAGACTCCAAATGCCAGAGTGCCCCACCAATAAGAGGAGGTGTTTATGAAGACAAGATGGTAGATAAAATCTTGGGTCAAGGGCATCTCATTTCAAAAGTGTACAGGAGGACTGTGGATCCATTCTGTGTTTATTTTCCCAATCGTATTAAGTGTAGTGAGAACAGGTATGGTAATTCTCTTTATCTGTAGGAGGTATGCTCCAAGACCCCCAGTGGATGCCTGAAACTGTAGATAGTATTGAACCCTATATATACTGTTTTTTCCTATACATACATACCTATGACAAAGTTTAATTTAGGCACAGTAAGAGGTTAACAACAGTAGCTAATAATAATTATAAAAATACACCAGCATCACTCCTCTTGCCCATTTGGGGCCACTGTTATTAAGTAAAATAAGGTTTACTTGAACACAAGCACTGCAATACCACCACAGTCGATCTAATAACCAATATGGCTTCTAAGTGACTAGTGGGCAGATAGTATAGACAGTGTGGATATACTGGACAAAGAAATTATTCACATCCTGGGTGGGATGGAGCAGATGGTGCAAGATTTCATCATACTACTCAGAACAGCTTGCAACTTAAGACTCATAAATTGTTTATTTCTAGAATTCTCCATTTAATATTTTCAAACCACAGTTGACCGCAGGTAACAGAAACCACAGAAAGCAAAACTGCATAGAAGAGGGGAAGGGGTGGATGCTGCACACTCAGAAAATGGTAGCATTTTTACATTCATTCTCTGACTCATCAAATGGTGTTTAATATGGCAGGAGAGACCCAGAGCAAGCCTCTGAAAGCACTCTGGGTAAGAAATCTGGCCATCCTGATGTCACCATGCTGAATAGACTATGTGGAGAGATTACATAGAGAAAGATGCCTGAGGATCCCCAGTGGATCCGATTCCTGTCTTTTTGACACTTATTCTAATGTTTTTCACTTAACAGTACATTTTCACATATTTATCACCATTGCATGGTAATTCATTGCATGTATCCACCACATTTAACTCATCCATTGGCCAAATGATGGTAATCTAGGTGGCCATCAACTTCCTGCTACCACAGACAATGATCAGCATCCTCGTATATGCTTTCCATGAACCTATGAAAATTTCTGTGAAGGACCTATGGATGGAGAAAACCTCAAATTCCCGTTTTTATTTATAAGTAATTATCTCAGCAGCCAAGACTTTACTGTCAGAAAGTCAATAAAGAGTCTTGATGCTTTCATATATATATGTGTGTGTGTGTGTGTGTGTATATATATATTTATATGTCACACATACACACACACATATAAACATACTAGTAAAGTTACAAAATGAAGTTAGTAAAATCACAGCTGATGAGTTAATTCTCACAATGCTGCTATGCGCAATACAAACTTAGGTGAGTGAATTTAATTTACTACAGCTACAGCAATACATTTAAACAAGTATATTTTTAGTGATTATGGTAGCAAATCCAACTTCCTGAAAACAATAAGCTTCTCACCTCTTTTCTTAGGAACAGACCCTGGGCCATGTGCTCAGTTGAAAAAAACTACATTTCCAGCCTATCTTGTTGATAGAGGTGACCAATGAGATATATTTTCATTACAATTGCATTAAAATCACCCATTTTTCTATATCTTCTCCAGTCTTGATGGTCTTTTTATGTTTTCCAGGGTAAGGTATAAAAATAGTTTTAATCTGATTCTTTTCAAATGTAGTGAGGTAGAATCTCTTTTTGTATGTTGATTGCCTTTTTATGTCAATTTCAGTGAAATACATAATTATATTGTTTATTTTACCAGTATGTATATACACACACACATATATATGTATATATATGTACATTTGCCTACTTTTTCAATTTGTAGGTTTATGTATATTAGTAGGGGCAGATTATATTTTTCAAAAATGTCATGGCAATATATTTCTGGACCCACATACTCATCCAGAACCTTGCCACTCCCCTTAAACCTATTTCCCCTTCTCTTGCCTTGAAGACTGCCAAGATGCATAGAATGCAGGGGAATGATACTGCATGATTTCAGGTTAGCTCATAAAGACAACAAGCTCATAGTAGGTGATTCTGGCTATCTCATTCTTGGGACATGTGCCTTTGGAGCTCTAACTCACCACATAGAAAGTCCGGTTTCCCTGAAGTTATGAGACTAGAGAGACTGAGTACAGGAAAAACAGAGAGAGAGGAGGAGGAAAAAGAGATACAGAGAGAAACAGGGAGCTTTGCCTCGTGAGTCCCAGATGTTCCAGCCCTCAACAGGTTGAGACTTTCTTGTGCATCCACCAGACAGGAGAGTGAACCTAACATGTGAGAGGCCCTGTGTGAGAACACCTAGCTGAGCCCAGTCTATGTTCACAGCTGTGAAAGAAAGTAAAATGAAACTGTTATTGTTTTAAGCAGTACATTTTTGGATGGGTTGTTACATAGCAAAGATAACTGGAACATTAATAATATCCAGACATTTTCTTCATTTGTATTCAAATATTTTCCGTCAAATTCAAGTACTTTTTCTGTAATTTGACTTTGTGTATTGCTATGGTTTGAATGTGTCCCCCAAAAGTTCATGTGTTGGAAACTTAATTCTCAAAGCAACAGTGTTGGGAGGTGGGAACCAATAAGACGTTATTAGGTTATCAAGACTCCACTCTCATGAATAGATTAATACCATTATTGAGGAAGTGGTTTAGTTACCTTGAGAATGAGCTCCTGATAAAGAGGATGAATTTGGCCCAATTTCCCCTCTTTATGTCTCAAGTGCTCACTTGTGCTTCTGACCTTTTGCCATATTATGAGAGAGCATGAAGGTCCTTACCAGATGCAAGCACTATACTCTTGGAATTCCAGCTTCTAGTACTGTGAGAAATAACTGTTTTTTTTTTTTTTAGGGTAGAATGATTTATATTTCTTTTTTTTTTTGTAATTTTACATTTTCTTTTTTTATTTATTATTATTATTATTATTATTATTATTATTATACTTTAGGCTCTATGGTACATGTGCGCAACGTGCAGGTAAGTTACATATGTATACGTGTGCCATGCTGGTGCGCTGCACCCACCAACTCGTCATCTAGCATTAGGTATATCTCCCAATGCTATCCCTCCCCCCTCCCCCCACCCCACAACAGTCCCCGAAGTGTGATGTTCCCCTTCCCGTGTCCATGTGTTCTCATTGTTCAATTCCCACCTATGAGTGAGAATATGCAGTGTTTGGTTTTTTGTTCTTGCGATAGTTTACTGAGAATGATGATTTCCAATTTCATCCATGTCCCTACAAAGGACATGAACTCATCATTTTTTATGGCTGCATAGTATTCCATGGTGTATATGTGCCACATTTTCTTAATCCAGTCTATCATTGTTGGACATTTGGGTTGGTTCCAAGTCTTTGCTATTGTGAATAATGCTGCAATAAACATACGTGTGCATGTGTCTTTATAGCAGCATGATTTATAGTCCTTTGGGTATATACCCAGTAATGGGATGGCTGGGTCAAATGGAATTTCTAGTTCTAGATCCCTGAGGAATCTCCACACTGACTTCCACAAGGGTTGAACTAGTTTACAGTCCCACCAACAGTGTAAAAGTGTTCCTATTTCTCCACATCCTCTCCAGCACCTGTTGTTTCCTGACTTTTTAATGATTGCCATTCTAACTGGTGTGAGATGGTATCTCATTGTGGTTTTGATTTGCATTTCTCTGATGGCCAGTGATGGTGAGCATTTTTTCATGTGTTTTTTGGCTGCATAAATGTCTTCTTTTGAGAAGTGTCTGTTCATGTCCTTCGCCCACTTTTTGATGGGGTTGTTTGTTTTTTTCTTGTAAATTTGTTGGAGTTCATTGTAGATTCTGGATATTAGCCCTTTGTCAGATGAGTAGGTTGCGAAAATTTTCTCCCATTTTGTAGGTTGCCTGTTCACGCTGATGGTAGTTTCCTTCGCTGTGCAGAAGCTCTTTAGTTTAATTAGATCCCATTTGTCAATTTTGGCTTTTGTTGCCATTGCTTTTGGTGTTTTAGACATGAAGTCCTTGCCCATGCCTATGTCCTGAATGGTAATGCCTAGGTTTTCTTCCAGGGTTTTTATGGTTTTAGGTCTAACATTTAAGTCTTTAATCCATCTTGAATTGATTTTTGTATAAGGTGTAAGGAAGGGATCCAGTTTCAGCTTTCTACATATGGCTAGCCAGTTTTCCCAGCACCATTTATTAAATAGGGAATCCTTTCCCCATTTCTTGTTTTTCTCAGGTTTGTCAAAGATCAGATAGTTGTAGATATGTGGCATTATTTCTGACGGCTCTGTTCTGTTCCATTGATCTATATCTCTGTTTTGGTACCAGTACCATGCTGTTTTGGTTACTGTAGCCTTGTAGTATAGTTTGAAGTCAGGTAGTGTGATGCCTCCAGCTTTGTTCTTTTGGCTTAGGATTGACTTGGTGATGCGGGCTCTTTTTTGATTCCATATGAACTTTAAAGTAGTTTTTTCCAATTCTGTGAAGAAAGTCATTGGTAACTTGATGGGGATGGCATTGAATCTGTAAATTACCTTGGGAAGGATGGCCATTTTCATGATATTGATTCTTCCTACCCATGAGCATGGAATGTTCTTCCATTTGTTTGTATCCTCTTTTATTTCCTTGAGCAGTGGTTTGTAGCTCTCCTTGAAGAGGTCCTTCACATCCCTTGTAAGTTGGATTCCTAAGTATTTTATTCTCTTTGAAGCAATTGTGAATGGGAGTTCACTCATGATTTGGCTCTCTGTTTGTCTGTTATTGATGTATAAGAATGCTTGTGATTTTTGTACATTGATTTTGTATCCTGAGACTTTGCTGAAGTTGCTTATCAGCTTAAGGAGATTTTGGGCTGAGACAATGGGGTTTTCTAGATATACTATCATGTCATCTGCAAACAGAGACAATTTGACTTTCTCTTTTCCTAATTGAATACCCTTGATTTCCTTCTCTTGCCTAATTGCCCTGGCCAGAACTTCCAACACTATGTTGAATAGAAGTGGTGAGAGAGGGCATCCCTGTCTTGTGCCAGTTTTCAAAGGGAATCCTTCCAGTTTTTGCCCATTCAGTATGATATTGGCTGTGGGTTTTTCATAGATAGCTCTTATTATTTTGAGATACGTCCCATCAATACCTAATTTATTGAGAGTTTTTAGCATGAAGGGTTGTTGAATTTTGTCAAAGGCCTTTTCTGCATCTATTGAGATAATCATGTGGTTTTTGTCTTTGGTTCTGTTTATATGCTGGATTACATTTATTGATTTGCATATGTTGAACCAGCCTTGCATCCCAGGGATGAAGCCCACTTGATCATGGTGGATAAGCTTTTTGATGTGCTGCTGGATTCTGTTTGCCAGTATTTTATTGAGGATTTTTGCATCAATGTTCATCAAGGATATTGGTCTAAAATTCTCTTTTTTTGTTGTGTCTCTGCCAGGCTTTGCTATCAGGATGATGCTGGCCTCATAAAATGAGTTAGGGAGGATTCCCTCTTTTTCTATTGATTGGAATAGTTTCAGAAGGAATGGTACCAGCTCCTCCTTGCACCTCTGGTAGAATTCGGCTGTGAACCCATCTGGTCCTGGACTTTTTTTGGTTGGTAAGCTATTGATTATTGCCACAATTTCAGCTCCTGTTATTGGTCTATTCAGAGATTCAACTTCTTCCTGGTTTAGTCTTGAGAGGGTGTATGTGTTGAGGAATTTATCCATTTCTTCTAGATTTTCTAGTTTATTTGCGTAGAGGTGTTTGTAATATTCTCTGATGGTAGTTTGTATTTCTGTGGGATCGGTGGTGATATCCCCTTTATCATTTTTTATTGCATCTATTTGATTCTTCTCTCTTTTTTTCTTTATTAATCTTGCTAGTGGTCTATCAATTTTGTTGATCCTTTCAAAAAACCAGCTCCTGGATTCATTTATTTTTTGAAGGGTTTTTTGTATCTCTATTTCCTTCAGTTCTGCTCTGATTTTAGTTATTTCTTGCCTTCTGCTAGCTTTTGAATGTGTTTGCTCTTGCTTTTCTAGTTCTTTTAATTGTGATGTTAGGGTGTCAATTTTGGATCTTTCCTGCTTTCTCTTGTGGGCATTTAGTGTTATAAATTTCCCTCTACACACTGCTTTGAATGCATCCCAGAGATTCTGGTATGTTCTGTCTTGGTTCTCGTTGGTTTCAAAGAACATCTTTATTTCTGCCTTCATTTCATTATGTACCCAGTAGTCATTCAGGAGCAGGTTGTTCAGTTTCCACGTAGTTGAGCGGTTTTGAGTGAGATTCTTAATCCTGAGTTCTAGCTTGATTGCACTGTGATCTGAGAGATAGTTTGTTATAATTTCTGTTCTTTTACATTTATTGAGGAGAGCTTTACTTCCAAGTATATGGTCAATTTTGGAATAGGTGTGGTGTGGTGCTGAAAAGAATGTATATTCTGTTGATTTGGGGTGGAGAGTTCTGTAGATGTCTATTAGGTCCGCTTGGTGCAGAGCTGAGTTCAATTCCTGGGTATCCTTGTTGACTTTCTGTCTCGTTGATCTGTCTAATGTTGACAGTGGGGTGTTAAAGTCTCCCATTATTAATGTGTGGGAGTCTAAGTCTCTTTGTAGGTCACTCAGGACTTGCTTTATGAATCTGGGTGCTCCTGTATTGGGTGCATATATATTTAGGTTAGTTAGCTCTTCTTGTTGAATTAATCCCTTTACCATTATGTAATGGCCTTCTTTGTCTCTTTTGATCTTTGTTGGTTTAAAGTCTGTTTTATCAGAGACTAGGATTGCAACCCCTGCCTTTTTTTGTTTTCCATTTGCTTGGTAGATCTTCCTCCATCCTTTTATTCTGAGCCTATGTGTGTCTCTGCACGTGAGATGTGTTTCCTGAATACAGCACACTGATGGGTCTTGAGTCTTTATCCAATTTGCCAGTCTGTATCTTTTAATTGGAGCATTTAGTCCATTTACATTTAAAGTTAATATTGTTATGTGTGAATCTGATCCTGTCATTATGATGTTAGCTGGTTATTTTGCTCGTTAGTTGATGCAGTCTCTTCCTAGTCTCGATGGTCTTTACATTTCGGTATGATTTTGCAGTGGCTGGTACCGGTGGTGCCTTTCCATGTTTAGCGCTTCCTTCAGGAGCTCTTTTAGGGCAGGCCTGGTGGTGACAAAATCTCTCAGCATTTGCTTGTCTGTAAAGTATTTTATTTCTCCTTCACTTATGAAGCTTAGTTTGGCTGGATATGAAATTCTGGGTTGAAAATTCTTTTCTTTAAGAATGTTGAATATTGGCCCCCACTCTCTTCTGGCTTGTAGGGTTTCTGTCAAGAGATCCGCTGTTAGTCTGATGGGCTTCCCTTTGATGGTAACCCGACCTTTCTCTCTGGCTGCCCTTAACATTTTTTCCTTCATTTCAACTTTGGTGAATCTGACAATGATGTGTCTTGGAGTTGCTCTTCTCGAGGAGTATCTTTGTGGCGTTCTCTGTATTTCCTGAATCTGAATGTTGGCCTGCCTTGCTAGATTGGGGAAGTTCTCCTGGATAATATCCTGCAGAGTGTTTTCCAACTTGTTTCCATTCTCCCCGTCACTTTCAGGTACACCAATCAGACGTAGATTTGGTCTTTTCACATAGTCCCACATTTCTTGGAGGCTTTGCTCGTTTCTTTTTATTCTTTTTTCTCGAAACTTCCCTTCTCGCTTCATTTCATTCATTTCATCTTCCAGGGCTGATACCCTTTCTTCCACTTGATCGCATCGGCTCCTGAGGCTTCTGCATTCTTCACGTAGTTCTCGAGCCTTGGTTTTCAGCTCCATCAGCTCCTTTAAGCACTTCTCTCTATTGGTTATTCTAGTTATACATTCTTCTAAATTTTTTTCAAAGTTTTCAACTTCTTTGCCTTTGGTTTGAATATCCTCCCATAGCTCGGAGTAATTTGATCGTCTGAAGCCTTCTTCTCTCAGCTCGTCAAAGTCATTCTCCATCCAGCTTTGTTCCATTGCTGGTGAGGAACTGCGTTCCTTTGGAGGAGGAGAGGCACTCTGCTTTTTAGAGTTTCCAGTTTTTCTGCTCTGTTTTTTCCCCATCTTTGTGGTTTTATCTACTTTTGGTCTTTGATGATGGTGATGTACAGATGGGTTTTTGGTGTGGATGTCCTTTCTGTTAGTTTTCCTTCTAACAGACAGGACCCTCAGCTGCAGGTCTGTTGGAGTACCTGGCCGGCCATGTGAGGTGTCAGTCTGCCCCTGCTGGGGGGTGCCTCACAGTTAGGCTGCTCGGGGGTCAGGTTTCAGGGACCCACTTGAGGAGGCAGTCAGCCCGTTCTCAGATCTCCAGCTGCGTACTGGGAGAACCACTGCTCTCCTCAAAGCTGTCAGACAGGGACATTTAAGTCTGCAGAGGTTACTGCTGTCTTTTTGTTTGTCTGTGCCCTGCCCCCAGAGGTGGAGCCTACAGAGGCAGGCAGGCCTCCTTGAGCTGTGGTGGGCTCCACCCAGTTCAAGCTTCCAGGCTGCTTTGTTTACCTAAGGGAGCCTGGGCAATGGCGGGCGCCCCTCCCCCAGCCTCGCTGCGGACTTGCTGTTTGATCTCAGACTGCTGTGCTAGCAATCAGCGAGACTCCGTGGGCGTAGGACCCTCTGAGCCAGGTGCGGGCTATACTCTCCTGGGGCACCGTTTCCTAAGCCCGTCGGAAAAACACAGTATTCGGGTGGGAGTGGCCCGATTTTCCAGGTGCCATCTGTCATCCCTGGAAAGGGAACTCCCTGACCCCTTGCACTTCCCGAGTGAGGCAATGCCTCGCCCCTGCTTCGGCTGGTGCATGGTGCACTCACCCACTGACCTGCGCCCACTGTCTGGCACTCCCTAGTGAGATGAACACGGTACCTCAGATGGAAATGCAGAAATCACCCGTCTTCTGCGTCGCTCGCCCTGGGAGCTGTAGACCGGAGCTGTTCCTATTCGGCCATCTTGGCTCCTCGATTTTCTGTCTTTTCTTTATAAATTACGCAGTCTGTGGTATTATGTTACAGCAACAGAAAATGAACTAAGACACTTACCATATAAAGGATATTTTTAATATGCTTTATTTTTTAGGACAGTTTTATATTTACAGAAAAATTGAGATGATAAAACAGAGTTTCCATATACCTCACGCCAATTTTCCCTTTTATTAGCACTTTACATTAGTATAGTACCTTTGCCACACTCATTAACAAATATTGATATCATATTGTTTATACTTTATTCAGATATCCTTAGTTTTTATCTAACATCCTTTTTCTATCTGAGGGCCCTGTACACATTACCTCATTAGATGTAATCATCATGTCTTCTAACGTCTTCTTGGCTGTGAGAGTTTCTCAGACTTTCCTTGCTTTTGATGACCTTGACAGTTTTGAAGAGTATTAGTCAGGTTTTTCCTAATTCTATTGGAATTTGTCTTGGTTACCACAGAGATAAAGTGCCATTCTTATCACATCATATAGAGGGTACATATTATCAACATGACTTATCACTGCTGATTTTAACCTTGATCACCTGGCTGAAGTGGTTTTGGTCAGGTTTCTCCAATGTAAAGTTATTCTTTTTCTATCTCTTTCCATCGTGTACTCTTTGGAAGGAAGTGCTATGTGCAGCCCACACATAAGGAGTGGGGAGTGGTGCTCCCCATAAATTTTTATATTATGTAAAAAGACTATCAATTTTTTCTTTTATGCTTTCATATTTTCTCAAGGAAGCCTCTCTCATCAAAGCTAAATGGACATTTTCCTAAAATTTCTTTTATCATATCTATAGTGTTTTTTAACTTTAAGATTGTTAGTCCATTTGAAATTTATTTTTACATTGTTACTCATTTCATGGTTAGACTTTTTAAGAGCTTACCTTCTGAGTGGGCCTACATATTCCAAATAGACAATTCTCTCATTTACGCATTTTATTAAGTGAAAAGCCTAATATTGAATGATTTTTGTACTGTATGTTCTAAAAGTCAGAAGGCTAGCAGTGGCTGACAAGAGAAAAGAGGCTGACGATTTACCTATGAATGCTTTTTGGGAGTTTTAAAAATTGTACCTACTGGCTTCCATTAATCCACACAATGGTGTAAGCCTTATAATTTCTGTGCATTTTGAGTGCTCAGAGTATATCATAGGAACATATTTTCATTTATAAATGTATGAACATATATGTAGGTGAACTTAAAATAGGATTCTTAATCTTACCAGAATACAAATATTAATGAAACAGTTAATTTTTGAATGGATTTTCTTTCACTTTAAAATTATGCATTTGCCTGCCTGCATCTATCTCTTTGTCACTATCTTTCTCTTTTATCCACACACACACACACACATGCACACACGGACGCATGCACGCACAGTATCTAACAAAATTATAACCAGTATTACTGTAACCAATACTAAGTCTGCAGTTCTGAAATTGAGTCTTATTTTGTCAAAATGCAGAGATATAGATATATGATTATTATTTAAAGTATAAATCTGAAAATGGAGAGTAGTATAATAATGGTAAAGATTTGTCAAAAATATCATCACATAATCTGTTTTATTGTAGCAATTTTCTTACTTTGAAACTTTAGTGAATTTCTTTCCTCATCAATTATTTTCAGCTTCCATTTTACAAACACCAAAATTCTTGAAATTTTTCTATTTACCTGACAAATTTGAGTATATTCTCAACTGTAGAAGAGATACTAGAATCAAAAGTTAAATGTCCAAGAAAGAATTGCCATAGGGTTATGTGTCTGCTGTATTCTTGAGGGGTGGAAAAACAAAATTACAAAGGCAAATTTATTTTAGGGAAGATGAAAATTAAATGAGGTAGAATTTCTCTCTACCATTTAAATTATTTTTTTCTCAACTTCTTTTTATTCTTCATATTTTTAGTTTTGGCATTGAAACAAACAGAATACTCAAGTAAGTGATAATTTGTTAATATCTATGATATTTTGTACTGAAGTTTGTACTAATTGATGCTTTTCTTATAAGCTATGTATATATGACACCAGCTGAAGAGTGCAGTTCCCTGTGGGAACGTGGATTCCCTAGGTAGTTGACAATAGTATAGCCTTAGTAAATAATTAACCAGTTGTTAGTTAACGAGCCATGGTCTAGCCCTAGATGCTTTAAGAATGTTCATGGAGTTAATGGCTGTCTGTCTTAGTTCTTTGTTGCTATAAAAGACTACTGACACTAGGTAGTTTGTAAAGAAAAGAGGTTTATTTAGCTCACAGTTCCGCAGGCTGGGAAGTTCAAGGCGCATGGTGCCAGCATCTACTCAGCTTCTGGTGAGGGCTTCTGTGCTGCATCATGACACAGCAAAAGTTAAAAAGAAAGCAGACACATGTGAAGAGGCAAAACCTGTGGTGTGCCCTGGCTTTATAACAACCTGCTTTCAACATAGTCATTTATTGCTGTGAGAACTAATCCAGTAATGCCAGAGAGAGAATGGCATCAAACCATTTATAAAAGATCTGCCCCCATGACTCAAGTACCTCCCATTAGGTCCTACCTCCCTACACTGGGGGGTCAAACTTCAACATGAGTTTTGGTGGGGACAAAGGATATCCAAGCCACAGCACTATCTTAACAAGAGATCATTCTTCAGGACTTATTATCTGTTATTTTATGAATTTCTTAAATATTCAGGAACAAATGCTATGGAAGTATTTTTAGAAATAAAAACAGTACATATACTCCATAGGCTATTTGAAAACACTGCTTGTTTTATTATAAATTAGTAATATTTAAAATGTAGATATCTTGTGTGAGTAAGTTAACTATTACCCATGTTTTAAATGAATGAGGGATGACTGTTGTTTGCATGAAGTTTCCCTAAGTTCCACTACTTATCCCTTTCACCTTTGGGGTTCCCTTGCTCATACAGCAGTATATACAGGGACTAACCCAATCAGGAAATGATGACTAGATTCATTTATTAATAACTAGGAGCATGTATTGTACCTCAGGGCAAGACTGCAGTAAAAATAGAATTGGCTAAGCGAGAGAGGAATCTGCTAAGTACTTGAACTTAGTATATTTAGGCTGCCGGGCTTCCTAACTTACCCAGTAGAGGACAGACACATGAGCAGAGGAGAATGTCCAGGTTTACACAGAAGGCTGAAAGTGTACCCACTGCCCACAGGAACATGACCTACTAGAAATAATTGGTTTGACTTCTTCCTTTAAGGTACAAGGACAGTGTACATTAGATAAATGTGGCTAAATGAGGTTGATCCATTCCACAAATATTTACTGAGAATATTTTTAACCAGATACAAAGAAGAGTAAGACACTTGATCTCCCTTCTAAGATTTCATAAACCAGAAGCATCTTTCTCAAACTGTGTATTCCAGAAAACAGGTGATCTGTGCATAAGAGATTTGTGGTCCAGAAAAACTGAGAAATGTTGGGATATCAACATGAAATGGGTTGCCTTCGGCAGGAATTCTTAGAGCACTTAATGTGTGAATGATATTGTAATTCTCCAAGGGCAACAGAGTACATCATTTCCCAAAGTGAGAACAGGAATAAGGTTCCATTGGAACTCACTTTAAGAAACATTGTCCTCATCTACTCCTCTTTCCCTTTCTCCAGCCACACGGGTCTCTCTGCTGTTCTTTATTCCAGGCTAGCAGCCCAGAGGCTTTGTCTTTGCTGTTCCTCCTGCTTGGGACACTTTTCCCCAGAAATGCATTTCCCTGAGCACTCTGGTGTTTTTTATTTTTTTATTTATTTTTTTTGAGACAGAGACTCGCTCTGTCGCCCAGGCTGGAGTGCAGTGGCATGATTTCGGCTCACTGCAAGCTCCGCCTCCCGGGTTCAGCCATTCTCCTGCCTCCCCAGTAGCTGGGACTTCCCAGTAGCTGGGACTTCCCAGTAGCTGGGACTTCCCAGTAGCTGGGACTACAGGCGCCCGCCACCACGCCTGGCTAATTTTTTGTAATTTTTTTTAGTAGAGATGGGGTTTCGTTGTGTTAGCCAGGATGGTCTCGATCTCCTAACCTCGTGATCCACCCGTCTTGGCCTCCCAAAGTGCTGGGATTACAGGCGTAAGCCACCGTGCCCAGCCCACTCTGGTGATTTTATTGTTAAATTCTCCTCCAAAATTCTTGCTCTCTTTTCCCTACTTTCTTTTTCTTCATAGTGATTTTCATCCCCCAATGTGCCATATATTTTACTTATTTATTTTGTGTCTCATCTGAAAGTAAGCTCCTGACGGCAGGAGTTTTGACTGCTGAATTCCAGTGATGCTTAGCCCTGAATATATGACTTAAGGAAGGATTGGTGCAGAAGCGTCTTTAGTGACTAAGACAGATGTGCAGTAACTTTGAAATTCTAAACAATGATAATATTGTTCTCATCTGTGAGTATTTCACATTGTCCTTCCTCTCTGTGTTTGGAGATCTACTCCTTTAATGTTAATACTTTATGACTTAATTTTAAAAAGAAAAATTACTGTTTAATTCTAAAACTTACCTCACCAAGATTCTGCTTGTTGATAATGGAGAGGTTGGTGTAGATGAAAGGGAGTAGATCTGGCTTTAAAGTTACTTTTCAAAGCTATAAGGCTCTAGTTCAAAAAGAAAAGATATGCATAATGTATCCAGAGAAAAACCTAAGAAGAACTTTTAGTTTTGATCTGTGGAAAAGAAAAAAAAAACCTTTTATTTTAGATTCAGGGGTACACATGCAGGTTTGTTACATATGTTAATTGCACGTCACAGGGGTTTGGTGTGCAGATTATTTCATCACACAGGTGATAAGCATGATACCTGACAGGTAGTTTTCTGATCCTCACCCTCCTCTCAACCTCCACCCTGAAGTAGGCCCCAGTGGCTATTGTTCCCTACTTTGTGCCCATGTATACTCAATGTTTAGCTCCCACTTAAAAGTGAAAACAATGTGGTATTTGATTTTCTGTTCCCATGTTCGTTTGCTTAGGATAACGGCCTCCAGCTTCATCCATGGTTGCTGCAAAGAACATGATCTCATTCTTTTTCATGGCTGAGTAGTATCCCATGGTTTATATACACCACCTTTTCTGTATTCAGTCTATTGTTGATGGGCATTTAGATTGATTCCATGTCTTTGCTATGATGAATAGTGCTGTGATGAACATACACGTGCATATGTCTTTATGGCAGAATGATTTAATTACTTTGGGTATATATTCAATAATGAGATTTCTCTGTTTTAAGTTCTTTGAGAAATAACCAAACTGCTTTCCACAGTGGCTGAACTAATTGACATTCCCACCAGCAGCGTATAAGCATTCCCTTTTCCCTGCAGCCTCATTAGGATCTGTTATTTTCTGGCTTTTTAATAATAGCCATTCTGACTGGTATAAGATGGTACCTCATTGTAGTTTGATTTGTATTTCTCTAATAATTGTGATGTCGAGCATGTTTTCTTTTTCTTCTATTTGTTTATATATTTTTGATACAGGAACTGGCTCTGCCACACAGGCTACAGTGCAGTGGCATGATTTTGGCTCACTGCAACCTCTGCTTCCTGGGCTCAGCTGATCATTCCACTTCAGCCTCCAGAGTAGCTAGGACTTACAGGCACGCACCACCATGCCCAGCTAACTTTTTTTTTTTTTTTTTTGACACTGAATCTCACTCCAGGCTGGAATGCAGTGGCATCATCTCGGCTCACTGCAACTTCCGCCTCCTGGGTTCCAGCAATTCTCCTGCATCAGCCTCCCGTGTAGCTGGGATTACAGGCGCATGCTGCCATGCCCGGCTAATTTTTTGTAATTTTAGTAGAGACGGGTTTTCACAGTGTTACCCAGGCTGGTCTCGAATCCCTGAGTTCAGGCAATATACCCGCCTCGGCCTCCCAAAGTGTTAGAATTACAGGCGTGAGTCACTGCGCCCGGCCCCCAGCTAATTTTTGTATTTTTTTGTAGAGATGGACTTTCATCATGTTGCCCAGGCTGGTCATAACTTCTGAGCTCAAGCAATCCATCCGCCTCAGCCTCCCAAAGTGCTAGGATTATAGGCATGAGCCACCGCGCCCAGCCACCTTTTTTCATATGCTTCTTGCCGGCATGCATGTCTTCTTTTGAAAGGTGTTCATGTCTGTTCATGTCCTTTGCCCACATTTTAATGGGGTTGTTTGTTTTTTTGCTTGTTACTTTAAGTTTCTTATAGATTCTGGATATTAGACCTTTGTGGGATGCATAGTTTGAAAATATTTTCTCCCATTCTATAGGTTGTCTATTTACTATGTTGATAGTTTATTTTGCTGTGCAGAAGCACTTTGGCTTAATTAGGTCCCATTTGTCAATTTTCGCTTTTGTTGCAATTGCATTTGGCGTCTTTGACATGAAATGTTTGCCAAGACCTATGTCAAGAATGGTATTTTCCAGGCTATCTTCTAGGGTTTTTGTAGTTTTAGGTTTTACATGTAAGTCTTTAAGCCATCTTGAGTTGGTGTTTGTACATAGTGTAAAAAAGGGGTCCAGTGTCAATCTTTTGCATGTGGTTAGCTAGTTATCCCAGCATCATTTACTGAATGAGGGCTTTTTTTTTTTTTTTTTTGCCAATTGTTTGTTTTTGTCAGCTTTGTCAAAGATTAGATGTCTTAGGTGTGTGGCATTATTTCTGGCCTCTCTATTCTGTTTTATTGGTCTATATGTCTGTTTTTCTACCAGTACCATGCTGTTTTGGTTACTGTAGCCTTGTAGTATAAAGTCATGTAATGTGATGCCTCCAGCTTTGTTCCTTTTGCTTAGGATTGCTTTGGCTATTCAGGCCCTTTTTTGGTTCCATATGAATTTTAGAATAATTTTTTTCTAATTTTGTGCAAAATGTTATTGGTAGTTTGATAGAAATAGCATAAATTGCTTTGAGAAGTATGGCCATTTTTACACTATTAACTCTTCCTATCCATGAGCATGGAATGTTTTTCCATTTGATTTCTTTCAGCAGTGTTTTGTAATTCTCATTGTAGAGATCTTTCACTTCCCTGGTTAGCTGTATTCCTAGGTGTTTTATTCTTTTTGTGGCTCGTGTGAATGGGATTGCATTCTTGATTTGGCTATCAGCTTGGGCGTTGTTGGTGTATAGAAATGCTACTGATTTTTGTACATTGATTTTGCATCCTGAAATTGCTGAAGTTGTTTATGAGATTTAGGAGATTTTGGGCAGAGACCATGCGAGGTTTTCCAGATATATAATCATATCCATTTGCAAATGGAGACTTCTTTTCTTCCTATTTAGATAACTTTTATTTCTTTCTGTTGCCTGACTGCTCTGGCTAGGACTTCAAGTACTCTGTTAATAGGAGTGGTGAGAGTGGGCATCCTTGTCTTGTTCCAGTTCTCAAGGGGAATGCTTCCAGCTTTTGCCCATTCAGTATGATGCTGGGTGTGGGTTTGTCATAGACGGTTATTATTATTTTGAGGTATGTTCCTTCAATGCCTAGCTTGTTGAGGGTTTTTAACGTGAAGGAATGTTGAATTTTGTGGAAACCTTTTTCTGCATCTGTTGAGATGATCATGTAGTTTTTGTTTTTAGTTTTCTTTACGTGATAAATCACATTTATTGATTTGCATATGTTGAACCAACCTTGCATACCAGGGATAAAACCTACTGGATTGTGGTGGATTAGCTTTTTGTTGTGGTGCTAAATTTGGTTTGCTATTATTTTCTTGAGGATTTTTGCATATATGTGCATCAAGAATATTGACCTGAAATTTTCTTTTTTTGTGTGTGTGTTTCTACCAGGTTTTGGTATTGGGATGATGTTGGCTTCATAGAATGCGTAAGAGAGGAGCCCCTCTTCTTCAATGTTTTGGAATAGTTTCAGTAGGAATTGTACCAGCTCTTCTTCATATAGCTGGTAGAATTTGGCTGTGAATCTCCCTGGTCCTGGGCTTTTTCTGGTTGGTAGGGTAGGCTTTTTATTACTACCAACCAGAAATACAAGTTCTTGTCAGATCTTGTTATTGTTCTGTTCAGGGTTTCAGTTTCTTCCTGGTAAAATCTTGGGTGGTTATATCTTTCCAGAAATTTGTCAATTTCTTGTAGGTTTTTTAAGTTTCCTTTTTTTTTTTTTCACATAGAGGTATTTGTAACAGTCTTTGAGAGCTTTCTGTATTTCTGTGGGGTCAGTGGTAATGTCCCCCTTGTCATTTCTCATTGTGTTTGTTTGGATCTTCTTTTTTCTTTACTGGTCTAGCTAGCAGTCTATCAATCTTATATATTCTTTCCAAGAACAAATTTCTACTTTCATTGATCTTTTGAGTGTTTTTCACATCTCTATATTTCATTCAGTTTAGCTCTGTTTTTGGTTATTTCTTGTCTTCTGCTAGCTTTGGGGTTGGTTTGCTCTTGTTTTTCTAGTTCCTTTAGGTGGGATGTTAGATTGTTAATTTGAGATTTTTCCATGTTTTTAATGTGGGCCTTTAGTGCTACAGACTTTTCTGTTAACACTGCTTTAGTTGTGTCCCTGAGATTCTGGTATTTGTTTTTATTAGTTTCAAAGAATTTATTGATTTCTGCTTTAATTTTCTTGTTTACCCAAAAGTAATTCAGGAGCAAGTTGTTTAATTTCAATGCAATTGTATGGTTTTGAGTTATTTTCTTAGTATTGATTCTGTTTTTATAGTGCTGTGGTCCAAGAGAGTGGTTGGTGTGATTTTGGTTTTTTTGAATTTGTCAAGACTTGTTTTATGGCTAATTGTGTGGTTGATTTGAGTATGTGCCACATGCACATGAGTAGAAGATATATTCTGTTGTTTTTTGGGTGGATAGTTCTGTAGATGTCTGTTAGGTTTATTTGGTCCAGTGTCAAGTTCAAGTCCTAAATATCTTTGTTAATTTTCTACCTTGATGATCTAATGCTGTCAGTGGGGTGTTGAAGTCTCTCACTATTATTGTGTAATTATCTAAGTTTTTTCATAGGTCTCTAAGAACATGATTTATACATCTGAGTGCTCCTATGTTGGGTGCATATATATTTATAACAACAAGATAGTCACATTTTCTTGTTGAATTGAACACTGTAGCATTATGTAATGCCCTTCTTGGTCTTTTTTGATTGGTGTTGATTTAAAGCCTGTTTTTTCCAAAATTAGAATAGCAAACCCTGCTTTCATTGTTTTCTGTTTGCTTGGTAGATTTTTCTCCATCCCTTTACTTTGAGTCTATGGGTGTCACTGCATGTGACATAGGTCTCTTGAAGACCACATGTAGTTAGGTCTTGCTTCTTTATCCAACTTGCCACTCTGTGCCTTTTTATTTGGGCCTTTAGCCCATTTACATCCAAGGTTGATACTGATATGTATGGATTTGATCCTGTCATCGTGATGTTAGCTGGTTATTATGCAGACTTCACTGTGTAGTTGCTTTATAGTGTCAGTGGTTTATGTACTTAAGTATGTTTTTGTGGTGGCTGGTAATGGTCTTTTATTTCCATATTTAGCACTCCCTTAAGGCTCTCTTGTAGGGCAGGTCTGGTGGTAACAAATTCCTGTAGCATTTGCTTGTCTGAAGAGGATCTTATTTTTCATTTGCTTATGAAACTTAGTTTGGCTGGACATAAAATTCTTGGTTGGAATTTCTTTTTTTTTTTAAGAATGCTGAATATAGGCCTCCTCTGCTGAAAGATCTGCTGTTAGCCTATTGGGGTTCTCTTTGTAGGTGATCAGCCTCTTCTGTGCTGCCTATAATATTTTTTCTTTCATGTCGACCTTGGGAAATCTGATGATTATATGTCTTAGGGATGGTCATCTTATATAGTATCTCTCAGGGGTTCTCTGCATTTTGTGATTTTGAATGTTGGGCTCTCTAGAAAGGCTGGAGAAATTTTTGTGGACAGTATCCTCTAGTATGTATTTCCAAGTTGCTTGCTTATTCTCCCTCTCTTTCAGGAATAACAATGAGTCATAAATTCAGTCTTTTTATATAATACCATATTTTTTGGAGGTTTTGATCATTATTCTTTCTTCTTTCTTCTTTATTTTTGTCTGACTGAGTTGATTCAAAGAACAGGTCTTCAAGCTCTGAGATTATAGTATAGCCAGCCAAGGGAAGCCACAAGGAATTAATGTGTAATTCTTTTTCTCAAATCAGGAAGGCTTCTTTACAGGATCATCATGTACAGTACCTGCAGAACAGTGAGAAGCCATCTGCAACTTTAAGAAAGGCATGCATGGTTACAGCAAGGCAGAGACCAGCAGAAAGGACTGCCTATAAGAGAGGACTAAAGGTATTAGCCACATGGAGAGAGAAAGAAAAGAGAATAAAATTATGAAACATAAAAAATCAATTTGGGAATCCCTGTTTTGGTAAGTCAAAGAGATAATAACAATGTCCACTAGAGGAAGAGAAAAATAAAGAACTATTTCTAACTTATATGAGAAAGGGTTGAGGGAGAGAGAAGGGATGATTAGCTGAACAACCACCACCAGAATTTTTCCCAAGAAGGAATGGAAGTTCCCTATGTCATGGTGGAATTAGAAGTATAATTTGTGATTTTCAAATGCCGAAGTGTTTACTTAACTACCTTGTCTTTCTAGTTAAGCCCCTGCAGAATTGGGCTGGCAGTGTGTGAGCTATGAAGACTCCTTTTGCTTCTGTAGATAAATGCAGAGTTTCAAAACCCTTAGTCATATATAAAAACTTTCCTGAATTTTGCATATCCTCAAAATATCTGCACTTTTATTCACTTAACATTTTTATTAAATTGACTTATTTGAATTAATTGCTTCTTAGTAGAGACAGGGTCTCACTATGTTGCCCAGCCTGGTCTCAAACTCCTGGTCTCAAGTGATCTCCTGCCTTGGCCTCCTAAAATGTTGGGATTATAGGCATGAGCCAATGCTCCCAGCCAAAAACGAACTCTTTAAAAAACAAAAAATCTAGCGTCATCCTCAGAAGTAATATCCATGAAATGAGACTGATATGTTATTTTTCTAATTCTTGATACATTAAATAGACATACTAAAAGTTACCCTACCCTGGCCGGGTGCGGTGGCTCACACCTGTAATCCCAGCACTTTGGGAGGCCGAGGCGGGCGGATCACAAGGTGAGGAGATTGAGACCATTCTGGCTAACGCGGTGAAACCCTGTCTCCACTAAAAATACAAATAATTAGCCGGGCGTGGTGGTGGGCACCTGTAGTCCCAGCTACTCAGGAGGCTGAGGCAGGAGAGTGGCTGAACCCGGGAGGCGGAGCTTGCAGTGAGCCGAGATCGCGCCACTGCACTCCAGCCTGGGCGACAGAGTGAGACTCCGTCTCAACAACAACAAAAAAAGTTACCCTACCCTAAAAGTAATCGTGTGTCAATAATGGTCCAAATACCAGTGTTGGAAAAACAACAGGCTAAGGCACGGACTAACAGCAGGCTGAATGGCTGCTCTCCGTCTTCCTTCATTGGTCTTGGCCTACTGGATCTTATTTACCACTGCAGTGTTTTCTTGGAGTGTGTATGCAAGAGTGTGTGCATGTGTGTGCACGCACACACTTGTGTGTCTTCTTTGAGGGGTAGAAAATAGTGCGATGTGGTAGGATGAGGGAAAGGTTTTTGGCCAAGAGACCATGTCCTTACTAAGGCTTACAAAAAGAACAGAAACATCAACCATATAGTCCCTATGGACTTAACCAGAGACTTCATCATGGACATCCCAAGATGGAGGCAGCCAGAGCTAGTCACTGGACACCAGCCACCCGAGAAAGATGGAAGCCCAGAGATACTTGGAGAGTAAGCAACTGCAGCGCAGAGAGGCAGCTGTGTAGGATGGAGTGTGCTCTCCCTACAGAGTCCCTCACTGGTCACTCTTTTGGTCCAATCCTATGCCACTGAGGGTTCCCTTAGCAAAGAGACTGGCATTAGAGGCTTGTCCTCAGTGTACAGTGAGTTGAAAGATGCCTTGAATGTAACCAGTAAATATTGGTCAAAAATATTATAATAAAAGATTTCTGAAACTTAAAGCTTGTTTCTCAGGATACTTGACATGCAACCAGGCCTAGATCCACATATGTTTATCACTGTTCTATTAGCAAAACCAAGAGAAAGATTTTAATAAAAGGTTAGCTCAACATCAAATAGAAATTTTTAAAAATTTCATTAGGGAGATTTCCAAATATACTCAATAATAATTAGTACAAGGTAATAAATCTCCATCCACCAGCTTCAAAAATTATTAGTCATTTTTTCACCTATTCCTCCTTCCATTATTTTTTCAGGATTATGAAATTCTTCAATATACACCCCAATGACATATTTGTTTTATATATAACTGTCATGCCATTATCACATCTAACAAAATTAACAATAATTCATTTATAGTATCTAATACTTAGTCCATAGTCTGATTTTCCTGATTATTTCAAGGATTATCTTCACAGGTTGTTTGTGCCAAACAGGACATACAGTCCACACGTTGCATTTAATTATGATCCTTAAATCTCTTTTACTCTCTTGTAGTCTGACCCCTGTTTTTTCACGTCATTGATTCCATATGGAAATCAGGTCATTTTGCTTATTGAATGTTTGACATTCTGGATTTGATTGATTGCTTTCTTCAGATGATTTCTAAATTGATCCTCTGTCCCCTGTATTTCCTGTTAGGTCTAAAGGCTTGATTAGATTCAGATTCCGTTGCTTAGGCAATAAAACCTCTCAGTGGTTCTGGGTACTTCTGATTTTGTCATATCATGAAGTACATGATATCTGCTTATCAGACTTGTAGTTTATAGTGTTTTTCCCCCTTTATCTTCGTTGTTATGTCTCTTTGGGGGAATTTAAATTTATGCTACCTTTATTATCTATCTCCAGCCAAAGTTCAGAAAAGTCTGGATTTACATAGACAAAACAATCAGTCAAAATACCAGTGGTCTAGATACTGAATTTCTTGGACAAGTTGTATTTGAAAATGTTTACTCTTTCATACACAAAGGGATTGACTAAATAGGGGAAAAAGTTTGTAAGTTATGAACACTTAAGAGGGATTACTGAATGTAAAATTACAAAAAGCACATCAGTAATCACTATGTTTAGAAACTACACTATTAAAAGTTAGGATGAAAATAGCTGGAATTTAATGAGTCATTTGCTAATTATTCAGCATATGGATTTCTAATGCCACTTACTTCTAGCCTTTCTCCTTTTCCTTAGGGAGTTTTTGGTGGCATTTTTACTGCCTTTTAACACTTCCAGAAACGACTGTATGCTTACAACTGACCATAAAATGTACATGTGGAGAGACACATGAAATATTATGACTCAGGATTCATGCTGTGTTACTGAGATAAACCATGAGCAGTTTGCACCACAGTTGAAGATTTTTCAGGGGCAAATGCAGAGTAGAAAGTAGTTAGAAATCTGCTGACTACCTGGCATGCTATCTATGGGAAGAAATAGAAATGTAACTTATGAAAGTCAATATACTCACTGAAGAAAGAGACAGGCTCCTCAGGTGCTAGATGTGTTCTTCTATGGCTCCAACTCAGGGTTCTCAGCCATGATTGCACATTGGAATCACTTGGGCAGCTTTTAATCTCACTGATGTCCAGAGTCAACCCCGAAATTGAATCTGGGTCTCTGAGGATGGTCCCCAGGCAACGGTATTTTAAAAAAAAACCTCTCAGGTGATTCTAATGTGCAGTCAGGGTTGAAAATATCCAATCTAGTCAATAAGAGGTGGCATTTACAAGTCTTACTGTGTGCAGAGGACTGTGCAGAAAATCTCTTGCACATAAAGAAACTGATGCTTGGAGTGATGTTATTTGCTCAATGTCTTGCCTCAAAACAGTTTCACACCTAGTCTATTTAGCTTCAGAACCAGAGGCTTTTGAGCTTACTGTGAACATTAACCAAACTAAGACACTGAATTCATGTCATAACTCAGAACATGCATGATAATGAAACACAAGTTTAACAAATAATACTTATTAAGTATGATGCATGCTGATATTTTATTTTGTTTAATTAAAATAATACTAGTCAAAACTCAGTAAAATGACTTCATGACTTGAAGTTTGAGACTTTTCTAAACCATGACAGTACAGGTTTCATTTCTGTTCCTGCAAGTGGCAAGATCTTTTTCCCATCAATGCCTTCTCATTTTGTTTGCTTTCTTGCTTGGAAAACCTTTCCTTTTTCCTCTGCATTTAAAAAAGACCATCTAATTGCTTCCTTGCTGGAAAGTGTTTCCAAGACTATTCCAGTCCATTGTGTCTCATTTTCTGATGCCTATTTTTAATACACAGAGATCATCCCACACTTTTTACACTAAATTATATGATATATTGTGATGTTCTGTAATTGTCTTATATCTTAGATAGTTATGTCTCTTTGAGGACAGTGACTACATTCTATGCTTTTGCTTCTATATCCTTCGAAATGTCTAGCAAAAGCACATGTGTGTTAGGGACATCACAGATACTAAAAAACAGCTATGTACCCTACACAAGTCAACCTCTGAGCTTTCATTTCTTTAGCTCTGAAATGAAAGGGACGTTTTAGGTTATTCTAAAGTCTCTTCCAGTTTATTAGTCTAAATTTCTATGATATATGAGGACTTCTATAAAATGCACAAATGAAGAAAAAAATACAAAACTTTTTTTTAATTAGCAACTACTGTAAAAGAAAAGTTCTTGTGTGAGACATAAAAAGCCTGAAACTTTTTTGTCACTTTTTGGTAGGCAAAATATAAACACCTTTTCAGAGAGACAGATAACATCTTTCTCTCTGAAAAGATAAAGTTGCTGAAGTTAAAAAACAAAGCTGGGCTCTTTGGCACTTGGATACTGAAATGTGACTATTCGTAGGCCACTTTTTTTCCCCCAAGTTGAATATATATATATATATATATATATATATATATCAGGGAATTTCTATGAGCTCTTATCAAATTAAATTGATTGCATAACTAAAAAAGGCCTAACAATGAATGTGGGCTTGAGGTACGTGGAGGCAGGTTTATAATTTAGGGAAAAAATAATTGAATACAATCATGGTTTATATATTGTTTGTTTGCAGGTGGTTTGTGAAATGTCACAAATGTCACTCAGGATCTTCTCAGTGGCTCTGGAGGCCAAAGGATGTGGCTGGTTGGCTCAATTACTAGCACCTCCATGACCTTCAGCATTCTCATTCTTCTGATCCTGAGACTATTGGTAAAGGAGCAGAGAGGTGGTCAGTCCCCTTGGTGACAGTGGTGGTGATGTGTGTATACTGGGGAATGGGGATTGTAGTGGGCATTTATAGTCTTTATCTACTCAACATTCTTTTGCCTTCTTTATTAACAACACTTTCATTTTCCTTTGGGAAACCTCTTTCTTTCTACTCAGTCCCTGTGGTTTGGGTATATATGAAGGGTACATACAATTATTTCCCTTGACCTTTTTGTAGATAAAGGCAAATGACCCCAGACTGGCAGTGTGCATTCCATCCCATAGTTACAATGGTTAGTTCAGAGATGAACGCAGGATCCACGTGGGTCTGGTGAGACATTCTTCAGCTTGCTCTCTTTCTGATGTGACTAATTGCTAAGGAGGTTGGATGTTAAGACTGGAGATGTACGTCTTCCCTCTGTTTAGAGAAATAAAACCAGTGCAATGAAAGCACAATGAAGACAGGGAGAGAAATTGAGTCCTGATGCTCTTCGAGCATCTGGAGGACAAAAAAGGATTTCTAAGAACATGTTTGTGTGTGTGTGTGTGTGCCAGTTCTACTTATGGGATTTATAAACATATGAACCAATAAATTCCAATGCCCTTTGCTGTAGGTTTTGCTAACTCAGTTTGAGTTGTGTGCCGGCCACATCTATCTATCCTGACTTCACTTTTGCTCACTGATAATCTCCTTTCCCATCTTAAAAGTTTGGTCCAGGCAAGAACATGTCTCCTGCTTTTATTGAGCCCAGGGCTTATTTCCTCTCCATCTGGTTACAGGAGTTTCTTCAATCTTTTGTATAGTCTCCTCTTGCCTTCTGCTTCTACAAGTTCAACACAAGTGCTTGTTTCACAGCTGTAGATTGCAGGAGGCAAAGAACTGAGATGTTCTGGTCCAGTCTCAGGGTAGTGATATGCAAGTGCCTTTGTGTGAATGAGGAAATGCCACTCTTTCCGAGCTTGGTGCTAGGACTGGTGCTCTGGAACCCAGGCTAGATCTTAACTCCAAATTGCCTGCCCACCTCCTCAGACAGAGGACACAGTGCAGAGTACAAACTGCACAACACTATACTGAAGTCTCATAGGTCCAAGAAGCAAGGGTTGAAACCATGAGGTAGAAAAACAAGTCCGTGGACAGTAGCAACCCTCTGCTGCTCATGCCCACTGCTGCTGTGATCTCTTCCTAGGGTGACGATAGCTGCTGATGCTGGGAGCCTCCTGGGCATCACCACCTGAGGCTGTGGCCTCAGTAATGATCACATATGTTGATAATAGCTGAAAATATCACTTGTCACTGAAAGCAGCATTTTCCACTGTCTCAAGGTGATACTTTTTCTGGGGGGTCTTCCTGAGTTGCTTGGCATCTTTACAGCCCATCTGTTGATGAAAGTGAATCGTTTTAGAAATCCAGTGGGAGGCCAGCTGGGGATTGGCCATTGGAAGAGAACAGAGCACCGGGTAAAGGGGGATACCTGGCAAGTCTCCCATGCCACACATCAGGGACACCTTCAAGCATTGGTCTAGGGGCCCCAGCTGGCTTTTAGTTATTTCAGTCTTCTGGGCGCCTGGGTGAGACTCTCATCATTGTGTTGGAAACGAGGAAGAATAACCAAAGAAGAAACGCGAGCAGCCTCGGGGAACGCAAATCCACTGGGCAGTCGCCACTGGAGGTGCACTCTGGGGGCCCGTGGGAGCGGGAAACCAGGACCCTAAAAGGACTGCCCGCGATTAGGGGCGGGGCGACCGTCTGGGAGCGAGGCGCGGGGTGCAGGGCGCAGGCCAACCGCGAGGGTTGCCCCAGTGCCGGGTGGGCGCACTTGCGGTACCCTCGATGCCTTTGCCCAGGCGGAGGAGCGACGCGACCTGAGTGTAGAGGGGTTCAGGGCAGGGAGCGGTCGAAAGGGGCCGGCGATCCGCCCTGGGGCAGCTCGGGCGTGGCCTCCAGGGATCTCTCCGTCTCTACTTGCCTCCTCCCTCTTTACTTGCCTCCTCCCTCTTTCTCCTCTTCTCTCACTCACCTCCCGGTCTAAAACCGGGGCCGGCGCCTTTAAGAGGGAGCGTTGGTTACCCTGGGGGCGGGAACCCCTCGGCTGCTCGCGAGGCGGCGGCGCTCGACCGCGATGCACCTCACTTTCAGCTCCAGCTCCCGCCACCGCCGCCTCTATCGCCGCCGCCGCCGCCACCACCTCCTCCTCGTCGTCCTCCTTCCTTCTCCGCCTGGCAGCGTTGTTCTCTGCAGCGGAGGAGAGAAGTGCTATGTCAGGAAAGTTCCGGGAGGGACTACATGGAGCCATGCTCCCTGGGCTCTTCCGCGGGCGCCCGCGCGCTGCTCTTCGCTTGAGGTGAGGCTCGGGATCCCGGGCCCGCGGGACAGGTAGCCGCTCGGGGCGGGGAGCGCTTGCATCCGCCGCGCTGGGCAGGGCGAGCGGTTTGGCGGAGTGCGTGGAGGGAATGAAGCTGAAGAGATCGAAGTTGTGCTGGAGAAGCTTGGGTTTTCGGGAGGATTTTTGCAGCTGGACTGGAGTTATTTCGGCCGGCGCCACACGGAGGGGGCCCGGCGGGGACTCGGTTTCTCCCGGGCCGCCCGTCCCCCTCCCCTGCCCGTCTGAGCGGTTAGGCCTTCTAGGAGAACGGTCGGCTGCAGAGGGGCACCCCACACCGGCTCCTTCCCTGCTGGGCTGTTCTGGTTGAGAATTCAGTGCTGGGAGTGAGAGGAAGGAGATGGGCTCTACTTGAACTTTTACACGGTGGTCTCGCTGCTTGAGGGCTGAAATTTACCTTGTTTGCGAGAGCGAAAGGTCCCTTCGCGCTCCAACAGTTACGAGAGGTTCCTTCTCTCTTCCATGTGGTTCAGCCTGCGGCGCTGTGTGTGTTTCATCCTTGGCCGGTTTTCAACGTCGCCCTGATTTCAGTCTTCTCTCCCTCTGCCCCTTTTCGGAAACATTCTTCTTTTTAATAATAAAATATATCGTGGAGGCTCAGAGTGCTTAAAAAAAAAAAAAACCCAACAACATATCTTTATGAAAATTTCCCCCAGGGCTTGCCCAAATTTTCAAAGAGATCGTTTAGTCTTTGATGAGACTGAGTCTTAGGGAATACACTTAGGGAATACAGGCATCCCTGTAGTAGCATGCAGGTTTTTAGTGAGGTAGGATGAAGTTTAAACCATATGTTTTTAAAATAGGATTCTCTTTGTTTATTGGGTGAGCTTGTTTTTCATTATGTCTTAGATTAAGACGCCTTCAACCAGTTCTAGGAGTAGTGTTTCTAAGAATCATGGATAAAAACCTCATGTTTCCTGCATAAGCTGATACTGTTTCAGACATTCTAATCCATGGACGAGGTATGTAATACGTGTTTCATTTAATGAGACCTAACGTAAAAGTACATGTATTGCAGACGTGGATAAGTTTTTTTTTTTTTTTCCACGTGTCCTGTGGGTAAAGGAAGTCCCGTTTTCTCACACCCCTAGGTCTCTGCCACACCTCTATTCCTGTTTGTCTTATTCACTCACATTGCTAACTACAAATCGAAGGTGCTGATGGAAAGTCCCTATATTTTGTAAAATGTTGCACAGCCAAAATTTTAGTGACATAATTGATTACATGAATTATGAGCATTCAGATCATTTTGAACAATAAAAACAGAATGTGGAAGCTTATTTAAATAAAAGAGTGCCTTGACATATTTCTGGTATATGCGTTACATACAATTTTGTGTGTGAAAAGTATACTACCAAGGCAGACGGGATAGTGTAGGAAACATATTGTTTGTAATGGGAAGTTTTCAAGGAAAATCATCCCAGAATAACCAGTAATACTGTAAAATTTTGTTTGGGATGTAGATTTTCATCTCTAAGTACAGTTTTGTCACTTTGCTGTAAAATATACCAGTACCGAAACTGAAAAAAAGAACCCACCATCTCAAGCATTTTCTGAAAATTTCAGCAAACTGAACATTCTTGGAGAAAAATTTGCTTAGGAAAAATAAACATAACTAAAACCCTTATGTAGTTACTATTTTACCTTAAGTTTGTTGGACTACAAGCAAGAAAGTAAGGATTTAGTGTTCCTAAGTGGATGTGACTTAGTTCCTAGAGTTACTTGAGCACCTTGAGATTTTGTATATGATTTATTTAATTTGGGTTGGTTGTTTTGTGAATAAGTATTTTGGAAATGATACACATGTGGATTTATATATGTATATATCCATATCACACATATATCTATATTTATGTATCCATACTATATATAGTATAACTATATATACCATAGCTATATATGCTATTGAATATATAAAAAACATGAAAACCATTTAGGGACCTAATAATACATGTGCACCAGGAAGAGTAGGTCTAAAAGATCAGCTAAAAATAGTTATTGCTAGGGCTTGTCATCTTTTCAGCATTTTAGTCAATATCAGTTAAGTTAAAAAGCACTGGTTTTCAGTATGTTCTCGAACTCTTAACAAGGCTTGGATCAGGGAGCCATATCCTAACCACATTTATCTATTCAAATGGATTGAATTACCCCACCAATGGATAATTGAACCAGGCATTTCTTAAGCTTCAATAGGCAAATTCTAGGTAAAATTTAGTTTGTCAATATAGTATTTTCTTCTTTTAATACTTCAAAAATAACCTTTAGGACATTCTTCATAGGTCTGGGATTTAGAGAGTAGACCTCAAAGGCATGAGAGGCAAACCTTGGGGAAGTTCTGGTACTCCAATTTGTGAAATGATGTCTTAAGCACTTGATTTGAGAGAGGGACCCATTAATGCTTGGAAAAACACTATGTATAAATACAGTGCTCCAGTTACTACAAGCAAAACTATTTCATTCACCTTTGTTATATTTGTTACCACATTTCACAGCTGAAGCTGCTTTATTTCAGCTTATGTATGAAAATTAGAAATGAAATGAAGTAATCTGTTAGGCGGTTTTTTTTTCTTTAATTTGCTAGCTGTTTACCAGAAATGTGTTTATATTTGCTGCATATCACCTTTACTTTGTTGCAGGTGGCACTTTTTCCTTTTTGTTTGCAACTATGACATATGTATATTTAGGATGAGTTCTTTGTGTTTCCTTGAAAACACATTAATGAGTTTCACAGAGTTTATGTTGCATTTCTTCAACTTTCAAAACATAACATTTGAGATGTTTGACTACTAGCCTGAGATCATAGATCTTAAGAGCTGATGTGATCCTGGTCAATTATAGTTTCAATTTCCTGGGAATTTTCTGTTTAAGGTTAGATGTGCCCTTAATTTGAACTAGATGATCCACAAAATTGGTACTTTTGCAACCACAAAACATGAGAACATTCCAAATGATTTGAAGTGTGGGCAGCCCAACATGCTTTAGGATTTGGTTGGCTTGAGGCGGTATGCCATGCTTGTAAAAATGGTTTCTGAAGCTGACAGCAAGCTGTTTCAGGCTTTGAGTTTGACACATAGGATAAAATGCATTCTAGCCTCTGCACCAGTAAATATGGACAAGATTTGTATCCACTTCTGTTTGTATGACAGAAGATTCAGAAAACTCAAGCATGAAACTCTAGCTTAATACACAGGAAAGCTCATTCATGTTCATTATGAACATAGTGAAGAGTTAGAAAAGTTGGATTTTAACACAGCTCTCGGGTCTTGAAGAATAGATGGTATATTTGCAGGTATGGGGGCAATCTAGTGGTCACCTATTGAAATTAATAATAGGATTATTATTATCAGCATTTCCTTTGAGTGATATGCTAAAGAATTACATCTTCCCAGATACAATTTAGATTAAAAACACCCCCAGCCAGATACTGTACCAATCACCTGGCATATATATTAATTGATTGTTAGATCATTTTCAAATTCTTACATCATTTTCAATTTAAACCTTTATGTGTTATTATAGTTATAAGCTTTACATACCTTTTAGGGTTTTTGAGCAAAGCTTCTTGGTTAACTTCTTTCTCTCAATTGATTTAGCTCAGTCTATGTTATTAAAGCATTTGAAAAACATTTTAGGCAAATTCTTTTCTGTGGAAACTTCTAAGGATCTGCCTTGGGGAGCCTGGTGCAGAAGGGACATGATTCTGTATTCTAGCTGTTACCTTTCTCCTGAAGTGAGGCATCTTTACATCTTCCTACTTTATACAATATAAAACAAAACAAAAACAAATGCGTAGGTAACTTTAGAGAGAGAACATTTGTAGGCATTTAAAGAAGCCTGAAGTTTAGATCAGAGTAAGAGTTTCAACTGAAAATTATTTAAGAATCAATTAAATCTATCCCATGTGTTTGGTATGGTATTTGGCTGAGGCTGTCTGGTGCAGAATTTTTTGCTCAAGTTGATCCTGGGAGGATGTGGATACAAAGGGAGTTGAGGTGTAGGCATAACATCCATTGTCTTCAAGAGGGAAAAATGTTCAGGTAAGTGTGCTTTTGTAATAAGATCCATTCTTTTCATCATTTTAACTTACTCCATTTCCCCTGTATTTGAAGCACAGTCTTCCTACTCCATTTTGATTAACCCTGCATAAACCGTGATACCTTCTAAAGTTTCACACTATCACTAGCAGAAAGTCTGTTCTCTCAGCTTGTTCCTACTCAGCACTTCTTTAGATGTTTTTCCTTCTTTTGCATTATTCATTTCTTGAATGATAGGAGTTTTGAGTATAAGTTGAGTATCAGGTTTCTCCATTTTCTATAAATTGGATAAATTTGCACCCACTTACAGGTTTGGTGATATTGGGAACTTCTCATTTTTGTTTCTATAGTTCATGTATAGTTACTATTTCAAGGTTTCAAATCTGTTTTTTTTTTTAACTTTTATTTAAATTCAGGGGTATAAGTGCAGGTTTGTTACATAGGTAAACTTGTGCTGAGGGGCTTTGTTGTACAGATTATTTCATCACCCAAGTATTAAGCCTTGTACCCATTAGTTATTTTTCCTGATCCTGTCCCTCCTCCTACCCTCCATCCTCGTGATATAATAGATTTTTTTCTTACTTTAGAAGTTTTTCTCGTTCATTATAGGAAATTTAGAGGCCAGGCATGGCCACTCATGCCTGTAATCCCAGAACTTTGGGAGGCCGAGGTGGTAGGATTCTTTGATCCCAGGAATTGGAGACCAGCCTGGGAAATGTGAGGAGACCCTGTCTCTCCAAAAAGTAAAAAAAAAAAAAAAAAAAAAAAAAGTTAGCCAGGTATGGTGGCACGTGGTTGTGGTCCCAGCTACTTGAGAAGCTAAAGTGGGGGATCGCTTGAGCCCTGGAGGTTGAGGCTGCAGTGAGCTGTGATCATACCATTGCACTCCAGCCAGGACAACAGAGAAAGACCCTGTCTTCAAAAAGAAAAAGAAAGAAAAGAAAATTTAGAAAATCCAGACAAGCAAAAAGCAAAGAAAAGAAGAATTATACCCAGATATAACTATTATTAGCATTTTGGTATCTATTTTTATATACATATAGAAAAATACTATGATATTTTAATTTCTAAAAATGGCCCTTAGTGTAGATATATAGCTTTGTAATTTCGCGTAAAGATGAACCACTTCCCTTCTCATGGAATGATCTGTAACATTTGGAATTCTGAATAATATTATTCTATGGATGTATCGTAATTTATTGGGGATATAATTTTTTTCTTCAGCTGTACAGTAATGACTATCTTACAGTGCAATTTTTAAAAAATTATTTATATATTTATTTATTTTTTATTTTTTTGGTGACAGAGTCTCACCGTGTTGCCCAGGCTGGAATGCAGTGGCGCAATCTTGGCTCACAGCAACCTCCGCCTCGCGGGTTCAAGCAATTCTCATGCTTCAGCCTCCTGAGTAGCTGGGATTACTGGTGCCCACCACTGTGCCTGGCTAATTTTTGTATTTTTTGTAGAGATGGGGGTTTCACCATGTTGGTTAGGCTGGTCTTGAACTCCTGACCTCTAGTGATCTGCCTGCCTCAGCCTCCCAAAGTGCTGAGATTACAGGTGTGAACCACCGTGCCTGGCTATAGCTCAATTTTTATACATATCTATGGTTATTCCCTTTGGGTAAAACGCTAGACATAGAGTTTTTGGGGAGGAATAAAAGGGCATTGATATTTTTCATTGCCCTCAAGGCACTTTATTATTCCCAATATAAAATCTGTAGAGCTAATCGTTGTCTTCCCTGTTTATCTTCTACAGGTTTTTTTTTTTTTTTTGGTAAGTGTAATATGAAAGAGTCAAGTCAGATAGGGTTTGAACCCAGACCTGATTGTCTAGTGCTTTTTCCAAATGAAATAACCCTAGTTTATAGAGATTTAGCCTCAATCCAAAACCATTCATGAGTGCTCAGTTATAACTATAAATGTTACCTCCAGCTAAACAGGTAGAGTAGTTGAGTGTGCCATGAGAATGCTATCCCTTTTTCAATTTCAGTTTACTGTATTGCCGTCTGCCCTCTTGCCCACACATATTGATACATAATTGTGGAATAATAGAGTGAATGAATGTCATTTCCTGTATAGTGCTCTCTAAGATGTAAAAATATTCTGTTTGCTGCACTTTGCTGCCAACTCCTCGACTCTTAACATTTAAAATACATTTGGAAGGTTT
Organism: Pongo pygmaeus; assembly: GCF_028885625.2. Classification (NCBI taxonomy): domain Eukaryota; kingdom Metazoa; phylum Chordata; class Mammalia; order Primates; family Hominidae; genus Pongo; species Pongo pygmaeus. Next base: position 96,528,171 of record NC_072378.2, on the reverse strand, counting down.
AAATTTACAAAATTTAGCCTTGAGCTATGTGTGTATGTGTATGCGCATGTGTTTGTTTACATCTATATTTTATCTATATATTTGTATCTTTCTTTCTTTCTGTCAGTAATATGAAACTTCATCTTAGCCAGAAATTACCTTTTGAAATCAGTTGAGTATCACTCTGGCTACTACAGAAGCATGTGGTCACTTCTAGTAACAAAACTAGAGCTATAAAATGAGCAAAAGTCAGGAAAAGGTAGAAACTTAAACACTGATGGCTAAATTTAGAGAGAAATTCTCCCTTTTATTTTTGAAACTAAAATTATCTTTAGCTATTAAACGTGTTCCAAATGAATGCAGTTATATTTGCATTTTTCATTTTTAGAATTTGATTCTGGATGTAGAAGGTAAACACACATGTACTCCCAAACATGCTTTCTGGGACAGTTACTGTTTTCCAGACATTGTTTTCTTCACTGTGGAATAGTTTCCTTTCCTCCTTTCTCTAAGTCAGGCTTAGGTTATCTGCTCCCTTAATACCTGGTACTTACCTCTGTTTTAGCACTTGGATAAGTGCTAAATACGTTTTTTTGTTTAGGTAAGTATCATTTTCTTTTTTACTATCTCAAATAACAGGAACTATATTTTCAGTGTGGAATGTAACAAGCATGGATAGGTTAAACAGGTAAATTTTTTTTCATGAGGTCTGTGGATGTTCACTGTTTATAGGAAAGTTCAGAATATCCTTTAGAAACTGATTTTGCCATGTTATTTTGCCATGTTATTTAAATGTACATTGTACATTTAAAATTGCATAAAACATACCTTTAAGTTTAAAAAATTGAATACTCATGGACTTACTACTAAAGTTAAGAAATACACCTAGAATTCCTCTGTCTACTCATTCCTCACATGAAGGCAACTCTTGCTTTATCAACCCTCTTTGTGTGGTTATTTTTGGCCTTTTATTACATAAAGGGAACTTTACTACTGTAAATATTTATACTTTTATGCTTGCTTCATTTGCTCACTTTTATATTTTTTAGGTTCATCAGTGTTGTTTGTAGCTGTAATTTGTTTTTTGTTAATTTATTGTATATAATATATAGTAGAGATGATCAGCAAAGCCAAAAGTTGCTTCTTTGAAAATATTTATATATTTGTTTCTAACATGTTCATTTTTACTCTTTTTTTCAATGTTTTTAGGTTTATTCCTACCTTTATTCTAATTTTTTAGGTTGAGTGCTTAGCTCAGTTGTGAGTCTTGCTTTGTTCAGAGTATAAATCTCCCTTGAATCATCACTTTAGCTACTTATCTAATTTTTTATGTTTTCATACAGTATTTTCTTTGTTTTTAAGACAGATTCTCATTCCTTTGTCCTGGCTGGAGTGCAGTGGCGTGATCATGGCTCACTGTAGCCTTGACCTCCTGGGCTTAAATGATCCCCTCACCTCAGCCCCCTGAATAACTGGGACTACAGGTGCATGCCACTATGCCTGTCTAATTTTTTTTATTTTTATTTTTTGTAGAGATGAAGTCTCGCTATGTTGTCCAGGCTGGTCTTGAACTCATGGGCTCAAGCCATCTTCCCATTTTAGCTTCTCAAAGTGTGGGGATTCCAGGCATCAGCCACCGTGCCTGTCCTAAGTATTTTCTATGATTTCTTTGATCCATGAGTTAATGAGAATCATGTTTCCTAATTTCTAAGCATATTTTGTTGTGGTTGTAGGTGATCTCTAAACTATTTGTGACATGGTCAGAGGATGTGGTTTGTATCTTACCAGTTCTTTGATGCTTGTTAAGGTTAGCTCCATGGACAATGGCAGGTGTTTGCTACAAATAAGTGTTCCATGTGTAGCTTTAAAATGATGTGTATTCTCTAGCTACTGGATGCAGTTTCATGTGTATCTATAAGATGAAAATTTTAAATGTGCTATTTAAATCTTTATCCTTCTTGATGTTTTTATCTACTTGATCATTTAATTACTGAGAGATTATAATTATGGATTTATTATTTTCATCTGGTTAATTCACCTTTTACTTTATATGTTTTTGAGGTTTATTATTAGATGCATACAAGTTTAGATTTTTAAATATTTTTGTGGGAAATTAACCCTTTTGTCATATATCATACCTTCTGTATCTCTAATAGTATTGTTTGAATTAAAGTCTCTTTTTCTTTGATAGTAATACAATGATAAAGGGTCCCCTATAGATTATGATGGGCTTGACACACCTTTCCCTACTTGTTGGCTTTAAAGTTGGTTCTATATCCTTATGATTTTAGTTGTGTCTCTTGTAAATAGCATATAGCTGGATCTTTGCTTTTAACTGGAGAGTTTAGTCTCTTTAGAATGAAGACTGACTTGGATTTATTTATCATATTATTATGTATTTTCTATTCTGCTTTTTCTTTGTCTTCTTTCCTTTCTTGCCTTCTTTTGGATAGACTGACCCTCTGCCCCTAACTTTTTTTTTTTACTATTTTTATTTGGGGGGTCAGGAGATTAGCTATAAGTTCTACATCTGTTATTTTAGTGGTTACCCAGACAATTTTAATATATACTCATCTTTATCTAAAGTTAATATCTTTGCCTTCTATTATGGAATTGAATTGTATCCCCCAAAATTCATATGCTGAAGCCCTAATCCCCAATATGACTATATTTGGAGATAGGGTCTATAAGGAGGTAATGAAGATTAAATGAGACTATAAGGGTAGGGCCCTGATCCAATAAGATCTCTGTGGAGATACAGAGATCTCTCTCCCTCTGCATACACAGAGGGAAGGCCATGTAAGATCATACGTGTCTACAAACCAGGAAGAGAGGCCTCACCGGAAATGCATCCCGATAGTACCTTGATCTTGGACTTCTGGCCCCCAGACCTGTGAGAAAATAAATTTCTATTGTTCAAGCCACCCAGTCTGTGGCATTTTATTTCTTAGGAATTGTTTAACTCTTATGATACCTTCCTCCAACTTGCATGTCATTGTTGTTGAGTATTTTAGTTCTAGCCTGTTTTTTCTCTCTCAAGTTAGAAATTACTTTTATTGCTTCATACAGTGTCTGTTATATTTAGTCCTTTATTCATTAATATCTTTCCACCCAGTTTCTTCTTGTCTATCAGACCTTCTATCTGGGATCATTTCTCTTTTGCCTGACATACATCCTTTAATTTTCCTTTACTGAGTGAGTGTGTGTATGTGTGAAAGAGAGAAGGAGAGGGAGAGAGAGAGAGAGATTTTTGTTTGTGACAGTCCTTTTAATTTAATTTAATTTGCTGAAAGGAAGTATCAAAAATATCATTTCATTGTTTTCTGAATTTTATTATTATCATTGAGAATTAAACAGTCAAGCTCATTTTTTTCTTTGTCAGGGAATCTATCTTTCCAAACTCTGGTTCCTTCTAAGATCTTTTGAAGATACTCTCTTTCTCCTTAAAGATATTATCTCTGTCTATTCTGAATTTTTGATCTGATGTTTTTGGGTATGAATTTTAACATCTCTTATTTGGCATTAGATAGGCTGCCTTGAGGACTAGCATTTTTCAGGAATTCTGGAAACTTCTATTTACAATCCTTTTGAATATTTTCTCATTAATTTTATGATCTTCTGGAACTCCAATTCCATGTCTGGTAGACTTTCTATGTTTTTCTTCCTTAGTTCATCTCTTTTATCTCTTATCTTTCATTGTTTTCGCTTGATTGTATTTGGAAAAATTTCTTATGTTCTAACTTGCAGTTTATTCACTTCAACTATGTCTAATACGCCACTTTGTCCATTTAGTTTTTAATATCAGTTATATTTTTCATATATAGAACTTTATTTTCAAATCTGCTTGTCTTCTGGTCATAATTCTAACCATTTATTATTTTTATATTCTTTGTCTAATAATTTTTATAACTGAAGTATTTTGTGAGTTTGTCTTTTTTTCCCCTTGCTCTTAATCACTCATGTTGCTTTATTTTGAGGTTTTTGTGGTTTTTTTTTTTTTTTTTTTTAGACTGTGTTCACTTGCCTTGGAACTTTGTGGTAATTATTTCAGGCCTATGATGAAGGTGAGTTCCTCCAGATGGGAAATATATTTGCTGTTGCCTACTAGCTTGGGTGGTATACTGACTTCGGCATATTTTAAATCAGATTTCTGTTTGATGATGCTTTATTTATTAAAATATACCTTGTGGTTACAGATCTTTTGGGAGAGATTATTTTCTTTTTTCCATGGTGTATTTTCTTCATGCAATAAAATATAATTTTTATTTCCGTTTCTTTTGACATGGTAGAGTTTATTTTTTGTTCACTTTTACCCTAGCAAATATTGGCCCCGTGAAGTCCCTGGTTGCCATTGAGGTCTTCTGACAAATATTCTAATTCTGTAATGGCAACTCAAATGCTTTTAATTTGACTATACTAAAGACACTATTTTATTTCTGGGATCATAAACATGTATAAAATAGAATATGTTCGTTATTCACGTTAATAAGCAGACCTTAACTAATCTTACTGTAGAGTGTTTGCTTTTGAAAAGAAGAAGCAGACATTAATGTATTACAATATGATAGCAAAATACCTTTCTCTTTTTAATTTTAATTTTTAATTTGACATTTTTCTCTGTTAAGAAATTAGAAATTTCTGTATATGATGTTGTTGTCAGCACTTTCTGTTCTTCAGTCTCATACTTCATTTTGTTTACAGTCATTTAGTATTTAGTTTTGTATTTTGTTTTTTAGAAAGTTACTATCAGCTCCTTGTTTTAAGTTTGGTTTCATCTTCCAGCTGGAAAGACACTGCCAGTCACATTTAGTTTTCTGTTCCTTCATATATCTAGGCTTTGCCTTCAAAATGGTAGCAGGTAAAGTTAAAAAGCCACCCATAATTCACAGATTCCTTATTTATAGTCTCAAAAGCAAGTTAAAGATGGCAGACTGCAGGGTTCTTCTGGGTACTTCACTTTTAAAAATGAATAGTTATTTTATGCTTATTTGAAATGGTACATCTTGCTAAACATTTTAAAGAAATGTTTGTTTTTATTCTTTTTATTTTTTATATTTTAGTTTTTATAACATCCTCAAATTTTTACTTTTAATCCTACATGATATGGTGATGTGGATGCAGCCTTGGTTGTGATGAACAGTTAGTTACTAGAAAGAGTTGAAGAACTTCAGCATTATATCTCTCAATACTCAGTTGCTGCAGGTTAACAATAAAAGCAGGTATAGTAGTAAATGAAGCTGAATAAATAAAAAAAAAGACTAAGGTAATTAGCTTGATTATCTTTGGGGAATGATTCCATTCATCAGGTGATGATGGAATAAAATTAAGCTTCCATGTCATAAAATTAAGCTTTTACTATTTTCTGTGCTCTTTTTACATTTTCAGTTTTAAAGCCTTTTTGTCCTTTTACTTTTCCTCACCTTGAGTAAACAGGCACCAAAATGGAAATAATCTTTGATGCATACATAAAAAAATCTCACTTTGGTAAGATCTTTGCTCATATCTAGATTCTAGGTTGGAATAAAGTTCCTGAAAACAGTCCCTCTAGTAGCTATTTTTTTTTTAGTAGATAGAAGACACTCATATCAAAAGCCACATTTTATAAAGAATCCATTTAGTTTGTGGCCCTTGTAGGAGGGAGAATTTTCTTTTTTATCTTATACAAACTTGAGAGTTGATCATTTCACTGAATGTTGTTTCTCCCAGACCCTATGTTCAAGTCTGATTTTTTTCCTGCTCAATTCCAGTGTAATAAATATTCTGCATATAAGAATTTTCACATTTGTTTCATTACCTATTATACAAACTTAGCATTTGGGCCACATTGTTGCAGTGGTTCTTGCCCTAATTGAATATATATTGAGTATACACATACGTACACATATACATATCACTTTCTGGTGTTAGTCAATCTCTCACGGGCCCTATTTGCTAGAAGAAATAAAATGAGGAGTGAGCATGAGTGAGGTGTAATACAAATGGAAAAACTTTACGTAAGTGTAAGCAGTGATATTTATAAACAATATTTCATACTTTTCTTTCTGCACCTTTGGTTTGAGAGAAAATCCAGGAATTGTGTTTCTGACTATTGTGTGCACAGTTAATGCTGAGCCATTGAATTTCCTATGGGCCTTTGGTCTTACCAGTCTTAATATCAGTTGCATCAGCTCTTTGTAATCTTGCAAAGCTTTTACCGATGCTTTAATCTTTGAGCAGAGGACTAGAAGACTAGTGGCAGATGTCTTACTATGTGGGGACAATAACTTGCAACACTATCAGTGGGACACCCAGTAAAAACCAAACACCACAACCTCCCACTGGACCCTTTCTCCCTTGTGACTGTGGTGCATGATGATAAATTGTTCTTTGGTGTTAGGAACACAGCCATTTTATCATTTTGATTTTTTTTTCATTTTTAAAAGTTCAAAATGAATAGTGCAGATTTTCTTTAATACTTTTTTTTTTTTGCTAAGGCATATTTTTGGTGGGGAGTGAGCAGGGTTTATGTTGGTCGGTGACATGCAGTACTTTGAATTTAGAATGATAATTATGTAGCCCTTTTACTTGGAGTAGTCCTTTCCAATTGTTGGTTGCACAGGAAACTTGACTGAATATTAAAATTTAGAAATAATAGAAATGGGATTGTTTTAGAGGAGTTAGATTTTCTTTAGATGAATTCTGCTTTATAACAGGATTCAGTAGAGTCTTTCAGCTAGTGAGGTTTCAAGAAACATTAAATATTCTTGAATTTAAAATGGTTTGCCAGCAATTTGATTTTAGAAGACTTTTTTTCAGGACCACATGCATATTGTAAAAATTTATCTATTCTTACAGTGAAAGACATCTGTTTTTGGTCTTTATTTATTTTCTTTCTGCTCTTATTCCCCAGGACCTATTCTTTCCCACTCTTTGCCTACCAAACTATAACAAATAAACTATAACTTCAAAACTAAAATACACTAGTCTTTAGCCTACTACTTAGAGATTCATCTTAGTGGATAATACCATACTATTATAGAGCATGAGATTTAGAGAGTGTTATAAGAAAATATGGACACATAAATTTTCTGAGAAATGAGTCATGAGGCAGTTTCTTCATTGTGTTAACGTCATAGTGTGCACTTACACGAGCCTAGATGGTATAGCCTGCTCTACACCTAGGCTATATTATGGTGTAGGCTATTGCCTCTGGGCTACAAACCTGTACAGCATGTTACTGTATTGAATACTGTAGGCAATTGTAGCACAACTGTAAGCATTTATATATCTAAACATAGGTACAGTAAAAATATGGTGTAAAAGAGAAAAAAATGGTACCCCATATAGAGTACTTACCATGAATGGAGCTTGCAGGATGGAAGGTTACTCCGTCAGTGAGTGAGTGGTAAATGAATGTGAAAGTCTGGGATATTAACGTACACCACTGTAGACTTTATAAACACAATATACCTAGGTGACACTAAATTTATTTTAAAAATTTCTTCAATAATACATTACTGTAAATTTTTTACTTTATACACTTTTAAATTTCTTAAAACTTTTTCATTTTTTGTAATAACATCTTAAAACATGAATGCATTGTACATTTGTATACAAATATTTTCATTATATCTTTATTCTATATGCCTTTTTCTGTTAAAATTTTTTTTGTTAACTTTTAAGCTTTTTTGTTAACTAAGACACAAACACACACAATAACTTAGGCCTACACAGGGCCAATATGACTGTCTTCCACTTCTATAGCTTGTCCCACCGGAAGGTCTTCAGGGGCAATAACACACGAAGCCGTCATCTCCTGTGATAACAATGCCTTCTTCTGGAATACTTCCTGAAGGATGTGCTTGAGGCTGTTTTATGCTAACTTTTAGAAATCTTAAAAAGTAGTACTCTAAAATAACAATAAAAAATATAGAGTAGTAAATACATAAAGCAGTAACATCCTTTATTATGTTTGTTCAGTATTATGTGCTGTATGTGCTAGACTTTTATACAACTGGCAGCACAGAAGGGAAGGTTCATTTATGCCAGCATCACTACAAACACATGAATGTTGTGTCATACTACAAAGCTATGATGGCTACGATGTCACTAGGTGATAGGAATTTTTCAGCTCCATTATAATCTTATGAAAGGAATTTTTCAGCTCCATTATAATCTTATGAAAGGAATTTTTCAGCTCCATTATAATCTTATGAAACCACTGTCATATAGTGGTCTGCCCTTAGCTAAAATGTCATTAAACAGTACATGACTGTAAATGAGGAATTATGTTTTCACTGTTTTTCACTCTTGTAGCATCCTGAGTTTTTCTTCACAGAACATACATCATGGCATAACCCAGTAGTTACCATGTATTTAGTGTGAGTCTCCCTGATAAACTTGTAAGTTACATAAGATCAGGAGATATATCCAGTTTGTTTCCCATTGTAAGCAGTGCTTAGTCAGAAGCTGGCTTAGAGCAGGTGCTTAGCAACTGTTTGTTAAGGGAAGGATGGAAATGTATTTAAAGAAGTGTGTAAGTCAAGTTGAAAAGTATATGCCAAAGATTTATATAGTATACATGGATAGCGTGGTGGAAGACTGAGTATCAGGGAAAGATGGCAAGTGAAGGTAATTTCAGTTGGCGCATGATGACGCTGTCAACATTTCTTTTGTCTTTATCTGGTGGCCACTTTGAATACTAAAACTGAAGTCTTATTTCATAGATTTTTAAATTCTAAGTATTTTTAGTATGACCTTTAGAACCTTTTTTTCAGAACCTTCCCAAGTTAACCATAATTATTTTGATCATAGCAGTGAATCAAGGTCAAAACAGATTTGCCGTTTTTTTTTGAGGGTGAGTCAACATTGCTCTTCACCAAACCTATTTTGAAATGGTGTATGTTAGAGCAGAATGATCTTTATTTCAGTGATGTTTCCCTTGTGTTATTTTCTGGTTTCCCACTCATGAAAAAATTTCATAATTCTATATTTTTCTTTGTGTTCATTATTGGAATTTGCTATGGTAATGCATTACATTTACATAGTGCAGGACCAAAGGACTGAAGATCCATCCTTTGATTTTTTTTTTTTAAGTGTGTGTGTATGGTTGACTGTTGTATATACAATCATGAAGTTATTTGAGGTATCTGATGATGTTGTGAAGGTCTTCTGATTCTACGTTCTATGAAATTTCTATTATACCCTTGGAAACGAGGTACCTGGTTGATGGGGGAGAGGTAGGGTGGTAGGGTAGGGAGTCTACCAGATGTGTCTGTTATGCCAAGAGATTATGCTTGAACTGTCTCAGATGGTCATGTTGTCTGGTGTGGGAAGAAAGAGGAGACCATGGTATATGTATATGTGTCTTTCACTTGTTTTTAGTAGACATCATGTCATATATGGTCTTGGTACATGATTGTTGCCTGAGACCTATTGGTTGAATTGACTTGGCTGGAGCTGTCAGGGATAATCACAGGCTGGAGCTCTCAGGGATAATCACAGTCAGCAACAAAAAGTGTTATTATGAAAAACAGGTAAGCCAGACTGCAGTTGCATCTGGGGATAGAGGAATAATCTGGGCATAGTTGTAGTAGACTATTCCTAGAAAGTTGAGTAAGAAATATATAGAATTCTGCCACTGTTTAAAGTAGTGAAAAGACAAAAGAAGCCGTACGTTTTTTTGTTCTGAAAAGAGATATTTGAAAGTCACTTTTCTGAAATAAAAGGGTATGTTAGAGGAAGAGAAACGAAGGCATCTGATTAAAATCACAGCGCAGAATCTTGAAGTGAGAAAGAGGTTTAAACTCAGTTTGAGGTGAAGTATGGAAAAATAGTCATTTGCAAGGATGAAGGAGTAGAATCCTAAATGTCACTGAAAGGTTGGTGTTGTAGAGGATGTGATTTTCTTTTCTGACTTAAGTGAAACTGCTAGTGCATATTTATTGAGCACTATGTGTCAATACTTAACATTTGCTATCTCGCTTAATCCTTGCTATAGCGTCATGAGCTAAACTGCACTATGATCATCTCCATTTTTCTGATGAAAAACCTGAGGTTCAGTAACCTACCCAGTGACACACAGTTTGTAAATAGCAACCAGGCACTCTGACCACTGCCAAGGTGGGCACAATGAGCTTCTGGAGGAAGAATGTGGAAGTGCTCAATAGAAAGACTACTTTTTCCCCGACTGACTTTTTATTCCCTCCAAAGAACACGCCAAAATCATTTGTAGTGAGAGGCAGTGAAGAGAGTACCAGCATTTTTAGAAGAAATACCACCAGTATGATGGCATAAACATTTCATTTTGATTAGATAAACTAATTCTAAGTCCTTGGAAATTTGTGCTAGATTAAGGAAAAATTAAATGTCTAATCGTGAAGATAGGCATATGGGGTCAGATGAGTACAGAGTTGCTAAGGGAACAGGTTAAAAAAGTGAGTGGCATGCTGAGCTCTACCCAGAAATTCAGTTCAATGCTAAAGCTGGATGAAAAAAAAAATTCTAGTGGAATAGCATGAAAGTAACAAGCATGCTTTTTTGGTTCGTTTTGCTTTTTTTAAAAAAATTACACTGATTCTGAGGGAATATTTGTGGAAACCAGAAAGGTGACCTAGAGATTAATATGAAAAGATAAAGACTTTTTTTAGATTACTAGGTAAGTAATTGCAGGAAATATGGGGTACACTTAAAAGTAGTGACTAGGTAAAGCACCATATTTAAATTTTATTCTTTAGGGGATAACAAAATCCTATTTTCATAAGAAACATGTGCCCTTTACCGATGAGAATACATTTCTTGCATAATAACAGTAACACTTACCTGACAATTGACATTTGAGTAGTTTCCTCCTGTCACTAGTTTCTAAATGTCTAAATACCTTATTTCGTTTTACCCATGGACAACAGGCATGATGAGATAGGCAGGAGAATGCTTATTTTGCTGTCTTAATGTATTTCCTAAGGAACAGAGTTTTTTTTTAAGGAATATGTTTTATGATCATTGAAAGCAAATATTAACATATTTATAATATATGAAACGTTCAAGAAGATTTTATTTTCTGACTATAAGAAAACTACTCATTTTACAATATTTGGAAAATAAGGGAAAGAAAAGCTGGAGAAAAATGTACCACAGACTGTCCTACTGGTCAGAAATATTTTTTTTGTGTTGTTTGTTTGTTTGTTTTTTTTGAGACGGAGTCTCGCTGTGTCGCCCAGGCTGGAGTGCAGTGAGCGATATCGGCTCACTGCAAGCTCCGCCTCCTGGGTTCACGCCATTCTCCCTCCTCCGCCTCTAGAGCAGCTGGGACTACAGGCACCCACCACCACGCCTAGCTAATTTTGTTTTTGTATTTTTAGTAGAGAAGGGTTTCACCATGTTAGCCAGCCATCCCTGACCTCGTGATCTACCCGTTTTTTTTTTTTTTTTGGCAATTATTTGGGTTTTTCTTTTTCTTTCTTTTTATTTTATTTTACTTTAAGTTCTGGGATACATGTGCAGAACATGCAGGTTTATTACATGGATATACATGTACCATGGTGGTTTGCTGCACCTATCAACCCCTCATTTAGGTTTTAAGCCCCGCATGCATTAGGTATTTGTCCTAAAGCTCTCCCTCCCCTGTCCCCGCGCACCCCGACAGGCCCCAGTGTGTGATGTTCCCCTCCCTGTCTCCATGTGTTCTCATTGTTCAACTCCCGCTTAAGAGTGAGAACATGTGGTGTTCGGTTTTCTGTTCCCGTTAGTTTGCTGAGAATGATGGTTTCCAGCTTCTTTCATGTCCCTGCAAAGAACATAAACTCATTCATTTTTATGGCTGCATAGTATTCCATGGTGCATATATACCACATTTTCTTTATCTAGTCTATCATTGATGGGCATTTGGTTTGGTTCCAAGTCTTTGCTATTGTAAATAGTGCTGCAGTAAACATACGTGTACATGTGTCTTTATAGTAGAATAATTTATAATCCTTTGGGTATATACCCAGTAATGGGATTGCTGGGTCAAATGGTATTTCTGGTTCTAGATCCTTGAGGAATCACCACATTGTCTTCCACAATGGTTGAACTAATTTACACTCCCACCAACTGTAAAAGCGTTCCTATTTCTCCACAACCTCTCCAGCATCCATCTGTTGTTTCCTGACTTTTTAATGATCGCCATTCTAACTGGTGTGAGATGGTATCTTGTGGTTTTGATTTGCATTTCTCTAATCACCAGTGATAATGAGCTTTTTTTCTTATGTTTGTTGGCTGCATAAATGTCTTCTTTTGACAAGTGTCTGTTCACATCCTTTACCCACTTTTTGATGTTTGTTTTCTTCTTGTAAATTTAAGTTCCTTGTAGATTCTGGATATTAGACTTTTGTCAGATGGGTAGATTGCAAAAATTTTCTCCCATTCTTGGGTTGCGTGTTCACCCTGATGTATGTTAATATTTTGATATGTTCTCTTCTTATTCTTTGAAAAAAATTTCAAAACGTAGTGGGAACATATTATGTATACAGGGTTTCTTCACTCAATATGCTAGCATAATATTTTCACGTGTCATTAAATACTCTTCAAAAACAGTTTTAGTTGCTGTACAGCATTCTATTTTATAAATCACATAATTCTATCTGTTTTTTAAATGTAAACCTTAGGATTGCTTCGAATTTCTTACTATGATGTACATGAAATTTTTTTTTTTTTGAGTGGGAGTTTTGTTGTCCAGGCTGGAGTACAGTGGTGCGATCTTGGCTCACTGCAACATCTGCCTCCTGGGTTCAGGCGATTCTCTTGTCTCAGCCTCCCAAGTAGCTGGGATTACAGACATGAACTACCACACTTGGCTAATTTTTGTATTTTTAATAGAGACGAGTTTTCACCATGTTGGCCAGGCTGGTCTCGAACTCCTGACCTCAGGTGATCCACCCGCCTTGGCCTCCTAAAGTGCTGGGATTACAGGCCTGAGCCACCACGCCCGGCCATGAAATTTTTTTAACTTTTTGCTCAGGATTACTCTGGCTATAAGGGATCTTCTGTGGCTCCATAGAAATTTTAGCATTTTAAAAAATATTTCTATGAAGAATGTCATTGGCATTTTGAGAGATTGCTGTGAATCTATAGATTGCTTTGGGTAGTATAAAATTATTTCTTAAGTATGGATCCTGAGAAGTAAAATTTCTAGAAAGTTTTAATATTTTTCATAAACTTTTTGAAGTTTTACATAACAAGCAGAAAGATGCACCAATCGTAAGGGCACAGTTCAGTGACATTTGAAAAAAAATGAATATATGAACCTCCCAGAAACCCTTTCCCAGTCATAACTCCTACTCTTCCCCAAAGGTAACCAATAAACTACTAACATAGATGAATTTTGCCTGTGTTTGAATTTTATATAAATTGAATAATATTGTATATACATATTTGTGTCTGTCTTTTGTTCAATGTTGTATTTGTGAGATTCATCCATGTGTTGCGTTATAGTAGTTTTGCCCATTTTCATGGCTGTGTAGTATTTGATTATATGAATATAATGACATTGATTTATCAGTTCTATTTATGGACATTTTTGCTGTTCTAATATTTCAAATAATGCTTCTAGGAATATACTTGTATTTGACTTTTCGTGTACAAATCTAAGTATTTCTGTTCATTACTCAGGAGTGGGATTACTGGGTAACAGCAGGCATAACTACAAATTTACCGTAGACAGTATACTGTGATCTAGTTACCCATTTCCACTCCCAATGAATGAAAGTTTCATTTGCACCACATCCTGGTCAGTATTTGGTATATTATATTTTTATATATATATATATATATTTTTTTTTCAACATTAGTCATTCTGTTGGATTTTTATTTTATTGTGATTGTTATTTGCATCTCCCTGATGAGTCGTGAGGAAGAACGTGTTTACATATGTTGTGGATTTTGTTTTGTGTTGTTTTGGCCGTTTGGATATGTTTGTGAAGTTTTTGTTCAAATCCTTTGCCTGTCTTTCAGCCTGGGTTGTTTATCTTTTTCTTATAAATTTGTTGGCATTTAAATATATATATTCAAAGGATGAGTCCTTTGTCATTAGTGATTGCAAATGTCTTCTGCCTTTTGGCTTGCCTTTCTGTTCTTATAATTTCACCTTTTGGTGAATTTATCACTCTTTATAGCCAGTGCTTTTGACATCCTGTTTGTGCCTTAAAAATCTATTTGATTTGGAAACTTAATAAATATTAAGAAACTTAAACTTGAGCTAATTATAGGCTGATCTTTGGTTGTTATGAGGGCTATTCAATTTTTTTCTTCATGCCTATTCCAAGAGTGACATCTTTCAGATGTTGTTTCCCCCAACCTTTCCATGAACCCAGAACGCCAGCTTCCAGCCCACTGAGACTGTGCTCTGCTTAGCTTCCTAGCATTTCAGCTGCCTCTTTTACCAGACTTTCAAGCTTTTCAGCAGCTTTTAATCCTTTCAGCTGCCACTTTGCAGGCTCTCGGTTTCTCAGCTGCCTTGAGAAAACATCTGAGCTAGCATTTCAGAATTAGCTCATGCCTTCAGGTGAAAAATAACCCGAATTGCAGAGCGCCTCACTTTTCTATACTTCATTTCTCTCAGATAGTAGCCTGTCAGGTTCTCCCTGCTTTGGTGGCTCTCAGATGTCTTCAGAGAGATTTAAAAATGTTATCCAGCTTTTTTGGTTGTTTTTGGTGGGAGTGTTGGTCTGTTACAGGCTTGACTTTATTTGCTAGAAGCGGAAGTCTCTAGCAATGTTTTTAAGGCTGTTGAAATAGCTTCCTGAATTGCTATAAGCTTACATTCCCATTGGTGGAGTATCAACTTGCTAGAATTATTTTCATCTTGTTTAAACGTTTGAAAAGCTAGGCACAAAATTAACATTCCATTATGTTTGAATTCTCATTTTTACTTGAGTGAGACTGAACACTGTTTCAAACAATGGTTGTTTTTTTGCGTCTTCTATTTATGATTTACTTGCTAATATACATTATTATTCATTGATTTTTAAGAATTTTTAATGTGTAATATTGCCTGTATTAACAAATAAAAATCCATGCATTTGAAGATATTATATTAATAGACCAGAATAATTAGTTTTTTCATTAATCTTTATAATGTTTTAATATTTTTGAAGGCAAGGGTTGTGTCCCCTTTTCTTTTGTATTCTGTCTTGGTATCTGGTATGTGGTACAGGTCACATTAACATGAAGCGGATTGCATTTCAAAAATAATGTAGAGAGAAGAGCAGGAAACCCTTGAGGAATGTTTTCTTATGTTACGCTGTGTTCAGTGATTTATCTGTATGAAAGTTTGTCTAGTTATTGATTTATATAATTTCATTTAGGAGCATCGCCTCAAGTCTAAGTTCATGAGGCATCTCATTTTTTAGCTCTGTTGATGTATATGATATACAAAAAATTGTACACATTTAACATATACATCCTGAAGAGTTTGGACATACGTGTACACCTGCGATATCTTCACCACAGCCAAGGCACTGAACATATTCATCACCTCCAAAATTTTCCTCATGTTGTTTTGTATGTGTGTGTTCTTGTAAGAACACAATATCAGATCTGTCCTCTTAATGTATATTAAAGTACACAATACTCTGTTGTTAATATAGGTACTGTGTTGTACAGAAGATTATTAGAACTTATTCATCCTGCATAAAAAACTTTATAACCATTGAAGAACACTTCCCCATTTCTCCCTCTCCCCAGTCCCTGGCAACTACCATTCTGTTCTCTGCTTCTATGAGTTTGGCTATTTTAGATACCTCCTATAAGTAGAATCAGAGCCATTCCAATTTTGAGTTATCTTCTTTCCCACATCCATGCAAATCATTAACTTAAGATCAAATTCTCCTTTGTGATATATCGGAAAGTACCTGTTTTATAAATCGCCACAAATTTAAAAGGGGAATTATATGTCTTGGCTTCCTCACATGAAGTTAAATTATCTTGCTCCTGGAAGCATTCATATAAATGGTGAGTGTCAGCCTTACCAGTTGCATTTGGAAGGCGTTGAAGTGTTAGACCACTTTAAACTGATTTCAGAGTTCTAAAGTATGCACATAAAAATTTAGAAAATCTAAAACATTCTTCATTCCCATAGTTTATCCAAGTCTTAAGTGTTTGGATTTCAAGAAATCATCCAAACAGTTTAATTTTTAGTCAGCAGTATGAAAATTGTGTCTGGGGTTAAGGGATAATGGAATTTTCCTTATCCACATTTTGGCTGTATTAGTTGTGAAAGTATGATATAACTCACAGAAATGTCCTTGTTTTAGTCACTGCCCTACATTTTTTTTTGGTCATTTTGTAAAACACATTATTTGCTCTCATGCTGCCTCAGGCCCTCAGGGAATGGTGTTCTGCAGAAAACTTGAAGCCTTTAGGGAAGGCTAGTCTAAAAAACCCTCAAGGTATTAGACCAGGGATGAGGGACAGCATTTTTAACATTGCAAATTACTATATTAAGTGGAATAAAAGTATCGTTCTCTTTCGTAGGTTATGTGAGAAGCAGCAAAACATTTTGGAAAGAGCAGAAACTTTGGAGCTGGGCGCCCTGGGTTCTCATCCCGGTTCTCCCACCAGCTGTGTGATTGGCAGCACATTGCCCTCTGAGCCTTGGTTTAATTCTCTTGAAAATGGGGAACATAACTTCTGTCTTTGGGGTGATTTGTCAGGGTTAGCAATAATATATGTTAAGGTCTGGTACATGGTAGACATTTAAGAATTGGTAGCTATAATAATTGCACATCTGAAATTTTTTTTCTTTTTCTGGGATAAGACTTTTTTTCCGCCCCTAATGTAATGATGGCTCAAAGACGAGAGGCAATTTTACCTGAGTTCCAATCCTCGCTCTACTGTTTACCAGCTGTGTGACCTTGGGCAAGTTATGTAGTTTCCTTGTGGCTCAGCTTCCTCATCTATAATTTACATTTCCTCCTTTGCTTGAAAACTTACTAAGGTTTTATACGTATATAATATTGTATGTATTAGATATAAAGTTGGAGATTGAACAAGTGTATGGGTTATTTTCTGAGTACCACTAAATGTCATTTACAAAAAATATTTTTTCTTTTGCTTTGAAGTAACAATACTACAATTGTTTTCTTTTTTGTTGCATTTTTATAGTAATTTTTTTATATCCTACATTTCAAATATACCACTTTTTACATAAGGTTTTGTTTTACTCCAGTTTAGTATCAGGTAGTCTTATGCAGATGTTCATATGATGCCATCTTTATGGCTCACCCTTATGTTAATAAACCATAGTAATTCCTCAGAGACAGAGAATATATAATCATAGCCACTGCTCAGAGATAAAGATCAAATAATAGAAGACATCTCAAAAGTAAAACAAACTTGTAGGGGAGACTAAAGACTATGTAGGGGACTTCAACACCCCATTCTCAGCGTTAGATCATCTAGACAGAAAATTAACAAAGAAACCTTGGATTGGACCTAACAGACATTTTCAGGGTTTTTCACCCAACAGCTACAGAATACACATTCTTCTCATCAGCACATGGAACATTTTTCTAGGATAAACCATGTGTTGGGATGCAAAACAAATCTCAACAGAATTGAAAGCATATCAAGTATCTTTGCAGATGACAGTGGAATAAAAGTAGAAATCAATAACAAGAGGAACTTTGGAAACTTTACAAATATATGGAAATTAAACATGCTCCTGAATGACCTCTGGGTCAGTATGGAGTTTTCTCTAAAAACAAAGAGGAGAACTACCATACAATCCAGCAATTTCAGTGCTGGGTATATATTCAAAGCAAAAGGAATTTGTATATCCAAGGATACCTGTGGTCGCATGTTTATAATAGCAGTATTCACAATAGCAAAGATGTGGAATCAACCTAAATGTCCATCAACAGACAAAGGGATAAAGAACATGTATATGTACACAGTAGAGTGCTATTTAGCCATAAAAAATGAAAGCATGTTATTTGCAGCAATATGGATGGAACTGGAGGTCATTATGGTAAGTTAAATAGGCTAGGAACAGAAAGACAAGTACCACGTCTTATTCATGTGGGAGCTGTAAAAGCTATGTCATGGAGGTAGAGAATAGAATGATAGATACCAGGAGCTAGGAAGATACCAGAAGAGGAAGAGGGGATGAAGAGAGGTTGTTTAATGGATACAAACATACAGTTAGATAGAAGGTAGAAGTTCTAATGTTCAGTAGCAGAGTAGGGTGACTATAGTTCGCAACAATGTTCTTTATATTTCATACTAATTAGAAGAGAGAACTTGAAATGTTCCCAACACATAGAAATGTTAAATACTCTAGATGATGGATACTCCAGGTACCCCGACTTGATTATTACACATTCTATACATGTAACAAATGCTCACATGTACCCCATGAATAGGCAAAATATTATGCATCAATAAAATAAAAAAATAAAAAGAAATAGAAGTAGGAGACAAAGGGAATATGAACAAAACCTATCACCGATAGGACTTATCACTTTTGCTTTTTGCGTTTCTAAAAGGTTAATCTATTAGCCACTTAAAAATACATTTTTAAAGTTTTCAATTATAATTAATTTGCACTTCTATTAAATGCTGACCTTTCCTGCCACTTGAGTTTCAGTTTTAATTGTCATCAGAAGTCATTTAGCATATTCTCTGAAACAGAGCCCTTCCTGACATTTAGTTTAATTTCTTTTTAGTATTTATGGGGAAAAGTAACAGGAAGGCAAATAAATCCTTGTGCTTAATAATCTCATTTTTTAAATGTCTGTGGAAAAACTAAGTGTTCCTTTGAACATTAGTGAGAAAATTCTTTTTTTGTGGTGAATATTGTGGTTAGAATTAGAAAGATGTTAGGAATGGAACATCATTATAAATAGAACACTACTTGTGGTTCATACTTAAAATGTACACACAGCATTTTTTCCTTTAGCTTTATTGCATATAGGTTTTAGGTTAGATATGCCTTGCGAATAAGGTAATTTTGATGCCATGATGATGTGCCCTATATAAAAAATAACTTTAAATAAGCTCTTCCCTACCCTGTCTCACTCTATGTGATTATTGTATATTCCTTTTTGGTTTGTTTTCAAAGCTTCCTTTGACTCTACTTACAGATAAACCAGAGAATAACAGAATTAACGACAAAAAAAATAGACATTGTTATAGTGATCTAAATTTATAGAGTATTCATTTTAATTGCAAAGTAGGTTGCCCAATGAAGGTGATTGCCTTTTTTTTTTTTTTAAATGAAATAAAGTTCTGAAGTGAAATGGTTGGTTCTTTATTTCTGGTTCCACCTTTTTCAAAACAGAACTCAGGAGTATACTTCCATCCTGGTGTGTCCTTCGACTACCATTCCCCCAGTTTTAATTAGAATCTCTGGATATGTAGCAAGGGCCTAATATAGGAAGGAATATAAATTTATATGTGATACATTTTTTTCTTTCCTCTCTTAGTTTGCAATTTTATTTCTTTCTTAGACGAGAGGAAAGATAGGAATGAAGGGAGGACCAAGTGAAATTCTTGTTGGCTAAGAGTGTGGCAAATAACAGAAGAACATGATGTGACATCTTTTCTCTTCAAGCACAGCCTCTGGCCCAGAATGAGAGAGAGATGCTCCGTAATGTCACAAGAGCTCTCCTTTCTCTTAGGCAATTGTTCTTTCTTTTAGACTTTCATTTTGTTCAAGACAAAAGCAGACACTCTTGAGTAATGCCAGTATTTCAGATTCCTACCTGTTTTATTCTGCTGTCAGTAAGGAGTTGGCTGGAGTGCGTGGGTTATTCCCAGCAGCCAGTTTCTGTTTACCCATTAGGGGATAGAATAGTTTTAGAACAGCAATTTTTTCATAGTGGTGCCACTCGATTCTTCCCAGCATCCTGGGATCGGTGGAATCAAGGCCAACCTTTAGAGCATATGCAATGAGTATGGCATTTTAGAGGATTGGATTGGGACCGGGGCTGGTGGGAGGTCTCTGCTGGGAGCCCTGGGAAGCTTAAGCCCAGGTCATGCAGAATCTGCAGACTGTGGTTTGCTTCTTACCCTCTTTTCCATAGAGAGTGGCATAAATGGTTATTGTTATCTTAAGCAACTCTAGGATACACAGCTTTGTGTTAGGTCAGATATGTTACAAATAAGATAGGTTGCAGCTTGCATCCTCAAGGAATTTTATACAGGAAACAGGAAGAAAAGTGTGACAGAATAGTACAAGATCAATATTGATTTAATGTGAAAAAAATTATACAAAACTGTAAGTGTATGGGGAAAATAATATTTTACTCCCTTAATTTCATACCAGAAAAGAAATCCCTTTTGTCCGTTTGGTCTGTGTTTGTCTACATACATACATAACAGTGGGACTATGTTGTATGTCATTCTGCATGTTAATTTTTTTTTCTTTTAGTATATGATGAACATTCTCTGATATCACTATTCTACATTGACCTATTGTTTGTGATAGCTGCATGGTATTCCTAGTATGTACGTACCATACTTTATTTAACTGTTGTTTTCTTTTTTTTTTTTTTTTTTCTGAGACGGAGTCTCACGCTGTCGCCTGCGCTGGAGTGCAATGGCGCGATCTCAGCTCACTGCAACCTCTGCCTCCTGGATTCAAGCGATTCTTGTGCCTCAGCCACTGAGTAGCTGGGATTAAAGGCACATGCCACCACACTCAGCTAATTTTTGTATTTTTAATAGAGACAGAGTTTCACCATGTTGGCCAGACTGGTCTCGAGCTCTTAACCTCAAGCTATCCACCTGCCTCAGCCTTCCAAACTGCTGGGATTACAGGTGTGAGCCACTGTGCCCCAGCTTATTTAACTGTTATCTTATTGATGAGTATTAAAAAGATGTTGAGTTTTTCACTGTGAAGTAATGCTGCAATGAACATTCTTATCTGCATGTTTATGCTAGTGTTTTTATCATGTAGAATTCTAGACAATATTTAAATTGTTTAATATTAAGAAATACTGCCTACTCTTACTCCCAAAATGTTGTACCAGTTCATACTCCCACCAATAGGCTATAATAGAGATATTGATTGCGTAACATAGTCGAAGTCTGTAGAAGATTATGGTTATAATATGTTATAATTTGATAGCACTTTGTGGTTTATAATTCACTTTCATCTACCTTATTTAATTCACCAACCTATGGTGTGGTTTTATATCTGCATCTTTGAGATAAGGATATTTGAGAGTCAGGAAAATTCACTGACTTGCCTGAACATCTTAGTTAATAAATGGAAGGGCCAAGACTATTACCCAGATATTTTTTCTCTACTTTTGACATCCTTATAGTAAGATAATTTAGGAAAAGCTTGAAGTTGGCCATATTTAGATGACATTTTCTTAGCATTTGTGAAAGTTTATAGGTTTTATGTAGTACTGGGTTACTATGGATTTGAAGGAAGAGAAAAATACAGAAAATGATTCAGATCAAATTGCATATAAAGAGAACATATTTATTGAACCATGAAAGAATTTTTTGGTTATATATACACATGATATCTATCTGTAGATATACATACATGCCTATATCTATATCTAATCTGTATATCTTTATATCTCTATCTAGGCAGCCCAGTGAATTTTAACATCAAGGCAGAATTTTGTATAATGAGTTTCTTTCTGAGTTGTAATGTGGTGCTCCTATCTCTTTTGCGAGATTTGTAGTCTGAGTCATGGTGGAGATAACAGGCAGTTAGACACATTAGTTAACATGCACTCTGAATACAGGGTCATTTGAAGGCCTAACTGGTGAGGCAAAGATAGCAGGATTCTCCTAGAGGGGTTAGAGATGGAAGTTGTAGAAGAGAGGCTATGATTCTAATGGGCTGGTAAAGCCAGTGTACTCCAGCTTGTATGTGGATCCAAGGATGGTCTTTTATTGGAGATTAGAAAGGGAGGTTGGTTTTGAAAATTTTCAGTGTAGAGATACAGTCAAAATAATATAAAGGAAGAGAAAAAGGAAAGGAGCAGAAAGGAAACAGAATAAAACCATCTTGAAGAATTAGAGATGGCAGGATGAGATAAAGAAAGAAGCTGGCCCTGTTTAGTTGACTGGAGTTCAGTGTAGATGTCCCACTTTTTTGCTCCTTTTCTCTGCAGTCCCAGTTTTGATGAGGACTGCTTTGCAGAGTTTTATGGAAGCCCCAGCACTTCAGCCTGTGAAACTCTTCTGAAAAACAGCCAGCATTTATATTACTGCAGCATCAGAGAATCCTTTTGGGCACTGAAAGAATTGGCCTGAAGAAATCTTTCCTTTTACTTACTAAATATTCACTTCTATTGGGATTGTAGAATTTTCACTTCATTTCATGTGAAATTGTGATTAAAAGGTGGTCACTCCAGTTTTAGCAACCCCATGGGAAAACTAATCTCGTTACTTTGGAGCTTTATTGTATTTTTACCAGATATTTGTACCATCTGCATTGGGAAACACTGAGCAAATTCAGCACTGTTAAGATTCTTTTTACTGAGTCTCATTTTTTGAAAGAAAAAAAGTATTTGTATTTTTCATGCATATTTAGATTCCATATGTCATATATTTTTGGCAGACCTAGACTTCTGTAATCACAGCATAGAGCCCTACATTTACATGAATATTCTGGTAAAAAATATAGATATAATCCTGATTCATTTCCACATCATTTCTAAATTTATTGTAATTGCTTTTTAAATTTAGCAGTATGTTTTTGAAAACATACAAGTGATATGTAACAGAAAACAAAGTATTATGTTTTTCTTGTACTGGTGGCATTTCTGTATGTTGTATTCTCTGTTTTACAGCGTAGCATAGTGGCTAAGAACAGACTTCCTGGGTTTAACTCCCAGCTTTGCCAATTATCAGTCATGTGACCTTGGACATGTTACTTGACCATTCTGTGCAATCGTTCCATCATCCTTAAAATGGATATTATGGCAGTAGTAATGTCATAGTTGCCGTGGAATTTTTAAAGCTAACATATTCAAAGAGCTTAAGACAGTTCTTTGATATTATACTTCCTAACAAAACTCAGGAGATAAAAGGTTATTCTTAAGAATGCAGATTGCCCCTTTGAATACTGAATATCTTGATATGTCTATTCCTTTATGCTTCTGGATACTTAAAAAAAAATTTTAAGAGTTTTGTTTTTGAGTTCCTACTGTTTTTATTTGAAATGTGTAACCACAGTGGAGGTGATTATTAGCTTTCTGATTACTTTTCTCTGATATGTGTAGGATATTGTGTGAAAGGAAGGAGGCACAGGATACTAAACATATTGATATTATGCTTGATGGCCTAATTTGGTAAAATTATCCAGCATATGGATATATTCTAATAAAAACAGTCACCAATCATGGAAGTAGTCCATGTCACCAAGTAGCTGGCTAGTGTCTCCAGGAGATTATATCATTTTCAGTAAGTTTAGTTTTGGTCCCTGTGTTGCCATGGTGAGTATCCAGTGGCTATAGCCAGATTGATCTGGGTGAGTGGAAGTCCATGTTGCTGAGCACATGTATAATCTCTGTCTCTTCTGCCATGGCTATGTTGTTCATGAATCCTTTAGGGAAGGACAGGAGTGACTAGAGAGAGAGGTTGATTGATCTCAATAGAATAGGTCATCTTGTCTGCCTGATTATCAAGCTCTTCTTTTGAAAGTTGCTATTTGGTGAGCATTTACATGACTAGCCAGTCAAACCATTAGCTACTGTCTATGTATGAATGTAGTTTTTCATCTCTGACATGAATTCGTCAAAATGAACAATGAAGTATACTATTCAAAATGTTGCCCACTGGGAGGTTTTCTCTGCTGTGCCCTTACGGGCTTCCAAGTGGGGCTGTAATGCTACAACTCTTCACCCCTGGGTGGCACCAATTTATTGTGCAGTACCATCTGCACAATAAATCAGGCCTTAATTTTTTTCTTCTTTAGTTAACTGGTCATAAGAAACTCTTCTCAGTGAGGTCACAGGTGAAGTTTAAAGAGAGGGTCATTACAGCAAATATAGGAGCTGTGGGAATCTCAGCCACTTGCTCATGTAACTGAACTGTGCCCTGAGCACCTGCCAGGTCTGATTTCATACATATCCTTCTGTATAAGGCTAAAATGCTCCATGCAAACCCAACTGTATGGCTTCAGAAAGTCAGACAACACCAAGTTTATGTGGAGCACTCATGTTCCATAGCTTTGTTCCAAAATACTAAAGATCTGGTCTGACCTTTAAGGGGCCTGCCAAATGGTATACAGAATCCCTATGTGCCACAGACACTTAACACACCAGTAAATCTTTCAGCTCAGTGGCAGAGCAGCTTTCATAGCAGCCTGGACCTGTTGTGGAGCCTTCTCTTATTATTACTGATTAATCAAATATGGCAGCTTTTCAAGCTACTTGATAAATAGGTCAGAATAACATACCCAAATGAGGTGCATGTTGCCTGCAGAGTCCAGAAAAGCCAGCTAGATGCTGTGTCTCTGTATTAGTGGTAGGCAAGAGAGCTATCACTTTGGAAGGGATATCTTGAAATACTGCTAAGACCCCTAGAAAATTTAAAAGATGGCAGGCCTCTGAATTTTTTTAGGACTCTTTCTTCACTCTGTCGCACTTGTGTCTTACCATGCATAGGGTATTTACCACTTACTGTGTGGTCAGCATGTAATGGGCAGCATGACATTCTATTGACTAGAAGTACAACCAAGGTCCCTGTGGACTAGATTATGATAGTGTGCTGGAGACTTGACAGAGTCCTGAGGTAGGATAGTAGGGTAGGCAAATGCTTCAAGTAGTCTTTGCTAACACATATAGAGAAAACCAGAATTTGACAGATCAATAGCCGTGTACCAGATGCCAGGAAATACGTTGATTTGCTCCATCAGTAAAACCACATCTGGTACAGCATCTGCACTCTTCAAAATCCATCTGTTTTCTACAAAGCCAAAGAGGCAACTTGAATAGAGATATGGCAGAAATGATCACCTTCTTCTTGCAAGTCCTTGATGGTGACTCTAATCTTTTCAATCTCTGCAGGAATGAAATGTTGCTTTTGGTTTATTTTCATAGGTAGAAATAGATAGTTCTAAGGGTTTGCAGTTAACGTTTCCTACCATTATACCCTTGATCCACAGATTAGAGAACCAGTGAGGGAATCTGCTGAGTTTGTCTGTTCTAATTCAGCATTTCAAAACTGGTAGAATAACCATGGCATGAGTTCTGGGATGAGTGGGAGTTGTACTGAGCCCAAACTTCATTAATCATGTGATTTCCATAAACTCCTGCTCTGAATAGAATCAGTGCTGTAGAATATGATACTGACATGGTTGCGCTGTTTGTCCCCTCCAGATCTCATGTTGAGATGGAATCCCCAGTGTTGGAGGTTCGGGCCTGGTGAGAGGTATTTGAGTCATGGGGTGAATCCCTCATGAATGCCTTGATGCTGTCCTCCCAGTAGTGAGTGAGTTTTTGCTCTGAGTTCACACAAGATCTGGTTTTTTAAAAGGGTATGGCACCAACCCCTCTCGCTCTCTTGTTCCTGCTCTCACCCTTCACCTTCCACCATGATTGTAAGCCTCCTGAAACCTCTCCAGGAGCAAATGCTGGCACCATGCTTCTCATACAGCCTGCAGAATTGTGAGACAAAATAAACCTCTGTTCCTTATAAATTGCACAGCCTCATCCTTTGGGAAAAAAGAATGTATGTGTGTGTGTGTGTATGTATATTTAAATGCCAACAAATTTATAAGAAAAAGATAACCCAGCTGAAAGATGAGCAAAGGACTTGAACAAAAACTACAACAAAAAATATCCAAACAGCCAAAACAAAACAAACAAAAAAATGGAGAATAACTATGTAAGTTAATTATTAATTTTAGGATTTCTAAAAGTTAAACAAGAAAGGAAAATATTCTACTGTTGGCTTATCAGTAAATGTACTATTTACATAACTACATTAATACACTACTGTAATTCAGAAGCTTCAAATAAAGATTTTGATAGTACAAAGGGAAGAGAAATTAGTTGGAAATGCTGTGACAGCTAAATCTACATCTATACTTACAGGAAATCAGGAGTTAATATATATAAGTGATAAACCAAAAAGTAATTTCTTCATGTTATTTAGATATATAAAGAATAAATATATGAAAAAACCTTTAAAATAATTAAGAATGAGTACCTCTGAAAACAGGAATGGGGTGGTGAAGATTGGGACAGGGTTTGATGATCACCTTAAAACTTATATAATTATTTTTAAAATTATATGCATATTTCATGAATATTAAAATGAGTAAACAAAAAATTGATCCCACAAAACAGTGCAAATGAATTTAGTTATCTAAATATTTATCGGAATGTGTGCAAAGCATAGTGGTCGTAGGGAACAATGGGATTAATAAAATCAATGGCTGCCTTCTAGGAGAATATAGCCTTTTCAGAGAATGAAACAAGTACTTAAAGCACTCCAAAGATCACTTGAGCTTGGGAGGTCGAGGCTACAGTGAGTTGTGATTGTGCCACCACACTGCAGCCTGGGTGATAGAGTGAGATCCTGTCCCAAAAAAATAAAATAAAGCACTCCAGTGGCTGGTAAGACTAAGGAAAGAGGACCAAGAGAATACTACAACCTCCACTGACCATTCTAGCCACTGAAGCCCTATAAATGTGACATTCTGGCACACTCCAAATATAAAACACTCCACTTATATCATTAACCTGATAACCCGCATTGTTTCTGTAGATGCAATAAGAGAGAATCGTAAATCCAGTCACTTCTACCATACATGAGTTTTACAAGTACACATACATGTGGTGTGTTTGTATAAACATGTGTATTATGTATGCATATATCATGTGCACACATTCACACATAATTTAAAATTTTTCTCACTTGGAAGATTTGTTAAACATTTCCAACAAATGGCAAATAAAGACTAGTCTAGATTGGATTTAACATTAAGACTCCTGTGTAAATGTTACCAACCTAAGCTAATTTTCTGTTGCTCTCATGCTGTTACTGTCCTATTTCATTTAGAAATACAAATTGTAAGTATGAAACTTTTTAACCTATTCTTACATAAAATTCAAAGAAACTTCAGGTGACAATGATATTTGATGAGAAATGCTTAGGGGAAAGAATCTTTTAATGTAGTTACTGTGAGCATTCAAGAGCACTGCTTTGGTTATTATACTTCATGAGAAAAGGAAGAAGGCCAGGGAATATTTACATTCCAGTGAGCCAGGAGTGAAGTGAATGAAGACCACTGTACAGATACTGAGGCAAAGGCATTATTAAGCCTGTTCATGCTATTTTCCTTAGTATTTTAAATTGAAGTTATTTTCCTTAATGTTTAACTACAAAAATGCTTTTAATTTCTTTGTTAAACTCTTTATTTCTTAGAGAAATTGACCATTTATATTTAATAGGCACTGAAAAGTTGATTAGAATCTCTGTGTTCATGGGCTTGTTTGACAGTGGGTGGGCTTCTATATACAGGTGACTGGTCACCAAGCTGGCATTGTTCTTGGGCTACCATCAGATGTTAGTATCTAGAGGTTTTTCCTCTGTGGCAGTTTAGTTACAGCCTTTCAGTCTTCTGCATGGGCAATATGTGCCTGGCTTCTGGCAGTCTGAGAGCAGGATGGCAAAAGGAGCTAGGTTCTCAAATTGAATATGCATTCACTCAGTCCCACTGTTTTCAGCCTTGCACTAATATTTTTGAGTGTGGTGCTTGTCAGGTTCAGTTGTGCCACAGAGTTGGGCTACTGAAATGGAGATACATGCTTTCATGTGATTGTTCAGAGAGGAGGAGAACTAGATGTGGAGTGGGGTTCCAGTGTCTCTGATTTTCAATTTTCCAGTTTTCAGCTCTGCCTATATACTCTGTGGTAATTGGCATCCAGAAATTCTCTGGGGATCTACAGGATTATTTCAGTTTCTTCAAAGCATATTTCCCGGGAAGTATTGAGAATAAATTGTTCTCTGTTCTGGTTTCTTAAGTCAGTTACTACAACACCATTTGCTTTTTTTGCCTTAAAACATTAAAAAACATCCTGGCAAACCAGGTGAAACCCCGTCTTTACTAAAAATACAAAAAAAAAAAAAATTAGCTGGGCATGGTGGCGGGCGCTTGTAGTCCCAGCTACTCGTGAGGCTGAGGCAGGAGAATGATGTGAACCCGGGAGGTGGAGCTTGCAGTGAGCCGAGACTGTGCCACTGCACTCCAGCCTGGGTGACAGAGCGAGACTCCGTCTCAAAAAAAAAAAAAAAAAAAAAAAAATTAGAAAAAAATTTTTATCTACTGATGTGTTTTTTATTTATACCTCTTGTCCTTTTGGTTTATATACTTTGTTTAAAAAATCCCTTTACTGTCATTTCAGTGTAATTTTCAGGATGTGGACTGTGGTCAGTCTGCATTTTTAACCAGAAATTTAGAAACCATTTATTTGCTCACCGTTTTCCTTTTAGTACCTGGCATGTAGTAGGTTCTTAAATAGATATTTGATGAAATATTGAATGAATTGTTAGAAGTTTTTATAGTTGTGGGAAGCTTTTATGGTAGAAAGATACTATGACTATGCAAATATAACAAGTTAAAAGGCATCTTTTAAATTATGGTTTTACTTTGGCTTCATCCCATTTTTTGTTTTTGTTCCTTAACATGGTCAAAGAAATGAAATATTTTAAACAGTGTGGTAGTACAGGATGGATATATGTTAGTTTACTTTGTCAAACACAATTTTAGCTGCCACATTAGGCTTAAGATACACATTTGTCTATTTATAATTTTTCTAGAGAAATTACCTCTACCTCTATGGAGGTAGACTTGTATTGAGGTTAATTTATAATTAAGCACAGCCTTTAGTCTTAATTATATGTATATTTAGGGTACTTCTGTAGAGGCTGATGGTGATTATGGCGTAAAATCTTCCAACTACCACTGCTGTCTTCCCACTGGCTCCTTTGTGGTTAATAAAGTTCAAGAGCAGCTGGCTTAGTGTGGCATCTTATCCAGGTATGTTTTGTATTATAAAGTGAATATGTGAGGATAGATAAAATCTAGTAAGGGCAAAGAAATTAAACCGTAGAAGTGAATGTAAGTAGTAAAGTTGATATTTTGAATGAATAGATCAGGATTCTTCTTTTTATAAAGGCAGCCCTGGACAATACAAGATGGGATTGTGGAGCTATAGGTATGTAGAGAGTCCCTGATTTGGCTACATTGCTAGATCTTGGGTCTTAGAAATGTGATATCCCTACCCATCATACATTAGTAAATGAATGAATGAAATTTTGACAATGACCCTTAAAATCAATGACTAGGCTGGGTGCAGTGGCTCACGCCTGTAATCCCAACACTTTGGGAGGCTGAGGCGGGTGGATCACCTGAGGTCGGGAGTTTGAGACCAGCCTGACCAACATGGAGAAACCCCATCTCTACTAAAAATACAAAATTAGCCGGGCTTGGTGGCGCATACCTGTAATCCTAGCTACTCGGGAGGCTGAGGTAGGAGAATCGCTTGAACCCAGGAGGCGGAGGTTGCGGTGAGCCGAGATCACGCCATCTAGGCAACAAGAGTGAGACTCTGTCTGGAAAAAAAAAAAAAAAAAAAATCAATGACTGATTCTGTCAAAATAATGAGTAAACTGCAATTTGTTTTAAACTGCTGTACATGTATGTTTTCCCAGTCTCTTAAGAGCTTATTAAAGGAATCTACCCAGAAATTCAGAGACTTCTAACTATAAAGAGGTTACCTCTCCAGTAAAGACCTACAGAAGGAAAAACCCATACCACAAAATGTGTAAGACAGCAGATAAAGAAAGTCACTTACAGAAAATTCTAGAGCTACAGAAATCTGGGTAAGAAATTGGGGGTTAGGATAAGAGAAAGGTGATATGAAACTTTTTGGAGCAAGCTAACTAAATATCTTTGTAAGTTTTCTGGAATGGATTCTTCATACCTGAATATTTTTCTAGTCATCTCTCCTTTAACATCTCTATCTTTGTTGTTTGGTTGACATATTCTGATCAAGTTGCTAACACAAAGTAAGATTGGTTTTTTAGGGAGAAGAAAATAGAGAAGATAGATGTATACATATCAGAAAAGAAAGGATGAAAGTCAGTGGACTTGGGAGAGAAGAGAGACTATGAGAAGCAAAGAGAGCTTTAGTAAAATAAAACTTTTGAAAATATTACCAAGATGTCTTAGAATTTTTCTTCTCCTCTTGAGTAAATTCTCCAGTATGGTTGGTGGTGGAACTTCTGGAAAGAAATTAAAAATGAATGAATTTTTAATTCAGAAACTAAAAATGAAAAAAATTGATGAATTAATTGGATAAATAAATAAATAGAAAGCAAGCCAAGAAAATGTTTCAGATCTTCATTGACAATTACCTAGTGCCTACTTACAAGGATGTTAGAACTAAAGTGTGTAATTGTTATGTGTGAAATAGGAAACCTGCTTTAGGTTTCTTTTGTCATCCGGTTTTGTGCTAATGTAAAATTAGAGTAAGAACTTGTACCAAGGAACTATTAATTTAAAAAAAAATAGTGCTCAAGAGAACCAGGTAATAAAAATCTGTATTAATAGTGACTGTAGAAAAGCATGAAAATTAAAATTAATGTTTAATTAAAATTAAAGGCACTGGAAATATTTTAAAAATTAACAGTAAGATTATAATTTTTGTCTTTGGGGCAGTAACACATTTTGAGATTCCTCGCACTTTTGCTTTACATATGAATGTCATGAAATTTCCACCATGGTTGACTAAAGATAAAATAACAGAACAATATTTTAGTGTTGACTACACTGGAGGCTAAAATATTTTTAAAGGGTCAAAAAGAGCAAAACTGATCCTTCATGATGAAAGGCAGCCCTGGAGTTAAATGTTATTTGCAAATCTCATTTCTCATTTACTTTTTGTGTTTTGGTTTTATTTTCAGGCAAAAGGACTCTTGTGGAAGATGGAACTCATTGTCCATTTTCCAGAATGTATTTCCAAGCCCATCAATGGAACCTGATACTGCTGTTCTGTGTTGAAATGCTTGAAGAACACCTGCATCTCTGCTTGCATCTTCCATTCTACTGAAACCATGGTCTTCTCGGCAGTGTTGACTGCGTTCCATACCGGGACATCCAACACAACATTTGTCATGTATGAAAACACCTACGTGAATATTACACTCCCTCCACCATTCCAGCATCCTGACATCAGTCCATTGCTTAGATATAGTTTTGAAACCATGGCTCCCACTGGTTTGAGTTCCTTAACAGTGAATAGTACAGCTGTGCCCACAACACCAGCAGCATTTAAGAGCCTAAACTTGCCTCTTCAGATCACCCTTTCTGCTATAATGATATTCATTCTGTTTGTGTCTTTTCTTGGGAACTTGGTTGTTTGCCTCATGGT
Organism: Pongo pygmaeus; assembly: GCF_028885625.2. NCBI lineage: Eukaryota > Metazoa > Chordata > Mammalia > Primates > Hominidae > Pongo > Pongo pygmaeus. Next base: position 96,496,822 of record NC_072378.2, on the reverse strand, counting down.
TTACCAAAAAGCTGCCATGAGGTCTGCAATTAACATCCTCCTTGCCAGCCTAGCTTTTGCAGACATGTTGCTTGCAGTGCTGAACATGCCCTTTGCCCTGGTAACTATTCTTACTACCCGATGGATTTTTGGGAAATTCTTCTGTAGGGTATCTGCTATGTTTTTCTGGTTATTTGTGATAGAAGGAGTAGCCATCCTGCTCATCATTAGCATAGATAGGTTCCTTATTATAGTCCAGAGGCAGGATAAGCTAAACCCATATAGAGCTAAGGTTCTGATTGCAGTTTCTTGGGCAACTTCCTTTTGTGTAGCTTTTCCTTTAGCCGTAGGAAACCCCGACCTGCAGATACCTTCCCGAGCTCCCCAGTGTGTGTTTGGGTACACAACCAATCCAGGCTACCAGGCTTATGTGATTTTGATTTCTCTCATTTCTTTCTTCATACCCTTCCTGGTAATACTGTACTCATTTATGGGCATACTCAACACCCTTCGGCACAATGCCTTGAGGATCCATAGCTACCCTGAAGGTATATGCCTCAGCCAGGCCAGCAAACTGGGTCTCATGAGTCTGCAGAGGCCTTTCCAGATGAGCATTGACATGGGCTTTAAAACACGTGCCTTCACCACTATTTTGATTCTCTTTGCTGTCTTCATTGTCTGCTGGGCCCCGTTTACCACTTACAGCCTTGTGGCAACATTCAGTAAGCACTTTTACTATCAGCACAACTTTTTTGAGATTAGCACCTGGCTACTGTGGCTCTGCTACCTCAAGTCTGCATTGAATCCGCTGATCTACTACTGGAGGATTAAGAAATTCCATGATGCTTGCCTGGACATGATGCCTAAGTCCTTCAAGTTTTTGCCGCAGCTCCCTGGTCACACAAGGCGACGGATACGTCCCAGTGCTGTCTATGTGTGTGGGGAACATCGGACGGTGGTGTGAATATTGGAACTGACTGATATTTTAGGTGATGCTTGTTCTTTATTGACATTGAATTTTCTTTCTCATAGCCTTTCCACTTTATTGGTTTTTATAGGGTTTGTGTATGTATGTGTGTGAGCAGTGTAAAGAAAGAATGGTAATTATAGTTCTGTTACCAAGAATAAACAATAGGAAAGTGATTACACATATTACCTCCAGGGTTCAGTAGAAATCCTCAATTTAGGGTGAGGAGATTTTTTTTGTTTTTGGGTTTTTTCCTTGATTGATTTTGTTTTCATAGTGGGAATCAGGATTGTGCTTTATTGAGCCTGCAGTTACATTGAATTGTAGGCGTTTCATGTGCTGCTAAGGTATGCTTAATTGAGTTTATCAAGACTTTTTTTTTTTCTGGAAGACACTGCTGCTTTTTACCATCACATTGGAGCCAAACATCTCAATCAATATATATTTAGTTTTATTTTAAAAACAAACCCAAGAAGGTTAGAGACATTTTAAAGGTCATTACTGTTTACTTTGGTGCACTTTAAGAGACAACGTACAAATTAATTTAGTCTTATTTTTCAGAATTGTTTTTATACATGATATGTGCTTTAGGAAATGTGCATTATCATTTATGGGAAGATAGTTTTAAGAAATGTTTTATCTGCATGTACAGTTGTAAAAGAGAGAACATAAAATGTAGAAATTTTTCTAAGCACAATAGCAACTCTTCAGAGCAATAGCGCAAAATCTAGGAGACAGGATCCTTGCAAATTTAAAAGGTGAATGTAGTGAGGGGGATGGCAAGTGGCCGGTGCAGGCTGTGGTGATTCCTTTTACTCAAGGGTTTTTGTGGAGTACTGGGAGAAGGGGTTGATATTTATGGACACCTGTGTGTCAGGTACTGTGCATCATTTTATCCTTACAGGATGTTGTGAGGTAGGTATTATTGTTTCCATTTTTACAGGTGAAGAAAGCAGGTCTCAGAGGGACTAAATTCCTGCCCAAGGTTAGTGGTAGAGCTGGGATCCAAAAATCTGTCAGAATCCTGAGGCTGCGCTGTTCCACTGTGCCACGCAGACAGTTCATTCAGTTTAGATGTCAACATAGTCAAGAGGGAACTCTATGCATCCTTTAATTTTTTAGACTGTGATGTTCTTTTTAAAAATTAGCCTTTATTTTCTAACTACCAAAAGAAATATGAAAGCATTACAGAAACTGGAAAATAGAAAAGAAAAAATAAAATCACTTACAACCACTTTTTGTTTTTTGGAGTCTCGCTTTGCCGCCCAGGCTGGAGTGCAGTGGTGTGATCATGGCTCGTTGTAGCCTCAACCTCCCAGGCTCAGGTAATCCTCCTGTCTCAGCCTCCTGAATAGCTGGAACCACACACACACATGCACACACACTTGTGTGCCACCACACCCAGCTAATTTTTTGTATTTTCTTTTGTAAAGACAAGGTTTCACCATGTTGCCCAGGCTGGTGTCAGAGTCCTGAGCTCAAACAATCTGCTTGCCTTGGCCTCCCAAAATGTTGGGATTACAGGCGTGAGCCACCACACCTGACCTATAACCACTTTTTAATGTGAGACTTAAAAATCTTACATAAATAAGGCTATGAAGCAAAACCAGTGATTTTTTTTGTTTTTGATTTGCAAAACAAGTGACTGACAATTATTGAGAAATTAAAGATAGCTATGTGTAGGTCTTGCCCCTGAGAGTTTGGAGGTTTCCAGTTGTCCACTTGTGTTAGTTCTAAGTGTTCCAGGCAGAATAGTATTGTTGCCCCAATGCTTGCCCAAACTCTAGCAGAGCTGGAGTTTGTGAACGTGCTCAGTTGTGTGTCTCCTACAAAGAGGGGAAAATGAACCCTGGTCTGAGCCTAGAACAAGTTTTAATAGGGCATGTCTGACATTTCAAATTATTTTTCTCTTGCCGACAGTCTGCCCCCAGGTGCATCTAGGGCCTTGGTCAGCTTCTCTGTTACCAGTGGCTCACTTTATAAAACAGCCCACAGGGATAAGGGCTGAAAGTATAGCCACTTGGCTACATCATTGACTAATGAGTAAGTTAACTGTGGATTTATAGCATCTTTTCAGGATGTTAGTGCTTTGTGAGCCAGTGGAAAAAATAAGCTTCTATTTCTTCATTTGTAAAACCCGAGAGTTGGATTAGATAAATCTCTAACGTGCTGTCCAACTCAAATGTGCTTTCCTCCATACTAGGGTATAGATTTTTGAAGAGCCTAGCTGACTTCAGCATCACCTCACCCTTTGGTCTCCAGTATTACTTCTTCACATTTTACTTCATTAGCTATTTCTTAATATTAAATGTCTGAAGAGTGTGGCACTGTATTAGGAGTTGGGGCATTGAAAAAGGTTGATGACATCATGAAATATCTGGGAAACCCTGCTCTTAAGGAAATTGCACCAATGTTGGAACTCATTGTCCAGTTAAAGAGCTCTTTGGGGACTCAAGCATATTATTCAACATGTTGTTTTGGGATTATCTTCAAATGATAGTCACCTACCTCTTTCATTTCTAATTTTTATTCACAGGTAAAATTGTTCTAGTCCATAGGGATTCTATAGGACATAAGCACTGTAGTAGATACTAGTAGCATGTTGAAGTGTATTATGCTCTCCATTTTCCATATAAACTAGATTTCAAGCAGATATTGATAAGGACATTTTTTATTAGACTTTTCTCTGAGGAAAGTCAGCATGATCTGTATTCATCTTACATATTGGTAGGTCATAAAGACTCCTTTTTGGCTGGAGCTGAAACTGAGCTTTGTTTTTTTTTTTGTTCCTGTTTTATGGGCAGTCTTTAGGTACTTTCATGCTGCTTAATAGGCAGTGCCTCATTTGGTGAGAGCTCTGGAGTGCCTGCCGAGACGCTCCCTGTTTGTGAACAAAGATTATGAAGGGGTCTTTGTGAGAATTCAGCAACAACACTGAACAGCAGTTCTTTTTACACTGGATTATCTTGATCTGATGAGAGTTTGCAAATCATTTTGAACATTTTTATTATGTATACATTGTGAAAGCTTTAAAAATAAGTACTATGGAGCACCTTTGAGAAACGTAGGTGCAAAATCATGTTGCCTATTCCCCCATATTTTCTTGAGGCAGGGAAAGATACCACTACTAATTCTCACTGCTGACAGGCATAATCAGAAATGGTTTTTTGTTTGCCTGTTTTTCCTTCTGTCTAGTAAGAAGTATGAAAGAGATAACGAAATATTTGTGGTCAAAAGAAAGATGCAAGAGAAATTCCAAATAGTGTGGAGTAACGTTATTTAAACTTTTAATACATGTTTAAACATCCCCAAGGGAGCTTCTTAACAGTACAGATTCCTGGGCCCCCAGAGGGTCTGTGGTTGAGTCCAGGAATGTGCATTTTTATTTTATTGAGCACTCTGCCTGACTCTGGCTCAGGTAGTCCCTGGGAAACTCTTCAGGAAACATTCCTGTAGAAAATATATCTATTTAAATATTGTCTGTTTTATCCCACAATGTTTGTTTCGTGTTGCAAGCCATTATCTTCTAGGCATGGATAATCCACATTGAGAGGAAAATCCACACAACATTGTGCCTGATTTGCTGCCACCTGTGTTTGTGCTGGATCTTGCCAGTGTTAGCTTTATTTTCTTTCAACTGGCAAAATTCTGATAAAGCATATAGCTTCACAGTAGAGCAAAATGGGTGACTTAATTGAAAGTCATGACTTTCAGCAGTCTAATTATGCTCATATTTTATTTTCTTCTAGAGAGGTGTCTTTATTGTATGTAATTCCCTGAAGAATGTAAAGATTTATCTAATTCCTATTGCTCTGCCAGTTGTGTTCAATGCAAGCATTGAGGTAAAATAAAAATAACCTTTTTAATCTGTGTATTTCTGTTGCCCACAAAGATATTTAATTTTTTTCTTGATCTTTGTTTTTATGTGAAAATATTTACATATGTATCATTTCTGTATATATCACAGAAAAGTTTCCACTTGCTTGACATTTTATTCTACAATGATTTTTAGTTTAAGTTTAAAGAATGGCTACATTCAGATTTATTTTCACAACTATAGTCCTGCTAAACTGCCTTCATTGAAAACTCAGTTTTTATGATAAAAAATATCAAAGCACAAGTTTGTTATTGGAGATAAATTATACATTTCTTAGATATCTATTGGTACTAGACCTTTGTAATTAAAATTAATTTATTTTACAATAGTAACTGACCTGTATGGAAAAAAAAACAACCTTGAATTATGGGTTCTAACATTTAAATATCAAAAAATATGGTTATTTGTGCATATTCTTATTACAACCAAGAAAAGAGCTCCTGATAAGAAAATAAATAAATATTTAACATTTCTAAAGTGGAGTTTTTTTTTTAAAAAAGGACTACTGCATTTCATTTAGAAAAGTTTATCATGAATAATAATTTCTGTTAAAAGCTGAATTTAGCTTCAAATTCTGCTTCCTTTGGGTTCTTATTTTCAAATTAGACCTCAAGGCCTGTGTGCATATAACTATATTCTAGTTTTACAAGTTCTCAGAGTAGTTCAAGATGAAATGACAAAAAAACTAGTAGTATAGTCAAAAACTGTTGAGTTATAAAGCTGTTAAACAGCTTTAAGAAATTCTGTCTAGGAAAGTGATGAAGATTTTACTGCTGAATTATTTAAAATTAGATTGTCAGTTTGGCAAAGCAGTGATAATGTCTGCTTCTATTTTGATGAAATGATTTCATACTGCATTTCCATTTCTAAAAGCAAAGGCCTTTCTGTACTTATAAATCCATAGGAAACATCGTTTATTTGTATATAAGAGTTTCAGTTTTGTGCCAGTTAAACATGAGGGTTTTAAGTCACAAAAGAAGGTTGATTTACAAAAGCAGGTTGTTATTGAATTTACATTCGATGTTTCCTTCTGACACAAAAAGGTAAGAAAGACACAGCAAAATAAATATTAAAGCAACATGTTGAATTAAAAGAATATTCACATCTACTATAAGAATAATGAACCCCAAGTACTTTTAAAGAATTTGAAAGCATTTATAGTTACAACAGTATTCTAAGTGTGAAAGTACAATAATAGTACCAATAATAACAGATGCCATATTTTGGCCACTAATCGTGGTCAAATACACCTTCAATCTATTTAATGCACAGTGTTTCCCCTTTTCTAGCCGAGGTAACTGTTCCCAAGAGGTTAAGTACATTTTTTCAGGAATAGCTAGGATTCACATCTAGGCCACCTTCCTCTATTATTCTCTGATAACTGAACCAAGCCCCTAGTGAGAGGAGCTTATAAATGTCATAGTGAATGAGTATTACTCTTAATGCATCAGATAATCAGCAGCAAAATCTGTATTCCAAGATGTGGATATTAATGCTAAACTGAGATTGGTTTAGTCTTGGTTTTAAGTTGTGAACTGTATTTGGCTAAGTCATAAATAAGACTCTTAGGCTGACTGGAGCCCTGAGAGCCTGGGACACACCATCTGTAATGTCATGGAACATTCACAGAACCTGCTGACTGCAGCAGAAATATTGGAGCACCCAGCCACTTTCCTCAGATCACATGGATCCCAGAACTCCTTTTGAATAGACTCTCACCCTGGTGCATAATTGGGGTTCCATTATGTACTAATTTGTCTGAAATACTGGGGGTTATCTGTAGTAGCCAAGAATGAGAGAAAGGAGCTGGAGGTGATGAAAGTCTGGCAAGGCTGGGTGGGGCCTAAATGTTGAAGGAGGCAGTGTGAGACTTTGCTGATCACTGCTCTCTCCTGTACCCTACCCTTGCTGGAGCCATCTGCGTAGGTGTTCTGGGGACGGAAAACCCCAAGAATAAAGAAGAACTGCCAAGGACTCCAGCAGTTCCACAGAGGAAAACTCCTGTGAAAGAGCTCACCCTGAGAAGTGGTGATTTCCTCCACCAGACTGAGCCCCTTGAGCCAGTAAGCAATGTTTTGCTTACTGCTGCATCCCCAGTGTTGAGTCAGAGCTGTGCCATGGTGCGCACTCAATTAATATTGTTAGCAGACATTGTTTTTTTGTTTTTGTTTTTTTTTTAGACAATGACTAAGGAGAAAACCGATGTTCAGAAGAGATCGGTGTTTGGGGATCAGAATGATATTGGCATCTTCATATATAAACTGACTCAGTGGGACTTCTCTGCGTGTCATTAAGTGTCTTATCTCTGGCCAGGCGTGGTGGCTCACACCTGTAATACCTGCAGCTGGGAGGCTGAGGCAAGCAGATTGCTAGAGCCCAGGAGTTTGAGACCAGCCTGGCCAACATAGTGAAACCCTGTCTCTACTAAAATGCAAAAATTAGCTGGGCGTGGTGGCACATGCCTGTAATCCCAGCTACTTGGGAGGCTGAGACATGAGAATCGCTTGAACCCGGGAGGCGGAGGTTGCAGTGAGCTGAGATGGCACCACTGCACTCCAGTTTGGGTGACTGAGCAAGACTCTGTCTAAACAAAACAAAACAAAACAAAACTATCTGTTATATATATAAATACAGTAACACCCATCAGTTTGGAATTTAGGATAACTAGGCACTGGTTTGTAGATAGTTTATGTAAGGTTGATTAAACCAACTAATAATATAAATTGTTACTGGAACATATTTAACTGTCAAAGATAAATCAGATAGTACTGAGCATGAAGTTGGGGCCCTTTGGGTCCCCACACCAGCTTTGAAATTCTTGCTGTGTCACCAAACTTTCAACATGTCATAAAATGGCAGTATTTTAAGATACTCTGAAACTCATAATTGTTACAAAAATTAGAATTGCTTAATCAATTGAGTAATTTGTATAAAAAACTGTCCCAAAAAACTGTGGTACTGTAATTTGTTAGATATATTTGAAAATAATGAGACAGAATATTTTTAAATTATGTAATTTATCATCTGTTCTATGACAGAACCTCCATTAGAGGTTTTTGGATACATTACGCCCTAATAAGCAGACAAGGAACTAGTTCTGGGGCAATTAAATGACCAGACCAAATTTTTGCAGCAGTTAGAAGACAGAGGCCGGGCGCGGTGGCTCACACCTGTAATCCCACCACTTTGAGAGGCCAAGGCGGGTGGATCACGAGGTCAGGAGATCGAGAACATCCTGGCTAACACGGTGAAACTCCGTCTCTACTAAAAATACAAAAAATTAGCCGGGTGTGGTGGTGGGTGCCTGTAGTCCCAGCTACTCGGGAGGCTGAGGCAGGAGAATGGCGTGAACCCGGGAAGCGGAGCGTGCAGTGAGCTGAGATTGCGCCACTGCACTCCAGCCTGGGCGACAGAGCAAGACTCCGTCTCAAAAAAAAAAAAAAAAAAAAAAAAAGACAGAGCTGGGATTCAAACCAGACTCCCCAACTCCCAACTTTAGAGCTGTTTCCCACTTCACTTGAGTCAGTGAGATATTTACTGTCAGAAAGGAAAGGGCTGAATAGTGAGGTTGCAAGCCTTGGAAGAACCTGTTATCAAGTAAGAAGAGGCCAGACAAATGATTCTGGAAAATATCTTCATCTAATAGGTACGTTTTTACTAATAGAAGCAATAATAATGGAACTTTTATAATATTTTATATAAAATAACAATTTTTTAAGGAGTTCATCTACTCCGCCTGGACTTAAACTTCTGAGGGGACCTAAGCTGGCCTTCCATAGCCCACCTGCTCTGGTAAGTATTGCTATCACTTTTACTGGACTTAAACTGGAAGAACTCTTTGTTCATGGATGGTGGGAGTCCTTGGGAAGCTGTCAGCCAGAGATACCTTTCTGTACTTACCTCCTGTCTGTGGACTCATCTCATTAGCAAGGTAATTGCAAATGGCACAGAAGACATTTCTCTCTGACAGGAGAGAAAAAAGGATTTTTCTTAACAATTTCCTCAAAGGTAATCTCAAAAGCTATGATTAACCTAGAATGCAAGACATCACTGTATGTGAATCTGTGTGAAGGCTGCTATTGCCAAGCAATGGGTTCTATTTAATTTCTCCTCAGGGCAAAAGCCTTCTCATGAAAACAAATATACAGTAAAACAAGATGCATACTGAAGGGAAATATAGAAATGTAATCTAACAGAGATGTGATGCCAGCCACCTCTTCCACACCCCCCCACCCAAGACTTCTCATGTAGACCTAGATCTTTATTTCTAACCCCACCTTTCTCCTTTAATTACACTTTGTCTCCTACTAGATGCTAAGCTCCCTGAGGGCAGGGCACTAGGCTTGTTCCTGGTTTCCCCAGCATCTACCATGGTGGCTCACAGAGAACAGTACCCTCTCAAAGTCTGGAAGTGGACCTTTTGATAATAGAATCTTGCTGGTAAAAACTAGGATGGACTTCTCCAAGCCAAATAAGTTCTAGGTAGCAAGAACTGAGATCAACGCCCATGTCTGCAGTCTCTGGTGACTCACCTACTATTCTAACCTGCTTCCTGGACTTAAGAGAGAAAGTAATCTTGGGGTTTTCTTATACCATCTAGGCAAGTTTGGAGATTAATATGTAGAGTGAATAAGATTGCTAATTTGTACTTGCTAAATCTGGCAGCCCTGAATACTGAACATATGTATATATTTTTTTGGCCCTATGTTTTACAATTCACGTCATGCAGGAGGTCCTCCATTTCACTTATTTATAAGGTGGCCCTGTGACTGCATCTTGTGGTCTCGACTAAATATGCTGGGGCTCAGGCTCTTCACAGGGTAGAGGGAGAACATGACTTATGATGCAGCTGAAGAGTGCACATGCAGATGGACTAATAACAACTGCATGTAAGGTGTGTTTCTGTGACTATTTTGGGTAATCGGAATGAATGATGATGGGGATATGGACAAGTCATATTCCATGACCAGCTCCGTCATGGAGATTTGGATTGGGAAAAGTTTTCTGTTGATGGAATTAGATATACATATGTCGAATGCCATTTTGAACACTTGCAACAGATCTTCAGAGTTTAAATCACTTTCACCACAGTTTTGGCAGGACTGTGAACACATTTTTTTTCAGTTGTTCTTCCTGATGGGAGCTATAAATAGCTTTGAGGAAGGATATAATTATCCCAAAGTAGAAGCTAAAGATAAAAAATCTGCTTGAGATTTTTTAAGGAACATTTAATAGTTATTATTATGTAACATTTATTAAGTATGCTCACTGTGCTCATTGTCTTTCCCAGAAGAAACTGGGAATAAAAAGTCAATCCAAGATGTGACATGTATAAATAGACTAAAAGGTACATACATTAACGTGGTGCCAGAACAAACAGTTGGCTTAATAAAAAAAGAAAATTTAGAGGAACAAAAAGGCAGCCAAATCGGTCTACTATTGTATAGAAGTGTGGAAAACTTAAAATTTAGTAACAAATCTTTGAAACACTGACCATTTAAAACAAAGATGGATAGTCTGTAAAAACAGGGAACATTGGCCGGGTGCAGTGGCTCATGCCTATAGTCCTAGCACTTTGGGAGGCCGAGGTGGGCAGATTGCCTGAGCTCAGGAGTTCCAGACCAGCCTGGGCAATGTGGTGAAACTCCATCTCTACTAAAATACAACAAATTAGCCAGGCGTGGCAGCGTGTGCCTGTAGTCCCAGCTACTTGGGAGGCTGAGACAGGAGAATTGCTTAAACCCGGAAGATAGAGGTTGCAGTGAGCCAAGATTGCACCACTGCACTCCAGCATGGGTGATAGTGCGAGACTCCGTCTCCAAAAAATCCCCAAAAAAGGCAGAAAACATTATGGTACGTGCATGGGGTGGGGGTGGGTAATGCTGTGTTTTTGGCAACTAGCTCAGACTTTTACATATAAAAGGTGTTTACTTTGCTTAATGAATAAGTTCTAAAATATGTAAATACTAAACAAAGGTTCAATGTTGGTTGAAGCAAGGTAAGTGTTATAAATAATAATTTCGGTTGTCAGTTCCTGGTTAAGACTCTTATTGCTGTTTAAAGCCCATAAAGTCCGCAACCAAATAATTATATTAATGGAAGTCATTTATTTGACGCCTGCTAGGTGATGCAAATACTTTATGTAATCGCCAGTCCTTATAATGACTCTGGGAGGTAGATATTATTTATAAATCTTTAAAGCTTCAAGTGGTTAATTGGATTTTAAGAGGTTACAGGACTCATAAAGTGGAAGTACTGTTACCAAAACACCAGGGGTTCCTTCTAAGTCCTGCTGCACACTACGGAGAAAGCCAGTCACTGAGACGAATATCACCAGGGAAGAAGGCTTCTAGTGTTGCAGCCAAGAATGGGAGATCAATCTGAAATCTGTCTCCACAAGTGACTAAAATTAGGGGTTTATATAGTGGGGAAGAAATGGAACTCCACATGGGAAAACAGGAATTGGAGAAGAGGGTAAGGAAGAGGAGTCGGTTAACAGGCAGCAAGTGGTTGGTTAGACAATCATGACAGGTGTTGGGTCTGACATCTCGTTGTCCAGATGCAGTGACTGATTGGAAACTTTCAGTTTCTTGACATTGTCTGGGAGGCCTGATGGTTGGTTTCCTGAGAAAGGAACTCGGATAAGACAATGCAAGTTTCTCAAGTTTTAAGACTGCAAGGGTCAATTTCTAGGTTTTTTCAAAAGAAACCATAAGCATCAGTTATATGGGACAGTTGGGCTGGTTTCAGAACAAGAATTTAAACCTGTGTCTGTATGGACACTGAAACTCATGTGTTTTTTACATTGTAATACTGCCTCTTACCTGTACTTTTTTGTTTCCTTCACTTTATTCTTTCCTCATTCATGAAGGATTTTCCTTTAGAATCTGATTGTCCCAATCAACCTAGCTTGGGCCTCCTGACTCATCCTGTTGCCTCTGGCCCTGCTCAGCTTGTCCTCAACTCCTCCATGGTCAGCTGGCTCTAAGCTTGGTGATTGGTCTACATTATTCATCACTTCTTCATCTCAGTATATACCAGGTTCAGCATTACTACTCCACCCCAGTGCCACCCCACAATTTCTGACATAGGTAAAACATGCATATCCACATTGTGGCCTAAAGTAATGTGTTTCTCATTTGCAAGCAAGAGACACAAGAAATGAATTCAAGATCCCTATTAAGCATTATCGGCCCTTATATCTTCAGAGAAGGTCTGAGTGTAGGGCAGAAATCTAGGCAGGTCAAGCAGGCAAGCAGCTTCTGGAGGCCAGTGCAACAGAAGACTTTTGAGATCTAAATAATACAAACAATGGTAGTTTCTTTGTGCTAGGTTATTCCTGGGAAAATTTTCAGACATGGTGACCATCAGAAAGGCAGAAAAGATTTAGGTAGTGAGGAGGGACTCAGGCTGGTGAAGTTCCTACTCAGGTCTTTGTTAACTGAATGCCAAATACCTCCTTTCTCAGGAATGCTAGCTTGACCATGGGATCTCAGGAGATCTGGAGGCCCGTGGCTCTGGTCATGGAGTCCTGATTCTTAGAAGCAGAGCCTCATGGAAATTTGACCCTTTCTGTAGCCTGGGTGCTTATCTGGGTGCTTTCAATATAATTCCCAAAGTGGCTGACATAGTACTATTGATGTTAGAAGGGTTAGGAGTAACACTAGAGTAAAAACAGCAGTTCCTTCCTCTTCTGGAAAGGAAACCATTACCCACAAGGGTATACTCAGCAATCATGCTTATGACAAAAATTAAAATCTGGAACATGGGATATGGTGAGGGCTAGGAAGTGAACCATGAAAATACTGTCACTGTGGGACAGGTTATAATATAGCTTTTCAAATACTGTCTTGACCTAGTTTGGGGGCCCTGGTTAGAGGCTGGCCAGTTGCCCTTCTTGAGCAGCTGATTAAGTCCATATCCACAAACACCTTCCCTATCAAGCTTTTATTCCCTAAGTCAGCCATATACCCCACCTACCCTAATTCCCCCAGTCAGACACTAGGAACAGCCCTTAAGCTCCAGAGCTTTCTGGATTAGTCACACTAACCAATCCCAAGTCTGCATACCCTGCCTCACCCCTGAGCAATGCACAATAGAAGCTTCAGCCCACAGTTCCCCTTCTCTTTCTGCCCTGTGACAGATCCCAGTATAGCCTCCTATGGCGTAACATGTACTCTTTCTTGGGAACTGTTAGTAGCATAAACTATCTTTTCAATGGCACTCATCTCCTGATGTGTTGGCCTTACCACACAGAAATAATAATAAAATCTATTACAACACAAGTGCACACCAAGGGTAGATGAGAGAATTTGGGAAATGACCCAAGAATTTATAAACCTTAAGAAATGAACTTTACAATAATGATGCCAGTGTGTAAAGGCCTCAGGAAGTTAATGGGGTGCAGAGCTGGCTTAAAGGTAGGGGCTGAAGTTATCTGGTTTTACATAGTTCTTTTATGCCTTCAGATCTCTCTCTATTGTCATTTGAAGAAAATAGACCTTTGTTGCCCTCACATCTCCTCTGCCCTTGTTCTATATACCATGTGCTCTGATTGTCTTCATGCTCTGCAACTTGACTGGCCCACCGGCATCCTGGCTAAAGTCTTACTACTTAATCTCTTGTGAATGACTTCCTCCATTGACTCTGACTTTTGGGGCTATTTTTCTAGCAGTTAGTTTTGCTTCCTTCTTAAAGGAATTAAAATTCTCTCTCTAGCCATGCTTCCTCAGGCTGCCTGGGTAATCATTGGTCCAAACATTATTCTGGGTGTATTACCCTGACCCCACAAATGTGACATGAAAATCAATCTGTGTATTCATTAAAGTAGTGATAGTTTTTGTGTCAATAAACCCCTCAAATCAATAGCTTAATATAAGAATAGTTGATTTCATTTTCATGTAACAATCCAATTCAAAAGTCCCCAGTTGGCTCCAAGCAATCACCCAGGAATCCTTCTATGGGAAGCTCTAGTATCTTCAGCATGCAGATTCTAATGTATTCCAATATACAGCTAGTATTCCAATATACAGCTGTATTCCAATATAAAGCCAGTGATAAAAGAGATACCAGGCCTGGACACCTGGAAGATTTTTATGGCCAAACTTGAATATGGCCTCCATCACTTTCACAAATATTTCCGTGGATAGAAGTTGGTTATGTGGATGCACCTTCCTGCAGTGGAGGCAGAAATATGGTCTAGCTTGTGTGCCCCAGATGAAAAGGAAATGAGTTTTGGTGAAAACAAAGTCATTTCTGCACAGTAGAGCCAACAGTGGCCACTTTGTTTGTGGCCACAGCATCCCAAAGAGAGAAAACCTTCAGCTGAGACTGTGGATTTCCCTCACTGTTTGATAGTAGCCCAGGAGAGTTAGCCCGTGTACAGCTCCAGCTTCCATTTTCAGACCCATGCCAAAAAGATTTCCTCTGACACAGTCTAAGTCCTTAACTTCCTTATGGCATTGATGAGCTCTGTATCCCAGGCTGTGAAATTTATGGATGAGGCAGAATGACTGACAGTCTTGATATCCTGGCTGAGAAGAGAGGCAAACAGATGAACAATCCCACACTCATGACCAAACCAACTTTCCCCAGATCAGCATGAGGATTTCTCACAGTATTTCAGGCCATGTTAGGCCATCCCAGCCTGGCACTAAGTGCCTTCACACCCATCTGCCACCTTTACCAGGGCATCAGTTAATGTGTTGCTGTATCTTGAAGTTCTGGTTGCTGGCACAGGCTTTATTCAGGGTCAATGAGAATCAGAGTGTTTGACACCAGGAAAGCTTTCCAGACATGTCTATGATTTGTTACTCTAGGCCACAAAGTCAGCTGTCTGTGTATAGGAGGTCAACTGACCAGCCAGCCATATCTTCTCATTGGCGGAGGGCTGAACATAAACTATGTGAGTGGAGGAAGAATGCTGCTGCCATATGATAGCACAATCAGTGGGTACATTTACAATTACATCCTAGGGAAACCAGCTGCTTCTGTAAATATTCCCCTCTGTCTATTCAAGGTGCCCTTTATCTGATGATTTGTAAATGCTGTAGTCTGCTCTAGTAAGTGCAACTGCTAGTTTTCTTCTTCTTTTTACTAGCTCATTCTTTTCTTCTTGTCTTCTTCCCTCTTATAACTATTCCAATAAGGCAATGAACACTGGGTGCTCATAGAATCCAGGCAGGCTGGACACAGTCCCAGAGAATAGTAGTTGGAGAAAATCCTGTCCTCCGGGTCCTGGTGCATAGGTCCAGCTACTTTGTTTAAGTCTGAGTAAACACCACTGATTACCACTGATGGATGCACACTAGGATAGGGCTTATGGCTCAGAAATGTTTGGGTGGAGGATCACATGGAACTAGTACTGGAGGTCAACTGTGATAAACAGGCATCCATATAAAAGTGCACCTTAAACAATCTTATGTGTCTCATGGGCCCTCACATACTTGTAAATGAGATTTTCCCATCTTCTGAGCTCATTTCTTAATTCTTCCATTTATGATTTCATTTTACTCCCAGGATCTGATGCTTGGCTCTAAATGTGTTGTATTTTCTTGACTATAATTCAAATTATGCCTCTGAGATCGTGGTTGCAAGTTTCCTGGGAAGATATTTGACCTGGCCCAAGATTTCCTCCAGATTCCTGTACACGTCCCAGACCTTAATCTGCAGTTCTCCTTCTGAGGCTCCCTGGGATTCAGGAACTAGGATTAGTTAGAAAAGACCATTTGCATCAATGGGACAAATTCTCAATGAAGTAAATGTCCTAAGTTGTCTGTATCTCAGGTTCTTTTACTGCTAAAGTACTATATTCCAAATATTTGTTTGTGTGTGTTTAGTAAATAGTTGGATAATCCCTATTCTGCTTTCTGGAAGGTTTTCTCTTGTCCATTGCTATCCATGGCTATACCTCAGATGGGTATTGGAGAGAGTGAGCCTTCCAAGAGTTATCCCTAAGGAGTCTACTTTGGGTTAGTAAAATTTCAGTGTTCTGGGAGTTGATTTAGAGCTCAAGCAAAGCAACTTCTTTATCAATTAATGAGGGCTCCTACCCACAGCCTCCGTTTCTATTCCCTGAGTTCCAAGGGCTAGTAACTAAAGGTCAAACATTATGTCAAGACATAGTTCTTGACTTGTGAAACTGGGCATGGCAATTTCAATCTCTTAAGCAGCTGGCCTTGCCTTTGTCTCAGGCATTGGCTCACATACTTCCCCTCAACTGAATGGCTTCTGCCTAGAGATAAAATCAAGCAACAGCTGCGGTAGGAGTCACCAATAATTCTCCTCTTGCCCCTAGGCTCCATCCTAGCTTCTTCTTTGCAATTAGGTGAGTTGAATTTGTCAGTCCTGGGGTGCATAACTGCAGATAGTTGAGGGGGAACACATCCCAATTTCCTCCCTGGGGATGACTTCTTCCCAGCTTTCTGGCATGTTTGTTAAATGACAGCATAGTGTGCCATTTTCTACCCCAGGTTTCATTTCATTGGATTTTCAGCCACCTCAGATTGTAGACCCTCAACAGAAATGGTCTCTACTAGCATATTTGTAATTTTCCTTCTTTTCTCTTTTCAAATGGGCCAATTTCAATCTAAATCCAATATTTTCTTGGTAGGACCTTACTGAAGGCCATAACAAGTAACACTCTGAACTCCCATTTGTTTTCCTGTCAAGTCTTGTATTGAGGAAGCTTCAGGAAGCACATGGTCTCAGTCCCAAGATACAAGTAAATATTTCGCTACTCCTTAGCAAGGATTGCCAGCTTCCCTGCCCAAGACAGAAAGTCCTTGTTATTTTCATCACGACTTTGCCAATTCCATCTTTTTAATTCATCTCTTATACTACCCCACTTCCAGTCCTTTTTGTTTTTAACTGCTGGAAGGGCTGTTTCCATTGTAAGTAACAGAAAATTAACCAATCTGTTTGGGCTAGACAACATGCTCCACCCTGGATCCCAGAAGTGCATGGGCTAAAAGTGAGAGGAGGAGTGGGTGACTTCTTAGAGAGAGGTTGGGGTGCAATACGATTATCTGGGTTACTAGCAGCGAATGTGTACAGGTCTGCAGCAACCGCAATTCTTGTCTTCTCAGAAGAAAGAGTTGGACTAAGGGACGTAAAGCAGAAAAAGAGACCAAGGCAAGTTTCAGAGCAGGAGTGGAAGTTTATTTAAAAGCTTTATATTAGGAAAGAAAGGAAAGTACACTTGGAAGAGACCCAAATGGGCAGTTTGAAGGTCATGTGCCCCGTTTAACCTTGATCCTAGGACTTTATAGGCTGTCCCCCTCCTGTCATCTTGCGTCCCTTTTCCCATGATTCTTCCCTTAGGGTGGGCTGCCTGGATGCGCGATGCCCTCCTTGCGCTTGGGAGGTGAGCATGCACAGTGTGTTTACTAGCGTTGTGTTTACTCACCTGAGGCTTTCTTCCCTTTTCTAGTGGAATGCCCCTGGAAGGTCATACTCTGCCATTTTGTCTCTTAATACTCATGCTTAAGCTCACTCACCCAGTTCCTGAGATTTTATTGGAAGTTGCTGATGACCATTTTCAAGTGTTTTTATTCTATTGAGAAATTGCCTCTCCCTAGCACCTGTGACCAACTATCATTTTAATGTGACAACTACCAAGCCATCTCCCTGGCACTGGCTGCAACCAGTGATCATTTTTAGAGAGGTAGTGTGACAACTGCCAGACCATCACCTAATGGTTGCCTCACATTCCTGGTGGATGGGGAGCCCTCTCCTTTCCTGCTCATGCCTGACTACCTACTGTAACACAATGACTAAAATGATGGTCTATAAATATTGGGTCGTCAAAACACACACATTTCCATTACATTTGGTTTCCAAACCAAGCCGATGAATGCTGTTGGAGACTGTAATATTATTGCACAATCCTAAAAATTGGTGCCACTTCAAGTTCATGTTCTCCAACTTTATTTGGACCTCAGCACTACTTGACAAACTTTTTACATGGCCCTGGTCAGCTCTTTTTATAGGCTCCAAAACTGATTATTTTTAACCCACATCAGTTCTTCCTAACTCTCGTTCAGCTTCAGCACACAACCTTGCCTCTGGGTGCACCATGAGGGCAAGCAACATTTTCTGATATCCTACTCCTTATATAGTCACTGGGATATGTAGTCCCTCAATAATTGAGGGAATCAATTATTGAATCCCTGAATCAATTGCTGAAATATGGAAATACAACTATTGGACAATGTTAATAATGTGAGTTACTGTTGTAAAGTGTGCTATGGGGAAGTAGATTAGTGTGGAGGAAGGAACATAAGCTTTGAATTGCAGCAGATGTGGTGTCAAGTTTTGACTTGGCCAGTTGTTTACTCTGAGCCTTTGTTTTCTCATCTGTGAAAGAAAGAAAAGACAACATATCCTTCATTTTTCTTCAGAGATTTGGAAATAAAATGAAGTTTGTAAGGCACCTGGCAAACAGAACTCATTCTGTTAATGGTAGTTAGAATTACAAATAATGAGGATGGACTTGTATCCCATATGATAGCTTATTTGTTCATCTCATCAGCAGTTGCTACAATGGAACTAATAAATTTCCCCCCAATTCTTTCTCATTTTCCAATAATTTGATAATAAAATAAATATTTGCTTTAAAGGAAAAATGACAAGATGTGGATATCTTACCCTGTTATTATATGACAGATCTTATTTCCATTTTTCACCATGATGATTTGAGTTCACTGTGTCTAAGCCCTCTCTGTATTGAGAAGCTGGGAATTGATATAGTGATGTGAAAAATAAAGGAAAATTATAGTTTTGCCTTGATTACTGAGATAAGTCCCTCCAAAAAGGGCTGATTTGGCTTTTCTTTTTAAAAACCTCTGCATTCTTATTATAAAATGAAAACATTTATATTATATAGAAAATCTGAAAGATGTTGCAAAGTACAAAATATTAAAAAAATCCACTGACAACTAACCTATAAATATCCTCAACTAACCTATAAATAACCTATAAATATGTCTCTTTTTTTGTGAATGTGTATCATTGCTATATAAAACAGAAATCAAATTCTTTCTTCTTCTTATTATTAAAGAGACAGGGTCTCACTCTGTTGCCCAGGCTGGAGTGAAATGGTGCAATCATAGCTCACTGCAGCCTCAAACTCTGGGCTTAAGCCATCTTCCCACCTCAGCTTCCCAAGTAAGTAGCTACGACTACAGCCGCACGCCCCCATGCCCAGCTATATATATTTTATTTTTTGTAGAAACGGGTTCTTGCTATGTTGTCCATACTGGTCTCAAACTCCTGGCCTCAAGCGATTCTCCTGCCTCAGCCACCCAAAGTGCTGAGATTACAGGTGTGAGCCACTGTGCTTGGCTGAGAAGTCAGATTCTAATACTATTTTAATTTGCTTTTCACTCAGTAACAATTCCATCCAGTATGGCTTTACAATATTACATAAAATGCTGTGATGAACATCCCTGTACATATTTACTCACATTTGTGGGTTTTGTTAGTTTTGTTTGTTTGTTTGAGATAAATTCCAAGGGGTTGAATTGTGAGGTTCAGAAGGCAGTCAGTCATTTTTGAAATTTTGGACTTATTGTCAAATTGCTGTTTAGAAAAGTTGTATGAATTTATATTCACTGTAGCAAATGCCTATGTCCTAATTGAAGACTGAACTCCAGAATTAGTTTTTAATTTTTATTTTGGTAAATGAAAAATGGAACGTATTTCAAAATGCTTTTCTTTTATTGTTAGTAGACCAAGCAATATTTCATGTTTATTTCCTTTTTCTATTTCTTGTGAACTACTTTTCCCATTTTTCTGTTGGGGCATTTGTCTTTTCCTTGATAATTTGTGGGAGTTTTCCTAACATACAGCAGATGTAACCTTAGCATTGGTTTCCCTAGGCTCTGGCCATTGGCATTGCTTTCAGTTCTTTAAACGTATCATACCCACTGGCCTTCCTGTCTTCATATGTTATTAGTAAAAAATTCATCTTTAAGCAGTTTGACTTAACCAGGTAGCAACTAGCATGTCAGACAATTGCCATAAGCTGAAAAGAATTCTGATGTGCCTTGACCCTTCCCTTAACAGAGATACAAATGATCACAAATTTCTAGTGAAGTTTTATGGGTCAGTGCAGAGTGAGAATAATTCAGTGAAATTCTGGTTCAAATGAAGTAAACTTTATTTTATTTATTTAATTTAAATCATAAATTTGGATTTAGTAGAGTTTCTCTCTCTTCCTCAGGTCTTAAACATTCCTCAAGGTGGTCTTCTGTAAGCTTCCGCACCCCCACTTGTCAATGGTAAATCCTCGCTATCTGTTCTGAAAGCGTAGGACTGTATATACTTGCCTTTTCATAACACTCTTCACAATTAGAATTTCTTTTTATTGCTTGCCTTCTGCAACAGTGTAAACACTGTTAGGGTAAAGACATGCCACCATTGTTCACTGTTGTTTGACCATAGCCACAATTTCTTCTTTCTCTTTGCTAATGGAAATTTGTTCAGATATTCATCCTTGTGGTCCTCAGAAGAGGCCATCCTCACACCCCACTCTAACAGTAGCTTGATTGATCTAAATTTTGTTTTTTTTTGCCAATGAGTTTATCATGATTAGGAGACGATACAATTTGAGCTGATGAAGCACAAGGAAAGATTTCCTGAAAGCATTTCCTTCATCTCCTGGGGTACCTTCCAAAAAGGAGGTCGCTCATATTCTGGACATGGAGATATATCTCAGAACTCTGCCTCTTTTTCCTTTGGACTGAGGATGAAATCAATGCATAGGTGTCACTCCTGAAACCCACTTCACAGCTGACTTCTGGTTGTGTGTGCCAATAAGTGTCCTTGTTTAAGTCAGTTTGAATCAGATTTTCTATTACTTTAGCAAAGTGCACCATATCAAATATATATCTAATTAGTCCATACACTGAACAAATACTGAATTGAATCAAAAATTATTTCTCATGTATGATGTATGTGTCTTCCTTAGTTTACCTTTTATCACTTATGTTTTTGTTTTGCTTAATTATAGGGTAATAAACTTTTATTTTCAAAAGTCAAAGCAATACAGAAATATGACAGAGAACTTTAATCTCTACTTTCTTCTTTCTAATTACGCTTTCCTGAGGTAGCTAATGCTAACCTTTGGCTGGATGTACCTGTGTATTTTCCTCTGGGCTCATAGAGATTTACAAACTTCTATTGTGTTTAGTTTTGTTTACTTGTTTATTCATTTTACAAAAATTGGGTCATGGTGTATATATTGTTGCACAATATCTTTGTTTTGCTTTCAAATTAATAGATCATGGCTGTTTTTATAGGTTGGTCTACCTGGATACAACTCATTCTTCTTAATAACTATACACCGTAGCTAATTTCTTTGCATTTCTGCTCTGGTTAAATGTTTCTCACAGAGGTTTTTTTGTTTTGTTTTGTTTTTTTAATTGCAAATTTCTTTTTTTAATTTTTTTTATTATACTCTAAGTTTTAGGGTACATGTGCACAACTTGCAGGTTTGTTACATATGTATACATGTGCCATGTTGGTGTGCTGCACCCATTAACTGGTCATTTAACATTAGGTATATCTCCTAATGCTAACCCTCCCCACTCCCCCCACCCCACAACAGGCCCGGGTGTGTGATGTTCCCCTTCCTGTGTCCATGTGTTCTCATTGTTCAATTCCCACCTATGAGTGAGAACATGCGGTGTTTGGTTTTTTGTCCTTGCGATAGTTTGCTGAGAATGATGGTTTGTCCTTGCGATAGTTTGCTGAGAATGATGGTTTCCAGCTTCATCCATGTCCCTTTTTTTTCTCTCTTGAGACGGAGCCTTGCTCTGTCGCCCAGGCTGGAGTGCAGTGGCGCGATTTCGACTCACTGCAAGCTCCGCCTCCTGGGTTCAGGCCATTCTCCTGCCTCAGCCTCCTGAGTAGCTGGGACTACAGGCGCCCGCCACCGCGCCCAGCTAATTTTTTGTATTTTTAGTAGAGACGGGGTTTCACCGTGTTAGCCAGGATGTTCTCGATAACCTAACCTCGTGATCCACCCGCCTCGGCCTCCCAAAGTGCTGGGATTACAGGCGTGAGCCACCGCGCCCGGCCCAGAGTTTTATTCAATACTTTTAAAAAACATAAATTTGAAACTTTAACTGTTTCCCCTTTGACTGTTCACTTTATGTCTCCAAATTTGGGGCATAAGAAGAAAATAGTAGATAGCCTGCACAACATGGCTTAACCTCATCTCTACCGAAAACAAAAATGAAAACAAAGAAAAAAAAGCATGAAAATTAGGTGGTGGTGGCACAGGCTTGTAGTCCCAGCTACTTGGGAGGCTGAGGTGGGAGGATTGCTTGACCCAGGAGGCAGAGGTTGCAGTGAGCCGAGATTGCGCCACTGTACTTCAGCCTGAGTGACAGAGCAAGACCTTGTGGAAGAAAAGAAGGAGAAGAAGGAGAAGGAAAAAGAGAAGGAGAAGAAGGAGAAGAAAGAGGGAGAGGGAGAAGAGTGGTTGATGAAGTGACCTAGGCAGTGGAAAGAATGTGTTAAGGCATCTAGCTTACCAGTTTGAAATTTAAGATTTATTTTATTTTATTTTATTTTATTTTTTTTAAGCAGGGAGTTTTTTCTTATGCTTATTATAGTAACTTGAAGTTTGCTCTTTGTGCCCTTTGCAAGAAACCGTACCTGGAGAACAGCCTTAGGGGAGATTTTTTGGCTGCAGGTAATAAAGTAATGGGTTCACAAGGGCCCCAGAAATTAGATGAAAACCAGAAAGATCTAAGATTTTAATCCCAACCCAGAAAATCAGGACTGGTGTTTTTCCTTTGAAATGAAAATTTAACTCTTAGGTATACTGATTTATTTATCATCAGTGTGGGATATACTTTTTGTTTTTGATAGCTCTATTAAATACTAATTCTTGCTGATTGGGGATAGCTTAATTTCTTGTTAGTAGATATGCTATAGTTGAAAGGGTGGTGGTAAATGACTTTATAAGGATCAATTCTTCTCCCTACCTCCCTTCAAAGATACGTAAGAAGATAAAACAGTGATTTTAAATTGAGGAAAAACTAAAATTACCTGACACTTATGTTCAAGGTGACATACAATCAGAATTTTTACCAGTTTCCCTAAGGAACAGTTCATTCTTGGCAACAGCAAAATCAAATTTCAGAGGCAAAAAGAGAAAGAGAGAGCTGGGATGATCTGAATCAATTTGGATTGAATATAATAAAGGTAAAATGTGGGTGGTCACATTTCCAAGCAGTTTTTATCAGCTAAATAATACCAGAGAGGACCAGACAGAACATCCTGTGGCAAATTAACCTATAAGGCAGATAGATAAAGGTGGGTGTGGCTTCTGTATAAGTTCAAAGCACAGATGAAAATTAGCTCCTCCAGGTATAGTAATTTTACACTCCAGGAACACTGTCGTTTTCTGAGGTTAAAAATAATCCAAAAGTCTAAGGTCCAATTTTTCTCAAGGTAACTCAACTCAGCTTGTCTAAGTATACAGTGATCCAAGGCTTAGGGAGAGTAAATACTGAGTTGCTCATGGTCCCACTGAAAACAAGATCAGAAACAGAATAAAAACAAATGAACAAATAGACAAAACAAGAGGAAGAAAACTTTTTGCTTTTATTCTTAAGATAGATATATACATTTGTGTTATCTTAGTTTTGGTTTTTTAAAATCACAATGAGCTAAGTTTTCATTTTGTATAATACACTTCTCCTAAGTGGAATATACTGGCAGCCTTCCATGAGTGGAGTGATATAGAGAGAAGTTTGAGAACAGAGGGAAACTCTCTCCATTGTACTAGATAGTTCTGTATAAGGAATTCACTGAAGGTGAATAGAAAAAGGATACCAGTGATATGATTTAGAGTGCATTTGGATTTTTTTTATATAATAATAATTTTCCTGTTCTGTAAAAAGTAATATTTTAAAATAATGTTTCAGGTAATTTTAGTTAACTCTTTGGGTGATTTTATTTTTTTACTTGTTAGAGACAGTGTCTTAACTGTGTTGCTCAGGCTAGAGTGCAGTGGTACGATCTCGGCTCACTGCATCCTCTGCTTCCTGGGTTCGAATGATTCTCATGCTTCAGCCTCCTGAGTAGCTGAGATTATAGGTGTGCACCAACATGCCTGGCTAATTTTTTGTATTTTTAGTAAGAGATAGGGTTTTGCCATGTTGGCCAGGCTGGTCTTGAATTCCTGGCCCCAAGTGATCTGCCAGCCTCAGCCTCCCAAAGTGCTGGGATTACAGGCGTGAGCCACCACGCCCAGCCTCTTTGGGTGATTTGATTGCAGCAATAGAGGCCCAAAAATTTCTAGGAAGATTATGTTGTGAGTATCAACTTCAACTTTAATTTAAAAGCTCTGTGTCTGTTTAGCTTCAAATAAATTATTAGTAAAAAAAAAATCTTTAAGAAGTTTAATTTCACCAGGTAGCAGTTATCATGTCAGACAACTGCCATAAGCTAAAAATAATTCTGATGTGCCTTGACCCTTCCCTTAACAGAGATACAAATTTTCATTTTCATTTTTTTCTCATTTTATTTTATTTTATTTTATTTTAAGTTCTGGGGTACATATGCAGGATGTGCAGGTCTGTTACATAGGAAAATGTGTGCCATGGTGGTTTGCTGCATCTATCAACCCATCACCTAGGTATTAAACCCAGCATGCATTAGCTATTTTTCCTAATGCTTTCCCTCCCCACACACCCCACCTCCCATAGGCCCCAGTATGTGTTGATCTCCTCCCTGTGTCCATGTGTTCTCATTGTTCAGCCTCCACTTATAAGTGAGAAGTGTTTGGTTTTCTGTTCCTCTGTTAGTTTGCTGAGAATGATGGCTTCCAGCTCCATCCATGTCCCTGCAAAGGACATGATCCATTCCTTTTTATGGCTGCATAGTATTCCATGGTGTATATGTACCACATTTTCTTTATCTAGTCTATCATTGATGGGCATTTGGATTGATTCCATGACTTTGCTATTGTGAGTAGTGCTGCAATAAACATATATGTGCATGTATCTTTATAACAGAATGATTTATATTCCTTTGTGTATATACCCAGTAATGGGATTGCTTGGTCAGATGGTATTTCTGGTTCTAGGTCTTTGAGGAATTGCCACACTGTCTTCCACAATGGTTGAACTAATTTATATTCTCACCAACAGTATAAAACCACTAGTATCAATAGCTGAATAGACCAAGTGCAGCAAAAGATCCACTTTGTTTCTCTGCAGCCTCAACAACATCTGTTGTTTCTTGACTTCTTAATAATCGACACTCTTACTGATGTGAGATGGTATCTCATTGTGGGTTTGATTTGCATTTCTCTGATGATCAGTGATGTTGAAATTTTTTTCATATGTTTTTTGGCTGCATAAATGTATTCTGTTGAGAAGTGTCTGTTTATGTCCTTTGTCCACTTTTTAATTGGGTTGTTTGTTTTTTTCTTGTATTTTAAGTTCCATGTAGATTCTGGATATTAGACCTTTGTCAGATGGATAGACTGTAAAAGTTTTCTCCCATTCTGTAGGTTGTCTGTTCACTCTAATGATAGTTTCTTTTGCTTTGCAGAAGCTCCTTATTTTAATTAGATCCCATTTGTCAATTTTTGCTTTTATTGCAATTGCTTTTTCCATTTTCATCAAGAAATCTTTACCCATGCCTGTGTCCTGAATGGTAATGCCTAGATTTTCTTCTAGAGTTTTTATAGCTTGAGGTTTTACATTTAAGTCTTTAATCCATGTTGAGTTAATTTTTGTATAAGGTGTAAGGAAGAGGTCCAGTTTCAATTTTCTGCATATGGCCAGTTGGTTATCCCAGCACCATTTATTAAATAGGGAGTCCTTTTCTCATTGCTTTTTATGGTCAAATTTGTCAAAGATGAGATTATTGTAGATTTGCGGTCTTATTTCTGCGTTCTCTATTCTGTTTCATTTGTCTATGTGCCTGTGTTTGTACCAGTACTATGCTGTTTTGGTTACTGTAGCCTTGTAGTATAGTTTGAAGTCCAATAGTATGATGCCTCCAGCTTTGTTCTTTTTGCTTAGGATTGTCTTGGCTATATGGGCTCTTTTTTGGTTTCATATTAATTTCAAAGTAGTTTTTTGTAATTCTATGAAGAATGTCAATGGTAGTTTAGTGAGAATGGTATTGAATCTATAAATTACTTTGGGCAGTATGGCCATTTTCATGATGTTGATTCTTCCTATCCATAAGCATGGAATGTTTTTCCATTTGTTTGTGTCCTCTCTGATTTCCTTGAGCAGTGGTTTGTAGTCCTCCTTGAAAAGGTCCTTCACTTCCTTTGTTAGCTGTATTCTGAAGTCTTTTATTCTCTTTGTCTGTTGTTGATGTATAGGAATGCTTGTGACTTTTGTACATTGATTTTGTATCCTGAGACTTTGCTGAATTTGCTTATCAGCTTAAGAAACTTTTGGGCTGAGACAGTGGGGTCTTCTGGGTATAGGATTATGTCATCTGCAAACAAAGGCAATTTGATTTCCTCTCTTCCTATTTTTTTTTTTCTAATTCATGACTTTTTATATATATATATATATTTATTACACTTTAAGTTCTAGGGTACATGTGCACAACGTGCAGATTTGTTACATATGTATACATGTGCCATGTTGGTGTGCTGCACCCATTAACTCGTCATTTAACATTAGGTATATCTCCTAATGCTAACCCTCCCCACTCCCCCCACCCCACAACAGGCCCGGGTGTGTGATGTTCCCCTTCCTGTGTCCATGTGTTCTCATTGTTCAATTCCCACCTATGAGTGAGAACATGCGGTGTTTGGTTTTTTGTCCTTGCGATAGTTTGCTGAGAATGATGGTTTCCAGCTTCATCCATGTCCCTACAAATGACATGAAGTCATCCTTTTTTATGGCTGCATAGTATTCCATGGTGTATATGTGCCACATTTTCTTAATCCAGTCTATCATTGTTGGACATTTGGGTTGATTCCGAGTCTTTGCTATTGTGAATAGTGCTGCAATAAACATATGTGTGCATGTGTCTTTATAGCAGCATGATTTATAATCCTTTGGGTATATACCTGGTAATGGGATGGCTGGGTCAAATGGTATTTCTAGTTCTGGATGCCTGAGGAATCGCCACACTGACTTCCACAATGGTTGAACTAGTTTACAGTCCCACCAACAGTGTAAAAGTGTTCCTATTTCTCCACATCCTCTCCAGCACCTGTTTTTTCCTGACTTTTTAATGATCACCATTCTAACTGGTGTGAGATGGTATCTCATTGTAGTTTTGATTTGCATTTCTCTGATGGCCAGTGATCATGAGCATTTTTTCATGTGTCTGTTGGCTGCATACTCTCTTTCTATTTGAATACCCTTTATTTCTTTCTCTTGCCTGATTGCCCTGGCTAGAACTTCCATTGTTATGTTGAATAGTAGTGTTGAGAGAGGACATCCTTGTCTTGTACTGTTTTCAAGGGGAATGCTTCCAGATTGCCCCTTCAGTATGATATTGGCTGTGGGTTTGTAATAAATGGCTCTTATTATTTTGAAGTATGTTCCTTTAATACCTAGTTTGTTGATAGTTTTTATCATGAAGGGATGTTGAATTTTATCAAAGGCCTTTTCTATCTGTTGAGATAATCATGTGGTTTTTGTCTTTAGTTTTGTTTATCTAATGAATCACATTTATTATTTGTGTATGTTGAACCAATCTTGCATCCCAGGGATGAAACCAACTTGATCATAATGGGTAAGCTTTTTGATGTGATGCTAGATTTGCCAGTATTTTACTGAGAATTTTCACATCAATGTTCATCAGGGATATTGGCCTGAAATTTTCTTTTTGTGTTATATCTCTGCCAGGTTTTGATATAAGGATGATGCTGGCCTCATAAAATGAGTTAGGGAGAAGTCCCTCCTTTTTAATTGTTTGGAATAGTTTCAAATGGTACCACCTCCTCTTTTACTTCTGGTGGAATTCAGCTGTAAATCTGTCTGGTCCTAAGCTTTTTTGTTAAGTAGGCTATTTATTATTGCCTCAATATCAGAACTCATTTTTGGTCTATTCAAGGATTTAACTTTTTTCTGGTTCAGCTTTGGGAGGGTGTATGTGTCTAGGAATTTATCCATTTCTTCTAGATTTTCTAGTTTATTTGCATAGAGGTGTTTATAGTATTCTCTGATGGTTGTTTCTATTTATTGTGGGGTCAGTGGTGATATCCCCTTTATCATTTTTTACTGTGTCTATTAGATTATTCTCTCTTTTCTTCTTTATTATTCTAGCTAGTGGTCCATGTATTTTATTATTTTTTTTCAAAAAAACAGCTCCTGGATTTGTTAATTTTTTTTTTTTTGTCTCTATCTCCTTCAGTTCCACTCTGATCTTGGTTATTTCTTTCCTTCTGCTAGTTTGGCGTTTGTTTGCTCTTGATTCTCTGGTTCTTTTTTTTTATGCAGAGGAGTCTTGCCCTGTTACCCAGGCTGGAGTGCAGTGGTGTGATTGCGGCTCACTGCAGCCTTCGCCTCCCAGGTTCAGCAACTCTCTGCCTCAGCTGACTGAGTAGCTGGGATTACAGGTGCATACCACCATGCCTGGCTAATTTTTGTATTTTTAATAGAGACGGAGTTTCACCATGTTGGCCAGGCTGGTCTTGAACTCCTGACCTCAGGTGATCTGCCCACCTGGGCCTCCCAAAGTGCTGAGATTACAGGCGTGAGCCGCCACATCCAGCCAGTTCTCCTGTTCTCTTCGTTGTGATGTTAGGATGTTGATTTGAGATCTTTCTAGCTTTCTGATGTGGGCACTTAGTGCTATAAATTTCCCTCTTAACACTGCTTTAGCTGCATACCAGAGATGCTGGTATGTTGTCTTTTTGTTCTCATTGGTTTCAAAGAACTTCTTGATTTCTGCCTTAATTTCATTATTTACCCAGGAGTCACTGAGGTGCAGGTTGTTCAATTTCCATGTAGTTGTGTGGTTTTGAGTGAGTTTCTTAATCTTGAGTTCTGATTTGATGTGCTGTGGTCTGAGAGTCTGTTTGTTATGATTTCAGTTATTTTGTATTTGCTGAGGAGTGTTTCACTTCCAATTATGTGATCAATTTTAGAGTCAGTGCCATGTGGTGCCAAGAAGAATGTATATTCTGTTGTTTTTGGATGGAGAGTTCTGTAGGTATTTATCAGGATCACTTGATCCAGAGCTGAGTTCAAGTCCTGAATATCTTTGTTAATTTTTTGTTTAGATGATCTGTCTAATATTGACAGTGGAGTGTTAAAGCCTCCCACTATTACTGTGTGGGAGTCTAAGTCTCTTTGTAGGTCTCTGAAAACTTGTTTTATGAAACTGAGTGATCCTGTATTGGGTGCATGTATATTTAGGATAGTTAGCTCCTCTTGTTGAATTGAACCCTTTACCATTATGTAATACCCTTCTTTGTCTTTTTTGATCTCTGTTGATTTAAAGTCTGTTTTGTCAGAAACTAGGATTGCAACTTCTGGTTTTTTCTGCTTTCCATTTGCTTCGTAAATTTTCCTCCATTCATTTATTTTGAGCCTATGCATGTTTTTGCACATGAGATGGGTCTCTTGAATGTAGCACACTGATGGGTCTTGTGTTTTTATACAGCTTGCCATTCTGTGTCTTTTAATTGGGGCATTTATCCCATTTACATTTACATAAATGTAAAGGTATCCCATTACATTTAATACCATTATGTGTGAATTTGATCCTGTCATAATGCTGGCTGGCTATTTTGCAGACTTGTTAATGTAGCTGCTTCATAGTGTCATTGTTCTGGGTACTTCAGTGTGTTTTTGTAGTGGCTGCTAATGTTTTTTCTTTGTCATATTTAGTGCTTCTTTCAGGAGCTCTTGTAAAGCAGGCCTGGTGGTGATGAATTCCCTCAGCATTTGCCTGTCTGAAAAGGATTTTATTTTTCCTTTGCTTATGAAGCTTAATTTTGTCAGATAAGAAATTCTGGGTTGGAAATTATTTTCTCTAAGAATGTCAAATATTGGCAGCCCCCAATCTCTTCTGGTTTGTAGGGTTTCTACTGAGTGGCCCAGTGTTAGCCTCATGGGCCTCCCTTTGTAGGTGACTTGGCCTTTCTCTGTGGCTCCCCTTAACATTTTTTCCTTCATTTTGACCTTGGAAAATCTGAAGGTTATGTGTCTTGGGGTTGATCTTCTCATGGAGTATCTTGCTGGGGTTCTCTGGATTTCTTCAATTTGAATGTTGGCCTGTCTTGCTAGGTTGAGGAAGTTCTCCTGGATGATATCATGAAGTATGTTTTCCAATTTGTTTACATCCTCCTCATCTTTTTCAGGTACCCCAGTCAGTCATAGGTTTGATCTTTTTACATAATCCCATAGTTCTTGGAGGTTATGTTCATTCCTCTTCATTCTTTTTTTTCTAATTTTGTCTGCCTGTCTTGTTTCAGCAAGATAGTCTTCAAGCTCTGAGATCCTTTGCTCCACTTGGTCTATTCAGCTATTGACACAATGGTTGCATTGTGAAGTTCTCGTGTTGGGGCTCCTTTCCAGGATATCAGAGTTCTTTCCGTAAACCTGTGGCTGGAGTTGCTGCAATTCCTGCAGGGAGGCCTCTCCTGGTGAGGAGGGATGGATCCGGGTCCCACCTAGTGAAGCAGTCTGGCCATGATCTGCCATAGCCACTGTGCTGCACTGTGGGGAATTCCTGTCAGTCCAAACTGCCCCGTCTTCCTGACACCAGCAGAGAAAAATGGCCGATTGGAGCCACAGTGATGGCGGCCACCCCTCTGCCTGGGAACTCGGTAGCCTTAGGCGGTGTCCAGCCTGCTGCTGCTGGCTGTAGCCCAAGCAGGTTGCACAGCTCTGTGCTTGGGACCCAAGGCCCTGGTGGGGTGGGCTAATGAGGGGATTTCCTGATCCGTAGGATGCACAGATCCGTGAAAAAACATTGTTTCCTGGGTGGGGTAGCACAGTCACTCACCACCTCCCTTGGCTGGGTGTGGGAGTTCTCCTTATCCCATGTGGCTCCTGGGTCATCACTCCACCCTGCTTTTCCTTGCTCTGTGTGGGTCTCACCAACTGCCTAGTCAGTCCCAGTGAGAGAACCTGCATACCTCAGTTGATGGAGCAGGATTCACTTGCCATTTTTACTCTTCTCTGGTGAAGTTTTATGGGTCAGTGCAGAGTAAGAAGAATTCAGTGAAATTTGGGTGCAGATGCAATAAACTTTATTTTATTAACCCATTTAATTTGAGTCATAATTTGGATTTAGTAGAGTTTCAATCATAATATTTTTGGAATATTTAAATGATTTAAAAATGAAGATAAAATACTTAGTTTGAATATGTATTTACACTTATTAAAATTAATTTAGGTGACGATACAATATACACAATTCAACAAGAGAAAATAAAGAAATACAAGGAAAAGAAGGGTAGAGTAGTAGTAAGAATCTGGAGTAGTGAGCACACAAATTCCATGTGTGGGGTCACAGATTCAAATCTAAGCTTCCTTGTAGACAACTCAGTGAAGGCCATATAGCCATTTATAAGAGTTTCAGGGTCCATAATGTAAGCAAAATTCAGTCCTCAACGGAACACTTAATGTTAAACCCCATCCAAAGGTCAGCAGCCTCAAAGATCGAAGGTAGATAAATCCATGAAGATGAGAAAAAAGTCAATGCAAACTGGGGAAGTTTATTTCCCTTTTAGTAGTCTCAAATTGTTATCTGTAATGTAAATGAAATAAATAATCTCTTTATAGAGTTAGTGTGAGGATAAAAATACAACAAATGTAAAGTGTGAAATATTAATATTATTACTTTTCTCATTTTTTATCTTTATGGTGAGAGGGCAGTATGGCATAATTAATTTTATATCATCTTCAGTGTTAGATCTGTGGTCAGATTTGTATGTTTTTGGACAATTTACTTAATATTCCTATAGTTTGGTGTCTTCTGAATAATGGAAATAATTGTGCTACCTTCTAGGGTTGTGTAATGTTTAGAAAGGACAATGTAGTCATATTTTCTGAATGGAAATAAAAAACTTGAAAACTGCAATAGGCAAAGCCGAAAGTCAGTTGATAGACAAGGAAAAAATATTTGCCACTGACATCACAGACAAACATGTAACTTTCCTACTATATAAAAAGCTCCTAATACTGTGAAGAAAAAGACCAGCCACTACACAGAAAAATGGTTGAAAGGCAGGAGTGGATAGATACAGAAAAAGAAATGGAAATGTCCATAAACATGTGAAAAGATGCTCAGCCCCACTCATAGTAGGAGAGATAAAAATGAGATAACATTTCTCATGGCCACATTGGTGGAAACCGAAAGTTTTGACAACACACTGTGCCAGTGAATCATATATTGCTACTGGGGGCAAATGGAGCATACCACTCCTGTGGAGGATGTCTGGTAATAATCACCAAAAATTATAGCTGCACTTTACTCCTTGCTCCAGAAATCTCACTTTTGGGAATCTATTTTACAGATCTATCTACTCAATTACAAAATAGTGTATGTATAAACTCATTATGGCATCATCTCCAATAGAAAAAAACAGGAAACATTACCAGTGCCCACCAGTAGAGACCTGATTCACCACACAGTGGAGGGCTATGCAGTTATGAAAAGAATGAGGACATTCATTAAATGCTGATGTGAGGTCTCCAGGCTCTATTACTATTAATGGAGAAAGCAAGGAGCAGCATTGTGTATATATTAAACTAAGAAAGACGAAAAAGTAAAAACAAAAATGTGTAATTATTTACATTTGTATAAAGACACATTGGAATGATAATCAAGAAACAAATAAAAATGGCTACCGTAATGGGTGTGGGGACAAGGTGGACAGGAATGGGGTGGAACTAAGATTTCTCAAGGTATACTTTTAAAAAATGTTGCTTTGATTTTCAAACCTTGTAAAAATATTAGCTAGTCAGAAATCATTACACGTGAATATTATTTGTAAAGTAGTTAGCCCTTTACTATGTAAACTTAAGTCTCTTTCTCCAGGGCCCAAGAAAATGCCTTGGGGAAATTTGGCTTAACGTAAATATTCTATAAAATAACAAAGCACCACAAATCTTCTGTTCCTAGATTTTACTTTATTTATAATTAGTCTGAGCTTGGAATCATTAAATTATGATTTGTATAAATTAAACTTAAAAAATTTAATCTCTTCTCTTTAAATATACAAGTAGGCTGGGGTGCAGTGGCTCACGCCTGGAATCCCAACACTTTTGGAGGCCGAGGTGGGAGGACTGCTTGAGGCCAGGACTTTGAGGCTAGCCTGGGCAACATAGCAAGGCCCCATTTCTATGAAACAAAATTTAAAAAGTAGCTGGGCCTGGTGGTACACACCTGTAGTCCTGGCTACTTGGGAGGCTGAAGCGGGATAATTGCTTGGGCCCAGGAGTTTGAGATTGCAGTGGGCTGAGATCATACCACTGCACTTCCCCCTGGGTGACAGAGTGAAAACCTGTCTCAAGAAAAAAAAAAAAAAAGAAAAGATAAAGTAAAAATAAATAAATAAAAGTAAAGTTTTTGTCCCTCTCTGTGTATGTGTTCCCAGGTTATTTGCTCTTTCTCTGGTGTTTAAAGTTAAAAGGGATTAAATATTTGCTTAATTATGAGTTAAATCTCTTAACTCCTTAAGATTAGTTTGAACATTTTTTCAAACCAAATTGTTTCTAAACTACGTGATATTTGGAGAAAATCATAATAAGTCTGGACATTAAGAGTTTCTAATCGTGAATCTGCCACTGAGGTGCTGTGATCCTCTTGCTGGCCTGTATTCAACTGGTATCCAACAAATGTTTATTGAGCGTGTATATGTTCCAGGCCATGTTATAGAGCAATAAACAAAAACGACAAAACCCCTGTCCTCAATTTCTTATAGTCTGGAGGAAGACACTTCTTGCTGCCAGATGATCCACAATGAAAGAGGCAGAAGCCTGGAATGTGAAGCTCCAGACACTGCCTGAGACCAGTGTCCGTGACTGAGCACACCTGTGTCACCACTGAAGGCCTAAACAGTTTCTTACTGCAAAGCATAGGTCACTGTGCCCAAGCTGTTCCCCAGAGGCGAGAGGGTGAGATATGGATGTGGAGATGAGGCATTGTACTCCTTGGGTAGCCACTTTGTTCCTAGTCCTTCACAAGCACTGAGTGTCACTACGTTGGCCTCCCTAGAGTGGCCACAGAACTGCTTCCTCCACTTACACTCACTGTCTTCTCTTACTCCTTTTCCTATAATTTTCTGTCCCTCGTTCTCCATTTTTCCAGAATTTATAGTTCTCTACAGATATAATTTAATCCTAGGTCTTTCTAATTTGCAGCTATTCAAGTGTATCCTGAACATGAATTTTTTTTTTCTTCTAGGGTCCTGTGGATTTACAGAGAGGAGCATCAAATGTAAATCTAGTGGAGAGAATTGTGGAAAGGGTGTGTGTGTGTGTGTGTGTGTGTAACAGTGCTAGTAGTAGTAGTATTAATAGCCATCCCCTCAGGTATAGCTGGGATCCTCTTAAAGTATTGGAATAAAATATGACACCTAACATTTTTGGTTATTTTTGAGTCGAGACTTTGAGTTGCTTGAGAGATTTATGTGGCTCCTCCTATTAACAATAATTTGACATGATTTTTTGAAAAGGAGCAACCTTTGATATTCTTATACTTGGACTTTCCTTGCCTTGAATAATACTACAGTTGATGTTAATTGACTTAAAGGATATCCACTCTAGTTCCTTTAGTAGTTCCTGTTTTTTTCTTGGGTGGAGAGTAGAGGGTAGAGGAATAATAGGGTGGTAGTCAGTGTGTGGGGACGCTAAGTCTCAATTTTGGTTGGCCACAATGTCAAAATGGAGAGTTAGGTTGGAAATTAAGTTTGGCATTTTCTTTCTTACCTTCCTAAATTATACAAGAGAATTTTCAGCATTCCTCACAAAAACAAACAGAGTCAAAACAAAACTGACAATGTACAATAACAAGCAAGCAATTTAATATTGGGAATTGCTAATTTCCTGTAGAGGGTGTAGATCCGTGTAATCTTTTGAACTGTGTCTGGGCAGTTGTTCTTTACAGTCATAAGTTTAGCATGTTCCTGGAATATCCGTTTCAGGGGCAGCAGGGGAGTTCAATAACGATTAGTGGTGACGTGGGAGAGGATCAGGAAGAAGGTTAGCATGAATAAGCAACAGAGAGATACAGAAGGAAATTATTATTTTTTGAGACTTTAAAGCCTACCCATGAAAACTCCTCTTTCTCTTTTCAGATAGTTTATGGTTCTGACAGATACTGTTTTGTACTTAAGGTGGGAGTCTGGAGTTGATACAGTCACATTCACTGTTGTTGAAGCGCTCTGTAATTCCAGTGAAACATCCTTGACAACAAGCGTTTTGAGGCTTTCTCTCTTTAAAGAGTATTCCTAACCTAACAAGTGTGGCCATCACCACTTTAAAGACACGGAATAAATAGAAATCAAATGTTAATTATCCAGAACACTTGTTTAATATAATAAACAAATTCATGTAATACTATTTGTTTATTGCAAAAGTACCATGGTTAACAGATTTGTGCTCCTACTGTTGCCAAATGTCACTTAGTTACTGTTGAAATGAAGCTCATAAAGTGTGCTTTTCTTATTTACTAAAGCATAAGAGAAAGGATTTGCTTTTTTAATAGGAGAAAGTATTTTTGAAAGATATAATGCCCCGATGATTTTGTTTTTAAGTGGACACTTCTATTTATTTAAAATATTTCATGAGAAGTGAATACCTTATTGTATATACAGAGTAACCTTTTTTCAGTAAGTGTAATTTAATTTTCATAGTCTTAAGTTTAAAATGAACAAATGAGTGATCAAAACATAGTGGCGCTTTTGTATCTTTTTTAAAAACATCATTGTAAAAATGTGTATTTATGTATTCCAGATGGCTTTTTTTCTTTATAGAGACTGGATCTTCTTATGTTGTCCAGGCTGGCCTCGAATTCCTTGGCTTAAGTGATCCTCCCACCTCAGCCTCCTCCTGTACTCAGCTGCGAGTATGGGAGCCACATGGCTTTTAAATAATAGCTGTGGCCTTGGCCAGGAGAAGGGCTTCACTGCTAGCTTTCAAGGTCAGTACAGGTAGAGCTAGGCACTACCTTCAGTGCCACCTCACCTCCTAAGTAGAAAGCATACTGCGTTTTTATTCTATGATTCAGTTGTTTGGGAGGGAACGAGATGACCATATTCTTGAAGAGGCCAAAAAGAGGATGTAAATGATGGCAGTGGTGGGCCGTCTGGAGTGGCTGTTGTCATCACGCTGGCTGCAGTGGGAAGGCATAGCTGGGGCTGCCTGCAAACTCCATGCAGTGGGTGGGAGCCTCACTCTCCCAGGCGCAGGATCCAGGCGTCTCTGCAGTCTGCACCCTTGGGGTCCCAGGAAGACCCCCCTTGACCCTGAAGGCTCGGCGTGTCTGGTCCCACTGCCTGGCCTCTCCCTGCTCCCGGTGCCCACTCTGATCTTAGAGCAGACTCGGGGCCGAGCCTGGGCACCATTACAACCTGGCTGGGTGTGTGCACACTCAGGGCAGTGCTGACATACCAGTCCCCTGCTGCCTCAGTCTTCTCTGGACTTTGTGCACTGACGAGCACAGGATATGGGGAAAGCTGAGGGAGGACTGAGGGTAGCTGGATGCCAAGGAGGGCCTGAAGGCTGGGGGCTGGGCTGCCAGTCCTGTGGACCAGAGTGGTGCCTTTTCTGGGCCCACCCATGGCTGCCCATGGATCAATCAGCACGCACTTCTTCCCCTCTGAGGCCCATAAAAGCCCTGGCCTCAGCCAGAGCAGGGCAGACAACCAGATGACCAGCTGCAGAGAGGCGCTACCCTCTCTCCTGGGAGCTGAACACTTGTTAGGACCACCTGCCTGCAAAGAGCAGCTACCCTTTCTGCTAGAAGCTTTGTCTTGCTCACCCTTCACTTGCCTGTATACCTCATTCTTCCTGGGTGCAGGACAAGAACTTGGGACCTGCCAAATGGTGAGGCTAAAAGAGCTATCACACAAACAGTGCTGCAACATGCCCCTTGCTCACCACGTTGTGGGCAAAAAGAAGGAGAGAAGAGCTGCAGCCCTTTGAGAAGCCCAGACCTGGGAGCTCCTGGAGCCAGGGCTGTGACTCCCTCTTTGGGGCCCTGCAGTTCCTGGCATCTCCAAGCTTTCAGGTGCCACCGCATTCCCCAGTGCCAGCTGGGGAAGCTGCTTGTGGTGCACCTGGTCCAGCCACAACCTTTCAGAGAGCCGGCACCCTTGCCGGGACCTGGAGCTGACTGCCCTGCGGCAGCAGCCGGCATATCTGACTGTGCAGCGGCCAGACCTCACACTCCCTCATCCACCCCTTGTCGCTCCATGCCTGCCTCACAGACTTCCTTGGAGGCATAGGATCCAGGCTGGTAGCATCAGCAGAGTGCAGCCTGCTAGGCCGAGTGGGCAGAACGAGCCCAGCAGGCATGAGCAAAACTTGGGCAAAGGCGCCAAGAGCCACAGGATTCTGGCCAGAAAAGCGACACTCCAAAGATCCTGTAACGTAAACACTAATGTGGATAATTTGGTTATTGATTTACCTAGGGACAGAGAATGGGCCACAAACGTAAAAATTTCTAGTGAAAGTGCATTATTAAGAAATGTGCTGTACATTTATATATTCTGCAGATATGGTGTAGCTTGAGGAAGTCAAAGGAGACTCCCTTTTGGAGTGTGGGCTTTTCACCTCTTCACATGAAATTTTGTATGCAATGGTATATGGGTGAGAAAATCTATAAGCCTTTGAGTCTGGGGCAGATTGAAAATAAGCCAAAGCATTAGTTGGGGAGGGTGGAAAGGAAATTTCTGAAGGAGGCATGCTTACTACCCTGCTCTCTGCAGGAATCGTAGAATTTCATTTGCAGCCATCTTCTCTCTCCACTAGAAGTGCTCAGGACTCATGAGAAGAGAGATGATAGTAGAGAAGGGATCATGTTTCTAGTCGTGGGAAAATTCCAGGAGAGGAACTTTCTAGACCCTTCTTAAAAATGGTCTGGTGATGGGGCAGGTTTTGACTATGAATGGGTATGAGGTAGCTGTTTCAGTGGATGAGCAGGGAATGTATTTACCCAGGTACGGACATTTGTCAAAACTCATTGTATAGTGCATTAATATTTGTGATTTTACTACATAAAAATTTTGCCTAAAATAGCTATAAATAATTATTAAGCTCTAGTTAATGATGTGCATGCTGCAGGTTTAGGGGTGAAGTGTACTGATC
Source organism: Pongo pygmaeus (assembly GCF_028885625.2). Taxonomy (NCBI): domain Eukaryota; kingdom Metazoa; phylum Chordata; class Mammalia; order Primates; family Hominidae; genus Pongo; species Pongo pygmaeus. The sequence continues at coordinate 96,458,727 of NC_072378.2, read as the reverse complement.
TCTGCAAATTTAATTTGAAATGCATTAAAAAATAATGACAGGCTGATGGAGGATAGATACATGATTAAGAGAGTTGGACAAAATGTTAATTGTAGAAGCCAGATGGTAAGTATGTGGGTGTCCATTGGAAAATTCTTTCAACTTTTCTGTATGTTTGAACATTTTAATAATAAAATACTGATGATAGTAGGGAGAAGGAACTAGAGGACAGAAACACTGATGTTTAGCTCTGAAGTCCAACAACCTTAATCTTGGTGGAATACAGAACTAAATGGAAAAAGAGTGACTCCCTGCTGCTCCTCTCTCTCTCTCTCTGCCTAAAATAGGTTCCTTGAGTTAAGGACAGTGGATATTTGGAGCAAAAAGCAAGACAGGTTGGCGCAGGTGAGTGCCCATTGGAAGGAGACCTGGGACCCCTTCACCTCTACCCACCCAGGCTGACTCTCCAGACAGCAGTAACATGGAAAGGAAGCCATTTTAGATTGATGTAGCACTCTCTCCAAGTTTACTAAGCTCCACCGTGACATTAAAAAGCACCTGAAAGTTGCCCAGACTCCTGCCACATCCTGGGAAATGATGAAGGATGAAAGAAGACTAGAAGATGACAAAGTGCTTCGTGGTTGTGATAAAAAGTTTCAGCTGTGGATGGCAGCATAAGCCATGGGACTGGAAATGCACTAGAATCACAAATGTCCCAAGGATGTCAGTGGGACTGAAGGCAGCAACCAGAGAGCATGGCTCCTGCTGCCAGTGCAGGACCATTGCAGGCCAGACCCCTCTCCCACACGACGATGCCACAGAACCTACAGAGTAGACATGCCACCAAGGGTGAGAAGATGACTGATAAAACAGCCTCACCAAAATGTTAGCTCTTTGAGAACAGAGATGGTTTTACAAAGCTTTATGTGCCATAAACACAACTTTCAATTCATTTTTGTTGAATTAGTTTTAAAAAAATGGGCTTTTTAATGACCTGATCTATGTTCACTGTCTCCATTTACTTATGGTACTGATTTCTCAACCCAATTCAGTCATGTTCTGGCCCCTTCATCTCACATCATCAGCTCCTGCTAAAGTCAGCTGTGATGTCTATAATAGCAAATCTAAAGGATGATTTAGCAGTTATCTTATTTGTTCTCACAGCAGCACTCAACATCACTGACTTTCTTTCTAAAAATATTTAAATTATGCAAAATTTCAAAATGAGAGAAGTTCAGAAAATATTATAATAAAAACTCACATACTAACTACACAGATTTAACATATATTAACATTTTGCCATATTTGCCTCAGATTGTGAAACCTTTTTCTTAAGGAATGAAATGTTACAATTTTAACTGAAGCCTTCATCATTCCTACAGTTGATGTCTATCATTACCATGCAGAATTTTTAACTTTTATTAAATAAATGTATATAATATGGTCTATAGGATTAGTGTATCAAGCTCCATAACAGTTTCTGGCAGAATCTTGATTGTTACCGTATTGAAGTTAGAGATCAATATGGGGGTGAATTTGCATTTTTCAAATACCAGTTCTTCCTGTTTATGAACGTTGCATAGCTTCATTTATTTATACAATTTCATAGCTCTCAATAAAGCCTTATAAATTTCTTTATAGTGATCTTACATCCTTTTTCTTGGATTTACTAATAGATAAATTATATATTTTATTTCTCTTGGTTATGGTATATTATAAAATTACATTTCTGATTGTTGCTGATGTATAGAAAGATGAATTGAATTTTATATTGATTTTATACTTAGCACCCATTTTAGAACTTATCAGTTGTAATGTTTTGTAGATTATCTTCAATTTCTATGTAGACAATTATATCTGAAAATAATGGTAGTTCTGTTTTTATCCTTTTTTTTTTTTTGGAATAGAGACAGGGTTCCTGGTAGATAGCACTACCTGGGCACAACACCACATCCAGCTACTTTTTTTATTTTTTGTAGAGACAGAGTCTCCCTATGTTGCCCAAGCTGGTCTTGAACTCTTAGGCTCAAGCAATCCTCCTGCCTCGGCCTTCCAAAGTGTTGAGATTACAGGCATAAGCCACTGCCCTCAGCCTGTTTTTTCCATTTAAATCTTTATACTTTTATTTTCATTTTCATACAATACCCTGTAGGAGCTTTGTAATGTTGAGTAGAAGCTGTGAAATCAGGCGTCCTTGCTTTTTTTGTGACGTCAAAGCATGTGACACTAACTTTTCTCCAGTATGAAAGATGGTATAGTTGAGCCCTTAACAGTGTGGGTGGTGGATCTAGACAGCCTGAATTTAAATCCTGGCTTGGCCACTTACTCCCTATGCAACAGTTGGATTAGTTACTGAATGTTTCTGTGCCTCAGTATACTCATATGCCAATGAGTATAATAAATTTATCTCAAAGGGTTGTTATTGTCTGACACTTAGTAAATGCTCAATAATGTTTTATTAATATGATGATATTTGTTGTAGGTTTGTGGTAAATGTCTTTATATTAGTCTGTTCTTGCAATACTATAAAGAAATACCTGAGACTGGATAATATATTTTAAAAAAGAGTTTTAATTGACTCATGGTTCCACAGGCTGTATAGGAAGCATGATGCTGGTATCTGCTCAGCTTCTGGGGAGAAACTTACAATCATGGGCAGAAGGCAGAGGGATAGCCAGCATTTCACATGGCCAGAGCAGGAGGCAGAGAAGAGGGAGGTGCTATATATACTTTTAAACAACCAGATCTTCTAAGAACTCTACCAGGAGAACAGCACCAAGGGGATGGTGCTAAAGTATTCATGAGACCACCCTCATGATCCAGTCACCTCTCACCAGGCCCCACCTCCAATACTGGGGATTGCAGTTCAACATGAGATCTGGTGGGGACACAGATCCAAACCATATCAAGGTTTTATCAAGTTAAGAAAGTTATCTTCTAATCTTATTTTTCTAGGACATTTTAACGTGGCTGGATGTTGAATTTTATTAAATGCTTTTTCTGTACATAGAAATAATAATATATGGTGTTTCTTCTTTAAATTGTTAATGTGATTATTTGCATTGCCTTTTAAAAAGTGAACCTCTATTATTGTTAAAGGAATAAAGGCACATTGTTTAAAAAGTAAAATTGTACTGCGAGGCTTATCCTCCCAAATCTATGTTCTTTGTGCCACTATTTCCATTCCAAATCCTGCTCACCAGTAGCAAGACTGGCAAACCTCAAACATTTGAGCTGTTTTTTTTTTTTCCCCTTCAGGCATTTACCTCCATATTTCTTAATGATATGCCTCTACTGCTACTATGCCTAAATATTTTCATGTTTAGATACGATCTAAATATTGTAGTCCCTGAGGAAGAGTGCAAATGAGGTATAGTTTGAGATTTTTATTTCCTGAAAATGTTATTAGAGTTTAATGTAATATAGAGTTATCTCTTTTTTATTTAAAAACCTGTTTATTTTGAGACAGTTTCAACTCTTTCTGAAAATTTTCAAAAATATTTTTGTTTTTTAATTGACAAAAATATATATATTTATGATGTTTAAAAATATGTTTACATTGTGGATTGGCTAAAAAGAGCTATTTAAAATATGTATTACCTCACATATTTATCCTTTTCTTTGTGGTGAGAACACTTAAAATGTACTCAGTGACTTTCAAGTATACAATACATTGTTATTAACTATAGTCACCATATGGTACAACAGATCGTGTACAATAGATCTCCTGGACTGATTCCTCTGAACTGAAATTTTGTGTCTGACAAACATCTCAATCCACCCCTCCACCTGCCATCCCCATAATGGAAAGTTACAAACCACTCTACTCTCTGTTTCAATGAGTTTGACTTTTTTGGATTCCACAAATAAGTGAGACCATGTAGTATTTATCTTTCTGTGCATTACTTATTTTCCTTAACATAATGTCCTCCAGGTTCATCCACGTTGTCACAAATGCCAGGATTTTGTTTGCTGTAAAGGCTGTTCCTACCTTAGAGTGGGGCCTGACCAGGCTGCTTGGATGCTCTGTGAGTATGTGGTTGGGACACACCCAGAGGTGGCTTCACTGTAGGGGTTTGGGCATGGAGTGAGCCTCTTTGTTACCTACTGTCATCTGCTCTCTTTTTCTGTTTGCCTTCTGGATTAATAGCTTAAAAAATCACCATATTGTCATTTTAGTAATGTTTCAGGAAGGACTAAAGATAAATGCCTCTGTTCATGTTAAAGTGAAGTGCATTAATCTGTCTTCTAATGGTAAACCTCTCATACTTCTGGAAAATCCCTAGATGACTCATATATTATATACACAAAATTCTTGATTTGGTTTTCTAGTATTTTATTTAGAATATTTGTATTTTTGGTTATAAGTGAGATTGGCCTCTAGGTTTCCTTTTTTTTGTTTTTGTACTGTTCTTGCCCAGATTTGGCATCAAGATCTTATCAGCCTCATACAATGAGTTAGGGAAGTGTTCTTTATTTTCTGTCCTTGAAAATTGTTGGGATTAGATATTGTATGTTTGTTGATAGTTTTGAAGAACATGTATACGGTATCAGGTTTTCTGCTTGCAGTGAGTTTTTTTTCTCTTTTGATTTTTGTGGGTAGATTTTAAACCATTGACTCCAATTTTTCAATGGTTATAAATCTCTTAAAGCTTTATATTTCTTCTTGTGTCATTTTACATAATTCATATTTCCCATACATTTGATCAATTTTTTCCAAGTTTTAGAATTTTTTGGCCTAGAATTATTATTGTAGTTTCATATTACAAAATCTCTAATATCTCTGTTATTATTCCTTATTTTATACATGATACTGTTTATTTTTACTGTCTCATTTTCTTGATCAGTACGGCCAATGACTTGTGTATTTTACAGTCTTTTCAAAGAAGTAGCTCCAGGTTTTGGGAATCATATTTATTTTTGTTTTCTTTACTTTGTGCTCTAATTTTTATTTCTTGTTTTTACATTTTTATATTTGCTGTAAATTCTGTTTTCAGATTCTTGAGAACAAATAGCTTACATATTTGTGGTCTTTCTTGTTTTCTAGCCTACATTTAAATATAAGACATTAAAAGAAGCAAATGTAACTACTCCCAGAAGTTTATATATCTAGTGCTTTTTGTGTTTCTTTTCTTTTCTTTTTTCCTTTTTGTTTTCTTTTTTGAGACAGAGTATTGTCTTGCTCTGTCGCCCAGGCTGGAGTGGAATGGCACGATCTCGGTTCACTGCAACCTCCGCCTCCTGGGTTCAAGCAGTTCTCCTGCCTCAGCCTCCAGAGTAGCTGGGACTACAGGCATGTGCCACCATGCCCAGCTAATTTTTGTATTCTTAGTAGAGACGGAGTTTCGCCATGTTGGCCAGGCTGGCCTCGAACTCCTGACCTCAGGTGATCCACCTGCCTCGGTCTCCCAAAGTGTTGAGATTACAGGTGTGAGCCACTGTGCCCAGCCTATGTTTCTTTCTGATCCAAATTTCTATGATGGCTTTTTAATGCATGAAGTATTTAGAAGTATGGTTTTTAGGTTCCATCTCTGTATTTTATTTTTTCAAGCTATCTGGTATGGTTTGGCTCTTTTTCTCCACCCAAATCTCATCTTGAATTGTACTCTCATAATTCCCAAGTGTTGTGGGAGGGACACAGTGAGATATAATTTGAATCTTGGGGGCGGTTTTCCCCATACTGTTCTCATGGTAGTGAAAAAGTCTCACAAGATCTGATGGTTTTATCAGGGGTTTCTGCTGTTGCATCTTCCTCATTTTCTCTTGCTGCTGCCATGTAAGAAGTGCCTTTCACCTCCCACCATGATTCTGAGGCTTCCCCAGCCATGTGGAACTGTAAGTCCAATTAATCCTCTTTTTATTTGCAGTCTTGAGTATGTCTTTATCAGCAGCATGGAAACAGACTAATACACTGTGGTTAATTTATTGACTTCTTGTTTCATTGCATTTGAAGTAAAATAATGTGGCCTGTATTATGTTGAGTCTTTGATGTTAAATTGTCTTTCATCTGTAACATGGTTTATTTTTGGAAATATGTTATATCTGCTTAAAAATATGAATTTTCTATTTGTTAGGAATGAAGTTTTATACATGCCTAGTTTGTTTACTTTGTTACTCAAATATTGTAGTCACACTCTTTTTGTTGTTATTGTTTGCTTGATTTCTCAGTGGTTGAGGAGCAATAATTGAGTGTCAGTACAGTACAGGAGTCTAAAAAATGTGTGTGTTGGGGAAATAAAAGAAAATTCCTGTTCTAGCACTCTCTAGCTGTGTGAACTTGGGCAAGTTACTTAACCTATTTGTGCCTGTTTCCTCATCTGTGATATTGATATGCTAAATAAAGTAATCTACTGCTAGTGATTTATTTTGCTGAAAATTGAATTGAAAAATGAATTGCTCATCCAGGTACTCATTTAACAAATATTCATTGACTGCCTATTCTGTGCCAGTTCTGCTCTTGGCACATGTGATATATAAGTGAATGGTGTGTGCAAAAATCCCTTCCCTCCTAACACTTAGATTATCTTGGGTGGAAGGATTGAAGTTCGGGCAGGAGTCAGGTTCTAATTTTAAATAGGGTGGCCATGCTAAGCCTCATCGAACTGATGGCATCTGAATGGAAACCTGTAGAAATTGAGGAAGCTAGTCATGCTGATATCTGGAGCAAGAGTGTTGTGGGCAGAGGAAAGAGCCAGTGCAAAAGCCACAGGATCAGACTATGGTTGGCATAATGTAAAATTCAACCATGTTTTGGAAAGATGTGAGCAAGGGAGTGAACAGTAGGATAAGTGGTCTGATAGGTGAGAGGGAGCCACACGCATGATGCCTTGTAAGTCATTACATTCATAGTGCCTTGTAAGACATGTAAGCTTTTGACAGTCACTTGAAGTAAAATGAGAAGTCAGAGGCATTTGAGCAAATATTTGAACAAACATGCATTCTAAAAGAATTGCCCCAATGTCTGTGTAAAGAACAGGATGGTATGGAGGAAAGTTGTAGAATCATGGAGACCAGTTATGAAGCTACTGAAGCAATATAGGAAGAAGATGATAATGGCTTAGGCTCAAGGGTAGCAGAGGTCGGGGTGAGAGGTGATTGGTATACTTTGAAGACAGAGTCAACAGGACCTCCTGACCTATTGGATATGGAGTATGAGAGAAAGTGAGGAATAAGGAACACTCCACTGTATTTGGCTAGGGCAGCTATAACAAGGGAGTATCATTTGAGATGGGGAAGACTATGAGTGGGGCAAATTATGATGATAAAAATTAGAAGTTTGATTTTTGGTGTGTTAAGATTGAGAGTCTATTTAGACATCCAAGTGGAGATGCTGAGTTGGGGTGAATGAATTATTACACAAAGAACTTAGAATAGTGCCTGACAAATGTTAATGGTATTGAATGCTATATGTGTTTATTATTATTAAGAGAAATATATTAAAGTTTTCCCACTATAATTCCAGATTTTCAGATACCCTCTTGTAGTTCTGTCAATTTTTCTTTTTTGTAATTTAAATATGCTGTATACTCCTGGAGAATTGTTCTTTTATCATGTACTGACTGTATCCCCAGTGATTATTTTTGCCTTAGGGTTGATTTTGAGTGACATGGAAATAAATGTACTACCTTTTTTGTTTATTATTTGTGTGGTATACATTTTTTCATCACTTTACTTTCAACTTGTCTGTGTCATTATGGTTTAGGTATATCTCACAAACTGCACGTAGCTAGATTTTATTTTATTTTAAAAAATCTAATCTGAAGTCTCTGTCATTTAAATGAAATTTTAGTCTATTTGTATTTTTTTATTATTTTACTTTAAGTTCTTAGATACATGTGCAGAATGTGCAGGTTTGTTACATAGGTATACATGTGCCATGTTGTTTTGCTGCACCCATCAACCTGTCATCTAGGTTTTAAGCCCTGCATGCATTAGGTATTTGTCCTAATGCTTTCCCTCCCCTTGCCTCCCACCCATCTATTTGTATTTGTAAAATTACCAAAATATTTGGATTTATTTGTGCCATGGTAAATTGCTTTCTATGTATTATGTATTTTCTTTGAATTTGTTTCTTCCTTCTGTCAGATAGAGCTAGTCACTTGACTATTTTCTCTCTACTGGCTTGTGATTACTACACTTACTTTCTATTTTTTAAATTGAAAAATGTACATTTTTGACATTCTATTAACCTTTACATTTTAACATTTTATGCAAATAATATTTAAGAGTCATCTGCTAATATTGCATGGGGAGGAAGAGGATTGGAGTTTCAAGGAGTGGAGGAGAATCAAAGCCACTTTGGAGAGGGAAAGAGTGACTTGAACAGTGCATCATTAATTGGAATGCCAGGTAATGCTGGAAGCATATTAGGGTTGGTAAACATGAATTTAAAGTGGAATCATTCTATTTTATTCTGTGACTTTTTCTATATAAAGAATAGAAGTTTTAGTCACAAGAAGACAAACAAATTTAAAGTGTTTAAAACCTACTTGAATTTTAGGTCATGGAGTAAAAGATGGCTAAGGGAGAAAGTACTGAAAAAATTGTTTGGAAGCAAGAAGACTGCTTAATAAAATAGAAATCTCAGTGAGGTTTAAGTGGGAATAATTTAGCCAGCTGAAAAGAGAAAATTTGTGGGATATTTCAATAACTGATTTTGGAGGTAATATAATTAGAGTTCAAAAGTTCCCAGAAAATAATCAGACATAAGGAGACTGAAATCTCAGAGACCAGGGGTTAAGATGGGCACTGGAGTCCCTCATGGTGATGGCAGGGCTTGGGCTGAAGAGGAAGACCATGAGCCAGATGCCAAAGTCTTTGTCAAAAGAAAGAGAGTAATAAGGAGGTCTGTAGGGGATGGCAGCAATTAAGAAGTAAGTAGAAATAATGACCCCCAGAGAGCAGGGTTTGTTTAGTCTTTTATAAGAAATTGGAGGAGTTGTCACCTGGGAGACACAGGACACAGTGAGGAGCAAGGAGGGCCTCAACCCACTCTGTCAGGGTTTTGCTTAAATACATTCCATTGTTTAGAAAATTTGGATTTTATCTAGGTGCGATGGAACACCTTTGAAGTACTTTCAGCAGAGGAATAAAATAGTCTGGTTTATGTTTTTTAAAAATTGCCTTGTGTGACTTGTGGAAACAGACTACAGTGGACAAATGTGGAGGCAGGAAGGTTAGTTAGGAAGCTACTGTATTAGTGGAGGTGAAAAAGATGGTGGTTTGTACTAGGGTGGTACCCATGGTAATGGAGAAAAGTGGTCAAATTCTGGAAGTTGTCAGTGTTTGGTTTCCTTTAGTGAGTAACTACACTAGGTGATGGCAAAAAATGTTGACTTGATGATCTTGCCCCAATTGAAGACTACCTACATTCTGGAAGACACTTTCAAATGGTGATGAGTTCTCTTCCTTTCTAGGTTTCAGTTACCACCATGCCAATTACTTTACTCACAGCACATCTTACAACTTGGACTCAGTGGGAAGGCGATCTTCTGGCCCAGAGTCTAAAAATAAAGTTGATTCTAAAGAGGACTACACTACTGAAGGCCTTTGCCTCAGTTTGTCCAACCACTGTCCAGCATCCCAGTGATTAGGTTAGGACTCGTAAGGGTCGGGGTGAGTGCTGGGTATGCTGTATTCGTCACACCACAAATACTAGTCATCTCAACTAAACGCTCTTGGAAATAGGATAGCACTGTAGAGAGGGTGCTTTCATGGGAGACTTTGCACCTACACTCATCCAACATGCAAGTATTCTTGGGAAGATGAACAAAGGTGTCCTCAGCCGTGGGCTCAGCAGCATTTCTATTTACATTTATGCAACTTCTCCTCCAGACCAGAGTCTAGTGAAGTCCTACTTTCTTCTCTTCCTTCTTCTGAGCTTCAGCCTTCTGCTTTCCCTCTCCTGATGATTCTTATTTTGGCATGGGATCTCCTTCTTAGGCAAGCTCTCTGCAAACATTTTAGCATCAATCAGGCCATATTCTTGCAGTTACAACTTCCTCAAGGCAGTCCAGAATTGAGATTGATGGATGCAGGTAAGAAACAAAGGGTTGGTATTAAGAAGGCCTTGTGAAAAGAATGCTCCAGGAGCTACCTGTTGAGATGCAGTGGAGTGCAGGCAATGGTGATGATAGCTGGGGAGTCATATTCACTCACCGGAAACTTCTTAGTCCTCACATGAACCTCTAGCAGCCCCAGGGTTGATTTGACAACCTCTGCATTCTCCGAGGTATGCTTATTGATATTCAGGGTGGCCAGATTCTAGGGGCCAAATGGAGGGACAACAAAGCACTCAGTGCTCAACAGATAGTTTGCTCTCAACCACACAGTCTACCACTGACAAATATTATAATACCCTGGAAGGATATTTGCAAGGAAATTCAGATGTGAGGTGGGTTTAGTCAAGGCTGAGTGTGACAATGCTGAGAGCCCCACATTACTGAGCAGTGATGAAAGCCTTGCTTGTGGCTGGGTTTGGGATGTGTGCACAGGGTCCTAGCCACCATAAACCCGCAGGAAAAAGAGGCGGCCTAGACAATTTTTGAACGTAAAGAGCTGACAGGACTTATTCATGGATTGGATATGGGGTTTGTGAAAGAGACAGACGACAAGGAAATGCTTAGGTTTTGGGTCTCCTTTAGCCACATCCTTTAAAACGTTCTGCTTTGATTCTCTCAAGCAAACCATTTCTGCCTCAGTGTTTTGTGACATGTGTATTTGTGGATTCATTAAGCTGAAGGGCCTGGCAGCAGGGACTCGAAACTTTTCTAGTGGGGAATTTCTAGGGATTGATTAATTCTCTAATTTCTTGGCCAGAAAACTCACTTCATAAGCCTTTTAAAATTTATATAAGCTTACAAAAGAAAGAATAACACTCTGAAACTGATAGCCCTTCACCCACTACTGACTTCTTCCTGTAGTACAAATGCCAAATGTACCTTTTAATCTTTCTCTGTAAATTGAAATTGTATTTTGGGAATTCCTGGTATGAGTTAATCAGATTTAGATTGGTATGACCCGTGAGTCTTAATGAAGAGTAAGGTCTTGTGATTTTCCTTTGCAAGGACATATGAAGGCAGTGAGATAGAAAAAAAAATACAGGAGGCCGGGCGTGGTGGCTCACGCCTGTAATCCCAGCACTTTGGGAGGCCGAGGTGGGCGGATCACAAGGTCAGGAGATGGAGACCATCCTGGCTAACATGGTGAAACCCTGTCTCTACTAAAAATACAAAAAAAAAAAAAAAAAAATAGCTGGGCGTGGTGGCAGGCGCCTGTAGTCCCAGCTACTCGGGAGGCTGAGGCAGGAGAATGGCGTGAACCCAGGAGGCAGAGCTTACAGTGAGAGGAGATTGCGCCACTGCACTCCAGGCTGAGTAACAGAGCGAGACGCCGTCTCGGAAAAAACAAAACAAAACAAAAAAAACTACAGGAAATTTATCAAATAGTATGAATCTGGAATTAGAAGAAAAATTTAAAATGTAGGTGGCAAACATTGTTCTGTCTACTCTTTTGAAATGTAACACTTTTCTTTATGAAATGTGTTTCATATGGAAAACATTTTCTATAGCTTCTTTATGTGATCATACCTCAAATCCAGGTCTTTTAGGACAGAGGTTTGTTTTTTGGAAAGCTTGGGTAAGCAAGGGGCATTTTCAGAAATGACTACGTTGGGAATTTGACTGGAGATGAAAACTCTACAGCCTCTCCCAAAACACTGACTGTGTAAAATTAGCAAGTAAATTTACTTAAACTCTTTTTAAAGGGTCTGTTGGAAATTTCTCAGAAGCCACATGATTAAAAGTCAATAGTTATGGCCTTGGCGCTTTTAAATTTTCATATTTTTAAAACTTAGAAGGAAAAGTCGTTGTTTATAAGGGTGTTTATAAAAGAGAAATGTGATTTTTGTAATCTATTAACATGACATTACTGAATGAATATCTTTAACTGTCCTTGATCTGTAATAGAGAGAGATGTTCTATACGAATAAACTTCTTCAAGAAACTTGGGAATTAAGTAGAATTAAGCATATATGCTCCTTACAATTACAGAGCAACTAAAGCACACAATGTGTTAAACATTAAAAGAGGGATTTTTAGGAATCGTGAGAAGAATTGTACTCTCACAATCTATTTAAACACATCACGTTGCTTTATTACAGTTTCAGACTTTATTTAAAAACTATTTTAGATGCAATAAAAAATGATAAAGGGGATATCACCACCGATCCCACAGAAATACAAACTACCATCAGAGAATATTACAAACACCTCTACGCAAATAAACTAGAAAATCTAGAAGAAATGGATAAATTCCTCAACACATACACCCTTCCAAGACTAAACCAGGAAGAAGTTGAATCTCTGAATAGACCAATAACAGGAGCTGAAATTGTGGCAATAATCAATAGCTTACCAACCAAAAAAAGTCCAGGACCAGATGGGTTCACAGCTGAATTCTACCAGAGGTACAAGGAGGAACTGGTACCATTCCTTCTGAAACTATTCCAATCAATAGAAAAAGAGGGAATCCTCCCTAACTCATTTTATGAGGCCAGCATCATCCTGATACCAAAGCCTGGCAGAGACACAACAAAAAAAGAGAATTTTAGACCAATATCCTTGATGAACATTGATGCAAAAATCCTCAATAAAATACTGGCAAACAGAATCCAGCAGCACATCAAAAAGCTTATCCACCATGATCAAGTGGGCTTCATCCCTGGGATGCAAGGCTGGTTCAATATACGCAAATCAATAAATGTAATCCAGCATATAAACAGAACCAAAGACAAAAACCACATGATTATCTCAATAGATGCAGAAAAGGCCTTTGACAAAATTCAACAACCCTTCATGCTAAAAACTCTCAATAAATTAGGTACTGATGGGACGTATCTCAAAATAATAAGAGCTATCTATGACAAACCCACAGCCAATATCATACTGAATAGGCAAAAACTGGAAGCATTCCCTTTGAAAACTGGCACAAGACAGGGATGCCCTCTCTCACTACTCCTATTCAACATAGTGTTGGAAGTTCTGGCCAGGGCAATTAGGCAGGAGAAGGAAATAAAGGGTATTCAATTAGGAAAAGAGGAAGTCAAATTGTCCCTGTTTGCAGATGACATGATTGTATATCTAGAAAACCCCATTGTCTCAGCCCAAAATCTCCTTAAGCTGATAGCAACTTCAGCAAAGTCTCAGGATACAAAATCAATGTACAAAAATCACAAGCATTCTTATACATCAATAACAGACAAACAGAGAGCCAAATCATAAGTGAACTCCCATTCACAATTGCTTCAAAGAGAATAAAATACCTAGGAATCCAACTTACAAGGGATGTGAAGGACCTCTTCAAGGAGAACTACAAACCACTGCTCAAGGAAATAAAAGAGGATACAAACAAATGGAAGAACATTCCATGCTCATGGGTAGGAAGAATCAATATCGTGAAAATGGCCATCCTTCCCAAGGTAATTTACAGATTCAATGCCATCCCCATCAAGCTACCAATGACTTTCTTCACAGAATTGGAAAAAACTACTTTAAAGTTCATATGGAACCAAAAAAGAGCCCGCATCGCCAAGTCAATCCTAAGCCAAAAGAACAAAGCTGGAGGCATCACACTACCTGACTTCAAACTATACTACAGGGCTACAGTAACCAAAACTGCACGGTACTGGTACCAAAACAGAGATATAGATCAATGGAACAGAACAGAGCCATCAGAAATAATGCCACATATCTACAACTATCTGATCTTTGACAAACCTGAGAAAAACAAGAAATGGGGAAAGGATTCCCTATTTAATAAATGGTGCTGGGAAAACTGGCTAGCCATATGTAGAAAGCTGAAACTGGATCCCTTCCTTACACCTTATACAAAAATCAATTCAAGATGGATTAAAGACTTAAATCTTAGACCTAAAACCATAAAAACCCTAGAAGAAAACCTAGGCAATACCATTCAGGACATAGGCATGGGCAAGGACTTCATGTCTAAAACACCAAAAGCAATGGCAACAAAAGCCAAAATTGACAAAGACAAATGGGATCTAATTAAACTCAAGAGCTTCTGCACAGCAAAAGAAACTACCATCAGAGTGAACAGGCAACCTACAAAATGGGAGAAAATTTTCACAACCTACTCATCTGACAAAGGGCTAATATCCAGAATCTACAATGAACTCCAACAAATTTACAAGAAAAAAACAAACAACCCCATCAAAAGTGGGCGAAGGACATGAACAGACACTTCTCAAAAGAAGACATTTATGCAGCCAAAAAACACATGAAAAAATGCTCACCATCACTGGCCATCAGAGAAATGCAAATCAAAACCACGATGAGATACCATCTCACACCAGTTAGAATGGCAATCATTAAAAAGTCAGGAAACAACAGGTGCTGGAGAGGATGTGGAGAAATAGGAACACTTTTACACTGTTGGTGGGACTGTAAACTAGTTCAACCCTTGTGGAAGTCAGTGTGGCGATTCCTCAGGGATCTAGAACTAGAAATTCCATTCGACCCAGCCATCCCATTACTGGGTATATACCCAAAGGACTATAAATCATGCTGCTATAAAGACACATGCACACGTATGTTTATTGCCGCATTATTCACAATAGCAAAGACTTGGAACCAACCCAAATGTCCAACAATGATAGACTGGATTAAGAAAATGTGGCACATATACACCATGGAATACTATGCAGCCATAAAAAATGGTGAGTTCATGTCCTTTGTAGGGACATGGATGAAATTGGAAATCATCATTCTCAGTAAACTATCGCAAGAACAAAAAACCAAACACCGCATATTCTCACTCATAGGTGGGAATTGAACAATGAGAACACATGGACAAGGAAGGGGAACATCACACTTCGGGGACTGTTGTGGGGTGGGGGGAGGGGGAAGGGATAGCATTGGGAGATATACCTAATGCTAGATGACGAGTTAGTGGGTGCAGCGCACCAGCATGGCACATGTATACATATGTAACTTACCTGCACATTGCGCACATGTACCATAAAACCTAAAGTATAATAATAATAATAAAAAAAACAAAAAAAACAAAAAACAAAAAAACAAAAACAAAAAAAAAAAAACGAAAAAAGAAACTATTTTAAGGTTAGCTCATTGATTGGCAACAGTAAATTGGGTGTGTTTGCTTTGTTTTTAAGCTGAACCCTCTCTCCAGAAATGCCCCTCAAAAAGCATGTTTTATCAGAATTAAACCCTTTACCAGTAATTTCCTTGGTTAAATCAAAAGCATGATGTAAAAATGAAAGGAGTGTATCTTATGGCAATAAATCTGGTGAAGAGCAAAAGTAGCTACTTAAATCATAGACAAGATTAAATGAAACAATGAGAATTATACCCTTGGGTGGTTAAAAACAGTTATTAAAGAACACCATTGTGTTGGAGCTCCTTTGATCTTTTTTGCTCAATTAAATGTCTTCTAAACATTTGATTCATTTTCAGAAATGAATTTGAGCTGTTTAAAAATATTTCTTTTCAAAACTGCTTTCCATATTCCCAAATAAATTGAGCATAATTACTACTCTGATTGTATTATGAATGTAATTATTGTAATTTTATTCTTATACATGTATTTATTCTTTGAGAATAGTTGCACCAGAGTTAAAGAATTGTGGTGGTTAATATTAATAAATGAGAAAAGAGGTTGTGGTTAGCTAGTCAGGAGGTGATTTTTATCACCTGTGTAAAGGCAGTTCCACCTACTCAACCATGTTGTTCTTTGCAGTTTTAGCTCATCTTTATAACTGAGGGGTTGAATAGCCAGAATGTAGATCAGGAATTCGTGTATTGCTTTTTTCCCCTTTTAACCCAATCACTGGTGGCACTTGAGTGATGGTTAAGCATTGTCTACAACATAGAAATCATACCTGATGAACCTAGAAATCATAACATACCTGTGTCATGCTATGTTATGTTCAGACATTTCCACTTATATAGATTAACTAACTGTAACTGATATTTTCTTAAAACATTCAAGTGAATATTTATATTAGGCAACATAGTCTGTGTTAGACCATTTAAGACTAAATTATTTTATTAAATTTTTACAATACACTTGTGAGTTGAATGGTGAGAGAGGAAGTATTGGCATTTGTGAGATATTGCAGAATGGCTTTTGGGCTGGCTTAATTCACAGACAAGCTCTTTCATTTATCCGAGTACATATATCCACAGATTATGTATTCTGAATGCTAGACTACAGGGGGGAGAGGGAGAGAGAGAGAGAGAGAGAGAGAGAGAAACAAACAGAGAGAGAGAAGAGAGAAACTTCACCTGCTGGCTGCTCATCCCTGAGACTGTCTTGATCCGGACCTTCCTGTCTTGCACAGATAGTGCTGGCAGTGAGCAGGACATGATGGCTCCTGCAGGGCACCACTTCCTTTCTGAGACCCCTATTTTCAGTTAATCAGATTCTGTTGGGGCCGGTGGAAGTTGAGTTTCCAAGTTCCACTCTAGATTGGGCCTCAGCCTTCTTGAGGAGCCCTCCACTGAGCAACTGTCCCCTGAGCATTCACAGTTTATGAGAATATGCAAGAAGTGACAGCTTACTCTTCATTGATTGATTTCTTCCTCCATATCATCTGGAGGAAGCAGGGTTTAAGTAGGTTTGCTCCACTATTTCAATCGGACGGAATACATTTTAAACCAAAGCGTATTCTGAACCCTGAATATTAATATAGCCTAGTCTTCTTCCAGGGGAAGAAAAAATAATCTGAGAAGGAGAATCCCTATTTCATAGGCTGATATCAGCTTTACCCATTTGGATTCCAATGAAGATAAGATAATCACAAACATGAGACGTGTCCAGAACCAAAATGAAAACTAAATTGCTCCATCGGGCTCTAGTGCTTATGCTGTTAAACTTTCCAGTTTTTGGTGCTTCCTATGAAAATGCTGATACTCAGCTATTTCCAAGCGGTAGGGATAGGAATGTTTGTCTGGGATACAATATAATAGCACACTTAAGATAGAATTCCACCAGAATATATATTCCTTATAGGCAAGAACTTTATTTACTGTTGTATTCCCAGTGCCTGGACCCTTAATAAATACTTGTTGAATGAATAAATGACTCTCAAGAGAATGGAATTTGCATTCAAACAGACCATGTATTAGTCTGGTTTCTCCAGATAAATAGAACTAATGGGATATGTACTGTACATCTATCTAGAGAGAGATTTAATGTAACATATGTGCTCATATAATTATGAAGGTGGAGAAGTCCCACAATCTACCATCTGCAAAGCTGGAGACCTAGGAAAGCCAGTGGTGTAGTTCCAGTCTGAGTTTGAAGGTCTGAGAACCAGAGGAAGTCAGTGGTATAAATCCCAGTCAAAGGGCAGGAGAAGACTGATGTCTCAGCTCAACGAGGCAAGCGGGAAGCAATAGGGGGGTAAATCCTTCCTGTACCTCTTTGTTCTATTCAACCCTCAGTGGATTGGGTGATGCCTACCTACACTGGAGAGGACAATCTTCTTTACTGAGTCCACTGATTCAAACCTTATCTGGAAACACCCCATAGACACACCCCAAAATAATATTCAACCCAGCACCCCATGGCTGATCAACCTCTACCTGATACTCTGTGACTATTCACAAAACTCTGTGAAGTCACACTGTCACACTTTGATATTGTGAAGAGACAATGCCAAAGCATCACTGTTTTTTTTGCTTTGAGCTGAGTATAGCAAACGGGCATGATTGCATTGGCTATTTAATATGTATCAGATGATGGCAAGTAAGCATGTATTTGATTAAAAATTGAGAAAAACTAACATGGCTGAGATTCATGTGTTTTTTATAGTAGGGGTAGGCAAAGACATTAATAGAAAAAAATAGAAGAGAGAGTCATTAGCTTCACTTTGCTAAGTTGCCCCCAATTTCATTTCAATTAGTAAAATGTATCTCTTGTGAAGTTCAAGGTCTGTTGGTGATAGCCATAGCCACCCATGAGGAGGTTAATCATGACACTTTCTTGTATCACCTGGAAAAAATTCACCAGCTATGTAAACTGCTTCACTGTTTTGAGAATGTCATCTAAAACACTCGGTATTTTTATCAAAATTTGTAAAATTGTAGTCTATCTTCTCAACAATTTTTTTCTGCATTTTTAAAGCCTATTACATTTCCTTTAGAATCTTACTTGATAGAGGTATTCCAAAACCAATGCTAAATTGAGTGCCACCTATTTAGGAATATAGCTTCTACTCTTTCTAAAGAGCAGGCACCCACCCCACCCCGCCCACCGCCAATGATAGCGGTAAATCTCCCACCGAAGTCCATGGCTTTATATTTCCCACAGCTCTTGTATTTCTTCAATCCCAGTGGGGAGCCCAGGACGCTCATCATTGTGTGCTACTTGCACTTCGTGCTCTGGATCTCTTTAGGCTTGTAACCCTTGCTTTCCTGAACAGCTTTGCCTTTTGTTTCTCTTGTTCCCACGTATGTATCCAACATCTATTTCTAAACATATTTCTAAAATGAAGCTTGTAGTTGGTGCTGTCACCTTAGCTGGCCCTTTAGGGGCCCAGTGAAAATCAGTATGTCCCCTGCTCTGTGCCTATCTCCCCAAACCTGGCCTTTGCTTATATTTCACATTCCCCTGGTTTGGGATAAGCTCCCTTACTTTGATGGCAGTGCTAAATATCACTTTCTCCTATCCCCTTTTCTCTGGCTTATAGCTGAGAAACAGGATTATGGAGAAACCAATGCTGGGTCATCAGTAATTTAAAAGCCAGGACACCAAAGCTCGGTATGGGCTGAGTTAGGCTTGCCCCAGTCCCAGAAATGAGTGCCATATCCACATGGAATAAACTGCATGTATTGGAAGTATATAATTTCTGAGTTTTGGCATAGGTATGTACCTATGAAATAGCATTACAATCAAGAACATGAACATCTATATTACCCCTGATGTCCCCTCTTTGGTATTCCACCCTAGACTTTAGAAAACCAAACTAGTGTGACAAAATTTTAAAATGTTGATAAGAACCAGTGTTGGTGAAAGTAACAGGAAACAGTCTGTTTCATCTATTATTAATGAAACAGGAAATTGATATGACTATTTTAGAGAAAAATTTGCAAATATTTGAACAAAGCCTTTAAATTATAATTCCTCTTTGGCCCAGAAATTTAGATAAAGTGCTTAAAAGTGGTATAAGAATTTTTGTCAAAGTGTTTCTTATAATATTAATAGCAAAAAAAGAAACATAGAAACTAAATGTATGTTAAAAATGGAACAGTTAAATAAATAAGGAAAATATATACATTGAAAAATATATATGCATTAAAGAAGATAGATTATATGTACAGATTCCAAAGTATTTTAATAAGTAAAAGGAGCAAGATGAATGACATTGTTTAAAAATGATTCAGTTTTTGTAAGAAAATCTGTATAGATAGTAAAAAGTGTGGAAGATATAAAAGGAAATATCAGCAGTGTTTTTTTTTTGGTGGAGACATTGAAGCTGATTTCATTTTTATTCCTTTTACATTTCTGTATTGTATGGAAATTTCAAAAATTGAACATTTGTTATTTTATAATCTGAAAAGAGCTAAGGCTATTTTTATTTGGAATGAGATAAGAATCTTGATAGCCAGCCTAGAGATTTTAGAGAAACATGACAATCTGTAAACTATTATTTTAGCGTATTTGCATGGACCTGTATTGCCTGTAACTTCATTGCTTTATAGTTCTATTAGTGGGTAATACAGTGTTGGTGGATTATTTTGTTCCTCAAGACACTTAGATCTGATTACAAAGTTACGACGATGCAGCTATAGCAAGCAGCCCATTCAGACTAGGCAATTACACAATTAAAATGATTAGTTGCAATTATACCTATATTTTCAATTTAAGGATTAATTTCCATGTGATGTATAGTGTCAACACATATTAATATTTAACCTTAAAAAGCTCAGCTAAAGAACCTCCTGATTACCATTATCTGCCACTTACCATATATTTACAGTATCTAAGCATACTTACTTTGCCTAACTTCCAGTCAATGAATTAAATACATTTTAATGGAATTTACCATTATTCTAAATGGAAAAAAGAAAAGCATTCTGCTTTCATCAAGTATCTTCTGTGGAAAATACATATTTTATTTAATAAAGTGCTGAAATATACCAATTATATATCTATGAGCTGAACTATTGAAAAATAGCCACTAAGATGTTTTCATGATTTAAAAATGCAGGGATTTATTCATATGTCCTTTCATCTTTCTCTCTCTCTTCTCGCTCTGTCACCTAACTGGAATGCAGTGGTGTGATCATAGCTCACTGCAGCATTGAATTCCTGGGCACAAGTGATCCTCCTGCCTCAGCCTCCTGAGTAGCTAGGACTATAGGTGGGGGCCATCAGGTTCAGCTAATTTTAAAATTTAATAGTAGAGATGGGGTCTTGTGATCTTGCCCAGGCTAGTCGTGAATTCCTGGCCTCAAATGATCCTCCCTCTTCAGCCTTCCAAAGTGTTGAGATTACAAAGGTAAAATTTCACCTTGATTTCAAAAAAGATTTCTCAGTAGAAAATTGTGGCCGGGCATGGTGGCTCACACCTGTAAAACCAGCACTTTGGGAGGCCAAGAGTGGATCACTTAAGGCCAGGAGTTCGAAACCAGCCAGGATAACATGACGAGACCCCAACTTTATTAAAAATACAAAATTTAGCTCGGCATGGTACACATATCTGTAATCTCAGCTACTCAGGAGGCTGAGGTGGGAGAATCCCTCGAACCCGAGAAGTTGAGGCTGCAAGTGAGCCGAGATTGTGCCACTGTACTCCAGCCTGGATGACACAGCAAGAGTGTCTCAAAAAAAAAAAAAAAAAGAATTGTACTCGCCTATGTGGATTTTTTGGAGACTGTCATTAGGTGACCCCTTTGAGGTGGACAACAGAAGATGTACTGTAGGAACATGTAATCTACCTTTAAACAGGTGTGTTCAGAAAGAGTAGCTATGGTCCAGTCCCTAATAAGAGAGCAGTCATAGGTAACAAGTGTCCTGAGCAGGCAGCAGCTTCAGTGCGGTCAATTATTACAGCAGATGTCAAAGCATTCGCATAATTGCATTACAGTGTGACATTGGGAAGCATCAATCACTGCCGGTAGGTAACATCATGATTTCTCGCTACATCTGTTAATTACTCAGTGAGCTCCTTTTGAAGGAAAAGTGCAGCCATTTTGGTCAACTAATTTTCTAAACATTTTTATCAATCAAATCTTGTTCATGAAACAAAAGAACATTTTATCTGACATTGTTAAGGAAATGAGGTATCATGAATACAAGTATTTTCCAGATAATGAAAATTTTCTGCTTTGAAGCTCAACTATTTCACATTGAAATATTTCTAAGATATAGCCCAGACCTCCTTACTTTTGTAAAAACATACTTAGAGAATTGGATTTTTTTTTTTTACTTGGAGGTCACTACTATTTTTATTTATTTGAGACAGGATCTTGCTTTGTTGCCCAGGCTGCGGTGCAGTGGTGTGAACATGGCTCACTGCATTCTCAACCTTCTGGGCTCAAGTGATCCTCCTGTCTCAGCCTCCTGAGTAGCTGGGACTACAGGTGCACACCACTATGCCTTGCTATTTTTTGTATTTTTTGTAGTGATGAGGTTTTGCTATGCTGCCCAGGCTGGTCCCCAACTCATGAGCTCAAGCGATCCACCCACCTCAGCCTCCTAAAGTGCTGGTATTACAGGCGTGAGCAACCACATTCAGTCAAGGTCACTGCTTTAAATCAATATTGTATGGTACCTTTAGGATATTATACATACACGTAGTAATTGTCACCCGTCTTTTGGGTCTCAGTTTAAACTTTTCTACATCTATAAACATTCCTTGACACCCCAAATGTGGGTTTCAAGCAACATCCATAACTTCCTGTACTTCTCTCTTTATAATTTATTCTCCTTGATTATAATCATCCACATATTTGTGTGATTTTTCCTACCACATTATGATTTCCATCATGGCAAAGATCTTCTCAGTCTTGTTTACATGGAACAGTAACTGGTATAAAATAGGCAATAATTAAATGTAGGTCTGAATTTTATTCTACCACATTTGGTGTAAAAATGTCACATATTACTATTTTTAAGAATAATAACTCTGAGTTGAGTTACTTTTTTCCCATTCCTAGTTCATAAGAAATTCAATCTGTGTCATGTATGAAAAGTTTCCTCCCTTTATCTAGGGTTATCCAATGATAGTGAGACTTAAATTATACAAAACAACTGGGAAAGAGCACAATGGTCTCAAGCCTTCACTGGTCACCTTTGATATGCACATTTTCCAAGCTCACAAAATCCTTCAAAGGCATGAGTGTCCACTGCTTCCACTGGGCATGAGCTCTTATGTGAAACTGCATGCCCAACCTCTCTAGTGTACTATACATCACCCCCACCCCCAGTTCTTTCACCTTCTTGTAGAAAGTAAAATTCTAAATGAGCCTCTTGCCAGTCTCACAATTTAGGAATGTTCCCTCAAGTACCTGAAAGCCAGATGGCTGAAATGTAATGATGGAGGAAGATAGTGCCATATCTCCCATCTCCAGGAGATTATAAGTGTAATTTCAGCTGTCACTGGACTTCAAAGTCATAAAGACATGAGAAAATCAGCAATTTTATCTTAGAAACATAAGTGTAATGGGCTATACATAAAAGAGGAAGATTTATAATCTATATAAAAGAGGAAGATTTCCTTCTGTTTTTACAATGTCTTCAATCAATTGCCTGTGATGAGCATTATTACATTCTAGTTCAAAGTTCTTTAATAATAAAATTGTTCTCTTTTCCTTCTATAATACCTTTAGAAAAAGGTTTTCTGAGTTTAGAGGGGATTTTGTTCTTCCCTTGGAACACTCTACAGACTCTGATTCCAACTACCTGTGGGACACTCCAACAACGAATCCTTTCCACAATCTTTTAGTAAATGAGTATACTACCCTCCTTTCTATTGGCAATTGCCAACTGATGAGTTTTGCCATGCAGCATAAAAACCCCAAGGCAAATGAACATGGCAAGAACCTGAATGGGAAGTGATGAAGATGTGACTTTGAGAACAAAACTGAAATCTATATGCTGGTTAGGAAGCCGCCGAAAAAAATTAGAACTTGTACTGAGAATTAGTTTTTTTTTTTTAATTACTCTTAGTGTATTGCGTTCTCGTTCTTCCATTACTCCTGTCCTAACACTGAAGCATGCTCTAAAAACCTCTTCAGACATTCCTTGATGTCCTGAACAAACCTGATTCCTAGAGACAGACTGTTGTAGGCACAGTCTAATTGCCTAGACTAATTGCCTCTTTAATCTTTGGTTTTAAAAGATTTAACTTAATTGTATCTTTAACTTAGGCATTTTTCATTATAATACAGGCTCTTATATCTTTGTTTGCTTAGTTTTCAATAAAAGCCTTCCATGGTGTCTGCAGAGCGGGAGGGTTAGAAATCTAGAGCTGTGGTCGGAGCCTATGTAATTTACAAATACAATTGAGTTAGGACCACATGGTAGGAGGAGGTTGACTCTTGAGTTTCTGGACAGGCAATATGACTCCAAGATTCGTTTTGGGGCATTACCTGCACAGACTAGCATTAATAATTGAAAACCAAAGCCACTGAGAATTACTTTTAAGGACAAATAAAAATGGAAAATAAGGCCGGGCACAGTGGCTCACACCTATAATCCCAGCACTTTGGGAGGCTGAGTGGGGGTGGATCACTTGAGGCCAGGAGTTTGAGACCAGCCTGGGCAACATGGTGAAACTCCGTCTCTACTAAAAATACAAAAAATTAGCCAGGCCTGGTGGTGCATGACCTGTAATCCTGGCTACTCAGGAAGCTGAGGCAGGAGAATCCCTCAAACCCGGGAGGTGGAGGTAGCAGTGAGCCAAGATCGTGCCACTGCACTCCAGCCTGGGTGACAGAGCGAGATTCCTTATCAAAAGAAAAAAAAAAAAGAAAAATAAGAGGCTTAATTTTCCCTGTTGAAAATAAGGAAAACTTCTCCCCAACCCTACTTTTTTTTTTAAAGAGCAATTACTTTGGAAAACTTGTACTAAGTGCTTTCTCCTCTCTTTGAAATGTGTAGATACTCTTTTGAAAACTAGATAGATCTTTTGTCAGCTTTGTGACCCAGTGAAGTCTTTCTCAAGAACCTGGGAGCCATCTCTTTGAAATGTAATAATCAAGGAAGATAGTACCTCTTATTTCCCAGTATCTGTGGGAATGTAGGAGCCTAGCTTTGGTGGGCACCTCACTACAAGTTGCAAAACTACCTCCTGTTATAAAGATATGAGAAATTTGTTTCTTTTCTGGATAAAACCAATTAACTAAGACAATGCAGGAAGGGTTTTCAGGCATCTCTTCCACCAGAAGGTCTACAATAAAAACACAGTGACAACACTTAATTATAACATGTATGGTGACAGTGGTTGCTTGGTACAATATCCTCATTTTATAGGTCAGGTAACTGAGGCTTGGATACTTTATGATTTGCTGTGTTGAAAGTTACCCAAACTTAGAGAGAAAGTTCTAACATATTTGTTTTATTTTATTGAATTACAAATAGATGTGGCAAAGAGAAAATATGAAATATAGAAATAAAATGTAGTACAAAGAACATGGAATTCCAGGTTTCTCTCTAAGTTTGAATTCTTTGTGTGTGATCTTTGCCTTTAATATTGTAAGTAAAACTTTTATTCATGTGAGGTCTGCAAATAATATCCTTGTTGATATAAAGGAATTTTTATTGAAATCCCATATGTAAGAATAAATTTAAGTATACCTTGCTCTGTTTTCTAATACACTTATACACTGGTTTTAAAGGAGTCTTGCTTTGTAGGCCCATGCTATTGAGCTATTTTTATGTGAAATTACCAGGTTTATAAGCAGAAGTATATTGTGGCAATAAAAAGGAGTGTAGGGAAAACTAGCAACATACAGCCTTTGTGGGTGTTTACATTTTAAAACAGATGGAAAACTAAATATTTAAAGTCATGTTTTCCAATTACAAATAAACATTTTAAGAGTAAAACAATTACATTTTGAAAATCCTGATAAAAGCATTCTTTCAAAGCATTTTATTTGCTCTTTAGATAAATCTGGTCTTTAAAAACCTAATAAAAATGGTTTCTTCAATACAGGAAATGTTGTCATTTTGATATTTCAATTATAGCCTCCTTAAGAGACAGAAATGTTTATGTTTTGCTAAATGTATCAACATCTTGCTGACACACTATCAAGTTCAGGGCTCAAGGCATCATCAACAATGTTGCCTGACTGATGGGAAAATGGGAAAAGTGCTTTAGAGAAGATGCGTGAAAGCAATTTTTATAGCAAATTGTTGATGGAAAATGAACATACATATAGAGTTCCTAAATAAAAGTAGAAATGTAAACTTAGTTATGTAAAGATTGTTTTGTTTTCCTGATTTCTATGTTAATTGTATCACTTCTGTGGAAACACCTACACAAAACATATTTAGGGAGTTTCCCTCTGAGTGCTGAGATTGCTCTATGAGTCTGCTGTCACAATTAAACAAATATAGCAAGAAGACATTTATTCGCAATATGTCTGTGCAAATTACTGCCAACTGTCTTGGAGACCAAGAGTGCTTGTGTCTAGAATTGTCTTAAACAAGGAACTGGTTTCTCTTTGTGTAATTTTTAGCTGTAGCCAAGTTCACTTATAACTTTTTACTATTACCAGTTTGCAGGCGGAAAGGTTATTTTCTGTTTCATCGAGCAATCATTTGAAAAAATGTCTGACTTATACAGCATAAAAGTGATATCCCCCCTATTAAAACTCTCTGGATATACATTAAAGAGTTCCAGGAGAGCTGGCACAGAACACAGTCGGTGGGACCATCTCCTCATGTTTCTATCTGTGGGAGGAAATTCAAAACAATTACACAACTGCCCTTCAGCTGGAGTCAGGCTTTCATTCTCTATGTCCTAGTCTTTCCATTGGTCTTTCAGATACTTAATCTGCGCTTCCCAAGGTGGGATTTCTTTGAAAAGAAATATCTAACTCCCATAATAGTTGCTCTTCTTTGTTCCAAACTGTGCTGCATGTATAACACCTGTCCAGAAAGATGTTAATAGGTATTTTGAGTAGTAAAGAGCTTTAGTTAGAAATCAGTTTGGGTGTGCTGCTGGTAAGCCCCAGCTTGCGTGGGGGGATCATTGTATCAGGGCCTGTTTGCCCCTCTAGCCCTGCAGCTGCAGGCAGCTTCACATAGCTACAGGCTCACCCCCTGACAGAGCCCAGCTTCAACTGCATGAAGTCTTTATCCAGGCACTCTCTCATGCAATATGGAAAGCCCAGGGAGTTAACCCCTTATAGGGCCACACTTGGCTAATGGGCAACAAGACCAAGAGGATAAAAGCTCCTTTCTTCCACCTCTTAGGTGGGGTGTACAATGTTGAGGCACATTCTCTGTGGCCCCTCAGAGGGTTTCAGGGAGATCTAGCCCAGTTTCCCATAGCAGTGGCAGTCTCAGTAACACATCTGTGTTAGACAGGCTTCTCCAAAGAAACACAACCAATAGAATATATCTAGATATATAGAGATTTATTATGAGGATTTGGCTCTGGGATTATGGAGGCTGAGAAGTCCCCTAATCTGCCTTCTGCAAGTCGGAAGCCCAGGAAAGCTGGTGATGTAGTTCCAGTACAAACCAGAAGACTTATGAACCAGGGAAGACAATGATGTAAGTCCTACTCTGAGTCTGAAGGCCTCACAACCAGGGGACCAATGTCTGAGGGCAAGAGAAAATGAATATCCCAGGTCAAGAAGGGAGAGTGAATTCACTCTTCTTCCACATTTTTTGGTCTATTCAGGCCTTCAACAGATTGGATGATACCCACCTGCATTGGTGAGGGCATCTTTATTCAATCTACTGATTCAAATATTAATCCTCCTGGAAACACCTTCACAGACACACCCAGAAATAATATTTTATCAGCTATCTAGGTATCCCTTAGCCCAGTCAAGTTGACATATAAAATTAACCATCACAACATCCTTGAATTTCTTCTTTTCCTATTTCACTGTCCACAGTATGCCTCTTTGTTGCCCTGGGGTAACTTGCAAAAATAAACCACCTTGGGTGCCTGTAGTCCCAGCTACTCGGGAGGCTGAGGCAGGAGAATGGCGTGAACCTGGGAGGCAGAGCTTGCAGTAAGCCGAGATCGTGCCACTGCACTCCATCCTCGGTGACAGAGTGAGACTCCGTCTGAAAAAAAAATAAAATTAAAAAAAATAATAAAATAAAATAAACCACCTCAAGAAAGACTGTGTCTCATAGGTTCTACTTTTGAAAGGGGGAGGGGAAGGCTAAGGCAGGCACAATGAGCAGCAGCTTATTGACGTTTCCTGAGAACACTTGCATTTAAAAAGATAAAAAACAAGCACACAAACTAAAAACAAAATCAGAGACTTGTTCAGCACTGTGTCCCAAATTATAGCTGTGTAATGCTTTTATTTTTTTAACCAACATATTAACAATATGTTATGTATCCTATGCACTAGCACTCAGGCTCTGCATTAGAAGGGTCCTGTCTTTGGTTTAATGCTCTGGTGTCACCTTTTTTTTTTTTGATGGAGTCTGGCGCGATCTTGGCTCACTGCAAGCTCCGCCTCCCAAGTTCACGCCATTCTCCTGCCTCAGCCTCCCGAGCAGCTGGGACTACAGGTGCCCACCACCACGACCAACTAATTTTGTTTTTGTGTTTTTAGTAGAGATGAGGTTTCACCGTGTTAGCCAGGATGGCCTCGATCTCCTGACCTCGTGATCTGCCCGCCTCGGCCTCCCAAAGTGCTGGGATTACAGGCGTGAGCCACCGCGCCCAGCCCAACTTCTTAAAGTCCTTAGTAATTCACGAAAAAAGGCTCCACATTTTCATGTTGCACTAGACCCTGCAAATTATGTTGCTAGTCGTGACTGGGGATAAATGGAAGGAAATTGTTCCTATATGATTTTTCGTATTTGTTTGTTTTCATAACGTGCTTGAGCGATTCTTCATACCAAAGGCACCTGAGTTTCCCCTTTCTCTCACCTTGGGGGATTATAGACCATTCTCCCATCTTCTCACACCTGTAATACTTTAGCTGGACATACAGAGACACAATAAAAAAGTGTTGTGGGAAAGGGAAGTAGAGTTCAGAAGAAAGGAGAAACTCAAGTGGTTTTAATATGAAGAATCACTCAGGCATGTTATGAAAACGAACAAGCAAGCAAGCAAACAAACAAAGCTAGTTATTGAACCACCAATTATTTCGGAAAAAAAAAACAGCTCCGCAGAGAAACATTTCTGGAACCATCTGGAGATTTGCAAGGCTTTGGTGGAATAGAATGTTTTTATTTGGGGAGAGAATAATAAATCAAAGATAAGGCTTGAAAGGAAAGGAAAACAACCTTGTACAAATATTGATTTTTAGAGACCATAATGTGACAAAGCTCTGATCGATATGCAAAATAGGTTCGTGAATATTATCTGATGGATTGAAAAGATGCATCTGAATTCCTTCCCAGATTTTTCTCTGATAATGTAGAAGGAAATTGTTAACTATCTGTTGAAAGTTGGTCTTTTTAAAGCCTAGCTTTTACATTATTAATATGTGCTTCATTGTGTTTTCTCCACATACCAATTATTTCTGGGGAAAGCAGCATGTTAGTTGCAAGCCATTTTTCTGACAAAATATGTGGCTGTTTTCACCCCTTGGGACCCCTAGGGACTTGAGAAAAAAAAAAACGCTTTTATTTATCACACACTAATGTTTAATTATTTAAGTTCAGGGAGCGTCAATGAGAGGTCTGTAAAATTAAGTTTCCATTTTATTTCCTTTTAAAAAGTAATAATGTAAGAGCCAAACTCTGTGCCCTCATGTGCTGGTTTCTGCAATAAATGTAATTCTGCAGGACCGATGCATCACTTTGCATGGAAGATATCAGCCAATGGCATTTACTGACAGTAATGCATGCCCTCATCAGCTGCCATGGTCACAAAGCTTTTTATTCTTTCTTTTCAGTCTCATTCAACCTCAGAAATGTTAGTCCTTTTCTGGAAGAGTAAACAGGTCAGTGAATTAGATGATGTCAGTCTGCAAATCTTATGTGCTTTTTTGGTTTGCCTGATTTGGTATCAAGGTCTTCCTCTGTATCTGATAACTCAAGAATGTGCCAAGCCTTTGATAAGCTGTTACACCCTCAAATACACTTTCTGTTCTAAAGCTAAGTTTTGTTTGTCACTGTGTAGCCTCATGTGGGCTTTATTAAATTTTGGTTAAATAAATGAGGTTGACAGTTCCAGCCATTCTGTCAATCAGGAGGATGAGCTTTTATTTAGACATTAAATAGATGAGAAAAGAATGGATTGCATGGATTTGATTTTTACTTTTGTAAAATCTAACACAGGAATTTCATTGATATTCTGTATACTGAGAACACGTATCAACAGAATGACCTGCTGAAACGATTACATTGTGTCGAAAGCAAGAAAGTGAATCTGAATGAATCTAGGAATCTTTTGCTGATTCTCCATGCTATTACTAAACTATATTTCATGTTTTATATTTTTATAAAACATGAAACATTTAAATAAATGATAAAAGAGTGGCATCTTACCACTTAAGATTTATGCACCATATCTTGGCCTAGCATATGAGTTATGCCCCTCATTATTCTAAATCTTTATAGATTTCAGATAAATGTATAGAATGAAAAACTGGGGTTCAAAAATCTTAAATATCTTGCCTGTAGTCTCTTTGTGTAGAACTCATGAGTCTTTTTAGTTTAGCATTTGTCAGGTTGATCACTCTGCTGTTAGGCACTTTTTTCATCTGAGCCATTTTAATAGGTGTACTAAAAAAAAAAAAGTACCACAGAGATATTTTTATACCTATTGTATATGGAAAAGTATAATCTGCCTGCCTTATTGAATATATTTTATGATGAAATATTTAACTGAAAAGTATAATTATGAATGAATTTCACAGTGACCAATAAAGTATTTGAAGTATAAAATTCAATTCCTCGAGTATCTAATGAAATGAATTTTGGATATATGTGGTGGTATATAATCTACTACCTCATAAGTTCTCTGTGGAATTAATACAGTGTTTTTATAACATAAGCCTTAATTTCAATTCTTAAATTGACATTTTTCCCTTACTTAAAGCTTAGCAACTCTTGAAAAAACAAAATGATTGCTTTATTTAGTAGCTTATTAGAACGATAACATTCTTCTGGCCTTGGAACTTTACAGTAAGAACTGAGATGACCATCTGCTGAAATCACAATAACTTTGGTGTGTTTTAAAAGGAGAATTATGTAACATGTACAAAAAATAATAATTAAGAATGAGTTTTACCCACACATGCATGTACACACTCACACACACACACACACACATACATACATACCTACACAAAATATACTTTAGTAGGGTGGCCATATACCAGCATTGTTTACATAGGGATAATAACAAAAGTAAATATGGAGTATATGTGTGTGTGTGTGTGTGTGTGTGTGTGTGTGTGTGTGTGTGTGTGTGTAATGGCTTCCAATAATATTGAAAGCAATATTCTACTGTGAAGTGTTTCCTGAAAATTCTCTGGGTCCCAATACAAATGCTACTCTTAACTCTGACCTGTCAAATGTTAACAGTTACTGTACACTTGTCAGATCCTGGAGCCCCTTTTGGATCTCCATTCTCCTTGACCTCCTTACTTTTTTGCTTTTTTTGCTCATCTCTTCTTTGGTAAGTTCTCTCCTCCTATGGACTTGGGTGCTGTGAGCACTGAGTTATTCTCCTCGCTCAATAATTGTTTTACAGAGTCTGCTCTATCTCCTCATCTTCTCCATATCCTGCTTCGTAGCCTTCCTCAACTTCAGTCCTCAACCTTTATTCTTTCTTATTCTCATTCTTTCCACTCTCATTCATGCTCTTGTCTTCAACCCTTTTACTTTATAGGCAAATAATGCTTTTGAAATGGCTTTCAATAAATTTTCCTTTCTCAAATATTTCCCTTGCTTTCTCTGCAGTCTTCTATCCTTAAGGCCAAGTCATGAGACCTACGCTTATTGCTCTAAGGAAGGAAATAAAAGCTTTTGTCTACAACCAAGAAGTCACTGTGAAGTCATTGCTCAAATATGACATTTTAAAGTCCACAGAGGGACAGTAAGAAAACTAACAGGCTGTTTTAAAATATTCAGATAAATTTGGAGGATTCAGGGTTGCAAAGGTGTGGTTCAAGAAAGCCTTCTTGAATCTCAGAGATAGCTGCATTTAACACTATCATGTCCATCACAATATGAGAATGGCTGAGTAACAAAGACAGAGGGAGGAGAGCTAAGTCATTGGGCTTGATGACAACTTCACTGGATCTAGTACACTTCAGAATGATGCAGGGGAAGCAACTGAGAATTCCAAGGGAATAATCTCTAAGAGGCAGGGGATGTGCTGGAAGGAAATACAAGATGCCTTTGATAGGGATGAGGAGGTTGTATCACCTTGGCAGCCTGAGATCATGGTACCTACAACAGTGCCAAAGTGATGCTCAAGTGGCCACATGGGGCAGTCCCAATTCAGCAGAGATCAGTGAAAGACACTCAGGGACTAAATGGGCCCAGACGCAGTTCAGCAGACATACCAAGACCTAGAGGAAGGCATAAGTACTGGGCAATGCTTCCCATCTAAGCCACATAGATATATATGGTTTCTGAACCCAAATGCAAAATTCGAAACAGGAGGAGGGGATATCACTTAACAAAGAGATAAACCCTTCAACTAGACATTTATCCCAAAGAGACTGTTTTCAAATCAGAAGTGTCTGCAAGACATTTTAATTTTTTAATTTTTTTATTATACTTTAAGTTCTGGGATACATGTGCAGAACGTGCAGGTTTGTTACATAGGTATACACACGTACCATGGTGGTTTGCTGCACCCATCAACTTGTCATCTATGTTAGATATTTCTCCTAACACTATCCCTCCCCTAGCCCCCCACCCCCTGACAGGCCCCAGTGTGTGATGTTCCCTTTCCTGTGTCCATGTGTTCTCATTGTTCAACTCCCACTTATGAGTGAGACCATGCAGTGTTTGGTTTTCTGTTCCTGTGTTAGTTTACTGAGAATGATGATTTCCAGCTTCATCCATGTCCCTGCAAAGGACATGAACTCATCCTCTTTCATGGTTGTGTAGTATTCCATGGTGTATATGTGCCACATTTTCTTTATCCAGTCTATTATTGATGGGCATTTGGGTTGGTTCCAAGTCTTTGCTATTGTGAATAGTGCTGCAATAAACATACGTGTGCATGTGTCTTTATAGTAGAATGATTTATAATCCTTTGGGCGTATACCCAGTAATGGGATTGCTGGGTCAAATGGTATTTCTGGTTCTAGATCCTTGAGGAATTGCCACACTGTCTTCCACAATGGTTGAACTAATTTACACTCCCATGAACAATGTAAAAGCATTCCTATTTCTCCACATCCTCTCCTGCATCTGTTGTTTCCAGACTTTTTGATGATCGCCGTTCAAACTAGCGTGAGATGGTATCTCATTGTGGCTGTGATTTGCATTTCTCTAATGACCAGTGATGTTGACCTTTTTTTCATATGTTTGTTGGCCGCATAAATGTCTTCTTTTGAAAAATGTCTGTTCATATCCTTTGCCCACATTTTGACGTGTTTTTTTTTCTTGTAAGTTTGTTTAAGTTCTTTGTAGATTCTGGATACTAGCCCTTTGTCAGATGGATAGATATCAACAATTTTCTTCCATTCTGTAGATTGCCTGTTCACTCTGATGATTTTTCAGTTTCTCATGCTGTGCAGAAGCTCTTTAGTTTAATTAGATCCCATTTGACAATTTTGGCTTTTGTTGCCATTGCTTTTTGTGTTTTAATCATGAAGTCTTTGCCCATGCCTATGTCCTGAATGGTATTGCCTAGGTTTTCTTCTAGGGTTTTTATGGTTTTAGGTCTTATGTTTAAGTCTTTAATCCATCTTGGGTTAATTTTTGTATAAGGTGTAAGGAAGGGGTCCAGTTTCAGTTTTCTGGATATGGCTAGCCAGTTTTCCCAACACCATTTATGAAATAGGGAATCCTTTCTCCATTGCTTGTTTTTGTCAGGTTTGTCAAAGATCAGATGGTTGTAGATGTGTGGTGTTATTTATGAGGCCTTTGTTCTGTTCCATAGGTGCAAGACATTTTATTAGCATGATCAGGTAACTCTTCTATCAGCAGCCATGTTCTTAGCATCTACTGCGTGATGTGTGCTGTATTTGGGTTTATAGGTAATGAAAAAATGATTTTATTTCTACTTTCATGGAGCTCACAATTAGTTAGCAGCATATCCAAGCATCTCTCTTTCTCTAATAGTCCATCTTCTATTGTCTAATGGATATGACCTCAGATAGCTAAACTCAACATGTATAGCACTTAATGTACCATTTTCCTTAACATTTACTATTCCACCTACATTGTTCTCTCAGTTATACCTCTCACACTCATAATTTAGGTATGCTTTTGAATCTTTCTGGCTTTTTCCGAGCTCCTCAGAGATAGTCTCCAGGTATTTCTACAATTTTCTTCCTAGAATCCTTCATATCTGCCTCTTGGCTCCATTCTCAATGCTACCACAATGGTTCAGATAACTGAATAACTGTAACAATGTAATTCATCTTCATAACATTAATTTATTTCCATTCTAAGCTTAGAAAAATTCAATGCATTCAGGGTAGATTCTTAGTTATTTAGTATGGCCCTCAAACTTCTGATGTCCTGATACCCTATTATTAGTTTCTGTTGTTCCTGTAACGAATGACCACAAATGGGCTGGCTTAAGACAATTCAATTTTAATCTCCTACAGTTTTGGAAATCAGAAGTCTAAAATCAGGTGTTGGCAAAGCTGCATTCCTTCAGGAGGGAATCTGTTTCCTTGCCTTTTCCGCTTCTAGAGGCTGCCTACATTCCTTGACTCATTGGCCCCTTGCTTGTGTCACTCTCCATTCCTGCTTCTGTCTTAACATCTGTTTCTATTCCCTGACTGTCTTTTACAAGGATGCTTGTGATTATACTGTGCCCACCTGGATAATCCTAGATTATCTCCCTCTCTCAAAATCCTTAATTAATTCTGCCAAGTCCCATTTTCTGTATAAAGTAATATTCATAAGTTCCAGGATTGGACATGGATGTCTTTGCAGGGTGTGGGGGACAATACACTATTCTGTCCACTACACCCACTAATCATTCTAGGCTATCTTATACTCTATCACTCTGTTGTAGTCAGAGTCCTCCAGTTGCAAACCCATGGATAGACCTTCTGCATTCTCATCGCTAAACCTTTACTCTTAGCTTTTCCCATATTTTGAATGCTTTTGCCCACTAACATCAGCAGCTTAAATTCTACACAACCTTTCATTCTAAGCTTCTTTTCCACCTTATGCTATCCCACTGTGACTTTCTTCTTCCTGACTGATCTATCTATCTATCTATCTATCTATCTATCTATCTATCTATCTATCATCTATGTGTCTATCTGTTTAGAGACAGAGTCTTGCTTTGTGACCTAGGCTGGAGAGCATTGATGCCATCATTGCTCCCTGCATCCTTGACCTCCTAGGTGCAAGTGATCCTCCCACCTCTGCCTCCTGGGTAGCTGGGACTACAGGCACACACCACCATGCCTTGCTAATTTTCACACTTTTTGTAGAGGCAGGGGTCTCATTATGTTGCCCAGGCTGGTCTTGAACTCCTGACTCAAGCAATATTCCCACCTTGGCCTCTCAAAGTACTGGGATTATAGGCATGAGCCACCATGCCTGGCCTTCCTGACTCTTCTAATTGTTATTTTATATATCACTTGGGGAGGGAGACATTTATTATAATTTTATCTTGTATTTTGGTCACGATTATCTTAATCATGAAACAAAATTTTACTCAGAATGGGAAAAGCATTGGTTTTTAGGTGCTAAGGGAAATACAGACATATTTAAAGATGTTTCCTAACTTAACAGAATTCATAAGAGGACAAGAAATTTAAAAATTATTATTAAGTCATTATAATGTGTTAGAAAGAACATAGATTTTTGAATCATAATGTTCTGGGTTGAGTTGTAGTTCCAACCTGTGGTAACTTATTTATTTCCACTGAAATTCAAGTCGTTTTATATTCAAATGGAGATATTTTCATTATAAAGTTCATTCAATATGCAAACAAAATATACCTTGTAAAGTATCTGGCTCATACAGGAAAGTCAAAAGTTTTCCACATGATTTTTGACATTAAATAAAAAGTCTTCGGGTGTCCAGAAGACTGAGAGAGGACATCAGGTCATGGAAGGCCACATGGAGAAAGAGAGATTTGAGTTAGACCTTGAAATCTGGATATAATTTTCTCATTGCAGATAGCAAATAGGGCCATTGTCACAGGAATTGGGTTTCTCATGACGTACACAAATAGCCTGTTTGAAGGAAGCATGGTAAATTCCTGCAAGGAAGGCTTAAAATATAGGCTGAAGAATTTGAAGGCCAGGCTAAAGGTCCATCCTGTTGTCAGAAGGGATTGACCCATTCACAAGCTTTGGTTTAGGCCTCATCATTTCTTACCATTGCTATTAAAAGCTCTATAAAGATAGGAACCGAGTCTGTTCATTCCTGTATCCCTAGCATCAGGGCAGGGCTTGCCACATATTAAGCACTCAGGAAATGCCTGTGAAATAAACAAATAGAAAAGCATAGGAAGATAAACATTACCTCACAGTCCACCCCCCACTTCTTTTCCATCTCAAACAGAGCCAAATAATCTAAAGATTCAGATATGTTGTAAACAGTTTCCAAATTTTGGCTCTTTTTCTAAAAACTTGTAGTGATGGCTGTAAATGTGAGGATACTAATTATTTGCTGTGCTGGAAGGTGGAGGAGAGACAAGCAGTTGAGTGATTTTAAAAATAAAATTGAAAAAAAAGTATCTTGCCTTATGAGTTTTAGAATCATTCCTGTAAAAAATTAGCAGTCATTAATCTTATTTCTGTGATGCTAAAACTTTGCTTGGCTTGAAAGTTTATGGTAATAATTTTGTATGTAGTTGCAAGAGGAAGGGTCTGATAAATAATTGAAACAAATAAACATTTAATTTGCTGATGCTTTGTGGTATTTAAACAAATTTATATTTTTGCATAATTCATACTATTTTTCACCAAGTTTGTCTCTTCCCAGGAAATTATAATGAATCTCTGATGCATAAAATGCTTATCCATTTGTAGCTGATGAGAAAAAAATAAAACAAAACCCATAGGGGACACACAAGAAGTATCTTCTGAACATCAGAGCCTAAGCAGGCTTCTAATACACAAACTTTTGTTTGAGAACTTTGAATCTTGTAATCTTCTAATACACTGAAACTTTTCCATTTTCAAAATATACATTCTAATAAGTATAAAAGGAAGCAAATTTAATCATTAACAGGTAGATAACCATGGCAACATTGTAGCTATGCTGCTATAACCAGCATCATTTTCTAACTGAGCTAAGAATAGCATAGCATGTTGAGAGCTTTACTTTAAATATGATTTCTAAGATTGGAAATCTTAAGGTTGGTAAATGAGAAGTTTAAATGCCACATTATAATTGTTCAGCTAAACTTTCACATTTTCTCATAGATAATGGGAATAAATTATTGAGGTGACAATGGTATCTACATCAAATGTTAACATATTTCCACCAAATTGGGCTACATCTTAAAGGAATATATAAGATTTTAGTTGATAATTTTCCTAGTCAGGATTAGGGGAGTAGCCACTCGGGAAGTAAGAAGAAATAAAAAAAAGGTCTCAAAATCTTTAACTTCATTACTTCTGCAAAGTCTCTTTTGCCATATAAGGTAGCATTCACAGGTTCTGAGATTAAACGTGGAGGTGTTTGGTGAGGGGATTATTCTATCTAGTACACACACTATTGATTCCAAGCTATCTTCTACCATATCATTCTCTGCTGTAGGTTGGACTCTTTCAATTGTGGAAAATTGGAAAAAAAAATAGAAACCTTTTTTTTTTTTTTAAATGTTTGTGGCAGAGCTTGCATATAGGTGGGGCCATGAGACGAGTTCTTTCCTGAAGAACCTGAGGCAAAATGATGAGTGTCACCATCCAGGCTGAGACGGTGAGACCAAGTGAGATCATACCTCTTCACTTATCCCTAGTGAGCTGTCCCAGTGGAGAGGATTTAACAAAGGACTCCAAGGTGCTGGAAGATGATGGATCTGAGGTCTCTGAATCACTGCATAGAACAGAGCCCTCCATCCACCCTCACTGCACTGTTACATGAGCAAGAAATATTGTATTAAGCTGCTGAGATGAAGGGGTTGTTTCTTTTAGGAATGAGCCTGCCCAGCATGGATGGAGGACTTTGAAAGTCAGGAAATCCCTTATTCTTCTGATGGCTCAGGCTCGGGAAGCGATGCTGGCACATGCTTCAGAATAGGTTCACAGGAATTCATTGCTTTCTTTTCTGTCCAAGGAAGCATTGCTGAGGCTGTGTAGGCCCTACTTATCCCTGTCTCTGCATCTGTGCTTTGAAGGTGCCTGTCCCCAATTCACAATGGACACACCATGTGCTCTGCCTTGAGTGCCTGACATAGAGCTGAATTTGGTTGAAGCAGATTGTCAAAACCATTACAGGTTTATAAATTAAGAAGCTTAGATAAGCAGCCACTTAGAACCTATTAACACTGTCTCTTTGCTATTAAGTATGACACCAGTAAAATAGCTTCCTTTCTTTTCTTATTTATGAGTGTTTGATCCCTGGATTTACTTTTCTCTTTATATGGTGCAGAGATACGACAAACTCCTTTACGAAACATGAATTATTTTATTTAACTTCCTTTAATAATATACCTAATATTCAAGAATGAAAGCGATTGGCAACTTTTAATTTAGAGTATACAATTTTTTGACATCTGGGAGTTCTGAATAAACATTAGGAATATGTATTCTTGTGTATAAATTTTTTAGTTAGTCAAATATCTTTGTTGTACTTCTAAAATATTTCTTCAAGATATATGAAATGGGAAGAGAAAGTCATAGAATCATCTGGGTCTTGGATCATCTATCTATCTTGGGCTTACATTTAAAAAGAAAGTATGTTTTTAGTAAATTCATCTATGAAGATGTTGCTGAGAATATTTGGAAGAAAGTGGCTCACGGGAACATGACATGTAGGATAATTTAAAAGTGATCTTTCTACATAAAAGCCGTTTCTCATCTAGCTTTTGGATTTACGGATACCATCTGCTTGGCTCTTAGTGAGAGGATCTGCAGCTCCAAATCTGAGCATCAGACACAAGCACGTCATACCTCTTGCAGAACTGGGAATGACAGATGATCTTTGCACAAGGCTGTGAGAAGCAGAGAAGAGTAGGGCAAAGGCAGACAGATGGGAGTAAGCATGTGTGGGTGCCTCTTCCCATCTCTTAGGGGTTTGAATGATATAATCTTTAATTTAACCTTTGAGTGCCATAGCAAGGCCAAAGCATGTCCTTGAATAAAACATATTCCTCAAGAAGAGGTTATATATCCTCGTAAGGAATGATTTTTCTTAAGGTCCTGAATAGTTTCTAACAACAACAACAACAACAACAAAAGTGTTATAGGGAAAACTCAGCCAAAACAGTATTTAACTTTCTTTTCTCTTCAGAAGGAAAGAGGCAGATAATGAAAGTTTGCATGCCTGAGGGTGTGTGCAGCTTGGGTATAGTGGGACACATAAATAAATACTTTTTTACTACTCAAGAGTATTGGAAATATTTCAGTTATTTCTTTTGTATAACAAATCACCTCCACACCACTCTCATACCCTCAAACTTAGTGTTATAAGACAACTATTTTATTATGTCCACACTTTCTGTGGTCAGAAACTCAAACAAAGCATAGCCGGGAAGGCATATCTTCTCTCCCCATTGCTGGCGCTTCATCTGGAAAGACTCAAAGCCTGGGTCTGTTTACCTGAGCCCCTATTTGTAGCCTCTCCATAGTGGCCTCGAGGCAGCTGAACTCATCAGGCAGCTTAGGGCTCCCAAGTGAGTTTTCCAGCACACCAAGCAGAAGTGGCCTGGGCTTTTAGGATTTACCATCAAGTCATTGTGTCACTTCCTATGGACCCTATGTGATGGTTAATATTGAGTGTCAACTTGATTGGATTGAAGGATGCAAAGTGTTGTTCCTGGGTGTGTCTGTGAGGGTGTTGCCAAAGGAGATTTGAATCCTTTGAGTCAGTGGACTGGGAGAGGCAGACCCACTCAATCTGCCAGCATGGCAAGGCTAGAATAAAGCAGGCAGAAGAAGGTGAAGGAGCAGACTTGCTGAGTCCTCTGGCCTTTATCTTCCTCCTGTGCTGGATGCTTCCTGCCCTCGAAAATCATATTCCAAGTTCTTCAGCTTTTGGACTCTTGGACTTACACCAGTGATTTGCCCAGGACTCTGAGGCCTGGCAAGACTCTCAGGCAGACTGAAGGCTGCGTCATCGGCTTCCCTACTTTTGAAGTTTTGGGACTCAGACTGGCTTCCTTGTTTCTCAGCTTGCAGACGGCCTGTTGTGGGACTTCATCCTGGTTTTTTTTTTGTTTTGTTTTGTTTTGTTTTGTTTTTGAGACAAGGTCTCACTCTGTCACCCAGGCTGGAGTGCAATGGCTCAATCTCGGCTCACTGCAACCTCCACCTCCCAGGCTCAAGCAATTCTCCTGCCTCAGCCTCCTGAGTAGCTGAGACTACGGGAACACACCACCATGCCTGGCTAAAAGGGACTTCAACTTGTGATCGTGTGAGTCAATACTTTTTAATAAACTCCCCTTCATATATATATATAGCTATCCTATTAGTGCTGTCCCTCTAGAGAACCCTATTACACTCTTTGTCAAAGAAGCCACATCTTGGCCGGAATCAAGGGGAGTAGAAATAGATCCCTGC
The DNA here is from genome assembly GCF_028885625.2 of Pongo pygmaeus. Lineage (NCBI taxonomy): Eukaryota > Metazoa > Chordata > Mammalia > Primates > Hominidae > Pongo > Pongo pygmaeus. The sequence goes on along the minus strand of NC_072378.2, from coordinate 96,418,719 downwards.
CCAGCCCCACAAAGAATTTGTGGCCGTGTTTTAAAATGGCCACAAGAGGATTAGATGCAGATGACATCTAAAATCCAAAAACATATTCATATAAATTTTTTACCATTTTAAAGATCAAGTACTTGAATATTAACTTTTCTCTTTTATCTCTCCCTCAACACCCACACCCCTACGTTTTGGGTTCCTGAGAATGTCCAATTCTTTTTTCTTCTCTGATTTTCTTTCCACTTCTGAGCTTTAGGAAATACCTACAAAGTAACATTAAACATTGTTGTCTTTGTGTTTAACTTGTGACAAATATGTTTACTAAGATAAGAAGTCTTACCTAGGGAGTTGGACATAGCGTTGATGCAGTGTTCTAAGCCTCATGGAAGAAAGGGAGAGGACATGGATCTAACCTGGAGAAATGGAGAAATGTCAGAGAGAAATACTGACTGAAAGATAGCACCCAGCTGCCTCAGTCTTCCAGGCACTGACTGGATGTGCTTTTGATTTATCCCTGTCTTTGTCTTTCTTTGATCATCTAGCTCCTGGTTTCTGTCTAATATTCTAGAAATATTTTCCAAGCCTGATCATTGGTCATATCATTGAAAAACTTCAGATCTCCTGGCTTTCTCTGACTTTGTGCTTGCAGCCTTCCTTGTGTATGTGACACGTTGTCCAGCTCTTATGAATCCTGGTGTCTCCCTGCTCTCCTGTCATGGGTGATGATTTCTGCCTGCCTGACAACGATGGAGGCTCACCCTCCCCATGGTCCAGCATGACAGAAAGGAACACAAAGCTAAAATATTTCCACATTAACTCTGGCCAGATAAAAGGAAAAAGATGGAGTAGGAGAGATTTTGATCATCAGTTTTCTTTAGTGCTTTTAAAGTTTTAGTTCTATTATGTGATAGGGCCACACAGTCCCTTGGGATAGGCAGTACTTAAAGAAAAATGCCCAGCCCTACTTTTTTTGATTTGCATGCTACCAAAATGATTTAAATCGATTTTACCTGTTGCTATCATTGTATAATTTAATTTTATGGAAAGTGAATGAAATGTGAATGGACAAAGAGTTGTGACTTCTTGGAAAAATAAATGAAATGCATTAATTGCTTCATTAAATGCTTTATTGAGATAAATCTGTAAAATCAAGCAAGGGAGAGAGAAGTTTGAAAGATTATAAAAGTACTGTAAAATTGTAGAAGGATTCTGTATTAAGTTTGCTACCTCATCTGATATTTATCTTATCCTCAATAAATGGTAGTTATTGTTTATTGTTTTGAAGAACAAGTAACCAGGTAGACAAAAAGTTAGTGCATATCAGGTTCCTTTTCATTTATCAGCAGACTGACACTTGAAAGAGAGTTTGGATGAGAGGATGGAGATTATGTTTAACTTCCAAGGCATGGGAAAATGTGTCTCTAACAAATATTTTAAAATTATCTTCTCGGGAGGCTGTGTTGATTTTCCCAAACTTTGATGGAGTCAATCTTTCAGATAACAATTAAATATCTGCTTGAATAATATTCTCCAAGGAAAGCATCATAGGCCCAATTTATTGTATTAAAATTTTTTATACTCTAAAATTAAACAAAGGAGTTTGACATTACTCAACTGAATTACAATAGGTTAAATAATTAATTTACAGGGCATCCAAGTGATTAAATGGAATGTCATGATGAGAATTACACAGAACAATGGGATTTTCACCAACCGCCCTATTTAAAATTGTGACCCTTACCCCACCCTTCATTCATAGTTCTCCCTACCCTCTTTCCTGATCTACTTTTTGCCATAACAATTATTACCTTCTTCTACAGCATATAATGTCCTTATTTATTTTATTGCCTATCTTCTCCTACAGTCAAGATTATATATTTACACACACAAATTCATCAATCAATAAATTTGTGAATGAATTAAAAATGTTAGTTATATTACTAATTAATAGAACTTTCCCAGTAGATACAGCTTGCCATGAAGTTACTCTAGGATTAGATAAAATACACACACACATCCTCTCTCTCTAAATCATGAGGTGATATGTAGTAAGAAGACTACAGTGTTAAATACTTATGTTTATTAGGATAGCTTTGAAGATGATGTTGAATTCAAGAAACAAATCCATCTCAAAATGACTTAAACAATATTTATTACTTCATATAACAAGAAGTTTCAGAAACAGTGTAGCTCCACATTGTTCAGTTTAGGAGTCCAGTGAACATATCATAGACTCAGCTTCTCTGAATCTTTTTCTTTCGTCCTCAAAATATCAGATCTGCTCTCAGGATTCAAAGAAGCTGCAACAATCCAGGCATCACAGCCAAATGCAATCACATTCAGAAAAGGAATAGACTTTTTCTGTGTGTTTCCTTTTAAAAGTTAGGAAATATTTCCTGGAAGTTATTAGTTATCCTCATGTCTCATTGGCCAGAATTGTACCACATGCCTATGATACTAACCAATCATTGATGAGGAGAATGAGATCACCGGGGTTGACTAATTAGGACTGACTCTCGGAGTTAGGCTTATCCTGAAGCACACAGTCATGAGAAAAGGGCTAAGAACTGGAACAAAATGGATTTCTTTGGAGTAGATAAAAGGGGTAAGAACAAAACAAAAGAACAAGAGGGGTAGTGTCTGCTACAATATTAAATGCATTTATATGTGAAGCTAAGGCAAAATAATAACGGGATTGGTTGACGAAATAAAAATAGTGCTTTAACTCAAATCTAGAAGTCAGGAGAGGGAGGCAGTATGAGAGTAATATTTTCTTATCTTTCATAGGGGAGAGTCAATTGACATTGTTGGTACTTGAAGTATATAGTTTAAAACAACATAATGGAACCAAATCTTTTAATGATTTTTGGATTTTTCCATAACCTTAACCAACTAATTATTTGTCAGAAGACACTTGCTTGTCTGAGTTCTATTAATTTTATTTCAATTTATTTTTCTAGTGTTTAAAGTAAAATTACATTTTTATTTAACTATTATTTATATTACAAAATTGTTTTATAAATGTATCCATATATCTTTTTTTATTCTCCATATATTTATACACAAATTAATAGCTGGAATGAAGTTCATCCAATGTTAATGAGATGTATTTTTAATTATTTACATTATATATATTTGCTACCTGTTTTGTACTCTTCTGAATAGCTTAAATAATTTGGAATGAGAACGTTTCATTTTTATGAAAATGATAACATTGTTTTAAAAAAGTAAAATGAAAAAGACAAGTAGACATATAAAACTGTAAAGGTATCTCCATATTGTTAAGTTCAATAAGCAAATTGTTAAAAAAAAGTGTAGTACAATCTCAATTTGTCAAAAAGGGGGAGAGGGGCTATATTAGAGAAATAAAAAATTTCTAGACATTTGTGTATCACACAGATGACAATGTTTATCTTTGGGTACAACGCTGGTTTATGGGGACTTTGACTTTACACATATTTCTATAGTGTTTGAATTATTCTTCAATGATTGTACAATTCTTTTGAATTAGAAAATATAATAAGTATAAATGTAGTAATAATGATTAATCTAATCCCTGAGTCCTATTCATTAGGTTATTGTCCCAAAGCTGTAAGCCCCTGATTCCCAGCTGCCTCTGTAAAAGCCACTGTCAACCTCAGTCATTCTCTGCTGCTTGAAACAGTTCCTGTTGAATCACTCTGAGGTTGGAGAAGTCAGTCACAGGTGCCTCCTCACCTGGGGTAAATACTGGTTCACTTAATTGTTGCTGGGGCCAATTTGAAGGGAAGCATGATGCAATAATGCTTGTGTCTAAGCCTGTGTGCTTAGATTCCCTGCTCTGCCCTCCTTGCGCTCTATCAGAAGATGTCTGGGCAAGAGAGTACTATGGCTGTACTCCAAATAGTGACTCCAAATCATTACAGTAAAATTAATAATAAAATTATTACCTTCCTTCTAGTGTCCTGAAGGTATCATAGATAAAGGCCAGAAATGTGCAGGCAGGTGGAGTTTCTTACAACTGAGCCTGTCAGATCTTAAGATACAAGGGTTTTGAGGCATTGGTTTCCTGAAGTAAGTGTTGCACTTTACGTGTAGTCTTTTCCCTGGTATTGTTGACTACCGCTCCACAGTTGATTTGGAATATTCAGTTTTCAATGGGAAATTGTTTCCTAAATGCTTAAACATATTAGATATGAGAGTTATAGAGTATCAGCTTTAGGAGCACCTGGCACACATTTTTAACTTTCCACTGAAATATCAATGGCTATACACAGAATGACAAAATAAAGCACACACCACCACCAAGACACTTTCAGACAAGTTGTTGCCGTATCTTGGTGGCATTTCACAAACTATAAAGATGAGAGAACTACATTGAGAATTACTGGCCTTGAGGAAGCAGAGTGCAAAGAAACATGGCAGTGAGAGTAGGGATGCATTCTACCTGTATTAGTTTCCTAGGACTGCCAAACAAAATACCACAAACTGGATGGCTTAAAACAACATAAGTTTATTCTTTCATAATTCTGGAGGATAAAAGTCTGAAATCATGGTGTTGGTAAGGCCACGCCCCCTCCAAAGTTTCTAGGGAAGAATCCTCCTGTGCCTCTTCCTAGCTTTTCGTAGCTTCTGGCAATACTTGGCGCTTGGCCTGTAGATGCATCACTCCATCTTTGCCTGTGTCTTCACATGGCTTTCTTTCCTGTATGTATCTAGTCATTGGATTTAGAGCTTACACTAATCCAGTGTGAGTTCACCTTAACTTCTGCAAAGAACCTCTTTCTGAGTATGGTAACATTCACAGATATCAGGGACTAGGACTTAAACTTATCTGTTTGGAGACACAATTTCACCCATGACACTAACTGAAACCAAAAGAAATACATTGAGTTAATGCATATTAGATGCTGTGTTAAGTAATTTTCACTAAGTAAGGCAGTGGTAACAAACCACCCCTGAATTTTCAGTGGCCTGCAATAATACAGGTTTATTTATGTCTAATGTTGCATGTCACCTACAGGTCTGTAAGGCCCCTGAAGGCTTTGTTCTGCATATCTTCTTCATTCCTGGATTCAGGATGAAAAAGCAGTTGTAATCCCTGACACTGTTATGGGTTGAATTATGATCCCCTCCAAATTCATATGATGAAGTTCTAATCCCTAGTACCTCAGAATGTGACCTGATTTGGAAAGAGAGTCAATGCAGATACAATTAAGTAAGATAGGCCCTAATGCAATATGAACGGTGTCTTTATAAAATGGGGAAATTTGGACACAGAGACAGACACACACAGAGGCATATTGATCTAAGGAGTCAAATTCTGTAAAATATTTGAAAAGATTTATTTTGAGCCAAATATGAGTGACCAGCAGCTGGTGACACAGCCCCAGGATACCCTGAGAACATGTGCCCAAGGTGGCAGGGCTACAGCTTGGTTTTATACACTTTAGGGAGACATAAGACATCATCAATACATGTAAGATGTACATTGGTTCTTTCTGGAAAGGCAAGACAAAGTGGGGGCTTCCAGATCATAGGTGTACTCAAAAGATTTTCTGATTGGCAGTTGGTTGAAAGCGTTATTAAGACCTGGAATCAATAGAAAGAAATTTCTGGGTTAAGATAAGAAGTTGTGAGAACAAGGTTTTTTCACACAGATGGAGCCTCCAGGTAGCAGGCTTCAGAGCTCTTATCAGACTTAAATCGGCGCCAAACTCTTTGTTAATTCTCTCCTGAGTCAGGGAAGAAACCTGGAAAGGAACAGGGATTCCCTACGGAATGTAGATTTTCCCCACGAGAGATACCTTTGCAGGGCCATTTCAAAATATGTCAAAGAAATATATTTTGGGGTAAAATACTTCTGTTTCTTTCAAGGTGTACCAATGATCTGTCATGTGATGCGACACTAGAGTCAGGCTGGAATTTGGTGTCTTACTGCTACAAAAGTCTGTTTCATCAGTCTTCAGGTCTCTGTGTTGATGTTAATGCTGCTCAGCTGTGCCTGAATTCCAGAGGGAGGAAGGTATAATGAGGCACATCTTACCCCTATTTCCCATCATGGCCTGAACTAGTTTTTCAGGTTAACTTGGAATGCCCTTGGTGAGAGGAAGGGTCTATTCAGTTGGTTGGGGTTTAGAATTTTATTTTTGGTTTACAGGAAAGATGATGTGCAGAGACATAGGGAAAAGACGGCCATCCACAAGCCAAGGAGAGAGGCCTGGACAGATCTTTTCCTCACAGTCCTCGGAGAGAACCAATCCTTTGAACATCTTGATTTTGGACTTCTAGGCTCTGGAACTGTGAGGCAATAAATTTATGTTATTCGAGCCCCAGTTTTGTGGGTACCTTATCTGGCAGGTCTAAGAAACGAAAACAGACATGCCAGTCTCATGGCAGAGGGAAAAAAGTGTATGCATGGAAACATTCAGTGGTTTTTCAAGCTTCTGCTCAGAACTAGCTTAATAATTTCCTCTCGCTCTCCCCTGGCCAAACCTAACAATGGGGTGACTCTGATTGGAATCTAGAGGAACCACAAATGCAGATGTCTGCTAAGTGCTGAGGAACAGGGAGGATGGGGCCTGGAGAGAAATGCAAAAGCAAATTTACCCCAGTGTTCAGGGGCTTCAGTAGATGAAGCTCTGCTAGAGGAGAGACCTGTAATAAACACAATCTCCAACATGAAGTGAGCTGGGTTTTCTCTAAAGCTGCATCCATCCCGAGTCAGCTCAACTCCTGATTAGAACCAGCTGATCGGCGCCTCACCTTATTTGCCAGACGGAGGAAAGGCAAGCCCTGTCTGAAAAAAGGGAGGATAATTTTGACTTTAGTCTCTACTATCCTTTTATAGACAATGTCTGAAATAGAGAGAGAGAGAGAGCGAGAGAGACAGAGAGAGGGAGAGAGAGATGAAATGAAGTAGGAAGATGTGACCATAACCAAGAACAAATATAATTAGGCATTAGGTTTGGAGCTAGACAGTTTTGGCCCTACAGTTTTATAGGCAGATCATTTTAGTCATCTGTGTTAACTCAGTGTCCCTGTAGGCAACTGAGTTTGTGACCTACTACTCCCTCATTAGAATATGAAGCTTATGTTCAATATATAGGAAGAATGGGAAAATAATAGAAATTTAAAATTCCAAAGCATAATTATATTTTTAATCATGTGCTTTGAAATGATGAGGACCAAAAGGAAATTGAAGAAAACTCTTTAGCATCTTCAATAGCTATCCCATGTATTTATCTGTTCAACAAGTATACGCTAGGCATTGTGCTAAGTGTTAGAAATTTGGGAATGAACAAGACAGACCCAGGTTATGTTCCAGTGGAGTTTAGAGTGCAACAGGCAGAACCATTAACTAAATAAGGAAAATGAAGGCAAAAGGCTAAGGTAACTACAACAACTACAAAATAGTGTGCTAAGACCAAAAATGGTGTTTATGGTCCCCAGAATGTAGTGAGGGTGGGATTCATCTGGAGGGCACTGCTCTGTCACGTGTGTGGGCCTGTGGGTTATTGGCCACAGGGGATATGATCCCTATCTCTTCTTATGAAACTGATTTCACTTAGGAAGACTCACTCCCAGGAAAGATGGGATCCCTCCAATCCCTCGTTGTTTCAGCTGGAGAATCACCTCAGATTTCTGAATAAAAATGCCGGAGAGCCCGGTGAGGACCGATGTCTCTGCCCCTGTTCCCCAGAGTACCACTGCTCCTCAGCTCTTGGATGTCGGAAGCCTTGACTAGCTTTAATTCTCTGTTGTTTTTGGCCGAAGTGAGAGAAGTTTCTACTAACATATCCTTATTCTCTTTTCTGCCCTGGTGTCTAACAGTTTATTCTGCTTATTATGCCCGTATCTTTACTCCTCTAAACTTAACAGTACTGATAATAATGGCACCAGGTGACCCAGGTAGAGCATTTACCACATACAGGCACTGCTCTAAGAACTTTCCATATATTAATTCATTTTATCTTCACAACACCTGGGTGTAATGCTCCTTTATTATTAATTTATTATCATATAACACTATTATTTACTTTATATTCTCATCATTATTGATCTATTCTGGCCTTCAAGACCTTATGTTTCCTTTAATAGCCACATAACCCATTTCCTCAGAGCTTAACCTTTCCCCTGAGGATTATTTTTCTGCCTCCAGTTTAATTAGTCTGTCTTTCTTGATTTATTTTCATGTTTCTACTGCTTCTGTTCTGAGATGAAGGCTGAACCAATGTTTTAAAAAGCCACTCTCAAGTCTTCCTTGACTTCTGAGCAAACTTGATTCCTAGAGGCAGAATGTTTCAAGCACAGGCCTTTTAAATTACCTTTTTTCTTGGTTCTGCAATATTTCAGTTGAGCCTAAGAAGGTAGCATTTGTCTCTATACTAAAGGCCCTATTTATTTTTATTTATTTTTTTGGTGAAATAAACCACTCTTCTATGAATTCAGCTACAACTTGTGTCTTACACCATTTTTAAGCCATTTCAGAACTTATGCAATTAAAAAATCGAGAGCCAACTTGAGACTATATGAGGGATAGAGTTTTAAGCATTTGTGGACAAGAGCTTAGCTAAGCGTATATCCAAGCTTAGCTCCTCCACTATTTCCTATTTTTCATGAATGAAATTCGGAATGACATGAAACATCACAGTATTTGGAGAAATCTGTGCCACTCTCTACTTTGGTCTCACATTAACAAGTTCAAGCTAAAATTCCACACTATTTTTCTGTAGTTTCTGTAGAACACAGTTGTAATTTAAGATTTGATCTAATTGGCAAAACAATACAAAAAACAAAAAACAAAAATAAAACCCAAGTGAAAGCATCAAATAATTTTTTTTCTTTTTTTATTATTATTATTATTATTATTATACTTTATGTAACTTACCTGCACGTTGAGCATCAAATAATTTATACAACTCCCAAATATCTAAAAAGCATGGCATGAGAACACTTTCCTATGTAATCAAGTCCTCCACTTACTATGGACCCATGGCCGCCTGTACCTGCTCGGGTTCCCTCCACCCCTCAAACTGCATTTTTTTGCTAGGGTGCCTGTGTGGTTTCAATGTGAAGCAATGGCAGTATGCACCTGCAGATGCCCAGCAGCCTGAGAAATTGAGATATGCTGAGACCAAGGCACCCTGTGCTTTTGCTGAGGCCTGCTTGAATATTCCTAAACCCAGTGAAGAGGTACAAAACAACAACTTGCCTGTGAACAAAGTTTCCATAAACTTCAGTGACATGTCAAGGAAAAACAAATCCATGCAGTTTTAAACTCTCCACTTTCTGCTCCAGTGTCCAATCTTTTATTGTTACTTTGTCCCTCAAATTCAGCTTTGTATATATATATTTTTCAAGTTTCAAACAGATTTTGGAGTTTTAGGAGGCCCAATGAATGACACCTTGCTTTCTCTACCCAAGATTGAACCAATTGGAGAGACAAAGCAGTGAAAGATAGAGAGCAAAATATTACTTCTATTACTGAGGAAGGATTTTGGGTGACCTCTGTGAGTGGCAACAGTGGGCTTTCTAACTTTGAACATTAGAACTAGGCAGACCCGCGCACTGGGTCCCAGGCAGTCCTGGAAAGCCCTATGCCTCCCAAATTAAGCTGTTCCTTTAAAACTTACAGCAAAGAAGAACAGATGAGACGAGCACTTATGGTATCTATAACAGCCGGACAGGGACACTGTGGAAAGAGTTAAGCTGCACATGCTCAGTTCCTTATCCCAAACTCACCAATCAGCCATTCCTTATCCCTAGGGCTAGAAGGAGCATGAGGGCAAGAGTGCCAGAAGTGGTTAGCAGTGGAGCTCCATCTGCACAGAGGGAACTAGCATGAGTGAGAAAGTGTGTCCCCCTGCTTACAATTCAATAGGGAAAACACCAACAATGGTGCTAATTAGGCAAAGGACAATATAAAATAGAGATTTTTCTATAGAAAATTGGGCAAAAGACATAGACAATTAACAGAAGAAATCCAAAGTAGAAATAAATAGCTGAAAATTGTTCAATTCCACTTGTAATAAAATAATTGAAAATCAATTATGGTACTGTTTTTCCACTAAAGTAGTGAAAATGTTATAAAATTTCTAGAAATTATTTCAATCAAGATGTTTAATGTGTTTTAATGCATTAAATTCAGTTCTGGAAATACAGTAAAAGTAAATGATGATAATATGGACAAATATTTAAGGACAAAGATGTTTCTTATAGTGTAATTTATACTAACAAAAATGTGATAATAACCTCAATATTTAACTATGGAATACTGGTGAATTAATTGTAATGATGGACTATTATGTGGCTATCAACATTAATCTTTAATAAAATTTAACAACTTTGAGCAATGCTCATGATTAAAGATTAACAAATCAAGATATACAGATCTCTCTGTGTGTATATTTAATAATGCAAACTATGAGCATCTGTCCATATGCCTAGCAAAACATAGTAAGAAATATATAAAATATAAACCCAACTTTGTTTAATTTTAATTTTTCTCTTTATACTTTTATAGAAATTATATTACTATATAATTGTTAATTGCATATACATTAATTTTCTACAACAAGTATATGTTACTCTTTTACAGTTAGGAAAACACAAGCACTTAAATTGTCATGAATTTTAGCACAATTTAGCCCACAGTCATCAATTACACTCCATAGAGCAGAAACCATCATCAATTGCACTCCATAAAGCAGGAACCACAGGAAGTAGGAGGCTTTTGGGGAGCAGCAATCAGAACCACAGAGCAGAACTGAAGTGAACTAGAGGGTGATTCAGTACCAAACCGTGGCTTTTAGCCATCAGCATCATTATAGTCATAGTGAATATTCATCTAATTCTTACTGCATCCCACACAAAGTCTTCAGAACCTTGCATGAAATAACTCATTAAATCCTCACAACTCTATGAGAGTGGTACTGTTTTATTAGTTTTAGTTTATAGTTGATAAAACTCTGAGGCAGAGTGAGAGTTTTAACCTGTCTGAGTTCAGATAGCCAGTAAGTGCAGAGAGCAGTCTCTTATTTAGAGCAATCATATCCTAGAGTCTGTGCTTTTAATTCCACTGCCTCTGTGCTGGCATTTGTTCCCCCATGTTATGGTCCAGGAAGGTATTTTTGGTACAGTGAGTACTCTCGTAGGTTCTTTCCATACAATAATCTTTATCATCTTATTCATTGTGAGGTCCCCAGAAGTATGATAAGAGTCAGCTCCAGGATATTTGAATCTAAAGTCCACGTTCTTCCTACCTGGCCATGCAGAATACCAGAATAACAATTCTCTTTTTGTTATTATGAGAGTGAATTTTCTCGTTAGTAGGATAGTTACACTAAGAGGCCAGCTTTGCTTTGTGTCCTGTGTAGTATCTTGGTACACACACTCCTGATTACGAAAGAGTTAAAATTTTGATTCATCATGAACCATTTGTGTTTTATTTTCAAAGTGGGTTAAGAAATAATAATGTAATATAATTAGAAGACCAAATTGTATTATTTTAAATATCATTATTTAGTTGGATTGTGAATACTGCTTAGAGAGAATTGGACACAAGAAAATCAACTTCCAAAGTTGAAGGAACGTATATTCCCACCTGCCTCGTTACTTAAAAAAAGTAGTCATCAAATTTTGTAAGTAATTTGTATAGATTTAAATAACCCAGTGAAAAATATTAACTCTTTCAGTATCCTGAGCTTTCATATGCCCCTTATGAAAGGTAGCCAGATATGCCATTCAAACGCAGTCTGAAAACAAAGGAACCTCCTTTCTTTGTGTCATAGTAGAAGCCAGCTTTAGGAAGCCCTGAACACACTGTCAATACATAATGAGTTGAGAATAAATTGAAAAGCAAAATAAATGATAGCTCATTACTCTCACTGATGAAAACAAATTAATTATAGCAACTGGCTGGCAGAAATAATGCTGTACAAGGCAGGCAAATACAATCTATTTAAGTAGCTCATTGATTGCAAAAGAAATTTAGATCATATGAAATTTTATTAAGGAGCACTAGATGCTTAGAGTCTTTGTTACCACTGACAGCTTCATACTGTGTGTTCTCATAGTACTGTATGTTTTCCCAAATATTTTGCCTTAGGAAAAATTATAGGGTTTATAGTGCTTTAAATGCAATCTGTGGACCAACTCTTGTGCTACAAGTCCCCCCACTTCTTGCAACACACAGCCGCCTTAATGGTGTCAATTCTTAGCCATTCAAAGAAAGAAAATAATTTTCATGATGTACTGGGTGATTTTCTCTTTTCTCAATTAGATAAGCAACCTGTTATTAAACAAATATGTTCATGAGAAAACTTTAATTTTGAAGATACTATCTTAGACAACTTGCAAATGGAAATTAGGGAGGATACACCAGTGAAATGAATGGATGATTAAATATCAGACTAGATTAAAGTCATTCCACCAGACCCCAACGTGGAGAGATGATGATATTGAAGAACAGCTGACCCCCACTCAATGCTTCCCTGCACCCCACACCCCATCAGAACATGGTTGCAACTCTAGGGAAATTGACTTATGTTAGGTTTCTGCTTCTTAGAGGAATAAAGATTAAAAAGAATAAAGTTTCAAAAAAAATAAAATTTACGGTTTTTTGGTATTTAAGTTTGCAGACCAGTGAGGGAGAGAAGAATAGACAGTTAACAGATTTTACACACACATACACACACACACACACACACAGAAACACATGGTATAATGCTACTGAATTTCAGGAGGTATCTCTAAATTATGTGAGCAAGAAAGGCCTATCTGAAAAGGTGATATTTAAGATGAAACAGCCATGTGTTGCTAAATGATGGAGATATATTCTGAGAGATGTGTCCTTAGGTGATTTCATCATTTTGTGAACATTATGGAGTTCACTTACTTACACAATCCTAAACCTAGATGGTACAGTCTACTATGTGACCAGGCTGTATGGTATAGCCTATTGCTTCTAGGCTACAAACCTGTACAGTATGTTCCTGTACTGAATACTGTAGGCAATTGTAACACAATGAGAAGTATTTGGGAATCTAAACGTATCTAACATAATAACGGTACAGTAGAGATACTCTATTATAATCTTATGCGACTACCAGACTACCATCATACATGTGGTCTGTTGCTGACTGAACCATCATTATGGTGAACGACTGGATGTCATAAAGATTTTGAAAGAAAGAACATTCTTGGCAGAAGCTACAGTACATGGAAAGCTTTGAGGCAAGACAGACATGCTTAGAGAATCTGTAAGACGCTCGTGTGTGTGTGTGTGTGTGTGTGTGTGTTCTTATCATAGTGAGAGAGGATGTGAGTAGAACAGGATGAGAGGAGACACATTTCCTTCCCAGAATACTCCACCCTCCGGTAGCACTGCAGAGGTAAATTTAACTTAACCAGACCCCTCACCCAACTTCAGTCATATTCTTTCTCTTGAAAATTTAGAATTGGGACACAGATTCTGGGGCAGTCAGGGGCTGTGGGGAGCTGTGCTGCACTGTCATATTGTGTGGGCCAGTGTCAGCTTCGGGGGAGTCAGAGCCATGTGGAAGTCAATGTCATGGAAAGTCAGAAACAGCAGTTTTCAAGAAAAGGCTTTATTATTTATTTATTTATTTTCAGAGAGGACAAAGGAGCACATGCTCAAAAAGGTAGGATTGGGAGTGCCTGTGGACCCAGAGACTGACCATCAAAGAAGGTAGTTGCCTGACTATTTTTCTGCGTTCCTGCTCTTCATACCCCGCTTGAGTCTATGTTGGACTCCTCCCTCCCCATTTTGGTCTGCTTAGCACTCATTTCTTCTGCAACTTATGAACTCTGGTGAGACTGTTAATATAGTGTCTTTCTGGCCTTTTGGTCCAGGGATGGGCATGTGACCCAGTGAGGGTTCCTCCTAGATTTGGCATATGGACACTGGGAGAAAAAGCTCTCTCTTCTTTTTGAAGCATGAGCGATAAGGGATGTAGGTTTCCAAAGGAGCTCCTTTCTGCCATGTGTTGAGACGTTGACAATAGTAAAAGGATGAGGCCAAAACACAACAGAAGCCTAGACAAGTAAAGCTGAGTAGTTGAGAAAGAGACAGAGAGCCCATACAACAGTTAGGGATTCAACACACATTAGCAAAAATCTCATCCTTCTACTTAAACTATTTTGAGAGAGCCTCTGTTCTTTGCAAATAAATTGTCCTTGGTGGAGTACTCTGTGATCATTGAGTCATTTTTTTGTTTTCATTTTGCAGACAGGAAAGTTAAGGCTCAGAGTGGCCAAGTGACTTCCTCATGACATTTCAGCATTGACTTGTGGCCTCCTAACCACAAACCTGGACCCTGTGAATACCAAAATCTGGGGATACTCAAGTCCCTTATATAAAATGGCATAATTGTGTATAGCCCATGCACATAATCTCTAGATTACTTATAATATCTAATACAATGTAAGTGGTATGTAAATAGTAGTTATACTTTATTGATTTTTATTTGTATTTTTAGCTGTTGTATTGTTATTGTTTTTTATTCCCAAATATTTCCCATCTGCCATTGGTTGAATACAGGATGCAGAACTGGAGGATATGAAGGGCTGAGTGTAGTTAGTAAATTAATAGATAAGGATCTTTCTTATCAGAATCAAATAAATGCAAATTAAAAATTAAAAAAGTAATGTCTTAGCTACTGAATTTATTTTCCCTAAAATTAACAATAGCTAATACTAGAAGCAGCATCTTCAAAATTGGTTGTTGGTCTAGGAGACTGTGGTTAAATTTCTTTTTTAGGCTTGAAGGCTTCATAATGCCCACAATATATTTATTTTCTCTCTTTTTTGGGAAAAGAAAATCTGTGACTTTTCCTATTATTCTGAAGTAACTCCCACAAAGACTTCAATGCACCTTCCTCAGAAAGACAAATTTTGCATCATTGCAACAATAAGTATTCATACTTTGTAAGGCTTGCAAACTTCCATTGAGAAAGCATTGCTCAAAATATTTGCCAGTTTGCGGTTTAATGACACCTCAAGTGACATTATGTCTTTGCTGTCACTCGCATTTCCTAGAAGAATTTTTAAAGGATGGAAAGAAATCCTCCAGGTTGTAATAGAACCCCAGTTTTGAGGGGTTTATTATTTTGGACCTACAAAAAAAATTATAATCATACAGCTTAAATCAGTGTGGTAATATTTGCATGCTGTACTGTAATACTGTTTTGCGTAAAGAATAAAGGGACAATGAAATAACACTTTCATTGTTTTTTTCTAATACTTGAAATTTTAAAATATTTGCTTCATTGTGTATTTTTCAAAATGCAGACATTAGGCCTGGCTTAAACAGTGATCCTGTTTTGGCAGGCATTCAATAATATTGCATGTGGCACCATCCTTTGGAAATTTTTTTATGTATCAATAACTTAAAAATATTACGGGCTAGGTGTGGTGGCTCACGCCTGTAATCCCAGCACTTTGGGAGGCCGAGGCGGGCGGATCACCTGAGGTCAGGAGTTTGAGATTAGCCTGGCCAACATGCTGAAACCCTGTCTGTACTAAAAATACAAGACATTAACTGGGCGTGGTGGTGCGTGCCTATAGTCCCAGCTACTTGGGAGGCTAAGGAATGAGAATCACTTGAACCCGGGAGGCGGAGGTTGCAGTGAGCTGAGATCACCCCACTGCACTCCAGCCTGGGAGACAGAGGACAGAGTGAGACTCCGTCTCTCTCTCTCTCTCTCTCTATATATATATATATATATTTTATATATATATATAATATATATATTTTATATATATATATAATATATATATTTTATATATATATATAATATATATATTTTATATATATATAAATTTTATATATATATATAATATATATATATTTTATATATATATAATATATATATTATATATATATTTTATATATATATAATATATATATATTATATATATATAATATATATATATTTTATATATATATAATATATATATATTTTATATATATATATAATATATATATATTTTATATATATATATAATATATATATATTTTATATATATATAATATATATATATTTTATATATATATATAATATATATATTTTATATATATATTATATATATTTTATATATATATAATATATATATTTTATATATATATTATATATTTTATATATATATATAATATATATATTTTATATATATAATATATATATTTTATATATATAATATATATATTTTATATATATAATATATATATTTTATATATATAATATATATATTTTATATATATAATATATATATATAATGGCCAGCAATCTGTCAAAAAATTAGTATAAATTTTAGAAAAACTTAAAAGAAGGAACTTGTCCATTGCAGTAGTATTTATAGTGATGAGTGGTATCTACTGAGATTCACGCACTGTGCTGAGGACTTGCAAGTGCTACTACTCACTATAAATAAAGTAGGCACTATGATGGCACTAACACACACACACACACACACACACACACACACATACAGAAAGAGAGAGAGACAGACAGAGAGAGAGAATTTATTTTAAGAAATCAGCTGACATGATTATAAGGCTAGCAAGTCCAAAATCTGTAGGCTAAGCTGGTA
This sequence comes from Pongo pygmaeus, assembly GCF_028885625.2. Taxonomy (NCBI): domain Eukaryota; kingdom Metazoa; phylum Chordata; class Mammalia; order Primates; family Hominidae; genus Pongo; species Pongo pygmaeus. The sequence goes on along the minus strand of NC_072378.2, from coordinate 96,402,144 downwards.
GGCTGGAGACCCAGAAAAGAGTTGCAGTTCTTGTTTAATCCTGACAGTCTGCTGGCAGAATTTCCTGTATGCATGTTTGTGTCCTAATACCCTCTTCTAATGAGGACATGGGTCATACTGGATTAGGGCTCACTCCAATGACATCAGTTAACCTCAATTACCTCTTTAAACATCATATCTTCAAATATAATCACATTCTGAGCTACTAAGGGTTAGGACTTCAACATATGATTTTTTGCATGTGTGCGCATGAACATACAATTCAGCCCATAACCAAGGTCCATTCATTTATTCAACAAACAGTGATTGAGCACTTACCATGTGTCTTTCTGTGTGAGGTATTGGAGAAACATTATTATATTTAATACCATGCAGATAATTAGTGATAGAAACAAATTTGATATTGCTACTAAACATTAGGATGTGCTCTTAGCCATTCAAATGTCTTATAATATTAATAACAAAAATCTGAAAATGAGCTAATTATTAAGTTGACAATTGTATAATCTCCTGTTAGAATATTACACAATTATAAAAGCTGATTATTAAGATAAGAAATGTGGAAAACCGTTTTTGGCAGAAACAGAAAATGCAGGTTATGTATACGTATATTTCTATATTGGAATTGTATCTGTGGAAAATTGCATAGGAAAAAAGAGTAAAATGAAATACATGAAACTATTAATAGTGATTTTATTGGAGTAGTAAGTACTATTGGTATTTTTTGTTGTTTCTTTATTTTCAAAATTTTAGAAGCATACTTCTAAAAATTCCCCAAAGATTAAATAATAAAAAAGATTATGTTTATTACTTTATAAGGCTCTTAAGATTGAATAAGTAACTTTGACATGGCAAAATCTCATATACTGGTTAATAAAGAGCTATTAGTATTAGAACTATAATAGGAATACCAGTACTCTTCATATTTAATGATATTAACAATTGCTTCTTGGTTTTTTTGGCTAAGATCAAGTGTAATGATATTAATAATAACTGTGTCTGTGTTGCAAGTTGACAAGACTCATTGTCATCAGTATCTAAGTGATCCAATCCCTTCGTTTCTTGAACCCAAACTCACTTATTTTATTCTTTAGCTTTATTTACTTTAAATACGCTTAATTGCTTTAATGCATTCAAAAAGCCCATGGTATTTTAAAAAATCATTTTTTATGTTTCTTTCACGTTTAATTATGGAAGATTAATCAGGTCTTTGGGAAGTTATAAAATGGTATAATAGAAAAAAAGAATATATTTTTCTGGCTTCCATAAATTTATTTACATTACTCTTTTGTAATGTGTAATTATTCTTATTTTGGTAGTTTAGTTACAAAGCATATATCTTTCCTAACATTAATGATCTTCATTGTCCTTCTACAGGATATTTCATATTCAACTATAGTCTGTTACAGCAAATTTTTAAAAATCACAAATTACGATTATTTAATATTCAATAGGCACCTGCAATATTCTGACCACTGCATCTTCTCCATAGCAAGAAAGCCAGTAAGTTGTGTTAAATTACAACATCCCAGCTGCTACCAGCTGCCTGGATCTTATCCCTTAGCCTCTTACTAATCTTTACCCATCCACTAATTTCAACAGAGGGCTGGTCTTAAGTAGCACACTTGTATAAGAATATTATATGGTAGGACACTACAGAATGCAACAAAGAGAGGAATGTAAACATCTTTCAAATGAGTGATTGTGTGGCATACCACGGTGTATTAGTCCGTTCTCACACTGCTATAAAGAAATACCTGGGGCTGGGTGCGGTGGCTCACGCCTGTAATCCCAGCCCTTTGGGAGGCTGAGGTGGGTGGATCACAAGGTCAGGAGATTGAGACCATCCTGGCCAACATGGTGAAACCCTGTCTCTACTAAAATATAAAAAATTAGTCGGGTGTGGTGGTGCGCATCTGTAGTCCCAGCTACTCAGGAGGCTGAGGCAAGAGAATTGCTTGAATCCAGGAGGCGGAGGTTGTGGTGAGCCGAGATCAAGCCACTGCACTCTAGCCTGGCACCAGAGCAAGACTCCATCTCAAAAAAAAAAAAAAGAAATATCTGGGACTGGGTAATTTATAAAGGAAAGAGGTTTAATTGACTCACAGTTCCACATGGCTGAGGAGACCTCAGGAAACTTATAGTCATGGCAAAAGGCAAAGGGGATATAGGGCATGTCTTACATAGCAGCAGGAGAGAGTGAGCGCAGGGGAAACTGCTATTTTTAAAACCATCAGATGTCATGAGGACTCACTCTCTATCTTGAGGACAGCATGGAGGAAACTGCCCCCATAATCCAATCACCTCCCAACAGTTCCCTCCCTTGACACATGGGGATTACAATGAGATGAGATTTGGGTGGGGACACAGAGCCAAACCATATCACATGGGGAAAGCAAAAGTGCTTATTTTCTTCCCTTCAACAAAGATTGCCCTCAGTGAAAATGAAAATCTTTACAATGTTAAAACAATCCTTTGGTACCTGAAATAAGTCACAGTTAAGGCCCTATGTCCTTGGTGTGAGAGAACTGTTAAAATTCTTCTGAGTGACCCTAGAGTAGAGGCACTAGAGTAGAGGCACCCTATGTGGGTCCAGAAGAGAGGTACTAACCAGAGAGGATGGGCTACCAAGCCTGGAGGATTTGGGACACATCTTGTAACTTACTTGTGCTTTTAGGGCCTGCTCAGACTCAGTGACATGTGTACCACTTCCATTTGATGATGGAGTGTTGCTGTGCATGCTGACATTATGGCTTGATGAGTCAGATAACACTCAGTTCATGATGGACAGCTCAGGTCACATGGTAATTTCATGGCTTATGGTTAAGCATTCAGTCTCTACTAAGGCCCGGTAGCAGGCCACCTGCTGTTTCTCAAAAGAGAGTAGTTATCTGTAGAAGATGGCAGTCTTCATTCCAAAATCCTAACAGCTAGTCCCGTGATTCATCTACAGGGGCTGCTGAATGCTCCAAACAGAATCCCTGTTTGCCACTGACAGCTCAAGTACCATTGGATCTGCTGGATCAAGTGGAAGGGCAGCTTGCACAGCAGCCTGGACCTGCTGCAGAGCCTTCTCTTGTTTTGGGCACCACTTTAAATGAGTAGCTTTTCAGGTCAGTACTCAGTAAGCAGCCCTAGTAACACACTCAAATGAGGAACACATTGCCTCCAAAATCCAAAGAAGCCCACTAGGCATTGTATTTTTTGTTGTTGTTGTTTTTGTTTTTGGTTATAGGAGGAGCCAGATTTAATAATTTATCCTCTACCTTAGAAGAGATATCTTGACACGCCCCATACTACTGGACCCCTAGAAATTTCCCTGAGGTAAAAGGCCCTGAAGTTTTGTTAGATTTATTTTACACCTTCTGGCACATGAATAACTGATCAATAAGTCTAGAGCAGTTACTACTTCTCACTCACTATGTCCATCAACATAATGTATGAGTGTGATATATTGTGGAAGGGAAAGGCAATAAAGATCCTTGCAAACTAAATTATGACATAGGGCTGAAAAGGGCTGAGGGAGGATGGTGAAGTGTATTGCTGGCCTTGTCAGCTCAAACCAAGCTAATTTTGGTGGGCCTTATGCACAAATATGGAGAAAAAGTGATTTGCCATATCAATAGCTACATAGCAGGTACTAGGGGATGAGTCAATTTGTTCAAGTAATGAAACCACATCTGGTACAAAACTGCAATTGAAGTCAACACTTTGTTAAGCTTACAATAATCCATTGTCATCCTCTGAGATCCTGCATGGGCCAAATATACAAACTGAATTGGGGATGCAGAGGGAATCACCACCCCTGCATTCTTCAAGTCCTTGATGGTAGCACTAATTTCTGAAATCCCTCCAAGAATGCAGTATTGTTTTTGGCTATTTTTCTGGGTAGAGGCAGTTCTATTGGCTTTTACTTGGCCCTTTCCACTATAATAGTTCTCACTCTACAGGTCAGGGAACAAATGTGAAGATTCTGTCAGTTGCTGAGTATATCTATTCCAATTATGCATTCCAGAACTGAGGAAATAACCACACGGTGAATTCAGGGACCCAATAGGCCCACCGTGAGATTAACCTGAGTGAAAACTCCATTGATCACCTACCTGACCTCCATAAGCCCCTACTGTGACTGGTGAGCCACAGTGATATTTTGGGTCTCCTGGAATTAGTTTTAGTTCAGAGCCAGTATCAAGTAATTTTCCAAAGCTCTGATTATTTCCTTTTCCTCATTTACAGTTACCCTGGTTAAAGGTCAGTGGTTCCTTTGTGGAAGTCTGAGAGAAAGATTAATATTATAAATTTTTGGTAGTGACCTGGGTCCTTCTTCAAGGGAACTCAGACTCCCCTTCTTTCTAGGAGGCCTTGGGTTTGTAAACTGGCTCAACTCTGGGAATCGATTGAGGAGCTGTGAATCTGTTTTTGTAATTCAGGTTAGAATTTTGTTCACTTCAAGTAATAATTCACTAGAGTTTCTGTCGATTTCATTTCTGGGAAGTCTGTGATAAACCTGCCAATGTCATAGGTCTGCATGTATAGACTATTCTGATTGCTGCCTTCACTCTGTTGTCCACTGCCTGGACATGTAACCATGTCCATCTTGCCTTTGGTGATTGAGTGCTGCCACTTGGCCCCTGCAACCCCAGGATCTAATTACTCCCATTGCACTTAGGTTTCCCAATCCAGTGGCTACAGTCCCCACTGTAAAGTCTGGCCTACAGAGAAGAGTGATCACAGGGCTCTTCAAGGATGTTGGGCTCCTCTCACAAATTTATTTCTCACAGTTGTGGTGAAAAGTATGTCTTCTGGATTCTCCTAGTGTGGGTGCGTAGGTCTTTAATGACAAATTCACTCTAACATTCCAATCTCTCTAAGCTTTTAATCCCTTCCTCTACATTGGATGTCTGGCATTTCCAAATCAGTCATCTTTCATCCCATGTTTTATACAACCAACTGACCAAACTGTTAGAGTCCTTTTTTAACTTTCTGTGCTGCAATATTATATGTAGAACATCTGTATAGTGTTCTCATATCAATAAATTCAGCCTAATCCAACTTTATCTTCCTTCAACCATAATTCCACACTCTTAATATCCATTCTCATACACGTTCCTCTGATTTCTGTCTGTAAATACTAGAAAAATCAAATAGTTATTTTGAAGTCTAGTGTGCTTTCTTATGGGTCATATTTTTTATCTCATCTTTAGAGACCTGCTGGCATTTGAGTCTAGTTGTAGGTCCAGAAGCAAATAAAAGTGATGTAGATGGGTCTTGAGGGGAATCAGCATTGTCTTACATGGCAACTGCCTCAGGGGAAGTCATACTGTTTTCTCAGGAAATGTACAGTTAACCCAATCCCCTCATACAGGGGATACCACTAGGGGTGGGGAGACTACTTTCTCTGGCAAAGAAGACTCATCAGAATTCAGGAGCTCAATGTCCCAAGCTTTATTGGGTTCTTCCTACATGTCTCCATCTGTACTTATAGAATCCCATACTTTTCCCAATCAATGCTTTCACTTTAACAGTAGACACCCTGTGAGGTTGGGAGTTCAACTTACATTGCGATTCAGGCAGTCACTGGATGAGATTTTGCATTTGACTTTCAGCAATCTCAACCCTGCAGCTACAGAAGATAAGGCTTTCCTCCAGCGCACCCATAGAAGCCTTTAGGTCATTCATACAGCACTTGAACTGGGAAATTGAATCCCTGAGCTCATCCCATCCTTTCATCACTTTGTCTGGTGACCTTAGGAGCAACCAAACAAGGTCATTATATTTGTTTATTTTCTAAAAATGTTCAAAAGTACCATACCCAGTTCCTTGTCTCTTATAAGTAGTTTTTTTGGGTATCCAATGCATATATTTTTCATGTCTCTATTATAATTCATGCCATGGACTATAAGTGCACTCTTTACTATTGGAAATAGCGTCATTAGTGTCTTTAAATCTAATCATATTAGAGAGCCAAACCCAAAACCAATTTAGGCAGCTCATTCTTAAGATTATCTTTCTCTGGAATCATTCTAAGTACTAAAATCTACTCGGGATTCTCCAGAGAAGCAGAGCCAATAGGATCTATCTATCTATATATCTATATAGCTATATACATCTATCAAGAGAGATATTTATTATGAGTTATTGGCTCATGTGATTATGGAGGTTGAGAAGTCCCACGATCTGCTGTCTGCAAGCTGGAGATTCAGGAAAGCAGCGGTGTATGAAGGCCTGAGAGCCAGAGAACCAATGATGTAGATTCCAGTCTGTGTCTAAAGGCTTGAGAACCAGGAACATGGATGGCAGGGGAAGATTGATGTCCTAGCTTGAGCAGTCAGGCTGAGAATAAATTCAGCCTTTCCCTGTTGTTTTTTTGTCCTATTCAGGCCCTCAGTGGATTGGTTAATGCCTATCCACATTGAGGAAAGCCACATGTTTTACTCAGATCACCAATTCAAATACTAATCCCTTCTGGGAATACCTTCTCGAACACCCAGAAATAATGGTTAACCAGACATCTGGGCATTCTGTGGGCCAGTCAAGTTGACACATAAAATTAACATCATACTGCATGAATAGAAATGCAAGTGCCTACTTTTTCTGCTGAAATTAGGGATATGTTATGCAGTCAATTTTAGCACAGTTGAGGAGTCACAATGCTATGGCAACAGCTTGATCAGGGTCCAACTCTTGGCTTTAACTGCATGACTTAGGGCAATTTCTGAAACTACCAGCTTACTTTCTATGACATACTGTTATCAACTTCATATCTGAGGCTTGAATTAGTTGATGTAGGTAGGACATTTAACACAATTCCAGGCACATAGCTAGAGTTCAAGCAAATACTGGCTTTGTTATTAAGAGAAGGCTACTCTGGGAACTTTCTCCTGAAGACTTGGTGTAGTAGCCAGAATTACATCTCTCCATCTCCTGAAAAAAATCCACATCCTGTGATTTTGTCAACTTACACGACAAAAGAGAATTTGCATTTTTAATTAACAACAAATATCTTAAGATGAGAAGAGTAGAGTATCCTGTGTTATTCATGTGAGCCCAATTTAAATATAAGTCCTTAAAAATGAAGAAACATTCCTGGCTGGGTCAGAGGGAGGTGTGACCACATAAGAAAAATGAGAAAGGTATTTGACATTCCCGGTTTTGAAGACGGAGAACGATGGCCACAAGCCAAGGAATGTGGACAAGGTCTAGAAGCTGGAAAAGGGAAGGGGACCTATTTTCTTTTAGACCCTCCAGAAAGGAATGCAGTCACTGACAAATCTTTAGCCAAGTCAGACTCATGTTAGACTTCTGACCTACCTCAGTAGAGAGGTTGTGGAGTGGGGAGTCTGAACAGTACCATACCGAGTTGAAGGTCCTTAGGAGGGCTCCTGGCAACTAGCTGTTTTGAGTGAAGAGGCTAAATTGACATCTGATGGTATTTTCAGTTTCTGTTCGTGAAGTAGGAAGATTCCCAGCTTGAGCTCAAGCAATTTCCAAGACTAAGTTTAAAACACATTTATGCATGTCTAAAAACTGGTGGGTTTAACATGGAAGAGATTCAGTGTGTGAGAAGAAAGGCAATCAGTGAGGTCAGCCCAGTAAGAAGTGTTGGAATTCAGATAGGTGGCAGGACTCTTGAGCACAGTAGAGTCTACTTCCCAGAATTATCTGAATTCTATTGCCAGCAGGGGGCTAAATGTAAAACCAAGAAAGTATTTGTTTTTAGCATCAGCAGATTATAAACTAGACTGGGCAGACAGACGATTCTCCCAGGGCCTCCCAGCTGCCTTTGTAGTTGGACATCATCAGGCCTTCCAGGGTCTGGGCAATGGCAGTGCCTGCTGAGCAACTTCCAGTACAGTAGAACCAACAGACTCATGGACAAGACGGTGTTCAGGTGAGGAAGGCAGAGCAGCAGGGGTGAGAAAAACATGGGTGACATACTTTAGGTGAAAGGATGTGGCTCTGCCCTTAGCTAAGACCTTCTACAGAATCTTTTGAAAATAACTAAGGGCTGGGCACAGTGGCTAACACCTGTAATCCCAGCACATTGGAAGGCCAAGGCAGGAGGCTCACTTGAGACTAGGAGTTTGAGACCACCTGGGAGACAGAGTGAGACTTCATCTCTACAAAAAATTAGCTGTTCATGGTGGTGTGGGTCTGTAATCCTAGCTGCTTAAGAGGTTGAGGTGGGAGAATTGCTGGGGTCCAGGAGTTTGAGGCTGCAGTGAGTTATAATCTATGATTATGCCAGTGCACTCCATCTTGGACAACAGAGGGATAGCTGTCTCAATAAACAAACAAACAAACAAACAAACAAAGGGGGAACTTTGGAGAGTAAGAGGGATCATTGAAGACAGAAGTTCTGCAACTTAAAAACAGTTCACATATGTACCATCTTTAGATGTAATGTTGATTTAAAAATTGATTAGATCTTCTTCCAGGACATCATGTTGAGTGACAACTAGAGAACAGCGAGCTGTCCAGGATGGAGCTGTTGGGGCAGGTTAATGACAAAGGAAGTAGGTTGTACCCGAACAGTAGCTTGAACACTCACCCTGGGGTTTAATTGACAAGTTTCATGAGCAAACTAGCAGTGCTCTATTGCTTCATTAAGCAGGCCAGTGAAACTCTCATATTATCCGAATATTATCAGGATTCCCTTAACAGGTACTGAAGAAGTAATTTTCTAGGAAAGAAAATTCTAATGGATGAATAAAAAAATCAACCAAACAAATACACATCATCCCTGGACAAATGCCTATTTATCCTTTAGAATTAATGTAATGCAGCTTCCTACAGGTAGTAACTTTTTACTGCCTTCTAATGACCAAAGAAGTAATTATAAGAAACCAGGCATCTTCAACAGTCCCACTGGTACACTAATGGATTGCCACATAGGTTGTGTACAGACAAATCATCGCAGAGAGAGAATAGACTAAGAAAGAACATTCTAAGAAGACCAGATTTAATCTTGGTTGACAGAGACATTCTTATCTATGATTGGCTATTTAGAGTACATTCAAAATATTAATGTAGCATATACACCTAGGACATAAAAAAGTTTCCAGAAAACTTTCTGGACACAATCCAACATATTTTAAAATTAATTTTTAATTTCTGTGGGTATATAGTAGATGTATATATTTATGGGTTACGTGAAATATTTTGATATAGGCATACAACACATAGTAATCACATCAGGGCAAATGTGGTATCCATCACCTCAAGCATTTATCCTTTCATGTTACAGTCTAATTATACCACTTACCTATTAAAAATGTACAATTAAATTATTTTTGACTATAGTAATCCTGTTGTGCTGGCAAATACTAGGTCTTATTCTTTCTATTATTTAAACCCATTACCCATCTCCACTTCCCTGCCACCAACCCACTACCCTTTGCAGGATAGTAACCATCCTTAACACTCTATCTCCATGGGTTCAATTGTTTTAATTTTTAGCTCTCACAAATAAGTGAGAACATGTGAATTTTGTCTTTCTGTGCCTGGCTTATTTCACTTAACATAATGACCTCCAGTTTCATCTATGTTGTTGAAAATGACAGGTTCTCATTCTTTTTATGGCTGAATACTCCATTGTGTATATGTGCCACATTTTCTTTATTCCTTCATCTGTTGATGGATGTTTAGATTGCTTCCAAATAATGGCTATTGTGAATAGTGCTGCGATAAACTCAATAAAGAGTGCAGATATCTCTTCAATATACTGATTTCCTTTCTTTTGGGTACATACCTAGGACTGGGATTGCTGGATCATAAGACAGCTCCATTTTTAGTTTTTTGAGGAAACTCCAAACTGTTCTCCATAGTGATTGTAATACTTTACATTCCCACCAACAGTGTACAAGGATTCCCTTTTCTTTCCATCTTTACCAGCATTTGTTATTGCCTGTCTTTTGGATAAAGCCCATCTTAAATGGGGTGAGATGATATTGTTGATTTGATTTGCATTTATCTGATGAGCAATGATGTGGAGCACCTTTTCATATACCCATTTTCCATTTGTGTGTCTTCTTTTGAGAAGTATCTATTCAGATCTCTTGCCCATTTTAAAATTTTTCCTATAGAGTTCTTTGAGCTCCTTATATAATCTGGTTATTAATCTCTTGTCAGATAGGTAATTCACAAATATTTTCTTCCATTGTGTGGGTTCATTCTTCACTTTGTTTCCTTTGCTTTGCAGAAGCTTTCTAACTTGATGTGATTCCATTTGTCCCTTTTTGCTTTGGTTGCCTGTACTTGTATGGTATTCCTTAAGAAATCTTTGCCCACTTAAATGTCCCGGGGAGTTTCCCCAGTGTTTTCTTGTAGTCGTTTCATAGGCTGAGGTCTTAGATTTAAGCATTTAACCCATTTTGGTTTGATTTTTGTATATGGTGAGAGATAAAGGTATAGTTTTATTCTTCTACATATGGATATCCATTTTTCCCCACAATATTTATTGAGACATATTCCCCAATGTAAGTTCTTAGCACCTTTGTCAAAAGTGAATTCACTAGATGTATGGATTTATTTCAGGGTTCTCTCTTTTGTTCCATTTGTCTATGTGTCTATTTTAATGCTAGTACCATGCCATTTTGGTAACTATAGCTCTCTAATATAATTTGAAGTCAGGTAATATGACTCCTCCAGTTTTGTTCTTTTTCCTTAGGATAGCTTTGGCTATTCTAGGTCTTTTGTCATTCCATATAAATTTTAGAATTGTTTTTTCTATTTCTGTGAAGAATGCCATTTATATTTTGATAGAGATTGCATTGAATCTATAGATTGTTTTGGGTAGTATGGACATTTTAACAATATTGATTCTTCTAGTCCATGAACATAGAATATCTTTCCATTTTTTGTGTGTGTCCTCTTCAATTTCTTTCATCAGTGTTCTATAATTTTCATTGCAGTCATCCTTCATTTGTTTGATCAATTCTTCAGTATTTTATTTTATTTGTAGTTTTATAAATGACATTACTTCTTTGATCTCTTTTTCAGATTGTTTGCTGTCAGCTTATAGAAATGCTACCGATTTTTGTATGTTGATTTCGTATCCTGAAATTTTACTGAATTTGTTGATCAGTTCTAATAGTTCTTTGGTGGAGTCTTTAGTTTTTTTTTTTTCAAATATAAAATCATATTATCTGCAAACAAGGATAACTTGACTTCTTTCTTTCCAATTTGGATGCCCTTTATTTCCTTCTCTTGTCTGATTGCTCTAGCTAGAAATTCCAGTACTATGTTGAATAACCATGATGAAAGCGGGCAACTTTGTCCTCTTCCAGATCTAAGAAGAAAGGCTTTCAGTTTTCTCCCACTCAGTATGATACTAGCTGTGGGTCTGTTATATATGGCTTTTATTATGTTGAGGTATGTTCCTTCCTTTTTTAAAAAACTTTTTTTTCCATAGGTTATTGGGGAACAGGTGGTGTTTGGTTACATGAGTAAGTTCTTTAGTAGTGATTTGTGAAATTTTGGTGCACCTGTCACCCAAGCAGTATACACTGTACCTTATTTGTAGTCTTTTATCCCTCACCCTCTTCTCACCCTTTCCCCCTGAATCCCCAAAGTCCATTGTGCCATTCTTTTTCCTTTGTGTCCTCATAGCTTAGCTCTCACTTATGAATGAGAACATATGGTGTTTGGTTTTCCATTCCTGAGTTACTTCAATTAGAATAATAGTTTCCAGTCTCATCCGGGTCACTGTGAATGCCATTAATTCATTCCCTTTTATGGCTGAGTAGTAATCCATCATATTTATACCACAGTTTACCCATTCATTGATTGATAGGCATTTGGTTGGTTCTACATTTTTGCAGTTGTGAATTGTGCCACGATAAACATGCATGTGCAAGTATCTTTTTTGTATGATGACTTATTTTCCTCTGGGTAGATATCCAGTAGTGGGATTGCTGGATCAAATGGCAGTTCTACTTTTAGTTCTTTTAGTTCTGATAGGTTTTCTTTTATAGGTTACCTGGTGCTTTTGTCTCATAGTTCTTAAAATTCTTTCCTCCATTTAACTTTAGATAATCTGATGACAATGTGCCTAGGCAATGATCTTTTTGTGATGAATTTCCCAGATGTTCTTTGTGCTTCTTGTATTTGAATGTCTAGGTCCCTAGCAAGGCCAGATAAATTTTCCTCGATTATTCCCCAAATATGCTTTTCAAACTTTTAGATTTCTCTTCTTCCTCAGGAGCACTGATTATTCTTATGTGTGGTCGGTTAACATAACCCCAGACTTCTTGGAGGCTTAGTTCATATTTTCTTATTCTTTGTCTTTGTTGGATTGGGTTAATTCAAAGACCTTGTCTTAGAGGTCTGAATTTCTTTCTTCTACTTGTTCAATTCTATTGCTGACACTTTCCAGAGCATTTTGCATTTTATAAGTGTGTCCATTGTTTCTTGAAGTTTTGATTGTTTTTTATTTATGCTATCTATTTCCTTGAATATTTCTCCTTTCACTTCTTGTATCTTTTTTTTTTTTTTTAATTTCCTTACATTGGGCTTCACCTTTCTCTGGTGCCTGCCTGAATAGCTTAATAACAAACCTCCTGATTTCTTTTTCAGGTAAATCAGGGATTTCTTCTTGATTTGGGGTCATTGCTCATGAGCTAGTGTGATTTTTTGGGGGATATTAACCTTGTTTTATCATATTACCAGAGTTGGTTTTCTGATTCCTTCTCATTTGGGCAGTCTCTGTCAGAGGGAAGGTCTAGGGCTGAAGGCTGTTGTTCAGATTCTTTTGTCCCACAGGGTGTTCCCTTGATGTAGTACTCTCCTCCCTTTTCCTATGGTTGTGGCTTCCTGAGATCTGAGCTGGAGCTGTAGTGATTATTATCTGTCTTCTTGACTAGCCACACAGCAAGTCTACCAGCCTCTGGGCTGGTACTGGGGGTTGTCTGCAGAGTCCTGTGATGTGAACCATCTGTGGGTCTCTCAGCCGTGGATACCATCACCTGTTCTGGTGGAGGTGGCAGCTGCGTGAAATGAACTTGGTGAGGGTTCCTAGCTTTGGCGGTTTAATGCACTATTTTTGTGCTGGTTGGCCTCCTGCCAGGAGGTGGCACTTTCCAGAGAGCATCAGCTGTGGTAGTATGGGGAGGAACAGATGGTGGGTGGGCCCCCAGAACTCCCAAGAGTATATGCCCTTTGTCTTCAGTTACCAGGGTGGGTAGGAAAGGACCATTGGGTGGGGGCAGGGCTGGGCTTGTCTGAGCTCAGACTCTCCTTGGATGGGTCTTGTTGCGGTTGCTGTGAGGATGGGAGTGAGTTTCCCAGGTCAATGGAGTTACGTTCCTAGGAGGATTATGACTGTTTCTACTGTGTCATGCAGGTTGTCAGGGAAGTGAGGGAAATCCAGGAGTCACAGATCTCACCCGGCTTCCATGCAATCCAAAGGGCCGTTCTCACTCCCACTGTGCCCCCTGACCCAACAGCACTGAGTCTGTTTCCAGGCAGTGGGTAAGCAGGGCTGAGAACTTTCCCCAGGCAATCTGCCTCCCCGCTGTGAAAGCAAATATGGCTTTCCTTCTTCCCGCACCTGTGGAGACTGCACACCGGATTCACGCCCTTCCCTGAGTTCTCACCAGGAGTCTTCTCAATCAGCTCAAATTGTTACAAAGTTCAGCTGGAGGTTTTCTTCTCCCTGTGGCTTTTCCCAGCACCTCTGGCTGCCCTCCTGAAGGACCCCTGTGAGGCCAGGAAAAAAGACTTGCTAGGAGATCCAGTGAGCTCCCAGGGCTTTTCCTGCTGCTTCCTCTACCCTGTATTTCACTCAGCTCTCTAAATTGACTCAGCTCCAGGTAAGGTCAAAATCTTCTCCTGTAATGTAGGCCTTCAGTTTGCCCAGTGGGGGTGTGTGTTCCAGGGTGGACAATCTCCCTTTCCCACTTCCACAGTATTTGTGTTGTTTCCTGGGTCCTGCAGGAACAATCTGCTTCCTTCAGGGGTGTCTGTGGGTCTTCTCAGGTTTCCTGATTTATTCCTGCAGTCGTTCTGGAGCAAAAGTTCATGATGAGCCCCCACACGCTGCTCTGTCCGTCCGAGTCGGAGCTGCAATGTAGTCCTGCCTCCTGTCTGCCATAATCCCCTGGTTGAAAAAGTCAGGGTATGTTCCTTCTATCCCCAGGTTTTTGATGGTTTTTATTATGAAGGGATGTTGAACATTATCAAATGCTTTTTCAGCATCAATTGAAATGATCGTATTGTTTTTGTCCTTCATTCTGTTGATATGATGTACTATATTGATCGATTTATGTATGTTGAACCATTCTTGCATCCCTGGGATAAATCCCACTTGCTCATGGTGAATGATCTCTGTAATCTGTTGTTCAATTCAGTTTGCCATTATTTTGTTGAGGATTTTTGCATCAATATTCATTGGTGATATTGGCCTATAGTTTTCTTTCTTTCTTTTTTTTTTTTTGCTGCATCTTTGTCTGATTTTCATATCAGGGTAATAATGGCCTCATAAAATGAAATTGGAAGTATTCCGTCCTCCTCTATTTTTTAGAATAGTTTGAGTAGGATTGGCATTCTTCTTTAAATGTTTGGTAGAGTTTAGCAGCGAAGCCATTGGGTCCCTAGCTTTTGTTTGCTGTAAGAATTTTTGTTATGTCTTTGATTTCATTATTTGTTATTGGCCTATTCAGGCTTTGGATTTCTTCATGGTTCAATCTGGGTAGCTTGTATGTGTCTAGGAATTTATCCATTTCCTTTAGATTTTTCCAATTTATTGGCATGTAGTTGCTCCTAGTAACCACTAATGATCCTTTGAATATCTGCAGTATTGTTTGTAATGTCTCCCTTTTTATCTCTGATTTTATTTATTTGGGTCTTCCCTCTTTCTTTCTTAGTCTGGCTAAAGGTATGTCAGTTTTGTTTATCTTTTCCAAAAACTAACTTTTTGTTTCATTTGTATTATTTTCTTCATTTCCATTTCATTTATTTCTGCTCTGATCTTTATTATTTCTCTTCTTCTACTAATTTGGGGTTTGGTTTGCTCTTGTTTTTCTAGTTTTGTAAGATGCATAATTTCGTTGTATTTGAGGTTTTTCTACTGTTTTGATGTGGGTGCTTATAGCTATAAACTTTCCTCTTAATACAGCTTTCACAATATCCCATAGGTTTGGCATGTTATATTTTAATTATCATTTGTTTTAAGAAATGTCTAAATTTCCTTCTTAATTTCTTCATTAACTCACTGATAATTTGGGAGCATATTATTTAATTTTCATGTGTTTGTAGGGTTTCCAAAATGTCTCTTGTTATTGATTTCTAGTTTTGTTCCACTGTGATCAGAGAAGATACTTATTATTTCAATATTTTGGAATGTTTTAATACTTGTTTGGTGACCTAACGTATGGTCTATCCTTGACAATCATCCATGTGCTGAGAAGAATGTACATTCTGTAGCCAGTGGATAAAATATTCTGTAAATATCTATTAGGCCAATTTGGTCCATAGTGTGGATTCAGTTCAATGTTTCTTTGTTGATTTTCTGTCCGGAAGATCAATCAATGCTGGAAGTTGAGTGCTGAAGTCTCCGGCTATGATTACACTGGGGTCTATCTGTATCTTTAGCTCTAATAATGTTTGCTTTATATATCTGGGTGCTCCAGTGTTGGGTGCATATATATTTATGATTGTCATATTCTCTTGCGGAATTTATTCCTTTATCATTATATAATGACCTTATTTGTCTCTTCTTATAGTTCTTGTTTTGAAATCTATTTTGTCTGATATAAATATAACTACTCTTGCACTTTTTTGGTTTCCATTGACATAGAATATCGTTTTCTATTCCTTTATTTTCATTCTATCTGCATCTTTATAGGTGAAGTGTGTTTTTTGTAGGCAACAGATTGTTGAGTCTGTTTTTTTTTTTTTTTTTTTTTTTTTAAATAATCCATTCAGCCAGCCACTCTATGTCTTTTGATTGGTGAGTTTAGTCCATTTTCATTCAATGTTATTATTATTAAGGACTTCTGCCATTATATTATTTGTTTTCTGGTTATTTTGTGGTCTTCTTTTCCTTCTTTCCTTCCTTCTTGTCTTTCTTTTAGTGAAGGTGATTTTCTCTGGAAGTATTATTTCATTTATTGCTTTTTATATATCCTGTGTATGTTTTCTGATGAGACTACCATAAGGCTTGCAAATATTCTTATAACTCATTAGTTAAAGCTGTTAAGAATGTAACACTACTTGCATGAACAAACTAGCAAAAAGAAAATGAATAAAAACTACACTTTAACTTTGTCCCCCTGCTTTTTAACTTTTTGTTGGTTCTATTTATATCTTATTGTATTGTTCATGTCTTGAAAAGTTGTTGTAGTTATGATTTGTGATTGGTTCATCTTGTACTTTCTATTTAGAAAAAGAGTAGTTTATATACCACGGTTACAGTGTTACAATATTCTGTGTTTTTCTATGTAGTTACTATTACCAGTGAGTTTTATACCTTCAGATGATGTCCTATTACTCACTAACATCCTTTTCTTTCTGATTGAAGTGCTCCCTTTTAGCACTTCTTGTAGGACAGGTCTGGTGTTGGTAAAATCCCTCAGCTTTTGTTTATCTGGGAAAGTCTTTATTTGTCCTTCATGTTTGAAGGATATTTTTATCAGATACGCTATCCTAGGATAAAAGTATTTTTTCTTCAATAATTTAAATATGTCACGCTACTCTCTTCTGGCCTGTAAGGTTTCCACTGGAACGTCTGCTGCCAGACATGTTGGAGCTCCATTTTATGTTGTTTGCTTCTTTTCCCTTGCTGCTTTTAGGATCCTTTCTTTTTTATTGACCTTTGGGAGTTTGATTATTAAATGCCTTGAGGTAATCTCTTTGGGTGAAATCTATTTGGTGTTTATATTGGTCCATTCTCATACTGCTACAAAGAAATACCTGAGACTGGGTAATTTATAAAGAAAAGAGGTTTAATTCGCTCATGGTTCTGCATACTGTACAGAAAGCATAGTGGCTTCTCCTTCTGGGGAGGCCTTAGGGAGCTTTTACTCATGGGAGAAGGCAAAGTGGAAGCAAGCATCTTACATGGCAGAAACAAGACCGAGAGAGTGGGAGAGGTGCCACACACTTTTAAACAACCAGATCTCATGAGAACTCACTCACTACACAGTACCAGGGGGGATGGTGCTAGACCATTCATGAGAACTCTGCTCCCGTGATCCAGTCACCTCCCACTAGGCCCCATCTCTAACACTGGGGATTAAAATTTTACATGAGTTTTGGTGGGGACACAGATCAAAACCATATCAGTTTTTTATAACCTTCTTATTCTTACATAGAATTCTTATTCTTACATATTATTCTTACATAGGATCAAGGTAGTGGCCGCCGTGGACACTGAGTGAGACCCAGTACTGGACTGTCTTTCTCTAGGTTTGGGAAGTTCTCTGTTATTATCCCTTTGAATAAACTTTCTACCTTTATCTATTTCTCTACCTCCTCTTCAAGGCCAATAACTCTTAAATTTGCCTTTTTGAGGCTATTTTCTAGATCTTGTAGGTGTGCTTCATTGTTTTTTATTCTTTTTACTTTTTTGTTTTCTGACCATGTATTTTCAAATAGCTGTCTTCAGGGTCACTAATTCTTTTTTCTGCTGGATCAATTCTTCTATTAAGAGAACTCTGATGTATTCTTCAGTCTGTTAATTGCATGTGCCAACTCTAGAATCTCTGCTTGATTCCTTTAAATTATTTCAGTCTCTTTGTTAAATTTATCTGATAGAATTCTGAATTTCTTCTATGTGTTATCTGGAATTTCTTTGAGTTTCCTCAAAACAGCTATTTTGAATTATCTGTGTCATCTCTGTTTCTCCAGGATTGGTTCCCAGTTCCTTATTAAGTTTGCTTGCTAAGGTTGTGTTTTCCTGGATGGTCTTGATGCTTGTTGATGTTCACCAGTGTCTGCGCCTTAAAAAGTTAGGTATTTATTATAGTCTTCACTGTCCGGGCTTGTTTGTACCTGTTCTTGGGAAGGCTTTCCGGGTATTCAAAAGGTCTTGGGTACTATGATCTAAACTATGTCTGCACTGGGGGCACCACAAGTGCAGTAACGCTGTGCTTCTTGAAGACTCATAGACTTATTGCCTTGGTGGTCTTGGATAGGATCCAGAAGAGTTCTCTGGATTACTAGGAAGAGACTCTTCTTCTCTTCCCTTACTTTCTCCAAAACAAAAGTCTGTCTCTCTTTCTATGCTGAGCTGCTTGGGGCTGGGGATATGGTGACATAAGCACCCCTGTGGTCACCACCACTGAGACTGTGCTGGGTCATACCTGAAGCCAGCCCAGTACTGGGTCTCACTCAGTGCCAACGGTGGCCACTACCTGGTGACTGCCTATATTTGCTCAATGCCCTCAATGCCCTAGTGGTTTACAATCAGCAACTGGCAATGCCAGCCAGGCTTATGTCCTTCCCTTCAGGGTACTGACATTCTCCAGGCCCTGGACAGGTCCAGAGATGCTGTCTGAGAGCTAGGGACTAGGGTCAGAAGCCTTATATGTCTACCTGGTATTCTAGTCTACTACGGTTGAACTTGTTCTCAAACCACAAGACCCAGTACTTCTCATTCTTCCCTCCCCTTTCCACAGGCAGAGGAGCCTCTCCTGCCCCAAGCCTATGGCAAGCATTGCCTGTCCACCACCAATGTTCCCTTAAGACCTAAGTGTTCTTCAATTGTATTGTGGTAAATGTTACCAGGCCTGGGACTCACCCTTTAGGGCAGTGGGCTCACCTTTGTGGAACTACCACATTTCTGGTAGTTCCACCAATGCCATTCAAGAACCAACGCGTGGAATTGGACCCCAAGAGCCTACTTGTTGCTTTACCCCACTGTGGCCAAGCTGGTACCTAAGGTGAAGTCAAAGTCCCCTTTACTTTGCCCTGTACTGTTCTCAAGCAGAAGGAGTCTCTCACCATAGTCATCATGGCTGGGAATGTGCTGGGTCTCACCTGATACCAGCATGTCTCAGAGTCTCACCCAAGGCCCGTAGTGTACTGCCTGAGTATCGCTGCTTATTATTCAGGGCCCAAGGGCTCTTTAGTCAGCAGGTAATAGATCCTGTGTTGGGTCCTTCTCTTCAAGGTAGCTGGTTCTCTTCTGGCCCATGACGTATGTAGAAATGTAATCTGGGAGGTAGGGCCTGGAATGGGAGCTTTACAACTCTGATCAGAACCCTATTCTTCTATGGCTGAGCTGGTATCCAAGTTGCAAGACAAAAGTCCTCTTTACTCTTCCCTCTCCCCTCCTCAAGCAGAAGGAAGGGCCCTCTTTTGGGGCTGTGAGTTTTACTGCTTGGGGTTGGGGGAGGGATGGTGCAAGCATTTTCTTAGCTGCCCTGGCTGGTGTCTCAGTATGTTGTGTGCCCCCAAGTCCACTGGCTCCTAGCTCAGCTTAGCACTAGGACTTGAAGTCCTTGTGGCTCAGACCACCTTCTAAGTTTATTTATGGCTCCAGAGCACTTCAGCCCATGGTGGCAAGGCTTGCTGGAAGTTAAGTTCCAACTGCTGTAATGGGCAACTCCCCTCTGTCTAGGGCTGGTCTGAATGCTTCCTCTATAGGCGGGTGTCAACTGAGCTCAACCTGGTTTTGTTTTCCCCTGTGACAAGGCTGCACTGATTTCCATGCAAAGTGTCCCAATTGCTGCACTGTCCCTCTCCCAAGTGCAACGATTTCTCTGTGACATGTGGCCGCTGCAGGAGCATTGGGGTGGTGGTGTTAGCAATTCAATATGGTCTTTTCTACCCTATTCAGTGCCTTTCTGAGCAATATAAAGTTAAAGGCAGGTAGTGTTAGTGCTCATCTGATTTTTGGTTCTTATGAAGTTGCTATTTTTGTCTAGCTAGTTGTTGAATTTGGTTTTCCCATAGTGGGGCACAATCTGGGGCCTTCTATTCTGCCATCTTGCTTCTTGCCTTTCTTCCATTCCAACATATTAATAGTGGTAATCTCTGGGAACTGAAATTGTAAATTACTTTCATTTTCTTTACACTGTCTGTATATTTAAATTTTCGTTGCAATGATATATATTTCTTATATAAAAAACTATTAAAACACTTTAATAACAATTTATGGGCTTTAAACTAAAAACATTTTGAGAATATATTCTCAGTAGACATGCATTCAACAAGATATTTGTTTCTATTATGTGATGGTATGGTGACAGATATGATAACATCATTGGAAAAGAATAAAGGCAAAAATGACCCGTATCCACACTCTGATGGGACAGACAGAGACATTTGTACATAGGCCAAGTACAATTATATAAGCCAAGTGCCATAGGAGTACAGCAGAAGGGGAAACAGCTGGGGATTTATGAAAGGGTTTTGGAAAAGATGACTGACACAGACCTTGAGGTATTTCAACAGATGCAGAAGTAAGATGAAAATTAGTCTGAGGAGTAGAACAGCGACAGCTTGAAGTGGTATTACATGTTCACCAACTAGAGTGCCTGTCCCAAAGAACTTGTAGCAGAGCACTATAGGGATAGCAGAAAAAATAGCAGAGCATCCACAAAGACCAGATGGAGAGGCAGCATTTCCCACAGGAAAGTATGCAGCTTGCAGACAAAGAGACTGTATTATTAGTCCATTTTCACACTGCTGATAAAGACATACCTAAGACTGGGCAATTTACAAAAGAAAGAGGTTTATTGGACTTACAGTTCCACATGGCTGGGGAGGCATCACAATCCTGTCAGAAGATGGAAGGCATGTCTCACATGGTGGCAGACAGGAGAAGAGAGCTTGTGCAGGGAAACTCTTCTTTTTTAAACCATCAGATCTTGTGAGACTTATTCACTATCACAAGAAGAGCACAGGAAAGATCTGCTCCCATGATTCAGTTATCTCCCACCAGATCCCTCCCACAACAGGTGGGAATTCAAGATGAGATTTGGGTGACGACACAGCTAAACCATATCATTTTGCCCTGGTCCCTCCCAAATCTCATGTCCTCACATTTCAAAACCAATATGCCTTCCCAACAGTCTCCCAAAGTCTTAACTCATTTCAGCATTAACTCAAAAGTCCACAGTCCAACGTCTCATCTGAGTCAAGGCAAGTCCCTTCTCTGCCTATGAGCCTGTAAAATCAAAAGCAAGTTAGTTACTTCCTAGATACAATGGGGGTACAGACATTGGGTAAATACAGCCATTCCAAATGGGACAAATTGGCTAAAATAAATGGGGCTACAGGCCCCATGCAAGTCAGAAATCCAGAGGGGCAGTCAAATCTTAAAGCTCCAAAATAATCTCCTTTGACTCTGTGTCTCATATCCAGGTCATGCTGATGTAAGAGGTGGTTTCCTATGGTCTTGGGCAGCTCCACCCCTGTGGCTTTGCAGGGTACAGTCTCTCTTCTAGCTGCCTTCATGGGCTGGCATTGAGTGTCTGTGGCTTTTCCAGGTGCATGGTGCAAACTGTCAGTGGCTCTACCATTCTGGAGTCTGGAGGACAGTGGTCTGGAGACAGTTGCTCTACTAGGCAGTTCCCCAGTAGGGACTCTGTGTGGGGGCTCTGAACCCACATTTTCCTTCTGCATTGCCCTAGCAGAGGTTCTCCATGGGAACCTTGCCCCTGAAGCAAACTTCTGCCTGGGTATCCAGGCATTTCTATACATCTTCTATACATCCAGGCATTTCTATACATCTGAAATCTAGGTGGAGGTCCCCAAACCCCAGTTATTGACTTCTGTGCACTCACAGGCTCAAAACCATGTGAAAGCCACCAATGCCTGAGGCTTACACCCTCTGAAGCCACAGCCTGAGCTCTATGTTTTCCCCTTTCAGCCACAGCTAGAGTGGCTGGGATGCAGGGCACCAAGTCCCTAGGCTGCACACAGTATGGGTACCCTGGGCCCAGCCCATGAAACCACATTTTTCTCCTAGGCCTCTGGGCCTGTGATGTGAGGGGCTGTCATGAAGACCTCTGACATGTCATGGAGACATTTTCTCCGTTGTCTTGGGGATTAACATTCAGCTCCTCATTACTTATGCAAATTTCTGTAGCTGGCTTGAATTTCTCCTCAGAAAGTGGGATTTTCTTTTCTATCACATTGTCAGGCTGCAAATTTTCTTAACTTTTATGCTCTGCTTTCCTTATAAAATTGAATGCCTTTAACAGTACCCAAGTCACCTTTTGAATACCTTGTTGCTTAGAAATTTCTTCCACCAGGCTGGGTGTGGTGGCTCACACCTGTAATCCCAGCACTTTGGTAGGCCAAGGTGAGTGGATCACCTGAGGTCAGGAGTTCAAGACCAGCCTGGCCAACATGGTGAAATCCAATCTCTACTAAAAAATACAAAAATTAGCTGGGTGTGGTAGCAGGCACCTGTAACCCAGCTACTCTGGAGGCTGAGGCAGGAGAATCTCTTGAACCTGGGAGGTGGAGGTTGCAGTGAGCCAGGATTGCACCACTGCACTCCAGCCTGGGAGACAGAGCCAGACTCCACTTCAAAAAAAAAAAAAAATTTCTTCCACCAGATACCCCAAATCATCTCTTTTAAGTTCAAAGTTCCACAAATCTCTAGGGCAGGGGCAAAATACCACCAGTCTTTTTGCTAAAACATATGAAGAGTCACCTTTGCTCCAATTCCCAAGTTCCTCACCTCCATCTAAGCCTACCTCAGCCTGGACCTTATTGTTCTTATCACTTTTTTTTTTTTTTTTTGGTCAAAAATGGCATTTTTGTCAAAACCATTCAACAAATCTCTGGGAAGTTCCAAACTTTCCCACATTTTCCTGTCTTCTTCTGAGCCCTCCAAACTGTTTCAACCTCTGCCTGTTACCCAGTTCCAGTCACTTCTGCATTTTTGGGTATCTTTTCAGCAGTGCCCCACTCTACTGGTACCAATTTACTGTATTATTACGTTTTCACACTCTGATAAAGACATGCTCGACTGGGCAATTTACAAAAGAAAGTGGTTTATTGGACTTACAGTTCCACTTGGCTGGGGAGGCCTCACAATCATGGCAGAAGGTGAAAGGCACATCTCACATGGTGGCAGACAAGAGAAGAGAGTTTGTGCAGGGAAACTCCTCTTTTTAAAACCATCAGATCTTGTGAGACTTATTCACTATCATGAGAAGAGCACGGGAAAGATCTGCTCCATGATTCAGTTACCTCCCCCTGAGTCCCTCCCACAACAAGTGGGAATTCAAGATGAGATTTGGGTCAGGACACAGCCAAACCATATCAGAGACCATGGTTGACGTCTTGGGGTTGAACTCTCAAAAGATTATCAAGGGAAGAAACTGCAGCCTGGTTCCATCTAAGCACACCACTGCAATCTGAATGGACACTCACAGAAGCACATTTGGGTACTAATGGCCTCAGAAGATACATTCTATGCTGTCACTGATTCACTGCATATTAGCAGTTTGAGAAAACAGAACAGAAAAACACTGACTTGACTATTTCTCTAAACAGCTTAGCAAGTAAGCTTATTTTTCTCTATGTTGTTTACTACCTAAAATCTTCTGAAACCTCATACTTCTGATGATTTATTTAAAAACTCAATAAAGTTAGAGGTCTCCTTTCTTTACCTAACCTTGCCTGACACATTTTTTTCCTTGCGTAAATCAGATGCTGCTTGCCTGACTCCTTCCTAGTGCAGGCCTGCCAACTGGGGCTGAGAGACAATTGCAAGCCATGCAGACTGAGAGGCTGCAGAGCTTGGCAAACCTATCCCCAGAGGGGTCTTTTGGCACCTAATAAATGTCTTATTGGATCCAGGCTCACATTTGGGCAGATCAGACATGTCTATTTTTATTTCTAGGCCTTTCCTCAGTGGAACTTGCAAAACCAAGCCACAATTACATGCAAACTAGGGATACAGATCCAGTAAATGAGAACCTACAAACTGAAGGAAAAAAGTTTAAATTTAGATTCAGATTGCAAATAGCTGAAGGACCTTATATTTGAGATGTCCTGAGCTATTCTATTGAGGAAGATTATTATTTTTCTCTGGGTCAGTCTTTGTCATGGAATCTATAATCTGTAAATGTAGATACCAATCAAGGAAATATTTGGAAAGAAGAGTTTAGTTATTTGAATGATTGAAGTGATCACTGGCACTTGGAATGTGCATTTGAAAAGACTGCAGCATCCCAGCATTCCCAGGCACTTGGTTGGGTATTCTCTAAGCAAGCCTGTGAAATCTCTTTTCCAGCCTTTCCCTGGATATCACATCCTCATCAAAACCAATACTTCTTCCTTCAGCCAGTTCCTGTAGTGCCTAATATCTACAAATTTCTCCTTGATGAATCTTTCCACCAATGCAGTAAATTCTGCAGGAGGTAGATGCAACTAGGGCGGTTCTAATCTCTAGTTGGCTTAAATCACTGTGACTTTATTAATAAAGCAAGAAAAAAAAAAACCCTTTCCCTATTTCTAAAATGGGGTTTCTCAAATTGTGGTTTTCCCCAGAACTGTATGCATTAGAATTTCCTTGGGAATGCTTGTTAAATGTAGACTTCTGTGTCTTGCCAGACACACCATATCTCCAAGGTATGGAGATCTGAAACTACATATTTAGAAAGCACTCTAGGCAGTTTTATCAGGCACAGGTGTTTAAGAACAATTGCTAAGGATTGGGTATGAATCTACCCTATTTTCTCTCTAAGATTGCCTGGTAGTGAGTTCTTTGTCCATCAAAGTTGCCCTTAAAGTGTATGTGAGAGTGGAGAAATGTTTGGGGGCAATTTTAGGGAAGGAGGAAGAAAGTTGGATGAAATAGAAGAAAATTCAAAGTCCCTTTTTCATGATATCCTCAGGCCTTCAACTGATTGGATAAGGCCCATCCACATCACAGAGGACAATCTGCTTTACTCAGAGTCCACTGACTTAAATGTTAATCTCATCTAAAACACCTTTCAAGTTAAAACACAAAATTAAGCGTCACATGAAGATACCATGAAGGAATCTTGAATTTTGTCCTATTTCATCAAACTTTCTTGTTCCTTCTCTGCCAGCAACCTCTGCATGTTCTTATGCCTTCACACATCCTTGAACACACCTTTAAGGGCAACTTTGATGGAGAAAGAATTCATTACAAGGCAATCTGACAGAGAAAATGGTCTCAAACACTGGTGCCTGACAAAATTGCCAAGGATGATTTATTTGTTGTTTATAGAAGAATTATATTTGTTTCAGATGAAAGTTAGAGTAGAGGTTATTGATTGTATGTGTTGTATATATGCTAGGGAATATCAAGATTATCTGCACACATATAGAACATTAATATTCATTTTATTCACATATGCATTACTTATAAGTTCAGTACTTATCCTACGTGAACATTAGGTGTTCAATGAATAATTTGTGAGTGAATGCATGCTGTTTGTTATGTTTGTCATTTATTTCATGTTGAGTGGTCAATCATGAATATAACCTCCACATATGTTGCTGAATAGATAGTGTGGTATAAAGAAAGGGACTCAAACTTTGTAAACAAATGATTGTGGTTAACATGAAACAAGATAGCTTTTAAAACCAAAAAGCACGGTGCTGTGTGCATAATCAATAAAAAATCAAGTTTGGGTCCCTTAAGCTTTAGTCTTAAGGAAAAAGAAAAGATTCCCATTGCAACATATACTCTTAAAATGCATCTTGTAGAAAGCAGAGAGCTTAGACAGACTGTGATCAGCTGATCAAAATTTATGTGAATTATAGGGCTATTCTGCCAGTTGTACAGATGGCTTGAGACACTGGCCTTTGTCAGTAAGTGTAAGGAAGGAAGACAGATAACCCCAAAGAACCCAGTTTTCATCACTTTAGGGTGCACACAGATGACAAATGATGACAAATGGAACCAAATACACAAGTACTTGGAAAGAATATACACTTCAGAGACTATCTACATAGGTAATTTTTCCTTTTAACTGTTTACCCCAGGTAACAAACAAATCCTTCATTCAAAAATTCTTTTTCCACTGATTCTTGGATAAAGGTCAAAGTAGAAAAACTTTTTAGTAAAGTTATGTAGACAAATTGATAACGAGCATCTAAAAATAATGCTCAAAGAACCTAGACGATTTAATTAGCTGCCTGTTAAGCCTCAGTTCATATCTGTAGAAATGGGAAGAATAACACTCAAAGGGATTTTGTAACTATTTAGTAAGAGAATGTATATAAAGTATTTAGCACAGAATAAATGCTTAACAAATAGGAGCCATTCATGTTAAATAGAATAATATGGACTGACTAGTGGTAATCAGAAACAAGTTATTGAAATATAGTCCTGAAAATAAGAACTGAGGAGGAGTTGAGTCAAAATTAACTGGATTTCTTTTGAACAACACTGTAGATATTTCTACCGCAGCATGTGAGACTACCTACTGCGTTTTCCTCCTGCTGGCACGTGATATTTTAAATGATGAAGTAGCTTTTCAACATGGTTCAGGGAAATTTGTGAATACTTGGTCATTTTTCTGAAGTTACTGTAACAGTACCCATAAACCCCTCAAGCCAGCACTGTTCTCTGATCTGAGGAAATTGCTTTAGTGAATCATGTAAAAATTCTCAAGAGTAAGCCACACAGAAATTTTGATCAATATATTTTATGGGAGAAATTGCACTTCTGGATAATAAATCTTTTCCACATAGATATACAGTTTGGAACAAAATTTCAGACCATGCTTAGAATTACACAATTGCTGTGAATCAATTAAACTGGCAGAGATGAAGAAGTGAGTGGGGTTTTATTTCTTTATTTGTTTCAAATCTTATTGTCTTTGCAAATAAGTTATTAAAATATAAGAACTAGGAAAAACATTTTAAGGTTTTAGAAATTATATACCCTTGTTTATAATGATTTGAATAGGTTTAATTCAATTAAATTAATCCATGTGTTTATTGGATTGGCTAATATGTAACAATAAGACATAATTCTTGCTCTCAAGGAGCCAGTAACACAGTACAGGACAGAAATAATAACACAAGCAATATCTTCAGTAACAAATCAAATGAGATGTGCAAAGCACCATATGTGAAATACAAAACATTATGGTGCTGGAGGCAAGACGATGCTTCATTGAGGAGGTATAGTTGACCTGGGCTTTGGAGGTTCAGTAAAATTTGCATGCTAGAAGTGGACATTCCACTTGTCAGAAAAGGCATATGCAAAGACACAGAGAAGGAAACACATGGCAGATTAAGGAAACAAAAAATAGCCAATTTTGGCTAAAGCACAGGGTACAGGGAATCATACATAATAAGTTGAAATGTTAGAGTAGTGCCATATGTGAAGTATCATATCCTTTAAGTTGTAGGCAAATGACTCATTGTACTGAGAGGGGATCATGAATAGTGATGAGGACAGCAAATAGGTTGAGAGTAACTGCTCTAGGTAATGGAAAAGGATAGCTTTATTCCACAGAAAGGCTGATTGCTTCTGAGCAGAGGATTGACGTGATCAGGGAGTTAGGAGACTATTGTAATTCACTAGACAGAAATAAATGAAGGCCAGTATCTTGTAAAATATGCAAGTTGAACCCATGAATAGAACCTCTGTCCTCTCCTCAAAGCACACTAAAATGACAGTAAAGGGGTACTTCAGAAAGATGACCAAGTATTCACAAATTTCCCTGAGCCATGTTTAAAGTATGAACCAATCATTGTTTATTCTGAGGATTTACACAAGTCTTCAGTTTTTCAACACAGACTGCAGACTATAATTTTTAGAGGAAATAGTCCCCGTTCCCCCACTTTTTGGTTTCTTTGGTGGCAAAAATTAAATTTGGTTGCATCAAAAATTTTTTAAAAATATGAACCAACAAGGACAAGGGAAGTGGAAAGAAACTGATAATAAAGATTTGGAAGCTGTCAAAGTAGGTGGATAAACAAAAAACGATCTGGGATGAATGAAGTGTGAAAAATAATTTGAGTTATATAGCAGAATTCTTGGCACCAAGAACATGGGTGAATTTGAGGCTATAAACAGAAGAATTAATTTAAAGTTTGTTTAGAAAGAAGATGGTCCTCTCTATTCTTTCCTTTATTGCATCCCCCTCTCTTAACCATGCAAAAGAACAGAGATTTATTCTCTGAGAATGGTAAAACAGAGGGTCTTTGGAATGGGGAGTGGCAGGCAGATTTGATGACAAGATTACTGGTTGAAATTGGGCCATTAAGTGAAAATTTACTCTGAATCTGAGATGTTCAGCCTTCTTTCTCCTCTCATTTATTATAATGCTGTTAGGGAGGCTTATATCATTCAGGTAAAAACTGGAGATTATTCCCTGGTTGGAATGTGACCAGCAAAAAGAAAAATTTTGAAGACATAGATGTCATCAGCTGTTTTCCCCCAAATCTCTTCTGGCCCTCTGGAATTACCCTTTATTCAGACCCCTCACTGACAGTGTCACCTATTCATTCATGGTTTCCAAACTGCCCATTCGGGGGCCATTCTTAAATATCAGCTGACTCAGCACTTTGGGAGTCTGAGGCAGACAAATCACTTGAGGCCAGGAGTTCTTCAAAACCAGCTTGGCCAACATGGCTGAAACACTGTCTCTACTAAAAATACCAAAATTATACGGGTGTTGTGGTGCACACCTGTAGTCCCAGCTACTCAGGTGGCTGAGGCATGATGATCACTTGAACCAAGGAGGCAGAGGTTGGAGTGAAATGAGATTGCACCACTGTATTCCAGCCTCGGCAACAGAGTGAGACGCTGTCTCCAAAAAAAAAAAAAAAAAAAAAAAAAGGATGAGAGATATGGGGCAGCAGCAGCAAAGAAAGAATAGGTAGGACTAGATGAGAGAGATGTGGTAAAATTAAATCAAAATAGGACTGGGCAATTGGTTGGATAAAGAAAGCAGGAAAAAAATGACAGGGGTTTCAGCCAGAGTAGCTAAGAGCACAATGAAGTCACTAACAGAATTAGGAAATCTAAAGAAGACATGTGAGGCGGATGAAGAGAGACAATGGAATATAATAGAAATATAATGGCTCAGAGTGTAAAGATCCAGCTTCCAGGGCTGATTCTGCCACCTTGTCCATGTGGCCTTGAGCAGACCACCTCACCTCTGTGAGCTGCAGTGTCCTTACCTATAGAGCAGGGGAGTCAGGGGAGCACAGTGGTGAAGAACACAGGCTCTGGAACTAGATTTCCCAGGTGCAAATATCAGCCAACACCATTCTCTGGCCCTATTTACTAGCCATGTATGTGGTTTAGACCATTCATCTAACTTTTGTATGCCTCAGTTTCCTCACCTGTAAAATGGAGATAATAGTATCCTATATATCATCATATATTGTTGGGAGAATTAAATGAAAGTGAATTGTATTGTTTAACAATAGAAAACAAATAAAAATAAATAAAACACCTGATCAAGCATATGTGGACTAAACTTGAAAAATAAGAGGCTGATATGGTTTGGCTGTGTCCCCACCCAAATCTCATCTTGAATTGTAGTTCCCATAATCCCCGCATGTGGTGGGAAGGACTCAGTGGGAGGTAATTGAATCATGGGGGTAGTTTTCATCATGCTATTCTCATGATAGTGAGTAAGTTCTCATGAGAGCTGATGACGAGATCCAGCTCTCATCCTTCTCCTTCCTGCCACCATGTGAAGACGTGTTTGCTTCCCCTTCCACCATGATTGTAAGTTTCCTGAGGCCTCCCCAGCCCTGCAGAACTGTGAGTCAAACCTCTTTCCTTTATAATTTACCCATTCTCAAGCAGTTCTTTATAGCAGTGTGAGAATGGACTAATACAGAGGCCAAGTGGAAGGATCAGTAGAATTTCTCCAGGTAAACACTAGGTGCCATAAACAGATCATGGCAAGAACTTGAGCCTTGAACCTGAACAAATCAGGGGTTGAGTCTTAATTCTCAAGCCTTGTAAACTGGGGAAATTTGTGTCTCCTACCTAGAACCATTCTTCCTTAGCTAGAAAACCCACAACAGTTATATATAAATTAAAGTACATAATATGCACAATGTGCTCAACACAGTGCATATTATAGAATAGGCATTTGAATGTTCCATTGACTAGAGATGGTTTACACACATAATTGGGGTTGACTATGACCATGAGCCTGTGTACACCTGGAGGTACAGCCATGTCCATGCCATCTGAAAGGTGAGCTGTTTTCCAGGGGTCAATCTCTTTCCTAGGTTTCCTCTTCTATCAGTCAGGTTTTCATCCTCTTAGAGTCCCTGTGCAGCCATAACTTTCTGATAAGTGCCCTTAATCAATGTCTACTCTGTAAGTGAGGTGAACTAATGACCTAGTTCACAGAGCCATGACCAGGTCCAATGTAATATTTATAAAGTAGGCATAGTATTTTGCATCTGCATACTGGGTCAATGCCAGTGCTATCTTTACACTCTCGGGAACATGATTAGATTTGGGAGTCCTTTGGTTTGTTTGTTGGAATAATGAAGGAAACTTAAATCCTGGAGAAAAGTATAAGCTGACTTTCTATAGTTATATCCAGTAACTAAGAAAGCCCAGAAAACAGTCAGTTTTAATAGGCAAGATATGAAATCACCAGGGGTTGGTTGCAAAATTAAAAGGGTAAAAGTAGGAGCTCAACACATTTGTTTCATTGAATGCCCAATCTCTTTACAACCCAAAGCATTGGTCTGTGTGCTGGAAAAAAAGAAAAAAAAGTTTAAATGACAACAAAATAAAACATAGTCCCTGGGTTAGGTTGACAGGCATAACTAACTACAAGTTAGGATCTGACATTAATTAGTATTATGGCAGAGTTGTTGTATCATTGTAATCACTATCTTTTCTATTTGAGTATTTCATGCTTCTTCAAAAAGTGTTATAATATTTTTACATTTTGAAAAATACGTATGCAAGGAATCTAATGCAACTCACAGACTATGAATTATGCCCTCCAAAGTATCTGTGTAATCATAACTTTGGCCTTTGAAATCATGTCTTTGAAGAAATGGAAAAAAAAAAAAGGAAAATCCTTCATGTTCTACAGGATGTCACATTAAACAAACCAAACTTAGAGGAAGAGAGATGCAGAAAAAGAGAGGTACTTAAAATTGCTTCACTGTCCACCAAAAGCTAAATTCTGCATTTGTCTGTTTCCGGTAAACCACAGTATAATATGAAGCTGTGGGACTTATGTTCCATTTTATGCTTTAAGTTTCATTCTACTGGTAGGAATTCAGCTGATTCTAGATAAATTGATTAGGGTTAAACCGATTCTCAGTACATACTAATGATCCTTGAGGTTTTATATGTGGAAGAGATGTGGCCCAGCCAAAGTTAGTCAACAGGATCAGAGTGGCCTCCAGTGCTAGGCAATATTTTATGTATAATGCAAAGTTTTCCACAGTAAAAAATGCATTACTTAGATTCAGTAAGACATGTGAGGCATGCGGAAAGAGCATAGAATTGGCAGTGGAGGTAGACAATTCATGATTTGTGACTTAGGCCAACACTTAAAGTATCAGTTCCCTTATGTGTAAAATGAGGATAATATTACTTTGTGGGGCTATTGTGAAGGCTCTATGATTAAACATATAAAATGTACCTGACCCACGGTCTGGCACACAGTTAGAACTCAATAAATTTTAGTTATTTTGTTTATCTCTGAGTGGAAAAGTGAAACTGGTCCTAAATAAAAGGCTGCAAAACTGATTTTGTCAGCCTGAAAGCAGAGAAGGGCTTACCCCCATATACATCAGCTCTTTTCCATTCTATTATGGCCAGAGAAGTGAGCATCCATTGGCGCTGCTAGCTTTAATCTTCACAACTGTTTTAGCAGGGGAGGACTGAGAAAGGCAGCCTTGGTAAAATGCCAGACACTCTTGGATGCTCAATTGATATTAATTAATCCTCAGTAGCAGCATTTTGGCAACAGATCTTGACTCGTGTGACCTTTCATGCTGGATGGAATTACAGTCAGATGATTCTTTTTCTCAGCCAAGCCCTTTAGAACCTTCTTAGACTGTTGGCAGAATTCCATGAGCACTACAGTTTCCTGAGAATTCTGCAGTTGGCACCCTAAATGTGTTAGTGCTAAATAAATAGAAGGTGAGACATTATGTATCCAATTTTGGTGGTAGGAGATAGCCAAATAAGTGTTATAAAGATGTAAAAATTCTCTGCTGAGCTCTGGTGATGACCAGGAGGGTGGATTTATAGTAGTCTCCAGCCTCCTGCCATCAATTATTCCCAAGGCCTGTGGTTATTCAGCATGGCCACTCACCATGACAAGGAATATTGCTGGCAAAACAACCCCTTCTCTCAGAGGATAAGCAGCTTAAATTTAGTGCCTTGGGTAGCATCAGATTTACATTTAGTTTTTAGTCCCGCCTTACTTTTTCTCCTGCTGTTTATGAAAGGGCTTCTTATGTGATTTGTATTCTGTGTTTGAAATGAAGGCAGCAGGAGTTAGTCTCAAAGCCGAAACAAGAATTGAAACTTCTCACCCTACCTGGGCCTCTTTGTGCTTGAGATGATAGTGCCCATGGAATCACTGTGCCTATGGACTCCCACCAGGAATTAGTGCAAACTGCTCTAATCATCTTTTACATCCCTGTAACTGTATTTTCTTGTATATGATGTTTAATGTAATGTAAAAATCTACTGTGAAGATGATTCTCAGGAACTTGGTAATAATAGTATTAATTTTGTAATTAGAGATATTGTTACTACTGTTAATTCTATTTCTTTCCTGGAACTACAGCACTTATCATAATATGTTTAAATGGTAAATTTACTTTTCTCTCCTCTCCACCATATTTTAAGATTTTTTTTTTTCGTTGTATCCCCAGCACTTGGAATTATGACTGGTACAGAGTAAACTGTTCAACAAATATTTGTTGCATGAGTGAATGAGGTACTGGAACATGAATGATAGTAATGTAGCCAAGACTTTACAGAGTTAACCTGATTAAAATTAGTATTTTTCACATGTTCCACCCACCTCCAACCTGCTCTTGGCTAACTCCAATTTATCCTTTAGATAAATGAGTTTCTCAGGGAAGCCTTCTTTCATGTTCTTCATCTTGCTGGTAAGCATTATGAGTACAAAGACCATGATGATTTTGTTTAACATAGTATTCTCAGCACTCAATAGAGAATCTGGCACGTTTTAGACACACAAAAAATAATTGTGAAATAATACTCCATGCTCTGATTTCTCCACTTTTCTACCCATACTATCAAATTGTCTTGCATTCATCATATTTCTTTAGAGCATGTCCATTATCTTCTTGTTGGACTTTCTACAGTCACCGTCTCCCTGCTATAATTGGTATTGGACACAGTTGCCAAAATAATTTTCACCAAACTGTGCTCAGGCTAATACTTTCTGTTCCCAAATTGCTTTTAAATTACAGTGATTTATTTATTAAGGTATAAACAAGAACTTGTGCTCCTCATTTTCTTTTGAAATCTCATTCTTCTATAAAAGTTTTTTGTACTATAGCCATGGTCTGAATGTATGTGATCCTCTAAAATTTATATGTTGGAACTTAATTCCCAATGTGACAGAATTGGAAGTGATTAGGCTGTGAGGACAGAGCCCTCATGAATGTTAGGATTAGTGCCCTCACAAAATAGGCTTGAGGGAGACTGCCCTTTTCACCAGCTGAGCACAATAGAAGGTGCCATCTGTGAAGAATGGACCCTCACCAGATGCTGCATCTCCTGGCACCTTGATCATAAACTTTCTAGCCTCCAGAATTGTGAGCAATAGTTGTGTTGTTCATAAATTAACTAGTCTAGTATTTTGTTATAGTAGCCAAAATGGACTCAGACAGCCACTCTACTTTGTCTTTGAATTTATCTATACTTCTGTCTAGCTGTCCCCAGCTTCTCTTGTCTTTCCCTCAGTCATGAAGTTTCAGGTCTGCAGAACCATGTTTATATTGCACATATCATGTGCTTACATGAGTGAAAATGACCCAAGAATGTTTTAGCTCCATGAAAGATGAACTCTCAATATGAAACAGCAAATTGCATGAGAAAATAAACCTAAGAAAGAAACAGAGAGTTTTGAAATTATTGAATAATATGAATGAAACTATAAAATAAATATATGTGTTAGTCTGTTCTCACGCTGCTACAAAGACATACCTGAGACTGGGTAATTTATAAAGAAAAGAGGTTTAGTGGACTCACAGTTCCTCATGGCTGGGGAGGTGTCACAATCATGGCAGAGGGTGAAGGGGAAGCAAGACACATCTTACATGGTGTCAGGCAAGAGAGCGTGTGCAGGGGAACTGCCCTTTATAAAATCATCAGATCTCAGGAGACTTATTCACTATCATGAGAATAGCATGGGAAAGACCCATCTCTGTGATTCAATTACCTCCCACCTTGTCCCTCCCACAATATGTGTGAATCATGGGAGCTACAATTCAAGATGAGATTTTGGTGGAGACACGGTCAAACCATATCAGTATATTTAAGCAGATTATAGAAATAAAGGGCTTCCTGTGACTTCAGCAAGGAAGAGGGAGCTAAGGAGAAATCAGGGGTTGGGGCCCCTACCATGCTGTGTCACTGCTGCTTTGCCGATTCTCTGAGCTGGAATGGGGAGATACAGAGGAGTGAGTCTTGGAGATGAGTGGCAGAACCTTGGAGATGAGTGGCAGTTGGGTGATGGCAGATCAGGATAAACTCGGCAATGTCAGCAGCAGCATCCCTTGGCTACTGGAAGTGAAGGGGCCAGAGCCCGGCGAGAATTAAAACAAAAATCAGAGGCCTATGCTTGAAGTCTGAAGAAATCTGTCAGTCAAAATATTTCACTAGGGCTTGAATGCTATTCAAAATATGTGGTGATATTTGTGGTCTATCTATTATATATCTTAAATTTTTATTTATTTTTTAATTTTTGGCCTTTTTTGAGTATGATGGTTTGCCTTGAAAAACAGCTACTGTTTCTTGGAGAATAGAAGATGGAGAAATACATGGTTTATTTACTAGAGACTATCAGTGTATTGTTGGCCTAAAAAAACCAACTATTCAGACAGTTTTTTCTTCAGAAAGGAAATTATGAATATCAGGAGAACTAATGGATTTTATGATGAATATAAAAGAAGACACACTATTCAATTATGAATAATTTCCAGAGTAACTTTTTACAAGTGTAGGTATCATAGATGAGACATTCCAATATCATGAAATTTTTAATCCCCAAATCTTTACAAATCTATGGAGCAACTTCAACAAATTGTAAGACCAACTTATATACCAGAGCAAACTCTTTTTTGTGATATTTTGTGAATTGTTCCTAGAAAGATGTCTCAGTCTGGGGTGAAAATGATGAGGAATATCTTTTCTATTTAGATCAGAAGTAGCTGCAAAACATTTCCATACAAAAGATTTGAACTTACACAGAAAGCTTTTCAATCGATTAAAGATGTTTATGAATTTCCCCAAACTATTGTGGAGAATTTGATAATTCAGGTGCCATGATAAATGTGAAAGAAATGCTTGTTTCTATTCTTTCTGTATTTTTAAAGTTTCGGGAAAAATAAAGCCAAATTTCAGTAGTTTCATAATACTTGGTGTAATCAAACACCAGGTGATAAACAAAAAGGTCAATTTAACACTGCTTAGTTGGGACTTTTAATACAAAATGTCTAACTTTCATTTTAAGAACTGTGATGTATACTAGTTTTTTTGTGCTCCTTTCCATATTTTTCATTTGATAAATGGCAGTTACTGGTTATCACATGCAAATAAAAGATTTTCTCCATTCTCAAATATAACATTTCTTATCAAATCAAATTGTCTATTCCATTTGTAAACAACTTTATTTTCTGAAAGATTACAGCTGTACTCTCCAAGAGGTAAATATATAATTGGTTTTCTTTCATCTTTAAATTCAGTGCAACTCATTATTAATTCAAAACTCCTTTTTCCCTAGTTTGTGGATGCTTAATACTAATTTGTGTATGTCAAAAGATGCATACATCCTACAAAAACCATGTTGAATTTACTTTTATTCTTTAAAGTTTGTTAAGTTGTATTAGCCCAACATGTGGTCTATCTTAATGACTATTCTATGTGACTTTGAGAAGAATGTGTATTTCGCTGTTTGATGAAGCATTCTATAAATGTTAATTATATCCAGTTGATTGATTTAGTTCAAGTACATCCTCACTGATTTTTTGCCTACTTTATTTGTCAATTATTGATAGACAGATGTGGAAATCCAATTATAATAGTGATTCATCTATTTCTCCTTCGAGTTCTATTATTTTTTGCCTTATGTGTTTTGATGCAGTGTTGTTAGATGCTACACTTTAAGGATAGTTGTGTGTTCTGGAATAATTGATATTTTATCATTATGCAATCCCCCTTCTTATCCCTCATAATTTTCTTCACTCTGGAAGTTTACTTTGTCTGAAATTGATGTAACTATTCCAGCTTTCTCTTGATAAATGTGTAGTAAGGTATCTCTTTCTCCATCCCTTACTTTTTAATCCATGTCTTTGCATTTAAAGTGGTTTTCTTATAGACAACATATAGTTGGATCTTGTTTTTTAAAATCTACTCTTACATAGCCTTTGCCTTTTAATTGGTATATTTACATCATTCACATTTAAAGTGAGTATTGATATAGTTGGTTTAGTATATATCGTATTTGTAACTGTTTTCAATTAGGTGATCTACTCTTTGTTTTTTCATCTTCCAGTCTTTTCCTTTAATCTCCAGTTTTAATTTAGCATTTTATGATTCTATTTTTTTCTCCTGTCTTAGCATATAAATTATAAATTTACAACAAATCTAAGTCCACTTTGAAATAAAACTATAACATTTTATGAGTAATGCATGTACTTCCCTCCATCCCTTATAATATAGTTGTCATTAATTTCATTTATCTTTAAGCTATAATCACTGAATATATTGTTGCTATTGTTATTTTGAGAAAATTTTTATCTGTTAGATCAATTAAGAATAAAAATATTTTATTTTCATTTATTTTTATCTGATACTCTTCCTTTCTTTATGTAGATACAAATTTGACCTGTATAATTTTTCTTCTCTCTGAAGAACTTTTAAGATTTCTTGCAAGGCAGGTGTACTGTCGACAAATTTTCTCAATTTTTGCTTCTCTGAGAAAGTTATTTTTTCTTTACTTTTGAAGGGTAATTTTATAGATTAAATATTCTACGTTAATGATTTTTTCTTTCAACACATTAAATATTTCATTTGCCTCTTTTCTTGCTTGCATGATTTCTGAAGATTAATCTGAAGGTCATTCTTATGTTTATTCCTTTACAGATTAGGTAATTTTCTTCTTCGGGTTCTTTTCTAACATGTTTCTTGATCTTTGGTTGTTGAATTTGAATGTAATATGCTGAGGTGTAGATATTTTTGTATTTATCCTGCTTAGTATTCTCTGAGCTTTCTGGATCTTTAGTTTTTTGCTTGCTGCAAATTTCAGAAAATAATTAGCCATTATTAAACTAGAGAATATCAATGACAGAAAAATATCTTAAAATCAACAAGAGAGAAAAGATAGCTTATATACAAATAGTGACAACTAGAGAGCAACATTTCTTATACGAAATAGGTACTTGAATACAATGTGTTTATTAATGAGCTTGGGCTTAATGGATTACTGGAATAAGATGCAAGGAATAGGAGTGAGTTGAAAATGTTACTGTTACATACAGCTAAGAATCTTTTGGTTCATGGAATTATTGTTCCAGATTTCTCATCCTTCCCTGTATCCATATCTTGTGATATGGGATTTTGTGGTTTCTCAAAATAGAAGTGGAATATATTTCCATGGCCCATTGGATATGTGACTTTCGCCAATAGAATATGGACAAGAATAAAATATGCCCAGTTCCGATGCCAAATCTTAAGAGGCACTGTGTATTTCCACTTACCTTTTTGTGCTTCTATCATTGCCAGGAGAAGATTATGCCCTGTGCAGTCTGTTGGTCCCAGAAAAATGAGAACAACTTGGAACACACTTAAATCAATCCCACAGTCGGGAGCCAAGTATAGATGAGTTTGGAAGAGCCATTTAAGCAGCCCTACAAATGGGTGAACTACATAAAAGATTGTTGTTTGAAGACATTGAGTTAGGATCTTTTTGAAGCATTATTACTATAACAGCTAACTGAAACCAAAGGACTAGACTCTCAGATTAAGGCAAAAGAAAGCATGTTCCTTTTGGTAGATGGAGAAAAAAATTTCTAAAATTTAACAATTATGATGTAGTTCTTAGCAAACTAGGAATAGAAGGGAATTTTCTATAGTTCTGTAAGGGGTACAAAGAGTATCTACAAAATAATAAAAAATAAGACTATAGCACATAAGATACTTAAGGGAGAAAAGTTGTAAGAATCTTTTGTATGGTAATAGATAGCACAGGGACAGACACTCACTACACCACATCTAATCAACATTGAACTACAGGACTGAGTCAAGGGACCCCAAGACCCCTCTCAGGCTTGATGATTCACTAGAAAGAATCACAGAACTCAAAAAAACTGTGGTGTTTACAGTTACTTTGTACTAGAGACAAAGGATACAGGTTAAAATTAGCAAAGGGAAAAAGTAGAAGGAGTGAAGTCCATGAGAAACTCAATTTCTCCCTGGTAGTTCAGTTCAATCATTTCAGCCATTAGGGTAATTCCCCTTTTTGTTTATTGCTTCAGTGGCATAAGACATGCTAAATGGCCAGGTAAAAGTCTCAGCTTTGACATCAGTGGATTCATTTTTTTGTTCCCAGTGGAACCATTCCCCCCAGACCTGCAGTTCTGATGTTCTGTGGCATATTAGTGAGAAGGTTCACTCTACTTTCACTCGTTGATTCTCGGACCATATATTTTGAATATAGGGGAGAAAACACCATGTAATTGTCTCCTGTAAGACAAAGAGGGTGTGGTCTTCCAACTGAAGCTATTTTTAATAAGCCAATTCATCTTTCTCTGAGTCCAACCACTTCTGGAAGATGAAGTATGTTATATGACCAGTTAATTCCTTGGGCATAAACCCATTGCTGCAGTTCTTTACTGTAGAATAATTTGAAGCAATACTTTGCAGAATGCCATGATGGAGAATAAGGCATTCTGTGAATTCACAGGTGGTGATGTTGGCAGAAACATTGTGGACAGGGAAAGAAAATCCGTCCCCAAGATTTTTGTCTATTCCCATGAGGATGAATCTCTACCTCTTCAAAATAAAAGGGGCCTAATGTAATCAACATGCCATCAAATGGCTGGCTGTTCCTCCCAAGGAAAGATGATATATTGAGGGCTCAGTATTGATCTCTGTCGTTGGATTCAACATTCAACAGCAAATGTAGCCAGGTCACCTTTGGCAAAAATAAGTCCATGTTGTTAAGACCACGTATAGTGTCTATTTCTTGCAGCGTGGCTACCTTTTTCTTAGGCCTATTAAGCATGCTCTGGGGTATCTGGGGAAAGGAGTGATTGACAGTCACAGAATGTGTTATTTTGTTCACTTAATTGCTGATTGCTTCTTTTGCAGTGGATGCCCTTTGGTGAATATTTTTTTAAATGGGACACAGCCATTTTTTCTCTTTGAGGCCATTCTGAGTGGTCTATTCACAAAACATTTTCCCAGAATTTTTGTTATTGATATTCCAACCCTGTTCTTTCAAAGTCTCTGGTTCATCCATTTAAACAATTAGCAACAACTTACGCACCAGTGTAGCTTTTTACTTTTGGCTTTCTTTCAACTCAGTAGACAATCAAATGTCCCACTGAATTTCTATAATTTTTTTTTTTATTTTATCACTGCCAATTAGGTCCAATTAATTCTGTAGTTATCTTTCCCATTTTCAAACCAGGATTGAGTTTTTCTTCCTCAGTCAACTGGTAATAAGAAACTACACATGAGGTTATAGGAGTAGATTGAAGGACAGGAGGCAATGAAGAAGTCAGTGTAAAAGGAGATTGATCCACCACTGCCTGAGCCCAGTCTTTTTATATCATTTTTATTTGATGTAGACTGAAGGCTACAGAAATGTTTGATAAAACATTGACTTGAAGATAAAGTACTTGTAAGAGTCCAGTTAGGAGATTAACATTATGGTAGCGATGATGACAACACTGACCGCAGAGTGTGATAGATTCTATTAGAGTGCACTTGAGTACTTAGAGAAAAATAAGCTTGTCTCAAATCACAGTTTGAGAGCCGGAGAATCCCACAGCATTCCTAAAAGATTCCTAATTTCTTGAAGTTACAGGGCAGATACTACTGAAAAATCATCTCTTTCTCCTCAAATTGAGGCTTTTCCCTCAGACACCTTCTATTGGCAGAGCCTAGTATCAAATCAGCTGGCAAAGAAACAAAGGAGTTTGCAGAATTTAGATCTAGCACCACAAAGTAAGGAAAAGGCAAGTGGGTTTGGCTCTGAGAGGCAATAAAATATGGGCTTGAGACAACCTTATAGCTGGAACAGATAACCAGTTTGAAATTGAAAGAAGTAAATCCAGTTTTAACTGGAAAAATATCATAGATTGCTCTGTGATTCAAAATAAGAAATTTGACATTTGTGTAGAAAGGGGTGAAAAGAAACTTATGATTTAACTACTTAGCTTTGTAATCATTTTTCTAAGTATAAAAATCATAACCTTAAAATAGTGATAAATGTAGATCACCATCAATTTATGCAATTTCAGAGATGAAAAATATTTTCTTGTTTGTTTGTTTTCTAGTCTATCTTAACTTTGGCATGTCTGGATTACAGAGTATTTATATTAGTCCACCAAATTCAAGCCAAAATCCTTTATTTTGAGATAATGTGCTTACATGAGAGTAGAATAAGGACTTAAGGAGAGGTTGATTAAGTAAAGTCAATTCTGAAAAAATATTTAGCCACAAGCTTGCTGTTTTTTTATTGGGCAAGTGTACTGACTCCTTGAGCTCTTGGTTGTCTTATCAACAAAAATTTTAAGGTCTAGTAACTTTATAACTTCACACCTATGAAAGTACCTCATAGGATTGTCCTCACTTTATACTGGAAATAGAAGAGGCATCTGTCAGAATAATATAATCAGAACCACATTTCCAATTACTTATCAGTCAAGAGGTAAAGAAGAGAATAACAAAATTGTCTTTTAAGTAACCCTTATTACAAACTTTTAATTCTGAGAATATATAGATGCACCAGTGTTTGTGGGTTTTATAGTAATGTACCAGGTTATCATTTGTAGAGATTTTTCAACTGTCATTTTTAAATGTATGAGAAATGTCACTATAGAAGAATGGGAGCGTTTTTAGCTCATTAAAAGGCATAGAAGATTTGGACAGTATTTAGCTCATTAAAAGGCAGAAACAGTAAAATACTAAATATCTTTTTAAAAGATTTAACTGTAGCACTTGTGAATTTCTAAGTTTTCAAACTCTATTATTTTCACATCCATATTCGTGATGATGTAGTTTATCTGTAAATGCTACCCACTAGGTTTATTTTGGATGCTCTTGCTAACACCCTGACAAGCACTGAACTTGTAAAGTGGTCTTTACAACTCAGTAATGTGGAACAAAAGATTTGGCATGCGGATGGGGAGAAGGCAAGAAAAAAATGATACTGAGGGAAAAGGTCCAATATTAATGTTCAAGTATCAACAGGAAAAGATTTCAGTGGTCAGACATGAATCAGAAATTTGGGGAAATAAAAATCACAAAAGACACCAGTGATTGGGGCACAAGATATTTAATTCACTGTGTTAAATTACACAATTATTTCAAAGAAGAAAAAAATTTCCAACTGTATTAGAAATATATTTCTCAAAGATTGAGATGTTTCTCAAAAATTGAGATATGTTTCTCAAAGATTATACCTTAAAAGGGTGCATTTGCCTCTTTATTTAAAGAAATGGATATGTCTAAGATCACTGAAGGATTAATAATCACGCCTTTTGACCTAGGACTTTAGTTTTGATTAGTGTATTTTCTCTCATTTCTGTGAAAAGAGAAACATTATGATAGAATGATAAAAATGTTAAACACGAAAACTACATTTGGTGACTTTTAGGGCAATCTCTTTAGACACAACTTAATTCAATCAACAGGAAGGCATGGGCAAACCTACTCCACTTATTAATTTAATTTTCTATTTCTCATGTCACCATTTTTTCAGCTTCTTCTTTTCAAAATGCTGACATTTGGGATAGATGTTTGTGTATGTGAAAGAAAGAATCTGTTTAATGTTTAAAAGCGATCATAACCTGTAAAATAGTTTCTTTTTGCAATTCAATAACATTAGTAAAAAAAAGTACATTCAAATATGTCTAAAAGTAACAATATCAGTTAACAATATCAGTTAACAATTATATATAACAATTATATCACCAATTTGTTTATTAAATTGGGGAAGTGAGAAGTTTGGATTATTCTTCCATTTTATATTACACTTAACAGAATAGATGGCATGTGTAAACTCTTTCTGTGTTTATTTTTTTTAAGAAGAAAAGTGAATTTTTAAAATGATTAAGAAACAGTGATCACACCAATGTTCATCGTGAAACTGGTCCAATTTTTTCCATAGAACTGAAATTTGAGAAACTTAAATTTGTCTTATCTGAGTTCCTTTGACTGCCAGGTCTCCTGGGTGGTAGTGGGGAACTGAGCCTTTCCAGATCACCACACCAGACAGTGAGATATACCTGCTGCCTGTTAATTGGCTTGTCTTTCTTACCTCTCCCTAATTTCCATTTTCCACATGTGATTACACAGAGATGCTAGATCCCCTCATTTGACTACCTGATGCCTGTTGACTGACTCCTCTTCCTTAACCCTACTGTTTTCCTTCCATGCTATATATTAATAAAGCTCCAACTTTAGTCAGGGGAGAGAGACGGATTAGAGACTGGTCTTCCATCTCTCTGGCTGACATCACACATCATAATGCCTTTGTTCTCTTACAATACTCCTTGTTTCAGTTATTGGCTTTCTGTACAGGAAGTAACAGGACCTAGGCCAAATACCTGGCATTCGGCAGCAATAGCAGCATTATTCACAATAACCAAAAGGTGGGACAGCCCAAATGACCATCAACAGATAAATGAATGACAAAATGTGGTTTATACATACAATGATATATCCAGTCATCAAAAAGTATAAAGTTCTGACACATAGTATACCATGGATGACCCTTGAAAACATGCTAACTGAAATAAGCCAGCCAAAAAATGACAAATACTGTATGGTTCCACTTGTATGAGGTGCCTAAAGTAGTCAAATTCATGGAAACATAAAGTAGAATAGTGGTTCTCAGGGGCTGGGGGAAGGAGGAATAGGGAGTTATTGGTTAATGGGGTTTTCTGTTTGGGAAGATGAGAAAGTTCTCAAGATGAATGGTGGTGATGGGCACAACAATGTGAACGTACTTAATGCCACTGAACTGTACACTTAAAAATGGTTAAAATGGTAAATTTATATATAGTTTTAAATTTCAGCTTTTATTTTTGATACAGGAGATACATATGTAGGATTGTTAGATAGGCATATTGTCCCCAGGTCAAAAGTATAGTACCCAATAGGTAGTTTTTCAACCCATGCCCCCCACCCTCCCTCTCTTCTCTAGTAGTCCATGGTGTTTATTATTCCCATGTTTATGACCATGTGTGCTCAATGTTTAGCTTCCACTTATAAGAGACAACATGTGGTATTTGGTTTTCTGTTCCTGAGTTAATTCACTTAAGATTATGGCCTCCAGCTCAATCCATATTGCTGCAAAGGACATGATTTCATTATTTCTATGGTTGCATAGTGTTTCATAGTATATATGCACATTTTCTTTATTCAATCCACCATTGATGGATACCTAGGTTGAATCCATGTCTTTCCACTGTGAATAGTGTGATGATGAACATATGAGTGTGTGGTTCTTTTTGGTATAATGATCTATTTTCCTTTAGGTACATGTCCAGTAATGGGATTACTGCCTGTGTTTTAAGTTATTTGAGAAACTTCCAAATTTCTTTTCACAGCAGTTGACCTAATTTACATTCCCACCAACAGTGTATAAGCATTGGTTGTTTTTTGACTTTTTAATATAGCTATTTTGACTGGTATGAGATGGTATCTCATTGTGGTTTTGATTTGCATTTCTCTGATGATTAGTGATGATGAGCATTTTGTAATATGTTTGTTGGCTATTGTATGTCTTCTCTGAGAAGCATCTGTTCATGTTCTCTGCACATTTTTTAGTTATTTTTTTTCTTGTTGATTTGTTTAAGTTCCTTATAGATTCTGGATATTATTAGACCTTTGCATAGTTTGTAAATATTTTCTCCCATTCTGTAGGTGGTCTGTTTATTCTGTTGATGGTTTATTTTGCCATGCAGAATGAATGTTAAATTTCAGTTCTTTAGTTTAATTAGGTCCTTTGCAACAAAAATGAAATTGGTAAATGGGACCTAATTAAAGAACTGAAATTTGAGGAACTAGCTAATTCCCCAAAAGCATTGCAAAAAAAAAAAAATGAAATTGGCAAATGGGACCTAATTAAATTAAAGAACTGAAATTTCTCATGAATTAGTTAGTTTCTTGCCAACTAGTTTCTCAAATTTCAGTTCTCGATTTAATTAGGTACCATTTGTCAACTGCATTTTTTTGTCATTGTTGCAATTGTTTTTGGAGAATTAGCCAAAAATCCTTTGCCAAGACCAATGTCAAGAGCAGTATTTCCTATGTTTTCACCTAAGATTTTTATAGTTCAAGGTCTTAGATTTAAGTATTTAATCCATCTTGCTTTAATTTTTGTATATGGTGAAATATAAGGGTCTAGTTTCAGTCTTCTTCATATGGTTAGGCAGCTATCGTAGCACCATTTATTTAATAGGGAATCCTTTCCCCATTGCT
This sequence comes from Pongo pygmaeus, assembly GCF_028885625.2. NCBI lineage: Eukaryota > Metazoa > Chordata > Mammalia > Primates > Hominidae > Pongo > Pongo pygmaeus. The sequence goes on along the minus strand of NC_072378.2, from coordinate 96,357,326 downwards.
TGTTTTTGTTGACTGTGGTGAAGATCAGATGATTGTAGATGTGTGACATTATTTCTGGGCTCTCTATTTTGTTTCATTGGTCTGTGTCTGTTTTTGTAATAGTACCTTGCTCTTTTGGTTACTGTAGCTTTGTAGTATAGTTTGAAGTTGGGTAATGTGATGCCTCCAGCTTTGCTCTTTTTGCTTAGGATTGCCTTGTCTATTTGAGCTCTTTTTTGGTTCCACATGAATTTTAAAAGTCTTTTCTAATTCTGTGAAGAATTTCATTGGTAGTTTGATAGGAAGAGCATTGAGTCTGTGAAATGCTTTGGGCAGTATGGCCATTTTAATGATATCTACTCTTCTAATCCATGAGCATTGCGTATTTTCCCATTTATTTGTGTCACATGTCGTTTTTTCAGTAGTGTTTCATAGTTCTCCCTATATGGATCTTTCACCTCCTTAGTTAGCTGTATTCCTAGGTATTTCATTTTGTTTGTGGCTATTGCAAAAGAGACTGTGTTCTGGGCCAGGCGCAGTGGCTCACGCCTGTAATCCCAGCACTTTGGGAGCCCGAGGCGGGCAGATCACGAGGTCAGGAGATCGAGACCATGCTGGCTAACACGGTGAAACCCTATCTCCACTAAAAAATACAAAAAAATTAGCCAGGCGGTGCCTGTAGTCCCAGCTACTTGGGAGTCTGAGGCAGGAGAATGGCGTGAACCTGGGCGGCGGAGCTTGCAGTGAGCCAAGATCGGGCCACTGCACTCCAGCCTGGGAGACAGAGTGAGACTCCATCTCAGAAAGAAAAAAAAAAGGAAAAAGAGACCGTGTTCTGGATTTGACTCTCAGCCTGGATTTTCTCATTCTACAGAAATGCTACTGATTTTTGTCCATTGAGTTTGTATCCTGAAACCTTGCTGAAATAGTTTATCAGTTCTGGTAGCCTTTTGGCAGTCTTTGGGGTTTTCTAAGTATAGAATAATGTCATCAGCAAAGAGAGATGGTTTAACTTCTCCTTTTCCTATTTGGATACTTTTTATTTCTTTCTTTTGTCTAATTTTTTTCTCTAGGACTTCCAGTATTGTGATGAATAGGAGTGGTGAAAGTTGGTATCCTTGCCTTGTTCTATTTCTCAAGGGGAATGCTTCTAGGCTTTGCCTTTTCAGTATGATTTTGGCTGTGAGTTTATCATAGACAGCTCTTATTATTTTGAGGTATGTTCCTTCGATGTCTTGTTTGTTGAGAGTTTTTCTCACGAAGAGATATTGGATTTTACTGAAAGCTTTTTCTGCGTCTGTCGAGATGATCATATGGTTTTTGCTTTTAATTCTGTTTATGTGGTGAATCACATTTATTGATTTGTGTATATCGAACCAACCTTGCATCCCAGGAATAAAGCTTATTTGATCATGGTAAACTAACTTTTTGATGTTCTGCTGGATTTGCTTTTGTTTAGGCAATTTTTAATCTATGTTCCTCAGGGATATTTTCCTGAGGTTTTCTTTCTGTGTTGTGTCTCTGCTAGATTTTGGTATTTAGCTGATGCTGGCTTCAAAGAGGTAGTTAGGGAGGAGTCTCTCCTCAATTTTTTGGGAACAGATTGAGTAGGATTGATAACAGTTATTCTTTGTAAATCTGGTAGAATTAGGCTGTGAATCCATCTGGTCCAGGGTTGTTTTTTTTGTTGGTAGATTCTTTATTACTGATTCAATTTCAGAGCTTGATATTGGTCTATTCAGAGTTTCAGTCTCTTCCTCATTCAATTTTACAAGGTTGTGTGTTTCCAGGAATTTATCCATTTTCTTTAGGTTTTCTAATTTGTGTGCAAAAAGTTGAATAGTATCCTCTGAGGATCTTTTGTATTTCTGAGGGGTCAATTTTAATGTCATTTTTGTCATTTCTTTTTTACTTTTTCTTTTTTTTTTGAAATGGAGTGTCGCTCTGTTGCCCAGGCTGGAGTGCAGTGGTGCAATCTCAGGTCACTGCAAGCTCCGCCTCCCGGGTTCAGGCCATTCTCCTGCCTCGGCTTCCTGAGTAGCCAGGACTACAGGCGCTCATTTTTGTCATTTCTGATTGTACTTATTTGGATTTTCTCTCTTTTTTTTTTTTGTTTGTCTTTGTTAATCCAGCTAGCAGTCTATCAGTCCTGTTTATATTTCTGATGAACCTATTTATGGCTTTATTGATCTTTTTAATTTAAACTTATTTTTTTCTTTTCATAGTGTTGGAGTCTTGCTATGTTGCCCAGGCTGGTCTCAAACTCCTGGTTTTAAGCTATCCTCCCACCTCAGCCACCCAAAGTGCTGGGATTATAGGCATGAGCCACCATACTCGACCTCATAGATCTTTTGTATGGATTTTCCCGTCTTAATATCATTATGTTTTTGTCTAATTTTAGTTATTTATTTTCTTATGCTAGCTTTGGGGTTGGTTTTCTCTCTTTTTTTTCTAGTTTGTTTAGGCTAAAAGTTAGTTTGTTAATTTGGGATCTTTCTAACTTCTTGCTGAAAGTCTTCAGGGGTATAAATTTTCCTCCTAACATTGCTTTGGGTGCATCCCAGGGATTTTGTTAAGTTGCATCCCTATTTTCATTAATTTCAAAGAAGTTTTTGATTTCTGACTTAATTTCAATGCTCACACACAAGTTATTTAAATCAAATTGTTTAATTTCTATGTATTTGTGTAGTTTTGAGAAATCTTGATATTGAATTCTATTTTTATTTTACTATGGTCCACAAGTATGCTTGCTATGATTTCAAGTTTTTTGATTTATTGAGATTTTCTTTATGATCAAGCAGGTGGTTGATCTTAGAATACATTCTGTGTGCAGATGAGAACGTATATTCTGTGGTTGTTGGGTGGAGTGTTCTGTAGATGTCTATTAGGTTTAATTAATCAAATGTTGAGTTTAAATACAGAATTTCTTTGTTAGTTTTCTGCCTTGATAATCTATCTGATGCTGTCAATGGGGTGTTGAAGTCTCCCACTATTATTGTATTTTTGGCTAAGCCTTTTTTTTTTTAGGTCAATAAGAACTTGTTTTATGAATCTGGGTATTCAATTGTTAGGTGCATATATATTTAGGATAGTTAAGGCTTCTTGTTGGATTGTACCCTTTATAATTATGTAATGCCCTTCATTGTCCTTCTTAATTTTTATTGGTTTAAAGCTTGTTTTTTTTTCTGATATAAGAATAGTGACTGCTGCTCTCTTTTGTTTTCCATTTGCATGGTAGACCTTTTTCTATCCTTTTATTTTGAGCATGTGGGTGTCATTATATGTGAGATGAGTCTCTTGAACAACAGATGGCTGAGTCATTTCTGTTTACCAAGACTGCCACTCTGTGTCTTTTAAATGGGATGTTTAGCCAATTTACATTCAAGGTTAACTATTGATATGTATGATTTTGATCCTGTCACCGTGTTGTTAACTGGCTGTTATGTAGACTTGATTGTCTAGTTGCTTTGTAGTGCCTGTGGGCTATGTGCGTAAGTGTATTTTTGTGGTAGCAGGTGTTCTTTTGATTTTATGTTTAGCACTCCCTTCAGAACCTCTTATAAGGCTGGTCTAGTTGAAACATATTCCCTCAGCATTTGCTTATTTGGGAAGGATTTCATTTCTCTTTCACTTAGCTTGGCTTGGCAGGATATGAAATTCTTGGTTGGAATTTCTTTTCTCTAAGGACACTGAAAATAGGCCCCCAATATCTTTTGGCTTGTAAGGTTTCTGCTGGGAGGTCTAGTACTAGCCTAATGGGGCTACCTGTACATAACTTGACCTTTCTCTCTAGCTACCTTTAAGATTTTTTCTTCTGTGTTGACTTCAGTGAATCAGATGACTATGTGCCTTGGGGATTGGTCCTCTTGTATAATATCTAGCTGGGGTTCTCTGTGTATGTTGGATTTGCCTGCCAATCTCTTAGTGAGATGAGGGAAATTTTCACGAACTGTATCCTCAAGTATAATTTCCAAGTTGCTTATTTTCTCTCATTCTTGCTCAGGAATGCTAGTGAGTCATAGATTTGGTCTCCTTACTTAATCTTATATTTCTCAGAGGTTTTGTTTATTCTTCTTATTTCCTTTCTCATTATTTCTCTGAGTTGACTCAAATAACCAGTCTTCAAGCTCTAGATTCTTTCTTCAGCATGTTCTATTCTGTTGTTAATACTTCCAATTGTATTATGAAATTATTATAGTGAGTTTTTCAGCTCTAGAAGTTCAGTTTGGTTCTTTCTTAAGATTATTATTTTATAGCCTGGGTAACATGGCAAAATCCTTTCTCTACAAAAAAATACAAAAAATCAGCCGGGTGCGGTCACGTGTACCTGAGCCTGGCAGGTTGAGGATGCAGTGAGCCCTGATTGTGTGACCACACTCCAGCCTGGGTGACAGAGTCTCACTCTGTCTCAAACAAACAAACAAACAAACAAACAAACAAAAAAGATGGCTATTTTGTCTTTCAGCTCTTGGATCATCTTACTGGATTCTGTGGATTCTTTTGATTGGTTTCAACTTTCTCCTGAATCTTGATGACTTTCCTTGCCATCCAGCATTTGAATTTTATGCCTGTCATTTCACCCCTTTTAGAATGGCTAAGAATCATTGCTGGGGAGCTAGTGGACTCATCTGGAGGTAAGGGGACACTCTGGCTTTTTAGATTGTCTGAAATTTCTTGTGCTGATTCTTTCTTATCTGGGAGAATTGATGTTCCTTTAACTGTGGTTTAAGTTGAGTATATTCAGTTGGCTTCATTTCTGGATGCTTCTAGATGGGCCAGGGTTCTGTAAAGGAACTTTATATTTGGGTCAATTCTTGCCCTTGGTTCCACAGGTGTATATGTTAGTGGGATAAATTTTTGGTGTTGTAGGTTGGGCTGGAATCCAGTAGATGGCACTTAAGAATAATGGCCAGTAGCTAAGCTAATACCCAGTCATGTGACTCTTTTGTACTACCTTGTATTCACAGGCATGCTCTGTGGTGGCAGGGGAGAGAGACAGCCCCCTCACCAGTCCACTCTTGGGCCTTGGGGGAGCCCCTCTGATGGCTGGTGCTGTACCCACATTTTTTTGTTAGGTGCTCCATGTGGTGGGGCCCCCTTGGGCAGAGGCTGTGGTAGGGAGATATGAACATAGTCTCTGAAATGGCCTTGAGGAGGAAGGCACACTCTGTTCCCTCTCTGTCCCAGGAACCCATGCATCTCACCCTTCTCAGTGTTCTGAGGATGGGGGCTCCTTCTCCATTTGAGTGCCAGCCACAGATCTTGGCTTTGTACTCTTGAGCTGCCCGCTACAGTCCTGGGGGCACTGGGATGCTGGCTTGGGTCTGGGTTGTGGTAGTGGTGAGGGATCCAGTGTATTCCAGGGTCCTCAGAAAAGTACTCAGGTTCAGCGACTCACTAAGTGTGTGCTGCAGGGGCTGCACTGTGCACCCACTCCTGCAGGGAAGCTAGGCATAGACCCTTTGAGGGAACAGCGGGCAGAAGAGCTTGCAGAGCAGATGCCCCCAGTCCTGTGGTGAAGCTGGCCCCCCTTCTCCTGGCTTAGAGGTCAGCTGGGGCCTGCACCTCCTGGAGGGGAATGGCGAGCCCTGGGGGATGGGCCTCTGTCCTCAATCTCTGCTGGAGAGCCCAGTGTACAAAAGCTCCCAGGCTCCATGCCGTCCAATGGCCTGTCTCTGCATGCTCTCTAGGGAGATCCCCTACTAGAAGTCCATGTCCGTGGAGGATACAGAGTCCCCTGTAGCTAGGATTCCAGAGGTCTGCAGCAAAATTGAGCTGTTCCTCAGTTCCCTCACTCACCCCTTTCTCAGAAGCAACTGGAGCTGGCACTAGCCCTGGCATTCAGGTATCCTACACAGGATTCCCAGCTCCATCACTCTTCTGCCTTGGTTCCTGCATGACTTCTCCATCCACTCTCAGCATTTTCTCTCTGAAGATCTGCCCAAATTATGGTGGTTTACTCGATAATTCGGTCTTTCTCAGTAGGAGTGGCATTTTTGGGACTGCATCTAGTTGGTCACTTTGTGTTCAATTTGAAGAATGTTTAGGACATATTTTGCTGGACAGCTCTTCAAAGCACACTGCTGAGCATTTCTACTGGGCCCATTTTGAGACTGAAATTGTAGAGGTTTTGAGAAAATAAATGTGGGCTAAAAGCTTGAATTGACATTCTCATTTCAATATTTGTCATTTAAAGTATCCCTCATTATTATCAATATAAAGTGAAAATGCCATACCCACAGTCGTGCTGCCAATCATTTTCCCTACTGAGCTAAAGACTCACAGAAATGGGATTTTTATAGTAGCCTCTAGAGACACTGAAGTTACAGTGCTATCTGCAACCCAAATAGGAATGTATCTACCACTGGCAAAATGAATTAGTATGACTAAAACTCAAATGAATCCCATTTCTACCCCCTCCTCTCTTCCAGAGTACTTATCTAATTTTATTGTTATTGCTTTATAAATTTCCTGCCTTTGACATTGTAAGCTAAGCAAGGGAACAGTCTATATATACATTATTTTACATTGTTTTCACAGTATTTAGTACAATGTCTGGTTCATGGTAAACTGTTAATCAGTATTTGTTGAATGTGTGTGTGAGTGAATAATAAAATGAATCATACCATGATCTCAGTTGCTAAAACAATGCACTATTAAATGGAAGGCAAAAATTTTACACAGAGAACTAAAGCCCGCAATATGAATAATCAAATGATCCACTTTCAAACGATGGTCAATGACTGAGCAAGCAATATTTAACCTATTGGGAAATTTTAAAGTTTAGTAATTAATTAATCATCCTTCAAAAAGCACTTATTGAACACTAATTATGTACCAGTTCCTGGGATAAGCTCTAGGATAGTAGTTTCTAACAGAAACAGCACTCAACTCCCACTCCCATCCCCGGTTGTGTTTTGCAATTTATTTGACTTTTCTTTTTGCTGTCTATCATGATATTTGGTGGCCAGGAGCCAAACATTCTAGATATCTTACAATTTGTAGGATAGTCCTTCACAATGAAGAATTATTCCAAGTTCCACAGGATTTTGAAATATTTTGCAAGACATTTAAATGCCATATTTCACTCAATATAAGATATCATTGATTTTAAGATGTACTATAATTGTATATATATAACTGAGAAGGAGGAACACTGCAAATTATACTGTGACACAATTCCTTCAGTATAGTTCTGCACAACACACACATCAGTCTCAACCGCTCTTGCTCTTCTGAAATTTCTTTTAACTATTCTGAGCAACCTACAAATTCTCCTCCTTTTCGTAGAGCCCTCCTCAGATGGATCTACAAATTCTTCTGCCTTCTGTTGCAGTGAATGGCATATGATAGTTAATCTTTGCATATATTTCATTATGAAAATGTAAGACATTTATTCATGGTGTCGTCTTTTTTTAATTAAAAAAATGTGATCGGCCAGGTGTGGTGGCTCACGCCTGTAATCCCAGCACTTTGGGAGGCCAAGGTGGGTGGATCACAAGGTCAGGAGATCGAGACCATCCTGGCTAACACTGTGAAACCCTGTCTCTACTAAAAATACAAAAAAATTAGCCAGTCATGGTGGTGGGTGCCTGTAGTCCCAGCTACTGGAGAGGCTAAAGCAGGAGGATGGCGTGAACCCGGGAGGTGGAGCTTGCAGTGAGCCGAGATCGCGCCACTGCACTCCAGCCTGGGTGACAGAGCAAGACTCCGTCTCAAAAAAAAAAAAAAAAAAAAAAATGTGCTCTAGCAGTTCGAGGTTCCTCTGGGAAAAAATATTGAATGATAGTTATTCTTCCAATGACAAATACTTTGTAATATCAAAATGATGTCCACTTTCCTGCTTCCATGCTTGTGAATAATTATTTGTATTGATGCTGCTTCATAATATAATCTCTTTAAATGACATTTTATATAGCAATTAAACTCAACACGTGTAATACCTGCAAAGCAGATAACCCAATTGAAGTGATGAGAATATGCACAACTGATCAAGTTTCCTCATCTTGGCTGCAACCTGATTGATTGAAAGAGACTGTAAGAAGCCATTGACTGTAAGATGAATTTTCTAATTTCAAAAAGATTAAAATGTGTCTACAGACAATAGATGAAAGATTTGTTTTTGTAGTTATTTGAGTCCAGAGTCTAACTCCATTTAACTCAAATATGCTGATTTTTTTCAAGAATGCAAATATACTACGTAAATCGCAATAAGATTACCCTTTGCTTTGTTCAGAACTTACCGAGGTTATTCATCCTTCTGGAAAGGCTATTCGTGATACAGTATTTGAGTCTCTTAGGTCACATACCTATAACTGCATTAGGAGCTACTATATTCAATATGATTCTTCATATAGTTGCAAACATCTGACTAAGACTTGTCTTCATCAATGATTTAGTCTCATTTATTATACATAATTTTCTTATTGCTCTTATGTTATACTGAGGGCATTTTATTGGTTTATTTGACAACAGAATGCTGATTTATAATATTCATAGAAATATATAAAACATATTTCAAAAGACTATAGCTACATTGTATATTGTGATTGATAGTATTTAAATACTGCTATAGTGATATTGTTTATACAACACTTGAAATTCACTCACCTTCTTCACACATGTGTAGGTTTGAAATGCATGCATTTTTTAAGGGTATATAAACTTTCAATCTTGTTATCTTTTTCACACTGCTAGAATTTTTATACATTCTTAATCACATTAATGGTATTGTTTTTCTGAAAAGGTGAGCCTTTTTTACTAAAAGAATTATCCCCAGTGGAAGCTGTTCTTAATGATGCATAGTAACTGATAGGATACTAATGGGGTTTTGACCTAGTTCTTTTTTCATTTGAAGCACAAATAAAAAACTCACCGGGGCAGTCAGACCATCTCCAAAAGACTGATCAAACCCTGAAAACATGCAAAGGCATTTCAGACAAACGTTTCTAATTTTAATAGTTAGATGAATGCTATGACCTTTAATCTGAATATCTTCAGCTTCAACATCACTAATTATCTTAACTTTTTGAATGTTCTGAACTTGTAGAAATGTCTAATTAATTTTCAGTGGCTCAGTGAGATTTAGGTATATATGAGCATCTTCCAAAATATGTACAGTCACTTGGCTTCAGGGCTGTGATGTATGGGATCATGTGATGCTAAAAAGCACCAGGGCCCCACGTTTCCTGACCCCTGGTAAAGTTCACTACCCACCATTAAACTGGCAACTGACATGACACCAGAGCGATCAAAGGGAGATTTTTTTGACTTCTAAGCACACTTGATGATTCTTTTGTCATTGTGGTTGGTTTTCATTGTGTCAATAACTTTTGGCAGTTGGTCTACTCCTTAACCTGAATAATCAGGATTAATCTCTTTGCGTTCTGTCTGTAATGTCTCCACTGATGTCTTCCATAAGCTGGTTCCAAATATGCGTCTCCTGGTGGGGAATCTGAGACTGCCCAAAAAGATTTTGAGATCCATTGGCATTCCAGATTTTTACTCCCTTGGAGACAATTACTTAGCATCTGTGGATAAATCGTATATATAACATAGTACCACAGTAACTCCTCCAAACACCTCTGCAGGATACATGTTTGGTTGCCAGCAAAGAAAACTCTTCTTTTCAAGGCACTGCATGCTGAACACGCACAGGGTGTTGGTGAGTCCTCCTTCTGAAGCCAGGGCAGAACGTGCTTGATCTCCTCTGGGTACTGCAGTTGGCCTCAGAGATGCAGCCCTGGCTTCTGGCCCAAGAAGGTGAATGTCAGGAATCTGTGCTACACTCTTGCTGCAAAAGCCATCAGGCCTCTTGATATTTTGAACGTGTTTTTATGTAGGATATATTAACTATGGATTTCATTTTAGGAGAGTAAAAGGACTAAATATACTTATAAATAGGAGGGCTTGCTCTGATAAGATTGAGAACCACTGAACATAGATATGCTATTTCTGCTAATAGTTCATTGAAGAGTAGACATAGACAATTGCAGCAAAATGGGAAAAGTGTGGCAATAGTGGTAAGCACACAGTGCTGTAAAAGCACACAGGAGGGCACTTAGGATGAATTGGGGAAGGGCCAGTCAGGGCTCCCTAGGGGAGGTGATTTTTGAGCTGACCTATAGAAAGATTTGGAGTTATCTAGGTAAATGAGGGTTATTCTAGTTAGATGAAAAATGCCTTGGTGGTGTGAGATGGCATAGCATTTATAAAGATCTACAAATGGATGAAGCACTTGAATCAAGGGAAACAGTAGTGTTTTGATTGGATAAGATGCCAGGTTGTTCACAGGCAATTATTTCTCCTGCCTCCTGAGACTCCATTAAAATGAAATAAATCGTTTCCCCTTTCCTCTGACTCCCATGTACAGTCGGTGTAAATCCACAGAGAAAAAGGGAATGAAAGAGGGGATGTTGGTAGATGAAAGATTGTTATAGTTTGTGAATTTAGGAAGTTCATAGAAGCAAAAATGTTATTTAAAATGTTTAAAAATAAGTACGATGCAGGGCCCAAGCAATCAGAAAGAACTGCCTGTTGTCGTGCAGAAGAGTTTCCTGGAGACCCTCTGCTGAGCCAGTTGTGTGCTGCACAGTCTCTGTCACCCCTTGGCTTATCTAGATGTACTCTCCACTAAACTTTTAGAGCTGAGAGGACTCCCTTGCTTTTTGACTACCTGATGGTTCAGCTAAAGGAGGCATCAGGGGTATCAGGATCATTATTCTACTGGTTCTTTCCCTGCTGAGCCATGGTTTTGTGTGCCTGCTATCCTCTACCTAGGACCAGTTTCTGTAGGGTAATCCATTCTATAGCTATAGCTCTGCTTGGCTGCACCAGCAGTTTCCTTTCTTGCCTCTTCAGGCTTAGAGGAGGTAATAGCTTTCTAATCTTGATGATTCTGGTGTCTTGTCCCATCCCTTGTTTGTTGGTTTCCCTTAACCCTCTTCATGCTGCTGTAAATGGTGTCTTCATTAAATCCTTCAATGCTCCCATTTTCTGTGCACCATCTGCTTCCTGTGAAGAGTCCTGTGGGTGCATGTGAAAAGGGGGTTTCCCAGGGGGAGGATGTGGTGGGGGGTGGTGTGTGTGAGGGATTCTGGAGAGGTAGCTGATAACCAAGAAGGACAATAGTATTTCTATTTCGTGAACTCTCATGGCTAACCTGGTGAATGTCAGTTAGGTATCAGTTCTGGATAGGATAAAAACTATGTACTTATCAGTGTAGAAGTTTATACAGAAGAAGAAGGGCTTTTTTTTGGTCCCCCCAAATGCACAAAGGGTCAGGATGGTATATATTTCAGAATATAAGAAGTAAAGTCCAGAACTAAAAATGGTACAAACAAAGGAATGGCTTACACATCTGAATACAGAACTGGAATCTCAGCTCTTATTTCTATCCAATAACTAGTTGGACCAATAACTAGATGTGTAGCTTTCAGACAAAAGATTGTAGGTTCTTTTTCTATAGGAATTAAATAGTGAATACTTGAAATTAAGGGAAAATTTAGTAATATTGATTGAAGAGCTGCACTCAAGGATGGTTGATCTCTATTCCTTTGTTCCCATCCGTCCTTTGTTGCACATATTCCAATCAGGAGACTGGAGAACTCTTCTAGAAAATAGAATGGCTTCAGGGAAAAGTTCTTCGCATACTGATGTTTAGAAATCGCCAGTGAAAATGTGGTTCCCACAGGGTCAATCCATAGTGAAACATGTGAATTGACATACTTCATCCGTATTAGAAAGCTGCCTGTTAGCTTTTTAAGCTTTCATTTTTAATATGTACTCAAACCAAAGATCTCTTGGCATAAAAGTAAAGCTAAAGACAAACAAATAAAATAAACATACAGAGAAAGTGCCCACAGCAAAAAAATGCATAAATCAGAATTGACCTCTCCCAAATAAAAATTTCGCAGCTCCAACTAAAACTTTAAGGCTTGTGAGAACATGTTGTAACTATTTAAAAGTCCCAGACAACAACTTTAAAAATTAACATACAGGTAAGTTAAAAAATCAGGTGGCTAGAATTATAAAAAAGAAGGTTTGGAACATAAAGTCAAGAAAATTTCTCAAAATACAATAAAAACAGAGGTGGAGGCCAGGCATGGTGGCTCACACCTATAATCCTAGCACTTTGGGAGGCTATGGCGGGCGGATCACCTGAGGTCAGGAGTTTGAGACAAGCCTGGCCAACATGACGAAACCCCATCTCTACTTAAAAAAAAAAAAAAAAGTAATTGGGTGTGGTGGTGCACACCTGCAGTCCCAGCTACTCAGGAGGCTGAGGCACGAGAATCATGGAGGTGGAGGTGGAGGTTGCAGTGAGCCGAGATCACACCACTGTACTCCAGCCTGGGTGAAAGAGTGAGACTCTGTCTCAATTAAAAAACAACAAACAAACAAAAAACAGAGGTAGAAGGCTGGGCGCTGTGGCTCACACTTGTAATCTCAGCACTTTGGGAGGCCGAGGCAGGCGGATCATGAGGTCAAGAGATCAAGACCATTCTGGCTAACATGGTGAAACCCTGACTCTACTAAAAATACAAAAAATTATCCAGGCATGGTGGCATGTGCCTGTAGTCCCAGCTACTTGGGAGGCTGAGGTAGGAGAATCACTCGAACTTGGGAGGCAGAGGTTGCAGTGAACTGAGATCATGCCACTGCATGCCAGCCTGGCAACAGAGCGAGACTGTGTCTCAAAAAAGGAAAAATGAATAAATAAAACAGAGGTGGAAAATATTAGAAAAAAGAAGATACTTAGAAGATACATATAGGAAGTTCCACATCTGACTAAGCTCCAAAAAGAAAGAAAAAATAATGAAAATGGAAGAAAGGAAATGATAAAAATGAAATACAGTAAAATATCTTAGAATTGAAGTATATTAATATCCAGATGTAGAAGCCTTACCAAGTTGCCAGTGCCAAGAATGGAAATGACCCACACGAGGACACTTCATAGTGAAACTGCAGAGCACAGACATAAAGAAAATTTCAGAACACAGATATAAATACCTTCTGAGTGTTAGAAAAAAAAGACACATGTAAAGGACTAGGAATCAGAATAGCACCAGACATCTCAAAGAAAGTCTAGGAGCAATGAGAGAGTAGAAGATAGTTTTCAAAATTCTGAGGAAAAGCTCACTCCTATCTATCTATCTATCTATCTATGCCTCCATCCATCCCTCTCTCTATATATTAATCCATCCAACAATCCATTTCATTATGTCTGTCTGTCTATCTGTCTATCTATCTATCTATCTATCTATCATCTATCCATCCTGCCATCCTCTGTCTGTCTGTCTATTGGTCTATCATCTATCATCTATCTATCTTTATGTATCTTACTGAGAACTTGATACTTAACAATGAAAAGAACAGATGAAGACCTCCTCATGGAACCTTTGTTAAGCGATTAATGGAGGATGTGTTCCAGCAAAATGCGGGAATAAATCAAGTAAGAGGAAAGCATAAGCTTTGCACAGTGGGAGTATGGTAGCCAGTGAGGTTTATTCCAGGTGCGATTATTGCTAATTGATAACGTTTCCCAATATCCCACCGTGACAACTTGAAACATAGTCGGTATTGGCAATTTTTGACAGTCTCTAGTGACCAAGATTTAAAAAAAGAAAAAGAAAGAGGCAAACATAGAATCTAGGGAACCATGTCTCTAACAAAGGAGAGTAGCAAAAGAAGTGCCTGGCTGAAAACCATTCAGAAGGCCTAGAGAGCAACCATCCTTGTTCAGAGCAGGAGAATGAAGGCCCCCATGATGCAGAGCTCCATCCAGAAAAAAAGTAGACCCAATGGAATGGATGAAATTGTCGGTGGTAACTTAGAGATGAAGGAAAGTATTAACAACATTTAAATGAAAATTACGCAAGCAAAAAAATAATTTTTTAAAAGGTGACACAATAATGAACAAAAAGCTCTATAAAAAATAATGTATTGATCCTCTTCCTGAGCTGGCGCTCAGCAAGGAAAAGGCCATATTCAGTTCCAGCGCCAAGATTGTGAAGCCCAATGACGAGAAGCCGGACGAGTTCAAGTCCGGCATTTCCCAGGCTCTTCTGGAGCTGGAGATGATCTCAGACCTCAACGCTCAGCTAAGGGAGCTGAATATTACGGCAGCCAAGGAAACTGAAGTTGGTAGTGGTCGGAAAGCTATCATAATCTTTGTTCCCGCTCCTAAACTGAAATCTTTCCAGAAAATCCAAGTCCAGCTAGTAGCGAATTGGAGAAAAAGTTCAGTGGGAAGCATGTTGTCTTTATCACTCAGAGGAGAATTCTGCCTAAGCCAACTTGAAAAAGCTGTACGAAAAATAAGCAAAAGCATCCCAGGAGCCGTGCCCTGACAGCTGTGCAAGACGCAATCCTTGAGGACTTGGTCTTCCCAAGTGAAATTGTGGGCAAGAGAATCTGCATGAAACTGGATGGTGGCCTGCTCGTAAAGGTTCATTTGTACAAAGCACAACAGAACAATGTGGAACACAAAGTTAAAATATTTTCTGGTGTCTATAAGAAGCTCACAGGCAAGGATGTTAATTTTGAATTCCCAGAGTTTCAATTGTAAACAAAAATGACTAAATAAAATATTTCCACAGTAAGAAAAAAAGAAAATAATAATAATGTTGTGATAACTTTTTATTTGCAGCAAGTTACATTTTCTGAATCAGATTATATGGATTCAACTAAAAGTAGCTTTTAACTATATTTAAGAAATAAGAGAGAGGAGGTGAGAGTATAGAAGTTAAATGCACGTGTGTCATATATGGAAATTTAAAGATAAAGTCTGAAGTATTGATAAATCTAGATAGAGAAGTATATACCTAGGTAGCAGAGACTTCTAGAGGTCACCCAGAAGCTGTCTCCCCTTGTCCAACAGGAGGATTTGGCACATGGCTGGCCAGTGCAAGCAATACTTCTCCACCCTCCAGGCTGAGATGAAGTTTTGGCTCATGAGTTGTATATACATGTTTCAAGTGACAGCACTTGAAATCCTTCAAGGAACAGCATGTCCATGTGCCCTTTGCCTTTTTGTCTTTATTTTCCCTATCTTGATTTCTAAAACACAGATTCTACCTCAGACCATGAGGACAGAGGCCACATTCTAGTGGCAGTGGAATGTGAACTGGGAGAAGTCTGGCTCTTTATACTGCGAGTCTTTTATGTAAGAGAAAAACTCAAAAACAAAAACCCTGTTTCTCTTATTTGAGGCATGGCTTTGAGCCTGTCAGAGCCAAACCTAAACTCTTTTAGCATAGTATGAGAAATATGAAGGGAACATCAGGAACCAACTGAAATGATAAAAAATGGTTGTCTCTGGAGAGTATATTTGGCACTAAAGAAGGACAAAGGAAGGAGCTACTGTTTTTTCCATTATAAATTTCAGTAATAATAAGCCGAATATGAAATTGCTATTTAGTAGACTGAAATTGGTTAAATATCAGTGATTTACTATGCTTCAATCTAATATATATATTTTAAACCAGGTGCATGTATTGGTATGATTAAAACATCTTTGAATACAAAAGAAAGAAAGAGGAGACTGGGTAAGCAGACAGGAATCTAATCTTGAAAGACCTACTATGTCATAGAGAGGGTCTGTGGTTTAACGTGATCAGATTGGTGTTTTGAAGATGATTCCCAAAGTAAAATGGAGAATATACTTTTAGTATAGCTCCATTATATAGTAGCTATATTAAATAATTTTAAAAGAAGCCTTTATAAAGCAATCAAGGCAACAAATAATGAAAACTAAACTAAGGCTGTTGCAGAGAGGATGAGGTTAAGAAATATGTTACCAATTAGAGAAAGAGGGCAGGAGATGGAAGAGAGCCAGTCTGGCAAAGTGGTTAAGAATCTGAATCTGAAGTCCCTTGGACTGTCTGTTACCCTGTGTGTGGCTTTGGCAAGGTTCTGTAATCATGCTGTGCTTCCCCTTCTCATTTATAGAATGGGAATAACAATTGTACCTCCTTTTTAGACTTGTGGTGAACATTACATGCAAGAGCACATACGAAAATCATACAGAAGTGGTGAGAGTGCACATTCTTGTCTTTTTCTGCTTCTCAGGGGGAATGCTTCCAGCTTTTCTAATTCAGTATGATGTTGGCTGTGGGCTTGTCATAGATGATTCTTGAGTATACATGGACACAAAGATGAGAACAAGAGACACCGGGGGACTATTAGAGGAGGGAGGGCAGCATGGAGGCAAGGGTTGAAAAACTAACTGCCATGTACTATATTCACTACCTCGGTAATGGGATTATTCATACAACAAACCCCAGTGGCACGCAATTTACCATGTAACAAACCTGCACATGTACCCCCCAAACCTAAAACAGAAGTCGGAAAAAAAGGAAAAGTAACAAACTGCCTGGTGCAGAATAAATACTGAATAAATGTGAGCTACTATTATTACTATAGGTTGCTTCATCCATTGGAGGAAGCTCAGGAGAAGGCACAGCCTGGGCAGTAGGAAGACACTAAACTGTATTCTGGAATGTGGCATTTGAGGTACTGGCTAGATCTAAGAGGATCTGTCTGATAAAGAAGATTGACAGGACAGAAGTTGTACTACAAATAGGATTCATTGGGACTCAGGTAGAACTTGAAGCTATGGGAATGAATTCGTTCTACATCTAAGAGGAGTATGTAGAGTGAGGAGAGAGAGGAAAAAAAATACAAACACCAATATTTAAGGAAAAGGGAGGCTTCCAAGGAAATTAAGAATAACAAACCAGAGATTTGGGAGAAGGGCAAATGGGGAACATTGGGAAATAACAATTTCCAGGAGTGTTTCGGCGTGCCCAAACTGGAACGGGATGTAGACAGGTCCCTTGGCTTTAGCAACTAAGTGGGTGATCACCATGTCGGTGGTCCGAGGAGCTCAGGAGTCAGAGGGCAGAAAGCAGAGGTGCTGCCAAACATGATGAAAGCAAACTGAGCCACTGGGAGCAGACTATTCTTTCTAGAAGCTTGTCTGGGAATGAGAAAACTGGAAGAGATTTGACAGTGTTTGCACATGTAAATAAATAAGACTTCAGAGAGGAAGGAAAAAAACATAAAATAAATAGCACACATGAGAAAGCAGGGACCCTGAGATCTGTTCTTTTCTGATTTTCCATTATGCCTTCTCGGATAAGTAGAATGTGTGACAACAAAAAGACGAATTATTATTCTTGGCACTTAATTATGTAAGATCTGTTTCAAAGCCTCATGGGAGAGTGTTTTGTCCTGTTATATATTCTTTTTCAGTATGCTTTCCTAAAAAGTAATAACAACATGTGCAAAGAAAGAGAGAAATCAATCTGAAATGACATCACATGTCTAGAGATTATTTTCTATGCCCAAACAGAAATAGCTCTTTTTGATAGCTTTTCCTATTAACATGCCACTTTTAGGAAAAATAGGAAAGTGCTGCGCTTCACAGTCAGAAAACTGCTTTCTATTTTAACTCCTTCAAAAAGGTAATGAGTAATTTCATCTGTCTACAAAACTAGATGTGCGTGTATGTGTATGTTTAAAAAGTCCCGGAGGTCAAAATAAGTCTTTATATAATCAGAAATTTTGTGACCTTTCAATAGAAAACAATCACAAATAATGGAATAAAATGAGTTTTTTGATCTCAGGATGTGACAAAAGGCGTTTCTTATAGCAAGAAGTAAAGGCAGACAGCCACTGGAAGGTGGCTGCTGTGCTGTGGTCTCTGTTCCTGCAGGCTTGTTTAGTAGCCACTATAAATAGAAACAGTGCGGGCATAGGAGAACAGATGCACTTTTGTACATCAGCATCAGACTGCTCCCAGGAATTGAATGGCCAATGTAGCTGAGCATAAGAACTGAATAATTATTCTTAAATGATTTTCAATGCATATACTGCTCGACATGTAAGGGAATGGTTGTTTACATGTATCACTTTGAGAGAACTGAAGAAAAGCTCAATAAGAAATTTGCCGCAACAGGGATCGAACTGGAGGTCATTATGTTAAGTAAAATAAGCCAAGCTCAGTTTATTTGCATGTTCTCACTCATATGTGGGAGCTAAAAGAAAGGAATCACATAAAGGTAAAGAGTACAATGGTGGTTACAGAGGCTGGGAAGGGTAGCACGGATGAAGAACACTTGGTTAAGGGGTACAAAAATACAGTAAGATACAAGAAATAAGTTCTAGTGTTCAATAGCACTGTAGGGAGACTATAGTTAACAAGAATTTATTGTATATTTGAAAATAGATAGAAGAGACAACCTGGAATGTTCCCAACACACACAAAAAATAATTGTTTGAGGTGGTGGATATCCCAATTACCCTGATTTGATCTTTACGTATTGTGTGCACATATCTAAAGAAAACCCTCATGTACCTTATAAATACATGTAACTATTACGTATCAATTAAAAAATGATCATCATGATCACCAAGCACGTGTCTTTCTAGGCAAAAATACTGTGATCTGTGTTTCTTGTATGAGTTCTGATTATGCTCCAAGCATTATGCTATGCCCTTTGAAAAGCATTTAACATTTTAAATATTTATGATCCTATGCCATAAATACTAGTATTACCCCATTTAGCAGGGGAATAATTTTAGACTCAGTTAAATGACTTCTTATGTTTTGAGATTTGGTATGTGAGATTTAAAGCTACTACTGGAGAGAGCAGTCTTCCTCTAGTTTGAGAATTGAATGATATTTTGGGGGTAAAACAAGTAAGATATGAAGAAAATATTTAGAGGCACTAGTCACTTATTAAAAGGGAATTCTTATGTCTAAGAAATTTTCATCTTGACTAAAATACTCAGCAAAGTGCTGCTATTCTGACTGTATTTGCAGCCACATATATGCATATATACATATATGTATATATATATATATATATATATATACTGTTTGACTGAACTCTGTTAGTATTTTTGAAATGTCTTTCATTTTATGAAATTGATGTGTGCCTCAAGAGTTGTAGGCTATTTTTTTTTTTTTGCTAGTTGTTTATAGCTTTATTTGCAAAGGGTCCTATCTGTAAACATGGGGTAAATAATTGTTTTATATTATCAAAGAGGACAAATGATTATTCCCAAATAAACACACTTACATTTAACTAGCTGTACAAATAGGGAACTGAGTGTTCCAAACCATGTGACTAAGATACGAACTAAAGAGAGTACTATGGCACATGGTACCACTAGAGATGGGACCACTCTCTGGCAAGAGGGTGGAGCCAGCATGTGCCCAGGGTGTTCACAGCCTAGAGGCATGCAATCTCATGAGCTCTTCTTGCTAAGGATTATTTAGCATAGATTTGTATGATTCCTACTATGTTTCCATGATTCCAAACCTTTTAAAGAATATTTTTATACACTTCCTATGGTCTCCTAAGAAAGTTTAATGACTATATTCTCTTTTATTTCTTACATGTTATTTTTGCATTATTTCAAACTTACAAAAAGATGAGAACAGCACACACAATTTCTGTTATATGTACTTTTACCCAGATACACAAATTGCTTAAATCTTGACCCCATTTACTATCTTATTTTAACTTATGCTTTTTATTTTTTTATTTTATTTTATTTATTTTTTATTATACTTTAAGTTTTAGGGTACATGTGCACAACGTGCAGGTTTGTTACATATGTATACATGTGCCATGTTGGTGTGCTGCACCCATTAACTTGTCATTTAACATTAGGCATATCTCCTAATGCTATCCCTCCCCACTACCCCCACCCCACAACAGGCCCCAGTGTGCGAATGTTCCCCTTCCTGTGTCCGTGTGTTCTCATTGTTCAGTTCCCACCTATGAGTGAGAACATGCGGTGTTTGGTTTTTTGTCCTTGGGATAGTTTACTGAGAATGATGATTTCCAATTTCATCCATGTCCCTACAAAGGACATGAACTCATCATTTTTTATGGCTGCATAGTATTCTATGGTGTCTATGTGCCACATTTTCTTAATCCAGTCTATCATTGTTGGACACTTGGGTTGGTTCCAAGTCTTTACTATTGTGAATAGTGCCGCAATAAACATATGTGTGCATGTGTCTTTATAGCAGCATGTTTTATAATCCTTTGGGTAAATATCCAGTAATGAGATTGCTGGGTCAAATGGTATTTCTAGCTCTAGATCCCTGAGGAATCGCCACACTGACTTCCACAATGGTTGAACTAGTTTACAGTCCCACCAACAGTGTGAAAGTGTTCCTATTTCTCCACATCCTGTCCAGCACCTGTTGTTTCCTGACTTTTTAATGATTGCCATTCTAACTGGTGTGAGATGGTATCTCATTGTGGTTTTGATTTGCATTTCTCTGATGGCCAGTGATGATGAGCATTTTTTCATGTGTCTTTTGGCTGCATAAATGTCTTCTTTTGAGAAGTGTCTGTTCATATCCTTTGCCCACTTTTTGATGGGGTTGTTTGTTTTTTTCTTGTAAATTTGTTTGAGTTCAATGTAGATTCTGGATATTAGCCCTTTGTCATATGAGTAGATTGCCAAAATTTTCTTCCATTGTGTAGGTTGCCTGTTCATTCTGATGGTAGTTTCTTTTGCTGTGCAGAAGCTCTTTAGTTTAATTAGATCCCATTTGTCAATTTTGGCTTTTGTTGCCATTGCTTTTGGTGTTTTAGACATGAAGTCCTTGCCCATGCCTATGTCTTGAGTGGTATTGCCTAGGTTTTCTTCTAGGGTTTTTATGGTTTTAGGTCTAACATTTAAGTCTTTAATTCATCTCGAATTAATTTTTGTATAAGGTGTAAGGAAGTAGCTTGATGGGGATGGCATTTAATGTATAAATTACCTTGGGCAGTATGGCCATTTTCATGATATTGATTCTTCCTACCCATGAGCATGGAATGTTCTTCCATTTGTTTGTATCTTTTATTTCATTGAGCAGTGGTTTGTAGTTCTCCTTGAAGAGGTCCTTCACATCCCTTGTAAGTTGGATTCCTAGGTATTTTATTCTCTTTGAAGCAATTGTGAATGGGAGTTCACTCATGATTTGGCTCTCTGTTTGTCTGTTATTGGTGTATAGGAATGCTTGTGATTTTTGCACATTGATTTTGTATCCAGAGACTTTGCTGAAGTTGTCTATCAGCTTAAGGAGATTTTGGGCTGAGATGATGGAGTTTTCTAGATATACAATCATGTCATCTGCAAACAGGGATAATTTGACTTCCTCTTTTCCTAATTGAATACCCTTTATTTCCTTCTCCTGCCTGATTGCCCTGGCCAGAACTTCCAACATTATGTTGAATAGGAGTGGTGAGAGAGGGCATCCCTGTCTTGTTCCAGTTTTCAAAGGGAATGCTTCCAGTTTTTGCCCATTCAGTATGATATTGGCTGTAGGTTTGTCATAGATAGCTCTTATTATTTTGAGATACGTCCCATCAATACCTAATTTCTTGAGAGTTTTTAGCATGAAGCATTGTTGAATTTTGTCAAAGGCCTTTTCTGCATCTGTTGAGATAATCATGTGGTTTTTGTCTTTGGTTCTGTTTATATGCTGGATTGTGTTTATTGATTTGCGTATGTTGAGCCAGCCTTGCATCCCAGGAATGAAGCCCACTTAATCATGGTGGATAAGCTCTTTGATGTGCTGCTGGATTCGGTTTGCCAGTATTTTATTGAGGACTTTTGCATCGATGTTCATCAGGGATATTGGTCTAAAATTCTCTTTTTTGGTTGTGTCTCTCTGCCAGGCTTTGGTATCAGGATGATGCTGGCTTCATAAAATGAGTTAGGGAGGATTCCTTCTTTTCCTATTAATTGGAATAGTTTCAGAAGCAATGGTACTAGCTCCTCCTTGTACCTGTGGTAGAATCTGGCTGTGAATCCATCTGGTCCTGGACTTTTTGGGGTTGGTAAGCTATTAATTATTGCCTCAATTTCAGAGTCTGTTATTGGTCTATTCAGAGATTCAACTTCTTCCTGGTTTAGTCTTGGGAGGATGTATGTGTTGAGGAATTTATCCATTTCTTCTAGATTTTCTAGTTTATTTGTGTAGAGGTGTCTATAGTATTCTCTGATGGTAGTTTGTATTTCTGTGGGATCAGTAGTGATATCCCCTTTATCATTTTTTATTGTGTCTATTTGATTCTTCTCTCTTTTCTTCTTTATTAGTCTTGCTAGTGGTCTATCAATTTTGTTGATCCTTTCAAAAAACCAGCTCCTAGATTCATTGATTTTTTGAAGGGTTTTTTGTGTCTCTATTTCGTCAGTTCTGCTCTGATCTTCGTTATTTCTTGCCTTCTGCTAGCTTTTGAATGTGTTTGCTCTTGCTTCTCTAGTTCTTTTAATTGTGATGTTAGGGTGTCAATTTTAGATCTTTCCTGCTTTCTCTTGTGGGCATTTAGTGCTATAAATTTCCCTCTGCACACTGCTTTGATTGTGTCCCAGGGATTCTGGTATGTTGTGTTTTTGTTCTCGTTGGTTTCAAAGAACATCTTTATTTCTGCCTTCATTTCGTTATGTACCCAGTAGTCATTCAGGAGCAGGTTGTTCAGTTTCCATGTAGTTGAGCGGTTTTGAGTGAGTTTCTTAATCCTGAGTTCTAGTTTGATTGCACTGTGGTCTGAGAGACAGTTTGTTATAATTTCTGTTCTTTTACATTTGCTGAGGAGAGCTTTACTTCCAACTATGTGGTCAATTTTGGAATAGGTGTGGTGTGGTGCTGAGAAGAATGTATATTCTGTTGATTTGGGGTGGAGAGTTCTGTAGATGTCTATTAGGTCTGCTTGGTGCGGAGCTGAGTTCAGTTCCTGGATGTCCTTGTTGACTTTCTGTCTTGTTGATCTGTCTAATGTTGACAGTGGCGTGTTAAAGTCTCCCATTATTATTGTGTGGGAGTCTAAGTCTCTTTGTAGGTCACGCAGGACTTGCTTTATGAATCTGGGTGCTCCTGTATTGGGTGCATATATATTTAAGATAGTTAGCTCTTCTTGTTGAATTGATCCCTTTACTGTTATGTAATGGTCTTCTTTGTCTCTTTTGATCTTTGTTGATTTAAAGTCTGCTTTATCAGAGACTAGGAGTGCAACCCCTGCCTTTTTTTGTTTTCTATTTGCTTGGTAGATCTTCCTTCATCCCTTTATTTTGAGGCTATGTGTGTCTCTGCACATGAGATGGGTTTCCTGAATACAGAACACTGATGGGTGTTGACTCTTTATCCAATTTGCCAGTCTGTGTCTTTTAATTGGAGCATTTAGCCCATTTACATTTAAAGTTAATATTGTTATGTGTGAATTTGATCCTGTCATTATGATGTTAGCTGGTTATTTTGCTTGGTAGTTGAGGCAGTTTCTTCCTAGCCTTGATGGTCTTTACAATTTGGCATGTTTTTGCAGTGGCTGTTACTGGTTGTTCCTTTCCATGTTTAGTGCTTCCTTCAGTAGCTTTTTTAGGGCAGGCCTGGTGGTGACAAAATCTCTCAGCATTTGCTTGTCTGTAAAGGATTTTATTTCTCCTTCACTTATCAAGCTTAGTTTGGCTGGATATGAAATTCTGGGTTGAAAATTCTTTTCTTTAAGAATGTTGAACATTGGCCCCCACTCTCTTCTGGCTTGTGGAGTTTCTGCTGAGAGATCAGCTGTTAGTCTGATGGGCTTCCATTTGTGGGTAACCCGACCTTTCTCTCTGGCTGCCCTTAACATTTTTTCCTTCATTTCAACTTTGGTGAATCTGACAGTTATGTGTCTTGGAGTTGCTCTTCTCGAGGAGTATCTTTGTGGCATTCTCTGTATTTCCTGAATTTGAATATTGGCCTGCCTTGCTAGATTGGGAAAGTTCTCCTGGATAATATCCTGCAGAGTGTTTTCCAACTTGGTTCCATTCTCCCCATCACTTTCAGGTACACCAATCAGACATAGATTTGGTCTTTTCACATAGTCCCATATTTCTTGGAGGCTTTGTTTGCTTCTTTTTATTCTTTTTTTCTCTAAACTTCTCTTCTCACTTCATTTCATTCATTTGGTCTTCCATCACTGATACACTTTCTTCCAGTTGATCGAATCGGCTACTGAGGCTTGTGCATTCTTCATGTAGTTCTCATGCCTTGGTTTTCAGCTCCATCAGGTCCTTCAAGGACTTCTCTGCATTGGTTATTCTAGTTAGCCATTTGTCTAATTTTTTTTTCAAGGTTTTTAACTTCTTTTCCATGGGTTTGAACTTCCTCCTTTAGCTTGGAGTAGTTTGATCGTCTGAAGCCTTCTTCTCTCAACTCGTCAAAGCATTCTCCGTCCAGCTTTGTTCCGTTGCTGGTGAGGAGCTGCGTTCCTTTGGAGGAGGAGAGGCACTGATTTTTAGAGTTTCCAGTTTTTCTGCTCTGTTTTGTCCCCATCTTTGTGGTTTTATCTACCTTTGGTCTTTGACGATGGTGACGTACAGATGGAGTTTTGGTATGGATGTCCTTTCTGTTTGTTAGTTTTCCTTCTAGTAGTCAGGACCCTCAGCTGCAGGTCTGTTGGCATTTGCTGGAGGTCTACTCCAGACCCTGTTTGCCTGGGTATCAGCAGTGGAGGCTGCAGAACAGTAGATACTGGTGAACAGCAAATGTTGCTGCCTGATCGTTCCTCTGGAAGTTTTGTCTCAGAGGAGTACATGGCCGTGTGAGGTGTCAGTCTGCCCCTACTGGGGGGTGCCTCCCAGTTAGGGTGCTCAGGGGTCAGGGACCCACTTGAGGAGGCAATCTGTCTGTTCTCAGATCTCCAGCTGTGTGCTGAGAGAACCACTACTCTCTTCAAAGTTGTCAGACAGGGACATTTGTCTGCAGAGGTTTCTGCTGCCTTTTGTTTGGCTAGGCCCTGCCCCCAGAGGTGGAGTCTACAGAGGCAGGCAGGCCTCCTTGAGCTGTCGTGGGCTCCACCCAGTTCGAGATTCCTGGCAGCTTTGTTTACCTACTCAAGCCTTGGCAATGGCGGACGCCCCTCCCCCAACCTTGCTGCTGCCTTGCAGTTTGATCTCAGACTGCTGTGCTAGCAATGAGCGAGGCTCCGTGAGCGTAGGACCCTCCAAGCCAGGTGTGGGATATAATCTTCTGGTGTGCCATTTGCTAAGACCGTTGGAATAGCACAGTATTAGGGTGGGAGTGACCCGATTTTCCAGGTGCTGTCTGTCACCCCTTTCTTTGACTAGGAAAGGGAATTCCCTGACCCCTTGCACTTCCCAGGTGAGGTGATGCCTCGCCCTGCTTCAGCTCACACTCGGTGCACTGCACCCACTGTCCTTCACCCACTGTCCAACACTCCCCAGTGAGATGAACCTGGTACCTTGGTTGGAAATGCAGAAATCAGCTGTCTTCTGCGTCGCTCACGCTGGGAGCTGTAGACTGGAGCTGTCCCTATTTGGCCATCTTGGCTCCACCCAACTTATGCTTTTTAAATGTATGTTTGTATTTTTCTCTGAAACACTTGAGAGTAAATTTTCGATATCATGCTCATTTGTACTAAAGTCATCAATGTGTTTTTCCCAGGAACAAGGATATTCTCCTGCATAACCACAATGCAATGATAAAATCAGAAAAGTTAACATTGAAACATTACTATTATCCATGGTCCATATTCAGATTTTATCAATTTTCCCAACGATATTCTGTATAGTTATTTTTTTCCCAGGCCAGGATCCATTCCAGGATCATGTACTGAATTTAGTTATATCTTAAAAATTTGGGACTGTTCCCCAGTCTTTCTTTGTGAGTCATATCTTGACATTTTAAAAAGGTACAGGCTAGTTATTTGATAGAGTGCTCCCCAGTTTGGGTTTGTTTGATGTTAACTCATAATTAGAAATTAGATTATGCCTTTTTACCAAGAATGCCAAACAAATGTTGCTGTGTCCTTCTTGGTGGTTTATAGCAGGTGGTTTGAGATTGAGTTAGCTCCGTTACTGATGATCTCAACCTTCATCACTCATTGAAGGTGCTGTCTACCAAATTTTTCTTCTGGAAAGTTACCATTTTTGTCTTTGAATTAATAAACAATCTGTGGGACATTCACTGTTGACTCTTGCCTGGATCAACTATTACTATGATGTTGCAAAATGACAATTTTCTCTTGTTCTTTCTGTAGCTATTAACATTCCATTGCAAAGAAGAACTTTCTTTTCTCCCTCATTGTGCATGTTTGTATGTATTATGTGTTTAGATCAGTTAAGACTCATGAATTTTTTTGTTCAATAGGTTGTAATATTTTACCATCATTACTTATTTTGATGCCAAGTTGCCCCCTTTGTGTTTGAATTTTAAAAAATGGCATTAACCAGCTTTGTCACATACTTTAGTCACATGACCTGCATTTGATAACTTCTGGCTTATTTCAACAAATAATATATTCTCCTGACATGGAATTTCATTCTATTTAATACAGACAAAATGAATAATGAAAAATTAATAATTTTGAAGAGAGCTTTGTTATGACTTCTAAAAAACAATCTACAAGTATTATTTTTTCGTTGTTAGTATTTTATAAAGTTCGCTACATCCACAGGATGACTCTGCCTCTTAGATTTTAGGTTTTGGCATATTCACATTTGTTTCATTTTCTGTAAGATTTTTCTGTTTTCTCTGTTTAGACACTCTTTTGACCCAAAGGAAGAACAAGCCTGAGGGGTCAGGAATGGATTAAAATATATGTCAGGAATGGATTAAAATATTATATATATATATAAAAGTTACTCCTAATTATTAATTATTGATTAATCTTTTTCTGTGTAGTTTAATTCAATAGTATTATTCATTTGAGTTCTTCGTAAGTCTGTTTTGTTTGGGATATCTCTCTTCAAACCCCCACACTATAGTATTTTCAAAATTGGATCATATTTGCACATCAATGAACTTATGCCCCAAAGTGGAACTGTGGCTATAAACTTAAGTGTGAACCTATTGCTTACCATTGCTTCTCATATTGTCATTGAACAAGAATAGCTTGGAAAGGTTTCAATGATATCGTACCCAAAAACTATATGTAGAATTGTTCAGAGACTAAATAAGAAATTTAATAATTGTGAAACTTTCTAGAGAAAAATTACCTGACCTGGAGCAAAATTAGAGTTTGGAAGGACTTCAGATTTAGTTTATAAGTATAGAAAATATGAATGTAGCAACTTTTTGACTAGGCCTCTTTTTGCATTTAGGAAAACAAGTGGAGTTATTTGAATTTGAAAGAGTCTACTGGGTGAGGGTGAGAGGCATTGAAATGGGATTAAGCTATCCATTTATGAGGTTATTTAGGGCTTACGTTAGTTTTGTGGCTAGCACAAGTAAAGCATTCTGCTGCTTGGGGAAGTGTTTTCTCTAAAATATTCTAAGTCCTTATTTTGTTGGTGGCTGCAAGAGTGAAAATATTTGTCAGGTTTTTAGAAAAAGAGACTTCATTCTTCATTACAAGGAGATTTACTTGAATATGCAAGTTGTTATTTTGAATGGTAAAAGCCACATTTATGTAGAACTTCACCATAAATATGATCTTAACTAGCACCTACTCTTAATCATATTTAGATACTTCCAATGAAAAAGGATTTTCTGTTTGATTTTAGTTTTAGAGGAATGCTACTTGCTTAGCAACAGCCCCATTCAACCTATCTAAAATGTTGGTGTTGAGAACTTGACATTTTATAGTAGACTCACATTTATTTGCTGGAATGGCTGATACAAAAGGTTAAAGATCTCCATGCTACCTAGAGTAATAAATTGAAAATTAATTCAGATAACCTCCATCTATCTCCAGATTCTATTACTTTCATTCTTCCCACACTGATAAAAACAATGTAAAAAATAAGTCAAATTGCAGTAATTGAAAGCTGATCCTCTGGTCTACAGGGGCAAAATGGCTTTCCTCTTCAGCCCTGCGAAGCTGGCTGGGGCTCAGTGATTACACATCAGCTCCGCAGTAGAGCACTTCAATATGAGGATGCATTGCTCACTGTAATTTTGTTGAAAAGGTCTGTATACTATTGCTGTCATCCTTTTTTCATCAGAAGAATATAAGTATTTACTCACAATTGTTTAGTCAGGAATAAAACATCAGGTAAGAAGAGGCTGTTTTATATTATAAACCACAAGTCAATTATTTCTTCATTTTTAATGACCAATTGATCACTAGTTTCAAGTTAGAAGCAAATGCTGATTGACAATAAAGTCCGTTAAACACTTGCAAATGCTAAATGCAGTATAAAATACATTAAAGCCATGTTTCCTGTCCTCGAATGGCTCATAATTTAAGATGATAAAGTAGTCATATATTCACCCTTCTGCCGTACTTAAAAATTAGACTCAAAGGAGAGGGGTAATTAGGCTGCCAATAAAACAATGCCTTGCCTAGTCCTTCTTAATTAAGTCAGCTTTTTGTTAAGTAGGTTATATCTGAGAATGTTTTGGGAAGGGGCAATTTATTACCAGTGGGCACAAGGGAACATTTTTGGTGATGGAAGTGTCCTATGTGTTGGCCGTATTGGTGGCTATATGAGTGAACATATTCGTCAAAACACATCAAACTACTATTTAAAATGCATGTATTTTAATATATTTAAATAATACCTTACCTTTAATTTAAAAAGCCATCCGAGAAATGAATATAAAGCCCAACTAACTGATAGAATATTGTTCAAAGGATATGTGCAATCAAGTCAGAGAAAAGGAAACACAGATGGCTCTGAAAAAAAAATATATACACATATATATATACACATATGCGTATATATATATGCATATATATACGCATATGTGTGTGTATATGTATATATACATATATAGGTGCTAGATTCCTCTCAAAGCAAATTAAAATAACTTGAGATATATTTTTCATCTATAAATTTGGGGAAAATGATTGATAACAAACACATTGTATGGGAAAATAGATACTCTCATATTTGCCTTGTTGAAGTATAAATTGGTACCATTCCTATGGAGGGCAGTTTGGCAACAATTAACAAAAACAAATGCATATATCTCTTTTGATCCAGTAATCCTGCTTTTGGGGAATTTGTCCAACAGATATACTACATGCGGGCAAAATGACATTTGTATGATCTTATTACCTGTAGAATTGTTAATAATTGCATATGATTCCTTAAGTGTCCAAAAATAGGGGACTGGCTAAATGAATTATGGTACATCCATGTAATGGAATACTGTGTAGCTGTAAAAATGGGAAAGTCTCTATATGTTGACATAGATAACTCTCTTAATTAAGTGAAAAAATAAGGCACAGTTTCCAGGAAGGTAGAGTAGAAGTAATTTTCCCTATTCCTCTCTCTAATTACAAATAAAAATCTTGGACATTATACATGCATTAAAAACAAAACAAAGAAAATGTAAGAAGACTCTGAAAGGTAGAGAGAAGGTAGCAGACCAGCTACAAATCTCAGGACCCAAGAAAAACAAGGTGGTGAGTGCTGTGGGTTTTCTTTCTGCCTTATATACCCAAGACTTGTTGCTAAAAAAGCTGGCATCCTGGAAACACCGATGAGAGCAAACAAAAAACAAAAAACAAAAAACAAACAAAAAACCCTCAACAAAAGCCTACTCTCTCTAGCGAAAGGGCCAGAAAATGGGCAGGCTAGCATGACAGAAAAGTTTTAGACAATAACTACTCCAACAAAATACCACAGAAAAAAATTATGGCCTTATTCCCAACCGTATGAGCAAAGACTGAGTGTAAAACTAGACTTCCATCCCTCCACTTGCCCCTCCTGGAGCCCTGGTGTCAGAGAACATACACTAAGTAGGAATCTTAAACTTTGATCCACATTCGGGGATAAATTGGACTCAGTCAAAATTTTAAAATTTTCTTTTTGAAAGACCATGTTAGTGGATGAAAAGATAAGCTACAAACTGAAAGAAAATATTTGTAAGCCACATATCCAACAAGGACTAGTATCTAAAATATATACAGTACTCTTAAAAGTCAAGAGTAACAAACAAACAATAACAAAAACAAGCAATCCAAGTAGAAAATAGGAAAAAGACATGGAGACATTTTATCAAAGAGGATATACAGGTGGTAAATAAACAGTTGAAAATTTGTTCAGCATCATTAGCCATTAGGGAAATGCAAATAAAAACCACAATAAGATATCACTGTACAACTATCAACATAAAATATAAAATCAAAACTAATTAAAACACCAAATGGTGGTAAAAATATGGAGAAACTGAATTACTCAAGCATTGCTCATGGGAATGTTAAATGGTAAAGCTGCTGCAGAAAACATTTTGATATTTTCTCATAAAAGTAAACATCACTATCTTATGACCAAACAATTACATGCCTGGGCATTTATGCCAGGGAAATGAAAACTTACGTTCACCCAGAAACTTGTATCTGAAGGTTTGTGGTGGCTTCATTCATAATAGGCAAAAATTAGAAACCGCCCACTGGGTGAAAACTTAACTGTGGTACATTACGACATTACTATCATAGAATACTACTCAGCAATTAAAAAGTAAGGAGGTATTAACATATGCAACGATGTGAAATAACCTTCACAGAATCATGTTGAGTGATGAAAATCTGTCTCAAAAGATTATATAGTACAGAATTTCATTTATATAATGTTCTTGAAATGACAGAAATTTAGAAATAGCAATACAATTTTGGTTGCCAGGGGTTAGGAGGGAGTGGGAGTGGCTAGAAAGGGGGTGTGGCTATAAAATGAACAGCTTGAGGGATTCTTGCAGTGAAGCCAGAGTGTTATCAATGTTATTATCCTGGTTGTGATATTGTACTATAGTTCTGTAAGCTATTGCCTTTGGGAGAAACTGGTAAAAGATACATGGGATCTGTCTGTATTATTTCTTACAACTACATGTGACTCTACAATTATCTCAAAATAGATTTAATTTTTAAAAGTTGATGTTCAGAATAGCAAAACTTATGACTTTATGTGTGAAATTGTGAGAAAAAATCTGTAATTGTTTTATTCTAAGTGAATAATGGAATGCTGGAAAGATACACAAGAAATTTAAAACTTAAAAATGTGATCACCTATGGAAGAAGGGATGGAGAAAAATGGGGACAAGAATAGAAAGGAGATCACTGTACACTCTTTTAAACTTTCCAATTTGTGTGTTTTTCCATTTTAGATTGTAAACTCCCATGGATCAAGTATGTGTGTTATTTTGACCATACCTGCACAGTGCCCTATGGAATTATTTAGTAATTTGTTTAATGCTTGATAACTAGTCTATAAATATGAAGATTTTCATATGATGATGATTACATGGTTTTCTGGAAGGCAAATGTATTTGGATAAAAATATGGAGCATGGAGAACGGATTAAATGGATACCCCATTTACCACGATGTTTTTAGTATTCATTGCATGCCAGTATCAAAACATCTCATGTACCCTTTGAATATATACACCTACTATGCACCCACAAAAATAAAAACATTAATAAAATAAATAAAACTGGAAGTTTGGTGGTGATATAGAAGACAATAAGAAATATAAGAAAGAAACATACTTGTGACCTCTTAACAAATTTAATTATGTATTTTTTTCACTCTCATTTTATTCATTTGACATTAACTTTTATCATTTTGGAAATGACTTCTTCTGTCAGCTCCAGCTGCTGGGTAACTATAGTTCTTAACTCTTGAATCAGTGTCCATTTTCTCTGTCTGCTTTGTTGACTCAACTTTTATCTCTATTACTGTGTGTGTGGGTGTGTCTGCGTGAGGGGTGGATGGGCAGTAAAGAAGAAGGAAAAAGGACATATTTGTCTTTGGGCTTCTATTTATTTTTCAGTTCAGTTTATATCCCAAAAAGCCCCCACAGTTAAACATTTACATGCCAGGCACTAGATAAGTGCTTTATACATTAGTTAATCTTTGTAACAATGCCAGGAGGAAAGTTGTATTACTATCATACCTATGATATAGATAAGGAAAATAAAGCTGAGTAAGGTGAAAAGCTTCCCCAAGGTCACATAGCTACTAAGGGATAGAATCAAGATTCAAATCCAGGTCTGTCTGACACCAAAGTCAATGCTCTTTGCTGCTCTCCTTGTTTAAGGAGTTTTAGTATGAACTTTAGGAGAGCAGATGTGGATGCGGTTCACATAGAACATATCTCCGGAGGCGTTAACGGGGAAAGAGCTAAGAAATGGGTCATAAATTGGCCAGATTATAGCGATCAGTATATGAAATGCTGAGAGCTCATAGGTGCTTAGGTCATCTTGAAGAAAATACATGCTTTGCAGGAAGAATGAGGGACTGAGGAGAGGTTGGTCAAAGGCTACAAAATATCAGTTAGAAGGACGAATAAACTCAAGAAATCTATTGTACAACTTAGTGACTATAGTTAAAAGTATGTATTATATACTTGAAAATTCTATATTTTAAGTGTTTTCACCACAAATAAACGGTAAGTATGTGAGATAATGCATATGTTAATTAGCTTTATTTAGCTATGCCAGAATGTATATATATTTATAAACATCATGTTCTATGCTATAAATATATACAATTTTATATGTCAATTAAAATAAATAAGAAAAAAATACACAAGAATGAGGCAATATCTCTATGGGAATTTCTGTGATAGATCACTGAGATGAAAAATATGTTAAAGGACCCATCTCACAAAATGAAAATTATTTTGTCAAAAAGTTGAATGTGGGAGAAAAGAATGAACAAAGGATTTGATGTTTTGTACTAGGGAAAAGAATATGATTGTACCTATTCATGGGGAAAATGGTAGTAGAGCTATCTTGGTTAAAAAAAAATAAGTGGCAGGCGCAGTGGCTCATGCCTGTAATCCCAACACTTTGGTAGGCCAAAGTGGGTGGATCGCGAGGTCTGGAGTTCAAGACCAGCCTGGCCAACATGGTGAAACCCCATCTCTACTAAAAAAATACAAAAATTAGCTGGGTGTGGTGGTAGGCACCTGTAATCCCACCTACTTGGGAGGCTCAGGCAGATAATTGCTTGAACTTGGGAGGCACAGGTTGCAGTAAGCCGAGATTGCGCCACTGCACTCCAGCCTTAGTGACAGAGTGAGACTCTACCTCAGAAAAAAAAAAAAAAAAAAAGGCAAAAAAAGCAATACTTCTATCACTGGCTCTGCAAGATGTGATAGGCTGTTATGCAGACATAGAACAAGGAAGGGGAGTGGCTATTGGACAAAAGAGGAGAAGATGTTGGTGTGAAGTATATTGGAAATCATTACTCAAGACAATTAGGATGGCTAAGCCTGTTTTGACAGCATACTTGGAAAGAGAAGGACAGTGTCAGACAAAGATCAGAAAACCAGACTCCTAAATTAAAGAAAAAGAAGAAGTAAAGAGAAAGTTGACCATGAATCAGTTCAATGATAGATTGATGGATTTGAAATAGGTCTTTGAAAGAAGACATCAGATGTGTACTATCAAACTGTGCAACTGTTTAGGATAGAACTTTTCACTGTGCTAAATTAGATCACTGCATAATTTTCAGTTAATTTTTGACTGATGGAAATATCACTTTCACGTGGTCTGCTGTATCTGACTTCTCCTCATGTTTGGATTTCTGCTACTGAAAGTGCACTCCAGGGACCAGAGCTATAACCAAGTGCCAAGCCCCATTCCAATAATAAAATTAACCATTATGGCTCTTTAGGAATCTCCAAGATAGTCTTCAATTTTAAATTACCTCCTTTCCTTTCTGTGCCCCTACACATGGTGAGGCCAGTATTTATGCCTGGCTTTCCCAGATAATTGCTGGGTGGCTGCTAGCCCTAGTTGAGACAATGGTTTAGAAAAAGCCTCTTACTGATTTCAGAAAGTCTACACATACCACAGAAGAAATACTACTTGCTGTGGCCCTTACTTCCAGGACTTCACAGACCAGTTAGCTACAGATTAAAAAACTTTGTCTAGGGAGACAGACTTAATGCTGATCCAATTTTCTTCGAGAGGGAAAGTCCAAGTCCAAGTATCTGTTGTATCTGTTGTTGTGGTTTCCTCCTTTTGAGTGCCCTTCCTCCAAAGTCAGTCTTCCTCCATTGCATTGTCCCCAGTTATGACGAAAGTTTCTCCACAGGTTAAAAATTACCACTCAATCTACAGCCTTTGGGACATAGAGGAAACTTCTGTGGCTTGTTAAATAACTACATATTTATTTCACACAGTATATGCTACTGACATTTAATCAGAAGAAACAACTTTTTTCTAAAACTAAATTGTTAATAAGGAGATTACAACTATTTGACAAGAACAAAACATAGTCTAAAGTTTGGGAAAAGTGCTAGGGGAAAATGGAGTAAACTTTGATGTAGTCATGAGGCCCTTTATACTCTTGTTGATTAAAATTTGCCTGATAAATTACTATCTGGAAATAAAATTTAATTCCTCAATGCCGCTCACACTCCCCAGTGTCAGGGCATTCAATAATAAATGGGATCAGGATAAAATGCATTCTTCAAATGTAATTATTACTTTAAATATCATATAATGATTATCTCTTCTTTAAAAGAGACTTTTACTTTAAGAGATGCATACCAAAATTTTATAGATTAAATAATATGTCTTGGATTTGCTTCAAAATAATGCTTGTGTGAGTAGGAGGGAATATGTGGAAGTATAGCAAAAAGATTGAGTGGGAGATAATAATGTTTGAATCTGGGTGATGGCTACTTGTGTGTGTATTATACCACTCACTCTACTTTTGAATATATTTGAAATTTTCCATCATAAAAAGCTCAAAAGTAATATAATGGTCACCCTTAGAGTCAGTCAGTTCTCATCAACTTTATTACTTTCCTCAAAGGCAAATCACTCAGAACTACATACCAACTGTACATTATACTCACTACTCACCTCTGACCCCCTAGGTCTTCATTTAGCAAGCAATGTTGGCAAAAAGTTTTAACTTTCCAAGGAAAAGCTTCAGGGAATTCAGCTTGACAGGGTGAGTGTAGAAGAATTTATACTAAACTTTTATGTATTTCTGCAGAAGCCCTTCCTGCTGGATCAAGAGACCTATATGTTCATATGGCAGAAAAAAGGTGAGGCTCTAAAAAGGGAGGAGAGCTTATGGACAGAACTTGGTTTTATTAGTCTCTATGAGCCCTGGAGTCAAAATATATGTTAAAAGATGTTTATAAGATTTACTCAATTAGAATTATCTTGAAAATTCTATTAAGTACATTTCTAATACTCTTATTTTTTGCAAAATACCAGAGTTTCTGAGTTCAAGTGCAATTTTGCCCAGAAAAACAATAGTACTCCCAAATGTACTGATTGTTTTAGAGTTGGTCTTTGTTACATCACTGTTCACAGATATGTTATGCCAGTTTTTCAACCAGCTCAGCAGCTACAAGATAAATAATAAGGTAGAGACCATTATGGTAAGTGCAGGTATAATTTTAGTTATAGATAGAGAGATGGATATTGTTTATAAGTTGATCAACTATTTATGGGAATTTTGGCATAATGTTATATATTCAGGCTTTACTGGGTCAAATTTCAGTCTTGACTTTCTCTCTTACAGCATAGCCTTGGGCAAGTTATGAAACCTTTCTGTGTCTAGTTTTTCCCTAAGGTCTTTCACTGTGTGTAAATTAACTAAATTTATTTTCATAAAGGATCCAGAACAGAATTAGTTCTTGTGCTTGTGCTTATGAAGCTTATAGTAATAAATATGCTGTTAGACTTCAATCCTAGAATGTTAGAGCTAGAAGAAAAGACTATAATTGCTTAGTCTAATTCTCTTATTTTATAGTTAAAAAGCTTGAAAAAAATGCCAATGTCCAGGTTCCACCACCAGAGAATTGGGCCTGGGTTAGGGCCCCCAGGCAAATCTAATACGCTAAGAGGGATGAAAACCATGACTTACAAGTTACAGGAAACTGTCCTGCTGGAGGCTTTTCAGCTTAACTCTAATATCTGGCATCTGGATAGATCATTCTATGTGGGCTCTCAGCCCTTCTCCCAACATGTCTGTGCATCTGTTCCTTCTATGTTAGAGCAGAGTAACACAAACATATAATTAGTATGCTCATACCTAATATTTATAACTGTGAAACCTCTGATTTTTCTTTCCCAGCTTAAAAATACTGATGTGTTTTAAAATGCCACTTGTGAAAAGGCTAGCATTGCAGGGGTAGAGGTGAAAGCAATTTGCGTAACTTCTGGAGCTTAGAAAGGAGCCTGGACTAATCCAGTAATAGTGCTTTGGACAGTAACAATTTTCTGCCATCTAGTGGATAATTCGAAGAATAAACCATACCTTTACTTTTTTAAAAAAAATCGCATTTTCACGAACCTATGACTTCTAAGTATCCTGCCACTTTTTTTTGTTAGTAAAACAACTACTTTTCCACAGTTCCTCAAATTTATTCTTTCATTGGTTTTATTTATTGATTCTTTTAATGTAAATAAAATTATGCCTCCTTTTAAAATGTTGCTAAAATGGTGGGGCACAGTGGCTCAAACCTGTAATTCCAGCACTTTGGGAGGCCAAGGCAGATGGGTTGCTTGAGCCCAGGAGTTGGAGACAAGTGTGGTCAACATGGTGAAACCCCATCTCTACAAAAAATGCAAAAATTAGCCAGCTGTGGTGGTGCACATCTGTGGTTTGGGCTACTTGGGAGGCTGAGGTAGGAGGATCAAGTGCTTGAACCCGGTTGGCAGAGGTTGCAGCGAGCTGAGATAGCACCACTTCACTCCAGCCTGAGTGACGGGTCCAGACCGTCTCAAAAAAAAGAAGTTGCTAAAAAATGTGGACACACAAAATATAAATCCAGCATGCTCCATTTCTAAATGTTTGCCTACTTAGAGGCCTGTAATACAGATCAATTGTGCTTACATTTGGCTCTTTCTAAAGTTTCTCCTTTCTAATTTTGGAGGTTGTAATGTTGAAAGTTAAGAGCATGGTTTGGCCCTAAAGCCAAACCTCTTACTTAAAACTCTGGCCTTCTTGTAATAACTGTGGGATCTTGGAGAACTTAACTTCTTTGTGCTCCAGTTTTCCTATCTGGTAATGATAGTATATACTGCATAAGGCTACTGGAGGAATGAAATTCATGCAGTCCTTGGTGTTCAGTGTTATTAATGCTTTTATCATTATTGTTTACATGTGTATCAATGTTTACCAGTTTTGAGGAAGAAATTCAGAAGTGACTTGTCCTGTGACTCAATTCAATTTTAAAACTCAACATTTATTTAAGCTTATTTTATACCCAACATTATGGGAAATACAGTGCTGAATGAGACACTGCCCTGTTTTGAATAGATAGTTTCAGATGACTATAGGATAATTAACTATATAATTCAAAGCAAATATAATGAGTATGATATGAGAATTATCATAAAATACATAGGAGGGGGTGAATATTTCCAGCTGGAGAGGTTGACTTGTGAGTGATAAATGGCTAAATTTTAATGTGGAATTAATTGCATAAATGGCGACGATAGGGAGGACTACCCAGGTAGGAGACTATTTTGAGCAAAAGAACCAAGTTGAAGAAAATCCAGTATTTATTTATTTTGGGAGCAATGAGTAATAAGATATGGCTAAAGCAGAATGTTTCTTCATTCTTTCACCCAACACTTATTTCAGCACCTTCTCTGTACTAGGTTTTGTTCTAGGCAATGCATATTTGATGGTGAATAGAATAGACAAAGACTCCATCCTCAAAGGTATCTATTCTAGTGGGGAAAAATGCTGATAGAGTAGCCTACGAAAAGACATGAGGCCAGATTTTGGAGGGGAACTAATGGAGAGCCAGTAAAGGCTGCTGAGCAAGATGAAGCCATAATCAGATGCTATTTAAGAAATATTGATCTGGTGGAGGAAAGGTGTAGGATAGATGAAAGGATGAGGCCATGGAGATACAAAAACATATTTTAATAGGAGATAATTTAAAGCATCCAGATAAGAGGTAATGAAGCTTGAACCATGGCAGTGAAAAGGAGAAAACAGTCTTAAGAGACATTCAACAAGTGAAACAAGACCTGGGACCAGCAGGAAATAGGTATGTGGGAAAGGGGAAATGGTAAAATGGTAACACTAGGCTTTCTGCAGAGAGTGGTGGCACCATGTATTTGTATTATTAGCATCACTGATATCACAGACTCTGGAATCAGATCCATATGTATTGTAATGAGTCAAGCCAATTATTTTCCCTCTTTTAACCTCAAATTCCTCATCAGTACAATGAGAATAAAGTACCAGTTTATTAGATTATTGTAGAAAATGAAGGCAAGTGCATTTCATATTCCTAGGGACATGGAGAGTGCTGGAGGTTCTTACTGGGGGAGGTAAAGAAAGCTAAGACAACATCACCTACACCTGCCTGCATTTGCTTTGGATCTATTTGAAAGGGAGATTGTTGTCACTTTAAGGTAACAATTATTCACAAAGAAGATAACTAGCTGAAGATTTTCAACAATTATTGTACATTATGATTACAAACTAAAGGTCCTTAATATTTCTTTTGAGAATCAAAGCGGTTGTGGGTTTTGATATGACTCTCCTCATAAACTGACAAAAGCCTCATATTGGCAGCTAGAAACATACTTCTTATGAGAGATAATAGGAGATTTTATGAAAAACCTAAGAATGAGAATTAAAGTTTCAATACCCAGAGAGTTTTTATTTCTCCCAGTTTTAATATCTGTCTCTGAACATTTTCTAGCTGTGGACTTGTATTTCTGTTCTTAGAAGATACATACTGAGTTTAATATTGGGGCATCAGGCAAGAAAAGTGTGGGTGCTAGTTAAGGACCAGGTAAATGGATAAAGAAATGCCTAGATGTTTATTTTCTAGAATTCCATCCAAAGTAATTATGTTAATATCCTAAACTTATATCCACTAGGAATTAGTGCACATTAAGAGAAGGAGAACACTGGAACAGGAAAGGTGAAAGTGTCAAAAAAAAAAAAAAGGAAGCTTAATAGGGAAGAACAAGAGAAATGCTGTACCATGGGAGGATTGAGGCAGCCCATAAATGCTGTTCTGGTATGATAAAATAACTTAATATGTCCAAAGCTACACATACTCAGTGTAGGTTAAAGTAAAATTGGCTGCATTTTTGAGGAACACGGAGAATGCATTTTGCGATTTAAGCAAAGTAAATACAATTGCATTTCTAGCTGTCTGTATGCACATGATACAAAACTTGGACAGATTGACTCCAAATTTGGCAGGCATGTTTAGGATGGTCTGGCTTAACAAAAAGCTATGCAATGCCTAAAACATCTACTTTGAGGGCCCTAGAGGAAACTTCAAATATAGGCAGTTATTCTCCAAAGCACCTGAAAATTAAGTGTCTCCAGACACCCTGTGAATGCTGGTTGAGAAAGGCATATTCTACAGATTAATAGTATATGGACAGAGGAAACAGTGGTATCAAAATCAAAACTTTAATGAAGATACTTGAAACTAGAAGCATTAATTTGCCATCTAGCTGCTTCTTACATGGGCAACTCTATACAACATGATTGAGGCCAATAGCAAAAGGGATTTACATATTAATCATGATTATTGACAACTGACACTAGGAGAATATTATAGCAATAATATTTTCACAACTAGAATTTAATTCAGAAAATATTTATTGGCTGTCTACCAAGTGCCAGACACTTCACTAAGCACTGAGTTTATCAAAGATGAATAAATACGGTAAGGGGTGGAGTAGGGGTAGGAAGGAAGGTGAAGATAATTGACATTTTAATAACTTTATAATATGTTGAATATGTTCCAGGTAGATATAAAGCAGTTTGCATATATTTTATTTCATATTCACATCAAACTTTTTGAGATTTATACTGGAAAATTGAGAAACCAAGGCTCAGAGTTTGGTAATTTAACCAAACGTCACATAACAAGCCCATGGCAGAGCTGGGATCTGAAACCAGCTTTTCTGACTCCAAGAACCATCGTTTAACCAGGTTGCCTATCACTCCTAACTGTAATATAAACCAAGTTGTTTAAACTTTTCACAGAATTATAAAAAAGAAGTTGCAGGAAATGATTACATTTTGCTAAGGGATATTAGTAAAGGTTTCACACAGGAGGCAACTTTGATCTGGGCTTTAGAGGTTGATTAAAATTTTGACAGGCAGGCGAGAGGAAGAGAATCCTAAGCAGAGGAAAGAGCATGGGCGGGAGCACATAAAAATTAAAGTGAATGGTATTTTGGGGAAACAAAATAAGTCTGCAAGGGAAAATGAAAAAATTGTGCTCTTCTTACAGGACTCAGATGTAAGGAATTGGGGAGAGGGAAAATCCAAGATAGATTAAAAAAAAAAACCCCAGCTTTATTGAGCTATAGTTTACATATCATGCAGGTCACTCATTTCAAGTCTATAATTCAATGATTTTTAGTAATTTTATCAAGTGGTGCAATCATTACCATAAATTAGTTTTAGAATATTTTCATTCTTTCCAAAAAGTTTCCTCATGTGCATTTGCAGTTAATTACCATTCATGCCCCTAACCCCAGGAAACCACTAATCGACATTGTCTCTGTAAATTTCCCTGTTCTGAGCATCTTATATACATGGAATCATACAGTATGTGGCCTTTTTGTCTGACTTCTTTCACTTAGCATAATATTTCCAAAGTTCATTCATGTTGTAGCATGTATCAATACTTCATTCCTTTTTATGCTGCATTATATTACATTATATGGCTGTATCATACTTCCTTCATCTATTTGTCAGTTGAACACTTGGATTGTTTCAAGTTTGGGCTATTATGAATAATGCTGCTATGAACATTTGTGTTGACATACGTTTTCATTTCTCTTGGGTAGATACAAGTGAAATTTCTGGGTTTTATGGTTGTTTGATGTTTAGCTTTTTGAGAAACTATCAAACTGTTTTCCAAAGTAGCTGTATCATTTTCTCTCATTTTCATTACTGCCAGCAATATATGAAAGTTCCTGTCCCTCTACATCCTTAACAATACTTGTTATTGTCTGTCTTACTTATTATAGCCATTCTAGTCTGTGTGAAATGGTATCTCAGTGTGGTTTTAATTTGCATTTCCCTAACGACTACTTTTCATGTGCCCAAGACTTGAATTCAAAAAGCTCTATTTGCTTTTTGATGCATTAACTATGATGAGGAACAGAGGATGATAAGTGGAATTTGGAGGAAGGATAATAAAGTTATTTTTAGGTGTCTGCATGACATTGGTTTGAGATGTCCAAAAGGCAATGAGAAACTTGGGTCTGGAACTCAGAAGAGAATTCAAGGCAGAAGATGTATATTTGGAACTCAGCTATCCAGAGAAAGCAATTGAAATCATGGAATTAGGTAAGTTCACCAATAGAGAAAATATAGAGCAAGGAGGTCAAGAATATTTAGGAATATTTGTTTTTAAGAAATTGATAGAGGATGGTGTGCCAGTGAAGGGGGCAGAGATTTAGGAGACACAGGAGAAAATGGTGTCATGGATGCCACTGGCAGAAAGATTTTGAAGAAGCTTAAGGAAGCCAACAATAGCAAGTGCCTATCTCATAGCAGACAGAAAGTTGAA
This sequence comes from Pongo pygmaeus, assembly GCF_028885625.2. Classification (NCBI taxonomy): domain Eukaryota; kingdom Metazoa; phylum Chordata; class Mammalia; order Primates; family Hominidae; genus Pongo; species Pongo pygmaeus. Next base: position 96,315,891 of record NC_072378.2, on the reverse strand, counting down.
GAAGCAATCATGGACTTTCGTGGCTACATATTAGTTGGTGGTGTCTAAGAGAGTAATTTCCGTGGAGGGGAGAAGACTGATACTAACTGTAGTCCTCAAGCCCAAAATTTTATCAAACGTTTCCTTTTTTTGTTCATGTATTTTGTCTCTTGTAACTATCTTGTAGTTTTGGAAAGTTTTTATTGTATAGGGAAAACAAAAGTTTTAAAATTTTAATTTTTTATTTTTTTTTCAGAAATGTCAAAATTTTTATCACCACACTCTTTTTCTCCATTTTTCCTCTATCCGTACTCCTTCATTCATTTCCTGTTTGAGAGGTTGGGTTGAAGCTCTCAAATAAACAGACTTATCAGTGATGCTACAGAGGCAAACAAGGGATAGGATGTCATTTATTAAAGAAGGAGTAAGCCTTAAGGATTCAGTGTGTGGAATTCCGTGAACATCAAACTTTTTGTTTTTGTGTGTAGCAGGAATAGCATTTAATGTCACTGAGTCACTGGATGAATGTCTGCTGAGCTCATGAATGTTCCTTATTTAGAGAACCCTTTATGGACATCCACTCCATAAGTTTGTTAACATTCGTGGGAAAATATTTGACCCAAATACTCTTTGCTCCTCGGTGACAGGGATCATAATTCTATCATAGCGAGCTGTTCCCTTTCTCAACCACAGTGATATAAAATCCAGTCATTTCAAATACATGTAAACTCTGTTATTTCTTTTATAGACTCCAACTTTGAGTCTGAATCTCGTTTCTTTTCCCTCCTTTTTGATTTCCTCCATATTGAACAGAGTATCTAGTCTAAAGCTTATCAGCTAGAAAAATTCAGAATGGTTATAATTATCATACAAAACTTCTCTAATTCTCTCTGGATGATACATTTTTGGGACCATCTAAGAAGGCACATGGATGACTTGAATGGATGGATTCATTTCTAAATTCTTTTGAGATGGATGGTTCAAATGAAACCTTGATGTCCTCTCTCCTCAATATACTTTTTAAAATGTTGATATAACACAATACAGATTCAGTAAATTCTGAGACGTCGTAAGGCCAAATCTATCCTGGTGATGTATTTTCCCAAGTCTTGACAGGTCTCCTTTACCTCTCCCTGAAAAGAGGACCTCAAAGTTCCCATATATTTTTTAATGATGATCTCATCTCAGTCAGTCCTGCAATGTTTCTGGTAGGATAATGAAGATCTAAAGACTTAATACTCCTGGAAGAAGTAGTTTAGGATAAAGGTAATACCTAACAACTGTAATTTCTAGTGATATTCTGACTCTTTCATTGAAGAGACACTATTCCAAGACATAAAGTTTATGTTTTGGGTCCCCATAAGATCAGTACTTTTCAAAACCATGTGATTTAAAAAGCGAACTAGAAATGTTTGATGAGGGTGTTCTTCCAAATAGTCTTTGTGGAACATCTTTGGATGTTAAAAGAATTCAGCTTCCAAGATTAATTCTGGAGAGTAACTAAATGATACTAATAATGTGGATTAAAGTTTCATGAAGATTTGTGTAATAGACATAAATTTTGCTTTAGATAGAATAAATAAGGGTTTAAAGCCACCAAGAGTTTTAGAAATTCCTTACGTATAGAAATAAGAAATTAGCAAAAGACTATCTGCATCAAAGCAGAAAAATTCAATTGAAGTGGGATATTTTTCATAAAATATTTTCAGAATCACAGAAATAATAATTAAAGGGTATTTTTAGTTTAGACTATTTTAATCATTTTATTACTGTAAGAAAGAGCATAGCTATGGATCTCCTAATTTAACAGAAGAGAGATTCTCTTTGGGTCAGACAATTCTGTTTTTTACCTATTAATGCCCTGAAATAGTATCTGAATATATAGTTACAACTTGAATGTTATAAAAACAGATGGGTGATAGAAGGTAAAAGTCATCATGTTTCTTTATGTAATAGAAGTAGAAACACTACAGAATTTATTCCACAACTATTCTGTTTATTAAACAGTTAATGTAAAAAATAAATCTTTAAAAATAATGTGAGTAATATAGACTATGTAAAATGTAAATTTATTCAGTATAAGAGACTTCTAAAAACCAATGTATAAAATTAGCAAAAACTGTATCATTATCATAATAAACATCTATCTATAGGTGCATTACAGACTATGTGCTTGATTAAATATATCTAAAACATACTGTAACAACTATTTTCTTTTTTTTCTTTTTGTTTTGAGACAGAGTCTCGCTCTGTCGCCCAGGCTGGAGTGCAGTGGTGCCATCTCGGCTCAATGCAAGCTCCGCGTCCCGGGTTCACTCCATTCTCCTGCCTCAGCCTCCCGAGTATCTGGGACTACAGGCGCCCACCACCCCCGGCCAATTTTTTGTGTTTTTCGTAGAGACGGGGTTTCACCGTGTTAGCCAGGCTGGTCTAGATCTCCTGACCTCGTGATCCACCCGCCTTGGCCTCCCAAAGTTCTGGGATTACAGGCGTGAGCCACCGCGCCCGGCCAAACAACCATTTTCTTATTTAAAACACAGACAATTAACAATATGCCAAGTAGATTAAAAATTATTTTTTTCTTAAATTCAAAAATGGTATTGCTAACACCAAATGTGTTTTTGGATTGACTTTTCATTTGTGATATTAAATTTGGCAGTGTTTTTTTTAACCATTTGTGATTAGTGTTATGCATTTTTCATAATGGTAGGCCAATATTTTACTCCAATGAACAATCTAGTGTTCCTTTTTTTTAAGTTATAGCAACGATGTAAGCTTTGAAGCCTAGATGGTAACATAACCACATTTTACTTAACCAATGGAGCTAGTTTGTCCCAATTTAACACTTTTATAAAGCCAAGTTAAAATCAAACCCTTGGGCATCCTAGTCATTATTATTGAATCAGAAATACATTTTGGCTTCTTTTGTCATCTTTAATCCCCAACATGACAAAATAAAATATTTTGACTTGTTGACTTGCATACTCATCTTTGCCAACAAATATAACTCATGGCCTTCAATGCCTTTTTCCTCTTTCTTTGCACTTTTGTAGCCATTAACCAAACTTATTACTGCAGTAAGAAACTTAATCCTTGGAACCTTGCTTTCTTTGGTTCTATTCCACAAAGAATCAAAAGCATAATTTTCCTCAAACACTGCAATAATTATTTTCTTCCTTTACTTAAGGACAGTTGGTAACTTTCTATGGCCTGTTACATCACTTCTTATCCTAAGACTTAATATTCTCCCTTCCTCTGACTCTTTCTCTTTTAGCAATCTTATTTTCTCCTGCTCTTCGGCACAGTCTCTGCTACTTCCAAGCCATCTGGTTGTTATTGGCACATGGGATTTGCTTTTAACTTCTTTCCTGCCCATGCAGATGTCACCTTTGAGTTACTGGGAGCCCGCTGTTTCCTGAGTCAGTCCATTTCATCTTTGGATAAGTTCATTAAGGAGTTTTTCTCTTTGTTACATAGACCATATAAATCAACTATATAATTTTTACGTTTATCTTTGTGTGTGTTACACAAAGACCTAACGAGGTGTTTTTCTTAGTTGTTTTGCATATGTGTGCTATGTCCACAGTGGTGCTTTGTTTAACCTGCAGGCACGGATCTTTGCGTCAGGCACTTCTGCATTTCCATACCATAATCCATCCTCCTACCACTCCAGAACCACAACAGTGTAAGCTCTAACTTTTGGCATAGTACATGTTTAATGGATGTTTTATGTGTAGGATACTTTCTAAATGCATAACTATTTGTATGTAAAAGTACATGTATTTATACTTCTGAAAGGATAATAAAATCTTTAGGAAATGATTCTGTGAATTTTAATTGTAAAGCTAGAATACAAGTCTGATCATGTGCATACTCACCCCCCCACACACAGTAAAATGCCTAAACATTTCCAATTGTTTAACTAAGAAAACATTACATGTTGTATATGTATCTATAATTGGTTAACAGAGAAGACGTTACATGTTATATATCTAAACCTAAGTGGCATGGTTTTCTCTATGTGTAATGTGCTATTATTTTCTATATCATAGATTTAGTTCTACCTGTGAAATTTCATATAATGCAGAAAAAATATTGATAGTTTTGCCTGTATTTTTCAATGTGAATATGAAAAAATACCTTGGCATTGTTAATCCAAAAATACATTTATAGTTTTCAAGTAGTCTATCTAGCAGAACATTTATTAGTATCTCGAAATTGTTAACATCCCTGAATATTCTTGCATTTCAAACTATTTCAAAAATTATTTCCATAACAATTTTAATTGAATCTCCTGTGATGTGATTTTGGTAATTGTAATCAGCAGTATCTTACAATTAGATTTTAATCAAAACCTTTAATGCTATAATGTGTAATCTGAGAGAAGACACTTATACATCTATGTGGGCTTCTTCTCCTGACCACCCTCTATTCCATGCAAGAGATGCTATAACCAATGTGATAACTGATCATGGAGAGCAGAGGTTGCTTTCCATTTGTCCCCAGTAATGTGGAAAATATCCAGGGGTAGCAACATAGAGTCATGATCAGTTAAAGTCTGGTATAAAGATAAACCTGGTGATGGACTTCTCACTAAGGCTCTTTACTTCCTGTGTGATCAATAAACACTGATTGACTTATAGGACAGTTGCTTAGGGTTAGGAGTGCACCTCCTGGTTATGCAGCAGATTGAAGCTGGGGGCACAATTGGCTTGGGGTAAGGCGGGTGGCACAGGTGTGGGGGAAGAGTGAGGAGGGCTCCCCTACAGCCCACATTACTCTATTGTGCTGCTTTGCAGGTTCTGAATTATCAGCAGTGAATTATTCTTTTTCAGTTTTTATTATTACTAGATTTCTTTAAATCCCACTTTTATGTCTGCCCATTAATCATTTATGTAATTTTAGAAGGCAAAATGCATGAGGCACAGAGCTAATTATGCATTCTATTATGTCTTTAGATATCTGGATGAAAGTCATGTTCCAACACTCAATCCCTTCCCTAAAACTCATTTCCACAAGTGATGATTTAATGATCTATTTATTTTAAAGGTTTGCCTTTGGGGACAAAGATTATCCTGGTTAGCTCCACTTGAAAGAACAGACTTTTATTTCATGGAATCTGTAAGCGTTTAGAAAAATCACTGTGGACTTTGAAAATACATTTAACACAAAATATGTTGAAACCCATGCTTTGGCTATCCCTAGGTAGAAATGATCCCCTTTATACCTATGCAGATTATGAGAGCCTTAATGTCTTCAATTCTCATATTCCATTGAGTAAACACGGAACTAGCAAGCTGTGGAAGCAGTGTGTATGAGGGCAAATTGTAGCTTTGTTTTTTAATTCTATGTGTGAACAAAAAAAGGATGATTTTTAAATGATAACAATTCTTAAATGTGGTAATTGCTAATGAATTTACTCTGATCAGTTTTGTTCTTTTACCATTCATAGCTAATTTATCACATTACATATAACCAGGAATGCAAACACTAGCCTCATGTATACCTCTCAGTTTGATCTTTTAGTTTTTCTTTTACTCTTCAGGTATGAAAAACCTCATTCTTCAGTAATTACACCCACAGCTCCTAGGTATATGTCATATATTTGATTATGAAGAGATATTTTCCTATGTTTCTAACAGCAGAGTGCAGTATTTTGCAAGGAGAGTTGTCTTTGTGATTTAGCATATATTCATTTCTGTTCTACTGTGCTTTTTGTGCCCTTAGAATATAGTTCGATCAAAATGTGTGCAAAAACTTTTCCACTCTAAACTACATTAATATTTTCTAAAACTTAAGTCAAAAATAAGACCGCAACTGAGTTCTGGCTTTAGTGACAATGAAGGCAAAGTGGATTTTAGGTGGGAAAGGACTGTCTCCTAGATGTCAGTGTCCATTCCGGAGCCACATTTTTGGCAGAAGATTTCCTTGTTCTGGGTCAGGAAGCCTTTACCCACCAAGGAGACAGAGCACTTCCCGCAGTTAAAGCATTCGCTATGCCACTGGCTGTCTTGAAAGCAGATAAACTTGGCACCTGTGAGACCTGTAAAGGAATTGGAGAAAAAGATTAATCTATCCTTTCAAGGAATAGATTGAGCATTCTAGCAGATTCGTCTCTAGGAACTGGAGTTAGAGCTATGAGCAAGACAACGCAGAGGCAAATAACCCAAAAGAAGAATGCTGCTTCCTGGCCCTGTGTCCATCTGGAACTATCCGCTATAGGAAAGTTACACCTATGCCACCCAACCAGATTCACAGCCAAATTCTGCCATAATCTACAGAAGAAGGCAGAATGCTGATATGCAAGTCAGGTATTTTTGGAAACAGATAAGGTTGTCTAAGCCAGATAAGAAAATACAGTGTAGCATAATGGAAAGAAGGTATAGGTTGTGAAGTCAGAGATATCTAAGTATGAATACATTTCCCCTTTTTCTCTATATGACTTTAAGTTTTCTTAGCTGCAAAATGAAGATAAAATGAAATAAATGTATGCATCCTAGTCTGATGTCCAATGTTGTAATGACTTTTAGTTCTCTTCTTTCCCCTCATTTTTCTGTGCTTAGTTGTACTTAGAATACGTCCTGGGGTTATATGGTTTGTGACACTATTTCTAGAAAGACTAAATAGAGAATTTTGTCTAATCATTCAGCTATCCTAACGTGATGGCCTTATTACCTTGCTCAGAGACAACTTCAGCTTTTGTTGAATCTGGCCAATGAAGCCACGTTATCCCGTGATTGGTTTCTAAGTGCTTTGTCAGCCTCCTCCACTTTAACTTGGGCCTCACTTGAACCACACTGTTTCTTTAAAAAGTAGTAGAATTTGAATCTTCGGTGAGGGTCTGATCTCTGTCTCCCTAATGTGATTCCAGGGTATAGTTCAAGAAATTGATTTTGAGAGTTACATAAAAGGAGAAAATGTTAGGGTTTGGGAAGAGGCTGAGATGCCCTAGGCTTGGGTATTTATTTATTTTGTGTTTTCTCCCAGTAATCTTAGTGCTATTATTTGCTTATCATCCATGGAGTGAGGCTAAAAGAGTTATATAATTCATGTGTAATTTCCAAATACTCCATTTGGAATGGTGAAGTGAAAGGGTGAATAGCATTCTATTTTAGATACATTCTTTTTAAATAGGATAATGAACTTTTGTTTCCATCCTAACAAACTTATTTGATGTCTTCATATATAATTTAGTAGTTCATAGAGAAATTTGCATCAAATTTCTCTACTTTCCTTGATTAAATTTATAGCTTACTTATCTATGATGCTATCAACATTACTTCCTAATAAATGTAAATTAATTATGTACTACTTAATTCCCTTAATGTTATTCAAAACATTAATAAGCTGACTGCAAGAGTAATGTTCTGTATATACATAAATTATGCTGTTCATAAAACTAATTATTACATGTCTAGCATTTTGATGCTCATGAGTTTTTCTTAATTTTATTAGTAAGCCTTGTACAAGTGGCAAATATAAAAGCAATTCTTCCAGAATTTTACAAATAAGAAAAAGTAGAAGCATCTGGCAGCTTTAAGAAAGGGCTGAACCAACATGTGAGATGTATGTAAAGTGTTCTAAAAGGGATATGTTTACTCCCTTAGGTCATGAGGGTTATTTGCAGTAAGAAAGCCATTCATGAAGCAGGTCTCTGGCACCTGTTTTATCTGGTTTCATAGGTTTCTGACAAGTCAGTAGAATAAGAGCTGGCATTTGTTGAGTGCTTGAATGTGTGCCAATCACTATTCTAAGTCCTTTATGTGTGTTACCTTATACAGCCCTCACCTTACCTTTATGGGGTTAGATATTAGCATCAGCCCCACTTTGCAGACAAAAACTGAGAAATGAGAAGTTTAACCGCTTGCCCCAGGTCACCCAGCTAGTAAGCAGCAGATCTAAGATTTAAGCACAGGCCAGGGCCATCTGTCTTTAGAGTCTCTGCTTTTAACCTCATGAAACTAAGTTTGAGTTTATCTTTGGTAAAGAATATGATCAGGAACATCAGCATCACTCTCTGAAGAAGCCACAACATTTGAAATTCGTTTTCCTTGAAATAAACAGAGATGGAAGAAAGCCAACCTGCTCAACTGCTTGTTTTATAAATAAGGTAAATGAAGGCCTCCCACCCCGGAGGTGAGTTAGTCACCCACAGTGACACAGCAGTGGGGGCAGGGAGGACCAAGTCTTTTGCTCCTCAGTCCAGAGCACTTTTCACTGCATCAAGCAGCTTCATTTATCCCTGATAGTTTAAGAGGTTAATCCTATCTCAAAGGAGGAGAAAATATGGTAGCTATACCTGGAGTTTGTTCAAATGAAGCAGTTCAATGTGATGGGTTTTAAAAATTACACTTGGTGATTTATAGGTAGATTTCTCAGAACTTTTTAAAAAAATAATTGATTAATCTTAATTGACAAAAATTGTACATATATAACATTTTTGTATATGTATACATTGTGGGATGGCTAAATCAAGGCAATTAACATATCTATTACCTTATCATATACTTTTTTGTGTGTGTGGTGAGAACATTTAAAAATCTATTCTCTTAGCAATTTTCAAGTATATAATACATAGTTGTTAACTATAGTCACTATGTTGTACAATAGATCTTGAAATTATTTCCCCTGTTTAACTGAAATTTTGTATCCTTTGACCAAGAATACCTAGCTTCTTAAAGTGACATAATAATCAGATGAATGCCAATTTTCCAAAGACATGTGACAATGTCAGAATTCCCAATGGTACATCAGTTCAAATAGCTCCATTTTAAAGAAGCAGTGCTTCAGGGCCTATAGATATTTAACAATTAGATGAAGAAATATTAAAGTGAGTTATAAGTTTTTGCAGGCATTTCAGCCTCTGGTGTCTCAATCACAAAGTTAAAAAAAAGATTAAAATAGTTATTAGACATTTCCTGTGGACTGATGAGTCTAAATTAAATATATAATATTGCACTTAGATTACTTTTGGGTCAGATTATTTGCTCTTGATCATCCTCATGTTTTTGTGCAGAACAACGTTGTTTTTCCATCTCAACTTTAAAAAGCTGGGCCCAGTGATTGATCTGGAACAATCTATGAAAAAATCACTTAGGCACATGAATCTGTGATATATCAGAATTGAAACTCAAGTTCAGGGCTTGTGTAGGCTTTTTGCAGATCAGTATTAGCCATCTGGATCTCCAGAGAATTTTGAAACCTATTTTGAGTTGTTAATTTCCTTATTTTCTCATTGAAGTCCCCCTTTTTTTTTTCTGTCCCGATTCAAGAAAAGTGTTGTTATAAAATAAATGGACTGTGATTGCAGATTTTACTAGGGAGATTCTGGAGCTCCAGGTACTGCTGGGTATCTGAAAGTCCCATTTTCTAACTAAAATCAGTGGAGATCTCTTGGCTGTAGGAATTGCCAAATTTGTAGAAGGCAGGAGAGCAGGGTAGTTAAAAGCATGGACCCTGGAGCCCAATGGTGTGGGATTCCTAAGGCAAGTTCTTGCAAGGGCCAGGGAGGTGACCTAGCTGAGTGATGCAGACAGGGTGCAAGGGACAGAGAGGGCATGCCCCATGCAATTGGACAGCCACTAATTCCATATGATGGTGACCCTGATGGGGAGTGTGGAGGCAGTCTGCTCACCCAATGGCAGGCTCTTCGTCTACTTTTAGCTGCAGAGATGGATTTTACGTTAGTTATTTCCAAACATGTTCAGGCCAAACATCAAAGGCCTGCTGGCCAGATGTAGCCCATGAGCCAGTGTGAGATCCTGACACAGATGGTGCTCCATATAGACAAATAAGACCATGCTGTTTTTTTCTGGTGACACCCTCCCTCCCCTTGCAAGTCAGTGAAAGCCTGCCAAGGTGGGGTTTGGTTTGCTGTGAAACTTTTTCTTTTGGTTGGAAAGTGCATGAAGACTCAACTTTTATTCTGTTACATATTTGAAGATGAAGAAGGAGGAAAGGGATAAAATGATCTTTAATTCTATGGTATACAAACAACTAAAAATTGAAATATGATCTAAGAATACTAGGAATAGAAATAGATATACAGTTCTGACACATTATTAAGTGACTATAAATTGCCAGAAAGAATAGCTGCTGAGTTTCTCAAGTGTGATGCTAGTTTCAGTTCCTTTATTATAGGATTAGCATTTTAAAAGTGTCTCTGAGGAAAAGATGTATTTCTTTTTACCTGGAAAAGCTCTTTAACATGGATCAATTTATCATTATGTTATTTTCAAATCATGTCACATTTTTTTCTTCAGTAAAATACTATCTTGTTTTCTTTCATCTACTCATAAATGCACTTCATAATTGCAAGTGAATAGAGAAAAGAGAGTAATACATTTGTTAGAAGCATCTTAAAATGAAGTTTAATTAATTACTGACCTATGCTACCTTAATTATTACAGCTTCAGATGTTCTATACAATAGTGGAATTTAATTAAAACCTTCCTAACTAAAGGATGCTTGGTCCTACTTTGGAATTAAGCAGGATTCTGATTTATTAGTACTCTTCTCCTCCCACTCAAAACTTAATGAGGCTGCAAGCAGATCTCCTTGTGAAGGTCTGAGTTAACCTCTCAGCTCATCCTGTTCTCCCCCTTCCTTGAATGTTAGAGTCAGTACCATTAAGTTTAGTATGTAGTTACCTTCACAGAATATAGGCACCCAGATTATACTCTTGTACTTTCCTTGAGGAATCCATGTAATATTTATACTTATATATATGCACCCACTTGTGTTTATCTCAAAAGGAAACATAAATAAAAGCTTCCCATTTTTTAATTGCATTTCCTAAATTAACTAGGTAGTGTTTCATAAAGTCATAACTGCCTCATGGCATGATCATATTGAACTGAAGAACTCACCACTAATGGGTTTGGAACAGGCTACACACTTGCTGGCATAAAGATGGTTGTAGCAGTCCACGCAGAATGGATAGTCGTCTCTGGACATGAACTGTTCTTCACAGAGATCTTTCCTACAGCCACTACACAGAAAACACTCTTTATGCCATAACTGGTCACAAAATGTTATCCCACCTGAAGTTATCACCTGCCAAAGACCACAGAAAAGGCAATGACTATGGGAGCCATTACAATTCAGATCATTTCATGATTCTTTTGAGATCCTAGTATCTCTGGGGAGAAAAGGAAGCAAAAAGGAAAAAAAGAAAAGATCATTTCATGTCTTCTATGCCACAACTGGTGCTTTCGGCTACTCTATTTTCACCTTATGTTAGAATGTTCTTTTCCTCAAAAAGTCATTAAAAAATTAATAGTATGAGAAGCCAAAGGCTATAGGAATTAATTAGAAGTAGAAAGAAATGGAAATTATTGTATATTTTTCTCCTACAATGAAATAGAACAGAGCCAGGGCCATATTGGACTCAGGAAGATGGGGGAGAAAAACCACACAGGTTCTTTTTTCACTTCCTCGTACTTCTCTGAATTTTCTTAATTTTGGTTTTTAAAGATCTGCCGTTAGAGCTATTTTCTATACTATGTTCTTATAACTACCTGTCTAACTTTAGGGATGCTTAAAAGAATTCCTCTTTTTCCTGATTGCTTTACACCAGGTCCAAGAATATCCAACAGCAGTAATTCTCAATGGAATTGGTAAGCACCATTATTTGCTAATAACGACTACCATTTCTTAAGTGTTTTTTCAGTCCTTAGCACCGTGCTAAGGATGATCTCTTCTGAATATTCTCAACACCTCTACATACTAGAGACTATTATCTTTCCCTCTTTTAAAATGAGCAACTAGTGAGGATTACAGTCATTAAGTCACTTGCCATGGCCACAGTGAACTAGGACTCAAACCTGCATGGTCTGACTCCACAGCCTGTGTGCATCACCATTAATGCCATACTGAGTCAAGGTTACCTCGCACAGATAAGCAGTTGAAAATCCTTGTTGAATGAATGAATAAATACCAAAGGAAAAAATAGTTGGAAAGCAATTCCAATATTATATCTAGCAGTGGGGTGCTGTGGGAATCAGAACTCAATGGAATAAGCCCTGGTTGTACATTGAGCCTTAAGGTGTGATGTGCAGTGTTTTGCCTGAGATGTAATTAGTTCCGCGTAAGATAATATTTTCTTTCTAACCCAATTTAATCCATGAATTCTACTTTTTAAAAGGCTGAGAAATCTTTATTTAAAATCAGATGGATAAATATTGGGCAATTTTTCTCGTGTAACTATTTTTAAGCCATATCACCTTTTGAATTCACAGCTAATGAGCTCTTAAAATTGCTGTAGATACTGGAATGTGTTTAATGACTGAAGCAATGGGGTATCTGAAGTGGTTCCTATAACCTTTGCATCAAATTTAAGTTTAACTAGGTAGTAAAAACTTAGAGCCTATTTTAAGCCACCTCGTTGTTTACAAACTCAAAAATGTTATTTGTCTGTTACATAGACTTGTAAAAAAATTATTCTAAAGATATTTTTAATCTTATAACAAATATCTTAGAAATTAAAGATATTTGATATGAAAGATATTTTCCTAGAGGAAAAAAAGCATACTATTCTGAATAAATAAATGGGAAGCATAATGTTGTGATGGAAGTAAAGCAATTTAAAATACCCCTTACTGACTTCCAATGCCTTACAGCAGACACAGCAGAATTCATGATTCCTTTGATTTGTTTGGTCTGATGATCGCAGGCAATGCTTAAAAGATTTGAAACTTGAAAAATGTATTCACAGCAAAATAAAACTTGATATATACAACAAAGACTGTTTAATTAGAGAGAAGAAATTCTGGAACATTAAAAATAGTTTGCTTGTGATTATATTCCTTTTGAAGAGGTAGGAAGGTTAAGATGAAGTCTAATATCTAAGCCTGGTTTTTGCCACTGATTGATCTCAGGATTTAGAACAAGTTTATTCTCTGAAAAAGTGGAGGAAAAAATGATTTTGCACTCATTACGTGACAGAAGAAAAATCGAAGAAGACGTTTAACTCCTTTTGAACCTTGAGGAGTTTGAATTTGAAGCACTTGTAGTTTAAAATCATTTGCTTTCTGGCAGAAAAGAAATCTTAGTGTAACAAAATAAAATCTATGGATTTTAAAGCTTAAAAGTTCTAAGGGCCTGGTTGTCAAGTAGTTTTTCCTTTTTTTAAGAAAATATTTGGTCTTTGGTTTGGGTTAAAAAAATTGTTTAGATTGGATCATCTTGATGAAAAACAAATCTAGCTTTTTAGAAAAGGACTTGTGGTTTTAAAAACTAAATAAAAAATAATCTGGCATGTCATAATCTGTCTACTACCCAATATAAATATTTTGTAAATTTTTGATGACTTCAAATCATATCCTAAATATAGTTACAGGCTCTAATAACCTGGGAAACATCAGCACTTGGCCCAGACAGTGCTCAGCATGGATGTGCTAAAGAAGTTTGACTCTTGAATTGTTATAGCATTGAAAGAGTCTTCATATTGTGTCTGATAAATGATTTTAGGATAATTCTCACAAATATCATTACTGTTTTAGTCTGTCTTTAAGAAATGAAGCCTAAAATTGGCCAACTCCGTTGTCTCTCAAAACAGTGAGATAAACCTATTCATTTTATTTCCAGCAAGATCTTATTTTCTTTAGTTTTTAAGTTTTGTGTATTTTTTAGAGATAGGATCTCACTGTCACCCAGGCTGGAGTACAGTGGCTCAATCATAGCTCACTGCAGCCTTGAATTTCTGGGCTCCAGTGATCCTCCTGGCTCAGCCTCCCAAGTAGCTGGGACTACAGGCACGTGTCACCATACTTGGCTAATTTTTAAACTTTTTTTTTTTTTTTTTTTTTTTATAGAGACAGGGTGTCACTATGTCGCCCAGGCTGGTCTTGAACTCCTGGCCTCAGGCAATCTTCCCACCTTGGCTTTCCAAAGTGTTGGGAGTTCAGACGTGAACCACCGTGCCCAGCTCCAGCATGTTTTTAAATGCTGTCATTGACTCTGGTAATTCTTTGGAGCTTCATATGGCATATGGTCATATGGCTTGATTGCTGCTTGTAAAGTCATCTTCTAAGCCAGTGTTTTGGGAGAGTAATGAAGGTCTCAGTCATAAGATTATTTTATGTTATGTGATCAGTTGTAATTCTCAGCCATCAACATAGTGTAACTTAATAATTATAACTTAGCATAGTGTATTGCTGCCTCTTTAAATGCAGTACTGGTATTGGTTATGTATGTTAAACAGTTAACTGCGTGTGCGTGTGTGTATGTGCATGGGTGTTCACATATGTGTGTGTAGAAAGTGGTAGTGTGACTTCCAGCTGTCCAGATATACAAATGGGCTTAAGAGTTCTGCCAAAGTAACGTACAGATAAAAAATACTTTGAAACCACTATACTAATCCAACGTATTTTCATGATTCAGCTTTCTCATGACAATTTATGGTGTCATTTTAAACTTATGATGCCTCACAGGTCAAGTATTTCTTTGAGAACCTCCATATATATTTTATGGAATGCAGACAGGCTTCATCAAGGTGTTAGAGCTACTTTTTCACATAAAAGCTTAGAGGATAAAAAAAGAATTGGATGAAGTTTACTTCAAAAAGATTACTTTTTTTTCTCTTAGAAAATGTTTTTTGAGTGGGAAGCCAAGTCAGAAGGCCCTACATGATCCTGGAACTGGAGTGAAGGAATTTGCTGCTCTTAGTCTTCTTTCTGTCTTTTGTCTACTGAACTTCCCCCATGATCTTGGCACTCTCTTGAGCCAATTGCTCTACTCTTAGGAAATACAAAAGCTTCAAGTCAAGAAGACATTTGCATTGCTGAGAAAGAATGTGAGAAGTTAAACATCCTGTTTAACTTCGTTCCCTTAGTCACTTTGTGAGGCAAATCCATATTTCTCTGAAACAGTTAATACTGAATGGATCAAAAATTATTTTTTAAGAAACATCTGTATTCAAAGAGAGACCTGTGCTTTCTCTCAGAATACATGAGATCTTATATAAAAGCAGTGAATGGGTGAGTGTAGTGGCTCATGCCTGTAATCCCAGCACTTTGGAAGGCCAAGGCAGGTGGATCACCTGAGGTCAGGAGTTCGAGACCAGCCTAGCCAACATGGTGACACCCCGTCTCTACTAAAAATACAAAAATTAGCTGGATGCAGTGGCACGCACCTGTAATCCCAGCTACTTGGAAGGCTGAGACGTGAGAATCTCTTGGACCTGGAAGGCAGAGGTTGCAGTAAGCCGAGATTGTACCACTGCACTCCAGCCTGGGTGACAGAGCGAGATTCCGTCTCAAACAAACAAACAAACAAAAAAAGCAGTGAAATGAACTGGAATACCAAATCACTTGAGCTGTTTGGAATATTAAATTCTTGTTGTAGCTGGAATTTTATGGTTAATAATAAAAAAAAAAGATGGTCGTCCTCATCGTGACAACTAGTGGTTTGGACATGTTGAAAGTCCAAACTACCATGGGTGTGTGATTACAGATATAACATAATAGTATCAGTTCATTCTAAATATATGATACAGCTAAAAAGAAATAGTCTGAGTTTCCACAAGCTTCACCCTCTTTAGAAAATTACCTTCTTACAAAAGTTGCAGTAGTGAGCAAACTCCTTCTCAAAACATGGCACACAATAATTGCCACTCTCTTTGGAGATCAAAGGCTTTGTCCCTATAGGTTGTCGGCAATTCTCACACACAAAACAGGTTTCGTGCCAGTAGTTTCCCTTAAATTCCATTTTGCGGGAACCTGTACTCCAAAAGTAAGGACATGTTAGTATAAGTCAACCATAATTTTATTTTTTAAGCAAATACAGATCAAATTACTTAAAAACGTTTTAAGTTAAGATGATAAATGAATTGTCCTTTTAGAAAAATAGTATTTTTTTCAGGTTCAAAAAAACCCATTCATCTGGGAAAAAAAAGGTTAATAAAGTTTAGCCATGATGATGGAGAATCACTCTTAGACTGAAAACTTTTTCAAGCCCTGCATAACCTATAATCTGGAGATGTAAAAGTACTTTGAATGAAGACTCCTAATGGTTTCACATGGTTTGGATAAATTGGGCCATAATAATCATTACAAGGGTATTAAAAATGCCCAGAGCACAATTACTGAGACTATGCTGTGTAGTTATGGCCTTCTAGAAATTCTCTGAATCCATAATAAGAAAATGAGAGAGCAAGAGTGACAGAGAATGAATTATGTTCTTATGCTGCTGACCATAGAGATTGAGATCAAAATATAAAGAATTAGTCCTTGCCAAAAGTGGAATGACATACATGAACCCTGTCTTCCCTAAGAGAGAATAACAATAACTGATCCTCAAAACAGTTTGTGTCAAGCTACAAAATGGCAGTTGGCCCCAATCGCCTATGATGAATCACTCTTTCTGATGCCATTGATTGTGCCTAGGGCACTGTGTTTAATGTAGTGTTATTGGCATCCAATTTGTCTTTATTTTATGGGTGAGGTTCTGGTTTGAAATGTTTCTATGAATTAGACTTTATGAAAATACACAGAACACTGTAATTTACCTGTTCAAGGATAATGAATGAATAATCTTTTTATTTCTAAAGTACACGGAAGAAGATTGAGAGAGTAAGAAAGATATCTTTCTCAAAACCAGGGTTTTGGGAGCTGCTGCACTCCTCATGTGCTGGGACTTAATGAAAAACATCACAGCTTCAGTTAGAGACAGGAGCCCCCTTGAGACCCTACCAGGCATGATGGTCCTCTTGCAGTGGAAGCACTTGGAGGAGCACTCGTTAGAATAGCACTCCGTGCACAGCAGGCGCTCATCCTTGGCAGCAAAAGGCTTTTCCACCAAAGAGTGATTGCATTTGGTGCACTTGAAGCATCCTTCATGCCAGTGCCGGTCTTTGTAACAAAGATCCTTTGAGGCGGCAAATAAAAGTTAATTAAATGTCATTGTGACAATACAGGCCATATTATAAAACAAAACTGAACACTCCTGGGACTCTCATGTCAGTAGGTTGTGCTAGTAGCTTGAGGGAAAGTTGTTACTGAAACTGTTACCCATAGAGAGGAGACCCTCTGGGGTAATTAAGAGCTAGAGCCCAGGGCTTTCTTGGTGGGTCACTTAAGACAGCTGGGAAAAAACAGATAAATTCTCTGCTATGTCTTCAAAATTTGCCTATATTCTTTTTATAAACTATAATAGAGGTTTTTCATGGAATGATTTTTAAAAATTTTAGGGTACAACGTTCTATTACTCTTTGAGATGTAACTAAACAGACAAAAAATAACATCACCTAAGTAAAACAAAGACAGAAAGAAAGGAAGAAAGAGACAGAGAGAGAGAGAGAAAGAGAGAGGAAGATAATTGGAGGATGGAAGGAAGGAAAGAAGAAAGAAAGAAAGAGAAAGAATAAGCATGTCGGAGGAATGGGTTGTAGGTGTGAGAGGTATCAGTAGGGTTTAGTAAGAAATGAAGCTGATTTTACATCAGAAAACAGATTTTGAATCCTTTCAACTTCAATTATTTATGCATTTATTTATACCCTTGTCATTCCAGAAATAACAAACACACCCAGAGGGTTACTGAGGGCTTGGAAACAGCCGGAAAATTCTAGCTGTGTAACTTTGGACAAATAGCTTAACCTCTTTAATCTTTAGCATTCTCAGCTACCTTATAAGATCACGTGAGGATTAAGCATATATTGTATTTCATAGTGCTAAGTGTAATGGCTGGAGCATGACTGCTGGTAACTTTTAAGATCCTTATATGCCCAGTAGCAGAGAAATAGTATTGAAAGTCAACACTAAATGAAAAGAGGCACTCCAACCCACTTGTTTGCTGTTCATATGCAGTAATTCTGTAAATTGAGGTGAGACTTACCTTAGAATCGGATTCAATTGGTTTTTTGCATTCCTCGCAATAGTTAGAAAATACATGATGATAACATGTAACACAGTACGGACTGTCATCCTTTAGTACATATTTCTTCCCAAGAAGTGATGCTGTGCAGTATTGACAGTAAAAGTGAGCAGTTGTCATTTTGGTTTGATCCTGTGAATGACAAAGTGATTCATGTATATAAAAGCAGAATTTTGTTTATAGGATAAATGATGAAACCTTAATATAATGTGAGTGAAGCATTTGAATGAATTTATATTTTCTTATGCAAAAATCCACCAATTTAGGAAAGTATGCTTATAGTCATGGTGACATTTGGAGTGATTTAGGAAAGATTACTCTCCCATCTTGGCAGTTCCTTGTGTGTTTTGCTAAAAAAATGCATAAAACCTGCAGCTAGATTATGAAAAACATCTTGTGTTTATCATAAGCTAATGTGGAATTCAATGAGAATATGGTATCTGTTGAAACAGGATGGTTTTACCTCAAGGATATAAACTGTTGCTAGGGCTTTTAATAGCTGTCATCACTTACTTTCTTGCTGGAAAATTCTAGAGGCAGATTTTGATGGAAATAACAGTCTTTTTTACTCAAATATAAATTAATAATCAGTACATTGTCATTTTCTAGTTCATTCTTTTACTCCTCAAGTCTTTATTGAATACCTAATAAGGGCTTTGCACATTTACGCTGAGGTCTTCGTGTACCACATCCCCTCCTTGGCTGTGGCTTCCACCATCCCAAATGTGCTGATGACTCCAAAATCTCTGTTTTCTGCTAGCTTTAGATATCTTCATTTAAATGTCTTTACCAAGCTGGCCAAATAAAACTCCTCAGCAGGTAGGATTCTCAGACCAAGTGCTAGGTCTTTGTGACTATTGTGAACAATTGCCCAGATGCAGAAGTGCAGATAAAATCATCAGTGGTAGAAAACAACGATGGGTTCGTTCAGGCTTTAGGGCCAAAGTAACATGTATAGAGCATAAATAATAGCCGCAGCTATTCCATTATAGCTATGGATAAAATAGCTAGAATTTATCTGCAAGGCAAAATTCATTCTGTAAGATGAATAAAAAAGCTGATACGAAACATAAAGCCAGTGATAGATAAGGACTCTGATTGTTTTGTAAATTTGGAAAACCATTAAGAAACGACGCATATAGATCTCCAAAGGTTTTAATTAGGCATTGAACATGAATTCTTTGTTGTTACAAAAAAAAAAAATTAGCACTGCTTTTCCTTGAAAAATGAGATTTGTCATCTCAGGATTTACTGGAATATATTAGGAGCTTTGAATATTTTCTAATTCTCCCCCCACAGAATTTTTTTTTTAATTTTAGCAAAATCAGAGGAGCAATTAACGATAACACAAAAGCGTTTTTGATACTAGTTTGTATTGACTACATTTGAACTGTCATTCTCATGCGTTTTGCCTTATTCTAGTGATGAAATTCCCAGCAGAGAGCCTTGCTGAATGCACATGATTATTAATTCTGTACATAGCAGTTTTGCTATATTGTTCTTCACTAACAAGTAGAGAAAAGGCAGAGGATTTGGAATATGTGGGTCTTTTCCCAGGAAAGATGAAATGCAGACTAGAAAGTTCGCAATGGAACATGGCCAAAATTATCTAAAAGGAACACTGAATTCTCCATTTGATTAATTCCACAGAAATGTTCCTTCTTAGTGAATACAAACACACTCAGAGGGTTACCGAAGGCTTGGAAACAGCAGGAAAATAGATCTAATTCCCTTGAAAGGTTTAAAAATATAAGTTTTATTCACATTTACAGCAATCAAGTGTTATCACTTTATAGAAATAAAATATGTACCTTTAACTCTCTTCAATTACTATGGAAAAAGTCATTTTCATTAATATTTATTTTAGTTTTAGATGTATTTAATAGCATCATGAAACATGGCCCCTCAGGGGTTAGGAACTGCAGTCTACTGCCATTTTGTGAGGCTTTTAGTGTATTATAAAATGAATATATAAAACATATAAAACCACAAAAGGGATTACCAAATTGATAATATTTCAATTGTTTATTTTAAATGACACTTTAAACATGACAACATCAAAATACCTGTAACTTATTTAGTGATCAGATCAGGAGTCTAAATATAAGACAAGATGGTCCTTCTCCCATCCCAGTCCTAACTACAAAACCGGCCTGGATCTACAGAAAATGCCTTACAATATAGACCATATTTCTTAATTTTTTGTTTTGTTTTGTTTTTTGAGACAGAGTCTTGCTCTGTTGCCCAGGCTGGAGTGCTGTGGTGTGATCTCAGCTCACTGCAACCTCTACTTCCTGGGTTCAAGCCATTCTCCTGCCTCAGCCTCCTGAGTAGCTGGGACTACAGGTGCATGCCACCGTGCCTGGCTAATTTTTGTATTTTTAGTAGATATGGGATTTTACCATGTTGGCCAGGATGGTCTCAATCTCCTGACCTCATGATCCGCCCACCTCGGCCTCCCGAAGTGCTGGGATTACAGGCATGAGCCACTGCGCCTGGCCTCTTGAAAGAAGAAATTCATTTCTTATTCAATTCTGTTTTGTAAAAGCAACATCAGGGAGTTGGGTAGGGTGAGAACAGAATCAGTCTAATATCTCAAAACCTTGTGATTTTATACTTGTAGGACTATACAGTGGGAGGAAGCATTTGGTCCAGGTCAACATTTCTTGAATATTTACTCAGTGATTTGAACTCCCTGCCCCCTCAAGGAGTCTGGATTCTCTTAGTTTAGCGCCTATCTTAATAATAGTCAATGTAATTTGAGGTAAGAGAGCAAACTGAATATTTATTCTCTTCTTCTTGGTTAGAAAAAATACACTAAGAAATTCATTCCTCATTTTCATGAAGTCTATCATTTAACTGTTGATCTTTGAACACATCCAAATAGTGTTTCTTAAAAATAGAGGTATTATAACTATATAAATGATACACACTCTATTAGAACCCTATAGAATTCTTAGAGAACTATTATAATAGAAAGGAGAGTGAGGAGAGACCTTCCTAGGAAGATCTTAAGGAAGTTAAGCTGTTGGAAATCTGTTAGGAAGGAAGGAAGGTTGGAAGAAAGGAAGGAAGAAAAGAAGGAAGGAAATAAAGAAACAAGGAAGGAAAGATCAAACTGTTTATTGAGGAAGGGAAAAGAGAAGTGAGAGAATGGCGTAGGAGCTCATTTGAAGTTGTGAAATGTTGAGTCGTGAGAACAAATTTTCACCTGGGTACATTAAGGATGAAGAAGGATCTTGAAACTTTTAAGCTTTTTAACTTTAAAGCTTTTTCTGTTCTCACCCTACCCAACTCCCTGATGTTGCTTTTACAAAACAGAATTGAATAACAAGCTTTTGATTTGAACTTTGAATGCAAGTAGTTCTAACTGGGATGGAGCAGGCAGAAGGTAAGCGTGTGAATTTTTCCAATCTGACCACTTTTTACTATCTTACACTTTTCTAAACATTATTCTTTACTTTTTCCTCTTCTTTGTCACTAACATTAATAGTTTAAAATTCTCAGGGAATAACTCTGTGTCTAGAAGAGCAAGCCAAATAGCTTGTTTTAATCATTCCCTAACAGGTAGAGCTGTAGGAAAGAGGATGAGGACTACGTGATTTTTGTCTCAGGAATCCCCACCTGAGGGCTAATTGTCAAAGATATTGGAAAATTTTTGCTTTCAAAGATTAAAAATTCTTGAGCAAAGCTGTTCTTAATTATGAGCTGTAAGAATTATTAATATAAACATGTACCCCAATTGGTTAGCATTAAACTTTTCTAGGTGTGAACTCAGCAGTGCTAGTCATTCACTTGGAATGTATCACTTAGACATTCTTGTCAAACTTCTTTCAAAGTTATTCAGCAACTAACACAACATTTAAGCCCAGAATTTTTATCTTTGCATATTGGGATTTTAGAAGGTTTATTTAGAGATGCACTGATATATCAAAGAACATAATGAAGACAATGAGTAGAAGACAGATGAGTAGTTCAGAAATTCAATGGCATGAATGGACTTGGCTTTGTTTTTCTAGTTTACTCCTTTAAATTTTAGATTTCTCCCTAAAAAGATGTAAGTTTGGCTGTGCTGTGGCTCACGCCTGTAATCCCAGCACTTTGGGAGGCCGAGGTGGGTGGATCACCTGAGGTTGTGAGTTTGAGAGCAGCCTGACCAACATGGAGAAACCCCTGCTCTACTAAAAATATAAAATTAGCTGGGTGTGGTGGCACATGCCTGTAATTTCAGCTACGAGGGAGGCTGAGGCTGGAGAATCACTTGAACCCAGGAGGTGAAGGTTGCGGTGAGCCTAGATCGCACCATTGCACTCCAGTCTGGGCAACAAGAGCGAAACTCCATCTCAAAAAAAAAAAAAAAAAAAAAAAAAAGTAAGTTCATTGGTAATAGTTTCTGTAGCTGAGAATGTTATTTCTTAGGTGCTATTTTTTAAACGAGAACAATTTTGTGTCAAGTTGTACTTTATAGTGAGTTATTGATGAAAAGCCTAATGCTATGAGTAATATATCCACTTAACATTTTTACTATGCTGTGCAGAATGAATAGACTCACAAGTGTATTGAGAACATTTCATGTGGGAGAGAGGCAAGGACTAGGTGCCATGCCTGGTATCTTTAATATACTATTATTTGCAAGGCATCACACACCATCTATTTATTAATGCATTTGAAAAACATGTAAAATACATGTCATTTGCAAAGTAACTTGCTACAAGTTGTAAAGGATATAAAAATAGACTCACATACTGTCTGCAGAGAGCTTATGATCTAGCAGGAAGAGTAAGGACATTTCATAAATCACTAAACAAAAGTTAGGAAGTGATGAGAATAAATGAAGGGTTATAAGTTTTAGAGCAGTAGTTCTAAACATTGGGTACACATTAGAATTTTAAAAATGTCCAAGGTGCACCCCTGCTTCAAACCAAATAAATTAGACTTTTTGGGAGTGCACTAAAAAGAAGTATTTTTCAGTTCTCAAGTAGTTCTAATGTCCAGTGTGGGTTGAAAACCACCCCCTTAAAGAAGGAGGAAGGACAAATTACTTTCAGCTAGGAAAAATTCAGGAACAACTTGAAGCAGTGGCATCTCAATGAATTTTGTAACAGATATTATGGATTGGCCTTCCCAAACTTGGCTTTATCCTCCTTCAAGTTGGAGGGATCAAGGAGCTAAAGGCATTTCCTGGATCCTCTTACAGTGTGTGTTCAGGATGCAGATTTGGCTCTGCTACAAACACATGTGAAAATCTGCAGGTGAATATGAAATGAAAGACATGTTCCTGCTGCTGTTGATGGTGGCAGATTGGCTGGCTGAGATGTGAGTGGTTTCTATCCATTCAGAATGCCAGGGTTCAGTTTTCCTAACTAGCGTTTTGGCTGTGAGAAACAGTTGTGGCAGTACTCGTGGTGGCAGCAGCGAGTTGACCTCTAGGTCACCAGCAGAATGGATGTGGAAGTAGGCAAAGGGCAGTCTCTACCACCTTTGGAGTAATTTTAGAAATACTAACCATAATATTTAATACTCCTGTATGTTTCCTGAACATATAGGCTGAGTCCTGTGTCAACTACTGTATGTGGATCTTTTTAAATCTTTGCAATGGTTTCCTGAGGAGGTCTATTATTATTATGCTCATTTGACGGATGAGCAAACCAAAACTTAGGAGGCCAAGATCACTTGGCTGATAAAAATGCTAGGTCTAGTGTGCAAGTCTATACCTTTTAGAAACTGAAGCCCAGGATCTTAGCCAGTGTAAACCTCTCCTTTCCTTGAGATGTGGAGAAGGGCATTTAGATGCAGCAGCAGAACTGGGAAGGGCACTGACACTTGTATATGTGAACACTTGTATATGACACTTGCATGGAAAACAGTAAGTACTGTATTCTAAATGGCTTGCAGAGCATGAGAGGGTAAATATTGGAAGACAGATTTGAAAAGGAAGACTAGAGCAAGGTCATCAATGGCTTAAGTTTCATGCTAGATTTGAACTTTTTTCTTTTTTTTATTATTATTATACTTTAAGTTTTAGGGTACATGTGCACAATGTGCAGGTTAGTTACATATGTATACATGTGCCATGCTGGTGTGCTGCACCCATTCACTCGTCATTTAGCATTAGGTATATCTCCTAAAGCTATCCCTCCCCGCTCCCCCCACCCCACAACAGTCCCCAGAGTGTGATGTTCCCCTTCCTGTGTCCATGTGTTCTCATTGTTTCTATAGAAAAAATATAATCATTGATTACTTAGAACAGGTAAGTGCCATGTTTTGAGCTGAGACTTATGAGAATTAATTTAGAAACAGTGATAGAAGGGATTAAAGGTAGATATACCATAAACAGGAAAATCAATTCGAAACTCGTTTTTCAATATGTGGCCTAATCAACAAATGTCGTGCCTTCTGTACAAAATGTGATTTTTTTTGCATTGGAGGGGAATATGGAGAATCAATGAGCTATTCCCCTAAGGGAAAATTCATTAAATAAACAAATCATAGGAATAAAATATATTAATCAATTTACATGAACAAGTAATTATATATAATGTATAATGTTAAACATGTATATACATATTAAATTATATATTGGTATATATTATATATATAAAGAGAGAGTTGCAGAGACTGTGAGATCAAGTGACAGAAGAATACAACCACGTATGAAGTCTTGGAATTCTGAGAAGCCAAAGACTGAGTCTTGTTTAAGGGGTGAGAATGAAGTTGGAAATGAGGAAAGGATGGAAGCATCTGGGGTATTCATGTTGGAAGTAATGATGGCCTGATTTAGAAAAGAGCATTGAGATCATGTGTGGGAGCAAGGTGCAGTAGGACTTAAAAACGTGAATGCATTTGGGAGGGAGAGAGAGTCATTCTGAAATTTTGTATACGGTTCCTGGTAGAATTAGTATGCCACTAATAGAAGACGGGGGTACAGGAAGAGAAACTAGTTGGAAGACAAGATTAACTCAGGTTTAGTTATATTGAATTTGAGGAACTAAACTAGATAGCCATCAAGCTGTATGTTCAAAATACTAGGCATCAAAATGTCATGTTAGATTAAGAAGTTTAGACTATTTTCCTGGATGAGCTAATTGGTAGTTGAGGAGCTACAATGGTAACTGAAGTTGTGAGACTGAATGAGACCATCAAAGAAACCCTAGTGTAGAAAAGTGAAAAAAAAGATAAAATACAAACTCATGGATAAATGCATGTTATGTGATGGGAAAGAGATGAAGCAGATATAGTGAAGGTCACAGTGTTTTGAAAGACAAAAGAAAGAACTTCAAGAAGAGAATATATATTAATAACATTTAAGGAAAGTGTCAACAAGAAGGCAAATGATGCCTTCAAAAGAATAGTTTGGAGACACTAAATTGTCTGATGTCAGATTTCAGAGTTAAAACGTGAGTGACGAGATGCTCATTGCTGACAGCTTAGAAAACTGCATGTTCAAAAACACACGCCTAAGGAATAAAAAACAAACAAAATAAAATGTGTTGCTGAACTGGCAAGAAAGTAAGGGAAAATCTCAGAGGCTAAAAATAAAAAGAAAGCAGGAAACTAGAAAGGTTAACACTCTCTAAAGGAGCCATTTGTCCTGAGGATGTCTTCTGAGCCATGATGACCTTGTTATCCAAGTATTTACAGCCTGAATTTATACTAACTCTAAGGTCTAAAACCCTTAGGTTTTAGTTTAAAAGGCTTAGTTTAAAATGAAACACAAGAAAATCCTCTATGAAAGAATGTCCCATCATCCTAGGCCTAAAAAATTTCATACATATAAATTTTCATTGAGCATGAATTCACAATTAAAATATTTAAAATAAGAATAAGCAATGAAAACAAGCAGTATAAGTAAAAATCCAGAAAAAAAATACTTGGATCACCAAAAAACAATTTCACATGAGAAATAACAGATGCAAAATGGAAAATAATGTTTAACATATTTAAAGACATAACAGAGAGCATTATATAGAAAAATTCAGGAGAATAAAAATGACTAGGTAGATTTGCAACAGAACTGATAGAAATAAAAGAGATAAAAACTTATTATTAAAATTAAAACAGATTACAATGCAGATTAGAATCAGTTGAAGGGAAAATTAATAAATTTGGAGAGAGAACTAAAGATATACTATAAAATACAATGAAGAAAGAAAAAGAGATAGAAAATATATCAGTTAAAAAGAAAGCAGAAGATAGAATAAAAGAATTTGACCTAAGTCTTTACAGAATTTCAAAAGAAGATAACAGAGAAAATGAGAAATATGCAAAGGTTGGAGATAGAATTGAATGTCCAAGAATTAATGACATTAATGTACAGACACAGAAAGTAAAACAAATTTCAGGCATCATAAAAACAAACACATCATAGTAAAGATGTCATACTCCAGAGACAAAGATGATCTTAAAGACATTCAAAGAGAAAAAAAAGTCTAAAACACCAACAATTAGATATGCAGATAACTTCTAAACAGCAACAATAGAAACCAGAAGAAGCTGAAATAATGCTAAGAGAAAATAAGTAAACCCTAGACCTATATACTCAGTGAAACTGAATTTAAAGAATAGGATGGCATAAAAACATATTTAAGTTGACAAAAGCTACGTTTACTACCAAAAAACCCTCACTGAAGGCAATTCTAAAGAATGTGATTTGAAAAAAAGAAAGAAAAAAAGGAAACTCTCTAAAGGAAGGTTTAGGAAAACTGAAGATGAAAGAATAAGGAGCAAAGACCTTGACTAACATGCAGTTACATAAAAATAAACATTGACTGTATGAAAAAACAATAATAATTTGTGGGGTTCAAAAACACATAATAATACTAATGTACTGGGGAAAATAGCAGTTAAGTGAGGAAAGAGTTGATTGTTAATCCTTGTATTGTTGGAAAAGAATACATTAACTGAGTTACATTAAGATTAAGCATTCTCATGTTAAAATTTTAATAATGTCATTAGATTTGTTAAATTTTAATGGAAAACTCTAAACATAGAAATAGAAATAAGTAAAACAAAATTATTTCATAGAAAGTACGTAGGAAAAAGAAAACTAGAAAACTGAGACATCACAAAAGAAGAAGATATATGATACATTTTAAACCCAAATCAAACCAAATGGAGTGGTTAAACTGTCTTGGTTGAAAACCAAAATATTCCAAAGATGATCCAAAAGTAACTGTCCACATCTGCAACCAATCTGAGTTCAAATCCCAGCAAATTCTTGTCAGCTTCAATCAAAGATTAGATGAAAGGGAAATACAGTTTTCTTTAATACTATTTGAAACCACAGATTGGCCTAATTTAATATTTTTGTTAACTGTAACTCAGCACAACACTTGACAGAAACTAAAATTTCTGCCCCTTGACCTAGCCATGTGACAAGAAAGGAGTGCATCCTCTGGGAGTAAAACCAAACGAAACAAAAATTGTACATGTGTATTTTGTTCCAATGTTTGGCAGGCAAAAAATTATAAGACACCTCAAGAAGTAAATACATATATATATATATATATATATATATATATATATATATATAAATTCTAATATTTATTGGATCCTTTTCCAGTTCTTTCATTTTTCTGCTGAAATCATTTATACATTCACTCATTCTGTTCATTTCCTTCCAAATATTTAACATAAGTATAATAAAGTCCCTGTGGGGGCTTATGTTTAAAAATATTTGTAATAGAGAATTCAATGGATAAGATTATCAGCAGACTGAAAAAAGCAAAAGTAAAAATCAGCAACCTTGAAATGAAACAAACTAATGCATAAAGAGAAAATTCACTAAATGAAGATAATAGAAATAATTTTTCCCCAAAATAAAATTGTTGAAAGACTTCCATTCCAATAATGGTACTCTGTATAATTCAAACCATGAAGCAGCTGTGAACCACTAGAGAAGCTGGAAAAAATATATACTTAAAAAGTGTACCTTGGAGGCATCAGAGAATTAATATTACAGTGAAGAATTAATAGGAAAGTCCAAAAGAAGGAGAAAAACATAGATGAGCTTGGTATTTGCTTTCCACGGAAGAATATGTACATCCAGAAAGATAAAATGAATAGTATGAGAAGCTGTATGGCACTTCTGACAGCCTTGAAAGGCTAAGGGGACAAAGATTGAGGTCAGTGGACCTTCAATGTAGCAGGCCCGGTAAGCTTATCATTGTGTAGGTGAGATTTCCAAAGAGCTATGCCCTCGGAGTAACGTAAATTAGAAGTAAACTAGTATTTCAGAGACAGAGCCCAGCTTTGAATTACCTCAGTTTCTAAAATTATATTAAGATAACCTTGGAATTCTGGTATCCCTAGGTGAACACCAGAATAAATACACATCCTGTCTGAAGGAAGAAAACATCATCTTAGGCCTCAATTACTTCTACACCAATGTCTAGCACTAAACAAAAATGACCATGTTCAGAAGAAGACAAGGGAATATAAAGAATAGAAACTACATTCAGGAAGCCATAGATTTTGGAGTTATAAGACAGAACATAAAACTATCCTTAATATGTTCAATGGGGTAAATAAAACAAGGAGCAAAAATTTTGCAGAGAATTAAAAACAATGAAAAAGAATGAAATGTAAATTATAGTACAGAAATAAACAATGATTTAAATTAGGGACATAATGGGAAATTTTAGAAAAGATTGTATGAAATGAAAAAGATGATAAAATAGAAAATAAAATTAAGCATGATGATAAAAGGTATGAAAAGTACAATTAAGAAAGTAAGAAACATAGATGATAGAATGAGAATGAGAAAAGAGAAAAATATACAAGTTGTATTTGAAGAAACAATGGCCAGTCTTCCAAAACTGACAAAATACATGCCCCAAATTTTAAAAACCAAGAAAACATGAACTTCAACTGACCTGAAAAACACACTTGGACACATCAGGGTACAATTACTAAAAACCAAAGACAAGTAACATATCAAAAATAGATTATAAAATGTTGCGGGAAGTCAGGGACCCCGAATGGAGGGACTGGCTGAAGCCATGGTGGAAGAACATAAATTGTGAAGATTTCATGGACATTTATTAGATCCCCAAATTAATACTTTTATAATTTCTTATGCCTGCCTTTACTGCAATCCCTAAACATAAATTGTGAAGATTTCATGGACACTTAACCACTTCCCCAGTCAATATACCCTTGTGATTTCTTATGCCTGTTTTCACTTTAATCTCTTAATCCTGTCATCTCGTAAACTGAGGAGGCTGTATGTTGCCTCCTCAGGACCCTGTGATGATTGTGTTAACTGCACAAATTGTAGAGCATGTGTGTTTGAACAATATGAAATCTGGGCACCTTGAAATAAGAACAGGATAACAGCAATGTTCAAGGAAATAAGAGAGATAACCTTAAACTCTGACTGCCAGTGAGCTGGGTGGAATAGAGCCATATTTCTCTTCTTTCAGAAGCAAATGGGAGAAATATCACTGAATTCTTTTCCTCAGCAAGGAACATCCCTGAGAAAGAGAATGCGCCCCTGAGGGTAGGCCTCTAAAATGACCCCCTTGGGTGTGGCCGTCTTCTATGGTCAAGACTGTAGGGATGAAATAAGCCCCAGTCTCCCATAGCGCTCCCAGGCTTATTAGGATGAGGAAATTCCCGCCTAATAAATTTTGGTCAGACCGGTTGCTCTCAAACCCTGTCTCCTGATAAGATATTATCAATGACAGTGGTGCCCGAAACTTCATTAGTAATTTTAATTTTGCCCCGGTCCTGTGGTCCTGTGATCTTGCCCTGCCTCCATTTGCCTTGTGATATTCTATTACCTTGTGAAGTACATGATCTCTGTGACCCACACCCTATTCATACACTCCCTCCCCTTTGAAAATCACTAATAAAAACTTGCTGGTTTTATGGCTTAGGGGGCATCACAGAACCTACCGACACGTGATGTCTCCCCCAGACGCCCAGCTTTAAAATTTCTCTCTTTTGCACGCTGTCCCTTTATTTCTCAAACTGACCGACACTTAGGGAAAATAGAAAAGAACCTACGTGAAATATCGGGGGTGAATTTTGCCCAATATCTGGCTGAATTTCCCCTGATAATAAAATATTACTTTCAGATTAACAACAAATTGAGAAGATACCTACTTCTCAACAGAAAAAAAAAGGAAGCTAGACAATGGAGAGATTATTCAAATTGCTGAAAAAAATTAGCAGCCAACCTAGAAGTCCATGCCTAGGTAAAAGATCTTTTGACAATGAAGGTAAAAGCATTTTCAGGCCATCAGAAACTAAATTTATTAATCATACACCCACGTTAAAATAAATACCAAAGAGTGTTCTTTGGGCAAAAGTACACATTGGAGCTCACAGGTGCAGAAAAGAGTAGGGAAAAAATAAAAACTGTAAACATCTAGATGAATCTATGTAAATATGACTATGTACAACAACCCTGTGTCAAAGAATTAGAAAATTTAGGTAAAATGGAAAAATCTAAAATAAATAAAACCATTAAAATTGACACAAGAAGAAATAAAAAATTATGACAACTATTAGATAAGTTGAATTTGTAATTAAAAAGGCTACATACAGAGTGAAATAAAGCCTAAGTGGCTTCACCAGTGAATTTTGCCAAGCTTTAAAGAAGAAATAACAGCCATCTCACACAAACTAAATCAAGTAAGTACAAACAGAGAACGTGCTCTGGTTAATTCTGAACTCATTAACACTTTGGTATCAAAATCTAAAATCATTATGAGAAAGGAAAACTACAGGTCCATAATACTTCTGGCAATAAATACAAAACCCAACCCCAAATAACAAGCAACTAAATCCAGTGATATATGAAGAGATTAGTATATTGTGATCAAGTTGATTTCATTTTAGGAATGCCAAGTTCAGTTTAAAATTCAAGAGAATCACTGTGTTTCAATAATTTTACCAAGTAAAAGGGAAAGCTGTAAAATTACCTCAGCAGCTGCAGAAAAGGCATTTGATAAAATCTTACTTCAATTTATGATTAAAAACTCTTAACAAACTAAAAATAAAAGAAACTTCTTCAATGTGGTTTAAAAAAACCTGTAGTGAACATTATGCTTAATGATAAATGTTGATAGCTTTTACTCAGATTATAAATAGGAAAAGAATATCCACAATCACTTCTATTCAGCTTTCTACTGGAAGCCATAGATTTTGCAGTAAGGTGAGGGAAAAAAGTACAAGAGATAAAAGGAAACAAACTTATTATTTGCTGATCTAATTGTGGAGAAAATAAAAAAAATTCTATAATACCTGATTAGAATTTACAAGTTAGTTATTAGAGTTGCTCAATAAAATGTCTATATATAAAAATCAATTGTATTCCTATTTAACAATAGCAAACAGAAAGTAAAATGAAAAAAAATCATTTATGATATTTAAATTCCCTGAAAAACCTAATAAAAATGTGTGAGATCTCTACATAGAAAACTATAAAACTTTGAAAGAATAAACAGAAAACCAAAATAAATACATGGAAGGATAATACCATGCTCTCAGACTTGAAGACTTACTATTGTAAAGGTATTATTTCCCCTTCATTTGCCCTATAGATGCAAAATAAAATTCTATCAGGTTATTTTTGTTACAAGCTAATTCCGTAACTTATGAAGAAATGCAGAGGGCCAGGAATAGTGTAATCACCTTTGAACAAGAACAAGATTGGAAGACTTGCTAAGTCAGATATCAAGACATTATAAAGCTACTGTAGTGGATGGTATGGTATAAACATAGGATTAAATACTTAGATCACCAGAACAGAATAGAGAGCTCAAAAGCAAATCTATACATATATAACACATAACCTAAAGGACAGTGAGGAATAACGAAGAATAGGAATGGTCTTTTTAGTAAATGGCGTTGGGTCAATTGTATTTATTTCCATATGAAAAAGAATGAAACTAGATTACTACTTCACATGACATATAAAGATTATTTACAGGTGAACCATAGATCTCAGTGTTAGGACAAAGCAATAATCCTTTGAGAATATAAAAGAATGTCATTCTAAACTTGTAATGTGAGAGGTTTCAGAAATAAGCCAGAAAATGTGCTGGCCATATAGAGAAAATTTAATACACTAGACTAAATTAAACTTAAGAACTTCTGTTTCTCAAAAAACACAAATAAGAGTAAAGAGAGAGCCAAAGAAGGTATTGCAATTCATTAATTAACAAAGAAGTCATATCCAAAACATGTGAAGAAGTCCTACAAATCAATAAGAAAAAAAAAGGATCACCCAATAAAAGTACAAAAGACTTGAACAGATACACAGAGGAGGATAACTAGCTGGCTAATAAACATGAAAATGTTCTCAACCTCATTAACAACCACTGAAAGATAATTTAGCAAGTTCCTTGATACAAGGTCAATATAAAAAATCAGCAAAATTCCTACACATCAGAAATACAATGTTAAAAAAATACAACATTCAAAAGCAATGGAAATTGTACTTGTCTTAAATGTAACAAGATGTATCTAAAACTTTAATATAGTGGAAGAATTTATTGTAAACAATATAAGAACTTGTCATCATTAAGGCAGTATAGTATTAAAACAGGATAAACCAAAGACCAATGGAGGAGAGGAGAGAATCAAATCAGATCTATGCATATATGAAAATGTGATATATCAAAAATGGTAGTTTAGTGGGGGAAATAATTATTTAAGAAATGATACTGAAATAATTGGTTATTTACATGGGAAAAATTAAATTGAATCCATACCTCATACCGTACTCAAAACAATAACATCATCAATATGAAAGGCAAGTCTTTAAAATATGGAAGTAAATTTCTATGATCTTATGATCGTATGTTAGGAAAAATTTTTAAAAAAATATGAAAAACACAAACCATAAATGAAAAGGTTGTTAGTTTTTTTAAAAGAATTGCTCATTAAGAGACACTATTTAAAGAGGGAAAAGACAAGCCACAATATAACAGATGATATTTGCCACACAAGTAACTGAAAGAGAGTTAGAATACAAAATATATAAAACATTCCTATGAATCAATAAGTGAATTAAAAACAAGCTAATGGAGAGTGTTTTTCCATTAGCTTGTTTTTAATTCACTTATTGTGAGCAAATGTTTTCTTTTGTAACTGGAAAATATTTATTTTAAAGAAAGCACAACCTACTCTTAATCAGTGAAATTTAAATTGATCTGTTCAACAAACCAAAATGAACTGCATTTATACTCACAAAATATGAAAAGAATGCTGACAATATCAAATGTTGGTGAGGATAAAGTAGTAACGGGAGGCCAGACACGGTGGCTGATGCCTGTAATCCCAGCACTTGGGAGGTCGAGGCAGGTGGATCACCCGAGGTCAGGACCAGCCTGACCAACATGGTGAAACCCCATCTCTACTGAAAATACAAAATTAGCCGGGCGTGGTGGTGCATGCCTGTAATCCCAGCCACTTGGGAGGCTGAGGCAGGAGAATTGCTTGAACCTAGGAGGTGGAGGTTGCAGTGAGCCAAGATTGTGCCATCACACTCCAGCCTGGGCAATAGAGTGACACTTCATCTCAAAAAAAAAAGAAAGAAAGAAATAACGGGAACTCTTACATGTTGAAAATAAGAATGCAAAAATGAATGGATAAAATCACTTTGAAAAACAATTTTTCATTACATTGTAAAATTGAACATATACCTTTCATGTAACTCAACAATTTCACCCCTAAGTGTGTAAATTTGAGAGAAACTTTCAGCGATGATGTGGAACAATGCTCACAGCCGCATAGTTTATACTAGCCATAGCAAAAAAGTCTGAATGTCCATCAAGGGAAAAATGGATAAATAAATAGACGAGAGGTCACACAACATATTGTCATATGGCCACAAAAACAGATGACTTACAGGTACCCTCCTTAATGCAGAAGAACTTTACAATATTGAGTAAACAAGCAAGTTGTAGAGAGTAAATATACCAGAATGACATTTATATAAAGTTTAGAACAGCCAAACTTTATTATTAGGAATTACGAATATGTGCTGTTATTTTTAAAAAGCATGGTGATGATTAACACAAAATTCAGGATGCAATATAAGATTATCTAATTTTCATAGTTATAAAAATGAATTGGGATGTTGCACAATGGGTTTCAAATATAAAGGGGATGTTTTGTTTGTTAAGCCAATTTGTTATTTCTTACAGTTTGTGTATATGTTATGAATACTCTTTTCAATATAAGGAGACTTCAAAAAGTTAACAGAAATGGAATTAAGAGATAAAAATTAAAAATATAAATTTTATTTCTCAACATAAGCTCCATCAAGTTTGACACTTTTGTAAGTGATGATATCAGCCATATAATCCATTCCTAAAGAACTGAGGATCCTGGGAATTTAACCATGTCAATGTAGTCTTTTTACATAATTAACTGAAGAAAAACAGGTGCCCTTTAAGGACTTTTTTAAGATTAGGAAACAAAAATAAGTCAGAAGGAGCCAAGTTAGGACCATAAGATGGATGCCTAATAATTTTCCATAGAAATTCTCACAAAATTGCTCTTGTTTGATGAGAGAAATGAGCAGGGGCATTGTGAAGAATTCTCTGGTGAAGTTTTCTTGTGCGTTTTTCAGCTAAAGCTTTGGCTAACTTTCTCCAAACACTCTGATAATAAGCAGATGTTATTGTTCTTTGGCCCTCCAGAAAGTCAACAAGC
Organism: Pongo pygmaeus; assembly: GCF_028885625.2. Taxonomy (NCBI): domain Eukaryota; kingdom Metazoa; phylum Chordata; class Mammalia; order Primates; family Hominidae; genus Pongo; species Pongo pygmaeus. Next base: position 96,281,370 of record NC_072378.2, on the reverse strand, counting down.
AAAATGCACTGAGCATCCCAAAAAGCTGTTGCCATGACCTTTGCTCCTGAATGTTCTCCTTTGGCTTTGATTGGACCACTTCCGTCTCTTGGAGTCCATTCCTTTGACTGTGCTTTGTCTTCAGGATCAGACTGGCAAAGCCATGTTTCATCTCTTGTCACAGTTCTTCAAATAAATGCTTCAAGATCTTGATCTCACTTGTCTAAAATTTCCATTGAAAGCTCTACTCTTGTCTGCAGCTGATCTGTGCAATAGTTTTGGCACACAAGTGTTAAGTTTGCTCACCTTATTTTTTTTTTTTTTTAGTCAGAATTGTGTAAGCTGAACCAATTGAGATGTCTATGGTGTTGGCTATTGTTTCTGCTGTTAATTGTCAGTCCTCTCCAATTAAGGCACAAGGGATTAATTTTTTCCTTGCAGATTTATGTGAATGGTCTGCTGCTGCAGGCTTCATTTTTAACATAATCTCATCCTTTCTTAAGACAAGTTATCCATTTGTAAACTGCTAATTTCTTTGGGGCATTGTCCCTACTATCTTTCCATAAAGTATAAATTATTTCAGCTTTCTTCCTCCCAAGCTTCACTGTAAATTTGATGTTTGCTCATGCTTCAATTTTAGGAGAATTTATGTTGCTCTTATAGAGACTCCTCAAACTGATGTCTTATCCTTCTTGGTGCCTCAAACTAGATCTTTTTCAGACATGTTATAACAAATGAGTATGAGTTTATTTTGGTGTAAAAAATTTTTAAACACATGCTTAGTTTTTAAATAATATGTATTTTCCATGAACTCTTTGAAGTCCTCTCACAGATTCAATGTTTTTTAAAAAATGAATGGATCATGAATAAGTAATAGTATGTATTAAACCAGCCTTTATATTTCTACATCCATTTGGATTATTTTTAATAAAACAAGAAAGGGCTTTGTGTGCTCATAGTGGTCATGGAAGTTGTGCTCACGAAGAGCTGGGATGCTTGTGAACTGAGCAGATGAGTGAATTGTGAGGAAGACCATTGTAGACGCAAGAGAGGGAAGAGGAAGACAATGAAGTTATTTATTTTTTTTCCTTTCTTCCCTCTCCCCTCTCATTTCTCTTCCCTTTCTCAATACTCAGCTACCATGGAACTGTGCAAAGCAAGAATATGTTTACAATATGCACAAGTTTCAGTTAACACAGCATTGTGCAAATAAATATCCTACTTATATGTGTCTTATTACTTTCCTGCTATACATTACATGTTTTTAAAGAGGGCTTTTACTTTCTTATGGTAAAGTTGAAGTGCAGTAGGACATATTTACCGTGTTCTGGTTTCCAATAATGACTCTCTGTTCATGCGTTTTTGAGGAATTTTACTTTTGTGCTATAATTTGAGGGAGGTGAATTACCATATATTCTTATTCTAAATACCAATTAGAAGTTACTGCATTGATTTGATTGCAGCTTTTTGTTCCCCATGGAGATAGGTAACACCATATAAAATAATCACATTGATATGTGTCTTAAAATACAGGATATACAGTAGGGTTTTTTTTTTAAGATTACTTTTTTCTCTAATATATGATCTGTAAATTTTACTAAATAAATGCAAATAGCACCATAATTATTACTTTTGCATATACGCAAAAGTGCACTACCCTTTAATGTAAAGTCTGCTGGGCTTTCTGGTTTAATTTTCATCTGGTTATTCAAAGTAGTTTTACCTGTATAAATATATCTATGCTCAGCTGGGATTGCCGCATGCTTATCCCAATTGCCTATTCAGGTCTTTATTTGATTCTGTAAAGTAGATTTTTTCTTTTTTCTTTAGGGAATTACTTGGAAGAATTTAAATTTAAATGGTGTAAAGAATATTAAAATGCTCTTGGGAAGAGCTAATGCAAACTGTTGAAGTCTTTGAAACTTGTGTGATTGACATACAAAACTTGAATAGAGAGAGAAACTGGATGAAGAATCTAAGTTTAATCTACAATTAACTGTATTTACCTGTGGTCGTTTTCTTGTTCAGGGTTTTAATTTGAATCATTGCTCTTAAGGGCCAAAGGTGACTGATGGGCAGTCAGTAGGATTTTTGAAGCCTGATTGAGCAAGGTATACTGCTCTATTCTCTATAAAGGTTGTAGAAAACATCTGCAGTGCATAGTTATACAATACACCTAGTCTCCTAAGGCAAATGTTTCATTATCTTTTCCTCCCTACACTCCCCACACATTTATGGGTTACCACATCTTATTGATTCTACCTCAGAAGCATTATTTAAATATTAGTTTAAGCTTTCCTCACATATCTGGTGGACCATATTGGCTTACATTGAACTGAAAATATTACATATTTCTTTATTTAGAGGAACTAAGCACATGTCTACTACATGACTTTGTTCTCTAATGATAAATTCAATTTTCCTGGGGAATTCCAGAACATCCTCCATGATGCTTGATAAAAATTGCGCGCAGCCTCATCTGATCATCTTTCTCTGGTGAAAAACTTCCAACAGCTCTTCTTCGACTATAAAATCTAAACTCAACTACTTAGCATAGAGATCTTTGATTATCTTCTCATTTCTACTTGTCTCACTATCTCCAGCCCTTTCCCAGCCCCAGACTTTCCAACACACACACACACACACACACACACACACACACACATGCACATACACATCCCACCTGTGCTTCAGCCACTTCCAGTGACTCCCTATTCTTCAAATACACTCTGTTCCGTTATGCCTTTCAGTTATCACACATGACTCTTCTATTTCTAATGCACTTCTCTTTGCTCCCCGTCTACCTCATCCATCCAACCTGATGACTATCCTCATTGGTCAAGGTCCAGTGAAAAATCCTTCTCTCTGTAGCATTTTCATATATTTCAGGGCAGAGTGGTTGTTCTCATTAGTTCATATTTATGTCTATCTTTTTTTTGCCACATTTTGTAACAGTTGTTTTGTCCTATGTATGTCTTTCTCACACCACTATTAGCTCCTCAAGGCTAAGGATGCTGCTTACTTTATCTCTGTATCTCAGGAGGTGTAGCATGATCTCAGTAAATGTTTTAGGACTGAATAATTGAACAAATAGAAACTTCTTGTTCTCTAAGAACTTGGAATCCAAAGCAAGCACTAATGAAAACACATATACAAAGAGAATTCTATCAATAGAATAAAGGATAAAAACTTGAGTATAAAACAGTTAAGAATTTGCATGTTATATATTTACTTGAATTGTGAATTAATTCATATCTGTTATACGTATAGCAAATATGTCAAAGGACGGAGCATAACAGCTAGGGAACAAAAGTTAAAGCCCTAAGGTCCTGCCATGGCAGGGAGAGTTTTTTACTTTTTCTGTGAGGGTGACCGAAGAAGGCAGCCTTTGATATTCAATTGCCCTTTGAATATCAGCCAAGGAAGATATCAAAGAAACAGCAAAAGTAGGTGGTTAATCTGTAGACAAGATTAAAGGGCTTTTCTCTAAACTTGGGGCACCAATGAGCTTCCACTAACAGTTTAAACTGTTCGATCAGACACTTCAGTTCTCTGTTGGGAGCTGCATGAGCCTTTCTGGTCTATGTGTAAAACTTTGGACACTACTGTATCGTGACAGGACTGCAAAGTCATTGTCCATTGACATCTATGATGTTAACTGAAATGTTGGTGCAATGAGTGGCTGAATTTGACAAAATTTAGGGGAGTTAAATTAGTTTTATGAGAAAAATAAATCCTCTACATTTATTATTAGTCTGTGTAAACTAGGCCACATGGGATACGTGCACATTCTACAGTAGAAAAATTTAAAATTCACATATTTTAAAACTACGAAAAAGTTAGAATAATTAGTAAATAGGCTCTACTTTTAGAATTTCATTTTATTTTTTTCCACTTGCTTCTAAGGGTCAAGTAGAACAGATCTGTGTGTACTTCCTTATTTGTTTTTTGCTTGAAACCAAAGACATAAATACCAAGAAGAGCATTGGGTTAAAAATCAAAAGCTACAGATTCTCGTGCTGGTTGTTTTAGCCCTAGCATACAGTTTGTCCACAGTTATGAAAGCCATGTAACTTTTCTGGCCCTTTCTTTACCTCTGAAATGAGAATTATATTAATTGCTTATGATCCCACTCAAGGATCAAGTGAGATGTAAGAATGGAAAAGTCATGGGTAAGTCGGTTGTAGGTGTACTTGGCTTGATGGAAAATGTGCAATTAAATTATAACTGTAATTTGCATTTTGAAGAAGGAGGCTCTTTCCATTCCCCCTCCCAAATGCTACTTAAAAAAAACTCAACAAACAATCTTAAAAATAACTTAAGCCATAACTTCAGGCCATCAATCAAAAATAACCTAAAACAAGCATCATACAATTGTGGTGGAATGTTTGATATTAGTCTCTAGGGACATATTTGCAAGCACAGTTTGTTGGAAGCTGAATGTCTTGTGTGGAAAGGTTGAAAACAAATTCTCCAGAGAGCTGATGAACTACTCTCCCATGAAACAAAACAGCTGACTAGAGCTTTCCATTTGGCTAATTTGTTCTGTGAACACTAACAAAGAAAAAAAAAGTGCTTTGTATGGTTTTCTTGGAGAGTTTACATTTAGAATCATGTAATTATGGTAGCTATTACTGAAATAGAAGTAAAATACAGTATATAATAGCATATAACAATGTTTTATCAAACATTCTTTTTTAATTTTATGATTATTATACTTTAAGTTTTAGGGTACATGTGCACAATGTACAGATTAGTTACATATGTATACATGTGCCATGCTGGTGTGCTGCACCCATTAACTCATCATTTAGCATTAGGTATATCTCCTAATGCTATCCCTCCCCACTCTTCCCACCCCACAACAGTCCCCAGAGTATGATGTTCCCCTTCCTGTGTCCATGTGTTCTCATTGTTCAGTTCCCACCTGAGTGTGAACATGCAGTGTTTGGTTTTTTGTCCTTGCGATAGTTTACTGAGAATGATGATTTCCAATTTCATCCATGTCCCTACAAAGGACATGAACTCATCATTTTTTATGGCTGCATAGTATTCCATGGTGTATATGTACCACATTTTCTTAATCCAGTCTATCATTGTTGGACACTTGGGTTGGTTCCAAGTCTTTGCTATTGTGAATAGTGCCACAATAAACATACGTGTGCATGTGTCCTTATAGCAGCATGATTTCTAGTCCTTTGGGTATATACCCAGTAATGGGATGGCTGAGTCAAATGGAATTTCTAGTTCTAGATCCCTGAGGAATCGCCACACTGACTTCCACAATGGTTGAACTAGTTTACAGTCCCACCAACAGTGTAAAAGTGTTCCTATTTCTCCACATCCTCTCCAGCACCTGTTGTTTCCTGACTTTTTAATGATTGCCATTCTAACTGGTGTGAGATGGTATCTCATTGTGGTTTTGATTTGCATTTCTCTGATGGCCAGTGATGGTGAGCATTTTTTCATGTGTTTTTTGGCTGCATAAATGTCTTCTTTTGAGAAGTGTCTGTACATCTCGTCTGCCCACTTTTTGATGGGGTTGTTTGTTTTTTTCTTGTAAATTTGTTTGCATTCATTGTAGATTCTGGATATTAACCCTTTGTCAGGTGAGTAGGTTGTGAAAATTTTCTCCCATTTTGTAGGTTGCCTGTTCACTCTGATGGTAGTTTCTTTTGCTGTGCAGAAGCTCTTTAGTTTAATGAGATCCCATTTGTCAATTTTGGCTTTTGTTGCCATTGCCTTTGGTGTTTTAGACATGAAGTCCTTGCCCATGCCTATGTCCTGAATGGTAATGTCTAGGTTTTCTTCTAGGGTTTTTATGGTTTTAGGTCTAACATTTAAGTCTTTAATCCATCTTGAATTGATTTTTGTATAAGGTGTAAGGAAGGAATCCAGTTTCAGCTTTCTGCATATGGCTAGCCAGTTTTCCCAGCACCATTTATTAAATAGGGAATTCTTTCCCCATTGCCTGTTTTTCTCAGGTTTGTCAAAGATCAGATAGTTGTAGATATGCAGCATTATTTCTGAGGGCTCTGTTCTGTTCCATTGATCTATGTCTCTGTTTTGGTACCAGTACCATGCTGTTTTAGTTACTGTAGCCTTGTAGTATAGTTTGAAGTCAGGTAGCATGATGCCTCCAGCTTTGTTCTTTTGGCTTAGGATTGACTTGGCAATGCGGGCTCTTTTTTGGTTCCATATGAACTTTAAAGTAGTTTTTTCCAGTTCTGTGAAGAAAGTCATTGGTAGCTTGATGGGGATGGCATTGAATCTATAAATTACCTTGGGCAGTATGGCCATTTTCACGATATTGATTCTTCCTACCCATGAGCATGGAATGTTCTTCCATTTGTTTGTATTCTCTTTTATTTCCTTGAGCAGTGGTTTGTAGTACTCCTGGAAGAGGTCCTTCACATCCCTTGTAAGTTGGATTCCTAGGTATTTTATTCTCTTTGAAGCAATTGTGAATGGGAGTTCACTCATGATTTGGCTCTCTGTTTGTCTGTCATTGTTGTATGAGAATGCTTGTGATTTTTGTACGTTGATTTTGTATCCTGAGACTTTGCTGAAGTTGCTTATCAGCTTAAGGAGATTTTGGGCTGAGACAATGGGGTTTTCTAGATGTGCAATCATGTCATCTGCAAACAGGGACAATCTGATTTCCTCTTTTCCTAATTGAATACCCATTATTTCCTTCTCCTGCCTGATTGCCCTGGCCAGAACTTCCAACACTATGTTGAATAGGAATGGTGAGAGAGGGCATCCCTGTCTTGTGTTAGTTTTCAAAGGGAATGCTTCCAGTTTTTGCCCATTCAGTATGATATTGGCTGTGGGTTTGTCATAGATAGCTCTTATTATTTTGAGATACGTCCCATCAATACCTAATTTATTGAGAGTTTTTAGCATGAAGAGTTGTTGAATTTTGTCAAAGGCCTTTTCTGCATCTATTGAGATAATCATGTGGTTTTTGTCTTTTGTTCTATTTATATGCTGGATTACATTTATTGATTTGCGTATATTGAACCAGCCTTGCATCCCAGGGATGAAGCCCACTTGATCATGGTGGATAAGCTTTTTGATGTGTTGCTGGATTTGGTTTGCCAGTATTTTATTGAGGATTTTTGCATCAATGTTCATCAAGGATATTGGTCTAAAATTCTCTTTTTTGATTGTGTCTCTTCCCTGCTTTGGTATCAGGATGATGCTGGTGTCATAAAATGAGTTAGGGAGGATTCCCTCTTTTCTATTGATTGGAATAGTTTCAGAAGGAATGGTACCAGTTCCTCCTTGTACCTCTGGTAGAATTAGGCTGTGAATCCATCTGGTCCTGGACTCTTTTTGGTTGGTAAGCTATTGATTATTGCCACAATTTCAGAGCCTGTTATTGGTCTATTCAGAGATTCAACTTCTTCCTGGTTTAGTCTTGGGAGGATGTATGTGTCGAGAAATTTTTGTCACCACCAGGCCTGCCCTAAAAGAGCTCTTGAGGGAAGCAGTAAACATCGAAAGGAACAACCAGTACCAGCCACTGCAAAATCATGCAAAATTGTAAAGACCATCGAGGCTAGGAAGAAATTGCATCAACTAACGAGCAAAATAACCAGCTAACATCATAATGACAGGATCAGATTCATACATAACAATATTAACTTTAAATGTAAATTGACTAAATGCTCCAATTAAAAGACACAGACTGGCAAATTGGATAAAGAGTCAAGACCCATCAGTGTGCTGTATTCAGGAAACCCATCTCACGTGCAGAGACACACATAGGCTCAAAATAAAAGGATGGAGGAAGATCTACCAAGCAAATGGAAAACAAAAAAGGCAGGGGTTGCAATCCTAGTCTCTGATAAAACAGACTTTAAACAAACAAAGATCAAAAGAGACAAAGAAGGCCATTACATAATGGTAAAGGGATCAATTCAACAAGAAGAGCTAACTATCCTAAATATATATGCACCCAATACAGGAGCACCCAGATTCATAAAGCAAGTCCTGAGTGACCTACAAAGAGACTTAGACTCCCACACAATAATAATGGGAGACTTTAACACCCCACTGTCAACATTAGACAGATCGACGAGACAGAAAGTTAACAAGGATACCCAGGAATTGAACTCAGCTCTGCACCAAGTGGACCTAATAGACATCTACAGAACTCTCCACCCCAAATCAACAGAATATACATTTTTTTCAGCACCACACCACACCTATTCCAAAATTGACCACATACTTGGAAGTAAAGCTCTCCTCAGCAAATGTGAAAGAACAGAAATTATAACAAACTGTCTCTCAGACCACAGTGCAATCAAACTAGAACTCAGGATTAAGAAACTCACTCAAAACCAGTTGTACATGGAACCTGAACAACCTGCTCCTGAATGACTACTGGGTACATAATGAAATGAAGGCAGAAATAAAGATGTTCTTTGAAACCAACGAGAACAAAGACACAACATAGCAGAATCTCTGGGACACATTCAAAGCAGTGTGTAGAGGGAAATTTATAGCACTAAATGCCCACAAGAGAAAGCAGGAAAGATCCAAAATTGACACCCTAACATCACAATTAAAAGAACTTGAAAAGCAAGAGCAAACACATTCAAAAGCTAGCAGAAGGCAAGAAATAACTAAAATCAGAGCAGAACTGAAGGAAATAGAGACACAAAAAACCCTTCAAAAAATTAATGAATCCAGGTGCTGGTTTTTTGAAAGGATCAACAAAATTGATAGACCACTAGCAAGACTAATAAAGAAAAAAAGAGAGAAGAATCAAATAGATGCAATAAAAAATGATAAAGGGGATATTACCACCGATCCCACAGAAATACAAACTACCATCAGAGAATACTACAAACACCTCTACACAAATAAACTAGAAAATCTAGAAGAAATGGATGAATTCCTCGACACAAACATTCTTTAAGAAATAAAAATGAAGGGCTTTTTAAACATACGTAGGTTTAATATCACCCTTTTTTTTCTCACTGGGATATAAGAAAATTTTCAAGACCATAAGAGTATTGCCTTTGAAGATAAAATTGGATTGTCTAGGACTCTGTCTATCCAGAGCCCAACCTTGTGCTTTTAAATCTATCATTAGTCTTGCTTCTGCAATGTTAATTCCAAAGAAACCGCAATCATTTCAGCAGATATAAGTCTTCCCTTCTACTCCCTTCAAACTTGCTCTGTTATTCATTTTAAAGATGTTCTGGAAGAGCAAATATAGTTGCTGGGTTGCCTCAGGGTCTCCTCAAAGGTTTGTTTGAGGATCTGATTTAGTGACAAGGTTTAGTACAGATAAGGACAAGACTAAAAATACAATCTATCTAAAAGTATTTAGCATAGGCTCAGCACATGGTTGGGGCAGGGTGTTTCTTGTATATGAATCCTCAAATCAACACTGTTTCCTGGAGATTGAGTCTGTAGATGGATGCTATAGATCTAATATAAATCAGCAAGTGTTCCCCTCCACCTCTTCATGCTCCTTAGAAAATTCAACAAGTATTCTATAACATTTTTTTAAGGCTATTAATTGTGCCAGGGTTTTAAAAAAATGTTTTACTTTCATTTGCTTTTCTATTTAAAGATCACCTTCATTATCCTCTGAATTCTGGTAGCTGTTTTTAGTAGTGCAGAGAGGGTCCCTCATTGATTCACCTACTTAACATTGTTTCTACCAGCTTTCACTTGCCATTTGATGGGGAAGTGCTTCCTGTTGCATGAAATGGCAAGTGCAAGCTTACCTAGTAAGAAGTATAATCTGCCATTGCAGAAACTAAGTCTCCTGAGGAAGGATGAAACCTGTAACACAGGCCCCATCTGTAACACACATTGATCAGCTGAATAACTCCCACAGAGCCAAGTATTTAGGTGGCATAAGATAACATAAACATTTGGCCATGGTCTGGAAGAGTGTGTTTTATCAGAAAGAAAGAACAATGGCTTTTGCATCTTTTATTTTCCATTCATGTGTTTAATATCATGATTTATGAAAAGATTGTTAATCGGTTACGATGAAGCCAAGATGGCTATTTTATTTCCCTAGATGTTATAAATTTTAATTTCTGTCAATAATGAGTGATGAGAAAAATAAATCCTTATTCAATCAAGTCACCTTAAATGGAGGACAAATATATTGAATTTAATTCAATGGCTTCAGGGAAGTTTCAGTTAATAACCCTGGATCAAGGAATTTAGAGGAACTCTAATCACCACAGCTAGTCAGTTCATCTTGACCCTATATAATGTTGAAAAACTTATACTCCCTATAATATAGGAGAATCAAGAAATTATTTTCTATGATTTTCTTTAAAACAGATATGTTTTCAAATATAAGCAATCAACAGTTTCTCTTCTAGTAGTACATGCATAGTGTTGGAAACTGTCCAATAAAATGAAGAGTGTACTTTATTTGGAAGGTGGCCAATACAAAATGATAGATGGGATTATATATTCTTTATCTAATAGAGCCTATAAAGCAGTTTAAAAAAATCTATGATTTACCTAAATAGCAACTCCAGTTAAACAAATTAGTTAGGAAGAGCTTTCAGCTATTCAACTAAGAGCAATAAATAAGATTTCAAAATCAATCACATAATTCTTTTCTGAGATTATGCCAAGATTAACCATATAATATATTGGCTTTCATTTATCCTGACATTAATGTGTATTATAGATTCTGTTGGTTTATGATCTCCTTAAAATGTATAAAGCATAGTGATAAAAGGAGAGTTAATTTCTGGGTCTTTTTAAAGAACAGCCTGTCAACATGTTCTGTTCCACTTCTGGCTTAAACCTTTTTCAATTCTGAGGTTCATAAGGGCACATTTATAAGTTGTATTATTATGATATGTTTAATGAAAGCCCTTTGTGTTTCTATTAGATATTTTTTATATTCTACCTTCTCATATAAATGTTATGGAGCTTGTTGTATCCCTTCTAACTGAATTGTAAACTCATTGAGAGCAACCATTATGTCTTACTCATTTCTATACTTCAATTAGAGCCAAGCAATAGCCATCATATACTGGGTGATCTCTAAAAAGGTCTTGGATAAAACTGATGATAATTTGTAAAGGATTTCTACTTAATTGAAAGTAATGATGGCTCAAGGCCAAGAAAATATGCTGCAGCACGAGGTAGAGCTTTCTTTTGGGAGACATCATTATGATTCCATAGTAACTACAAGCAGTCTAGGTAAGGGTGTGGTAAGCATCCTTTCTTTGATTTATAAGGAGAAATCTCCAGATAATATCCAGTTTCTTTTCCTCTGAACTGGTGGGCCAAGTTGAAGGATACAAGTATCCTATCTCTTTGTAAGTCTACCAGCAGTTTCACTGGTGGGTGCCTCTTTAAACCTTTTTATTCCGTTTTCAGAAATAGTGGTCCCTGTAGACTTTAGACTCTCAGTGAGTCTGCAGAAGGCTGGGGAGGGAAGGGCTAGACTTTGATAACAGGAGTCCTATCTGTCCTTTCACAGACCTGGGGAGACCTCAACCCCAGACACTTTTGTAGAGCCCAGCAGCCTGTCACTAAGAGTTTGTCATAAAGCATAATGTATCCCTTGTCATATACACGAAGTTTCAAATTTACCTCCCAATTCTTAACTACCAGTTGACAATTTTCATGACTTTTTGGGCATAGGTCACAGTAACAGTTCATAAAACCACTCCATTATTAGCATTGTATTAGGCATTATGGCAATATCAAAATACACACATGGTACATGGCAAAATCATGACATTTATAATCTACCTTGCAAGGTCGAATGTTGGAAATTATATACACAGATGGTACCTTACAGCAAATTAGATAGTACATATTGAAATGTCTTTAAAACTATTGTGAATTATACAAATGTCAACAAAGTGTATAGGAAATAATGATAGCTAGAATATACAAAAATATATTATTAAATTTGTTGTATATATAATTTGTTATCATAATGGTACTATAACATTTGATACTGATCAAAACCAAATGTGGCTTCCTATCAACTGACATCAAAAGTAAAAATACCAAGAGGCATTCTTGAAGAAAGTGTATGAAACAGTGTGATAAACAGACAATTAAGGGAGGTAGCAAAATTCATTTTTTTCATGATACAGAATTTGTACCTTTGGAATTTTGTACCAAATGAATGAGTTGCCTATTTCAAATATTAAATAAAACCTTCACAAGAAGACTGAACTTATTCCACTTGAGTCTCCCGTTCTTTATCATAGAATGCAAGAAGTAGAAGAAAAGGTTAGTTTCAAGTCCTCCTTTTACAGGTTTGAAAACTAAGCTCCAAAGAAAGTACTAATACAGCCAGTCTCTCTTTTCAGAAAAATTAGAAAAAATGAAATACATCTACAAAATAAAATTTTGCAAATACTTAGTAGAAAATACCCACATAACTAATCCAAATCAATTTTTATTTTATTTTTGTTTTTATTTTCTTGAGACAGGGTCTCACTCTGTGGCTGAGGCTGAAGTGCAGTGGTGCAATCTTGGCTCACTGCAACCTCTGCCTCCCAGGTTCAAGCGATTCTTGTGTCTCAGCCTCCGGAGTAGCTGGGACTACAGGTGCATGCCACTACACCTGGCTTATTTTTGTATTTTTTGTAGAGATGGGGTTTCCACATGTTGGCCAGGGTAGTCTTGAACTCCTGACCTCAAGTGATTCTCCCACCTCGACCCCCCAAAGTGCTGGGATTACAGGCGTGAGCCACTGCGCCCAGTGCCAAATCAATTTTAACAAGTTTCTTTTTAGACTAGATTGCCAGTTTGCAATGATTGACTTATTTAGGACCACGTTGTTAACAGAAGTAAAAGAGAAGATCAGCCAAAATTAGATGCCAGTTTAGTGACTCATTTAAAGACAACTTACATTTATCATTTTGATTATTTTGTACAATTTATCTCTCAGCTTTGCTCTTTATGACCTTGTTTTCTTAAGAAGAAAATTGCAGTAAATTAATTGTGCAACCAATGAGTCTTTTCTGTAATAGTTTACTAAAAATCAAATCTCAATCATTGGAACAAGAATAATGAGAAGTATGGAGAAAGAGGAAAGGAGGGGAAGAGCAGAGAGGAGAATTGTAGGAAAACTCAGAAAAAAGAAATGCCTCATTGGTATGGTGTAAGATATTTAAAGATAAAGCCTCTTAATGCTGCAGTCATTTTGTTATACTTCCTACACTTCTGATCCAAGTCCATTTTCACAGAACCACTAAATCTAACAGCTGGGAGGGATTTTGAAATTCTCTAGTTTCATTTATTATTCTAATCTAACAAATGAGAAAAACTGAGTTCAGAGAGGCGAATTGACTTTTTTTTTTTTTTTTTAAAGAAAAAGCTGACAAACTAGTAAAAAAGCTTCAACCAGAATTACAGCTGAAGATCTTCGGGTGTTACAGCTCATAAAAGCAGCGTGGACCCAAAGAGTGAGCAGTAGCAAGATTTATTGAGAAGAGCGAAAGAACAAAGCTTCCACAGTGTGGAAGGGGACCCCAGTAGTTGCCCCTGCTGGCTCCGGCAGCCTGTTTTTATTCTCTTATCTGGCCCCACCCACATCCTGCTGATTGGTAGAGCCGAGTGGCCTGTTTTGACAGGGTGCTGATTGGTGCGTTTACAATCCCTGAGCTAGATACAAAGGTTCTCCATGTCCCCATCAGATTAGTTAGATACAGAGTTTGGACATACAGGTTCTCCAAGGCCCCACCAGAGCAGCTAGATACAGTGTGGAGTGGTGCACTCACAAACCTTGAGCTAAACACAGGGTGATGACTGGTGTGTTTACAAACCTTGAGCTAGATACAGAGTGCCAACTGGTGTATTTACAATCCCTGAGCTAGACATAAAGGTTATCCAAGGCCCCACCAGAGCAGCTAGCTACAGAGTGTCGATTGGTGCACTCACAAACCTTGAGCTAAACACAGGGTGCTGATTGGTGTATTTACAAACACAGAGTGCCGATTGGTGTGTTTACAGTCCCTGAGCTAGATATAAAGGTTCTCCAAGGTGCCACCAGAGCAGCTAGATACAGAGTGTCGATTGGTGCACTCACAACCCTTGAGCTAAGTACAGAGTGCTGATTGCTGTGTTTACAATCCCTGAGCTAGATATAAAGACTCTCCATGTCCTCACCAGACTCAGGAGCCCAGCTGGCTTCACCTAGTGGATCCCGCAGGGGGGCTGCAGGTGGAGCTGCCTGCCAGTCCCGCGCCATGCGCTCGCACTCCTCAGCCCTTGGGTGGTCGATGGGACTGGGCGCTGTGGAGCAGGGGGCGGCGCTCGTCGGGGAGGCTCGGGCTGCACAGGAACCCACAGAGGTGGGGGAAGGCTCAGGCATGGTGGACTGCAGTCCCGAGGCCTGCCCAGCGAGAAGGCAGCTAAGGCCCGGCGCAGGCGCAGGCGCAGGTGCAGCGCCGGTGGGCTGGCACTGCTGGGGGACCCAGTACACCCTCCGCAGCCGCTGGCCCGGGTGCTAAGTCCCTCATTGCCCGGGCCGGCAGGGCCGGCCGGCTGCTCCGAGTGCGGGGGCCCGCCAAGCTCACACCCACCCAGAACTCCAGCTGGCCCGCAAGCGCCGCATGCAACCCCAGTTCCCGCTCGCGCCTCTCCCTCCACACCTCCCTGCAAACTGAGGGAGTGGGCTCCAGCCTTGGCCAGCCCAGAAAGGGGCTCCCACAGTGCAGCGGTGGGCTGAAGGGCTCCTCAAGTGCCGCCAAAGTGGTAGCCCAGACAGAGGAGGCGCCGAGAGGGAGCGAGGGCTATGAGGACTGCCAGAACGCTGTCACCTCTCAAAACCAAGCTGCTTCTAGCTGTACAAAATGAAATAGCTATCTTCAAAAGGAAGTACAAATCCCCTGTAACATTCGGAGCAACTCAAGTTATTATTGGATCACTGTGAAAGTTGGAAAGATAAGCCCAAAATCATATTTGGGTTTATTTTCTGCATTCTCATCTGATAAAATGAGGTTAGTGATGTGTGTACATGTGTGGTATATGGGTATGTATTTGTGAGAATGTGTGTTGTGTGGGATGTGTGTATCTGTGTGTATGTATTTGTGAGAATGTGTGTGTGTATGTGTGTTGGGAGGGTGTTTGAGTCGGGGTTGAGGCGTGGAGGTTGATATTAACTAGTTTTTCCAGTATCTATACCTGAAGCAAAATAATCTGCCTCTTGCCAGAATGTGATTTTAAAAGGTACAAGGCAAAGCTGTATCCTGTGCTTTGGTGATAACACTAATCAATAATTACGAGCTATTCTTTTGACAGTTTAAAATGTGTTGATGATGTTGGTGGTGGGGGTTAGCCATTTGATATTTAAAGCCAGCTTTAATTTAATTTAATTTTTATCTGTTCTCCCTCTCAGAGATTTAGGCAAAGTTGATTCTCAGCATCCATCAAAGGAAAATGATTATAGCCAAAATACTTTGAGCTTTCACTCAGCAGTTGTATGTTTGAGGCTTTGGAAACACAACATGTTGATCTCAGGTTTTTACGCTAATTCTGTATGTAAGGAAAGGGGGAAAATCTGTTACCATGCCCTTGGAAACCAAAGTGTTCACAGTATTAGTAGCTAAATATTGGTTACAATTTAGTGTTAATTTTCATCCTAAACATCACTTAATATGTGAATTCTTAAGGCATGCCGATGCATCACACAGAGCAGAGACCTTTCCTGATCTGTTTAGGGTTGTGTTCATGGCACCTACAAGACAGCCGGGCATAAATACGTGCTGAATGAATGCAGAAAAGAAGAAGTCAGATGTTTGGTTCTAGAATCCTGTCTGTCTTTTTCACTTTATACCCTATGGTTTCAAACAGCTCCCTGAATATATATACTTTAGTTCTGTAGGTTTCATAAAAAGTTCTTGAGGGCCAACTCTGGGCCATCCATGGTGTTTGGCAGTCAAGTAAAGGTCTTTACCTATGAAAAGCTGACGTGGTGGCCTGGGAGAGAGACATTCAAATATTCTCTTTACTCCATCACTCTTCTACAAGATAAGGACTTGGCTGCGTGTGTTCGTATGGTTCTTGGTACTTTACTACCCATAGTATGCTTTATCTCTGGCTAATTGTGTTTCCTGCTCAACAGAAAAGACAGGGAAGATACTATGTTTGCCAGCAGACTCCTGGTGTCTAGTTTATTACCAGCATATGCTGAAGGCTCAGTAAATATTTGCAGATGGAAGAGAGTGAGAGAAGAATGAGAGAGGTCCTGTGGAAAAGTGTGAAGGTATGCACAGGGTACTCTGGGTATTTTAGGAAGTTTCTGGAAAACTTCAGGTAAAGCTTTTTTAGAGCTGTGCCTTGAAGGTTGAATAAAAGGTAGTCTCTAAGATAAAGTAGGAGGAGGTTCCTAAGCTGAGGGCCGTCCACACAGTTGTGGAGGTGGTGACTTAGCATGATCAGGGGAGTGGTCTGCAAGCTCACAAGCACCACTAGAACTGGAGGGTGGTATCCATACTTGGATAACAAAAAGGTCACGTATAAAGCTAGTTCTTTTTACATGTCAGAGCTTTAAAAACTTAACTACACATTGCTATGGATTTATTCGGCCCACTGTTTTCTTTTTGGCCAACTAAAGACCATACTGAAAAGGTAGATCTATGATGTATTCTGTTAACTAAAAGTCTCTCTTGGCATTTCAACAATTTTCACTGACATCCTAAATTTAAAATAGATCAAGAATTTTTTTTGAGTTAAAGATCGTAAGAGAGAACTTCTCATTCCCCCTGGTTTCTGTGCTTGCCCTTTAAAGGAGTTTCTCTCTTTTGAAAGTATTCACTCATTCTATGCCACTTGAGGAGTGACTTAACTGATAAATAACTGGGGAAAGGGGCACTTCATGTGGAGCCACATTCTTTCCCTTACTCCATTGGAAGTTGCCAATGCATGGGCCTGTGTTCTCTCTCTGCAGTGAGTTCACTCCAACTGCTCAGTCCCAGCTCATGAGGGAGCACTGTAAGATCCAGGCTCTCCACTCCCTCTGGGAAGAAGCTCAATTCAGGCTGGGAAGGGAAGGGCTTGGTCTCTCATGCATGTTTTGTTTTCTACTCCCGCATTAACAATAATGAGGTTGATAATAAATTGATCCATACGTGATTTCTGTATCTATTTCTCATTTGCTTTAGAACTCTGAAAGGAGACATACGTGATTAAGTGGAACTTTACAATCTAAACAAATGTTACAATAAAGCTAGTTTTATTCTTGGCCTGTTTGTTGTATGTATGTGTATGTGTATTGAGATACAGGGAGAGGACAGGAATGAGAGAGGCATACATATATTAACTTTTGTTAACCAGATGTTAAATTAGGCAGCAGGACTTATTCTCTGATGATGCTAGTTATTATAGTTTAAATGAAAATAATCTCTTGGCTCAGCTTAAAATTCAAAAGCAATAAATATTCCAACTACCTTCACTGAAATAACCATTACTTGCTATTTTAAGTGTTTTTGAAAATTTAACTTGTCACCTATTTTCTCTTTAAAGTTTATTAGCTTTTTGGATTCTGAATATTATTTTCCCAGGTGGAATTCTGATAATAACATAAATTTATTTCTACTAATCAATCTTTTTCAGATCATTTGGTATCTAAGTGAAGAATATTATAAGTGAAGTACTAGTATATATTTTAATAAGAAATTATGGTTTATAAAGTGACTTTATATATATTATTTAGAATAGTGATTCTTAACCATTTTATATTTAATAACTATTTAGCATATAATAAAAGCTATTTACCTCTTCTTAAAAATATATATGAATGCATATGTTCACAGAAATTTCTCAAACCCTGGGAAGGCAGGGTTCTTGAATCAGGCTCCACAGTAGAGATCTGCCACTATATATAGCTCAAGGGCCAGATCTAGCCACTGCCTGTTTTTGTATGGTCTGAAACCTAAGCATCGCTTTTACATTTTTAAATGATAAATAAATACCAAAAGAGGAATATTTTTGACATACGAAATTTAAATATCAATGTTCATAAGTAAAGTTTTATTGGAACACAGCCACACTCATTCATTATCATACTATCTATGGCTCCTTTCCAGGTACAACAGTAGAGCTGAGTAATTTTGAAGACTAAAGTATTATCTGGCTCTTTGTAGAAAACATTTTGCTGATCCCTAATCTCAAGTTTCAAAGTACGTTTTCTGCTTTTAATTGTATTTTGCTGGGTGTTTGTTGAAGTATGCTTAAGTTTAATTAGGATTTGAAAAGACCTTTCTGTACACTACTTTAAAGAATATATATTTACTAAATGGTTTAAAAAATAATATTAGAAGTCATTAACATGGTGTTTGGAAGAGTATTTAATGGCATGGTGAAATGCTTATAATTCTCTAAGTGGGAAAAAAGTGTGAAATAGAATAATCAGTATGACCTCAATTATATAATTTTTTTAAAAGTAGAAACAAGTTTAGAAGAAAATATACTCAGATGTTAAGCCTTTTAATTGAAGTTAAGGAGTATTTAAAATTTTACTTTTCAGTACCTTTCAAATTGTATACTGTAATCTATCACTTTGGTAATAATGAAACATAAGAAAAATATTGAAAAAAATGGGAGTATAATTGTTTAATTAAAAAAAATTATAGGTCAAAAATTAGAATATTTTGGGCTGGGCACGGTGGCTCATGCCTGTAATCCCAGCACTTTGGGAGGCTGAGTTGGGCGGATCATGAGGTCAGGAGATCGAGACCAGCCTGGCTAACATGGTGAAACCCCGTCTCTACTAAAAATACAAAAAATTCGTTGGGTGTGTTGGCGGGCACCTGTAGTCCCAGCTACTAGGGAGGCTGAGGCAGGAGAAGGGCGTGAACCCGGGAGGTGGAGCTTGCAGTGAGCCGAGATTGTGCCACTGCACTCCAGCCTGGGCCTCCGTCTCAAAAAAAAAAAAAAAAAAATTAGAATATTTTGTGATAGTATAACTATCAAAATGTCAAAATGTTCAAGGGAACAAATGAATAGACTGAATATAATTACAACACTAGAAATCATTTTTATAAATGAAATCTTAATTTAGATAGCATGACAGCTTGGTGTCAGATTTTTTTCAAATGCAAATTATACCCATGAATCTACTAAGGAAGTGTTGATCTTTATGTGACAAAAAAGCTTAAAGAAAATTGGAAGCATTTTAGTTCTATACTAAGAGGCATTTGGTCAAAATTGATGATAGACAGTTCCCTGTCAATAGGATCCTCTTTAATGTTCATTAGCACAATAGAGAGTTTCATGATATAAAGAAAATTGAACACCTTGACTTTTTCAGTAGGTTTATACTGGCTTGATCTAACTGATCAATAAATGAATGAAAATATGAATGAATGAATTACATGGATGTATGACTTTGGTACTGTCAAAAATAATAAATAGTTTGATACCTTGATCAGGAGAACTGTTAATCTTCTTTTTAAAAGTATTAAGGGTCAGAGAGGTAGCAGCAAGATAGCCAACTAGAAGCCCCTGGTGCTTATGCCTCTGTCAAAGACAGCCAGAACAATGGAAAAGCAGCTGCATTTTAAAACTAATAGAAACCTGGTTGAGCACAAAAACTCAGGATGCCTACATAGAGAATAAGGAAATGCCAGGCCTTCACCATCCCTTCCCCAAGTGGGATCAGCTGGGAGCCAGGAGGAACTTCTTATGGTGAGGAGGTAAGCAGGATGACTCCAACAATCTCCATCAACACCTTGGACACCAACAGACCTTCCCACTGGTGTTCTCTGCAGTCTTCTCAGGCACCAAGCCCAACTGGTGAAGCTGCCTGGAGTCTATATAGCTGTGCTTAGCCAGAGAAGGAGTTGACACTGTGCCCCACCTGCTGTGGCCCATGTGACTATTGGCTATGGCATCTTGGAACAGGAACTACAGCTAGACTGAGCCTTACTCAAGGAGTAAGTAGTCATGGCTCCCCTTCATCCCTGAGACTAAACCACCCCTGAACCACCCCATCCCCAGAGCCCCACATCCCCAATATGTGCTGTTAGCAGCTGTTAACACTTTTTCCTGTGGGGTCAAGTGGAAGTGGAATTGCTCTACCAACTCCTCCCCCTGCCCCTGCTGAAGCAGCACCCTGTCTCTTGGGAAAACAGTACCTTGGCTATTCAGAGCAGTCATGTCTCCCTGGTGTCTAAGTTGAAGTGGTGCCCTGCATCCTAGGAAATGGTGCCTTGGCCATCCACAGCAGTCATGCACTCCATTACTTAAGCTTAACTGATGCCCTGCATCCCAAGAAAACAGTGCTTGTGCAGCCCAGAACAGTCACATCCTTCAAGCCTGAGCTGAAGTGGCACGTTGTCCCTTGGGGAATTAGTGCTCTGGCTGAGCTGAGCAGAAACTGAGCTGAGACAGCCTGCTCTATAAACTGAACAACTTTAGACTTTGATTCCCTGGAGCTGGCCTAGCTCTCTAGAGTCGCAGATGCAGAAGTACCCCTCTATCTAGGGAGTGGAGTCATTGCTGTGTTTTTTCTTACCCACCTGTCATCCAGGGAACAAACAACAGCTGTCCTCCATCATTCTGGAGTACTGAAAGCAAATACACTTGGCCCCACACATTCTGGGATACTGCTGAGCACCACCATCCCAGGGTCTACAATCACTACTACCCAGTGTCTCATCCCTTGGAACCTGAGTTGCCACTGAGCCCTATTGACTCAGGTTCCTGAATTGCAGCCATACTGTGCTCCCAAGGCCAAATTTCCAGAGCACTCCTTATTTCCTGGAGTCAGGCCAGTGCTGTGCCCTGCCCCCAGGGGTAGAATCACAGCTACAACCTGGCACCCTGAGCCTGAGCTGCTAGGGGGTGCCTCAGAATCATAGATCCTGGCTCTGTGGGTAACCTACATCCAACCCTGCCACAAGGGGTGAAGCTGCACCCCAAGCCCAGTTGCCTCAATAGCTTTATGAGATACTGAGCTGAAAACTCCTACTGCACATAGAATCCTGATCACTGCATGTAGAACCCATGCCACTGCAGCTGCTTGTAGGCCATGTCAGACTTGAAACCAAATGGGATGCACTCAGCTAAGTCTCCTTATTTTAGAGAAAACCAGAATAGGAGGATCCCAGAAGCCCTTAACACAAAGAACATTAAAAACCTATGTTGCCAATGCCATTGCCACAAACCTCTAAGCATAGGCTATGAGACACCCACAGTTATTCCTGACCTTGAATACAACTGAAGAAGCTGCACAGAGACTATATCTCTATACCTATCTGGAAACATAGTCACTACACCTTTTCTAACTGCACAGTAAAACTCAACTGCAGGATGAAAGACTTTCTTTATGAAAATCACTCCACAAAGTTTGAAAAAGGTGATTATTTCACTAGATACATAGACATCAATGCAGAGACACAAGAAACATGAAAAAGCAAGGAAATAAGAGACCAACAAAGGAATATAATAACTCTCTAGTAACAGACCCCAATGAAAAGGAAATCAATTAATTGCCAAAAAAAGAAATGTAAAATAATGATTGTAAGGAAACTCAATTAGATACAAGAAAATACAGATACACAATTAAATAAGAAAAACAATTCACAATATAAGTGAAAAATTCAATAAAGAGATAAAAATCATAAAAAGAACAAAACAAGAATCCTGCAGTTGAATAATTCAATGAATAAAATATAAAATACAATAGAGAGCTTCAGCAGCAGACTTGATCAAGCAGGGAAAAGAATCTCTGAACTTAAAGCTAGGTCTTTTGAAATTACCCAGTCAGAGAAAAGAAAAAAAGAAATAAGAATGAAAATGAGTGAAGAAATCCTGTAAGACTTATTGGAAAACATTAAACAAACAGATATTTGTATTATGGGATTTCCAGAAGGAGAAGATAAGGAAAAAGTATAGAAAGCCTGTTTAATAAAATGATAACTGAAAACTTCCCAATTTAGTGGTGGGGGTTGTGGAGGAGGGATATTTGAACATCCAGCTCCAGGAAACTCAAATTTCCCCAAATAGATTCAATCCCAAAAAGGTCCTCTTAGAGGTACATTATAGGCAAATTGCCACAAGTCAAAGACAGAGAGTTCCAAAAACAGCAAGAGAAAATTGTCAAGTCACATAAGAGAACTGCATTAGACTAATAAATTTTGCTACAGAAACCTCACAGGCGAGGAGAGAATAGAGTTATAAACTCAAATTGATGAAAGAAGAAAAAAAAAATTGCTAGCTAAGAATACTATACCCAGCAAAGTTATCCTTCAGAAATTAGGAAGAAATAAAGCCTTCTCGAGGCAACCCAAAACTGAAGGAATTCACCACCACTCACCTGGCCTTACCAGAAATGCTTAAGTGATTTCCACTTACATCTGGAAGTGAAAATCACTGTCATGAAAGCACACAAAAAGTATAAAGCTCTTGGTAGAGCAGATATATGAGGAGAAAGAGAAAAGAATCAAACCTTGTCACTACAGAAAACCACCAAACCACAATGATTAACTATAAGAGAAAAAGAAAGGAACAAAAGATATACAAGACAACAGGAAAACAACAAAATGGTGGGTGTAAGTCCTCACTTATCAATAATAACCTTGACTGTAAACAGACTAAATTCCCAACTGAAAAGATATAGACTAGCTGAATGAATTAAAAAAAAGAGACCTAACTATATGCTGCCTAAAAGAAACTCACCTCACTTAAAAAGACACATATAGAATAAAAATAAGGGATGGAAAAAGAAATCCATACAAATGGAAACCAAAAGCAAGGGAGAATAGCTATACTTGTTTCAGATAAAGCAGACTTTAAACAAAAAGCCATAAAAAGAGACAAGGTTATTGTCACTTCAGCAAGAAGATGTAACAATTGTAAACATACACACCCAATACCAAAACATCCAGATTTATAAAGCAAATAATTAAACCCAAAGGAGAAATAGATTTCAGTACAATAATTGTTGGGGACTTCAACACCACTCAGCATTGGACAGATCATTCAGGCAGAAAATTAACAAAGAAACATTTAATTTAAACCGCACTTTAGACCAAATGAACCTACCAGACATTTACAGAACATTTCATTCAACAGCTGCAAAATACATATTCTTTTCATTAGAAAATGAAACATTCTTTAGGATAGACCACATGTCAGACCACAAAACAAATCTTAACAAATTTAATAGAAATCATATCAATTTTTGACCACAATATAATAAAACTAGAAATCAAAATAACAAGAGGAACTTTAAAAATTGTACAAATACATAGAAATTATACAACATGTTCCTGAATAACAAATTAGTCAATGAAGAAATTAAGAGGAAGATTTTTAAATATCTTCAAACAAATGAAAATAGAAACACAAAATACCAAAACATCTGGGGTATAGCAAAAGCAGTATTAGAAGATAAGTGTGCAGCAACAAACACCTATATCAAAAAAGTAGAAAGATATCAAATAAACAAGCTCATGATGCACTTCAAGAAACTAGAAAAGGAAGAGTAAGCCAAGCCCAAAATTAGAAGGAAAGAAAGAAAAGCATACATAAATAAAATTAAGACTAAAAAATACAAAATATCAACAAAATGGAAAGTTGAGTTTTTTTGAAAAGATAAACAAAATCAACATTCCATTGGCTTGACTACCCAAGAAAAACATAAAGGTCCCAATAAAATCAGGAATGAAAAGGAGACATTACAACTAATACCATAGAAATACAAAAAATTATCAGAGACTATTATAAACAGCTATATACCAAAAACTTTAGAAGACCTGGCAGAAATGGGTAAATTCCTGGACACAAACAATCTATCAAAAGTGAACCAACAAGAAAGAGAACACCTGAACACACCAATTACAAGTAATGGCATTAAGTCTGTAATAAAAAGTCTCATCAAAAAGAAGCTCAGAATATGACAGCTTCACTCTGGAATTCTACCAAAGATTTATAGAAGAACTAATACAAATTATCCTCAAATTCTTCCAGAAATTGAAGATAAGGGAATTCTTTAAAACTCATTCTACGAGGCCAGTGTTACCTTGATACCAAAACTAGTCAAGGATGCAATAACAACAAAAGAAAACAATAAGCCAATAAACATGATAAGCATAGATGCAAAAATCCTCAATAGAATACTTGGGAACCAATCTGGCAGCACATTAAAGAGATTATTCACCATGTAGGTAAGATTTATCCCAGGGATGTAATATACAAATGAATAAATGTGATACATTACATCAACAAAATGAAGGGCAAAAACCATTTGATCTTCTCAAAAGATACAGAAAATGTATTTGAGAAAAATTCAACATGCCCTCATGATAAAAATTCTCAGCAAGTTAGGTATAGAAGGAATGTACTTCCACATAATTAAAGCCATGTATGACAAACCCACAGCCAATATCACACTGAATGGTAAAAAGTTTAAAGCTTTTCTTCTAAGATTTGGAACAAGACAATGATCTCACTTTCATCACTTTTATTCAAAATAGTACTGGAAGCCCTAGACAGAGCACTTAGGCTAGAGAAAGAGATAAGGAGCATCTAAATTGAAAAGGAAGTCAAATTGTCCTTATTTGCAAATAACAAGAGCTTTTATATAGAAAATCATAAAAGCTCCACCAAAAATCTCAGAACTGTTAAACAGATTCAGTAAAGTTGGAGGATACAAAAAAAAAAATACAAAAACCAGTAGCTTTTCTATACACCAAAAACAAACTAGTGAAAAAAAATCAAGAAACAAATTGCATTTATAATAGCTACAAAAAAAGCCATGTAGGAATAAATTTAACCAAGGAGGTGAAAGATCTCTACAATTAAAACTGCAAAACACTGATGAAAAAAATTGAAGACACAAAAAATGGAAAGATATCTCATGTTCATGAATTGTAGACATTAATATTGTAAAAAGACAATACTACTAAAAGTGATCTACCAATTCAATGCAATGCTATCAAAATACCAATGATGTTCTTCACAGAAACAGAAAAAAATCTCCTACAATTTATATGAAAGCACAAAAGACCCTGAATAGCCAAAGCAATCCTAAGCAAAATGAACAAAGCCAGAGAAATCATATTGTTGAACTTCAAAATATATTTCAAAACTATAGTAACCCAGATAGCATGATATTGGCATATAAATAGAGACATAGAACAATGGAACATAATAGAGAACCCAGAAATAAATTCACATATTTACAGCCAAATGATTTTCAACAAAGCTGCCAAGAACATTTAATGGGGAAGGAACAGTCTCTTTGAAAAATGATGCTGGGAAAACTGAATATTCATATGCAGGAAAATGAAACTGTATTTCTACCTCACATAACATGTAAAAATCAACTCAAAATGGATTAAAAACTTAAATATAAGACCTGAATATATGAAGCAACTAGAAGCAAACATAGGGGAAATACTTAAGGATATTGGTGTGAGCAAAGATTTCATGGATAAGACCTCAATAGCACAGACAACCAAAGCAAAAATAGACAAATGAAATTATGTCAAACTAAAGAGCTTGTGCACAGCAAAGGAAACAGTCAACAGAGTAAAAAGACAACCTGCAGGATAGGAGAAAGTATTTGCAAACTATTCATCTGACAAGAGTTTAATATTCGTAATATAAAATGAGCTCAATAGCAAATAAAAAATCACATTAGAAAGCAGACAAATAAGCTGAATAGACATCTCTCTAAAGAAGACATGCAAATGGCCAACAGGTAGGTACGAAAAATGGTCAATGTCATTAATCATCAGGGTAATGCAAATCAAAACCACAAGAAAATGTAATCTCACCCCAGTTAGAATGGCTATTACCAAAGAGACCAAAAAAAAAAAAAAAATGCTGACAAGGATTTGGTGAAAAGCAAACTCTTATATGTTATTTGGAATATATACATATATATGCCCATTATGGAAAACAGTATGAAGGTTCCTCAAAAAATTAAAAATAGAACTACCATATGATCCAACAATCCCACTACTGGGTATATATCCAAAGGAAAGGAAATCAGTATGTTAAAGAGATATCTGTATTCCCATGTTTATTGCAGCACTACTCACAACACATAGCCAAGATATGAAATTACCTAAGTTTCCATCAATAGGTGAATGGATTAAAAAAAGTGCTATATATCCCAATGGAATATTATTTAGTTGTAAAAAAGAACAAATTTCTGTCATTCACGGCAACATGAATGAGCTTGGAGGACATTATTGTAAGTGAAATAAGCTAGACACAGAAAGATAAATACTGCATGTCCTCATGAATATGAAGAAGCTAAAAAAAAGTCAATCTCATAGAAGGAGAGAGCAGAATAGTGCTTACTGGAAGCAGAAAAGGGTAGGGGGAAGAAAGAGATAGCCAAAGGTAGGCTAAGAAATACAAAATACAGCTAGATAGGAGGAATAAGTTTGAGTGTTCTATAGCACTATAGGGTAACTATAATTAGCAATTTATTGTATATTTTCAAATAGCTAGAAGAGTGGATTTTAAATGTTCCCAACATAAAGAAATGAAAAATAAGGTAATAAATATGCTAATTACCCTGATTTGATCATTTGTTGTATACATGTATACAAATATCACATTGTACCTGATGGATATGTACAGTTATATGTCTATAGTAATAATAATAAAAGCAAAAAAGAAAAAATTTAAGAAGAAAAAAATCTGAGAAGTCATGTGACTTATGACATGTTACTTAAATTGTTTTATGAACTATTGTAAGAGATAATTAAACAAAATCAAGCTGAAGAACAAGCCCGAGAAGCATATTTCTCCACTCCACTTCCACACCACCATCTTTAGAGCATTATAATTGCAATGATATTGGAAAAATACAAAAAGGTATATTTTTAAATGTGAGGAGACAACCTGAATATATCAAAATAATCTACTCAGGATCCATTTGGTGAGTATTCCTTTGGCAAAATGAATATGCAATGGAATAGCTCAAAGCTTTGCTAAAAATCAAGTGAGATAAATTTAAGGTCCATTGGTGCTGGAAGTATAACCGAAGAATTTGAGAAGACAAAAAATAAAAATGACTACTGTTATTATTATTCTAATATAAAATTCTATAACACAGCTGTTTTAATTATATCTTTGAGGTAGGGAGGCAAACTCACTTGCCCTCATTCATAGAAAACTCAGTATGAATGACACTTCAAAACCTTGACTCTCGTCTCCACATCACACTATTGTTTTCAAACAGACTCTCTAGCTTTATTTATATAATGAACGTAAACCTTGTTGTTGACATATCCTAGTATGTTCTAATCAGGGTAATTAGCCCATGTGAAAGTTTAGACATATGGTGAGGATAAGGTAAATCCAAACCCATAAGAATGCTTTACTAGTTCATATAAAATACTAGGGTATGTCATCAATAAGCTTATTATTTATTTTTATTTTAAATGGAGTCTCCCTATGTTGCCCCGGCTGGTCTTGAACTCTGGGCTCAAGTGATCCCCACGACCTTGGCCTCCCAAAGCTAGGATTACAGAAGTGAACCACCATGCCTGGCCTTAAGCTGATTATTTTGCAGGGATTTGAGGCATGTTGGGCAAAAAGGAGTCCTCCTTCTCCTCCTCTTCCTCTACCTCTTTCTTCTCTTCCTCTCCTTCAATGAGCTTTCAGGGTACCAAAAAGTAACCAAGAAAAATGATGGTAATTGGAGAGGAAAAAGATAATTACAAGAACAAGGAAATGCAAGCTGGTTTAACTAATATCTGATTCAGAGCTTCCCATGCGAACCGAAGTATTCAGCTTTCATTTCTAAAGAGATCATGTTCCCTCGATTGAGAAAATAAAAACAGAGAAATTAAATATCTGTCTCTAAATATTCTCTAAATCTCTAAATATTCTAAACTCTTATTTGTAATATTATAGTAGAAAAGTGTACCCAGTCTTATGTAAGAAACACTAATTAATTTAGCTTTACTTAAAATGTTGGTAAGTGTAATAAAAATAAGAGGTAAATTTGTCAGTGAGGTGGTGTTATATTAAAACACAAATCTACTACTCTTGCTTAGGTAGAACAGTCCCAGATTTGGCAACTAATAATAATGTGAGAATAAATAGAACAAGTGTAGAAAACAGGCACTAGAGTTTACCTTCCCCTTAAAGCAATGTGTATTATGGCTTTAAGCATATATCATAACACATATGCTAAGAAATATCTTGTATGATACATATGTTTGCGATACTTATGTTAAATTTTAATCCATATGCTTTGCTAATAAAAATGCTAGTATTTACACATGATGGTATTGTGGATATAAAATGAGGGCTAAAATGGCTCAAGGATTTCCTTACATTTTATGTATGAGAGCTATGCATTTGTTAATAATTCTTTTTAGTTTCCAATTTTCTAAAGTCTGAAATGACAGCTGAGGAGCTGCATTTGGTTTTCAAATGAATGATAGGTACCAAAGAGGATATGACTAAAATAGTGAGAGAGAAAGCATTAACACATATGGGATGTATGCTTTTTGCCTGAATAACACTACCTCTGTTTCAAGAAGTAGCACTTTAGATTGATAGAGTCTATTATATATTTCTGTGGGCTGGAAACACAGATATTTTAATTTAACCTTAGAAAATTAAAGATTATGAATTTTTGTATGCCCACTTCTGGAAAGTAGGCAGATTTTTCTTGAAAATAGCAGGAATCTCATTAACTCCGTTTACTTAAAACCTGTAAGTGACTTCAAAATGTGCTCTTGAAATATAAATCTAGTCATAAAATATGCTCAGTGATAATGTTATTCATTCAAATAAATTAAGCCAAATAAAATCTCAAGAGCCCTCCTCTTCTTCCTCTTTTTACAACAATAAAGCTATACCCCACATTAAGACCATTAGAAAAACTCAAGAGGCAATTCCAAGGCGTTATCTGGCCCCTGTGTTACCTCCACATGCAAGTTATAAGAATGAGAAATCTGAAAAGCTCAGCATATAAAATTTGATAACCTTTAGCTAAAATGGCTAAGAAACTTCAAAAGGCATACACTTTTGCCAAGCAAAAGTTTTCTTTTAAGCAGTTACTGGAAAGTTTATAAAAATTTCTCATCCTTAAAAAAAAATTAGAGAAGTCAAAATACCACAAAACAAAACAAAGGAAACAATTGGGGGAAAGAACTCACTTTGTCTTAAAGCCGTTTCTTCCTGTGATTTAAACAGTACGAAAGGAGAATATATGTTGATTATTTTTCCTCCAATCCACATGCGTGTCAACTCCAAAAGGAACAGAAAGTCACCAGCACCATCTGAAGATCCCTTCCAACTGCAGGCAGCTTTTTCAACTTTGCAGGAGAAAACAGAAGGGTCCCTGCATTTCCTCCAAGTCTTACACCATGTACATGACTCCTACTGGGATGAAAAAGCACTATTTGTCAATTTTTACTTAAAACTATGAGTAACAAATTCTCTGTAGGACATCCTTAAAGGGAAATTCTGCCAGGATTAGCATTCGAAGTATCTGGCTAAGCTCCAAAAAGTTTAAAATACACAATGTTCACACAGATGCATACACACTTGAGAAATTTCCACTAACTAGGCTAAATTAAGGGCATATTTATAAAAATAATACTCTAAAAGGATGATGTATTTTCTGTTTCCTCAATCTGTTTTTGGCTTTGTTTTCTGGTGGTGATCAGAACCCTTCTTTTAGGTTAGAAATGTCTGAACTGCTGAGCTTTTCTTTTGGACTTTGTCTCTTAGAATCTCCATTTGAGGCCATCTGGAAAGGGATGAGGTCCCACGCTCTTACCTGCAAAGCTATTGGTACCTTGAGAGATGGCCCCCTGGATTGTGGCCTCTATCACTCCCTTCTTGGGAAACTGGGGAACTCTGAGACATAAGTTTGAGTAGAATACTCAAGGTAGTTCCCTGCTCTCTGGACTTGCAGTGTGGACGCAGCCTTCCCTGCTCTGCCTGCTTCCTGGTGAGCTGGCCACAATTGTGATGTCACATCCATGGCTCTATGACTTCATAAAGCATAAACTCATTGAGTCTTTTGAAATCTTCAAAACACAAAAAGTAGACAGAGATGTCAAGAGTTGGATCTGAAGAAATTTTTGGATATTAAACCAATCCACAGTAGGTATCCTCAGTGGGGCACACTGATTCATAAAGCAAGTGACATTTTCTCTTAGAATCTCCATTTGAGGCCATTTCTTCAGTTTGGAAGGCAGGGTGAGAGAAGAAATTCTGCCTTAATTCCAGACTAAACTTAAACTGTCCTTGTTCTAACTGCTAAAGGAATGAAATGTTAATATCTTCTAAGGTCAAACTTGGGTATATACAGTCAAAGAACTTGAGCTAGAGAAATGCAGAGCCAGTTAACTGTATGTTTTGTTATTCACTTGACTTTAATGATTAAGACATTATGAAAATGAACATATGGCGACTAACAACAATAAATTTGGATTCAGCAAAAGGACCCAAGTATATTTCATTAGTAATAGATTTTAATCCTTAGGACACCATTGCTAAACAGGTACTATCTGTATTTTCCTTGTTTTATGGGCAAGGAAAGCAGTCCTTGAGATGTAAAAGTGCCTGGGACCATCACCCTCTTTATTTGTTCCCATGCTTCCTGAGAGGGTAATCTACATCCACCAAGTCATTCCAAACCTACTAAATTCTGAGCCTCCTCCTGCCTCCCAACTTATTGCAATCTGTCTTTCACTTGAACCACTCCAAAAAAGCTTCATTAAGATCATATACAACCTTGATTAGCAACCCAAAGAGTATGGTCTTCAGTCTTACCAAAAAATTCTCATCCTCTGGCCATGTCTATTTCTTTCTGAAATTATCTTCCCTTGGTTTTGCTATGTTACACTCTTCTGATTTTCTGTTTGCTCTTAGCACCCTCACTTTCTCTCTATTCACCTCACTCTTCCCTAGAGCTTTATCTTCTGTTCAATATGCTTCTCTGCAGGCTTTCCATCATGTTCTTCATCAAAACAATGAACAATTATACAACATGACTTCCAAATGTATACTTTCATCTGATACCACTCTTCAAGGTTCCAGACCTGTATCCCGCTATCTATTAGAAAACCTTGTCTAGGGGTCCCCAGCCATCTCAAACTCAACAGTCCCAAATATCCTTATTGTCTTCTCCCCATTCCAAACTTGTTAGTTTGCTGTATTTCCTACTTCAGGGAATGGCACAATCATCCACCCCTTATGTTAGAGTATTCCCTTTCCTCATCTATTCTCCACCATCCCCATCATTGTCCACCATCTGTAGGTTCTAGTTTGTTAAATGATCTTTCTCAAATTTATCCTCATCCCTGCATTCCATGTCTCACATGTCTCACTCAGATTATTCTGTCAGCCATAAAATAACTGGCATCTGCCTCAGCCTGATCCCTTTCTATCCTTCTCTATAGAACAAAATTATTTTTAAAAAAGTTTATCAAATTATAAAATACATGCTTCTTGTAGATAATCTGGAACAGAAACTGAAAAACATATAAAGAAAATGTAAAATGTAAAATGATTTGCAATCCAAGACAGCCCAGACCAAATCTTTGTGTACCTCTTTAGACTTTGTATCATTCATATATTAATGATACAGAGAAATGCTAACATTTTTTGTAAATATATTGCATAACATAGTTATGCAATAACTATTTTCTAACTATAATATATTTAGTTAGAAAACCAAGACCACATTGTATATACTTGTAGAAAGTGCGAGATATTTTTCTTTTCCATTGCTAGGTTTATGGTTGAGGCCCCTATAACAAAAGGCAAATTAATAAAAGTATATAAATTATTTAATGTAAGTTTTTATGGGACATGGGAGCCTTTCAGAAATGAAGACTCAAAGCAAGAGATAAACGTGTGTATTTTTATGCTTAGATTTGATGAAGAGTGGATAGTCATGGAAAAGTATGACTGGACAAAGGGGATATAGTCTAATGATTATACACTTGGGGGAACTTAGCAAGGCCTGCTTGTTTAGACTCTTCTTTGTGTTCCTTTCTTCCAGCCATAGTGAGGCCTCTTGAATGAGGGTCTTATGACCTGCCTCGGGACAGAAGGGTAAAGGGAAGGTGGGAATGACCTTCCTGCTTCTGGAGTTTTCTCAAACACCAACGTGCCATATTTTAGCATAGTGCATCCTGAACCCCATTATAGATCTGTATCCTTGTTTTCACTTAATATACTGTAATTTTCCAAGCCAATAAAATATTTTTTATTTTATTATTATACTTCAAGTTCTGGGGTACATGTGCACAACATAAAGGTTTGTTACATATGTATACATGTACCATGTTGGTTTGCTGCACCCATCAACTCGTCATTTACATTAGATATTTCTCCTAATACTATCCCTCCTCCAGCCCCTCACCCTCCAACAGGCCCCAGTATGTGATGTTCCCCTCCCTGTGTCCATGTGTTCTCATTGTTCAACTCCCATTTAGCAGTGAGAACATGTGGTGTTTGGTTTTCTCTTCTTGTGTTACTTTGCTGAGAATGATGGTTTCCAGCTTCATCCATGTCCCTGCAAAGGACACAAACTCATCCTTTTTTATGGCTGCATAGTATTCCATGGTGTAGATGTGCCACATTTTCTTTATCCAGTCTATCACTGATGGGCAAGCCAAAAAAATATTTTTAAAGTGGCTATAACAAATAGTTGCGATATAATAAAATACATAATGGAATAGCTCTCCTTTTTTTTCTCTCTGTTTTCAACACCAAAAGATACACTCAGCATTTATAACATACAAATCACAGGACTGAGATTAAGATTGAAAAGAGGAAAGAAGAAAAATCTAGAACATTGACTTTAAGTACATTTACATTTATTAGGTTGTATTTAAACAACTATATGTTCTATGTGTCATGTCTTCAAGTTCTTACCCAACTCTGAAGGCTGTATGATAGAATTAGGTTAAAGACTGCATTTTAGATGAGTAAAGACAGGCTCAGTAGTAAAACAGTTTGACAAAGCACTTTTACTTCTTTACATTGAATAACACAAAACATGAGACAACCTTTGAGACTTTTGTCTTAGGTTGACTAATCAGATCAAAGTTTTTCTTTGGCAGACTAGTATCTGAATAGACTACTTCAGAGCCAAGATTGGCCTGTTTCTGTGCAAGATAAGGTGTCCATGTTCCTCTCTACTAGAGGCTGGGAAAAAAGACTCATATACATTTTTTAGTCATTTTAACTTCTCAGAAAAGGAAGACATTAATTTCACAAATAATATGTACATTTTAAATAATTTTGGTAAATTGCCAAATTGCTTTCCAGAACATAATTTTTTTTAGAAGACAAATCTAATTACTCAATTTCCCTGGTTAGTTGAATCTTTTAAAGGCTTCCGTGTTTTTGAGATAGTGGTTGAACTTTGTAGCTTAGTGTTTAAGGCATTTCACAATCCCCCTATTCTCTCTACTTTATCTTACACTACTTCCCCAGATCAGTTATCATATTTCTCAGACTTCTTGGCTCCCCACATCTCATTATTTCATTCTAATTAGCATCATAGTACTTCTGTACCTCCTTTTCTCTGCTTCAGTATGCTCTTCTTCCCTTCTCTCATTTTCACCAAGGCTAATCCTTCTTTTTTTCTCTCTGGACTCTTGGTTCAGTTGTCATTTCCAGCCTCCCCATTGTGCAACAGAGTCTAAATTTCTTGTCACAACACCCTCTGTGTACCTCTACCAAGACACTATATTTAACTGTAATTATTGACTCGTTATTTCTTTGAAAGTAAAATATACCTTTAAAGTTGATATGTGCCTTCCTAGTATTTAGCTGTCATACACGATCCAGTAAATTAGGCCAAGTCCATAAATTCACCATGTTCTCCGTTTCTTCCATTTCACCATCAATGTAATCCTCTTTCCTGCTCCTTAAAACAAACACCCAGATTGTCTTACTACTAATCACTTAAGAGAAATAGAGATGCAACTAGGGGCAAGTTTGATAAAACAAATAATACAACACTGGGAACTTATAAACATTGAATACATGTTTACGGTGGTTATTCCTTCTTTTTTATGATGTAAGTGGAATACAAATTGTTTTTCTGAAAGCCTGAAAGTCAGTTTCATTCTTAGATGGTTTGAAAGAAGTCTCTTCTGGATCTGTTTATTCTGTTGTACGCTTAGTAGGGTCCTCAAGATAGAGCAACTTGTGTGAATTTGCAGGTCATTTAAATAGCCACTTGAAGAGCGCTCCCAGATTTGTGTGGAAAATGTACACCCCGGGGGAGTTTTTTTGTGTGCTTTTATTACATCTCCCATGTATTGGGGGAAATTCTTCATTGGTCTTAGTGAAAGAAAGTAAATCTTCCATCCTCCTACTCCCTCCCAACTCACATCAGTTAGTTCTTGATAGAAAAAATCCCATTTGTCTCTGTGAAATGGTTTGGCTGTGCCTCCACCCAAATCTCATCTTGAATTGGAACTCCCACATTTCCCATGTGTCATGAGAGGAACCTGGTGGGAGGCGATTGAAATATGGGGGCAGGTCTTTTCTGTGCTCTTCCCGTGATAGTGAATGAGTTTCACGAGATCTGATGGTTTTAAAAAGGGGCGTTTCCCTGCACAAATTCTCTTGTCTGCCGCCATGTGAGATGTGCCTTTCACCTTCTGCCATGATTGTGAGGCCTCCCGAGCCATGTGGAACTGTAAGTCCAATAAACCTCTTTCTTTTGTAAATTGCCCAGTCTTGGGTATGTCTTTATCAGCAGCATGAAAATGGTAAATTAGTACCAGTAGAGTTGGGTGCAGCTGAAAAAATACCTGAAAATGTGGAAGTGACTTTGGAACTGGGTAGCAGGCAGAGGTTGGAACAGTTTGGAGGGCTCAGAAGAAGACAGGAAAATGTGGGAAAGTTTGAAACTTCGTAGAGACTTGAATAGCTTTGCCCAAAATGCTGAGAGCAATATGGACAATAAAGTCCAGGTTGAGGTGATCTCAGATGGAGATAAGGAACTTGTTGGGAACTGGAGCAAAGGTGACTCTTGTTATGTTTTAGCAAAGAAACTGGCGGCATTTCTCCCCTGCCCTAGAGATCTGTGCAACTTTGAACTTGAGAGAGATGATTTAGGGTATCTGGTGGAAGAAATTTCTAAGCAGCAAGGCATTCAAGGTGACTTGGGTGCTATTAAAGACATTCAGTTTTATAAGGGAAGCAGAGCATAAAGGTTTGGAAAATTTGCAGCCTGACAATGTGATAGAAAAGAAAAACCCATTTTCTGAGGAGAAACTCAAGCCAGCTGCAGAAATTTGCATAAGTAACAGGGAACCAAATGTTAAATCACCAAGACAATGGGGGAAAATGTCTCCATGGCGTATCAGAGATCTTCACGGCAGCCTCTCCCATCTCAGGCCCAGAGGCCTAGGAGAAAATGGTTTCGTGGGCCAGGTCCACGTGCTGTGTGCAGCCTAGGGACTTGGTGCCCTGCATCCCAACCACTCCAATCGTGGCTTCAGAGGTTGCAAGCCCAAGCCTTGGCAGCTTCCACGTGGTGTTGAGTCTGCGAGTGCACGGAAGTCAAGAATTGAGGTTTGGAAACCTCTGCCTGTATTTCAGAAGATGTATGGAAACATCTGGATGCCCCTGCAGACGTTTGCTGCAGGATCCTCATGGAGAACCTCTGCTAGAGCAGTGCAGAAGGGAAATGTGGGGTGGGAGCCCCCACACAGAGTCCCTACTGGGGCACTGTCTAGTGGAGCTCTGAGAAGAGGGCCTCTGTCCTCCAGACCCCAGAATGGTAGATCCACTGACAGCTTGCACCATGTGCCTGGAAATGCTGCACTCAATGCCAGCCCATGAAGGCAGCCAGGAGGAGACTGTACCCTGCAACGCCACAGAGGGGGAGCTGCCCAAGACCATGGGAACTCACCTCTAGCATCAGTGTGACTCAGATGCAAAACATGGAGTCAAAGGGAGCATTAAGATTTGACTGCCTGCTGGACTTTGACATAGGGATTGTAGCCCCTTTGTTTTGGCCAATTTATCCCATTTGGAATGGCTGTATTTACCCAATGCCTGTACCCCCATTGTATTTAGGAAGTAACTAACTTGCTTTTGATTTTATAGCTTCATGGGAGGAAGAGACTTAACTTGTCTCAGATGAGACATTGGACTGTGGACTTTTGAGTTAATGCTAAAATGAATTAAGATTTTGGGGACTGTCGGGAAGGCATGATTGACTGGTTTTGAAATGTGAGGACATGAGATTTGGGAGGGGCCAGGGATGGAACGATATGTTTTGGCTGTGTCCCCATTCAAATCTCATCTTGAATTCTGACTCCCACAATTTCTACGTGTCATGGGCAGGGTGGGAGGTGATTGATTGAATTATGGGGGCAGGTCTTTCCTGCTCTGTTCTTGTGATAGTGAATGAGTCTCATGAGATCTGATGAATTTAAAAGGGGGAGTTTCCCTGCACAAGCTCCTCTTCCCTTGTCTGGCATCATGTGAGACATTGCCTTTCACCTTCTGCCATGATTGTGAGGCCTCTCCAGCCACATGGAAATTTAAGTCCAATAAACCTCTTTCTTTTGTAAGTTGCCCAGTCTCAGGTTATGTTTTTATTAGCAGCATGAAAACGGACTAATACCCTCTGGTTCTAGTGGCATTTCTGAGGAAGGAATGAACTATTCCTTTTCAATCTGATTCCAGCTTCAGATCACCATTGCACCCTGACCTTATCCATGATGCTTTTTGGTCTAACTAAAGCATTTCTCTAATAAAAGTTCAAGATGGCTCTACATTCAGGTTAAGCAACTATTACATTTATTGTCCTAATTTAGCATCAAGGTCTTTTTACAAAATACACTGTGATTTTGATCCTATATGCCACTCTTCATCGGATCTTTCTGATGGCCAAGAGTTTCCTTAACTCCTGAAAAGCATATAAGTCTAGAGCTGGAACACATGAACATGAATACCTGAGCACATTTTCCAATATTTCTACCCTGACTGCAATAGCAGGAATTAGCATATGCAAGAATACAGCTACACATTTGCTGAAATCTAGTTAATTGAGAAATAATTTACTAAGATAAAATGGTTCGAGAATGGCAAACTCTCAAGGAATGAAAGACACTGAGAGCTCTGGAAATATTTTTGTGTAAGAAAAATAAAATCCTTTAATAATGTTCAAAATGAGAATTCAAAATGTATATATATAAAATATATGCACCAATTAATCTTTGTGTTAATAGAAGCTTCAAAGTACTATAAAATTTAGTAGAATAGGTAACTTTATTTTAAATAACAACTTTCTTAACCCTGCCCATTAAGATCACAGTAAACATATAATTTTATTAAGGAAATTAATCTTTACATACAAAATCAGCTATGTAATTTGACTTACAAAACAATAAAAACTGTTCTTTACTGTGGCAACAAAAGAAGCATTTTGACAAATAAAAAAATTAATGCAAACAAATTAAAACAATGCTTTTCTTTTTACTTGGTTCACTGTCTCTTCTATTTATTTTCTATGATCGTTTGACACAAACATGGATTACTTTGATATCTACTGAAACATAAATGATAAGGTTCTTAAAGGCTGAATTAAAAGTCTGGGTGTTCAATATTTTAGAAGCTGAATAAACAAATAAAATGAAATTGGGGTTTGTGATTACAGAGGATTTATCACTTTTTCCCTTTGCCCATATGAAAATATATAATAGAAAATTACCCATGGGAAAACATTTTTAAATTTAATGTTGCGTTCCTATCAACTTTAATAATAATGCCAAGTCAGCAATTTAATTAATTACTTTCACTAAGGATTAATACTTTGTCTAGAATGAAGCAGAGGTAGACTGATCTTTTCGTATTCAAATATTTTAAAATATAAAGTTTAAAATGTCATAAGGAATTATATAAAATAGTATTTTTAAATATTTGAAATTTAATTTATAATTACATTCAAAATAATTAAATCCCTTTTTGATAAATAGTTAAGTTGTTGCTTGAAATTCATTTGGTTGAAATGATTACTCTAAGGAACTCTTTTAGTTATTTTTAATAATAATCTTTAGAAAACAAAAATACCTATTTTTAAATAAGGGTTTCTCGTTTTGGAAAAAAGCTTCTAATGATTTAAATGCACTTACTTACAGATGCTCCTACCACTGGAAAAGGCATCCTATCTGTTTTTCACACTAGTATTTACAAAGTATTATGTGATAGAGCAGCTATTGAACTAAAAAAATAAAATGTACAAATGCAAACTGGGTCAAAGAAAAATCTTTGTATGAAATGCTTAGTTATTCCAATGTTAAATATGACTTGTGCTTACTGGTAATAAATTGCATGTGTTCTCTCTCTTGTTAGTAGCTTGTTTTAGAACAGAACACAGCAATGCATGGGCCACTCTAGCGTTCTTGTGCACCTGTAAAGGCATCCTTGCAGCCCCAACCAAAATCAATGTTTATTCTGCCAAAAATAAGAGCAAGGGCTTAGTAATAATTTTTCTTTTTTGTAAATTTCTGTATTTTAGTTTTGAAGTGCTTTCTATTTAAAAATAAAATACATGATTTATTTTCATTTCTGACACTGAAGTGTTTCTTTAAAAAAAAAAAAAAGACCACATTTTAAATTTCTGCTTAAATGTATATAAAGTATACATTTAAGCATACTGGCACTCGCAACAAATGAATCCTTCCCCAGGGATAAACGGATCAGAAAATTTGTTTTTCATTCAACACTTGGAAAGAGAACAAACCTGAAATATGTAATTTTTAAAATTATGTGAAAATAATGTTTATGTGAAAAATTTCATACAGTATTTGTGTGAAAATAAGGTGGAAAAAAACTTCCATGAAGAACCCAATTTACAAAAATTCACATCTTTTTAAGATTTACATTTAATACAACACTACTGTTTTAACTGAATTGTGTGTGTATGAGGTGGTTTTTGCGGGGAGAGGGGAGTTGTATAGTGACTACTTTTTTGTGACCACTCACCTTCAACCTTGGGGGAAAATGCTTACTATATGACAAATGTAAATTAAGATCATTACTCTTCTGTCACAGATGATTTCCTAGATTTGAAAACAAGGTCTTTAATGGATGAAGAAAGTTCTTGAAGCTCTTTACGAGTAGTACTGGCAACATCTTCTTGTTCTTTGTCTAATTCATTATTCAAGGGATAATCTCCCTGCCCAGTCTTCTTACTTTGACTGACTAGCTGCTTTACAACCAGACCTTGATACTTTACCAAAAGAGCATGCTGATCCTGTGAAAAGGGAAAGAAAAGTTAATCAACACAATTTAACTTTTTGTGGAACAGATAAAGTAGAATTTCTTCAACTAATACACATTGAAGGTCCTCATCTTTACAAAAAACTGGCCATGTAAGTAGCAAGTCTAATCTAACAGTTTCTGCTCTCAAGGAGAGTACAATTTAGAAGAGATAAAACATGAATGCAAATCACTTTACCATAAGTTGACTTTGCCTGGTTCTATCACCAAAGATACAGTCAAAGGGATAGGGAAGTTCCCTTTTAGCTGAGGGGTTTTTTTAGCTAAAAGGGATAGGACAAGACTTTTGAATGGGTCCTTGATGGATAAGTTAAACCTAAAGAAGCTGAAATGGGAGATTTGACATTATTGTATCTTTTCTGAAAGCTTAATTTCCAAATTCAGAACATCCTTGAAAGATTCTTGAGCTTTTTTAAAAAGCTCAATTTTAAAAAATTAATCTCCTAATCCACTGTTCACATTATTGGAAATGGGCTTTGATGTTAATATATTTTATACCCGAGTGCTGACAGTAATTCATCTCAATCCACTCAAAATATTCAGAATCTAAAACTTTGAAAGTTTCAAGTGTATTGAAAATGTAATACCTCTGGAATTTTACTATTAAGAAAAGCAATGATCTGTGGGACACATCTTCCAGGTGCATGGAGCATGCTGTGGGTTGAAAACTGAAACAACAGGACTGATGTGAGGTGCAGAATAAGAGCAGGGTCTTCTGTGACCTTTAGCTGTTCAGCCAGTGCTTGTCGATGTTGGAACAGTATCTGTCTAAAAAAAAAAAAAAAAAAACACACACAAATTCATTATCATAATTTAAGAAGTTCTCACCAATTTCAATTCATCTCTTTCTGTTAATTTTTAGCTTCTCTAGTTTATCTAATTCCATAAAAATTTAAGTTAACTTTTCAATATGGTATATACACACATAAAACCTAAATGGCATGGATAGATTAGTGTGCTACAAAATTAAAGAAAAAGCTATAGAGTGGGAATACTCAAAGTATGTTTTTTGTTTTGAGTTGCTGGAGGTCAAACAAATTTGCACTGATTTAGATAAGGTTTCCTGTAAGGAAAGTCCCCAAGCTAATAAAAAGTTCCTGGGCTTGATGAACTATAGGATAAAGAAACTCTGCTACTTGATCCAGAGGGTCAGAGAGAAATATCTAACTATTTTAAGACTTCGAATATTCTTGAATGTCTACAGCCATTTAGATATATTAGACACATTAGGTACATATTCTCTATGTAAGAGTCAGGCAGTCAAATTCAAATTTCAGATATGAAAGGTTCCACATTTAAGAACATGCCAAATACAGATTAATTTAATGTTACCTTTCCCTTTTTTTGTCTCCCCTTTTCACCATAATATCACAAGCTTCTGCTGCAGAATCCAGAGAAGAAATAAAGTCTTCTATGCTCTGAAAAGGCATTGAATACCATAATTTACTTTTATATATAACTGCATAAGGAAGTATAGCCATTTAACAACTGTTTTGTAATTTTACACCCCAAATACAATTTTTAAAAGGGTCACTTTCTCAGTAAGTTAGAAATTGTGATATAGAACTAAAAAATGGTAAAATGCAAGCAGCTTGGTCTTCTCTTCACATATCAAAGAGACAGCTGAGTGCAAAATACTAGTTTTAGATTGGATTTACAATTACTCTGATAAAAAATCTACTCAAAGATCTTTGTAACAAACTGCTAGCCCTGACATATAAATAGAATAAAACTTTACTTACCTTTTCATTCAGAGAGTTATGGAGTTTTGTAAGAGCTACTTTGGTTTCTTCTGATAATTTACTTAAAATTTTTTTTCTTATCTGTAGGGGTAAATAAAAATTCATTCAGTACTGTGCTTTTGACATGCAATGGATATAAGATAAAGTGAAAAAAATACTGTAACAAGTTGCTGAGTGGAATTTATCATATTCT
The DNA here is from genome assembly GCF_028885625.2 of Pongo pygmaeus. Lineage (NCBI taxonomy): Eukaryota > Metazoa > Chordata > Mammalia > Primates > Hominidae > Pongo > Pongo pygmaeus. The sequence goes on along the minus strand of NC_072378.2, from coordinate 96,240,228 downwards.
TGAATTTTAGATCTCAAATTAGAGACAAAAACATTATTAGAGTCAATAGCCAATCAGCCAAACAGGCTAGATACAGCCCTGCTCCTCCCACCTGCTCCATCAATGTAAGAGAAAGACTAGAGAGAGTCATTGACCTTGTGAGAAGCAGAATATTTGGGTTAAGAGGCTAATTCTTCCATTGGAGTAGGAAGAGGGTGTTTTTCTCTACCCAGTGCCTGCTGTGAAGGGCCCCACTCATAAAGATCAAGGATGCCTATGAGATGGGAGACTGAGCTCTTGTTCATGGCTGGATGCTTGTTATGCTCTATGGTATGAGGAATCTTTTCAGCACCACTCTCTACATGTAAGTGTCCACTGAAGTTTTATGGTATTCTTGATCAGAGTCTTTTAGTTTCTTGTGGCATAAAATTTTGGCGCAGACTTGCTAGAATGGCTTGACACCAGGCCCTGAAGTGTATAATGTCTGGGAAGATTAGGGGCTAGTTGCTCCTGTCTAGCCTCCCTGCCCCAATCCCACACCAATCCTTCTGTGGCCCTTAAAGGGCATGGAACAAGATCTGTATTTTCCACAGCAGAGGTGGGTATAAGGGCAGGAGACATGAAACTGTCCAGACAATTAGGGATTTGCTTCTCAAGCAGAAGAAGGGAAGGGGGCCAGCACCTTGCTGGGGTAGGAGGAAGAAATAACTGTTCCTCTGTTTGAGGGATGGTCCTTACTGTGAGAAATCACATGAAACCAAACAACATTCCAAGGAAACAACTTATATCGCCTATGAGGCAATGACTAACTACATCACCAAAGACCACAAACATCAGACTGATTTGGTTTGACCTTGATCAAAGCAGTGACATGTAGTCAGTCACATCAAGACACTTTTTCCTCCCTCATTTTTCCTAAATCTCCAACTCGAAGTGGACCTAGAGAGGTGAGAAAGAAGAATAATAGGAAAGAGGAGGAGAAAGAGGAAGAGGAGGTAGAGGTGGGAGGGGAACAGAGAAGAAAGAGGAGGAGAAGGAGGGGTTGTCATCTTGGGACAGATCGCACCTTTCTTCCTCTAGGCAACTGGGAGCCATTCTCTACATTACATCGCAAGAACGGAAGAGATGAGCTTTTGAATTTAGTTTGAGATTAGAGTTTTTAAAAATTAATTGGAATTAGTCTACATATTGAAATGAGATGTCCTTAAAGGAAAATAACTTCAAAGTTATGGAAACGGGTCAGAATGTTATGGGATTTGCCAGTCATTAGGAAGAGGGAATGTGACATAATAATTAGGAAAAAACTGTTTATTCTAAAGTAATTAAGCATCATTACTTTTAATAGACTAGTTATACTACCAATCCTGCTAGCAACTGTATATATATTATACTGAAATTGAGTAAAAAACTTTTAGATTTTTTCCTCAAACCTCTTTCACTGTATTTTATTTTCCTCTTTACTCCAAATAAGATAAAATAAAATGTGTATAAATGCAAAACAGAACACATCAATAGTGGTAAGGAGATCATTAACATACTTCACTTGTAATGGCTGCAGGATCATCTACTGCCATCATTAAATCCGAAGCTAAGAAGTTGAAAATGAGGTTAGTGATATCAGTACACACTGACTTCAGCAAGTGTTTGGTAAGAGCAGCCTGTGTGTCATCTGGAAAATAAAGGACCTTTATTAAAACTAATTTATTCTCCAAATTATGAAAATCAATGAAAAAATAAGATTAACAAAGATTAAGTATACCTGCAAAAAACTTCATCCCTTTTTCAAATAACCTAATGTTATTGTACAGGTTTGAAACTTCTTCTTGCAAGTCCTTGATTGTGCGTTTTCTGCCCGTCCCAGAAGCAGAAGTTGTTGAAGACATGAATACTGAACGTACCACCTCGAGATAAGTTTTATTAAGAGGTCTGTGCATAAGATAAATAAATATATTTAGTTTATTAAAATGTACTGAGTATATAGATAAGGAATTTTGTTTCTATGGAAATAAGGCTTAAGAATAGAGATCTCTATTTTTTATACAAATAAAATTAATTTGGAGACAAGTTCACTAACAATTTGTTCCACAACCCTAGGAATTAAAACAGAAATAGATTAATTTTCTCTATTTTAAAGTATTCAAAGTTACTGCAATTAAGACACCAAGAATAAAAAAAAACCCATAATTCAAAATTGCTTTTTAAAATTAATTTGGAGAATAGTAGACTATAAATCTGTTCTTCATCTTCAGGAATTACAACTTAAAATTCTCAATTTCTAAAATATTAAAATACATTTTAAAAAAACCTTTTCATGCCTAAAAAGCAGTGCAAAATGATTAGTAGTAACTATTTCATTTTTTTACATGTGAAAACTGTAATTTTGTAATACTTTTATGCACAAAGAATATTTATATTAAAAAATTATCACCACAGAAGTTATATTTCTAAAATCAAAGTTAGATACACTGCTCTCCTGGATGGTATTTATGGAAGCGTACACAGTGAAACTAACTTGAGGGATGACCAGGTTAGTTAGTTACTAATGGTCAAGTTATACATAATTTTCTTCATTTTTATATAAAAATACCCTTAGCCATTCACAAGGTAGGAGTGCCTAAATTTATTCTTTTTGAAGTGAATTTGTTACTCTATATTCTCCTTAAACACTGTTTACTTTCTGCCAAATTAAAATAGAAAATTATCTTTTCTTCCTTTTGAATGTTATTTTTCGTGCTATAGCAGAGACCAGCCAGTGGTTAATGCCGGTCTTTTTCTCCCCAACCAAGACCTATGACTGTAAGATCGGTGAGTGAGGACACTTTCTCGCTCCTGCCTTTTATTTCTCATACTGCTATGCCCAAAGAACTTAATAAATATTTGTTGAATTAAACTGCCGCTGTAGGCAAATAAAATCTGGAATTTGGTGGCTAGGTTAAATTCCAAGTTTGAAATGAAAATATCTAATACATTTTCTTTCTATGATTTTGGAAAAAATCTTATTTAATAACCCATTGAATTTCTATCATAAAACAGAAAAAATACATTTTATACTTGCTTTATTAAGTACTCAGCAAGTTCTGAAATAAACTCCTCAGGGGCATCTTGTATGTGTTTTCTTAAAAAATCTTCAATCTCATCCTGGAACATAAAACTGATCTCTGGCTTCTTCTTTCCTATATCGGACATGAGCAATGGCAAATAAATAAATAAATAAAAAACATGCAACCAAATAGCAAATAGGGTTCCATTAATATATTTAGTAAGACAATAATTCATTCATCACTCAATTGTTAATGTCAAATAGCAACAACTAGTAAAAACAATTTTGAAATTAGGATATATAATAAAACCTCTTTTTAAAAAATATTTTATTTTATATTCAGGGGCTTCGTATACATGCTTGTTACATGAATACAAGACATACTGGCAGGGACTGGGATACTACTGTACCCATTAACCAAACAGTGAACATTGTACCTGTTAGGTAACTTTTTTAACCCTTGCCCTGCCCACATACCCCCTACAACTTCCCTCCTTTTGGAGTTCTTCTATTATTTTCCATGTGTGCCCATTGTTTAGCTCCCATTTATAAGTGAGAACATGTGGTATTTTGTTTTGTTTCTGAGTTAGCTCACTTAGAGTAATGGCCTCAAGTTCCAACCACGTTGCTGCAAAGGACAGGATTTCACTGTTTTTAATGGCTACATTGTATTCCCTGGTATATACCACATTTTCTTAATCCAGTCAATCATTGGTGGACACTTACGCTGGTTCTATGACTTTGCTATCGTGAATAGTGCCTCAATGAACATAAGAGTGTACGTGTCTCTTCAATATAATAATTTCATTTCCTTTGGGTAGAAACCCAGCAGTGGGACTGCTGGGTCAAATAGTAGTTCTAATTTTAGTTCTTTGAGAAATCTCCATACTGTTTTCCATAGAGGTTGAACTAATTTACATTCTCTCCAACTGTGTATAACCATTCCCTTTTCCCCATATCAACACTAACATCTGTTGTTTTTTGACTTTTTAGTAACCAATTCTGACTGGTGTATGATGATATATTGTGGTTTTAGTTTGCATTTATCTGATTAGTGATGTTGAGCATTTATTCATGTGTTCGTTGGCTGCTTGTATTTCTTCTTTTGAGAAGTATCTGTTCGTGTCCTTTGCTCAGTTTTCAATGGGGCTTTTTCTTGTTGAGTTCTTCATAGACTCTAGATATTAGTCCTTTGTCAGAAGCATAATTTGCAAATATTTTCTCCCATTCTGAAGGCTGTTTACTCTGTTGTAATCATTTATTTTGCTGTGCAGAAACTTTTTAGTTTAATTAAGTCCTATGTGTCAATTTTTGGTTTTGGTGCATTTGCTTTTGGGACTTTTATCATAAATTCTTTGCCTAGGCCAATGTCCAGAAGATTTTTTCCTAGGTTTTCTTCTAGGATTTATACAGTTTCATGTCTTACATTCTAAATATTTACTCCACCTTGAGTTGATTTTTGTGTATGACGAGATGGGATACAGTTTCGTTCTTCCCAGCACCATTTATTGAATAGGGTGTCCTTTCCCCATTGTTTATTTTTGTCGACCCTGTCCAAGATCAGTTGGTTGTAGGTATGTGGCTTTATTTCTGGGTTGTGTATTCTGTTCCAGTGATCTATGTGTCCATTTTTCTAGCAGTACCATGTTGTTTTGGTTACTATAGCCTTGTAGTATAATTTGAAGTCAAACAATATGATGCCTCCATATTTGTTCTTTTTGCTTAGGATGCTTTGGCTATTCAGGCTCTCTTTTGGTTCCATATCAACTTTAGGAGTGTATTTTTCTAATTCTGTGAAAAATGATGTTTGTTTCTGATAAAGATTGCACTGAATCTGTAGATTGCTGTGGGGAGTATGGTCATTTTAACAATATTGATTCTTCTAATCCATGAGCCTGGGGTGTCTTTCTATTTGTTTGTGTCATCTACGATTTCTTTCACCAGTGTTTTGTAGTTACCCTTATAGAGATCTTCCATTTCTTTGGTAAAATGTATTCTTAAGTTTTTTTGTTTTTGTTTTTGTTTTTGTAGCTATTAAAAATAAGACTGAGTTCTTGATTTGGTTCTCAGCTTGAAAGACACTGATGTATAGAAATGCTACTAATTTTTGTATACTGATTTTGTATCCTGATATTTTACTGAAGTCGTTTATCAAGACCAGGAGTCTTTGGAGGAGTCTTTATGGCTTTCTAGGTATATGATCATGTCATCAGAGAACAGAGATAATCTGACTTCCTCTTTTCCAATATGGATGCTTTTATTTCTTTCTCTTGCCTGACTGCTCTGGCTAGGATTTCTAGTACTATGTTGAATAGGAGTGGTGAGAGCAGACATCCTTTGCCTTGTTCCAGTTTTTAATGGCTCTATCAATTTTTCTCCACTCAGTATGATGCTGGTTGTGGGTTTGTCATTAAGTAGCTCTTATTATTTTGAGGTATGTTCCTTTGATGCCTAGTTTGTTGACGATTTTTATCATGAAGTGGTAAAATTTCTTATGTGATCATTTTCTAACTTCATTTAAAACTGATTATTTTCTACAAGTCAATCAGAAAATAATAAAGAGTTTTCCCCTTTGTTAAACCTGGATGATACAAACAGCTGGAAATCAAAACAAGTATTTCAAAACAAATTTTTAAGGAAAGAATAATTTATCTTTGTTGGACAAGGAATACTGGGCACTTTTTCCTCCTTTATAAAAATATAAATTTATTAGAAATTAAATAATCCTTATAATTTAAATAAGATCTTTGGAAAGTATAATCGTGTGAATCACAATTCAAATAATTGTTTAAGCTAAAATTTATCTTTTGGAAAAGGCATAGATTAAAAAAAAGTCTCAGAATTCTATAATTTATTTTTGCTCTCACAAAAATAAGTCTATAGTAAGGAAAATTTGTATGCAGCTACTGTAATGAAAATAATAGTTAACTGTGCAAATGTCATGCCTACCCATTTACTTAGGAAAGCATGGGTTGCAGACAAAAAAAAGCTAACAATATTTCCATTAGAAATTGTAAAGGTATAAAAGTGACTATTTCTAGCTTAATTAAGTTATTGATTCTATAAGCAAAAACTTTACAAATAAAAATAAAATGGCTCAAAAATCAATTTTCACTATAAATAAAAATCTAAGGAGTTGACATGCTAGCTGTAGAGTAGACAGACAGTACTATTATTTTCTGGGATCTGCTGTCCATTCCTAATGTTCACATTAAATGATCTATGATTTCCCTGTTTACTTCCTTTATGCATTTTACAAGTTATTAAATTATATTTTCTTCTAGTAATCTTTCATACTGAGTTGATCCTATATTTTAGCTGAGAACCCAATTTCATCCTCTATTTCAAAGATTACAACACAAATTTTTTTCAAAAGCACTGAAATTATATTTTTAAAGGTAGAATGGTTTTACTACTTTTATAGCTCCTTTCAATAATAATCTATTCACAAAAGGAATATCACATGCCTCATTTGACCATTATTTAAGATTACAGATATTAGAGAAGTGTTTTTTTGTAATGCCTCTTCACCCACATGCCTAGTACACCTGGGAAACAGGAAAATTCATTTACCAGTGAAAAATTAAAATTTACAATGGATAGTCTTAAGCCTATTTGAAATAAGGATAAAGCTAGTAGTTCCTATAAAGATACTTTTCCTTTAATTAACATTGTTTTGCATACATGAAGAACAGTAGTTATTTCTACCTATCTCAGAATACTTTAAAGGCAAATCTTAAACAACTGTACTATTACAAATAGCAAGTACAACATTAATAGCTGCAGGCACATCACTTGATATCTACATCTTCCAGCTATAGCCCGTATGTAATGAATTCTGTGAAAGAGGAAAAACATAAATCTCAATCTATTATCATTTAAAGTTTTTTTTTTTAATTTTCATTTTGCTGGGGATAAGGAAGAGGGCAGTATCATGTTTTCATTAAGTTTACCTTTTTTAAACAGAAAAATTAAAAATATCATAATTTTAATTAGAAAAACAAAAGATGTCTCTTTTAGACTTTCTTGGCCAAGCGCTAACAAGTCTAGGAAAAGAAAGATGCGTATAATTAAATCTCTCTCTTAGATATAAGTAACCAACCAGTTAGGTGTTACTATGAAAGTAAAATGTACATAAAATTAATGTTTCCTATTTAAATTTGCAAGTCTACTTTTCAAAAATACCCTAATACTTGTTTTGCATGGCAGTGGAAGACCATAAAAATGATCATGGTAAGGTGAAACCATGCAAAGCTTTCTTAATAATCAATAGGAAAAATTACAATTGTTCTGTGGCCTTTAAAAATTTTTGGTAAACATTAAAAGCTTTTACTGTTGGTTATAAATGTATAGGAAAATGAAAAATAAAACTAATGTTTATAATTTAATATGCCGTATTTTTAACACATTAGAACATGGAGAATGAAAGTGTTTTATTTCTGTGTAAAATACTTACCAGGAATAGTCTGAACAGTGCTTGCTTTCTTCTTATTATCAATTAACTTGCAGTATGGAGCAAGTACCTTTCCTATGCTTTATAAATTGTCATACCACTTTCTAACTCTGAATCAGCTTCCAATGTTTTATCCCTTGCCTTTTCAATGTCTTGGAATATCTCCAAGAATTGTGAAGTTTTTGCCTACTTTACATCCTCTAAGATGTTTTCATCCTTTTTGTCATAACCACTTTCCTCATTTTCTTGAGCAATGGCAGTGTTAACATTCCCACAGTCAGCCATTCCCTCTATAACTACATTTATGCTTGATTCCAATTTTATTTTCAGTGTTATCACTTTTCATTTATTTGCTACGCTTTTATCTTTGTTGGCCAATTCTCTTTTTGATTACCCATTTCTGTAAAATATCATAGCGTTTATCAGTGGGAGACAATTAGGCAATACAGCTACATGCTTTGTTGTTTGTGCATAAGGAATAACCAATGTGCAGTGACCAATCATTGATAAACTATACAATAAGTGGTGTGATTGTCATAGATCATGATATGCATCTGTTATTTATGTACTGATTTGTGGACTGAAGAGCTACTTTATACAATACTCAGTTAATATACGAAAGTATCTTTGTATCTAATATTTAAGATAAATAGTGTTACTGGACTGATATCATTTAACTAAAGTGTGGTAACTGAAATTTGTGTCACTGAAACACTGCAAAATAAGGACTTCCTGTATTCGCATATATACCTAATTATATACATCTTAAGAAAATATGTTAAAAATATCACACATACAACAAGGAAAAGTAAAGAAAAGCTACCTACCAGTGTGGGATGATTGAGATTCATCATCACTATCATCATCTTTTCTTCCTTTCTTCTTGATTTTTTTAATTTTGTACTCTCTGGCATTGCCCCCACCTCCTCCTCTCATGCTTCCACTGCCCTCTGGTGGGAAAATGACATTAGTTAGCATTACCTAACTAAATAATCATTTTTATAAAATAATGACACTATATTGTTGTATTTAACTTTACAGCAGAAAAAATAAAGGCAAAATAAAGAAACTTTTACTCTTTTTAAATCTGGAGCTCCCCTATGAAAAGTTTAGTAAATCCAATACATAAAAAATAAATAATAAAATACGAAATCTTTTGAGCAATCTACCTTAGATAGCCTGACCGCTCTAAATGCATTCTCTTTCTCCTTCTCTAATGTCACCTCTTCTCTGTAACTCTCAATATTTTCTTAACAAAAATCCATTCCTTCACCTCCTCTTCTACCTTCCCCAAAAGAAATGTGTCCTCCTTTGCTCATCTGTGTTACCACAGCCTCATCGATAACCTTCTATTATAAGACTTCACAAATTTAATTATTCTTATTTTGCTTTCTTGGTTGAAAGATTATTACCTGTTTTTAGAGGAGATATCCTGACCCATCTGCTACTCAACCAGATTATAAACTTCTGAAGAGCAAGGATCATGTGTCATTAATGTATATATTCTTTACAGAAATGCTTGAAACATAACACCTGCTTCATAAATGTTGACCATGAATATTAATTGGTTAAGTATAAAAGTATCATTACCTATTGACTATACACTTAAAAAAACAAATTATGAAACAAATGCAAACACTGTAAATAAAAATAAAAAATACTACTTCAGCATTTCCCTGCTCTTTGATATTGACATGTAAAATATCTACTCTACAAAATGGAATACTGATAATGGGTTTAAACCATTGAACATATTACAACTATATTATATTACTTCAAAATAAGTAAAAGATTAGTGTTTTTAATAAAATAAAGATTACTAAAGATCTTTTTCTAAATTCTAAATAGATTTGCCTTAGATTTCATCATATCTTAGAATTAAACTTCTATTATTTTTCCCTTGCTTTTATAATAAAAAAAATTCTATTTTCAAAAACATAAGTCTAAAGTGAACATGCTTTTTTATATTTGACAACAAGTTTCCTATGGGGGGGAACATTCATGATTGACATGATTCCACACACTGTAATTAAACAATTATAATACAATAGCATTATCACTGAAAACAAAACATCAAATGACCCTTAACTTTTAATAAGAAATAAAATATTAAATAGACTAGTTATCTGACATGTCATCAATTGAGTAAGGCAAATTTATAACTATATCTTCAAATATATGATAAAATATCCATAGCTATGAATATTACTGTGATTTAATTTATTAATTTTCCTGGAAGAATAGAGAAATTTCATAATGCCATTGAAAGGTTTTACAGAAAAAGATTTTGGAAGAGGAAATAAACTATCTCAAAGAATTAGAAGTGTATTTATTAATGAAAAATGTTGAATATTGAATTTCTTCAGTTCCGATAAAGCACTAATAACACTGTTCCTACTATAAAAACTATGGAAATACATGTTACTTTTCCATTGCAAATTACAAGCATACCAGTGATACCTAGAATAATTTCTAGTGACTTTAGATTAGAAAAAGAAATGTAAAAATATTTCATTGAGAAATTTTTTCATTTAATTAGTATGTTTACAGGACACCTAAAATATATCAAGTGGTGCTTTGGGTATGTAGCAAGAGTACAACAATAAATGAGATCAACACAGTTCCCAAACAATGAAACACATCATGGTGATAAAGTGATGCAAATAAACTGACAAAATGAGGTGGCAGAGAGTGACTGTGGCTACTATTCCAAAGGGTTAGGAGGCCTCTCTAAGGAAGTGGCATTTAAAGTCGAGCTCTGAATGAAAAGAATAAACCAGTTACTTAAAGTCTGGGAGAGGGCATTCCAGGTAAAAGGAACAGTTGGTGTAAAAGCTTTGAGGTGAATATGACCCTAGCAAGTTTAAGAATCAAAATAAAACAAAACAAAACAAAAAAGGGCTACTGGGCTGGAACACAGACAGAGGATGGGGAAAAACAAGAGATAAGCATGATGATAAAATTAAGTTTTCACAAAAGAAAACAAAACATAATCACCAATATTTCCATTTTAATATATAAAATTTAACACATTAGCAAAGTATTTGGTTGATATTAGCTGTTTAAAGGTAAATCGATAAACAAAAGGCCTTTCAAAGGGCATAATAAATGTGATAAATGCAAAGTTCACTGCAACAAATACAAAACTTATCTTTGAATATTCCTTGTTAACAATTTATTACCTGTTGCCTTCCTTCTTCGCTCATCTTTTTTATCCTTTTTGCTTGTACTAACGCTTTCTAAAGTGGATATTTGTTTCAGATCTTCTTCGGTGATTAAATGCACAGGATTATTTTTCATTTCCTAAAATAAAACATGCTTTTTTTTGGTAGGAAAAACACATAGCATTTCCAAAAGCATAAAAGTTGTTTATATACTCACTAATTATTCGTGTTTGGTTTTGTTGCTTAGAAGAACTATAGAGCTTTGTTTCAGAGCTGTCACTCTAAGGCAAATGTTTCTCCTTGCCCAAAATAGGTCTCTTCCCTTGCTGCTCTTGACTTTTTTTGTACCCATTATTAACTAATGAGAAATCCTATCTTGTCACTTAACAACTGATTACACAGCTGCAATCAGATGCAATCCTCTCCAGCTGTTACTGGCTGGTTTTACCACATCTTAATTGATGCCCCATGCTCCTTCGCTTTTTGAGACTCCCAATTCCAATGCCACCTGGATACTTGAGATTATTAAAGATAATAAACCTCCATCCCCTACCCCACCCAAATTACCATATGTGAGTTGCATACTCAGTCATATAATCTTTTTTCCCCCCCTCTGGACTCATTCTTGATAATTTCTGCTTTCAAAAAGTTTATGATAACAACCATGAAGTATTTCCAAGTTCGGATACTGGTTCTTTCTGATGGCATAAGGTCCCATAATCTCTAGTGACAAAAGTATATATTTATGATAAAAATAATATTATTTCCTTTTTGTTTTTCTAAAGAAAAATGCTTAAAATGTTGACAGTTCACGTGACAGAATCACCTTTTTCGGAATTTATTTTTGTGGTTAGAGGGAGAAGCCCAAGGAAAGAAGAAAAGTGATGACCATGTTAAATTTTTACTTGAGTAAAAAATCCCAAATAAAATTAAGAGTCATTTACTAACTGCTAGTTAACACGGAACAGACATTTTACATACATCCCTTATTTATATTTATTCTTTCCATAGTAGGTATCATGATCCTTTCTTTAAAGATAAGGAAACTAGAGGTCTATTTGTCCAAAGTCATACAGATAATACACGTTTTAAAGTCAGGGTTGCTGACATCAAACATGTATACTTTTTAACCTTCTCTGCTGCTTATCAGGCTAAATGCAGAAGTTTATCTCATTTTTAGACTATTAAAGAGCTTAGAAGGAGAACAGCTAAATATAAACTATTTACATATTTAATAAGCCCTCATGAATTTATTAACAGTTTAAAATAAATGGGCCTATTTTACCTATTTGAGAGCAGGCTTTACAAGGAGATGATGCTGCCAACTAGAAACATGAACTAAAGAGTCATTAACACAGACCCGGCAGAACCTCTATTTCAAAATACTTTCATAGCAGTTGCTCTGAGGAACTAATAAATGGTAACAAAATTTCTTTCTTCAGTAATTTACCCTGTCTGTGTACGCCAAATAGGAAAAATTATTGAGGCTCTGCTAGATTGAGTAAATATATTGTGTATTGGTTGACAAATACACTGTATATTTGTACGTATCTACAGATACTGTTTTTTGTGCATTTTGATGTTTTAAAGTTGGACCAACCTCAGGAAACCTAACTGAAAAGTGTAATTTCCTTTACGTTATTTTAATTTATAAAGTCAGTTTCACAACTTTTAAGTCAGATGTTTTGATGGGAATAAGAGAAAAAACAAATCTGGGAGACAAAATAAAAAGGAATGATACATTAAAGGAAAATAATAAATGATACCAAGTGTTCACTTTCGCTTATCCCATTTTTCAAAAGACATCAGATGATTCTAAATTGAAAATATTATTAAGATTAGCAGATAAAAGGAAATCTGGAATACCTTTTCGGCTTTCTGGTGCATCAGCTCACGGAACAGTTCTGTACAGTCATTTATAAATTTTTCACTGACTACAACAGTATCGCTAAAGACTACAGCTGAGGCCTGTTTGCTGAATGCCCTCATCACCTGCTGAAGCAATATGGCAGCATCTTCAACTGATAAAGAAGTGGGTAGCAGAGGCTAGAATTACAAACAAAATAAAAATAAAGTATAAATGCAATATAATACAGTGAAACCATTTGCTATATACGTATATGCTCTCTCTAGATGATCTCACTAAGTCCAGTGGCTTTTGGAACCATATTTATGCCGATAACCTCCAAATTATATTTCTGGTTTCATCACCACTCTGAGCTCTGAAATCACATATTCTATTGCCTACCTTCCCCACTTGCATGCCTAACAGACATCTCCAATTGTTCAAAACAACACTGAAACCTACAAGGCACACATAGTTCATTTTTCTCACAAAGTCACAAACAGTCCACCAGGATGTCCTGATAACCTTCAAAATGTATTTTGTCATAACTCTTTTTCCTATCTGAAATTATCTTACTGTTTTCCTTAACTATCTTTCCCTAATGTAAGTGGCCCTCCTAAAGACAGCAAGCATGTCTGGCTACCATATCCCCAACAAGTATTAATAGAATGGTGCCTCGCACACAGAAGGTAGTTTCGTTAGATGAATAAAAAAACAGTTAAATCTGGAATCTTTGGGACTTTCATATCCAAAACAGAGAATTTCTGCTTTATAAAGAGGGTCTGGGCCTGACTAGAAAATAATGGATTGGCCTTGTTTGTTTATCTTTATCTACACTTATCTTTTTGGCATACTGAAGGGCAGGTCAACATTGAACACTGAAGTAAACACTATCAGTGCCAAGGCAGCTTGTGTTAATACATTAGCAGAGATTAAAGGATAAGGAATAAACATATGCTACACAATGCCTGATGCCAGTACAGCTGTGAATGCATGGAAAAGATGTGAGAAGTCTCATCAATTCTTTATCAGGATTAACAGGAGTGTTGTTTGCTTGTTTGTTCTGAGATTTATAGAATTCTGGATGTTGACTGTCCACATATAGAAGGTCACCCGAAAGACTTTAAGCATAAAGATTATTTTTGTTATAACAATGATTAGAATTTGCCTCCAAAGCCAAGACCACCTTTATGTATCCTAATTTCTAAATGGTCAAATATTAGTAAAATATTAGTTGTCATTGTTTAAAGAAAAGTGAGGAAAAGATAAAACATACTGTAATATCAACCCATGTTCCAGAGCTGATGGCTTCTTCTACTGATGCTTCCACTTGATCCACAAGTCCTTGACCAACACAAGCTGCTTTCAAAAACAAGAGTTGTGTAGTCTTATATCTTTTCTTTATGTAGCTTACAGCATCTGGGATTCCAAGTCTGGACAAAGCATCAAATTCTACAAATACATCACAAAGTTGGCTTAGAATTGTCAATTACATGTAAGACAAAAGTGAAAAATAAAGACTTAAAAGTTATAGCCAATAAAGTTATTAGGGATGTCTACCTTCTTAACTCCTCTAACTCCACCCCAAATAATCATGCTTAAGAAAACCAGTTATAACAAAGTTCTAATCCATGATTATAATTGAAGAAACTGAAAAGTACATCTCAGGAAGTCAAAAAAACATAAGGAAAACCCAGTATTCTACCATACGTTTAAATTATTTATATACTGAGGAAGTAATCTGTTATGCAGTTTGACTTGGATTATAAAACCGATCAAACAAAGTAAGCTATATATATATATGTGTATATATATCTTATATATATCTGCTAATTGTTTTAATAACTAAATTCAGTCCAATTTATCCAAATGACAGTAGAACTTCAGACACAGAATTTAGAATAACTTCAATGTTTCTGAAGTATTAGGTAACTAATAAAAATACACATTGTAAATCTGATAGTCAACAAAATATTTCTAAGATGATATATCTGAAAAACTGGGCAACTTTGCAAAATGTAAGATATAATAATTACTTTTATGAATTAAAAAATACTTTTAAGTTTATAGTACCATCTTAATAAATGTAACTGGAAGACTGGCAGCAATTAGTACCAGCTTTTAGCCTTTTTACATTATAATTGTTCAGTAACTATAGAACTAAACTCAGTTCCAAGACCCACAGAAACTCGTAGTGTGACTGCTTTTACACTCAAAGGCAACCATTATAATCTTCTGATCATAGAGGACAGTATATGTAGACTCTAGGGTTCCCATTTTTTAATTTTTATTTATTATTATTTTTAATATAACCCACAGATCAAAGGAGGACTCTAGGGTTAGTATAATACTTTTAAAGAATGAGTTTAGTGTTAAAAAGAAATTTGAGTTTTAAAGAAATAAGAAAGTTACCTAGATAGCCATTCTGCCTGAAAAAGGAATCCACCCAAGTACTCTGTGTCCTGGAGTAGATGTCAGGGACAAACACAGCTTTATCCTGTCTCCCACCAACCACAGTGCCTCGTAAGCGTCCGCTATTAACAAGTTCCTCAAGCACAGCTTAAAACAAACCCACATGAATACAAATAAATCAGAGCAGGTATACATCTTAAAAAGTAAAATACTTTATTATTTCATAATTTACTTATTCTTAACCTTTAAAAAACCAATCTGAAGTTGAAATAGCATAAATAAAGGTAGTATATTTTAGACAAAATTTCCCTGCCATTTATGAGAATATTCAAAACATAAATTCAGGGAAATTTTGCATTTTGGCAACTAGCTAAAGGTGTTGAACTTGTAACTCAAGCTAGTTAATATTAACACTGAAATTTTTAGTTTGAGTAATTTTGGTGAAAACATAGCATGCCATTATCTGTCTCATGATTTACAAAAAACAGATGATAAAACACTTCAAGAACAGGAAATATGCAATTATTAGTGTTAACAAGTTCCATTTTTTAATATCTAAAAAAATCAAGACACCCAGACTATAATAGAATCAGTAGTGTGAAATACAACTATAAGCATTTTAAAGAGTTATTCCATTTCCACTGTTTACACTGAAGTAAGACATTTCAGCCCTACCTATAAGAGAAGTGTAATGCCTTGGTTAAGAGGATCAATGTTGGAGTCAGACTAAGTCTAAACCTCAACTCTGCCACCTACTAGCTATGAAACACTAGACAAGTCATTTTCCTTATTTCTCCATTTCCATATCTGTGAAATGGGGATAATAACAATATCATCTCATAGAATTGTTGTATTCAAGTAAATTGCTTGCAACAGTAGCTGGCATATAATAAAGACTCAGTAATAAATATTAACTAAATATCACTACCATCACCACCACCACGAAGTGGAAGATGCTGCCATTAATAGCAAATTTATATTTTTATTTAAACCATAACATTTAACTAAACATTTTGTTTTAGAAATTAAAATCCTCTAAAAAGGAAAAAGCAGATGGAAAGCAGCTATTTCTAAGTGAATCAGCAAGCACATTCAAAAGATGATTGGCAAAAAGAAAGGCTAATGAAAATTAGTCTGTAACGGAAATAAAAATTAGTTTGTGCATGAATTTTAAAATTGCAATGCTGAGTAAATTAGAATACATCAAAAAAGTCCAGAGTTCTCAATAGACTACAACACACGATCCTCAATTTAGTATGACTGTACAATGTAAATCCATTCTAAATTCTGACCAAAGTTGTGAAGTTACCAATTATTATTTGAAGAACTTTACATTACAATGAAATTACACCAACCCCTAATTATATAGATTCCAACAAAGTCAGGTTAATTTTAAATCAGTCAAACAAAAATTTTAAAGTTCATATTCTGAAAATACAGTGAAAATTAATTTTTAGTTCAATACTTGATATTTCTTTTCCATTTTTCATTTTCGTTCTTAGATTTGCACAGATAATCTGAGTTGAAAGACAAAATCATTACTTTTAAAAATTATTTCAGCAAAGCATTAAAAAAACCCTCAAAACCTCCCAACAGCTTCACAAACAACATAGATAATGAACAAAGATTATTTTCGAGTTAACATGTTGTTTGAATGATAAGAATATACTTTTATTGCTATCAGCTTTTGGTAAAAATTGTTAGTGAAACACAATTTACTTTCATATTAGATAATGTAGCAAAATCCTAAGAAACAAAGTAAAAACTATTCTTAATCTTACAATTTTAAATTTCTATATGTACATGTAGAATAGAGTGTGTGAGACATATATTTTCATTATAAAGGCTTACTTTTTTTTCATTATACTCCTCTAGGGCTAACCAATATTAAACGTTTGGTGAGTATAACAGATAGGTACATATATAAAACTTGATAAAAAGAAACTTTTTTAAACCAGGAAATATTTTAGTTACATTAACAATAAAAGAGGAAAAAACATTAAAGTTAGTAAGTTTTATATTAATAGTCTATTCAGCAGCTAATTAAGTAAATATAATTTAAACCAAACTCACAGTAAAGAAGCTGCTCTTGAAATCCATATTTTGAAATCAAAGAATTCACAGCTGTAGGCCTTTATGGAAAGTTAAAAAAAAAATTCTTACTCATTATAGTGTTATAGATTAATGAACTTAAAAAATAGGATAATTAGAATTTAAGAAAAATACTGTTTAATTTAAAAGAAGAAATCAAAAATTACACCAAATTTTAAATCCTTAATTGGAATTTTGCTACTGAAATATCAGGGAAATCAATTTGTACTTGCAATCAAGGATCAGTTTACATTGCCATTCCACTAAATTCTCAGATTTCCATGATATGTAGCTATTTGCCTTGGTCTTTAGGTTTTTCTTCAATGTTTTTTTCTGTTTGGGAGGCTCTTTCCTTACTTGGGAATATTCAAGTGGATGTCATATGATTCCATTTTCGAAGACAAATGAGATCATATGTGCACTGAAAATGTTTGGAATGATATGAGGCTAGATTAGGGTGACTGACTGAGAGGGATCCATTTAAAATCTTTTTTTTTTTTTTTGCTTTTGAGTATTTTCTATTTTCTGCAATGACTATGCATTTCTTTTGTTAACCAGTTTTATTGCTATAAGGTATAATTTAAATTACATGAAATCTACCCCTCGTTTAAGTGTACAATTCAATGATCTTAATACATTTATAGAGTTGTGCAACCATTGCTACAATCCAGTTTATGTTTTCATCACCCAAAAAGTTATTTGATAGCTATCTGCAGTTAATTCCTGCTGCCACTCCTAAATCTAGATAACTATCTGTTTTCTGCCTCTATAAATTTGCCTTTCTAGCCATTAACATAAATAGAATTAATATGTGGTCTCCTTTCTGTGTTTTTGAGATTCATCCATGATGAAGCATGCATCAGTAGTTCATTCCTTCTTATTGATGAACAGCATTCCCTAGTATGAATATACCACATTTTGTTTATATACTCATCAGTTGACAGACAGGTGAACTATTTCTAGTTTGTGGCTATTGTGGATAATGCTCCTATGAACATTTATGTTTTTGACTTTGTATGGATGAATGTTTTCATTTCTTTGGGGCGGACTCCTATGACTGTATCTCATTTATAATAACTATAGTTTTTTTTTTTAAAGGATACAAGAAAAGAATCTAGACTTTTTATTCTGATTACAATTTTTTTTCTATTCCTTTTAAGCCAGTATGCCTGTTCTCTCTAGTTAGTCTGTTTTCATTTTTAATGCATATAACAAAACAACTTAAGTAATTCTAACATTTCAATCCTCCATTGTTGATTATTTAGGATATTGTAAATATTTTCTACTTCAAACTTGTGAAAGCAGAAACAGTTGTATGAAAATGAATTGACTATTTAAAACTTCTGTGTTTTTGAGTAAATTATTATTTTTACCAAATTCTTAGGATCAATTTGCTTTTTATTAAATTGTTTTACTCAAAATTTTCAGCTAAATTATCTGGAAGCACAGCAGGGGCTTTAGTCAGTTTAGTGTTGCTGTAACAGAAGACTTGAGGCTGGGTAATTTACAAAGAAAAAAGGTTTATTTGGCTCATGATTCTGGTGACTGGAAAGTTCAAGATTGAGCAGCTACATTTTTTGAGGGTTTCAAGTTGCTTCAATTTACGGTGGTAAGTGGAAAAGGAGCAGACATGTATAAATAAATCACGTAGTGAAAGAGGAAGCAAAGGGGAGAAACCAATGAAGCCATAATCCTTTCAACAATATACTCTCTTGAGAACTAATCCATTCCCATGAGAACAATAATTCACTCACCCTGGTGGGAGGGCATTAATCTATTCATGAGAGATCCACTCCTGTGACCCAAACACTTACTAGGTCCTACTTCCCAATACTGCCACATTGGTGATCAAACTGCAACATAAGTTTTGGTGGGTACAAACCACATCCAAACCATAGCAAACCTCCAAACCAACAAGGTCTAGGTCCTCTGTGAATTTTGCTCTCCTTTGTTTACCTTATAATCGTTACAACCTCTCATGTTTTTTGTCTTTTGTTCCCTTCTACGCAAACACATCCTCACAAAAATGTAGAAGGCTCCTTGAAGGACTTCATCTTAAAATGTCTAGGTACCTAGCTTATTGTGGGTGTTCAATAAACAATGAATTGAGTTGTGCAAAATTTCTAGCTTTTTTTGTATGATGAAACTTTAGCTGAATTTTTATGTCAATTTGGAATACAACATATTTAGTATACCTACATATATCATTCTTCTCACTAACTGCTTCCTGCTCTTCTCTCTGGCTATCCATAATAACAAGAAATATCCATAAAAACAAAAAATATGAACTTTTTAAAAGTCAGAGGTGCAGGTGTCTCCTTTGAAGTTAGACTAGAGAAGTGGGATGGTTCATTATTTTTAAGAGACAAATACGAAGATATGGTGCCTTAAATGGTACTATCTGGAAGCCACACAACCTAGCAACATCTTTTGAGGCTCAAAACTTATTTTCCTCTCATTATTTGATGGTACCTCCATATAGCAAAACTCAGGACTACTATGAATGAGAAAAACATAGCTGATTTTGATGAAAATTACTATCACCACAATAGTTAGTCAAAGAAAAAAGGTAAATATTTATAAATAGGAACAAAGATATTTTTAGTTTTTAGTTTTTGACAAAGTAATAAATGAACAGGGTACAAAAAAGTTACAAAACTGAAGAATCCCTCTCCATTCCTACCACCCAGCTACCCAGTTTCTTTCCCCAGAAACAACCATCCATTTCTTGTGTTAGGAGGGTGATCTGGCGCAGACTGTCAGAGCCTACATGGAATAAAGAGAACACCCCCATGAGAAAGGGAGCTGCAGTAGCAATGGGAAACCAGTCACATAAGGGGAATTAATCAAGTAACTAAATACATTAAGGATAATAGGAGTTAGATTTTTCTTAGTCAGTGAACAAAGCTACAAACATGGAAAAGAAGGAAACTAGAATGAAATGAAACTTACGGTATTGGACTAGAAATGGAAGTATCAGCACAAACTCACAGTTTTCAATACACATAAAGATACAGAAATACAGATGTATAGAGGGGTGTATGTACATGTGTATGTGTATCTCCTAGTTCAATGGTCCCCAATCTTTTTGGCACCAGGAACTGGTTTCATGGAAGACAAATTTTGCACGGACCCAGGTTGTGGGGGATGGTTTCAGGATGAAACTGTTCTACCTCAGATCATCAGGCATTAGGTTCTCATAAGGAGTGGGCACCCAACATCCCTTGCACGCGCAGTTCACAATAGGGTTCACGCTCCTATGAGAATCTAATGCTGCCACTGATCTGACAGGAGGAGCAGCTCAGGCGGTAATGCTGGTTTGCCCACCCTCACCTGCTGCACAGCCTGGTTCCTAACAGGCCACAGACTGGTATTGGTTGGCAGCCTGGGGATTGAGGGCCCTTGTGCTAGCTTGTCTACTCTGAGAGGGCCTGGGAGCAGTGAGAACCAAATAGTGATAAGTAATGTAGTATCCAGATCTTGGTTTCTAAATCCCATACTCTGCTAAAAGCAAGCAGGGATCTCTGGAGAAAGGGCTGATTTGAGGCTTGGGACAGGGAAAGTATGAACTGAGCATCTTAAGCCAGTTCCAGGCTTAAGCCTGGAACATCTTAAGCCAGAAAGAAAAGAAAGTTTCAAGAATGATGGGAGCATGCAAAAGACAACCTGCAGGCGCTACCACTAGCTAAATCAGGGCCAGTATGAACATGTAAATAATGACAGCAGATTATAATCCAATAAATAAATTAGGGAATAATGAGTCCATAGTGATTTAAATGAATGAATAAACTGCAAGTCTGATGAAGAACAGGACAACGTCCATGGTCCCAAATTGCCCTCCCCACAAATACTTATTAGTTACAAAGGAAAACAAGTAGCTTTACAAGCCTAGCTGGTATCTCTATTAGGAAAAATCTAAATTGTATGCCACCTGATAAGATTCAATAACAAGAATATAGTGTTACTTCTGAGATATTCCTATCAAAAGACATACAACCTGAATATGAAAAATTATGCATAACATGCATAACACAAATAGGTATAACATGAAAAAACAGCAGACAAGCAACAATAAACATTCTATAAAACAATCAGCCTGTGATCTTCAAAAGTGTCAAGGTCATGAATGTCAAGGAAAAATCAAGTAAGTATTCCAGATTGAAGGCGACTAAGGACTCTTATCAATTAAATGCAATCTGTGATCCTGAATTGGATCCTTTTTCTATAAAGGACATTATTACAATAACTAGTAGAACATAAAGGGTCTCCAAGGACTGGATGGTAGTAATCAATCAATGTTAATTTTCTGTTTTTGATGACTGTATTATAGTTATATAGGATGATGCCCCTTTCTATAGGAAATACAGATTAAAGTATCTGTGATGATAGAACATCACGTCAGCAACTTCCTCTCAAATTGTTCAGAAAAAAAAAAGTTATCTTGCACTGAGGGAGGG
This sequence comes from Pongo pygmaeus, assembly GCF_028885625.2. NCBI lineage: Eukaryota > Metazoa > Chordata > Mammalia > Primates > Hominidae > Pongo > Pongo pygmaeus. Next base: position 96,218,786 of record NC_072378.2, on the reverse strand, counting down.
AGGGAGGAAATCATTTCATTAGAATACACGCTCTCCTTCTAACTTTCTCCCTTTTGTACCCCAGTGCCTTACATGCATTAGGTGCTCAACAAATGCTTGTTGATTTGTTGAATGACAAAAAGAGAAATCACTGTGGCTGCCATGTGAAATCACCTAAGATGACAGCACAGAACTGGGAAGAAAAGATGGCGTCAAACTTTAAAGGATAGTGAAAGAAAGAGCTAGAAAAGGTAACTTAGAAGATGCAGCCAAAAGAGAGAAGAAATCTAAAGTGTTATGTTTTAAAAAAGAGAGTATTTCAAGAAGGAAGTTGTAACTGGAGTTAAATGCTGCTGCAAAGTCAAGTCAAATAAACAGAAAGTATCCATTAGACTTACAGATAATGAGACATCAGTGCTATATATGTAGTAGAAGCTAGAGAGGTGGGTTAAGAAGTGACAGAAGGTAACTGAGACACTGAATGTAGATTTCAACTGTTGAAAAGGTTCACTTTAAGAGAGATAACAAACAGCATGATAGATGATGGAGAATAAAAGGGTTCGGAGAGGTTTGTTTTAAAATGGGAGACTTTTGGACATATTTAAATGCTGATAGGGCATATAGCCACTGAGATGAAGTTGATGACACAGGAAAGAGGAGATAATTGAGAATACAGGTTTTCTGAATTCTATGCTGGAGTCTGTCACACATACCCAAATATTTCAGAAATTCTTATTTTAGAAAAGTCAGTGACTTTGCAAGTTACATAGTTATTCATTACAATTATAGAATGCTAGAAAGTAAAAAATGTCATAAAATTCCCTAGCCCCATATGATGCCCAAAGAAGTTAGGCGACTGACTTATCTGCTCAAGGTCATGTGCCTATTATGTGATAAAGCTATGAACCAAATTCTTCTGACTTTAAATTGCATGTTCTTTCCATGATTCGAGGGTGACACTTATATACTGATCTGGGCAGCAGTATTTAAACTGCATTCTGCAGAAGTGTGTATGGGGTCACAAGGGTGGTGAAGGTAGGGAGAGGAAGGAGATGCTGACTGGAGAGAGAGGCTGCATTCTAGAACTCTGGAATCTCAATTTCTATTTTACAAAAGCTGCCCTTTTATCTGTTTAATAAACTGGGGTCCTAAATGAGACTTTATTAAAACAAAGAAAAAGATTCAGCTGCTAGGAAAAAAATGCAAACCATGATCAAAGAAATGTGCAAATATATATACTTTAAAATATACTTACCGGGTAATAGCACTGAATAGTCCACGGATACGTGCTTTATGTCGAGCTACAAAAGCTTCCGTAAAAATTACTCCTCTATTATCAAGATCAATATGTCCACTGATAATTCTACCAAGTCGCTGAGTTAGTGCCTGTGGGTAAAGATGTACATTTTTATTAATTTAAAAGAAAAGAATTACACATATGCATTTGCATAGTCATACTCAAGTCATGCTGCCTGCTGAGGTATCAATCATGTGATTGAGAAATTTCAACAAGCATAGATTACAAGATATATCAACTAAAGTGAAGATTCAGTGTCTAGAAAAGTTCACTATCTCATGGCAGAGCCAAGAAATGAGTCAAATTGCTTGCTTACATGTTAAAAGGTTGAGCTGTCATATTATCTGTTGTTAATGAGGGCTATTTCTAACATAAAAATGACTATCAATATGATGATTATTTGATATGATGGTTTCTAGATATAGGCAGCCTCCAATATATAGAGAGCCAAGACATACAAATGGGTATTGGAGAAGACCCTTTCTGGAACTTCTAATACTAACAGAAGTATAAATGTTATTCCAGATTCTGCAACATAGGGAAACATAAGACCTCAAAAGCTTTCCTCTCTAATCCAAATTTATCCCCGTCCAGAAGATCTATGGCAGATAATCTGACTTCTTGGTAACCTTCTTTCAAGTTCAGCAGAGTATTTCTACACAGCTATACTACGACTGGCATCAGGTACATCTGAAATAAGTTTGGACATATTTCACATTTTAAGATAAGTTAAATCTACTCAAGTCAGCTCAGCTCATTATTTTTATGATATAGAAAAATGTTTTTCAAACAACTTAATGAGCTTTTAGAATACTGCTATATTCAGAGTGGAAGTGAAACATATTAAAAACTACGTTTCTAAAATGTATTCAGAAACAGTTTTATAAGAAATCATTTGGATTTGAGCTGGATACTTTAAAGAAGTATTTTAAAAATATATTTTTTGTCCTGTGATTAACATATGTTTGCCCATGTAAAATATAACTTCAGCTCCTGAAATACTATATAAAACAGATCTATACTATAAATGGTATTTTAAATGGAATTAGGGAAGCTCATTTTCTTAATATGAGTAAGTAAATCTGCTTGTATCATACATTAATCTCATGCAATTACGGTTTGGACAATTTTGCAAGTTGGAGTTTCTTAAAGTGATAGATACCTAAAGAGAGATTTGGCTTTTCCCTTGTTTCAGTAAATATAAAAAGAACTAGCATTATTTAGTTTCTCCATTGTGTTAAGGTATTTCACTAGATTTCAATGAAGCCTATAAAAAAGACGTTATTTCCTGTTTTACAGATATGTAATGTGAAGCATAAAAGAGATGAAATGATTTTCCTAATGTCAAATAAGAAGTGGTGCAGACCGTATTCAAATCAAGGTCTTTTAAAAATCTCAAAAGCTTACGTCCTTTCCACTCTACCAAATGAATTTCTATGATTCTAAAAAAACAAACAAAAAAACAGAAAAAAGTAAACAAGAAAACAGCCTATGTTTTCAGGCAGCATTGTTATTATACATAAGATATTTGAGTACTGACACAAATACCTAAAGTTAAAAGAATGTCAGATTCCTTGGTTCTTCTTCCTATCATACTGACAGTTTAGAAGAGGATAAATGGTGAAGTCAAAAGATGTTGGCACTACTGACAGTTGGAACAAAAAAATTCTTTGTTGGCGGGATGTCCTGTACATTGTAGGATGTTTAGCAGCATCCTTGACCTTTACTCACAAGATGCCAGTAGTACCCCCTATAAATTATTATCTTCATCAATTATTTCTTAAAATTTAACTGGGCAATCAGAAATTTAATCGTCTGGTTACAGTTTCTATATAGCTGGTATCAAAAGCATTAAATAAATCCATGCATTTATTGTACATTTGCTAATTGCATCAAAGCAGCCCTAGAACTTAGTCTATAAATTAGTTTTAGGATGTCTCTCAGTTTAGGAAGATTACAATCATTTTTAAAGTGCCTGCTCAGAACTATTAATGTACTAGAAGTACCCCCCAAATATATTGGTACAACATATATCAAGTCAGACACCTGCAATAAATCAAATGATGGTGAGGAAGTCTCATTCTTTTCCCCCCCTTCCATTCAAAGTCTTTAAAATCCTTTGGTAAAAAGACACATTGTATTATTAGGAAAAAAAAATACCTGTGTCAGAAAGTTCCCAGGAAGATCATAAGTTTTACACAGTTCTGATATGGTGACCTGACCACTTTCTTGCAATTTATCATTTACCTCTTCTGCCAACCGATCCAAATAATTCCTAATAGTGAAAACAAGAAAATAATAGAAAAAAGAATTAGGAATGTTTTTTCTGTTTCCTCATTTTATGTTTAATTTCTGTTGAAATGAAGTATGTCCCAAAAGTAATGAAATGTGTGTGTACATGAACACCACTCATTACTCATATTCTAAAAAATATTTTTTTCTCATTAGTGTAGCTAAATGTAAGGTTAATCAAACAATAAATTTTTTTTTCTTTTTTTTTTTTTTTTTGCATCAAGGTCTCACTCTGTCACCCAGGCTGGAGTGCAATGGCATGATTATGGCTCACTGTGACCTTGACCTCCTGGGCTCAAGCAATCCTCCTACCTCAGCCTCCTGAGTAGCTGGGACTACAGGTTCGAGCCACCACATTTGGCTAATTTTTTAATTAGCAAACTTAATTAGTGAAATGGGTTTTGCCACGTTGCCCAGGCTGGCATGCTGGGATTTTTTTAAGTGGAAATTTGCATTTGATTTTCATTAACATTCTCGGAACAAATTTGCTTTCAGAGTTGAGATTATATGGGAAAGAATATAAAAGTTATGTTTTACATTTTCTTATTAAGAAAAAAATAGAAGTTTATATTATTTCTAAGTATTCCATACATTAACACTGATTTTTTTTTTTTTTTTTTTTTTTTTTTTAATTTGAGACAGGATCTTTGCTGTGTTACGTAGGCTGGTCTCAAATTCCTGGTCAAGCAATCCTCCAGCCTCAGCCTTCTGAGTAGCTGGGATTACAGGTACATGCCACCATATGTGGCTTAAACACTTACTTTTTAAGTGAAATAAACCTTATCATGAAAATCAGCACTGTAAGAGTTCTAAATGAAATGTCTAACTGGCCATAATTGGCCTAAATTTAAATACTATTTAAAAAAAAAGAAAGAAAATAAAGTGCTCTTAAATTTGTACTTTATTGTACTTACTCATCTATCAGTTGTCCCAACACTAACTGAACATGCTTTTCTGATTTAATAATGTCACCAATTCTATTTTCAATATGAATCAGGTCCACATTAATTACCTGGAAAACAAATACAAATTCTATTAATGTTAAGTTTGTATTGTTTCTTAAGCTTGAAATTATACACTTAGAACTATATTTTTAAAGAAATTGCTGGCCAGGCATGGTGGCTCATGTCCGGATCCCAGCACTTTGGGAGGATGAGGCGGGAGGATCCCTTCAGTTCAAGAGTTTGAGACCAGTCTGGGCAACATAGGGAGACTCCCATCTCAAAAAAAAAAAAAAAAAAAAAAAGAAAGAAATTGCTTATTCTTAAATTTTGAATCAATCTGAAATAATACAAAAAGCATTGGCCAAATAAAAAACTAGAGGTGTATTGCTTATTTATTTTCAGTTCTAAGGAATTACATTGTCACTTGCTAGTACGTTTATATAAAGCAGTAAATTACATATTCATATAACAGATAGCATTTTACAGAAAATTTGCTGGCTTCTTGTTTATAGTGTACCTTGGTAATGACATATATATTTGTATGTTTTGAAAATAGCGTCTACTTTTAAAAATATTTCTCTATTTCTTTCATATACTAAAAACATATAAACATGAAACTGGTGATTTTTCTCCCAAAATGACATAAACTCTATACTTACATAAAATAACTATGAGTTCATTTGGTAAAAAGTTAAGAACAAGAAAGCCAACTGGGGAAGAGTTGGCCAACTCTTTAATAAGGCCAACTTATTAAATCATTTCAATAAATCAGAATTTATTAAATCATTTCAATGTATCAGAATTTATTAAATCAATTCAGTGTATCAGCGAGGCTTATATAACTATTTCTTTATAAACACTATACAAAATATGATACCAGCATTAGGGAATACTTGAACAAATTCACAGTATCAAAAAATTGAGAAATTAAAGCAAAAATTTTATAAATTTAAAACCTACCTGTTGTAGATCAACAATGTTTACTCGACCTTTGAAGAAAAGACATTCATTTATTTTAAATGATCTATGCGTACATACCAACCCAAAGCTATAAATTCTAACATTTAAGTTTTGGTCAAAGTCCTTCTGCATAGAACAGAGAGCCAGAATAATCAATGTCTTCAAATACACACCATTAGCTGATGGCTAAGTCTTCATGGCTGAAGCCATAAGCAATAACTTACTTTCAAATTTTTTTTTTTAAATAACATCAGGCCAATTATGAGCACCAACTGGCACACAAATTGGCTCTATCTATGAAGGGTATTCATTTCCCTTCACAATTCAGAATTTATCTACTGTGATCAAAGAGATATTGACAACTAAATTAAGATGAACTTTTTTCAATTATTTGATACTAAAAGGTAGGTTTCTACATATCAGCATAAGAAAATCTGTTAAGTATTTCAAATTATAGCTCATATTTCAAAGGTACTATGAAGGAAAACAGATAAATAAGAAAAGACAAAGACCAATGTTACACTGATAATATGAAGAGATGCTTTCATAATTGCTTCTATTTTAATCAAATAGTATTCAGATATGCTTGGTAGTCTGTTCAAATTTTAGGAAGACAAAGGAAACCAACTTTGTGTGTGTTTTTAATAGCATTTCATACAAAATGATTGGTGTAGCACCACACCGGATTGAGTTACCTAATTTTGTAAGTACAAGTAAGCCTTAAAAAGAAATACAGCCTGGATTTTCAAAAATCTATAATCCTGTAAGATACTGTCCCCCTTCACAATTACCACCTAATAAAAGGCAGCTGAATACCCTTCCCTGAGTCATGCAATAAATTAACGAATTGTAAAAAGAAACAATTAATTCACATATAGCACACATAACTCAAAATGATAAAATATTTTAAGTGATAACATTTGAGTTCATTTAAATTATATGACCATGTTTGCATGAATCCAATAAAAATATTAAGCCTGATTATCAAATTAACAATTGAAAACGATATCTTACAATCTATAAATAATTTAGTATGCAATTACATGTTTACGGGTTTTTTGTTTGTTTTTTTTGCCCCTTCCAAAAATCCAAGAAAAAAAAAACACTAAAGAATTACCTACCACCTCGGACATGTAGCTCATCTCTCATTTCTTTACTAATTTGGGCTGGAGTGATATATTCCTTTCCATCGAGTGTATGAACTACTTCTAGCTGTCTCTGAGCAATCAATTTATTAACAATCTCAATGCAGTTCCGCTCGGACAACCTGAAGGAAAGAAAAAAAGTTGTTTCAAAAGTCCACTTGATACACTGGTGCTCAATAAAATTAATACAATGTATGAAAACAGGCTTTTAAAAAGTTTGTTTAGTCACTAACTTCTACATCACAATATCTGTATTTTTCACTAACTGATTCAATAAGTTAAAAAAAAACTTTCAGAGTAAGTAGGTTTACATATGCTTAAATCATTTATTTAATTGGTACACATCATCCCATCACAAATTTCAAGTCTGTTGTCTCTTACAGGCCTGCTTCCAATCTTCAAATCTGAATGGAAAATTGAAGACATTTACTTAGGTAGGAAAAACAAAACAAAACAAAACAAAACAAAAAATGCCCTAATTTCCAGTTTAATCAGAATTTTCTTTTAAATTAAGTGCATAATTGCCTCACTTACACACATGGTCTGCAAGCAGGCAGGGGATGTGGCCTAGTGAAACCATAACTGCTACCCATGTTAGTTACCCATGCAGTTACGAGTTTGCTATCAGTGGTAGAAAATACAGCATAAGGGGATTGCTGTCTTCGGGCTCAAAAGGAATAAAACATCGCAGGTAGGAAGTAGTCAAAGAATAGAAAGGCTTCTATTAGCGTTATTTTAAAAAAGCAGAGTTAGGTTCCTCCGGACACATCCTCCAAAGGTTAGTGGGCTTGTAGAAAATGTCAGTGCCCTAACAGATGGCGTCAGGGGTCTAGCCCTAGGTCTGTTACAAAAGATAAAAGGGTAAAAAGTTCTAAGGATCAACATACTATTTGCCAAGTACTGTACTGGGGGGGGATTAGCCTCTCCTTTCGAGCTCATTCTAGATCAGGAAGTGTATAATAGCTAAGATGTCACAGTGATTTGGTGGTTGGTGGGTGAGGGAGGGTCAAAGAAATGCTCAATAAAGGCAGCTCGAAATCACCGGCCCCGTCCATGGTGGGGCGGGGCGCGCCAGCATCTCGCTGCAGCTGGGCTGGGGGGCTCCAGGGCGTCCTAGGCTGCGGACATTCCCGCCGAGCCTTGGACTTGGAACTGCGATCCAGGCTCGGGGCAGAGGGAGGAGGAGAGAATGGTGATAAGTAGCGAGAAGATCCGGGATGCAGGGCCGCGGGTCTAAAGTCCCAGATACAGGCGTGTCCGCCCACGGCCTAATTTGGGCTCCACAAAGGAGAGGGAGGGTCGGGCACCTCTGCGTGGCCTCGGCGAACTGCGCCCGCTGGAAGTCGGCCGCCAACCGCCTAATCTCTTCCCAGGCGTCCGCCATCACGGCCTGACTCGCAGTAGACGCGGAGGAACTGAAGACACGTCAGCCGACAGGCGGTGGGAGAAGAGAGGCGGAACGGGCCGCGCAGAGGGACAAGAGGCTCCGCCCCCGACGCAGACACACCAAACGCTTGCGCCCGAGGGGCGGGAGGCGGGCGGAAGTGCCGTGGTTCTGCCGCGGCGCTGGGGTTCCTCGCGGCGAGGCTGGCGGGGCTGAGGCTGCCAGGAGGGTGGTGCGTAGGTGTTTCTGGGGGGTCGTGGGCAGGATGCAGGGTTCAGTAAAGTTTAGCGTCAGAACTTTGTTTGCGCTACCCCTAATATTTCCGTAGAGTAATGGTTGTGTTAACTACTTTTCTTTTTTCTTCAGTCCTCCATTTGTTTTGGGGGAGGGTGGGGAGGGATAAGCCTGTGCCTAACATTGGCGCCTCTCTTCTCTAGCTGTTCACTCTGAGCATTCTCTTTTGTATAGGGTATCGTGTTAATTTTTACATGCACCCAGAGCAATCTGCCTTTTGGGAGATACATGGGAGACCCTACCGAAAGTAATTACTTTTTTTTTTTGCAGAATGAATAAATTTGCATGTCATAAAGGCTGTATAATTGCTTTCGTGTCTAGAGTTCGAGTCTTTCCTATTTCTCTTATTGCAATGATTAGCTTCATCAAATAATGAGGAATATAAACATAAGTATGCATGGCTATCAAGGAAACAGGGAAAGCAAAGAGAACATGTATCCTGCTTCCCTGTTGAGTAGATATTTACTCAGGTGTACCTTTCTCTTTCTTTTTTGTATCTATGAATGGAAAATAAATCATGGGACCCCCAAATCACTAAGCTAAAGGGAAAAGTCAAACTGGGAACTGCTTAGGGAAACCTGCCTCCCATTCTATTCAAAGTCACCCCTCTGCTCACTGAGATAAATGCATGTCTGATTGCTTCATTTGGAGAGGTTCATAAGAGAATGCAACTGTCTTTTACCTACCTATGACTTGGAACCCTCCTCCCCACTTGGAGTTGCCCTGCTTTTCCAGATCAGACCAATGTTTATCTTACATACATTGATTGCTGCCCCATGTCTCCCTAAAATGTGTAAAACCAAGCTGTGGCCCAGCCACCTTGGGCACATGTTGTCAGGACCTGTGCCATGTCATGGATGCAAGTTCTTAACTTTGGCTAAATAAACTTTCTGAGTTGATTGGGACCTGTCTCAGATATTTGGAGTTCATATATCTCACTCTTTACTATTTAAAAAATATTATTCCAGTTAGAAAGAATGAATAATATCAAGTATTTGATAGCACAACAGGGTGACTGTAGTTGTCAGAGACGTTTGAACTAGAGCAACTCCATCTTGAATAGGGGCTGGGTAAAATAAGGCTGAAACCTACTGGGCTGCATTCCCAAGAGGTTAGTCACAAAGTGAGATAGAAGGTCCTCAGGCAGGAAAAACCAGTCATAAAGACCTTGCTGATAAAACAGGTTGCAGTAGTGAAGCCAACCAAAACCCACCAAAAACCAAGATGATGAATAGAGTGACCTCTGGTCGTCTTCGCTGCTCATTGTATGCTAATTATAATCATTATCATGTTAAAAGGCACCCCCACCAGTGCCATGACAGTGTACAGATGCCATGGCAATGTCTGGAAGTTACCTTATATGGGTCTAAAAAGGGGAGGAACCCTCAGCCCTGGGAATTGCCCACACCTTTCCTTGGAAAACTTGTGAATAATCCACCCCTTGTTTAGCATGTAATCAAGAAATAACTATGGATGTCCTTAGGCCAGCAGCTCAAGCCATTGCTCTGCCTATGGAATAGCCATTCTTTTATTCTTTTGCTTACTTTATAAACTTGCTTCACTTTATGGATTTGCTTTCAATTCTTGTACGAAATCCAAAAACCTCTTGGGGTCTGGATTGGGACACCTTTCCGGAAGCATAGTCAATAATAATTCAATTGTACATTTTAAAAAACAAAGTACAAGTGGCTTGTTTGTAACACAAAGGAAATGCTTGAGGTAATGGATACCACATGTACCCTGATGTGATAATTACATGCTGTATGCCTGTATCAAAATATTTCATGTACTACATAAATATATACACCTACTATATACCCACAAAAATTAAAAACTAAAATAAAAATAAAAATATTTCCTTTAATCATATATTGATAGAGTTGGTAAAGAGGAGCTATTTCAATTTCTTTTCCATCTAAGTACATTACTGTGGGCAACTCAAATCCAATGCCATAAACGTATTTGTCTATTAAATTCCCCAGCTTTATTTAAAAGACAGGTAACTCAGTCATAAAACCTTCCACTAAGTACTGCTAGAAAATGACAATGGCTACCTGATTATGGACCAAGAGGGAAAACACCAGAAGTCAAAGAGGTAGTTTGGAAGGTGGTAGTTAGTGTGGTTCCAGAGAGCATCAAGCTTCAAAACAAGCAGAAACATTCATTCCCAAAACACATATTTATTAATTCTCTATCAGATGCCATGGAGCACAGTGGTGGATAAGGAAGACATGGTCTGGCTGTAACAATTTAGAAATCTAATGAAGCAGATTAAAAAGATAAGTACAATAAAAGTGTAAAAATTCTAACAATAGGGGAAGTTTAGGGCAGTATGTGATCACTTGGCAGCCAAACTTCTTGCTTCCTATGTAAGACTCTCACAGTCAGACTGGAGCTGCACATCTCTGCCGCTGCACAACACATGGAGAATAGTCTGCTGTATCCTAGTCTTGCCAAGCCCTTTCAGGACCCCATGTCTTTACTGGAATGCCTGTCCACTTCCCCACGCCCCCCACCCTCATCCCCTCATATTATTTTGTAACATATTTCTTCACGCTATCCCAGCTTTAAAGTCTTCAATGAAACCTTTTAAACTCCTACAGAGTTATTCTATATGTTGTGTTTCCACATTTCTTTATTTAGATGCCTCTAATAGCAAGTAAAGTTATATTGTAGTTTATTAACTTATTTACTGCATCTCTCAATATCCTGAGCTCCTAAAGGAACTCCTGAAAGTTCCTCAGCACTTAGCATGACAACTAGTACATAGTACCTGCTGTATTCTATAAATGTCCTTTATATGAGTAAGTCAGTGTAAATGTTTTGGTGCAGCATTATACTTTGGTACAATGGTACTATGTTAATGTTACTAATATTTACATTTATTCCTGAGAAAGGAAACCATAAGAATAATTCATGGTTATATTTTCTAGAGACTAGGCTTGTTTCGTCCAGTATGGTACTCAATAGCCATATGAAGCGATTTACATTTAAATTAATTGAGATTAAATAAAATTGATAATGTGGTCCTTCAGTTGCGCTAGCCACATTTCAGATTCTCAGTAGTCACATGTGCCTCATGGCTATCATATGGGATAGTTTAGAAAAACATCTTCATCTTCACAGAAAGTTTTATTGTACAGCTCTGGTCTAGACCTTTGATGGGATGCACATTTGTTCAGACTCTGAGATCATATAACTTAAATATCTCCACCTAGCAACCATATACTCTAACTACATTTTCAGTTATTTTTAATGGGTAATAAGCATTTGAATGGAGGATATTTCAGTGTTGGCTGATATCTGATATTAAGTAGAGCTTTAATCAATACAGTGCATGCCTAGAATAATGGTAAGAATCCCAAGTGGCTATTTAATAACAGATGAGAGATTCTTTTGAAGAGCAAGCTTTGTGTAGACTTGGGAAATAGAACTTCCATTCTCTACAAAATATTCTAATAGTTGTGGTTGTGTCTACAAACTTAAGTTGAATTTTGATATGTAGATGATGGGGGAGGATTGATGATGTCTTCAGCTGCACTCTGTACATGATTTGCGACACTATCCTTAGACTCACTTTAAAATATGAAGGGCAATAAAATATTGCCACATTTATAATTTGAATTGATGGCTACCCTGATAGCATATCAAGTGTGATCTGGTAAAGTTCCTCCATGATAAATTTAAAAAAAATAAAATTTGAAGTATTTTTTCCTTGTCTGTCAAGAAAATACAACTGTAAACTTTGAAATACTTTTCCTGGTTCAACTAGGAAAATAAAGTAACTACAATTGGGTATTGTCAAGCAAATCAGTATTCACTGTTTGTCACATAGGGAAATTACCAAGACGTAGTGTTAATTGTGTCACTGACATTATCCTATGTAATAAAGGATTTAAAAATTATTTTAATCCCATAATCAAAAATGGTAGTGAACATCCAAACATAGCAAGTATTAGTGCCTTAGGAAAACACTATGATTCATGAGTAGAAGGAGAGCAAAAAGGCCACTGAAAAAGAGGAAAGTAATTAGAGAAGCAAAAAATTATAGACGAAGGATAGTTAACAATAACTCTACAGAGTTAAAGAGAAGGAAAATAATGCAGGCCCACTGGCTATTACAGCAAAAAGGCTATGCCTTTTACTTTATTTATTTATTTATTTATTTTTAAAAATAGAGATGAGATCTTGCTCTGTTGCCCAGGCTGGTTTCAAACTCCTGGCCTCAAGTGATTCTCCCACCTTGGCCTCCTTAAGTTCTGGGATTACAGGTGTGAGCCATCATGCCCAGCCAGGCTGTGACTTTTAACAGGGGATTGTTTCTTTTTTTCCTGCCATGGTTGCAATAGAAGTCAGATTGTAAGAGCATAAAGAAGCCAAATTAGTGTGGAGACAAAAGTGACTCCACCTTAAATGCTAATCTGCTATAGTGATTTTTGAGTATCCTCAGTCCCATGAATGCCTCCTGATTCCTACTTTATTTACTGTCCCTGGAGAAAGAACATGTCAACCTTGATGTTATCGCACAGTTTACAGACTATGATGAATATATAGCATTGTTGCCTGTTCTGGAGGATTGCCTTTAATTATCTTGCATAGAGAGCACTTATACCCTTTCACTGTAGTATAGAAGCTCTGGGTTGGGAGGTAATAGGTTTAGAGATCTACCTGTCTTTCTGCTGCCCAAGACCACACTTTCGTCTGTAAGTTATCTCCATTACTGACAAACTGGATTTTTCTACCTCATTCTTTGATTTCTCAGCTCCTCTGGCATCTGGGGGGAACTTTGTGTATATGGTGGCCCTTTCACAGAACAGTCAGCGTTCTCCAGAGTAACAGAGAGATTATAGTAATTGGCCCATGTGATTATGGAGGCTGAGAAGTCCCATGATCTGCAAGCTGGAGAACCATAAAAGTTGGTGGTGTAATTCAGTCTGAGTTTGAAGGTCTGTGAACCAGGAGTGCTGATGTCCAAGAGGAGGAGAAGATGGCTGTTGCAGCTCAAGCAGAAAGCTAATTCACTGTTCTCTGCCTCTTTGTTCCATTCAAGCCCTCAAGGGATGGTATAATGCCCACCCAAATGGGTGAGAGCATTTTTTTACTCAGTCTACCAATTCAGATACAAGTATCTTCTGTAAACACCTTCACAGACATACCCAGAAATAATGTTTTACCAGATATTTGGGCATCCTTTAGCCCAGTCAAACTGACATAAAATTAACTGTCACAGAAGGACTACCTCGTTAGCAACTAAGAACAATGGGACTTAGAACAGAGACCTCATCAGGTATTAAATTGGAAGAAGATACATTAATGAAAAGAAATGTTATGGTACTGTTGAAGATGGAGACAGCAAGACCCTCCGAGGCTATAGAAAAAATAGCATAATAAACCCAGAAAGGCTCTTCAAGATATCTATGCTAGTGTTCTACCTAAGACAGCAATAATTTCTTTGCAAAGGCCCTGGAAGATTATTTAGTTTGCTTGGATCCTTAAGATGATGAAGTGTTCCCTTTTTAGCAAGGTAAATGAATCTGTTTTTGGACAGATGTAACTCTTAGAAATTTCTTCCTTGTACTGCTAAAGCAAGATCTGTTTCCCTGTAGCTTCCATATGGTTTCCTTAAGTGATAAACAGACTGACTGTAATATATCTTTCCTATGACAGCCCTCCAAATATCTGAAGCATGTCCCTCCTACCTGTTTTCTTTTTTTAAGTTAAGCATCCCATATACTTCAATTATATCTCCTGACAAGATTGCCAGACCTCTTAATATTTTGGCTGCCCAATCAGAATAAAGTTGTTGAACTCTAGTTTGCTAGTGTCAATTTTAAAAAGTAATGTCCAGAAGGAATTTTGTATTTTACATGTAGTCTGACTGGAACAGATAAGAGACAGTGAAATTAATTTTGTTAGATATTTTACACTTGTTAATTGGACTCTTGGCCTAAACTGAACAGTAATGAATGTACCTGTCTGGTATTTATCTAAATTGCCATCAAACCAGGTTTAATCTACTCTGTAGCTGAAAAAATTAATTTTATTTGATAAATTTTACCTTGTTCATTTTGACCCATTCATTCATTTATTCATTCATTGTTTCAACAAATACTTTTTGAGGTCAGCATTGTGGCAGTCTTCGTTATGCCCTGAGATTACCAGAAAGTACAAGTTATTCCAATTAGTTGAACTACTTGAGATCATTTTAAAATGTAAATCTAATATTCAACATTGTTATTTTTACATCACCTGTCATCTATAAATTTCATAAACATGATTATATCTTTATTCAGTTAATAACAAGACTAAAAAATCAAGGACATATTCTTGTGATAAGCTGGTGATTTTGAATCATCAGGATTCTAGATTTAAAAGTTTTTGGAGATAGAGAGCATTTAACAGTGTGATTTATTTATTTTATAGAAGAGAGTTAATATATGACTTAGAGTTTGTCTTAAATACCATCTTTCTCTTTTTGTCCCAGGGGAAGATCACAGAATGCCGCCTTGCTTGTGGAATTACAGAATTCAAATCTATCAGTTTTATCGGGAGTAATTTTTCAAGACTTACTCTTAAGGAATTCATACTGATTCCTAATAATCATCATTTTCTTAACCTAAATCCTACAAAGCCATCCATTTAATCATTTGTTTTAGAATGTTTCCTGCTTTCCTATATGTTTCTTTTTCTTCTTACTTTAAAGCAAGGTTTAAACATCCCTTTTGATATTTTTAGGTTTTGTCGGGGTGTAGGGAGCAAGGTTATTGTCACTGTGACTTTGCCCTGCAGCAGTAAAGCAATAACTAGCATCATTTCTGCTTTGTATTGTTTTATCATTTCTACATCATGTTTGTAGGCTGACAAATGAAGTCAAATGCTTATAAATGCTTTGTAAACTATAAAATTCTCCATTTGTATATATTTCTGCCCCACTTATTTCTCATTAATGTTACTTGTGATTATATTGTCAGAATTCCATTTTAGAGCCACATTTTTGTGAATATTGTGCTGCAAATATATTTATTTGTTTTTAAGCACTAAGTATTCTTTTGTTCCCAGCAAAACAAATTCTATATGAGTCTTTTCTGGTTCTGTTTTTTTTTTTTTTTTTCAATCTCTTCACAATATTGTATTTAGAGCCAGATTTATCAGCCCCAGGCATCTCTTGCTTTCCTGTGTCTACTTCTTCACAGTATAACTCTCAGGCAAAATAACAAAAAGGCAAGTTCACAAAGGAACCAGTGAGTGTTCTTGTCAGTGCTTGGGTTCCATTCTCAAATAAGCTGAAAATTCTTCTATTTCATCAGCAGAATGTGATTTAAAGGGATATATTGCCAGCTTGTATCACTGCTAAACAGTGGTATGTCACTGTAGAGCAAATAGTCACAAGAATACATTCTAAGGAAATATATAGTTATATCTATGCTTTCTGCTAAGCAAGGAGAAACACAGACTGGCTCAAATCTCCAGAAATGACTTGTATCCTTCTTCTTTATTTCTTACACCTTTTCTTTTCTTCATCTCCTATTTCTTCTTTCCCCATGTCCTCTTCCTGCTTTCACAATTTCCTTCTCCTCCTTATTCTTCTTCCTTTTCACCTCCCCATCTTCTTCCTTATGCATTAATAATTATGCCAGCAAGATGATATCTTGTAAAGAAATGGAATACTTTTAGCAGATGCCACACTATAGCCACAGCAGTGACATCTGGAATTTGTCAAGAGCCACAGTTGGCATCCCTAAAATTCACCTGCCTGGATTCTGTTCTGAGAAGATTGTGTCTGCAAGAAAGTCTGGCCAAGTTCCTAAAAGAGGCAAAATCAAGGATAGATGGCATCTATCCTAGTTCCTGTGAAGGTTAAAAGCGTCTTCAGGTACTTAGATACGTAGATATACAGGCTCTGTTATTACAAACTTTCAAGGCAATTCTTATGTTCTTATGTATTTATTTGCTTTTTGAATCATAAAACTTATGCTTATATTTTAAGCAGATGGAGTTTGTTTATGAAGAAGGGATTATTGCTGATCCTCATTATTACACATCAGAGTAGTTATATTTCTATGTAATTTTTGCATAGAGTAGGCATTTGTGGTCTTGCTCTATATCTGTTTGATCATAGCAATTCCAATTGATTTCACAGGGTCAGCAAATACACAGCACATAAGCTAACACTCTTCCTTCTTGTACCCACAGTAGACAACTAAGCAATTATGGCGTTTGTCTTGCTAAGCCAGGAAACAGCTTCAGAATCCTTCTCAAACAATGTTTCAGACAGCTGCTATTAATATGTCAGAGTTGGCACTTGATGAGAAATACAGTTGCCATTCCAGATTAAGGCCAACACCCCCCACCACCCCAAAAAACAGCCTCATAAAAAAGACCTCTGGGCAGTAGCATCAGAAATATAAGGGTCACTGATGGAGTATGACAGGAATCTAAGACAGAGAGAGATCCTAATTTCCCAGGAGCCAATAATTCAGAGTGGATAATTCTGGTTTGGACTTAAGGTAGATGTAGGATGGAAGTAAAAAAGAAAACATACATTGGGACTGGGTCCTTAGATCTATAAATTGTTTATTTGGGTAGCCATTACTCAGATTTCTCATTCTATAGAGTGGTTTTTTAAAGTTTCACAGTGGTACCTAATTGTGACAATATGGGTTTTTCCTATGATTAGTGACCCAATAGAATAGTGAAAAGGAAAGTATTTGTTTTTGCACAACATAGAGGCATGAGTGCCTTCTTTTAACCCATTGATTCCCACACTTTGATCTTGAGAAACTTACGGTCTTAAACCCTCTGAAGACCTCCCAAAGGGCTTTTGTTTATATGGCTGTATCTATCAAGATTTATCATATTTAAATTAAAATGGAAAAATGTTAAAATAGTTATTGAAAATGAAAATAGTAGAAGCCTGTTTACTTAAATAATATTTAATCTCACAAATCCCCTGAAAGATTTTGGAGAATTTCCTGATTGGCACTTTGAAAACTGCTGCTGTAACCCATTCTGTGATGACTGCTGACTTGATGTAAGGTGAATGCAGAAAGTCTCTTGCTAGGACTCTCCCTGGCATTGCCTCATTCACAAAAATTTCAGATACTATATATATAAATTCCGATAATTCATTCAGTTAAATGTTTATTAAATATATTTTCAGATTTTTTATTGATATAGAACTAATTATTCTATCAAGGACACATATAAAATAATTAGGTATAGAAAATATAAGAAAGAAAAGGAAATCAAGATTAGGAAAAAATAACAATGCAGCTATTCAGACCATATAGTCCTATAAAGTTGGCTCATTATTTTGCTAATGTGTTTACTGAGCACCTGTTCTAGACCTAGGAAATGCAGGGATGACTACAATTGCCCCAGTTGTTATCTCATTGAGGTTACATTATATTGTACTTGTAAAATATGCACCCCCACTCATGGCTCTAGGCAAAACAAATGAACAAAAACAAAAACCAACAAAACAAATATATCAGTTAAAAGATCATTGACCAAAATGTTAAATGGAGTACTCTGAGGAAGCAAAGAGTTTTGGAGATATGCAAAATAATTTTCTTATAGTACATTTCCTAATTGACTTTATAAAGCTGTTTCTTATGGTCTTCATTAATGAAAGTTAAAGAGGCATGAGAACAAAGTGCTGCTGAGAATATTATATCAATTAATTTTTGTGAAAACAAAAGTATAATCCATTTGTTGCCAATATTATCAGACTGTGATTCTAAAGTGAAACTACCTTTCTTTTTTACATCCATGTTTTCATAGTATAAGCCACTCCTGGTCCATTAAAAATGTAGTACTGCCAACCTAAAGTTAGTACGAGGGCTTCACCTTATACCAAGAGAGCTGAGAAATGTTGGGGAGCACAGATCATTTGATGAGTAGTAAATGCCTGATATAGCTGGTAGTTTGAAGTAGTAGCTCCTTAGATGATTTTTTTTTTCCAGAAGGGGGAAGAACGTTATGTGTTATAGATGGAATTCTGTCCTTCCAAATGTATATGCTGAACTCCTAACTCCCTGTACCTTAGAATGTGACTATACTTGTAGATAGGGTTTTTAAACAGTAAGTAGGTTAAAATGAGGTCATTAGGGTACTCTAATCCAATATGCCTGTTGTCCTTATAAAAAGGTGTGCTTAAGACACAGACACCTACAGAAGGAAGACCATATGAAAATACAGGGAGAAGAAAGCTATCTGTAAGCCAAGGAGTGAGTAAGGCCTCAGAAGAAAGCAAAGCCTGCCAACACCTGGATCTTGGATTCTGGCCTCCAGAATCATAAGAAAATACGTTTCTATTGTTTAAGCTACTCGGTCTCTGGTACTTGGTTACGGTAGCCCTAGCAAACTCATATGATTCTGTGATGAGAGGAAAGAACTGTTGAAGGGTGAGCAATCAAAGATACAAGGAAAAAGAAAAGGGAGGCAGAGGAGTGGTGGGGATCAGAGTGAGAAAATATCAGAGGGGGCAGAAAAGTATGGGGCAAAGTCATAGATAGGTGGTGTGTGTATTAGTCAATTCTTGCATTGATATAAAGAACTACTTGAGACTGAGTAATTTATAAAGAAAAGAGATTTAATTGGCTCAGAGTTCTGCAGGCTGTACAGAAAGCATGGCTTGGGAGGCCCCAGGAAACTTACAAGCATGGCAGAAGGTGAAGAGGAAGGAGGCATGTCTCACATGGCTGAAGCAGGGGGAAGAAAGAGGGAAAGGGGAGGTGCTACAGACTTTTAAACAACCAGGTCTCTTGATTACTTACTCACTACCACAAGAGTATAAAGGGGGAAATCTTCCTCCATGATCCAATCACCTCCCACCAGACCCTACCTCCAACACTGGGGATTACAATTCAACATGAGATTTGGGTGGGGACACAAATCCAAACCATATTATTCCACCCCGGCCCCTCCCAAATCCCATGTCCTTCTCACATTGCAAAATACAATCCTCCCTTCTCAACAGTCCCCTAAGTCTTAATTCATTTCAGCATTAACTCAAAAGTCCACAGTCCAAAGTCTCATCTGAGACAAGGCATTCCGTTCTGTCTATGATCCTGTAAAATTGAAAGCGAGTTAGTTACTTCCAGGATACAATGGGAGTACAGGCATTGGGTATATACACCCACTCCAAGAGGGAGAAATCAGCCAAAACAAAGGCACTATAGGCCCCATGCAAGTCCAATACCCAGAAGGGCAGTCATTAAATCTTAAAGCTCCAAAATAATCTCCTTTGGCTCCATGTCTCACATCCAGGCCACACTGATACAAGGGGGGGGGACTCCCAAGGCCTTGGACATCTCCACCTCTGTGGCTTTGCTTGGTACAGTCTCCTCAGCTGCTTTTACAGGCTGGTGTTGAGTGCCTGTGGCTTTTCCAGGCACATAGTACAAGCTGTTGGTGTATATACCATTCTGGGGTCTGGAGGACGGTGGCCCTCTTCTCACAGCTCCACTAGGCAGTGCCCAGTGGAGACTCTTGTGTGGGGCCTCCAACTCTACATTTCTCTTCTGCACTGCTGTAGTAGAGATTCTCCATGAGGGTTCCATCCAGGCAGCAGACTTCTGCCTGGATATTGAGGTGTTTTCATATATTCTATGAAATCTGGGCAGAGGCTCCAAAGCCTCGACTCTTGCCCTCTGTACACCCACAGGCTTAGCACCACATGGAAGCCACCAAGGCTTATAGCTTGCACCCTCTGAAGCAGCAGCCTGATCCATATCTGGGGCCTTTTTAGCCATGACTGGAGCTGGAATGGCTGGGACACAGGGAGCAGTCTCCCAAGGTTGCTCAGGGCAGCAAGGCCATGGCCTGGTCCACAAAACCATTCTTTTTTCCTAGGCCTCTGGGCATGTGATGGGAGGGGCTGCCATGAAGCTCTCTGAAATGCCTTCCAGGCATTTTCCCCATTGTCTTGGCTACTGACATTAGGCTCCTCTTTACTTTTGCAAATTTCTGCAGCCAGCTTGAATTACTCCCCTGAAAATGGGTTTTTGTTTTCTACCACTTGGCCACATTACACATTTTCAAAACGTTTATGCTCTATTTCCTTTTTAAATATATGTTGCAATTTCAGACCATCTCTTTGCTCATGAATATAAGCATATGAGTTAGAAGCAGCCAGGATACTTCTTGAACACTTTACTGCTTAGAAATTTCTTCCACCAGGTACCCTAAATCATCTCTCTCAAGTTCAAAGTTCCACAGATCCCTACAGCAGGGGCACAATGCCACCAGTCTTTGCTACAGCATAGCAAGAGTAACCTTTACTCCAGTTCCCAATAAATTTCTTATCTCCATCTGAGACTACCTCAGCCTGGACTTCATTGTTGCAACAATTTAACAAGTCTCTAGGAAGTTCCAAACTTTCCCTCATCTTCTGGTCTTCTTCTGAGCCCTTCAAATTGTTCCAACATCTGCCCATTACCCAGTTCCAAAATCGCTTCCACATTTTCAGGTATCTTTGTAGCAATGCCCCACTTCCCTGGTACCAATATTCAGTATTAGTCCATTCTTGCATTGCTATAAAGAACTACCTGAGACTGATTAATTTATAAAGAAAAGAGATTTAATTGGCTCAGAGTTCTGCAGGCTGTACAGGAAGCATGGCTTGGGAGGCCTCAGGAAATTCATAAGCATGGCAGAAGGTGAAGAGGAAGGAGGCACATCTCACATGGCTGAAGCAGGGGGACGAGAGAGGGAAGTGTGAGGTGCTACAGACTTTTAAACAACCAGATCTTGTGAAAACTCACTCACTATCACGAGAATAGCAAGGGGAAAATCTAGCCCCATGATCAAATCACCTCCCACCAGGCCCCCGCCTCCAACATTGGGGATTGCAATTCCACGTGAGATTTGGGTGGGGATATGAATCCAAAACATATCAGTGTGGTAGGCTAAACAATAGCACCAGGCTGGGCATGGTGGCTCATGCCTGTAATCGCAGTACTTTCGGTGGCCAAGGTGAGTGGATTGCTTGAGCTCAGGAGTTTGAGACTAGCCTCAGCAATATGGTGAATCCTGTCTCTACAAAACATACAAATATTAGCGAAGTGTGGTGTTGTATGCCTGTAGCCCCAGCTACTTGGGAGGCTGAGGTGGGAGGATGGCTTGAGCCCAGGTGGCGGAGGTTGCAGTGAGCCAAGATTGTCCCACTGCACTCCAGCCTGGGTGATGGAGCCAGATCCTGTCTCAAAAAGAAAAAAAGCACCAAAAGAACTCCATGTCAAATTCCCTAAACTTGTGATTTTTACCTTATATTATAAAGGATGGGATAAATTCAAGGCTCTGAGGGGAAATGTTTATCCTGGATTATCTGAGTCAGTCCTAAATACAATCACATGTATCCTTATAAGAAAGGAGAGACAGTTGTGAGACAGACACACAGAGGACAGACACACAGAAGAGGAGAAGGTGATATGATGTTGCCTCAAGCCAGAGAACACTTGGCACCCGTGGAAGCTGAAAGAGGCAAGGAAAGAAGAAATTTCTGTTGTTTTAAGCCACCAAGTTTGTGGTCATTTGTTACAACAGCCACAGAGAACTAATATAGATGGACTGAGCTTGGATATCAGAAAATAAATTTCTTCCTTTCAGACATGGGGTAGAAAAGTAAGGATGTTTATACACTGATTATCTTGGTGGAGGTGGTGGTGGTGATATTGTAGGTAAAGTAATTACAGACTATTAGTTTTGTATGTAATAATGCATCAAGAACTTTTCTGATTTTTTATTTGTTAGAAAACTCAGAGTTTAGACCAAACCCCAAATATAATAGAAAACATTGAGTTTTTAAAAAAACTTTTGACCATTTGTACCAACCAACTGTAAAGCTTCTTCTTTTATATCTTTCAGCATTTAGTTATAAATAATGAATCAGGAAACAAAGGGCCAATAATGACATAATGAACTCCTTAAGGTACGCATAATGTTTCATAAGTTAAGTTAGAAATTTCCAATTGCTTTTTCTGAAATGGAAACAACTGTATAACAAGATTGCTTCTTTGAAATACTGTAAGAGTATAATGTTCTAGATTGTTCTATACTGCAACATATTAAAGCCTAATGGATTTTCCTCATGAAAATCTGTAATATTGCTATGATTGAATATTTCTTCAGAACTTGGTAAACATGTTGCTTTTTTAAAATCTTGTATTTGTCATAGTACTTATTCTGGCAGGTGGGGGAACATTTGGGTGATGCTTGTTGTTAACAGAAGGATGAATTAGTTTTGCAGCATGAATTAGCATTCCATAAAATTCATTCACAAAATAATTGCTTACTGGGGATTTTCATCATTATAACTGAGAAAGAGGAGGCACATCTGTGCTCTTTTGCAATATGAGACAATCATTTTTCAAACAAATGATACATGCAACAATAAATGGGGATATGGCGGGAAAAAGATTCAGTGGTTCTATCTGAGCCCGTGATTCCAATACTAGAGGCAGAATTGAGATTCAAGTCAATAACTGTACCAGGAAAAGTCATAATAAGGGTATAGGGGGTTGATACATTTAACTTCTGTCTATAACAGCTTTCTTTGGATAATTTGGTAGAAAAAACAACATGAAATAAAAACATCTTTAGAAGTCTTAGATGTATTACTAATTGTTTATGGGACTGATTTCAGAAATTTGATACCTTAACATCTTAAACAAAAAGGAAGGCCAGGTACATTGGCTCAGACCTGTAATCTCAGCACTTTGAGAGAGCAAGGAGTGAAGATTGCTTAAGGCCAGGAGTTCAAGACAAACCTGGGCAACATTGTGAGACCCCCAACTCTACAAAAAACAAGACAAAACAAAAAACAAAAAACCTAGCTGGATATGGATATGGTAGCATGTGCCTGTAGTCGTAGCTATAGGAGGCTAAGGTGGGAGGATTGCTTGAGCTCAAGGGTTCAAGGCTACAGTGAGCCATGATCAGCCCATTGCACTCCAGCCTGGGTAACAGAGTGAGATCTTTTCTTTAAAAAGAGAGAGACAAACAGAGAGAGAGAAATACTCTCAACAGGCAGCATGAAATCATGTTCTAAATCCACACTTCTTTTTTTTCCTGAAGATATTTGTTCAATAACATACGAGCCAAATAATGGAAACTGACATCTTGTGTGTGTGTGTGTGTGTGTGTGTGTGTGTGTGTGTGTGTGTGTGTGTTGGGGAGGAGCTAGGTATGCAGGAGAACCAACCACCAGGGGAATCTCCTAGTACTTCCTGAATCCCAAAGGTTCTTTGCCTCTAATATCTGACATCCTTCACTTCCTTTCCCTTCTCTTTGCAACCACCAGCAACTTGACTTACTTGTTACTTGGGTTTAGGTACAATGTATTAGTTTTGTTTGTTTGTTTGTTTTGTTTTGTTTTTAGATGGAGTTCTCTGTTGTTGCCCAGGCTGGGGTGCAATGGCGAGATCTCGGCTCACTGCAACCTCCACCTCCCAGATTTAAGTGATTCTCCTGCCTTGGCCTCCTGAGTAGCTGGGATTACAGGCATGTGCCACCAAGCCTGGCTAATTTTGTATTTTTAGTGGAGACAGGGTTTCTCCATGTCGGTCAGGTTGGTCCCGAACTCCCGACCTCAGGTGAGCTGCCTGCCTCGGCCTCCCAAAGTGCTGGGATTACAGGCATGAGCCATCGCGCCCAGCCAATGTCATTAATTTTTATACCGACAGATATACATAGCACAGTGCCTTGAGGTGAAATATTAAATTGCCACTTTATACATGGATTATTACAATTGCTATTTAACTGTTTTGAGGATTCCAGTTTACATTTTTATTTATATTAAAACCATAATTATATTGAATATAATTCAAGTGATGCCACTTGTGCTTTTAAAATCATTTAAAATGTTTTGTGTGTTTTAAAATGTTAGTGACTCCTTAGTGGTCAAATAAATGAAGTATAGACTCCTAAAAATCTCCTGAAATAGCCCAACCCAATCTATCCCCAAATTACTGTCCCGATTGCAGCCTAATCTCCTCAGCACCCTTCATGAAGGCTGGCATTCAGCCACATGCCACATTGTTGCCCTTCTGGAAATGTGCCAGATTCTTTCAGGGCTCTGAATATTTGCAGAGAATGTTTTACCTTTCTGAAATACCCTTTCGTTCTTCTTCAGTCCTGGCAAAGTTAGTTTCTTCCTCTTATTTGTTCATTAGGCTTTATCTACTCTCCTCTTCAACAATGTAAGGATCTTAGAAAACTTTAACCTTTCCACTTAAATAATTTTTAAACTTTATTCCATTATTTTTTACTCACCAAATTCAGTATAAATTTATCCAAAATTTAACATCTATTTTCCTCTGTGTTTTTCATCTACTATTTCTTTCTTTCTTGGTTCTATTTTTTCATTGTAAAAAACTAAGGTGGACTTGTTAGTAGTTTTTTCTGCAAAAGGCTATCAGTAGTAAAACTATTATAGTCTATATTTGTCCAGCATCAAATCTACCAGAATGGCTAAAATTAAAAAGACTGACAGTAACAAGTGTTGATGAGTATGTGAAATGCTGCTGGTGGAAATATAAGTAAATACAACAATTTGGAAACATTATTTGGTATTATCAACTAATGCTGAACATAATAAACATCTTATACCCCTAGGTAAAATCCAACAGAAATGCATACATATTGTGGCAGGTTGAATAATTGTCCCCCAAAGATGTCCATATCCTAATACTCAGAACCTGTGAATGTTACCTTATATGAGAAAATAAAATTTGCAGGTGTGATTAAGTTGAAGATATTGAGATGGGGAGATTATTCTCAATTATCTGAGTGGTCTCAATGTAATCACAGGGATCCTTATAAAAAGGATGCAGGAGAAGTCAGAGTTGGAGAGAAAGCAATCGATGACTGAAGCAAGCAGAGCATGTAGTGATGTGGCCACAGTTCAATGAATACTAAGTCTAAAAGCTGGAAGGGTCAAGGAACAGACTCCTCCTGGAGACTCCAAAAGAGATCAGCCCCGGCCGGGCATGATGGCTCACGCCTGTAATCCCAGCACCTTGGGAGGCTGAGGCGGGCAGATCACAAGGTGAGGAGATCCAGGCCATCCTGGCTAACACAGTGAAACCCCGTCTCTACCAAAAAATAGAAAAAATTAACCGGGCATGGTGGCAGGTGCCTGTAGTCCCAGCTACTCGGGAGGCTGAGGCAGGAGAATGGCGTGAACCTGGGAAGTGGAGCTTGCAGTGAGCCGAGATCGCGCCACTGCACTCTAGCCTGCCTGGGCAACAGAGCGAGACTCCGTCTCAAAAAAAAAGAAGAAGAAGAAATCAGCCCTGCTGACACCCTTATTTTAATCCCATGAGCTCCATTTCAGGCTCTGACCTCTAGAATTGTGAGAGTGGGGACTTTATTTGCTTTCATTAATGGTAGGTCCCTATGCCTAGACAGTGTAAGTGCTCAATAAGAATTGTTGAACAACAACAAACTGTGTGAATGAATGAATGAGTGCAAATGTCTTTATTTCACTCTTATTTTTATGGGTAAATTGGCATGGTATAGAATTCTAGATTGATGGCTGTTTTTTTTCAGCACTTTAGAGAGTTTTCTGGCTTTTCTTTTATTATTTTCCCAGCCATTATCTCTTTGAATACTGTGCCTCCTTCATTTTCTCAATTCTTTGCTTTTGTAACTGTTACTGGACTTTCTAGCCATGGTGTCTTTAAATCTGTCCTTTATTTTATGCATCTCTTTATTTCCTCCTGTTGCTCTCTGGATATTTTGTTCAGATCACATCCAGTTCATATACAGTTTTGTTTAACTCATCCACACAAAGTGCACAAGTCACAAGGGTGAATCTCAACAAACTATTACAAAGTAAACACACACTGTAACTAGGTCAATAAATAAAATTCTGTCATTGCCAAGAAGTTCCCTCATGCCATCTTCCAATCACTATGGCTTTCTTCCTATCTAGAGGTAATCATTCCTTTAATATTTCCATTAGTGGAATCTACCAGCAATGTCAGTGGGTCTACTGACAACAGATACTATTGCTGTGGTCTGCAAATATCCTAATTTGACTTTATTCCTCAAAGACATTTCATTGACTGTAGAATTTTAGATTGGCAGTTATTTTCTTTTGGTACTTTGAAAATACGTTTCAGTGTCTTCTGGCTTTGTAGTTTTTATTGAAAAGGCAATTATGATTCTGATTCTGATTCCCATCGAGGTAGTCTCTTTTCCTTCCCTATAGATGATCTTATGATTTTCTCATTTTTCTTTGTTTTTCATTGATTTCACTATAATGTGCTATGTGTAGATTTCTTTGTATGTATCCTTTTTTGGGATTCCTAATACTATCTGAATCTGCAGCTTAATCTCTTTTTCCAGTTGTGAAAAATCCATAGCCATACTCTCTTCAACTATCTTTCTGCTCCATTTTTCTCTCCTCTTCTTCTGGGACTCCACTTACACATTTGTTGGAACTTTTAATTGTATCCCCGATGTCTTTCCTATGTAATTTTCTCTATTCTTCCTTCTTTTTGTCTCTATACTTCATCCTGGGTATTTTCTTCTGACCAATTTACCAGGTGATTTATTCTTTTTTCATCTATGACTAACTTACTGTTAAACCATATATTGAGTTTTTTTCAGTAATTGCATTTTTTCATATCTAGAATTTTCATTTGATTGTTCTTTAGATTTTTAGCTATCTGACAATATTTTAAATTATGTCTTTTATTTCCTTGACTATATTAACATCTATTTCTAATAACTTTATAATTTTGAATTTTCTCTTGTCTGTTTTTGACATCTGTTTTTCTCTTGGTTGTGATCATGTTGTCTTGTCTCCTTGTTATTTTAATTATTTTTTAATGTAAACTACCCATTTTATACAAAGTAGTAGAGATAATTTAAGTGTGTAATATCTTCCACCAAAGAGAATTTATATATTTTTTTCTAGTAGGTGGCTAGAAATTCCAGATCACCTTGATATAATCAAGTCTTATAAAAGCCCACTTAAAAAATCATAAACACTGATTTCTAGAGTGTATTTCTTTGTGATCTCAAATAAAGCCCCAGATGTTTGCCACTTGCCTGTCCTAGGCAGGCAATGAACACCAATTTTTGTTCCCTTGGCACCATGAATCTGTTCAAAGTTTTGCAAAGCTCCTGATTCTCTCAGGTGCCTCTTCTGGTATGAGCATGGACAGAAAAAAAAATGGCACCAGTTGCAGAACTATTCTGTCTTTTTCATTTTCTCCCCTAAATATCTTGATCTTTTAATTCACCTCTGCCTCTTTAATGTTCAAATGACATAGAACAGATTTTTAAAAAAATATTTTGCAAGCATTAATAGTTGCTCTGAGCCTGAAGCTTGATCTGATTTACTTTGCAATTACTGGAAGTCAGGAGCAATTGCAAGATATTCACAGCTATAAGTTCTATTCTATTCTTTTAAAAATTTTCTTCTCTTTTTGTAGATTATTCTTCTTTTATTATGTCTTGGTTTGTTTCATAGGTCTTCTATTTTTATTCTAAACATAGCTACTTTATACTGTCTGGTCAATATTTATGTTATTGGAGGTCAGAGGTTATAATCCTATTGTTTATTGTGGGTTTTTAAAAAAGGAGCTCTAAGAGCACATATTAGTTCTATCCCTCTTAATTTTTTATGGCCTTAAGCAATTTGCTTACATTTTTTAAGGCTTAACTTTCCTCATCTTTCTGAAATGGAAATTGTGTTAAATATAATTTTCATAGTTAACTGTGTGACATAGTTTTTTTTAACCTGTTGTTTTAGTATAAATGGTAAAGAATCTTGGATTAATTTTTTTCTACCAGAAAATGAATTAAAATATAAATATCTTACAGGATATGAAACTTGGTATTTTGGAGCTCTCTGTAATCACAGTTATTCATTACAGCATTATCTTGACAGATAGTACTCCCATCTCTACTGATAGAGAAACATGGAGATTTCTGTTTCCAGCAATATAAAAAACTAGATCACCTACTGCAAGATGTGCTATATATAATTCAACAAATTCTTTAAATTCACAAGGGAATTCCCTATTGTCTGAAAATTTTTAAAAAGAAGGAATTTGGTATAGTAAGCCAATACCAGACTTGTGACTGCATGACAGTATTTTATGATGCCAAGAGACTTACTTGTGTTTTCATGATTCAGTAATACCTTGTGCCTACCTAAGGTGGTTTACATAGTCAGTTCCTTCAAAGGGATTTTTTTTTTTATGGAATCTTGCTCTGTCACCAGGCTGGAGTGCAGTGGCATGATCTTGGCTCACTGCAACCTCTGACTCCCTGGTTCAAGTGATTCTCCTGCCTCAGCCTCCCAAGTAGCTGGGATTACAGGCATGAACTACCATGCCTAGCTAATTTTTGTATTTTTAGTAGAAACAGGGTTTCACCATGTTGGCCAGGATGGTCTCAATCTCCTGAACTTGTGATCTGCCTGCCTTGGTTTCCCAAAGTGCTGGGATTACAGGTGTGTCCCACCGTGCCTGGCCCAAAAGGATATTTTCACAGTGAAAAGACAAACCAGGAAAAAAAGAAGTCTACCCACCAGCAAAGACACATGACAAAGTTATTTGTTTGTTCTTGGCCCTGACTCTAGGTAGGACAAATATAATGTATTTCTTAAGAGTTCCTAGATATAGCACTGGCCTTATATGGAATTGGTATTTGGATTTTTATACTCATAAATCTAAAAATTAATTTAATGTGATCATGAGTATTTGGCAGAAGATAATAAAATTACTCTCTAGAAATATCTACATTTAACTCAGACTCCCTCAATATTTCCATAGATTTAGATTAACTGAACTCTAAATTCCAAATGATAAAACTGATGAAACAAGATATCATAAGTGAGAAGTAGCATGAAAAACAAATAGTAGAGTTAGAAATGCTGCATGGTGTTATTGTTTGCTTTACTTTGTGTTGTTTTTTAAAGACAAAATAGACTGAAACATGATTATAGGTCAAGAGGAACACATATTTGACAAGGAAGAGCCTGGGGAATAATTGATGGGAATCTTGGAGTAGACCAGAAGAGAGAGGATCAGGAGTAGAGACTGGAGGGAGACAACCCATTCATTCCCAGAGGAAGGGAAGCTGATGTTGAAAAGTTAAATTAAAAATGGACAGGAACGATCTCCGTTCCAAGATGGCTGACTAAGAACAACTCTGGTCTGCAGCTCCCAGTGTGATCGACACAGAAGACAGGTGATTTCTGCATTTCCAATGGAAGCACCTGGTTCATCTCACTGGGACTGGTTGGACAGTGGGTGCAGCCCATGGAGGGTGAGCCAAAGCAGGTTAGGGTGTCACCTCACCTGGGAGGTGCAAGGGGTCGGGGGATTCCCCTTTCGTAGCCAAGGGAAGTGGTGACAGACTGTTCCTGGAAAAACTGAACACTCCCACCCAAATACTGTGCTTTTCCCATGATCTTAGCAACTGGCAGACCAGGAGATTCCCTACCATGCCTGACTTGGTGGGTACCGCACCCATGGAACCTTGCTCACTGTCAGCGCAGCAGTCTGAGATCGACCTGCCAGGCAGCAGCCTGCTGGCGGGAGGGGCGTCCACCATTGCTGAGGCTTGAGTAGGTAAACAAAGCAGCCAGGAAGTTCAAACTGCAGCTCAGCAAGGCCTACTGCCTCTATAGACTCCACCTCTGTGGGCAGGGCATAGCTGGACAAAAGGCAGCAGAAGCCTCTGCAGACTTAAATGTCCCTGTCTGACAGTTCTGAAGAGAGCAGTGGTTCTCCCAGCAGGGCATTTGAGCTCTGAGAATGGACAGAATGCCTCCTCAAGTGGGTCCCTAACCCCCGTGTAGCCTAACTGGGAGACATCTCCCAGTAGGGGCCAACAGACACCTCATACAGACGGGTGCCCCTCTGGGAAGAAGCTTCCAGAGGAAGGATCAGGCAGCAATATTTGCTGTTCTGCAATATTTGCTGTTCTGCACCCTCTGCTGGTGATACCCAGGCAAACAGGGTCTGGAGTGGAGCTCCAGCAAACTCCAGTAGGGACAAGCAGGTCCGGGCAGCTGAGGGACCTGACTGGTAGAAGGAAAACTAACAAACAGAAAGGAATAGCATCAACATCAACAAAAAGGACATCCACAGCAAAACCCCATCTGTAGGTCACCAACATGAAAGACCAAAGGTAGATAAAACCAAAAAGATGGGGAGAAAGCAGAGCAGAAAAACTGAAAATTCCAAAAACCAGAGCACGTCTTCTCCTCCAAAGGGTCACAGCTCCTCACCAGCAATGGAACAAAGCTGGACAGAGAATGACTTTGACGAGTTGACAGAAGTAGGCTTCAGAAGGTTGGTAATAACAAACTTCTCCAAGCTAAAGGAGTATGTTCTAACCCATCACAAGGAAGCTAAAAACCTTGAAAAAAGGTTAGGTGAATAACTAACTAGAATAAACAGTGTAGAGAATACCTTAAATGACCTGATGGAGCTGAAAACCATGGCACAAGAAGTTCGTGACACATGCACAAACTTCAATAGCTGATTCAATCAAGTGGAAGAAAGGATATCAGTGACTGAAAATCAAATTAATGACATAAAGCAAGATGAGAAGATTAGAGAAAAAAGAGTAAAAAGAAACAAACAAATCCTCCAAGAAATATGGGACTATGTGAAAAGACCAAATCTATGTTTGATTGTTGTACCTGAAAGTGACAGAGAGAAAGGAACCAAGTTGGAAAACACTCTTCAGGATATTATCCAGGAGAACTTCTCCAACTAGCAAGGCAGACCAACATTCAAATTCAGGAGATACAGAGAACACCACAAAGATACTCCTTGAGAGGAGCAATCTCAAGACACATAATCATCAGATTCACCAAGATTGAAATCAAGGAATAAATGTTAAGGGCAGCCAGAGAGAAAGGTCGGGTTACTCACAAATGGAAGCCCATCAGACGAACAGTGGAACTCTTGGCAGAAACCTTATAAGCCAGAAGAGAGCAGAGGCCAATATTCAACATTCTTAACCAAAATAATTTTCAACCCAGAATTTCATATCCAGCCAAACTAAGCTTCATAAGTGAAGGAGAAATAAAGTCCTTTACAGACAAGCGAATGCTGACAGATTTTGTCACCACCAGGCCTGCGTTACAAGAGCTCCTGAAGGAAGCACTAAACATGGAAAGGAACAACTGGTACCAGCCACTGCAAAAACATGCCAAATTGTAGAGACCATCAATGCTATGAAGAAATTGCATCAATTAATGGGCAAAATAACCAGCTAACATCATAATGACAAGATCAAATTCATACATAACAATATTAACCTTAAATGTAAATGGGCTAAATGCCCCAAGTACAAGACACAGACTGGCAAATTTGATAAAGAGTCAAGACCCATCAGTGTGTTGTAGTCAGGAGACTCATCTCACATGCAGAGACACACACAGGCTCAAAATAAAGGGATGGAGGAAGATCTACCAAGCAAATGGAAAGCAAAAAAAAAAAAAAAGCAGGGGTTGCAATCCTAGTCTCTGATAAACCAGACTTTAAACCAACAAAGATCAATAGAGACAATGAAAGCCATTACATAACGGTAAAGGGATCAATTCAACAAGAAGAGCTAACTATCCTAAATATATATGCACCCAATACAGGAGCACCCAGATTCATAAAGCAAGTCCTTAGAGTTCTACAAAGAGACTTAGACTCCCACACAATAATAATGAGAGACTTTAACACCCTACTGTCAATATTAGAAAAATCAATGAGACAGAAGGTTAACAAGGATATCCAGGACTTGAACTCAACTCTGCACCAAGTGGCCCTAATAGACATCTACAGAACTCTCCACCCCAAAATCAACAGAATATACATTCTTCTCAGCACCACATCACACCTATTCTAAAATTGACCACATAATTGGAAGAACTCCTCAGCAAATGTAAAAGAACAGAAATCACAACAAACTATCTCTCAGACCACAGTGCAATCAAATTAGAATTCAGGATTAAGAAACTCATTCAAAACTGCTCAACTACATGGAAACTGAACAACCTGCCCCTGAATGACTACTGGGTACATAACAAAATGAAGGCAGGAATAAAGATGTTCTTTGAAACCAATGAGAACAAAGACACAACACACCAGAATCTCTGGAACACATTTAAAGCAGTGTGTAGAGGGAAACTTATAGCACTAAATGCCCACGAGAGAAAGCAGGAAAGATCTAAAATCAACACCCTAACATTACAATTAAAAGAACTAGAGATGCAAGAGCAAACAAATTCAAAATCTAGCAGAAGGCAAGACATAACTAAGATCAGAGCAGAACTGAAAGAGATAGGGACACAAAAACCCCTTCAAAAAATCAATGAATCCAGGAGCTGTTTTTTGAAAAGATCAACAGAATTGATAGACTGCTAGCAAGATTAATAAAGAAGAAAAGAAAGAAGAATCAAATAGACACAATAAAAAATAATAAACGGGATAACACCACTGATCCCACAAAAATACAAACTACCATCAGAGAATACTATAAACACCTCTATGGAAATAAACTAGAAAATCTAGAAGAAATGGATATATTCCTGGACACATACACCCTCCCAACAGTAAACCAGGAAGAAGTTGAATCTCTGAGTAGACCAATAACAGCCTCTGAAATTGAGGCAATAATGAATAGCCTACCAATGAAAAAAAGGCCAGGACCGGATGAATTCTACCAGAGGTACAAAGAGGAGCTGGTACCATTCCTTCTGAAACTATTCCAATAGACAGAAAAAGATGGAATCCTCCCTAATTCATTTTATGAGGCCGGCATCATCCTGATCCAAAACCTGGCAGAGACACAGCAAAAAAACAGAATTTTAGACCAATATCCCTGTTGAACATCAATGCAAATATCCTCAATAATTACTGGCAAACCAAATCCAGCAGCACATCAAAAAGCTTATCCACCACAATCAACTTGGCTTCGTCCCTGGGATACAAGGCTGGTTCAACATACACAAATCAATAAACGTAATTCATCACATAAACAGAACTAATGAAAAAAACCACATGATTATCTCAATAGATGCCGAAAAGGCCTTCGACAAAATTCAACAGCCCTTCATGCTAAAAACTCTCAATAAACTAGGTATTGATTGAACATATCTCAAAATAATAAGAGCTATTTATAACAAACACACAGCCAATATCATACTGAATGGCAAAAGTTGGAAGCATTCCCTTTGAAAACTGGTACAAGACAAGGATGCCCTCTCTTACCACTCCTATTCAACATAGTGTTGGAAGTTCTGGCCAGGGTAATCAGGCAAGAGAAAGAAATAAAGAGTATTCAATTAGGAAATGAGGAAGTCAAATTGTCCCTGTTTGCAGATGACATGATTGTATACTTTATACTTAGAAAACCCCATCGTCTCAGCCCAAAATCTCCTTAAACTGATAAGCAACTTCAGCAAAGTCTCAGGAGACAAAATCAATGTGCAAAAATCACAAGCATTCCTATACACCAATAACAGGCAAACAGAGAGCCAAATCATGAGTGAACTCCCATTCACAATTGCTTCAAACAGAATAAAATACATAGGAATCCAACTTACAATGGATGTGAAGGACCTCTTCAAGGACAACTACAAACCACTGTTCAATGAAATAAAAGAGGATACAAACAAATGGAAGAACATTTCATGCTCATGGTTAGGAAGAATCAATATCGTGAAAATGGCCATACTGCCCAAGGTAATTTATAGATTCAATGCCATCCCCATCAAGCTACCAATGACTTTCTTCACAGAATTGGAAAAAATTACTTTAAAGTTCATATGGAACCAAAAAAGAGCCTGCATTGCCAAGACAATCCTAAGCAAAAAGAACAAAGCTGGAGGCATCATGCTACTTGACTTCAACCTATACTACAAGACTACAGTAACCAAAACAGCATGGTACTGGTACCAAAACAGAGATATAGACCAATGGAACACAACAGAGCCCTCAGAAATAATACCAAACATCTACAACCATCTGATCTTTGACAAACCTGACAAAAACAAGAAATAGGGAAAGGATTTCCTATTTAACAAATGGTGCTGGGAAAACTGGCTAGCCATATGTAGAAAGCTGAAACTGGATCCCTTCCTTACACCTTATACAAAAATTAATTCAAGATGGATTAAAGACTTTAATGTCGGACCTAAAACCATAAAAACCCTAGAAGAAAACCTAGGCAATACCATTCAGGACATAGGCATGGGCAAAAACTTCATGACTAAAACACCAAAAGCAATGGCAACAAAAGCCAAAATAGACAAATGGGATCTAATTAACC
Organism: Pongo pygmaeus; assembly: GCF_028885625.2. Classification (NCBI taxonomy): domain Eukaryota; kingdom Metazoa; phylum Chordata; class Mammalia; order Primates; family Hominidae; genus Pongo; species Pongo pygmaeus. Next base: position 96,184,187 of record NC_072378.2, on the reverse strand, counting down.
TAAAGAGCTTCTGCACAGCAAAAGAAACTACTGTCAGAGTGAACAGGCCACCTATAGAATGGGAGAAAATTTTTGCAATCTACCCATCCAACAAAGGGCTAATATCCAGAATCTACAAAGAACTTAAACAAATTTACAAGAAAAAAACAACCCCATCAAAAAGTGGGCAAAGGATATGAACAGACACTTCTCAGATAAGACATTTATGAAGCCAACAAACATATGAAAAAATGCTCATCATCACTGATCATCAGAGAAATGCAAATCAAACCACAGTGGAATACCATCTCACACTGGTTAGAATGAATATCATTAAGAAGTCAGGAAACAACAGATGCTGGAGGGGATGTGGAGAAATAGGAACGCTTTTGCACTGTTGGTGGGAGTGTTAATTAGTTCAATCATTGTGGAAGACAGTGTGGTGATTCCTCAAGAATCTAGAACTAGAAATACCATTTGACCCAGCGATCCCATTACTGGGTATATACCCAAAGGACTATAAATCATGCTACTATAAAGACACATGCACACGTATGTTTATTGTGGCACTATTCACGATAGCAAAGACTTGGAACCAACCCAAATGTCCATCAATGATAGACTGAATTAAGAAACTGTGGCATATATACCCCATGGAATACTATGCAGCCAAAAAAAGGATGAGTTCATGTCCTTTGTAGGGACGTGGATGAAGCTGGAAACCATCATTCTCAGCAAACTATCACAAGGACAGAAAACAAACACTGCATGTTCTCACTCACAGGTGGGAATTGAACAATGAGAACACTTGGAAACAGGGCGGGGAATATCACACACTGGGGCCTGTCAGGGGGAGGGGGCTAGGGGAGAGATAGCATTAGGAGAACTACCTAATGTAAATGATGAGTTGATAGGTGTAGCAAAGCAGCATGGCACATATATACCTATGTAACAAACCTGCATGTTCTGCACATGTACCCTGGAACTTAAAGTATAATAATAAAAAAAAAGGACAATGACTTGAAAGATTCTTGGCCCAATTTTCTATTTATTTATTTATTTATTTTATGTTTTAACTTTTAGGTTTGGGGGTTCATGTAAAGTTTTGTCACATAGGTAAACATGTGTCACAAAGTTTTGTTGTACATATTATTTCATCACCAAGCTATTAAGCCCAGTACCCAATAGTTATCTTTTCTGCTCCTCTCCCTTTTCCCACCCTCCTCCCTTCTGATGGACCCCAGTGTCTGTTCCTTCTTTGTGTTCCTAAGTTCTTATCATTTAGCTCCCATTTATAAGTGAGAACATGAGGTATTTGGCTTTCTGTTCCTGTGTTAGTTTGCTAAGGATAACATCCTCCAGCTCCATCCAGGTTCCTGAAAAAAAACATAATGTCATTCTTTTCCATGACTGCATAGTATTCCGTGGTGTATATGGGATAGTATACATATACACCATGTATATGCATATACCTTTTCTTTATCTAATCTGTCATTGATGGGCATTTAGGTTGATATCATGTTTCTGCTATGTGTATAGTGCTGCAGTGAACATTCGTGTGCAAGTATCTTTATGGTAGAATAATTTATATTTGTCTGGATATCTTCCCAGTAATGGGATTGCTGGGACAAATGGTAGTTCTCCTTTCTCAATGTGTTAGGTAGTGTGAAGGAAGTGAGAGTGGCTAGTTTAATTGGAAGCTTGAGGACATGGGTAAAAGTTTACATTCTGCGTGGAGAATCTAAAAGAGATAGACAAGAAAGGAATCTCAGAAAGGAATTCTTCATTCTGTACGTAGAATCAAAGGAAGATTAAACAAGAAAAAGTAGGACAGCTGATCAGTGTTGAGAGTACAAGTATGGACAAGAAAATTTGAATGATTTTCGTTCTGTGAGGTCGTGTGGCATTTCCTGTCAACTCTGGAAAGATGGAGAAGCTGCAAAATCCACAATTATAACTGAAGGCATATTTAGAGCAAGAGCAAATATGTAACTGAAACTGTTATGTCAAGAAAAAGGTGAAATTTCATTCAATATTCAGAGTTTAAGAAAGAATGAATTGCACATGAGAATTCTGAAAGCGTTTGTTGAAGTTGAAATGATTAAAATTTTTAAAGTTTTCATGCAAGAAAGAATAAACATTAGCTGTCAAAAAATTCATTTAAATGGATAAACACTGAGCAAATGAACTCTTCCTGGATTTTTTACTTATTACCTGATTAAATTGATTGGCAAAAAATTTAAATTGTTTTTCTTTTTCTCTAAATCTTATGTCAAAGTAAGAAACCCAAAACAATCAACCTTGTAACTCTTTTAAGCAAAATATTCAGAAATTGTTTAGGTGCCAGGCATGTTGAATTTGAGATCCTGACAGCCAAAGAGCAAGTGCATGTATGCATTTTAAGTGGTTTCCTATATCATTATTTCAGTGCCACTGCAATCATTCACTGTGTTAGGTGCTCCAATCATTTATTGATCTTCTGGTAACTAGCATAGCAGCTGCAACAAAAGCCCTACCATGTGTCTGTCTAGAATCGCTGCTGCCCCACAGCACCTGCTGTGAAGAAAATTAAGCATGGATGAGCAATCCTTGTTGATTTCACTCCCAGCATGGAAAAAAAAATAATTCGGTTCAGGAGATCCTGAAATAAGAGAGAAAATAAGGAGAAATGATGGGTATCTGAAATAATAAAAAGTAAAATGAATTGAAAAAAGTAAACAAGAAAAAGTTTTTTAAAATGGTAAAATTCAGAGACTACGATAAGAAAGAGAATCTCCAAAAATGGTTTAGGGTGTGAGTTAGGCTTGGAAAGTGCCTCTAGTCAAAGGAAGCAGGAGTTGATCTGATTCCACTGCTGTTGGCGTATCTCTCACAGCTCTTTGGCAAGCAACACTCCTCTGGAGGCTGCTGACTGCTTGGTACCCCTCGGGGAGTTTATAAAGAACATTAGATAACATAGAGGCTTGTTTAGCTTAGTTGCTGCATTTAGTTTTGGTATTGAGGATTTCATATGTTGCCAATACTTTCGTTTTGTTATTTTATTATTGTTATTTTTATTATTGTTTATTATTGTTATTTTATTATTGTGGTGTTTGTTTCAAAAGACTGAATGTTAGAAGTATATTTTAGGCCTGACTAAAATGTTATCAGGGCCAGGAAATTTGGTGAGATTTCTTTCAACAAAAATCTCTTAGGCTTATTAGTGCAACTCAATTCTAGGAAGCTCAAGAAAGCTACTAGTTTCAACTCATCCAGTTGCCAGATGCTAATCTCTTGATAGCATGCTGCTTCAGCATTCATTCATCTATCGCTTGCTTTGGTTTCTGCCTTAGAAAAAGGCAGGACCAAATGCAGAGAAACTGAAAATCAAACAAGCATACTCGCTGAGAATATAGTTAAAGGAAATAAGGTTTTTATTTATGAATGCGGCAAAGGTTACTGTTCCTTACAAAATGATAGTGACATAAAATAAAAACAACGACTCTGAAAAGAATGCAAAATAAGCATCTCAGTGTTTAAACTCGCATCATAAATCCCATGGGTTTTATTTTATAGGAAACCCCTTAGGTCCTGGAATGTGTATATCTAGGTAATCCTGAGAAAACCACTAGACTGTAAACTCCATGAGAGCAGAGACCAGATTTACTTTATTTGATTTTGGATTTCCAGTGTTTAGCACGTTCCTGCTATATAGTAGCCGGACAAGAAAAATTTAACAAAGAAATGAATGATAATTAATTGGAAGTAATCAGGGAATCTAGACCTGCCTTAATGAACCAGATGTGAGATATATCCTCTGAAGCCTAAAAAATCAAAGGGGTGATGCTAACAGTGTTGCCTTTTAGAGACAGTTGGAATGGAAAAATGTTTATTTTTTTCTGAGGTCTGCCAGTTCTGTCTTGAATGACCTAAACCATGAAATTTATACCTCAGAATATTGGCAACTATTTAGATGAAACCAAACTCAACCATCTTCAAAAAAGTGACCTTTCAGAGAAAGTTGCTGTTCTTTTATTGACCTCTTAAATCAAACTTATTTTTAATGTGTCCCACATGTTTAAAACACAGTCTGCATCAAACTTAACTCTAAATTATGATGCATCTGAACCTAAATATTGTCTCAACTAAAAATTTTTAATCAAAATAACAGTGCACTTACTGGCTTAATTCAACATGGGGGAGCTGATGTTTCTGAACCCTGGAGGCTAATCCTATGATAGCAATAGTCCTTGAGTAGTGTAGATTCTTTTGCTTCTATTTTTGAAGAAAGGTAATGAATATAAAGGTAATGAATATAAAGGAATATAAACATCAGAGTTCTACTTCATTAAAATGTGGTTTAAAATGAGGTGAAAACTGTCAGAATATTCTTATTATCATGTGTTATGAACAGAGTATGGCAGGGAATAATTTATTCATCTAGAATGAGAGTGCTAACTGTAAAACCCTTTGGTCAAAAGCACAGACTCTGAAGCAGACTAAAGTGCTTAAACCTTGGCTGTGTCACTTACCAGCTATATGACCTTGGTAATACTTCATCTTTTTGGGCCTCGGATTTCTCATTTGTGAAATGATGGTAATAATATTACCTATTTAACAGGCTTGTTGTGAAGATTCAATGAGTTAATATGAAGTTCATAGAAAGTGCCTGGAATAGTGGCCGGGCGCAGTGGCTCACACCTGTAATCCCAGCACTTTGGGAGGCCAAGGTGGATGGATCACGACGTCTGGAGATCTCGACCATCCTGGCTAACACGGTGAAACCCCGTCTCTACTAAAAATACAAAAAATTAGCTGGGCGTGGTGGCAGGCGCCTGTAGTCCAGCTACTTGGGAGGCTGAGGCGGGAGAATGGTGTGAACCCGTGAGGCAGAGGTTGCAGTGAGCCGAGATTGTGCCACTGCACTCCAGCATGGGCGACAGAGCAAGACTCCATCTCAAAAAAAAAAAAAAAAAAAAGGTGCCTGGAATATAAGTGCTAAATAAGTGTTTGGTCACTCATTCTTTGTCATAAAGTGACACAAAACTTTAATCATTCTTTGGAGAAAGTTATGTGAAAAGGAAGAGCAGCATGCAGTCATAACATTAATTCCATCAATTCCTTGGCTGAATCTCTGTGCAATTAGGCAATCGTTTTATTGCCAGTCCTGTTCCAATGTTATTTCACTTCAGTGGGCCTAGGAAGGCTTTAATGCTGACTTCTTTCCCATCATGAGCAGAGTAATGGGTCCTTTGGATACCAAATCCCTTGGTGTAGCTCCCTTGGCTTAAATTAATGTACTCTGTTCAACCAGTCACACCCTCCTCACCCCCAGGATCCCACAGCGTCTCTCATTCTTGCCACCACCAAAGCAGCCTGCCAGCTTGTACTTGCCTCTTGAAGTTCCCAGGCAAGAGTCAGAGAAAGGTTCCCTGTGTCCTCCTAACTCCATGGTATGGATCAGACACTTACATGTGCAGATCCTCTTTCTGCCTTGGCTCACAGCACCCCGGCAACTCTCACCAAAGAAATCCTCCTTCCAAATCCTTGCTCCAGTCTTATTATTAACTCCTTATTACTTGCCATGTGGGTTTTAGGGTTGTCTGACTAGTTCTCAACCATACCACTTGGAAAATGTGTAAGTGCTACTGGATGTTGTCCCTTAATTCATTTTAATATCTGATGTTTACATACCTTGGTGCCTCAGTTAAAATTTCTTATTTTGTCTTCTTATAGAAGCAATAGCCTGGTTCTATAAAGACATTAATGATATTTTTAAAATAAGGTTTTAATCCAGACTTTCTGTTCCTGCAAATTCCTTTTGTGCAGTGTGCGTTTTTCTCTGCTCTTTATCCTTCATCCTGCACCCTTTTTTCAAGAGTCTGGTGGTCCTCGACAGCCCTCATTTCAGAGAAAGGAACTGAACACTGACTGGAAGCTCTCTCTGCATGTGTTGATTGGACTGTACACTGTGGCCTCTCTGCAGGGTAATCTAGCTGGCATTTCCACTGTGGAACACTAGCAAAAATGAATGTGTTAGGTCTTTCATCCAGGGATGATTATCCCAAGAAAAGAATCTTCCAATTTCCTGCTTTTGAAGTATGGGTGGTAGATAGGATCTGGATTGTCAGTTTTCTAAGCCAAAGTGAAGGAGACAAGGGTTTCACCATTCATAATGTAGACTTTGCTGATTCTCCTGTTTCAAGTATTGCATCTCACTCTTGCCCTCAGCCGTGATGTTATCTGTAAGTCTCGAACCTCTGTGGGCCAGATCTTTGGATTCTCCTGGTTCTATCTGTCTTGTACCAGCATACAGTGAATCTGTGTGTGTGATGAGTGAGGAAGGGGATAAGAGACTTTCATCCAGTCTTCCTGTGAATAATGTCATTTATACCTTCACTAACAGAGATACTTGACCCTCCAATTCCTAAGCCTTTCTGCAGGTCTGCAAACTCCCTTTGCCAGATAAGATTGCTATTTATCCTGGTGACTGAAGACAAAGGGCATATACTCTTGGGAGTTCTGGAACAGGTGCTGGTTTCCATGACTGAGAGACCCATAGATGGTTCACATCACGGGACTCTGTGCAGACAACCCCCAGTACCAGCCTGGAGCCTGGTAGACTTGCTAGGTTGCTAGATCCAGAAGACAGGTAACAATCACTACAGCTCAGCTCTCAGGAAGCAACATGCACAGGAAAAAGGGAAGAGTACTACATCAGGGCAACATCCTATGGGACAAAAGAATCTGAACAACAGCCTTCAGCCTTAGACCTTCCTTCTGACAGAGCCTGCCCAAGAAGACGGAACCAGAAAACCAATTCTGGTAATATGACAAAACAGGTTATTTAACACCCCTGAAAAATCACACTAGCTCACCAGCAATGGATCCAAATGAAGAAGAAATCCCTGATTTACCTGAAAAAGAATTCAGGAGGTTAGTTATTAAGCTAATTAGGGAGGCACCAGAGAAAAGTGAAGCCCAGTGTAAGGAAATAAAAAAATGATACAAAAGGTGAAGGGAGGAATATTCAATGAAATAGATAGCATAAACAAAAACAATAAAAACTTCAGGAAACAATGGACACACTTATAGAAATGCAAAATGCTCTGGAAAGTCTCAGCAATAGAATTGAACAAGTAAAAGAAAGGAATTCAGAGCTCGAAGACAAGGTCTTTGAATTAACCCAATCCAACAAAGACAAAGAAAAAAGAATAAGAAAATATGAACAAAGCCTCCAAGAAGTCTGGGATTATGTTAAACAACCAAACCTAAGAATAATCGGCATTCCTGAAGAAAAAGAGAGATCTACAAGTTTGGAAAACATATTTGAGGGAATAATTGAGGAAAACTTCCCTAGCCATGCTAGAGACCTAGACACCCAAATATAAAAAGGACAAAGAACATCTGGGAAATTCATCACAAAAAGATAATTGCCTAGAGACATTGTTGTCAGGTTATCTAAAGTTAAGATGAAGGAAAGAATCTAACTTAAGAGCTGTGAGACAAAAGCACCAGGTAACCTATAAAGGAAAACCTAACAGATTAACAGCAGATTTCTCAGAAGAAACTGTACAAGCTAGAAGGGACTGGGGCCCTATCTTCAGCCTCCTCAAACAAAACAATTAACAGCCAAGAATTTTTTATCCAGTGAAACTAAGCTTCATATATGAAGGAAAGATACAGTCATTTTCAGACAAACAAATGCTGAGAGAATGTGCCACTATCAAGCCACCACTACAAGAACTGCTAAAAGGAGCTCCAAATCTTGAAACAAATTGTGGAAACACATCAAAACGCAACTTCTTTAAAGCATAAATCTCACAGGACCTATAAAACAAAAATAAAATTTAAAAAGACAAACACAAAAAGCTAAAAATCAAGGGATACATGCAACAAATAGCACAATGAATGCAATGGTACCTCACATCTCAATACTAACATTGAATGTAAATGACTCAATCTCCACTTAAAAGATACAGAATTGGAGAATTATAAGAATTCTTGCTACCTTCAAGAGACTTACCTAACACATAAGGACTCACATAAACTTAAGGTAAAGGGGTGAAAAAGACATTTCACACAAATGAATATGAAAAGTGAATATGAGTAGCTATTCTTATATCAGACAAAATAAACTTTAAAGCAACAGCAGTTAAAAAAGACAAAGAGGGACATTTTATAGTGAAAAAAGGCCTTGTTTGACAGGAACATATGACAATCATAAATATATATATACCTAAGACTGGAGCTTCCAAATTTATAAAACAATTACTGATAGACCTAAGAAATGAGATAGAAACAACGCAATAATAGTGGGGGACTTCAATGCTCCACTGACAGCACTAAACATGTCATCAAGACAGAAAGTCAACAAGGAAACAATGAATTTATACCATGGAACAAATGGACTTAACAGATATATACAGAACATTCCATCCAACAACCATAGAATATACATTCTATTCAACAGCATATGAAACTTCCTCCAAGATAGACCATATGATAGGCCACAAAATGAGCCCAATAAATTTAAGAAAATTGAAATGACAGCAAACACCCTCTCAGACTACAGTGGAATAAAACTGGAAATCAACTCTAAACCTTTAAAATCATGTAAATACATAGACATTAAGTAGTCTTCTCCTGAATGATCTTTGGGTCAAAATGAAATCAGTATAGAAATTATAAAATTCTTCAAACTGAACGACAATAGTGACACAAGCTATCAAAACCTCATGGATACAGCAAAGGCAGTGCTAAGTGGAAAGCTCGTAGCCCTAAATGCCTACATCCAAAAGTCTGAAAGAGCACAAACAAACAATCTAAGGCCACACTTCAAGGAACTAGAGAAGCAAGAACAAACCAAACCCAAACCCAGCAGGAGAAAGGAAATAACCAAGATCAGAGCAAAACTAAATGAAATTGAAACAAAAATAAAATTATGAAAGATAAATGAAACAAAAAGCTGGTTCTTTAAAAAGATAAATAAAATTGATAGACCATTAGCAACATTAATCAAGAAAAGAAGAGAGAAAATCCAAATAAGCTCAATAAGAAACAAAATGGAAGATACTACAACTGACAGCACACAAAGATCGTTCAAGGCTGCTATGAACACCTTTACACACAAAAACTAGGAAACTTAGAAGAGATGGATAAATTCCTGGAAAGGTGCAACCCTTCTAGCTTAAATCAGGAAGAATTAGATACCCTGAACAGACCAATAACAAGCAGCAAGATTGAAATGGCAATTAAAAAATTACCAACAAAAAAAGTACAGGACCAGACAGATTCACAGCAGAATTCTACCAGACATTCAAAGAAGAATTGGTACCAATCCTATTGACACTATTCCACAAGATAGAGAAAGAAGGAATCCTCCCTAAATCATTCTCTGAAGTCAGTACCACCCTAATACCAAAACTGGTAAAAAACAACCAAACAAGAAATATGCAGGACAATATCCCTGATGAACATAGATACTAAAATCTTTAACAAAATACTAGCAAACTGAATCCAACAACATATCACAGTGATAATCCACCATGATCAAATAAGTTTCATATCAGGAATGCAGGGATGGTTTAGCATATGCAAGTCGATAAATGTGATACACCACATAAACAGAATTGAAAACAAAAATCACATGATTATCTCAATAGAAGCAGAAAAGCATTTGACAAAATCCAGCATCCCTTTATGATTAAAACTCTCAGCAAAATTGGTATACGAGGGACATACCTCAATATAATGAAAGCCACCTATGACAAATTTATAGCCAACATAATACAGAATGGGCAAAAGTTGAAAGCATTCCCTCTGAGAACTGGAACAAGACAAAGATGCCCACTTTCACCATTCTACTTTGACATAGTACTAGAAGTCCTAGCCAGAGCAATCAGACAAGAGAAAGAAATAAAGGGCATCTAAATCAGCAAAGAGGAAGTCAAACTGTTGCTCTTTGCTGATGATATGATCATTTATGTAGAAAACCCTAAAGACTCCTCCAGAAAGCTCCTAGAACTGATAAAATAATTCAGCAAAGTTTCTGGATACAAAATTAATGTACACAAATCAGCAGCTCTTTTATACACCAATAGCGACTAAGCTGAGAATCAAATTAAGAACACAACCCCTTTTACAATAGCTGCAGGAAAAAAAAAAAAAAACAACTTAGGAATATACCTAACCAAGGAAGTGAAAGACCTCTACAAGGAAAACTACAAAACACTTCTGAAAGACATCATAAATGACAGAAACAAATGGAAATGCATCTCATGCTCATGGATGAGAGAATAAATATTGTGAAAATGACCATAAACCAAAAGCAATCTAGAAATTCAATGCAATTTCCATCAAAATACCATCATCATTCTTCACAGAATTAGGAAAACAATTCTAAAATTCATATGGAACCAAATAACAGCCCATATAGCCAAAGCAAGAGTAAGCAAAAAGAACAAATGTGGAGGAATCACATTACCTGATTTCAAACAATGCTATAAGGTTATAGTCACCAAAGCAGCATGGTATTGGTATAAAAATAGGCACATAGACAAATGGAACAGAATAGAGAACCCAGAAGTAAACCCAAATACTTATAGCCATCTGATCTTTGACTAAACAAACAAGAACATAAAGTGGGGAACGGACACTCTTTTCAACAAATGGTGCTGGGATAATTGGCTAGCCACATTTGGAGAAGGAAAGTGGATCCTGATCTCTCACTTTATACAAAAATCAACTCAAGATGGATTAACTACTTAAATCTAAGACCTGAAACTATAAAAATTCTAGAAGAAAACTTTGGAAAAACCCTTCTAGACATTGCCGTAGGCAAGGATTTCAAGACCAAAAACCCAAAAGCAAATGCAATTAAAAAAAGATAAATAATTGGAACTTGATTAAATGAAACAGCTTTTGCATGGCAAAAGGGACAGTCAATAGAGTAAATAGACAACTCACAGAGTGGGAGAAAATCTTCACAATCTATACATCTGACAAAGAACTAATATCCAGAATCTACAACAAACTCAAACAAATCAGCAAGAAAAAAACAAACAACCCCATCAAAAAGTGGGCTAAGGACATGAATAGACAATTCTCAAAAGAAAATATACAAACGGCTAACAAACATATGAGAAAATGTTCAACATCACTAAGGATCAGGGAAATGCAAATCAAAACCACAATGCAATACCGCCTTACTCCTGCAAGAATGGCTTTAATAAAAAAATTAAAAAATAGTAGATGTTGGCGTGAATGCGGTAAACAGGGAACACTACTACACTGCTGGTGGGAATGTAAACTAGTACAACCACTGTGGAAAGCATGTGGAGATTCGTTAAAGAGCTAAAAGTAGAACTATCATTTGATCCAGCATTTCCACTGCTGGGTATCTACCCAGAGCAAAATAACTCATTATATGAAAAAGATATTTGTGCACACATGTTTATAGCAGCACAATTCGCAATTGCAAAAATATGAAACCAACCCAAATGCCTGTCAATTAATGAGTGGATGAAGAAACTGTACATATATATGATAGAATACTACTCAGCCATAAAAAGGAATGAATTAATGGCATTTGCAATGACCTGGATGAGATTGGAGACCATTATTCTAAGTGAAGTAACTCAGGAATGGAAAACCAAACATCATATGTTCTCACTCATAAGTGGGAGCTAAGCTATGAGGATGCAAAGGAATAAGAATGGCACAATGGACTTTGGGGACTCGGGGAAAGGGTGGGAAGTGGGTGAGGGGTAAAAGACTACAAATAGGGTGCAGTGTATACTGCCTGGGTGGTGGATGCACCAAAATCTTACAAATCACCACTAGAGAACTTACTCATGTAACCAAACACCACCTGTTCCCCAATAACCTATGGAAATAAAAAAAAATTTTAAATTAAAACATAGAAGAAAAAAAGGATGTAACAGAATGATAGGCTGGTGGTAAAATCTGTTTAATCTTGTTCAGTAGAAGGCATAAGTTGTGAAAACTGCCAGATATAATATGGTGTTGCTGTACAGGGATACCTTGTCTTACTGCACTTTGCTTTATTGTGCTTCATAGATATTGCATTTTTTACAAATTGAAGGTTTGTGGCAACTGTATTTTTAGTAAGTCTATTGGCACCATTTTTTCAAGAGCAGATGCTCACTTTATGTCTCTGTGTCATGTTTTGGTAATTCTCACAATATTTCAAATTTTTTCCTTATTGTTATACCTGTTACAGTGATCTGTGATCAGTGATCTTTGATGTTACTATTGACTTCATTTGGGGGCATTACAAACCACATCCATATAGGATGTCAAACTTAATCAACGAATATTCTATGTGTTCTGACTGCTCCATTGATTGGCCATTCCCCCATCTCTTTCCTTTTTTGGTGGGCCTCTATTTCCTGAGACACAAGAATTTTAAAGTTAGACTAGTTAATAACCTTACAATGGCCTCTAAGTGTTCAAGTGAAAGAAAGGGTCACAAATCTGTCACTTTAAACAAAAAACTAGAAGTGATTAAGCTTAGTGAGCAAACCATGTCAAAAGCTAAGATACGCTAGAAGCTAGGCCTTTTATGTCAAACAGTGAGCCAAGTTGTGAATGCAAGGACAGAGTTCTTGAAAGAAATTAAAAGTGCTACTTCAGTGAACACGTGAATGGTAAGAAAGCAAAAGAGGCTTATTGCTGATATGGAGAAAGTTTTAGTGGCCTGGGTAGAAAATCAAACCAGCCACAACATTTCCTTAAGCCAAAGCCAAATCCAGAGCAAGTCCCTAATTCTCTTCAATTCTGTAAGCTTCAGAGAGTTGAGGAAGTGGCAGAAGAGAAGTTTGAAGCTAGCAGAGGTGAGGTCCATGGGGTTTAAGAAGAGAAGCCATCTCCATAACATAAGAAGTTCCAATACTGGTGTAGAAGCTGCAGTAAGTTATTCAGAAGAACTAGCTAAACAAATCAATGCAATTGGCTACACTAAACAGCAGATTTCCAATGTAGGCAAAACAGCCTTCTATTGGACGAAGATGCCATCTAGGATTTTCATAGCTAGAGAGGAGAACTCAATGTCTGGCTTTAAATCTTCAAAGGACACACTGACTGTTTTTCAGGGCAAATGCAGCTAGTGACTTGAAGTTGAAGCCAATGCCCATTTAGTATTTCAAAAATCCTAGGGTGCCTCTCAGAACGTTTGAGTGAAAAAAAAGAAAAATAATCCTAGTGCCCTTAAAAATTATTTTAAATCTGCTCTGACTGTTCCCTATAAATGAAAAAGCAAAGCCTGTATGACAGCACATCTGCTTATAGCATGGCTTACTGAATATCTAAATATTTTATGTCCACTGTTGAGACATACTGCCCAGAAAAATTTCTTTTGAAATATTTCTGCTCACTGACAATGCATATGGTCATCCAAGAGTTCTGATAAAATTGTAGAAGATTAATATTGCTTTTGTGCCTGCTATCATAATGTTATTCTGTAACCAATGATTCAAGAAGTAATTCTGATTATTTTTAAATAAATGAAATCTTGTTTTGGTTGCCAGGCTGGAGTTGAACTCCTGGCCTTAAATGATTCTTCCACCTCGGCCTTCTGTGTAGCTGGTATTGTAGGCATGCACCCCCATGCTTGACTTTCAAATCTCATTATTTAAGAAAGATATTTTGTAAGGCTATAGCTGCCATAGCTAGTGATTCCTCTGATGAATTTGGGCAAAGTAAGTTGAAAACCTTCTGAAAATAATTTACCATTCTAGATGCCATTTGTGATTCATGGGAGGAGGTCAAAATATTAACATTAACAGGAGTTTGGAAGAAGTTGATTCCAACCTTTATGGATGAATTTGTGGTGTTCAAGATTTCAGCAGACAAAGTAACTGCAGATGTGGAAATAGCAAGAGAACCAAAATTAGAAGAGAAGCCTGAAGTTATGACTCAATTGCTACAATTTCATGATAAACTTTAATGGATGATGAGTTTCTTTCTATGGATGAGCAAAGAAAGAGGTTTCTTGAGATGGAATCTACTCCTGGTGAAGATGCTATAAACATTGTTGAAGTGATAAACAATTTAGAATATTCGATAAACTTCATTGATAAAGCAGTGGAAGAGTTTGAGAGGATTTACTCCAATATTGAAAGAATTTCTATTGCGGGTCAAATGCTATCAAGCAGTATCACTTGCTACAGAGAAATCTTTCATTAAAGGAAGAGTCAATTGATAAAACAAACTTTTTTGTTGGCTTATTTTCAGAAATTGCCATAGCCACCCCAACCTTCAGCAACTATCACCCTGATCAGTGAGCAACCATCAACATTGAAGCAAGACCCTCCATCAGCTAAAAGATTATGACTCGCTGCAGGCTAAGGTGATCATTAGCAATTTTTAGCAATAAGGTATTTTTAAATTAAGGTATCTACATTGTATTTTTGTTGGAATGTTGTTGCACATTTAATAGACTACATACAGTATAAGGTAAATATAAATTTCATATGCACTGGAAAACCAAAAAAATTGGTATGATCTCTCTACTGTGATATTTTCCTTATTGTGGTGATCTGAAACCAAACCTGCAATATCTTTGAGGTACGCCTGCCTTGTTTATGTTAGAACGTTCATAGATATATCAGGCCTAACTTAGCATCACAACTAGAACTCAGTATTGTCAATGGTTTACGTCGTTTCTGCATTTAGTGGAGACTTAAACATTCATCCAGATCCTAAATTTTTTTTCTCTCCCTTTTTTTTTTTTTTGGTACGTTTACAGTCTGGAAGGTATTGAAATATCTAAAGAATAATGAAAAACTAGAATTGGGTGAGGCCAACACTCTCATGGTCATTTCTTTCCTGTGTTATTACTTTCTGTGATACCATCCAGCACAAAATAGTATTTATCTATTTTTAATGACATCCAGGGGATAAGATTCCTCTTGGCCACTTGGACCAATGCTTAGGAGACTTCTCTGAAAAGAAGTGTTTCATATGTAGTGTGAATCATTTGTTTTGCTCTTTGAGTTCTTGTGAATAAATTCGGAATTAGTTGAGCACCTGCTATGTGCAGTACCCAGGGTGAGGGCCATGAAAGGCAAAACAATATTTACAAAGTGTCTCTATCCTTATTAAATGTAAATAAGAAGGAAAATATATAAATATTCAAGTAGTTAATTAAAATACAAGGAATATGATAAATATTAAGTGGTTAACAAAGAAAATAAATGCAATATGAGACTCTAGAAACCATAGACAACTGTGAGATGGGGCGATTAGGGAAAACTTCAAAGAGAACATAACACTTTCATTGAACCTGGAATTATGGGTAGGGTTTGGGCTGGAAGAGAAAAAATGAGAGTACACTCAAAGTGAAGAAAATTGGGCAACAGTGCTGTGTGATAGCAAATCTCTACATTGTGCTCAAAAACAAAGGGCAGACAACACCAATTCAGCAGAGGATTTGAGTGGGCATGCACCAGGGTCTAAGACAGGAAAGACAGGATGGGCAAGGCTTATGAAAGGCAATAAATGCATGTTAGGTTGTTTTGAGTATTAGTAGGAAATCACTGGGTGTGGTTAAGGGGAAAAGTAACATGGTATAAGTATTTTATGAAAATTAATCTGGCTATAAAGTACTGCCTGGTTTGGAAAGGAGAAGATTCCTTTTATTTTGCCTTTAGTATATCCAGAGAAGGATTTGAATAAAGCAGAGATATATGAGAGTAAAAGAATAAGTACATTTACTATAGTTTACTTTTATAAAGCAGATAAGGTAATGCTAATATTATTAATTGTATTATTAAGTAATTACAGTAATTGTAATATTTACTGAGAATGTTAAATGTTGTCAAGTATCCGTGAATTTTTACCTAAAAAATTTATGTGGCTCTAGTTATGATATTTTAGTAATCATACGGTTATATCTTCTAACAGCCTAGTAGTCAATCTGGATGAACTGTACTGGGTACCCAGGAGGAAGCACACAGAATTTAAAAGTCTGTCATTGACTTGAATTTATTAGCTCTTCTTTGTTCATAAGAAATGGAAACATTCCATAAAAACCTACTTTTTATTAATAGAAATTAATAATGCCTCTGTAGAGGCATTTTACTCTACATTTCACTCTGGCTGTAGGCTTATTTCAACTTTCTTTATACTAAAGTGGAGGTACATCTTTATCTTTTTTTGTGTGAAAGATTTATGTAACTCAGGCACCAAAATATCTAGAGCACCTGCATGACTAGAAACTTTATAGTGCTAATTGCCAATATGGTACACCGCCAGATAAGCACATCAGATGAAACTCTTAAAAACAAATATTGAGGCTGGCAAGATGGCCAAATAGGAACAGCTCCAGTCTGCAGCTCCCAGTGAGATCAACTAAGAAGGTGGGTGATATTTTCATTTCCAACTGAGGTACCTGGTTCATCTCATTGGGACTGGTTAGGCAGTGGGTGCAGCCCACGGAGGGCGAACTGAAGCAGGGTGGGGTGTTGCCTCACCTGGGAAGTGTAAGGGGTCAGGGAACACTCTCCTGTAGCCAAGGGAAGCCTTGAGAGACTGTGCTGTAAGGAATAATGCATTCCAGCCCAGATACTATGCTTTTCCCATGGTCTTTGCAACCCGCAGACCAGGAGATTCCTTGAGATGCCTACACTACCAGGGCCCTGGGTTTCAAGCACAGAACTGGGCAGTCGTTTGGGCAGACACTGAGCTAGCTGCAAAAGTTTTTCCCATACCCCAGTGGTGCCTGGAATACCAGTGAGACAGAACCGCTCACTCCCCTGGAAAGGGGGCTGAAGCCAGGGAGCCAAGTGGTCTAGCTCAGTGGATCCCATCCCCACAGAGCCCAGCAAGCTAAGATCCACTGGCTTGAAAATCTTGCGGCCAGCACAGCAGTCTGAAGTTAACCTGGGACACTCAAGTTTGGTGAGGGGAGGGGCATCCACCATTACTGAGGCTTGAGTAGGCGATTTTCCCCTCAAAATGCTGCTGGGAAGTTCAAACTGGGCAGAGCCTACCACAGCTTGGCAAAGCCACTGTAGCCAGACTTCCTTTCTAGATTCCTCCTCTCTGGGAAGGGCATCTCTGAAAGAAAGGCAGCAGCCCCAGTCAGGGGCTTATAGATAAAACTCCCATCTCCCTGGGACAGAGCACCTGGGGGAAGGGGTGGCTGTGGGCACACCTCACACAGGAGAGCCCCAGCTGGCATCTGGCAGGTGCCCCTCTGGGAAGAAGCTTCCAGAGAAAGGAACAGGCAGCAATCTTTGCTGTTCTGCAGCCTCTGCTGGTGACACCCAGGGAAACAGAGTCCAAAGTGGACCTTCGGCAAACTCCAGCAGATCTGCATAACAGGGGCCTGGCTGTTAGAAGGAAAACTAACAAACAGAAAAGAATAGTATCAACATCAACAAAAACCAAAACAGCATGGTACTAGAACCAAAACAGAGATATAGACCAATTGAACAGAACAGAGCCCTCAGAAATAATACCACGCATCTACAACCATCTGATCTTTGACAAACCTGACAAAAACAAGAAATGAGGAAAGGATTCCCTATTTAATAAATGGTGCTGGGAAAACTGGCTAGCCATACGTAGAAAGTTGAAACTGGGTCCCTCCCTTACACCTTATACAAAAATTAATTCAAGATGGATTAAATACTTAAATGTTAGACCTAAAACCATAAAAACCCTAGAAGAAAACCTAGGCAATACTATTCAGGACATAGGTATGGGCGAGGACTTCATGACTAAAACACCAAAAGCAATGGCAACAAAAGCCAAAGTTCACAAATGGGATCTAATTAAACTAAAGAGCTTCTGCACAGCTAAAGAAACTACCATCAGAGTGAACAGGAAACTTACAGAATGGGAGAAAATGTTTGCAATCTACGCATCTGACAAAGGGCTAATATCCAGAATCTATAAAGAATTCAGACAAATTTACAAGAAAAAAAACAAACAACCCCATCAAAAAGTTGGCAAAGGAAATGAACAGACACTTCTCAAAAGAAGACATTTATGCAGCCAACAGACACATGAAAAAATGCTCATCATCACTGGCCATCAGAGAAATGCAAATCAAAACCACAATGAGATACCATCTCACACCAGTTAGAATGGCAATCATTAAAAAGTCAGGAAACAACAGGTGCTGGAGAGGATGTGGAGAAATAGGAACACTTTTACACTGTTGGTGGGACTGTAAACTAGTTCAACCGTTGTAGAAGACAGTGTGGTGATTCCTCAAGGATCTAGAACTAGAAATGCCATTTGACCCAGCCATCCCATTACTGGGTATATACCCAAAGGATTATAAATCATGCTGCTATAAAGACACATGCACATGTACATTTATTGTGGCACTATTCACAATAGCAAAGACTTGGAACCAACCCAAATGTCCATCAATGATAGACTGGATTAAGAAAATGTGGCACATATACACCATGGAATACTATGAAGCCATAAAAAATGATGAGTTCATGTCCTTTGTAGGGACATGGATGAAGCTGGAAACCATCATTTGCAGCAAACTATCACAAGGACAAAAAACCAAAGAACACAGGTTCTCTCACTCATAGGTGGGAAGTAAACAATGAGAACACTTGGACACAGGAAGGGGAACATCACACACTGGGGCCTGTCATGGGGTGGGGGAAGGTGGGAGGGATAGCATTAGGAGATATACCTAATGTAAATGACAAGTTAATGGGTGCAGCACACCAACATGGCACATGTATACATATGTAACAAACCTGCACATTGTGCACATGTACCCTAGAACTTAAAGTATAATAATAAAAATAAAATAAAAAATCAAAAAAAAGAAAAGCTTAAGCTTCAAACATTCTTAGGAAGTGTGGGGAAAAAATATATGTATACATTCTAACTTTCTAATGAGGCACAGAATAGATACATGAGCAAAATAGTTGCTTTCATAATAAAGAAGAGTGAATGCAAAAAAAAAAAAAAAAAAAAGAACATACACACCAAAATCTCATCTGAAGGTCACCAACATCAAAGACTAAATGTAGATAAATCCACAAAGGTGAGGAAAAACCAGCACAAAAGGGCCGAAAATTCCAAAAACCAGAATGCCTCTTCTCCTCCAAAGGATCACAACTCCTTGCCAGCAAGGGAACAAAACTGGAAAGAGAATGAGTTTAACAAATTGACAGAAGTAGACTTCAGAAGGTGAGTAATAACAAACTTCTCTGAGTTAAAGGAGGATGTTCTAGCCCAATGCAACAAAGCTAAGAACCTTGAAAAAAGGTTAGACAAATTGCTAGCTAGAATAACCAGTTTACAGAAGAATATAAATGACTTGATGGAGCTGAAAAACAGCACGAGAACTTCGTGAAGCATACACAAGTATCAATAGCTGAATTGATCAAGTGGAAGAAAGGATATGAGATATTGAAGATCAACTTAATGATATAAAGCATGAAGCCAAGATTAGAGAAAAAAGAATGAAAAGGAATGAATAAAGCCTCCAAGAAATATGGGACTATGTGAAAAGACCAAATCTACATTTGATAGGTGTACCTGAAAGTGACAGGGAGAATGGAACCAAGTTGGAAAATAGTCTTCAGGATATTATCCAGGAGAACTTCCCCAACCTAGCAAGGCAGGCCAACATTCACATTCAGGAAATACAGAGAACACCACATAGATACTCCTCGAGAAGAGCAACTCCAAGACACATAATCTTCAGATTCACCAAGATTGAAATCAAGGAAAAAATGTTAAGGGCAACCAGAGAGAAAGGTCAGGTTACCCACAAAGGGAAGTCCATCAAACTAACAGTGGATCTCTCTGCAGAAACCCTAAAAGCCAGAAGAAGAGTGGGGGCCAATGTTCAACATTCTTAATGAAAAGGGTTTTCAACCCAGAATTTCATATCTAGCCAAACTATGCTTCATAAGCGAAGGAGAAATAAAATCCTTACAGACATGCAAATGCTGAGAGATTTTGTCACCACTAGGCCTGCCTTACAAGAGCTCCTGAAGGAAGCACTAAATATGGAAAGGAACAACTGGTACAAGCTGCTGCAAAAACATACAAAATTGTAAAGACGACTGACACTATGAAGAAACTGTATCAACTAACGGGCAAAATAACCAGCTAGCATCATAATGACAGGATCAAATTCATATGCAACTATATTAACCTTAAATGTAAATGGGCTAAATGCCCCAATTAAAAAACACAGACTGGCAAATTGGATACAGAGTCAAGACCCACCTGTGTGCTGTATTTAGGACACCCATCTCACATGCAAAGACACACATAAGCTCAAAATAAAGGGATGGAGGAATATTTCCCAAGCAAATGGAAAGCAAAAAGAAGCAGGGGTTGCAATCCTAGTCTCTGGTAAAACAGACTTCAAAAAAACAAAGACCAAAAAAGACAAAGAAGGGCATTACATAAGGGTAAAGAGATCAACACCACAAGAAGAGCTAACTATCCTAAATATATATGCACCCAATAGAGGAGCATCCAGATTCATAAAGCAAGTTCTTAAAGACCTTCAAAGAAACTTAGACTCCCACACAATAATAGTGGGAGAGTTTAACACCCCATTGTCAATATTAGACAGATCAATGGGACAGAAAATTAACAAAGATATTCAGGACTTAAACTCAGCTCTGGACCAAGCAGACCTAATAGACATCTACAGAACTCTCCACCCCAAATCAACAGAATATACATTCTTCTCAGCATCACATTGCACTTATTCTGAAATTGACCTCATAATTGGAAGTAAAACACTCCTCAGCAAATGCAAAAAAAAAAAAAAAAAAAAAGCAGAAATCAAAGCAAAGTCTCTCAGACCACAGTGCAATGAAATTAGCTTTCAGGATTAAGAAACTCACTCAAAATCACACAACTACAGGGAAACTGAACAACCTGCTCCTGAATGACTACGGGGTACATAACGAAATGAAGGCAGAAATAAAGATGTTCTTTGAAACCATTGAGAACAAAGACACCACATACCAGAATCTCTGGGACACAGCTAAAGCAGTGTTTAGAGGAAAATTTATAGCACTAAATGCCCGCAGGAGAAAGTGGGAAAGATCTAAAATCGACACCCTAACATCACAGTTAAAAGAACTAGAGGAGCAAGAGCAAACAAATTCAAAAGCTAGCAGAAGACAAGAAATAACTAAGATCAGAGCAGGACTGAAGGAGATACAGACATGAAAAACCCTTCAAAAAATCAATGAACCCGGGAGCTGGTTTTTTGAAAAGATTAACAACATAGACCGCTAGCCAGACTAATAAAGAAGAAAAGAGAAGAATCAAATAGACACATGAAAAAATGATAAAGGGGATATCACCACTAATCCCACAGAAATATAAACTACCATCAGAGAATACTATAAACACCTCTGAGCAAATAAACTAGAAAATCTAGAAGAAATAGATAAATTCCTAGACACATATGCCCTCCCAAGACTAAACCAGGAAGAAGTCAAATCCCTGAATAGACCAATAACAATTTCTTAAATTGAGGCAGTAATTAATAGCCTACCAACCAAAAAAGAAAAAAAGAAAAAACTACACCCAGGACCAGACAGATTCACAGTTGAATTCTACCAGAGGTACAAAGAGGAGCTGATGCCATTGCTTCTGAAACTATTCCAAACAATACAAAAAGAGGGACTCATCCCTAACTCATTTTATGAGGCCAGCATCATCCTGATAACAGAACCTGGCAGAGACACACCAAAAAAAGAAAATTTCAGACCAATATCCCTGATAAACATCGATGCGAAAATCCCCAATAAAATACTGGCAAATTGAATCCAGCAGCACATCAAAAAACTTATCCACCACAATCAAGTCAGCTTCATCCCTGGGATGCAAGGCTGTTTCAACATACACAAATCAATAAACATAATCCATCACATAAACAGAACCAATTACAAAAACCACATGATTATCTCAATAGATGCAGAAAAGGCCTTTGACAAAATTCAACACCCCTTGATGCTAAAAACTCTCAATAAACTAGGTGTTGATGGAATGTATCTCAAAATAATAAGAGCTATTTATGACAAACCCACAACAATATCATACTGAATGGGCAAAAACTGGAAGCATTCCTTTTGAAAACTGGCACAAGACAAGGATGCCCTCTCTCACCACTCCTATTCAACATAGTATTGGAAGTTCTGCCCAGGGCAATTAGGCAAGAGAAAGAAATAAAGTATATTCAAATAGGAAGAGAAGAAGTCAAATTGTCTCTATTCACAGATAACATGATTGTATATTTAGAAAACCCCATAGTCTCAGCCCAAAATCTCCTTAAGCTGATAAGCAACTTCAGCAAAGTCTCAGGATATAAAATCAATGTTCAAAAATCACAAGCATTCCTATACACCAATAATAGACAAACAGAGAACCAAACCATGAGTGAACTCCCCATTCACGATTGCTAGAAAGAGAATAAAATGCCTAGGAATACAACTTACAAGTGATGTGAAGGACCTCTTCAATGAGAACTACAAACCACTGCTCAAGGAAATAAGAAAGGATACAAACAAATGGAAAAGCATTTCATGGTCATGGATAGGAAGTATCAATATCGTGAAAATGGCTGTAGTGCCCAAAGTAATTTATAGATTCAATGCTATCCCCATCAAGCTACCATTGACTTTCTTTGCAGAATTAGAAAAAAATTACTTTAAGTTTCTTATGGAACTGAAAAAAGCCCATATAGCCAAGACAATCCTAAGCAAAAAGAACAAAGCTGGAGGTATCATGCTGCCTGACTTTGAGCTATACGACAAGGCTACAGTAACCAAAATAGCATGGTACTGGTACCAAAACAGATATATAGACCAATGGAACAGAACAGAGGCCTCAGAAATAACACCACACATCTACAACCATCTGATCTTTGACAAGCCTGACAAAAATAAGCAATAGGGAAAGGATTACCTATTTAATAAATGGTGTTGGGAAAACTGGCTAGCCATATGCAGAAAACTGAAACTAGACCTGCTCCTTACATCTTCTACAAAAATTAACTCAAGATGGATTAAAGACTTAAATGTAAGACTTAAAACCATAAAAACCCTAGAAGAAAACCTAGGCAATACCACTGAAGACATAGGCATGGGCAAAGACTTCATGACTAAAATACCAAAAGCAATGGCAACAAAAGCCAAAATTGACAAATGGGATCTAATTAAACTAAAGAGCTTCTGCACAGCAAGAGAAACTATCATCAGAGTGAACAGGCAACCTATAGAATGGGAGAAAATTTTTGCAATCTATCCATCTGACAAAGGGCTAATATCCAGAATCTACAAGGAACTTAAACAAATTTACAAGAAAAAAACAACCCCATCAAAAAATGAGCAAAGAACATTAATAGACACTTCTCAAAAGAAGACATTTATGCAGCCAACAAACATATGAAAAAATGCTCATCATCACCGGTCATTAAAGAAATGCAAACCAAAACCACAATGAGATACCATCTCACGCCGGTTAGAATGGCGATCATTAAAAAGTCAGGAAACAACAGGTGCTGGAGAGGCTGTGGAGAAATAGGAACACTTTTACATGTTGGTGGGAGTGTAAATTAGTTCAGCCATTGTGGAAGACAGTGTGGCAATTCCTCAAGGATCCAGATCCAGAAATACCATTTGACCCAGCAATCCCATTACTGGGTATATACCCAAAGGATTATAAATCATTCTACTAGAAAGACACATACACACATATGTTTATTGCAGCACTGTTTACAATAGCAAAGACTTGGTACCAAGCCAAATGCCCATCATTGATAGACTGGATAAAGAAAATGTGGCACATATACACCATGGGATACTATGCAGCCTTAAAAAAGGATGAGTTCATGTCCTTTGCAGGGACATGGATGAAGCTGGAAACCATCATTCTCAGCAAACTAACACAGGAACAGAAAACCAAACACCGCATGTTCTCACTCATAAGTGGGAGTTGAACAATGAGAACACATGGACACAGGGAGGGGAACATCATACTAGGGGCCTATCCAGGGGAAGGGGGATCGGGGAGGGATAGCATTAGGAGAAATACCTAATGGAGATGATGAGTTGATGGGTGCAGCAAACCACCGTGGCACGTGTATACATATTTAACAAACCTGCATGTTCTGCACATGTATCCCAGAACTTAAAGTATAATAAAACAAACAAACTAAAAACAAGTATCAAAAGCACCTTTCTTCTAGATTTCTTGATAACAGCTTTTTTTTTTTTTTTTTTTTTTTTTTTTTTTTTTTTTAATAAAATGCTGGGGATTGGATTGAGGCCTGAATTGAAAAGGAATTGGAGGAGATATTTTAACGTGAAAAAAACTTTAGAGAAAATTTTATTCCTTTGAGCTTTTTTTTGATTGTGTATAATCTGCTCCTATGATGTTAGTGGGCATGATAGTCAACAAAATTTCCTATTAATTCTATTCTGCCTGGCTTATATCATCTTGGTACATCAAGAAAGCCGTATGTATCAAAGGTGTTCTTGGATGCAGTATGAAACTGGACTTTGCAATTTGATGACAAAATGATGGACATTTTAGATCATTTCGGGGAAAAACTGGTCATACTTAGATGGGGTACAGTTTATTGTACTATTATGAATGAAAACACTAGGAATCCATTGAATTCTGATTTCTTTCACTTTTAGCATTTATGTATTGTTTTGTATCACACATGTTCTTACCTATTGTAACTATTATGATTTTGATGAATAAAGAGATTATCTAACATTGCAAACCCAGTACAATTTAGGTATGTTATTTATGGTTAAATTACTGACTGTTAAATGAATGAGTCACTGAATGCTACAAAGTAATTCTGTATACAGAACAAAATTCAGCAATTTTTAAGGCATAGCTCTTGTATTATTTTCCTGCTCTTATATAGATCATAGCTTTAGAGGAAGCACTAAAACCAATGAGGGAAAATTCCCTTATAAAAAGTCTCCCACTTGTTAGAATCTGAACAAATCCTTGACCGGAGGATTCTCGCCACAGATGAATTCTAGGATCATTACTTTGGACTCACCTTTAAGGACCATGGAGTGGATAGAACAGGTTCTATTCTATCCTCTGTCCTCTCTCTGTTTGAAGGTTTCACATGAAGCAAATTTTAATTTCTGTGAAATGGAATCTTCCGACTTGCACATATGATGTAGGTATATGCAATTATTTGCATGCTGACATTTGTCTCTTTCAATGGTTCAGAGATGTTTTACTTTGACATGACTCTATTTCTTCTTGTTTTCACGAGTGTGTGTATGTGTGTGTATGTGTATGTGTATGTGTGTGTGTTGAGGGGAGACTGGGTTTCTGATCTCAGAAATTCTTTGCTGTACTTTCTTATTTTTCCCTTTATTTCAGTTTCACATGGTTTATGAATCCTTTACTCACACGTTTTCTTTACCCATTTGAAGTAGAATATCAACAAAAAGCATTCAAAAGAATTACTAATAAAAGACATTATAAAATAGTTTTAAAAATTCAATTCAGTATGGAGTTTGCAGAAAAAATGGGAATCTGATTTATATTCTCCTTAAAAGAATCAGCTACTCTCAAATTTGACAGTAGCAGAGCAAAACCATGATAAGATATTGAGAAAAAAAATTAAAGGGAACTTTTCATTACTTCCAGTTTTCTTATCCTTGATCCAGCCTTCCAGAACAAATGTAATGCAATATTATCTTTTTGGTGTGGTCATGTTTCTTCCTAATTGAAATCTACAATTGTATTATGGTTGCATTTAGATAGATTTAATCAAATCCTACCCTGCTTTCAACACTGAGATCCAAGTTTATATCTCAAGCCCATTATGTACTGTATGAGAGTCCAGCCACTAAATAAATGGATCATAGTGATCATGACACTTTTCTTTTTAAACACAGAATATCAGATCTTCTATTGTTGACACTTCTTGAAGATAATTGGGAAACTGGGTTGCTATTTGGTCCAGTATGTAATGAAAGGCAAGGTGACTTATCCTCCACAGACTTGTAGGTTTCCAAGTATTTGTTAGACTGTAGCCACCGGGGGTAGAATTTTTAATATATTCTTTTTTCCTAAATGTAACATTTTCTATCAAATGAACTAAATTACCTCTAATATCTTCATGACTATTTTATTCCATTCCATTATAGACTGGACAATTGTAGGTGGCTGTGGAATGACTTTGCCCTTTTGTCAGTAGCTGAATGAAAATTAGACCAGACTAAAGAGACAGGCTAGTGGGTGTAAACATTCAAAAACAAAAATTGCTTAACAAGAATCAAAGGTAGTAACGATTTTCAAAGGCTGCAATTCAGCAAGAGAGATTTGAAGTCTGGAAAGGATGCAGTGGTCATATAGTAATGGAAAGTGTAGAAAACTTCAATATATTCATGGTTGGATTTTTCTTCTTTGTGAATAATGGATAGTGTTAGCAAAATATTCTTTCTTGTGTAATGGAAATAACAATTGTTTTCAATTCTTCTTCCAATTTTTATAAAATTTTGAATAGTAGCCAAATAACTAGCTATTTATGCCTCATCCTTCTCCACGTAGTTTTAATCCCTGGACGTAAAAATATGGTTTACCCAAAGGTGTACGGACAGGAAGAGATTCATATAGTATAGAGACACAGAAAACCTGTAGATTAGGATCTAGGTTTTGCATGCACCATCTGGTCTCTGTTCTCTTGAAGATGTGTACGGTTTATCAGGGGTCAGCAGGTGGAACCTCACCACCTGGGTGTGGACTGTGAGCCAGAAGATAAGATGTTCTCAACACCCATAAATTTCCATTCTGCTCTGAGTGAGGGATGATTCCACATTAAAACAACAATAGTATATTGCCTGTGATAGACATTTGGTTTAGAAATATTATAATAAGAATTATTTATTTCTGCTCTGAATTATTTTTACTTTTTTTGCTTGATAGTATTTGTTTTATACAAAATAGGTACATAATCCATTTATATTACAAAAGTTTATAGTGACATTTAGAATGCATATCCAAGTTCTATTTTAGTGGTCTTTCAGGATCACTGTTGTGGTTATCTTTATGGATTTGTAGTCTCTAGGTGGCAGCATTTCAAGTCTTTAAAATACATATTTTAAAGTATACCAAAAATGAGGTGTTTCTGAATGTGGCTAGTGATATTTTGGGGGAAGTGTGGCAAGAATGCCTAATTTGCTGAGAAAAATCAAGGACTGGTTGAGTTTTCAGGACACATTTGTCATTAATAAAAATGAAATTGGCAGGAAACCAACTGGCTGCCCACAAATAAAAGAAGTTTGTGTTTTTGTTCACAGCTGGGCTTTCCAAGGATTGACAGTGTGAGTCTCCATACACCATACTCTCTAGAGTGCTGGTGGAAAGAAAACCTCCTCCAGTCATTTTTCTCAGAGTGTGTGAGTTCAAAGAGAATTCTCTGCTGCAGTGGTCTGTGTGGCTTCCTAAACAGGGACATGACCCTGGGCTGCATGCCCAGAACAACACCAGATTGGCTGCCTGTCATTACAAGAAACATTTATTGACTACTTATTATATGCCAGCTACAGTCTACTTACTTTACATAAACTTATGGATTTATTCTTCACGATAATCTTAACAAGTAGCCACTGCTATTCTCCATTTTGCAGATGAAATACTGAGGCTCAGAGACTTTGCCCAAGGTAACACAGCTGGCAAGTGGCAGCACTGGGATTTAAACTCACCCAGGCTTACTCCACAGATTTTTTTCTTATCTACCATGCTAGACTGTAGAGTCCAAGCCAGGGAAAAGGCCTAGATAGAGAGATCAAAGTACAGCAGCAGCTATAGTGTGGCTTTCTTGGGCTTAGGGGAGAAACATTTATGTTCAAGGTTTTACAAAGAATTCTTCTGAAGACTTTGAGTCTACTTTCTGACCTGGCACTTCAATTCAGCTCAGCACACATTAATCAAGTACCTCTTATGATCTAGGAATCATGCAAGGCATGAAGCACAGAAAGACAGGTAAGGTACAGATAAGACTTTACCCTAAATCTTAGAAAGATGCTCTTTATTTTACAAATGTCCTTAGATGACAATTCTTTGCCAACATTCTTGAAGCAGCAAAATGATACAGTGAAAATACAGAGCTCCAAATGCATGCTTGTTCTGTACTAGAGGTTAGACTTCCTTTTTGATCCCCTCTCAAGTCATTCAGTGAATTACAACAGATGCCGATATCAGATGAATCTGATTCATAGTGTCTTCTCTGTCTACCTGCAGCAGGCTATGTTTGCTGGAAACTGCTTATTACCCTGCTGGCTTACTGATGAGCTTCTCCGACCACAAATATGCAATAACTTTAATGAAAGAAAAAAAGTAAACTTTCTTCTTCCATTCCTGTATTTTAGATTATTTTTGACTCCTGACCTGTTCTCTAAAATAGCAAATACCATATAGAAAAAGCTATCAGCTGATAAATAGTTTTGCAAAAAAAAGACATAGCAAAACTGCATCCCTAACAATGAAGGCATCATCTGAAATGATATTTACTATCAAATTTCATAAATTACATGTAACAAATAAATGAAAACCTCATACTTTATAACTGTTCAGCAGAAATTGCAACTTGATTCTATGATTATTTTCTACTAGCGACTAGGAACAATTAATTAGGGAGCTCGGAAATTAGAAATGTGAGAAGAATATGTTTGCACTTAAACAATTTGTTCATAAAATGGACTTTAAAAAACTTATTATCTCCATGTCTCTAAAACCCATAGCTAAATAGTAACCTTTCTGGAAGAGATTGTTTGGGGCCATGCCATTGGGGGAAACCCTAGCACTTCATAATAATAATAACAACCATTGAATTAATATTCAATCAAGCTGTATGCTAAGCTCATGCACCATCTCATTCAGTCCTCCCAAACATCTATTTTATGAAGAAGGAACTGAGGCTCAGAGAGGTTACCTTTCCAAGGTCACATAGCTGGTTGTGATAGAGTAGAGTCACCAACCTGGGAGGCTTGTCTAACAATCCTATGCTCATGCCTACCTTCCCATCTCTCCGACAAAATCATTTTACAATTACTCATTGACTGTACTTAGTACCCATTCGTTCAGTATATTGGAACTACAAGCCTTTACTGACTCCCTGAATTTTTGTGGATTTATTTTGGGAAATAAATTTATTTCCCGATTATATACTCTCACTGTTCCAGATGCTTTTTCCTTTCATGACTTGTCACAGTTGTCATTTTGCAATCATTTGTGTGGTGATTTCATTAGTGTCAGTATTAGCTATTTATTGGTATAGCAAATTACTCTGAAACTTTCTGGCTTAAAGCCATAATTACTTATTTTCTCTCATGGCTCCTATGGATCAGGAATTCAGACAGGGCATGCAGGGATGCCTTGCTTCTACTCCATAATGACTGAATCCTCAGCTGGGGCTGGAATCATCTAGAGGCTTGCTCACCCAAGTGTCTGGCAGTTGATGCTGCCTGTCAGCTAGGTGTCTAGCAGAAGCTTTGGTTGGAACATCTATACATAGCCTCAGCATCAGTCCTGGGCTTTCTCACATAATGGCTGTCTCCAAAGGCAGGTACCCAAGACAGAGGGAGAGCACCAATGAAGAAACTGCATTACCTTGTTTGTGAGAGGGAGGAATGGGATAATTTTATTGAGGTATAATTTACATACCATATAATTCACTTATTTTAAGTGTAACATACAATTCAATGTTCCCACTTGTGCCAGATATGGTTTTATTTACACAATTTTGGTAAGCTGGTGCACATGTTTCTTGCAGCTATTTTCTTTCCTGTTGGAAGGGCTGTTGACTCATCTGTAGGTTTTCTATTGCGTGGTTGTCACATTTTTTAATCTTTCATTTGTGGTTTCTCACTCTTAACTCTGTCTTGTCTTAACACAGAGATTCTGCATTTTTGCTTGCTCTTAGGTGCTTACTTTCATCCGTGGCCATGTCTTGGCCTCTGGCTTTTGGGTATTTTTCTGTTTTTAATACCTGCCTCACATAGAAACTATTATTTTTATTTGATCTCTGGCTTCTGATCATTTTTGGGTATAGCACACTCCCTTCCTTGTTTGGCACTCTACGCTCTAGCCTTTTTTCCTTTCACTCTTTGCTTTCATTCCTGCCTCCATTATAGCTCAAGGTCTTAGAGTTTGTTCTTAAGTGGTATAAAAATGGTAGAGTATATAGGAAAATAAAAGCGTAGATATTTTTCAAGGTTTATACCATTGGCATTCATGTGAATGGACACATAATTAAATAAATATCTACTCGTGTTAGGATTAATGATAAAGTGAAGACAATTAGGTATTCTTGAGGTATTCCACAAGTCACTTTGACATCTCTGACGATGGTCTAGCTTATTTGAAACGGAGTCCTTGATTGGAGAAAAAGTATTTTGGGTTCCTGGGCACCATTCTTCCACACACACATATTCTGTATGTTTGTCAAGAACTTTCTTTACACATGTGACTAACCCAAAAGTAGTCATGCAAAATAACTGATAAATGTGGCTTCTGTTGTTGTCAGGCAAGGAATTTCAGCTGTAGACACTATTGACTCACGGCTCTAAACAATTCCTCCCACTTCATTGCAAACGAAACTCTGAATCCTGATTTTGTTCAGGTGTATGACTGAAATGTGAGCAGGAAAGGTGGAGTTAAACTCACACTCCCTAGCTCTGGGCAATAAACAATGAAGTGAAAGCCTACACTCCTCCTTCACCCCTTGGGAGGTGTGGCATGGTGGCAAGAGCTTGGAGGTGCTGCAGCTATTTTGTGACCACGAGGGGGAACCAACAAAGTAGCAGGGAAGCCAACCTAGAGCTCTGACTTATTTTTTTCTTTTGAGATGAAACTTTGCTTTTTTTCTCTGCCTGATCTCAAACTCTTGGGCTCAAGCAATCCTTCTGCCTCAGCCTCCTGAGCAGCTAAAGTAACCAACTCTGGAACTTCTTCTCTAAGGAGTCTTGGTAAGTGAGACACTAAAGTGTCATTAATGTTTAAGCCACTTTAACTCACATATTTTGTTACTTGAAGCAGAAGTGCTCCTAAATGACACAATTCCTAACTGTGAAAAGAACAAATCATATTTATCTCTGTTGGCAACAGAGTAGAAGTATACAACTACTTGCTCTCATTAACAATCTCACTATATGCTGTGCATTATTCCTAAGATTATTATAATTTATAATTTTTCCTTTGGAAATGCAGAGCTCATAATAGCTTTTGAAAATTCTAGACACCTGAGGCCATAATGACTGTGTGTTAAAGAAATATTAAGGTAAGATTATACACAAAAATGGTTTACCCAAGTTTTAGAATTTATGCTTTCATATATTAAAGCAGATAGGGAGAAAATTCTGAAGATCTGAGGAGAGGATTTAGGAAACAGAAATGTTTAGAATTGGAAACTATAACATATCCCTATGGGAGGAGCACAGACTGCTAGGCTAGGGATCATTTTGTACTGCCCAATTGTGTGCAGGACTCCCACTGGAATCAATCAGAGTCATACGCAAAAATCAATGGCAGATCTTGCCCTGAAACTGTAAATGAGGAAAGCTGAAAAATCTGAGATATTTCTTGATATATGTCTGGGAATGTGGCAGGCTTTGGGGAGGTCAGATGCTTGATAGAAATGAATGTGCTTGAAACTCTAATATTGCTGGATAAATTAACAAGAAAGTGAGAATCCTATTCATTGTCTTTCTTTAAACTTGCGATGATTTGTTATTTTTAAAAAAGGCCTCCAGCACTGCAATTATTATTTTTTCCAGATGGTTGAGTATTTTAATGAATAATACTCAGTCTTTGAAGAAATGGTATGAAATTAGACTTTTTTCTTTCCAATAGTCTTAGAAAAAAATTTCTTTTCTTTCAGGCCTAAACCAAACCTGTGTGCCAGAGGCTAAATTCTGTGCATGCTCATTTCTGGAACAGAAATGTTAGGTGAATAAGTGCTGTACCAGCCACTTTATGGGGAGTCTCCTTGACTACTAGAAATAGAATAAAGAAAGCAAGGTGGAACATCTGGCAACGTTAAGTGTCAAAAATCCATTTTCAAAGCCTTTTGTCATGGGGGTTCAAGGGAATAAATAAAAACGTTCTTCTAAGTCCTGGCATGATTCTATATGTTAAGCAGAAGTTGTGATTTATGAAGAAGAAGAAGACTTGAATCGACTAGGTAAACTAAACAGAATCTTGCTCAAAGTCGGTGTTTATTAGAAGTTTGTCTTATCAGTTGTAATTGGAGAGGGAATTTTTAAAAATTTTGCTTTTAATCTTTAGTCTGAACCAGGCCATCTCTGTAATTTATAATCTCATCATTTAGGGGGTAAGTGGTTACTGTATTTTTGTTGCATCTTCCTTGTGGGACACTTTTCATCATTTTTATTAGCATTTTATGACTCCATAGCATGTATTAAGTTAGTATGAGAAATTTACATTATACATTATTTTAGGGTCTACAATATGAGATCCAAGGCAATTTTGAGAAAAAGTAAAAGTATTAAAAATGATCTAAAGTTTTTTGATCTCATGAAAGTCATAAGAGTCGCTTAGTGGATAAGAGCAAAGGTGTAGACAGTCTAATATTTGTGGATGTAGCCCTCAAGACATTTGCAGAATGTGTGACTTCTACAGTATTGTGTAGAATTTGGCGCTTTAGAGATCATGTATTCAGCTCTTTCTCTTACATATGAGGAACTGGAGGAGCTAGAAAAAGTCCATTATCTTGTCCAGCACCATACTTTGGGTTAGTGAAACAGGAAGTGAGCCCACATCTTCTGACCTCTGTTCAGAACAGAAGTCTTTAGACTATGTCATAATATTAATTTCAAATATCTCTAAATTTCTCCAATAGTCCACTGGAGGTCTGTCATTTTATAATTACCTATAGCCTTGTTTTTCAAGAACATTTGCAGGGTTACGGGTTCAATTAAATTAACCCATCAGTACACAAAATTTGCATGTGTTATTTTTGTCCTAAAACAACCTCTTTAAAATTTCCAGCTTACTTCTGGTTTCGGTGTTTTGGGATTTAGTAAATTATTGTGCAATATATTTATACTCTTTATAATATCGCTTCTCTCGGTTTCAATGGGTTTATCAGAAAATGCTGCTATAATTGATCTCTAAGGTCCAACCCTAGAATTCTATTAATCTATATACAATTTCTATTTATTTTGTGGTTAAACTCTCCCTGGTATTAGTATGTTATTGTGTTTCCTTCATTGGAGGATAAAAGCTTTCTTTGTGTTTACTAAAATAATTTTAGACATGAATGGCTAGAAATATTTTTGGCAAGCTTCTGCTTCATCCCTGAGTTAAACTGGGGTTTAAGACTGACCAGGAGAGTAACACTGCTATAGTCTTCTAGAATGCCAAGAAGTCTGGATTAAAAGTAAGTTCCCTGAGCTAGCCGTTGTCTTTCATGTTCTTTAGTGCAGGTCTCTCTTTCTGATCTCCCCGTCCTTGGATTCTCAAGTGCTAGAGATGCAGAACCATTGCTCATTCTACCTTCTCCCACACCCAACCCCCCACCTGCCTGTACTTACTGTACCCTGGGGCAGGTAAGCTATGGCCTCATTCTCCAAAGTTCCTAGGGCCTTAAAGTCCTCTGTTGTCCAGAGCTCCTAGACATGTCATTTTAGTGGTACAGGTACCAGATAGATGCTCAAAGACTTCTCAGGTTGTGGTCTTGGGCCTGCACTGATGGGCTATGAACATAAATTATATCAACTGTAGGGCATGGGGTGGGAGTCAGTGCTACAGGAACTATGGTGCCTGGTTTTTCTAATGTGTCAGTGTCAGTGTGAGGGTGACTATACTGATGATGAGGGTGAAGAGAACCAAATAGTAAACACTACTGGGGAAAACTTGAAATCTGTGCTGATGAATATAAAACAAGGAGGGGAAAATCAAGGTTTAATTTGGCTATGCAAAAAATACCAATTACTTTTGTGACCTAATTTAAATTTAGGTTTATTTATTGAGCAGCAAAATAACAATTGTGTATATAGCTAAATATGTCACATAAATTCTATTGTAAGTTTTATTGATTCCATTATTCAATTTTACTCTTGTACGCTCATTCCCATACTCGTGCAGTGGGATTGTTTCAGATCTTAACAAAAAATTAAATTACATTCTAAGTTAATGGTGAGCTTAAAGGATTTGTGTGAATGTTAATGAATGCCCACCTAGGAACTGTCAGGTACATACAGGCAGATCTTGTGAAGCATTTTCGAATGGGGGACTTAAATCAAACATTATTCTTTGAACAATTCTTTTATAATAACATTTCTTGTTTGTTCCTACATGTTCATTGATAAAATAATGAAAAAAAAGAGTAGTTCTTTATGCATAATTACAACATAGAAAGATAAGTAACAGTACCATTTTGGTATAAAGTTTATGATTCTTTATACACACACACACACATTTTTTGGGGGAGCAAAATTGCTCTCAACATTCTACTTCTTTTGTTTTTACTTTAAAGTATTAGCTTTCCCGGGTTAATGAGGGTATTGCCATAACTGATTTCATTCACCCCCAGTTCTATGAATCCTTATTTCATTTTCACTTATTTTTGTACACCAATATAAAAATTACTTTTAATTCACCATTTCATACCTAACAATGTTTTGTGAAAATCTTCATGTTCTTAAATATTACTCAATATTATTTAATGGCTTTGTATTATTCTATTGTATGTTTATATATATATCATAATATTTTTCCAATCCTTTTTTAAACATTAAGGTCTACTTTAAAATTTTTCCATTGCTATATTTTATGCTGTTATTGTCCTTGTACATAAACTCTTTCACACATGTCTGATGATTCATGTAGAATAAATTCCTAAGTGTGTAATTTATAGGTCAAACAGCCTCCCAAATTTAAGTTTTTATAAATACAGTGAAAATGACCTCCAGAAATGATATACCAGTTTATATACTCCCGAATTTTAGCTTAGCATATTATTAAATATTTATTAATCAAGTTTAACATGATAGCACATTATTTTAATTTGCATTCCTTCCTTTAATAATGTTTTCATATACTTATTAATCACTTGTACCCTTTTGTACATTTTTGTGATTATTAATCTTCTTTATTCATTCCTTTACATATTAACTTTTATTGTACAAATTTATTTATTTATTGTAATTGTATTACAAATTTATTTTATTTTGTTCCTTAACACACTAGCTGTGTAATCTTGGGACAGCTATTTATCTTGCCTGTACCTCAGTGTCTTTAAAGTAGGACTGAATAATCTAGAGCACTTCTTGAGTTAATGTGTTCTGAATCTAAAAAGTGGCTCAGATTTGGGAACTGAGTGGGAGTGTAACTTTTTGTCGGGCTGACCACTCTCAGTTTCCAGCTCTTCCATTGCTACCTTTTTATCTGGTTGTAGACATTAAGCAGCACCGTTGTTAGTTGCATGTCTGTTTTTCTCCTCAAGGTACAAAGCTCTCTTAACAACTCCCTGAAAGTCAAAGCCTCTAGATTACCCTCTTGTCTTGCCTGTAGTTAAGGTGCTTCTGGTGGCTTAGTACCACTACCTGAACTATTATCTTTTATTACAGGGTCCTCTCTCCCCCACAGACATGAACGAACCAGCTCTATGACCACCTCTCCCATAACATCCCAGCCTGCAAAGGCAGCCACCATAGAGCTTCTTAGTGATGTATCAGCGCATTCCTGATGGACAGTGTGTTACTTGGTGTTCCATTCTCCCAGTGAAACATAATTCTGTGGTCAGTATTCTGATCTTCCACGTCTTGTCTAGCATGCCCACTTCTCTCAGCCTCTTTTTTTCTTTCCTCTACCACCTGTCAGGTGACTCTGACATTTCCACCTCACTCAGCATGGGCTGTCACTTTCCGTAGATTTCCAAGAGCCACTCTGGCAACAAATGTACCCACTCCATGAGGTTCCTGCCTGGTGGTTAAATATTGTGCCTGGAGGAAGTGATCCAAGTCAATACATCTTTGTTTATGCAGTTGTATATGCCAGCCTTCTTGACCAAGTGCCCCATAAATGCCATACCAGAGGTACTCTCCTGTCTCTCACTAGTAAAAGATAGATATTTCTTGTAGCTTCTTTGGTGTATAGCGTACTTCCTCCCTTATCAGGCTTAACATGTGCCCATGCAGGTTATGCTCAGATTTATTCTGGTTATAAAGCTGCCATCCAGAAGAGAAAGTAAGGACATCTCCCAAGAGGAATACCTGTTTCTTTGCAGGGATGGAGCCTCTGCAGCATCTCCAGCAAAAGGATTCATGTTTGTGTTTCGTGGTTTTCTACCCAGGGCCCTGATCTTAAGGCAACACACCTTCCTCAACTGAGTATTGAATCATCTGTAGATCTTTGTGACTTAACTTTCCAGATCTTCAATCTGCTGCTCACTAATGTCTTGTCTTCCATTTTGTAGGCTATTAAACAGGCTAATGGCTTTCACACTTAGCCTTTAACTGCATGACAGCCCTCAGTTTCTTGTTATTCTTTTGTAGTTTATTCCTTTGTAGCAGGAACCTCCAACCTCTGTCATCTTTACAGACACTGCTGCCCTTTATCTTCTAAAGGCCTTCCCAAGGCACTGTTGGTGACCTTTAGCAATTCAGTGTCCTGATGCCAAGGCTACCCTGTCTCATATACCATGCAGGATGGCACCCTTTTAATGAGGCTGTGCAGGATGGCACCCTTTTAATGAGGCAGTGAGTGAGCTAGTTCCCACACCCCATCAAACTGCTTTTCTTGGACCACAAGTGGCAGGCACCATTTATGCTTGTTCAGATGTTCAAGAGGCAGGCACCAAGAAAGAATTAGACAGTGTATTAGTTTCATTTGGCTGCTCTAACTAATGACCACAAATTTAGTAGTTTTAAACAGCACAATTATTTTAGTTCTGGAGGCCAGAACTAAAATCAGTTTCTGTCTGAAATTAGTTTCACTCGTCAAGATAAAGGTGTCAGAAAAGAAGCACTCCCTCCAAAAGCTCTAGGGGAGAATCTTTTCCTTGCCTTTTCCAGCTTCTGCTGGCTGCTGGCGTTCCTTTGTGTCACCAGAGTCTTAAAATCTCTCTCTCTCTCTCTCTCTCTCTGTCTCTGCTAGTCATCACTGTAAACCAAAAATAGAATTCTAAGCCCTGCAACCATCCAAATGGATCCCTCCTCTTGGCCAAGAGCATGCCAAAGCTAACCTGAAAAACTAGCTTAGCCCACGATGGGAAAGGGCAGCTGAACAGCCCTCATTGTACCCTCATCCCTTTTGGAATTCAGGGCCAACTAACCAGTATTAACATTAAAACAGAGACCTTAAGACTGGTAGAACAGATTCTTTAAATCTGATGAGAAACATTTACAATCTATTCACTCTGAAGCTTGTTATCTGGAGGCTTCATCTCTATGATAACAATCTTGGTCTTCACAACCCCTCATGGTAACCCATACATTTCTTTCTTTTGATTCCAGGTCTTTAGATAATAGCTCAACAATGGCCAATCAGAAAATATTTGAATCCACCTATGACCTGGAAA
Source organism: Pongo pygmaeus (assembly GCF_028885625.2). Taxonomy (NCBI): domain Eukaryota; kingdom Metazoa; phylum Chordata; class Mammalia; order Primates; family Hominidae; genus Pongo; species Pongo pygmaeus. Next base: position 96,146,659 of record NC_072378.2, on the reverse strand, counting down.
CCACTCACTCCCCCTTCCAGTTGTCCCACCTTTCTGGACCAAATCAATGTACATCTTACATGTATATATTGACATCTTATGTCTCCCTAAAATGTATAAAACCAAGTTGTTGCTTGAACATGTTGGGCACATGTTCCCAAGATTTCCTGAGGGGTGTGTCACAGGGCATTTGTTACTCATATTTGGCTTAGAATATCTCTTCAAATATATTACAGAGTTTGAGTTTTTTTGTGGACATCACATTGCCTTCTCCTCTGTTTATATTTATGTCAAACCTTCCCTCTGCCTTGGTGCCTGCCTCTCTCTTATAAGGGCAGTTGTGCTAACTGCCCTTTAGGACCCAGCCAGATAATCCAGGATAATCTCCTCATCTCAGGATTCTCAACTAATCACATATACAGAGATCCTTTTCCCAAATAAAATACATTAGCAAGTTCTAGGAATTATGACCTGATATCTTTGGAGGCCATATCTGAGCCTACCACAATATGCAAAGGATTTATTGGGGAAAATAGCTCTGAAAATAAGGGAGAGAACCAGAGAAGATGGAAAAAAGCCTTCAATGCAGTTCTGACATCTCTGAAATGAAGTGACAAGGAAGGGGCAATGTATATAAAGAGTTTCAGACTGCAACACAATTTCTGAAAAGTTTTGTCCAGTCTGATGAAAAGTCCTTGAGACAAAGTGCTCCATTTAAAAAGTCCTGTGTCTTCAGGAATGGGCCTACATTAGTGGGCCCACTGTGTAAAGTCATTGGCTAAATGCAGCCCATTAGAAGCGTGTCCTGGGCAGGATGTGGTGGTGGAGCCAGAAGGGCAAGAGCTTGAACTGTCAGTCATTTACACTTCCCACAGCAGTAAAGCTGAGCAATGAATTTTCATGGCCGTGACATTCATCCATGTATCTCTCCATCAGATCTTGTTGCCACCAAACTTCACATTCTTAAAGGTCACCAACCAGCTGTCCAACCCATTAGCTATTAACCGATAATTAGTTTAGATTTATACCTTTCTGTTTTTCCTTTTATGCTTTCCATAGATTATGCTTGAAGTTCTGCTCAATGGATTTCCTTCCACTACTGTCTTTCCTCAAAACCCCTAAGCAGGTCTATGATCAAAACAGTGTTATATTCTTGGATGGTGACAGAACACCTTGTAGTTATCCTTAAGAAAGCCCTGTGCTTTTCCCTCCTCTATCAACCTGCTATAAGGAACTACTTATGAGTCCATAGACATTGATGAGGGAAAGGCGTCAAGGCAATCAGGGTATGTCCCAGGGAGTCTGATTTACTGGCTCATGTGATTTACTTTGACTATCTAGATCATCTTCAGCCTGGTCCTGAGTGTACCATTTCAGTTGAAATGTGCAATGCTGCTACACATATCCAACTTTGTAATTTGGCACATTAAATAAGATCCAGTTCATGATGGAAGCCTTGGTTCTGTAATTCATGGTGTAAGGGCTAGATACCTTGTGACTACACAACCATGGATTCCCATCATGATGTCTTCTGCCTCTGTCAGACCCAGTTCCAAGCTGAGATCTGGTTTCAAATGAAGGATAGTTGTGGAAAGAAAACGGCATGTCCTTTTCCCCAAATCCTGAGTCTGTGTTGTGATTTTTCTATTAATCCTTCTCTCCACTAAATACACTTCAAGTATCATCCAGTCTGCCTGCTCATAAAGCCTAAATGACAAGGCCACTCACCCCACAGCTTTGTGCTCAATGTTGAGCCTTTTCTCACCTGGGAACCCATTTAAAGCTGGGTGCTTTACGTATTACCTTGTACATGGGTGGGGGCAGTGTACCCAAATATCATATATATTCTCTCTAAAATTTAAAAAGATCTACCAAGCCCTGAGCCTCTTTCTTCATAGTATGATTGCCAAGTGCAGCCAAACTTTCTCTCATCTTAGAGAGGCTATCTTGACCTGCCACAGACCATCACTCCTTTAAAAACTTCTTCTATGTGCAAGTCTCTGACTTTCGTGGAATTTATCTCACCTCCCTCTGGCATGCATATATCTTTCAAAAGCATCTATTTTTTGCTACTTCCTGATCACCAGGTCCAATTAGCATATTACCATCAATGTAATGAACCAGTATGATGCTTGTGGAATATCAAGGCAATCAAAGTCCCTCTAGGATATATTAAGACTGAGAGCTGGAGAGCTGACATAGCTCTGAGTTAAAAGAGTGACGGTGAATCATTTCTAATTTTCTCGATTACTTGTTATAGAAAAGAAGATGTTTGCTGGGTCAATGACTGCATAAAAGGTGCCAAGGGTGGGGATGACTTGCTCCAATGGTGATACCACATTTGAAATAGCAGCTGCAATTGGTGTCACAACCTGATTAAGTTTATGATAATGCATAGGCATCCCTGAACATACATCTGTCTTTTGTATCAGCTAAATAGGGGAGTAAAAAGAGGATATAATAGAAATCTTCACCTCTGCCCCTCTGCACCTTTCATGTCTTTGATGGTGGTATTATTCTCTGCAACATCCAGGGATGGATGTAGTATTGCTTTAAATGAGGTGAGGCTGGGGGATGGGGAAACCAGTAGAGAGCAATGAATCTGGCTTCTTACAATAATAGCTCTGACACCATTGCTTACAAAACCAATGTGCAGAAGGAAATAATCACAGAATGGGTGTACAGTCGCAGTGGATCTACTGTGAGATGGACTAAAACCAAGACTCCATCTATCACCTGACCTCCACAAGACTCTTGTTTGACAAGGATAGCCTTTCTCATCTTTGTGGGTCAACATCAGTTCAGAGTAGTATTTTTCAACATCTGAATATTTACTTCCCTTTTCTCAGTGTACGGTTACCCTGGTACACAGCCGTGTGTTCCTCTGGAGAAGGCTTGGAGGAAGAGTTTTAGTAAACGTCTGTGGCCATGTTCAGGGTCTTCTTCAAGTTCTCCAAATAAGGGATTAGGGGATCTGAGAGCTAGAATTGGCTAAATGGTCTTGTATTCCCATTCCAGTGACTCATGTCAAGTTTTTGCCACTAGACTTAGAATTTTTTCACAGATACATGTCAAACAGTATTTTCATAGCTGCCCATTTATTTTATTCCTAGGGATCTTCATACTCAATTAGCTACCACCAGAGATCCCTTTAGGTTAAAATACTTTGATTACTGCTCCGCCCCATTGGCTTATTACGGTAATTGCACACAGCTTGTCTCTGATGATTAAAGACTGCCACCTGGTTTATATCCATCTGGAAATGAAACCAGGGAGACTAATTTTATGAAGGCATCTGCAACCATCATCCCTAGCCTAAAAAGAACGGCACCATCGAGCTTTTTAAGAATGTTGCAGGCTGGGTGCAGTGGCTCATGCCTGTAATCCCAGGACTTTGGGAGGCTGAGGGAGGTGGATCTCTTGAGGTTAGGAGTTGGAGACCAGCCTGGACAACATGGTGAAACCCTGTCTCTAATAAAAATACAAAAATTAGCCGGGTGTGGTGGCATGTGGCTGTAATCTCAGCCTCTTGGGAGGCTGTCGCTTGAACCCAGGAGGCAGAGGTTGCAGTTAGCTGAGATCATACCACTGCACTCCAGCCTGGGTGACACAGTGAGACTCCATCTAAAAAAAAAAAAAAAAAAAAAAAAAAAAATTAGAATGCTGGTCTTCTCCAACCCAGTGCATTTCCTAATATCTTGGTGAAGGAGATGTCTGCCTGGTTACCAAGAGGAATGGCTAGATTTGGCTAAGCAGATTGCCCATAGTAGTTTCATTTCAACATTATCTCCCTAAGCCTTCATAGTCACTCTTTCTACTGTAGAATGCCAATGTCTGGCATCTATCTTTATCCTCTTTTTGTGTCAGCCACTGTTGAGTCCATACTTTAAATTTTATCCAGCATTTCCAGGTATTTTGTATTTGGAAACTTTTATGATTATATATATATATATAAATTGATTTAATATATTTAAACTTTTATAATTATATATTTATGTATTGATTTAATAATGTATAAATATATAATATTTTATATATAATTAAACATATTCATATTTATATTTTAAGATAAGGGGTCTTGCTATGTTGCCCAGCCTGATCTTGAACTTCTGGCCTCAAGGGATCCTCCCACCTCAGCCTCCCAAGTAGCTGGGATTACAGGCATGAACCACTGTACCCAGCTCTTTTCTGCTTACATATTCTGCCATAGTACAAGAAATGCATTATTTCTATGATTTAAGATTAATATTTATATTATTTTGAATGCCATCTACAGTCCATTATTTTATATTCCCTCTAACTATAATAAAGGCCTTGTTATGCTTTATCTGTTAAATATTCATTACCATATTTTTAATATTGTTTAAAGTTTTTGAGTATAACCTCCTATTATCAATTCACAAATAAATTTTTATCTTAGTTTCTTTCATGTTTTTATAAACCTCTTTGATTCTGCTCTGCATTCTAGTGAGTTTCTTAGTATTGTCAGCCTACTTATCATTTTGACTATGTAAACTACTTTATTCCTTATTGCATTTTTCACTCCAATTGCTATATTTTATATTTACAATATCTTGAAATTTACATGTTCTTATTTTGTTTTTGTTTACTACTCAGTTTTCTGTTTTCTTCTACTTTTAATTGAAGTGATGCCTTCACTGATCCCATTGAATGTTTGCAATATATTTTTAAAAGTCTTTGTCAAACTATTTTATGGGATGAATTTCACCTGGAGTGAATTCCTATACCAATTATTAATATTGTTGGTTGCCTTTCCTAGTGCTGGTATTTCTATTGTTCTTTTTTTATTGCTGTCTAAAAGTCACCACAAATGAAGTGGCTTAAAATAACACATATTTATTATCCTACACTTTTCATGTTTTAGAAATCCAGGAACATCTAGATCAGAATCTAACAAGCTGCAATTAAGGTGTCCAACAGGGCCGAAGCCTCCTCTGAGACTTGGAGTTCTCTTCCAAGCTCAAGTCATTGTTAGCAGAATTTATGTCCTTGCAGCTGTAAAACTAATGTTGGCCTGCGTCTTCAAGGCCAACAGGACGTAGAATCTTTGACTCCTTTTAAAGAACTCACCTGAATAAGTCCGGCCCATCAAGGATTATCTCTCTTTTCATGATCTCAAGTCAATTGATTGAACTTAATTATATTTGCAAAGTGTTCGCACCTTTGCCATATAATGCAACTTAATCAACAAAGTGCCATTAATCATATTCACAAGCTCTGCCTACACTCAAAAGGAGAGAATTACATAGGATATATCAACCAGGAAGTAGAAATCTTGAGTCATTTTAGAATTCTGCCTACCACAGATATATCATGGATTATTTTGGGGGGGAGGGAACATGACATTAATTTTCAGTGGGAGATTTTTCTTTTCTTTGCTTTCTTTACTCGTCTCTGCGGAATGGTATTGCTGCTGCCTCCACTGTGCCTCTTGATTCCTAATCCAAAACCAGGTCTTGCCATTTTTTAATGCTGATTTTCCATGATGATGTTTGGAATGCTGTAGATAGAGAAAAGGTGGTGGGAGAGAGAAAGGTTTTTGGCCTTATGTCCTGATCAAGTGCTGTTCTAAGTCTTCTGCCTCCCTAAATAGAACTATAATCCCGGGTATCACTCTGTATGATTTTTTTTCCTTATTTTAATAATATTATTATTTATTATTTTCAAGCTTTCTTTCAGGATTTGCAGCCAAACCCAGACTTTGGCTTCCAAAAAAACATGAGCCTGGCACTGGTTTTACATGGAGGATGGTGGTCTTCTAGTTTCCTGTGTTCCCACTGTCAACTTCTGCTGCAAAGCCTAGCCACTCTGTACATTCAGTCTCCATTGATCATTGTGCTTTTCTGTCCATTTCTAGACCATCATAATATTTAACTGTTAAGTTGTTTAATTTTCTTCTTTTAATATTATTTTCCTGTCATTTGTACATCTCTGGAACAGAGACAGTTTTCAAAGTGTGAACTCATTATGCCATTTTCAGCCAAAAGTCCCTCAGTGTTTTTTTTTTTCTTATGAAATGTATTTAGTTGGTTATTATTTTTGGACTCAAATTTAGCATCTTTGTGCTTTAAAGAGGTTTCAACATAAAATCATGAGGACTACAAATTTAGAAAAGGTTAGATTTATTTCTTAAAAAGGATTGTAACCTGCAGGCTGGGAAGCAGGCCTCTGGCAGGGACTGAAAACAAGCACTTCAAGGGAGGAAGGGTGAGACAGGAATTTATGCTGAAGGGGTTGGCTAAATATATATATTAAACAGGCTATGGGAATAGCTATGAATATTCATGAACAGGGGAATGCACACAAGATAGTAAGGAAATATGTATGTTACATATGTCTCATGTTCACTTTGGGGTGGAGACTTAACATTTAAATATATTACAATTAGGCCTTACACATCAAAAGGTGAAGCAGGGACATGAAGGCACTCAGTGTGCAGCTTCTGTAAACTGGCCAGAACCAGTCCGTGGTTGATGGTCTCTTATCGAAGAAAGTTACTGAAATCAGTCTTGTCCAATCAAAGCTGTAGTTATGGCTTGTGGAACAGGGAAGGAGGTCAGTCAGTGTCTGGTGGTGAATAAGCTGTGATTGGTAATATATTGCTTATCTTGAGGCCAGCGTTTGTTTAGCTGCTAGAGAAAAAGAGAAACCTTGCGGCAGTTAGCACACAGTTTATTAAGTGTAGGGGATGGGGGTGTGACTTAACCCTCGCCTAGCATGGGCTTAGGTCTTGTTTATAATTTGGTATCTTATTGCCACAAGGAGTCTGTTCCATCATCAGTCTTATGATTTCTGTTTTAATGTTAATGCTGGTCAGTTGTGTTTGGGTATAATGAGGCATGTCTGACTCCTTGTTAAGTCATGACTGGGAATACAGTTTTTAAGGTTTCTTTGGGCACTCATCGGCCAAGAGGGAGTCTGTATGGTTGGTTGGGGGGCTTAGGATTTTGTTTTTAGTTCTCAGAGGGAACATAACCCATTTATGCATATTGCATAAGAAGTAGATTTGGTCTTTTTATTATATTAGCTATGTCTGAGAATTTTGTTAGTGGGTATGAAATGGCAATGAGAAATCTCATTCATGAGCAGCCTGATGACTAGGTTCCATCCCTCTGGATTATTGTATTTATTTTGCCCCTAAAGAATTTTTGAAATTAAAATACTTCTCCATTACTAGAAGAAAGTTGACTTTTAAAAAAAATTAAAACAGAGAATACAAGAAAATGTCTACATGATATTTAAATGGAGGTTAAATCTTGATCTTTCTATGAAGAACCTGCTTGAAGAAAGGCTAGCTGCTGTCTCTTCTCTAAAGACTTTTGTTGTGTGCAAGACAGTGACTTCTTTTACTTGTTTTCTCCAACTGCTACAAAAGGCTTCAAATTGTCTGTTTCTTGTACCTGATGAGTTAAGGGATTTTTTAAAAATAAACTTTTAATGTAGAAGAATTTTAGATTTATGGAAAAATTAAATATAAACACAATACAGAGAGATCCTGTTTCCTCTAAAGTTAACAACTTATACTGCCATGGTACATTTGTCAAAAAATTAATGTTACTTCACTTTAACTGAATTCTAAACTTCATTCAGATTTCACCATTTTTTCTTCTTTTCTGTCTCGGGATCCAATTCAGAATGCCAGATTGCATTAGTCATAATAAAGAGATTCAAAAAATGAAATCACATAGATCCAAATACATTTTATTTGACAATTCTAAATCAAACTACAGCTTGTCTAGGATATATGAGTTCAAAACATTTTCCGTGGAGAAGCTTACTATTAGGGCTATGACAACATCACACTTAAGGAAATAATTTCCACTGGTTGCCCTGATACTGTGGAGGGCATTGAAAGTGGAGAAAAATAAAAACATCAAGACATTGGTGTTATGTTTAGCTTTGCCTTCCAGTGGGTAAGGATTTGTCACTAATACAGAAAAGAAGTATCAGAAATTGAGGATGGGTCAAAATGACCCAAAGGAGAGTCTCACGGTGGATAGCAGAACCTTTAACACCCCAGAGGGCTGGGCTCTCTAAACTGGTTTCCCTGACTACTGGAAGACTCCTATTCAGTGAAGCTGAATGGCCAAGTGTTGAACATTTGGATAAGTGATTGAGGGGTGTGTAGTCACTAAGGAGGCACACTCTGTTCAAAGGCCCTTAAGTAAATTAAAGATTTTCGTCACAAAGGTCCAGCCTTATTTATCTGTGAAATCTTACCTGTGTCTAATTTTGAGACTCTTATTACTAGTAGCTAGGAGGGGTGGAACTTTTCAATACTAAATGCCCTTACGCTTAACTGAACAAGTACAAGGTTCAGTAGACTGCATATAGCAGAACTTCAGCCTGGAGTCTGACATTCCATCACATACAGAGTCCAGTGGGGTTAAGGATTTAAGAGTGGCTTCTCTTCCTACTCCTCTCGTTCCTCCAGCTCTTCTGGCTCAGTTCCAGAGCTGCCTTGTGAAGCTTCCCCTCTCCTAGTCACTAGGAAATTCGAAGCTCCTCCTTCTTTTGACTTTCTCTGCTTTTTCTTTCTCACCTTCGGTGACCATTGATTACGGTTTTCTCCTCAGCCTCAGAGGAATTATTATTTACTTCCAGCTGTTTCTATTTTAGATACGGCTGGGATTGTGTGGGGGTGGTTGTATTTTGGATTCTGTGGGAGAGGAAGCTGTAAAGCAATCAGACATACCACATAGATACAGCACAGTGCACGTGTTCTGTGTGTTATTATGCTAGGAGCACCTTTGTCTATTTCTCTAGGTTTAGCTGCAATACCAAATGCCTACTTTTATTCTCCTTGCTTATATATGCAACAGAAATCAGGAAGGAGTTTGACATTTTCTTTTTTAACACTTCAAACCTATTTTTATTTGAAATATAAAAATTTATACATAGTTTCAAATTAACTTTATATATTCTAATTAAAGTTTCCATTGTTATTCTTGTGTAAAAAGGATGAGTTCATGTCCTTTGTAGGGTCATGGATGAAGCTGGAAACCATCATTCTCAGCAAACTATCTCAAGGACAAAAAACCAAACACCGCATGTTCTCACTCATAGGTGGGAATTGAACAATGAGAACACTTGGACACAGGGTGGGGAACATCACACACCGGGGCCTGTTGTGGGGTGGGGGGAGGGGGGAGGGATACCATTAGGAGATATACCTAATGTAAATGATGAGTTAATGGGTGCAGCACACCAACATGGCACATGTATACACATGTAATAAACCTGCACGTTGTGCACATGTACCCTAGAACTTAAAGTATATAAAAAACAAAACAAAACTAAACTAAACTAAATGAGTACTTGGGAAAATTTGGTAATGGCAAATCATTGAAAAATGCTCAGGAATAGGCGTGTAGGTAAAACAATTATAAATCTGGAAATAATCCTTAAAATCTGGAAGGGTTCTTTACCCTCATTGCTTTACGATTAACTTAAAATTCTCATTTCACTTTGAAGAAATTTAAACTGGAAATCACAATTAATGTATTTTGACTGTGGAATTTGACATTTTCTAGGAATCAGAAATGGAAAGTTAGGGGTAGTGGCACGAGGATGAGGAAAAGACTTTCTTCTGCTTTACTTGTTACATGCTTTCTATTCTTCAGACTTCCCAGTTTCTCTTTTTTCTTTCCTGTTTTGCCCATTTGGACTCTCTGTGTGTCGGCTTGTTTTTCTCTTCTGGTGAATTGGGAGGTCTACGTTCTATTTTTATTGCACGAGTAGCTATTTTTGACACTTTATACCATATTTGAAGCCCTTTCTCTCTACTAATCAATGTCGAATATGAGAGAATGTTTATTGCAGAGCTGAAATTCAAGCCTAAGCACTTTCATTCTAGCATTGTTGCTCTTAATTATTCAGCTCTTAAATGCACATAATGCTGTTTCAACCATTTTTAAATTTAAGCTTTATTTTTAGCATTATTTCCTGTCTTTTTAATTCTTTTTAAAATTTACTTTTTGAGATGGGTTTTCACTATGTTGCCCAGGTGGGAGTGCAGTGGCTATTCACAGACACAATTATAACTCAACTGCTGTCTCAAACTCCTGGGCTCGAGAGCTGCTTATGCTTCAGTCCCCTAGTAGCTGGGATTACAGGCACCACAACATCCAGCTATCTCCTAACCTTTTAAACAAAAATCATGTAGAACAAGATTTCTTGAACAGGGGTTATATACTCTTGGGTTGTAACTTGCCTATGTTTATTTTAGACAGTAAAGAATAGTTTGTTTTACTGGAATGTCTTTTATCTAGAGACTTGGAAAAGTATTGTTGAATCTTTGTTGAGATTAAACATGTGCATAGCTATGACATACATATACACATGTATGGAAATCAGCAGAATTCCAGTTCTAGTTTTTTGTGTCCATCTGTATATATCTGTGTACACTGTATGTGTGTGAAAGAGAAAGAGATATTACTTAAAAAGAAAAAAATATGCAAAGCATATATGAAAAATGTGGTATTTTTTGTACTCCAGAAAACAATTGGTGTTAGATTAGTATACTGGGTGAAACAAAGTGGGGCATGCCATGATGTTAAAAATCTATGCTAATTCATCCACCCATGGCTTTGGCAAGTCTATCAGACAGAGTAACAGGGCTGGCTAATAGTTTACCTAGTCTGTGGAGGTGCATATGCTGCTTTTTTTATTCTTAAATAAAAGTTACCACTTATAAAACATTACTTCTTTTTCCCACTTTAGCTAACTCTCAACCAACAAAAACTCAGCGGTATCAGTTGAATCCATTCAAATTTGTGCTGCAATTGTGCTTTATTAAATGCTTATTTAGAAACATATGACGTTGCTTCCTTCCATTTTCAACCAAAGTTATTTTTTCAGAGAAATATCCTCAATTGTTCATTTTTATTATTTTACTTGTCCTCCTTTACCTTATTCATTTGCCTTTTAAAATAAACATAAAAATTCTATTTCTGATGAGAACCTGGATCTGTGAAGTGCATTCAAGAACAGAGTGAAAGTACAAAGCATGGTAAGAAAAATCAGAACAATATGAAATCATCATAGATTATGGTAGATGAAGATATTATCCCTAAGTTTTTCATAATAAATTTGACAATAAAGGTGATGATAGCTCTTCCCGAACACAACCACTAAATTGTTACCAAGCAGTAGTTATCAATCTAAGGAAACTTTTGATGTACTTAGATGTCAATTTAGTATAGGCTTTTATTATTGTAGAGGTGAAAATGAACCTAAATCTCGTGTCTTTTATGTAAGAAAACAATAAGTAATAACTTCATGAAAAAAATCATTCTTTCTGTACTATTTCCAAAATAAAATGCTTTCATGGAAGGTTTTTCTGTTTTCTTTTTTCCAGTCTCCAAGTTCAGATACTTCATCAGAATACATCTCAATATACATATTTTAAAATTAATTATGCCTAGAACTCTAAATTTTTAATCTTTTGATTTGCAGACCCACGTTTTTCTTCAGAGATAAAAAGCTTTCCTTGATTAATTGTTGAACTGTTAATTTCTTCTATTCATCTTTTCTTTGAATTCCTGTTATGCATAGGTTGAATATTTCACCTTTGCCTTTTTATCATTTGTATCATCTAAACTTCTCTTTCTTTTGTAGGTGATTTTTCTAACTTTTTGTCCCCTAATTAACATACTTAGACCTTCTCATACAATACTTTCTGCTACTCTGTGTTCCAAACATATTTTCCCTTTATTATCTTTTAACAATAAGCTATTTGAAAGAGTTCTGCTTCCAGAAATGGTAAGTTAGCTTATTCGGACAACTGAAGAACATCAAAGCAGTTGTAAAATGACTAAAGGAGTTGGAAAATTATGAACAAAATATCTGACAAAAGGGACTGGCAGAGCTATCTTGCTAGTGAGGGCTTGCAAGGCTATGATATAAAAAGAAAGAAAGACCAGGGAGGTGTGTGTTAGACACTAGTCTTACCTTTCTCCTTCAATGTACTTGCCAGTTTGAAAGGAGTGACTGAGAGGCTTAGAAGCTATACAGAACTTCTAGGCATCTCATACTACTGGCAAATTCCAAACATTGGAATTAGGGCAACAAGTAAGTATGCTAGTAAATAAACTAGGCTTTCAGTTGGAACACTGAAGAACTTTATACTTTGAAAATAAGCATAAAGATTAACAGAGACTAGATCTCACAAAGCCTGACCTCACCTGAAAATCATTTCCATCTGTGATTAGTTTGAGGCGATATACTTCTGGACTTATTCCTGGCAAAGGCAAAGTTCATTGTGGACAAAGAAAAAAAGTATTGCATCTTCAAATGATTTCTAGATATTTCCACATATAATGTTGACACAATAATAAACAGTAAAACACAAAAGTAAAAATAACTGATTAAAAACCTAAATATATCACAATGAGATGCAGATATTAAAGATAACAGACACAAATTTATAAATTACTGTGATAATATATTTAAGACATTCAATTATAAGTTGACATATTTAACCAGACGACTAAAAATTTTAGCAAGAATTGAATGAAAATTTAAAACTAAAATAAATAAAATTAAATATTTAACTCATGGCTTTAATGGCAGATTAGATGCAGTTATAAAGAAAATTAGTGAACTGGAAAATAGTCAAAAGAACTATCCAGACTGAAATAAAGCGAGAAGAAAGGCTGGAAAGAGCATACGATACATATGACATATAGTTAAAATGTCAGTACTTGGAGTCCTTGGAGGAGAGTAAAGATAATGGGACAGAAACAATGTTGGAAGAAATAGTAGATGAAAATTTAGATTTTTTCATGCTTCTATTAAGTTTGCTTTGTCCTGCCTTTGCTTCTTCAAGGTGATAGATACTCAGTGTTTCTATCAAAAATGATTTATAGTCCAGGCATGGTGATTCATGCTTGTATTCCACAGTTTGGGAGGCCAAGGTAGGAGGATGGCTGGAGGCCAAGAGGTTGAGACCAGCCAGAACAACATCATAAAACCACATCTCTACAAATAAATAAAAAACTTAGCTGGGCACAGTGGTGCTTGCCTGTAGTCCCAGCTACTCAGGAGGCCGAAGTGGTAGAACTGCTTGAACCCAGGAGATCAAAGCTGCAGTGAGCCATGATTGTGCCACTGAACTCCAGCCTGAGCAACAATGTGAGACCATGCCCTGTCTCTAAAAAATAAACAAAAAAACCCCAACAACAACAAAAAGGATTTAAAATAGAAAGATTTGTAGGACAAGCTGTATTCCCTGATTGTCTTAGTCATTTCAGGCTGATATAATAAAATACCATAAACTGGGTTGCTTAAGCAACAAACATTTGTCACAGCTGTAGTCTTTTATCCCTCACCTTCCTCCTACCCTTTCCCCTAAGTCTCCAATGTCCATTGTATCATTCTTGTGCCTTTGCATCTTCATAGCTTAGCTCCCACTTATAAGCGAGAAAGTACAATGTTTGATTTTCCATTCCTGGTTTACTTCACTTAGAATAGTGGTCTCCAATTCCATCCAGGTTACTGTGAATGCCATTATTTTGCTCCTTTTTATGACTGAATAGTATTCCATGGTACATATACCACAATTTCTTTATCCATTCGTTGGCTGATGAGCATTTAGGCTGCTTCCATATGAGTTGATTTCAAATTTTATTCCACTGTGGTCTGAGGAGTATCAGATATAATTTCAATTTTATTAAATTTATTGAGACTTTTTTGTGGCCTATCATATTGTTTATCTTGGAGAATGTTCCATGTGCTGATGAATAGAATGTATATTCTGCAGTTGTTGGGTAGAATGTTCTGTAAATATCTGTTAAGTCCGTTTGTTCTAGGATATAGTTTATATCCATTTTGTTGTTTTTGTTGTTGACTTTCTGTCTTGAAGACCTGTCTAGTGCTGTCAGTGAAGTACTGAAATCCCTCACTATTATTGTGTTGCTGTTATAAATTTAGGAGCTCCAGTGTTAAGTGCATATGTATTTAGGATTGTGATATTTAGGATTATGTTGGACAAATCCTTGTATCATTATATAATGTCCCTCTTTGTCATTTTTAGCTGCTGTTGCTTTAATGTTTGTTTTGTCTGATATAAGAATAGTACTCTTGCTTGCTTTTTGTGTCCATTCGTATGAAATATCTTTTTCCACCTCTTTGCCTTAAGATTATATGAGTCCTTATGTGTTAGGTGAGTCTCTTGAAGACAGCAGATAGTTGGTTGGTTAATTCTGATCCATTCTGCATCTTTTAAGTGGAGTATTTAGGCCATTTACATTCAACATTAGTATTGAGATGTGAGGTACTATTCTATTCATGATGCCATTTGTTGCCTGATTTTTTAAAAAAAATTTATTATGTTTTTGTTTTATAGGTCTTGTGAAATGTATGCTTTATGGAGGTTCTATTTTGGTGTATTTCAAGGATTTTTTTTTCAAGATTTAAAGCTCTTTTTAGCAGTTCTTGCAGTGCTGACTTGGTAGTAGCAAATTCTCCCAGTATTTGTCTGAAACAGACTATCTTTCCTTCATTTATGAAGCTTACTTTTTCTGGGATGCAAAATTCTTGACTGATAGTTGTTTTGTTTAAGGAGGCTGAAGATAAGGCCCCAGTCCCTTCTAGTTTGTAGGGTTTCTTCTGAGAAATCTGCTGTTAATCCGATAGGTTTTCCTTTGTAGGTTACCTGGTGCTTTTACTTCAAAGCTCTTAAGATTGTTTCCTTCGTCTTAACTTTAGATAACCTGATGACATTTGCCTAGGTGATGATAATTTTGTAACGAATTTTCCAGGTGTTCTTTGACCTTCTTGTATTTGGATGTCTAGATCTCTTGCATCTAACAAGGCTGGTGAGGTTTTCCTCAATTATTCCCTCAAATATGTTTTCCAAACTTTTAGATTTCTCATCTTCCTCAGGAACACAAATTACCCTTAGGTTAAGCTTTGAATACCTTTTTCAAAAAATTTATTATGTTTTTGTTCTATAGGTCTTGTGAGATTTATGCTTTAAGGAGGTTCTATTTTGGTGTATTTCATAATCCCTAACTTCTTGGAGGCATTGTTCATTTTTTAAAAAAATTTGTTTTCCTTTGTCTTTGTTGAGTTGGGTTAATTCACAAACCTTGTCTTTGAGCTCTGAAATTCTTTCTTCTGCCTGCTTGATTCTATTGCTGATACTTTCCAGTACATTATGCATTTCTCTAAGTGTGTCCTTTATTTCTAGAAGTTGTAATTGTTTTTTTATTTATGTTATCTATTTCACTGAAGATTTTTCGCTTCATATCTTGTATCATTTTTTGATTTGATTAAGTTGGATCTCATCTTTCTCTAGTACCTCCTTGATTAGCTGAATAATTTACCTTTTAAATTCTTTTTCTGGCAATTCAGGGATTTCTTCTTGGTTTGGATCCATTGCTAGTAAGCTGGTGTGATATTTTGGGAGTGTTAAGGGACCTTATTTTTTCATATTACCAGAATTGTTTTTCTGGTTCCTTCTCATTTGGGTAGACTATGTCAGAGGGAAGATCTAGGGCTCAAAGGCTTCTCTTCAGACTCTTTTGTCCCACAGGGTGCTCCCTTGATGTAGTACTTTTCCCCTTTTCCTAGGAATGTGGCTTCATGAGAGCCAAACTGTAGTGATTGTTATTTCTCTTCTGGGTCTAGTCACCCAGAGGAGCTACTGGGTTCCAGGGTGGTACTGGGGGTTGTCTGCACAGAGTCCTGTGATGTGAATTATCTTAAGGTCTCTCAACTGTGGATAGCAGCACCTGCTGTGCTGTAGGTGGCAGGGGAGTAAAATGGACTCTGTGAGGGCCCTTATTTTCAGTTTTGTTTATTGAACTAGTTTTGTGCTGGTTGGCCTCCTACCAGGAGGTGGCACTTTCTTTTTCTTTTTCTTTTTCTTTTTTTTTTTTTTTACTTTAAGTTCTAGGGTACATGTGCACAACCTGCAGGTTTGTTACATATGTATACATGTGCCATGTTGGTGTGCTGCACCCATTAACTTGTCATTTACATTAGGTATATCTCCTAATGCAATCCCTCCCCCATTCCCCCACCCCACCACAGGCCCTGGTGTGTGATGTTCCCCACCCTGTGTCCATTTGTTCTTATTGTTCAATTCCCACCTATCACTGAGAACATGTGGTGTTTGGTTTTCTGTCCTTGTGATAGTTTGCTGAGAATGATGGTTTCCAGCTTCATCCATGTCCCTACAAAGGACGTGAACTCATCCTTTTTTATGGCTGCATAGTATTCCATGGTGAATATGTGCCACATTTTCTTAATCCAATCTATCATTGATGGACATTTGGGTTGGTTCCAAGTCTTTGCTATTGTGAATAGTGCCTCAATAAATATATGTGTGCATGTGTCTTTATAGCAGCATGATTTATAATCCTTTGGGTATGTGCCCAGTAATGGGATGGCTGGGTCAAAAGGTATTTCTAGTTCTAGATCCTTGAGGAATTGCCACACTGTCTTCCACAATGGTTGAACTAGTTTACAGTCCCACTAACAGTGTAAAAGTGTTCCTATTTCTCCACATCCTCTCCAGCATCTGTTGTTTCCTGACTTTTTAATAATCACCATTCTAACTGGTATGAGATGGAATCTCATTGTGGTTTTGATTTGCATTTCTCTGATGGCCAGTGATGATGAGCATTTTTTCATGTGTCTGCTGACTACATAATTGTCTTCTTTTGAGAAGTGTCTATTCATATCCTTTGCCCACTTTTTGATGGGGTTGTTTGATTTATTCTTGTAAATTTGTCTGAGTTCTTTATAGATTCTGGATATTAGCCCTTTGTCAGATGGGTAGATTATAAAAATTTTCTCCCGTTCTGTAGGTTGCCTGTTCACTCTGATGGTAGTTTCTTATGCTGTGCAGAAGCTCTTTATTTTAATTAGATCCCATTTGTCAATTTTGGCTTTTGTTGCCATCGCTTTTGGTGTTTTAGTCATGAAGTGCTTGCCCATGCCTATGTGCCGAATGGTATTGCCTAGGTTTTCTTCTAGGGTTTTTATGGTTTTAGGTCTTACATTTAAGTCTTTAATACATCTTGAATTGATTTTTGTATAAGGTGTAAGGAAGGGATCCAGTTTCTGCTTTCTACATATGGCTAGCTGGTTTTCCCAGCACCATTTATTAAATAGGGAATCCTTTCCCCATTTCTCGTTTTTGTCAGGTTTGTCAAAGATCAGATGGTTGTAAATGTGTGGTATTATTTCTGAGGGCTCTATTCTGTTCCATTGGTCTATATCTCTGTTTTGCTACCAGTACCATGCTGTTTTGGTTACCATAGCCTTGTAGTGTAGTTTGAAGTCAAGTAGCGTGATGCCTCCAGCTTTGTTCTTTTAGCTTAGGATTGTCTTGGCAATGTGGTCTCTTTTTTGATTCCATATGAAATTTAAAGTAGTTTTTTCCAATTCTGTGAGGAAAATCATTGGTAGCTTGATGGGGATGGCATTGAATCTATAAATTACCTTGGGCAGTATGGCCATTTTCATGATATTGATTCTTCCTACCCATGAGCATGGAATGTTCTTCCATTTGGTTGTGTCCTCTTTTATTTCGCTGAGCAGTGGTTTGTAGTTCTCCTTGAAGAGGTCCTTCACATCCCTTGTAAGTTGGATTCCTAGGTATTGTATTCTGTTTGAAGCAATTGTGAATGGGAGTTCACTCATGATTTGGCTCTCTGTTTGTCTGTTATTGGTGTATAGGAATGCCTGTGATTTTTGCACATTGATTTTGTATCCTGAGACTTTGCTGAAGTTTCTTATTAGCTTAAAGAGATTTTGGGCTGAGACGATAGAGTTTTCTAAATAAACAATCATGTCATCTGCAAACAGGGACAATTTGACTTCCTCTTTTCCTAATTGAATACACTTTATTTCTTTCTCTTGCCGGATTGCCCTGGCCAGAACTTCCAACACTATGTTGAATAGGAGTGGTGAGAGAGGGCATCCCTGTCTTGTGTTAGTTTTCAAAGGGAATGTTTCCAGTTTTTGCCCATTCAGTATGATATTGGCTGTGGGTTTGTCATAAATAGCTCTTATTATTTTGAGATACATCTGATGGGCTTCCCTTTGTGGTTAACCTGACCTTTCTCTCTGGCTGTCCTTAACATTTTTTCCTCTGTTTCAACTTTGGTGAATCTGATAATTATGTGTCTTGGAGTTGCTCTTCTCAAGGAGTATCTTTATGGTGTTCTCTGTATTTCCTGAATTTGAATGTTGGCCTGCCTCACTAGGTTGGGGAAGTTTTTAGCTTCTTTGCAATGGGTTCAAACATCCTTCTTTAGCTTGGAGAAGTTTGTTATTACTGATCATCTGAAGCCTTCTTCTCTCAACTCATCAAAGCCATTCTCCATCCAGCTTTGTCCCATTGCTGGTGAGGAGCTGCATTCCTTTGGAGGAGAAGTGAAACTCTGATTTTTAGAATTTTCAGCTTTTCTGCTCTGGTTTCTCCCCATCTTCGTGGTTTTATTTACCTTTCATCTTTGATGATGGTGACGTACAGATGAGGTTTTGGTGTGGATGTCCTTTCTGCTTGTTGGTTTTCCTTCTAACAGTCAGGACCCTTAGCTGAAGGTCTGTTGGAATTTCCTGGATGTCCACTCCTGACACTGTTTGCCTGGGTATCACCAGCAGAGGCTGCAGAACAGCAAATGTTTCTGCCTAATCCTTCCCCTGGAAGCTTCATCTCAGAGGGGCACCCGGCCTTATTAGGTGTCAGTCGCCCCCCTACTGGGAGGTGCCTCCCAGTTAGGCTACTTAGGGGTCAGGGACCCACTTGAAGAGGCAGTCTCTCCATTCTCAGATCTAAGACTCCGTGCTGGGAAAACCACTTCTCTCTTCAAAGCTGTCAGACAGGGACGTTTAAGTCTGCAGAAGTTTCTGCTGCCCTTTGTTCAGCTATGCCCTGCCCCTAGAGGTGGAGTCTACAGAGGCAGACAGGCCTCCTTGAGCTGAGGTGGGCTCCACCCAGTTTGAGCTTCCTGGCTGCTTCATTTACCTACTCAAGCCTCAGCAATGGCGGATGCCCCTCCCCCAGCCTCGCTGCCGCCTTGCAGTTCTATCTCAGACTGCTGTGCTAGCAGTGAGCGAGGCTCTGTGGGTGTGGGACCCTCCGAGCCAGGTGCGCGATATAATCTCCTGGTGTGCCGTTTGCTAAGGCTGTTGGAAAAGTGCAGTATTAGGATGGCAGTGTCTTGATTTTCAGGTGCTGTCTGTCATGGCTTCCCTTTGCTAGGATAGGGAATTCCCTGACTTCTTGCACTTCCTAGGTGAGGCGATGCCCCGCCCTGCTCCATGGGCTACACCCACTTGTCTGGCAAGCCCCAGTGAGATGAATCCAGCACCTCAGTTGGAAATACAGAAATCACCTGGTCTTTTGCATCCTTCATGCTGGGAGCTGCAGACTGGAGCAGTTCCTATTCAGCCATCTTGGAACCGGGCACTTTCAAGACAGCATCAGCTATGGTAACATAGGAATGATCAGGTGGTGGGTAGGGCCCTAAAGCTTCCAAGATAATATGTCCTTTTTCTTGGGCTAAAAGGGTTGATATAGAAAGACCATCAGGTGGGGGCTGGGTTAGGCATGTCCGAGCTCAGATTCTCCTTGGGTGGGGCTTGCTGCAGCTCCTGTGGGAGATGGGGGTGTGGTTCCCAGGTCAAAGAAGTTATGTTCTGAGGGGGATTATGGCTGCCTGTCCTGTGTCATGCAGGTTGCCAGGGATGTGGGGAAAGCCAGCAGTTACTGGTTTCACACAGCTCTCACACAGCCCCAAAGGCCTGTTTTACTCTCACCATGCTCCCCAGAACAGCACTGAGCCTGTTTCCATGCAGCAGGTGAGCAGGCCTGAGATCTTGCCCCAGGTGACCAGCCTCCCAGCTATGAAAGCAAGTAGGGATTTCAGGTTTCCTGCCTCCCCACCTGTCCAGGCTTCTGAGCTGTGTCTGCACTCCTGATTCATTCCCTCCCCCAAGTTCTGTCCAGAAAACCTCGAGTATGGTCAAAACTGTTGCGAAGTTCAGCTGGAAGTTTCCTTCTGCCTGTAGTCTTTTCCCAGTTCCTCTAGCAACATTCCTCAAGGGCATCTGTAAGACAAAGTCAGAAATGGCTTTCCTGGAGACTGTGAACCCACAGGACTCTTCCCACTGCTTCCTCTACCTCTGTATTTCACTCGGCTCTCTAAAATTGTCTCAGCTTCAGGTAAGGTCAAATCTTTCTTCCGTGATCTGGACCTTCAGGTTCCCCAGTGAGGATGTGTGTTCAGGGGTGGATGATCCCCCTTTCACACTTTCACACTTTGGGCACTCATAGTTTGTTGGTTGTCTCCGGGGGCTTGCGGTAGTAATCCACTTCCTTAAAGGGTCTGTAGTTTATCTCAGCTGGCTTTTCTGCCATGTTCCTGTGGTAGTTTTTGGAGCAAAAGTTCAAAATGTGAGTCTGCACATGCTGTTCTGTCCATCTGAGTGGGAGTTGCAATTTAGTCCTGCCTCCTATCCACTGTTTTCCTAACCTCTCCTTTGCCATTCTTGACTATATCTCACAGGGACCCTCGGGGAAGTCAGCCAACAAACTCATGGGTGGGTCACAGGATGAAAGAGGCTCCCAATTATATTTTATGATATAATTTTGAGTGGGGGTGAACTCCCTTGAACAGAATCCGGGGGTGAGCAGGAAGTGTGCTGCAGATATGAACCAGCGCAGGAGCTGGATGCCTGGTCTCATGGGCAAATGGGGAGGGGTATAACCTGAAAGCCTTGCTTGCTCTCTGTGTGGGGAAGCTTATGGCCTGGGGCAGGTCTGAGCTTTGTGCACAGGCTGCCTGGATCTAAATCTGGGGCTGAGTGGGGCACTGCAGGAGTGAGACTGGCCTCACTAACTGGGTGGCAGCTGGGTGAGGCCTGATGCTGCTGGCTATTCTCCACTCCTTTTGCAAACTTTTCTGCATAGCAGAGGCAGTTATACTCCCCCATTGAATATTACCCCCAGTAGCCTGAGAACCACCCCCATCCCCAACAGGGACTACAGCAGGCCCTGCCCAAGGAGAGTGTGAACTCAGCCCATCTAACTCTTCCCCAACCTGATGGTATTTCTTTAACCACCCTGGTAGCTGAACACAAAGGACATCTTAAAATTTGGGGAGTTTTATGGCCCCACCCATTGCCTCAGAAACCAGAATACTTCCCATGGGCAACTTAGGGCAAGCTCAAATCCCACTGCTACTACCACAACTAGTGATCTCTTGCAGGTGCCAACTCCTGGCTGGAGGTCACCAACTCAGGCCATTACAGCACCTTTTGGCAGAATAACACTGTGCCCAGGAAAGAAAAAACAGCTGCTAACACCACTGCCTGAAACAACCTGGCTAACCAGAGGTACTGAGTCTGTCCATGTGACAATTTTGCTCTTATTAGCATAACCAGGATTGGAGAAAGCCAGTACACTAGCACTTTAAGCCTATCTACAACCATGGAATTTCAGAGTCTACATCACTCCTATGCCACCTCCATCAGAGCAGATGCTGGTATCCACTGCTGAGAGACGTGAAGACAAGTCACATCACTGGATCCTTTGCAGACATTCCACAGCACCAGCCTAGAGCCTGGTAACCCCACTGGGTGGCTAGACCCAGAGGAGCAATAGTAATCACTGCAGTCTGGCTCTCAGGAAGCCCCATTCCTAGAGAAAGGGGAAGAGCACAACATCAAGGGATCACCCTGTGGGAAAAAGTTTTCCAAGGGATCACCCTGTGGGAAAAAAATAATCTGAGCAGCAGGCCTTGAGTCTCAGATTATTTCTGCTGGTGGGAAGTTTCTCACAGTACAGACACAATTGCAGTGTTGGGTGTGGTAGAGAAAGTATACCTCTACCCCAACAGATAGGCAGTCTCTGTGATCATGAAGGACTATAGAAAAGGGGCTCTTATTCCTCCTGGCACACCACTTCAGACACATCTGGAGCTTCTCCCATGGGAACACAGTGTGGATGCACCTATGGACAATCTTCCTGGAAGACTTCAGGGTGATTGCAACCCTACAGGAGGAGCACTCCCCAGATTCAGGCCTGCATGGGAGGCAGAGTCACAATTCCTCCCTACTTGGAATATCAACATTCCTACAGAATAAAAGAGGTGCCTGTCTCATCTGAATAGCTGGAACACTGTAACAAGAGTGTTACAGGCTGTGAGGTGGATAGCTTTCCTGCTGGCCTGGCAGGAAGCTGAGGTAGCTCCCACTCTTCACCCTGATAAAACTTCAGCACATCTGAGAGCTCCTCCCACCACCTTCATCAAGGCTGGGACCTCTTACCACCACTGGGTATTACATCTACCCATCTGCCTTAGCTACAACCAGTGCCTCTTCAGGGATACCTTCCTTATTGGCCTGAAGCCTGAATTGTCAACTCAGTAAAAAAATACTGTGGAAAAAAAATGAATAGTACACAATGAGAGAACAAGATAAGCTTCAAGGGATCTCAACTATGCCAACCCCATAGAAGGCAGTGAACTTGCCTACGCACAAAGTACATAACTACTACAACCAGCATCTGGGAAAGCCAGTGCACAAACACTCTCTATAACTAAGGAAATCATACAGATTCTTCACACCTAAAAGCATCAATAATCAAATTAGGCTAAAATAAGTTATAAACATTAAAATTCAATCCTTAAGAAGAAAATTTAAAAAATAAAAAACCACAGTCTGATCAAAAATAAATTCAAGTACAACTTGAAGAAATAGTTATCCAAATGAGAGAGAACTAGAAAAGTAATTCTGGTAATATGACAAAATGGGATTCTAGAACATCTCTAAAGGATCACACTAGCTCCCCAGCAATGGATCCAAACCAAGGAGAAATCTCTGAAATGTCAGATAAGAATTCAGAAGGTCCATTATTAAGCTACTCAAGGAGATAACAGAGAAAGGTAAAAACCAACTTAAAGAAATCTAAAAAAAATACAGGATATGGATGAAAAAGTCTCCAGAGGAATAGATATAATAAAGACAAACCAGTCAGAACTTCTGGAAATGAAAGACGCACTTAGGGAAATAGAAAATGTAGTAGAAAGTTTCAACAATAGACCAGAAAAAGTAGAAAAAAGAACTTCAGAGCTGAAAGACAGTCCTTTCAAATTAATCCAAACACACAAAGACAAAAAATAATTTAAAAAATGAATAAATTCTCAAAGAAATATTAGATTCTATAAAATGGCCAAACCTAAAAATAATTGGTGTTCCTGAGGAAGAGGAGAAGACTAAAAGTTTGGAAAACTTATTTGAAGGAATAATTGAAGAAAAGCTTCCTTGTCCTTGCTAGAGTTCTAGACATCCAAATATAAGAAGCTCAAAGAACTTCTGGGAAATTCACGGCAAAAAGATAGTCACCAAGGCACATAGTCATTAGGCTATCTAAAGTCAAGATGAAGGAAAGAATCTTAAGAGCTGTAAGACAAAAACAACAGGTAAACTGGAAAGGAAAACCTATCAGAGTAATAGATTTTTCAGCATAAACCCTACAAGCCAGAAGAGATTGGGGTTCTAGCTTCAATTTCTCTTTTTTTTGTTTTTGAGATGGAGTCTTGCTCTGTCACCCAGGCTGGAGTGCACTGGCGCGATCTCAGCTCACTGCAACCTCCACCTCCCAGGTTCATGCCATTCTCCTGCCTCAGCCTCCCGAGTAGCTGGGACTACAGGCACCCACCACCATGCCTGGCTAATTTTTTTGTATATTTAGTAGAGACAGGGTTTCACCGTGTTAGCCAGGATGGTCTTGATCTCCTGACCTCATGATCCGCCTGCCTCAGCCTCCCAAAGTGCTGGGATTACAGGCATGAGCCACCGTGCCCAGCCTAATTTCTTAAAGAAAAAATTATCAGTCAAGAATTTTGTATCCAGCAAAACAAAGCTTCATAAATGAAGAAGAGAAAAAGTCTTTTTCAAGCAAATACTGAGAGAATTAGCCACTATCAAACTAGCACTACAAGAAGTGGTAAAGGGAACTCTAAATTTTGAAACACAAGCTTGGTATACACCAAAATAGAGCATCCTTAAATCATAACTGTCACAAGGTCTATAAAACAATAACACAATGAGCAAACAAAGTATCTATGGAACAACTAACCTGATGAATAGAACAGTAACTCATGTCTCAATATTAACGTTAAATGTAAATGGCCTAAATGCTCCATTTAAAAAATACTGAATGGTAGAATGTATAAAATACTATTAATACCAACCAAATATCTGCTGTCTTCAAGAGACTCACCTAACATAAGAACTCACATAAACTTAAGGTAAAGAGGTGGAAAAGATATTCCACACAAGTAGAAACTAAAAGCTAACAGGGGTAGTTATTCTTATATCAGACAAAACAGACTTGAAAGCAACAAAAGTAAAAAAGACAAAGAAGGACATTACATAATGATAAAATAATTAGTCCAACAGGAAGATATTGTAATCCTAAATTTATATGCGCCTAACACTGGAGCTCCCAAATTTATACAAGTTACTACTAGACATAAGAAATAAGACAGATAACAACACAATAATAGTGGACTACTTCAGTACTCCACTGACAGCACTACACTGATAATCAAAACAGAAAGTCAACAAAGAAACAATGGACTTAAACTATACCCTAGAACAAAGGGACTTAACAGATATTTATAGGATATTATCTCAACAATTGCAGAATATACATTTTTCTCATGAGCACCTGGAACATTTTTCCATGATAGAACATATGATAGGCCACAAAACAAGTCTCAATAAATTTAAGAAAATCAAAATCATATCAAGTATCTTTTCAGACAATAGTGGGTTAAAACTGAAAGTCAGCTTTAAAAGGAACACTCAAAACCATAAAAATACATGGAAATTAAATAATCTGCTTTCAAATGACTTTTGGGTTAACAATGAAATCAAGATAAAATTTTTAAAATTCTTGGAAATGAATGACAATAGTGTCACAAGTTATCAAAACTTCTGGGATACAGCAAAAGCAATGCTAAGAATTCATAGCATTAAATGCCTACATCAAAAAGTCTGAAACAGCACAAATAAACAACCTAATGTTATACCTCAAGGAACTAGGCACAGGAACAAAGTAAACTCAAACCCAGCAGAAGAAAAGAAATAACAAAGATCAGAGCAGAATTAAATAAAACAGAAACAAACAAAAAACAATACTAAAGATAAATGAAACGAAAAGCTGGTTCTTTAAAAGATAAACAAAATTGATAGACCATTAGCGAGTTTAACCAATAAAGAGAGGAGATCTAAATAAGCTCAATTAGAAATGAAACTGGAAATATTAAAACCAATACTACAGAAATACAAAACGTCATTTGAAGCTACATTGAACACTTTTACATGCACAAGATAGAAAATTCTGAGGAGATGGATAAAATCTTGGAAATATACAACCTTTGTAGATTAAATTAGGAAGAAATGTAAACCCTGAACAGACAAATAACAAGCAGCAAGATTGAATCAGTAATTAAGAAATTGACAACAAAAATATTTTAAGACAAGATGGATTCACGGCTGAATTTTATCAGACATTCAAAAAAGAATTGGTACCAATTGTACTGAAACTATTCCAAAAGATACGGAAAGAGGGACTCCTCCTAAGTAATTCTATGAAACCAGTATCATCCTATTACCAAAACCAGAAAAGCACATAACAAGAAAATAAAACCCTACAGATCAATATACCTGATGAACACATATGCAAAAATTCTCTACACAATACTCTCTAGCTGAATCTGAGAGCATATCAAAAAGATAATACATCCTGATCAACTGGGTTTCATACCAGTGATGCAGGTATGATTTACCATATCAATAAATGTTATACATCACACAAACAGAATTAAAAACAAAAATCATATAAGCATCTCAATAGATGCAGAAGAAGCATTTGATAAAATCCAACATTCTTTTATGATTAAAACCCTCAACAAAATAGGCATAGCAGGGACATACCTCAAAGTATTAAAAACCATATATGACAAACCCACTGCCAACATCATATTGAATAAGGAAAAGTGGGAAAGCATCCCCCTGAGAATTGGAACAAGACAAGGATGCCCACTTTTACCGCTTCTATTCAAGATAGTACTGGACATCCTGGCCACAGACATCAGATAAGAGAAAGAAATAAATGGCATCCAAACTGAAAAAGGAGAAGACAAGCTGTTGCTGTTCATGGATGATATGATTGTATACCTAGAAAACCCTAAAGACTCGTTTAAAAACTCCTAGATCAGATAAATGAATTCAGTGAAGTCTCAGGATACAACCTAAAGGTACACAAGTCAGTAGAACTGCTATCACCAACAAAGACCAAGCTAAGAATCAAATCGAGACCTCAATTCCAAAACTATAAAAACCCTAGAAGGAAATCTAGGCAATACCATTCATGACACAAGCACAGGCGAAGATTTCCTGGTGAAATCACCAAAAGCAATTGCAACAAAAGCAAAATTTGACAAATGGGATCTAATTAAACTAAAGAGCTTCTGCATAGCAAAAGAAACTATCATCAGAGGGAACAGGCAACCTACAGAGTGAGAGAAATTTTGCAATATGTCCAGGTCATAATGGTTTAATATCCAGAATCTACAAGGAACCTAAACAAATTTATAAGAAAAAACAAACAACCTCATTAAAAAGTGGGCAAAGAACATGGACAGACACTTCTCAAAAGAAGACATTCATGAGGCAAACAAACATATGAAATAAAGCTAAATGTCACTGATCATTAGAGAAATGCAAATCAAAACCACAAGGAGATACTATCTCATGCCAGTCCGAATGATGATTATTGGAAAGTCAAAACACAACAGATCCTGGCATGGCTGGGGAGAAATAGGAAAACTTTTACGCTGTTGGTGGGAATGTAAATTAGTAAAACCACTGTGGAAGATGGTGTGATGATTCATCAAACATCCAGAACCAGAATTACCATTTGACCCAGCAATCCCATTACTGGGTGTATACCCAAAGGAATATGAGTCATTCTATTACAAAGATACATGCATGTGTATGTTCATTGCAGTACTATTCACAATAGCAAAGACATGGAATCAACCCAAATGGCCATTAGTAATAGACTGGATAAGGAAAATACGGTACAGATACACCATGGAATACTATGCAGCCATAAAAAGGAATGAGATTATGTCCCTTGCAGGGACATGGTTGGAGCTGGAAGCCATTATCCTCAGCAAACTAACCCAGGAACAGAATACCAAACACAGCATGTTCTCACTTATAAGTGGGAGCTGAGCAATGAGAACAATAGACACAGGGAGGGGAACAACACACACTGGGGCCTGTCAGGGGGTGGGGTAGGTGGGAGGGAAAGCATCAGGAAAAATAGCTAATGCATGCTGGGCTTAATAGGTGATGGGTTGATAGGTGCAGCAAATCACCATGGCACATGTTTACCTATATAACAAACCTGCACATCCTGTACCTGTACCCAAGAACTTAAAAAAATTAAAATTAAAAAAAGACCTCAACTTCTTTTATAACAGCTGCAAAAAAGCAAACAAACAAACAAACTTAGGAATATACTTAACCAAGGAGGCAAAAGATCTCTACAAAGAAAACTACAAAATACTGCTGAAAGAAATCATAGATGAAACAAACAAATAAAAATAATCCCATACTTATGAATGGGTAGAATCAATATTGTGAAAATGACCATACTTCCCAAAGCAATCTACAGATTTAATACAATTCCCATCAAAATATCATCAACATTTTCCACAGAACTAGAAAAAACAATTCTACAATACATATGAAACCAAAAAAGTGCCCAAACAACCAAAGTAATACTAAGAAATAAGAACAAATCTGGAGGCATCACATTACTTGGCTTCAAATTATATTACAAGGCTATAGTCACCAAAACAGCACGGTACTTGTATAAAAATAGCATGTAGACCAATGGAACAGAATAGAGAACCCAGCAATAAAGCCAAGTACTTGCAGCCAATTGATCTACAAAGCATACAAAAACATAAATTGGGAAAATGACATCCGCTTCAAAATGGTTCTGGGAAAACTGGCTAACCACACGTAGAAGAATGAAACTGGATTCAACAAAATCAACTCAAGATGAATCAAATACTTAAATCTAAGACCGAAAACCATAAAACTCTAGAAGATAACATTGGAAAACCTCTTTCAGACATTGACTTATTCAAAAAATTCATAACTAAGACCCCAAAAGCAAATGCAACAAAAACAAAAATAAATAAATGGGACCTCATTAGCTTCCACATAGCAAAAGAAATAATCGACAGAGGAAACAGACAACCCACAAGGTGGGACGAAATATTCACAACCTATGCATCTGGAAAAAGATTAATATCCAAAATCTACAAGGAACTCAAACAAATTGTCAAGAAAAAAACAATTTCATCAAAAAGTGGGCAAAGGACATAAATAAGAAATCCTTAAAAGGCAATATACATATAAAAATAGCTCAACATCATTACTAATTATCAGGAAAATGCAAATTAAAACCACAATGAGATACCATCTTACTCCTGCAAGAATTGCCATAATTAAAAATAAAAAAATAATAAATATTGACATAGATGTCATGGAAAGGGAACACTTTTACACTGCTTGTTGGAATGTAAACTAGTACAACCTCTACAGAAAACAGTATGGACAGTCCTTAAAGAACTAAAAGTAGAACTACCATTCAATTCAGCAGTCCCACTACTGGGTATGTACCCAAAGAAAAAGAAGTCATTATATGAAAAAGACACATGCACATGTTTATAGCAGCTCAATTTCCAATTGCAAAAATATGGAATTAACCTAAGCACCCATTGAACAACAAGTGAATAAAGAAAATGTGGTGTATATATATATATATATATATAATGGAATACTACTCAGCCATAAAAAAGAAAAAAACATCTTTGCAGCAACTTGGATGGAGCTGCAATCCAGTATTCTAAGTGAAGTAACTCAGGAATGGAAAAGGAAATATTATTTGTTCTCACTCATAAGTGGGAGTTAAGCTATGAGGATGCAAAGGTGTAAGAACGATATAATGGACTTTGAGAACTCAGGGGGAAGTATATGAGAGGAGTAAGAGATAAAAGGCTACACATTTGGTACAGTGTAAACTGCTCAGGTGACAGGTTCACCAAAATCTCAGAAATTACCACTAAGAAACTGATCCGTGCAACCAAAAACCAGCCGTACCTCAAAAACTACTGAAATAAAAAATAAAAATGTAGCATTTTTATATGCCAACAGCTAACAATCTGAAAAAGAAATCAAGAAAATAATCCTGGGCCAGGCGTGGTGGCTCACACCTGTAATCCCAGCACTTTGGGAGGCCAAGGCTGGCAGATCTTCTGAGGTCAGGAGTTCGAGACCAGCCTGGCCAACATGGTGAAACCCCATCTCTACTAAAAAAATACAAAAAATTAACCAGGCATGGTGGTGAATGCTTATAATCCCAGCTACTCAGGAGGCTGAGGCAGGAAAATCACTTGAACCCAGGAGGCAGACATTGCAGTGAGTCGAGATCACGCCACTGCACTCCAGCCTGGGCAACAAGAGTAAATAAAACTCCCTAAAAAAAAAAAAAAAAAAAAAGAGAGAAAGAAAATAATCCTATTTGCAATAGCTACAAATAAAATTAAATATTAAGGAATTAACTTAAGCAAAGAAGTGAAAGATCTCTGCAATAGAAATGATAAAACATTGATGCAAGAAATTGAAGAAGACACAAAAATAGAAAGAGATTCTATGTTCATGGATTAGAAGAATTAATATTGTTAAAATGTCCATACTACCCAGAGCAATCTATAGATTCAATGCAATGCCTGTCAAATTACCCATGACATTCTTTGCAGAAATAGAAAAAACAACCCTAAAATTTATATGGAACCACAAAATACCACAAATATCCAAAGTTATCCTAAGTAAAAAAAAACAAAAAACCAAACAAACAAAACAACTGGAGTAATCACATTACTTGACTTCCAATTATACTGCAAAGCTATAGTAACCAAAATGACATGGTACTGGCATAAAGACAGACACATAGACCGGTAGAATGGAATAGAGAATCCAGAAATAAATCCATACATATACAATGAGCTCATTTTTGACAAAGGTATCAAGAACCTATATTGGGGAAAGACAGTCTCTTCAATAAATGGAGCTGGGAAACAGGATATCCATATGCAGATGAGTGAAACTGGACCCCTATCTCTTCCTGTAATAAAAAATCGAATCAAAATGTATTAAAGACTTAAATATAAGATATCAAGCTATGAAAGTACTAAAAGAAAAAATTGGGGAACCTCTCCAGGACAATGGAGTAGGTAAACATTTCTTGAGTAATACTCTACAAGCACAAGCAGCCAAAGCAAAAGTGAACAAATGGGATTAGGTAAAAAACCTTCTGCAAAGCAAAGACAATAATTTTAAACATAAAGAGGCAATCCACAGAATGGAAGAAAATATTTGCAAACTACTCATCTGACAAGAGATTCAAACCAGAATGTATAGAACTCAAACAACTCTATAGGTAAAAATTTAATAATCTGATTGAAAAATGGGGAAAAGATCTGAATAGACATTTCTCAAAAGAAGACATAGAAATGAGAGACAGGTATACAAAAAGGTGTTCAACACCACTGATCATCAGAGAAATACAAATCAAAGCTACAATGAGATATCATCTCACCCCAGTTAAAATGGCTTTTATCCAAAAGTCAGGCAATAACAAATGCTGAGGAGAATGTGGAGAAAAAAGAACTCTTGTCCACTGTAAAGGGAATTTAAATTAGTATAACCACTATGGAGAACATTAGGAGGTTCCTTAAAAAACTAAAAGTAAAACTACCATACAATCCAGCAATCCTATTCTTAGGTATATACCCAAAAGAAAGGAAATTAGTCTATCAAAGAAATATCTGTACTCCCATGTTTATTGCAGCACTATTCACAATAACCAAGATTTTTAAGCAATGTAAGTGTTCATTCATCCAGCAGATGAATGGTGATATGGTTTGGCTGTGTCCTCACTCAAATTTCATCTTGAATTGTAGCTTCCATAATCCTCACAGGTCTTAGGAGGGACTCGGTGGGAGGTTCCAGGGGTGGGGTTTTCCCATGCTGTTCTCATGATAGTGAATAAGTCTCATGAGATCTGATGGTTTTATAAAGGATTGTTCCCCTGCTCATGCTCTCTTGCCTTCCTCCATGTAATATGTGCCTTTGTTCCTCCTTTGTCTTCCACCATGATTGGGAGGCCTCCCCAGCCATGTGAAACTGTGAGTCCATTAAACTTCTTTTTCTTTATAAATTACCCTGTCTCAGGTATTTCTTCATAACAGCATGAAAATGGGCGAATACAGTAAATTGGTACTGGTAGAGTGGGGTACTGCTATTAAGATACCTGAAAATGTGGAAGCGTCTTTGGAACTGGGTAGCAGGCAGAAGTTTGAAGAGTTTGGAGGGCACAGAAGAAGATGGAAAGACGTGGGAAAGTTTGGAACTTCCTAGAGACTTGTTAAATGGCTTAGACCAAAACGCTGGTAGTGATAGGGACAATAAAGTCCAGGCTGAGGTGGTCTCAGATGGAGATGAAGAACTTGTTGAGAACTAGAGCAAAGGTGACTCTTGATATGCTTTAGTGAAGAAATTGACAGCATTTTGCACCTGCCCTAGAGATCTGTGGAACTTTGAACTTAAGAGAGATAATTTAGGGTATCTGGTGGAAGAAATTTATAAGTGGCAAAGCATTCAATAGGAAGCATAGCACAGAAGTTTGGAAAATTTGCAGCCTGACAGTGCAATGGAAAAGAAAACTCCATTTCCTGGGGAGAAATTCAAGCCTGCTGCAGAAATTTGCATAACTAACACGGAGCCCAATGTTAATCCCCAAGACAATGTGGGAAATGTCTCCAGGGCATGTCAGAGACCTTTGCAGCAGCTGCCCCCCCCATCAGAGGACCAGAGGCCTAGGAGGAAAACATGGTTTCATGGGCCAGGCCCAGGGCCCCCTGCAATGTGCAGCCTCGGGACTTGGTGCTCTGCATCCTGGTTTCTCTAGTCATGGCTAAAAGGGGCCAAGGTACAGCTTGGGCTGTGGCTTCAGAGGGTGCAAGCCCCAAGCCTTGGCAGCTCCCATGTGGTGTTGAGCCTGCAGGTGCACAGAAATCAAGAATGGAGGTTTGGGAACTTCTGTCTAGATTTCAGAGGTTGTATGTAAACACCTGAATGTCCAGGCAAAAGCTTGCTGCAGGGGAGGAGCACTCATGGAGAACTTCTACTAGGGCAGTGTGAAAGAGAAATGTGGGGTGGGAACCCCCACACAGAATCCCCACTGGGGCACTGCCTAGTGGAACTGTGAAAACAGGGCCACTCTCCTCCAGACCCTAGAATGGTAGATCCACTGACAGCTTGCACTGTGCACCTGGAAAATCTGCAGAGATGAAAGCAGACTGAGGGGGGATATACCCTGCAAAGCCACAGGGGCAGAGCTGCCCAAGGCTGTGGGAGCCTGACTCTTGCATCAGTATGACCTGAATGTGAGACATAGAATCAAAGGAGGTCATTTTGGAGCTTTAAGATTTGACTGCCCCATTGGACTTCAGACTTGCAAGGGGACTGTAGCCCCTTCGTTTTGGTGAATTTCTCCCATTTGGAATGGCTGTATTTACCCACTGCCTGTACCCCCATTGTGCCTAGGAAGTAACTTGCTTTTGATTTTACAGGCTTATAGGCATAAAGTATTTGTCTTGTCTCAGATGAGACTTTGAACTGTGGACTTTTGAATTAATGCTGAAACAAGTTAAGGCTTTGGGGAACTGTTGGGAAGGCATGATTGATTTTGACATGTGAGGACATAATATTTGGGAGGGACCAGGGGTGGAATGATATGGTTTGACTGTGTCCCCACCCAAATCTCATATTGAATTGTAGCTTCCATAATCCCCACATGGTGTGGGAGGGACCCAGTGGGAGGTAATTCAATCATATAGGCAGGTATTTCCCATGCTGTTCTCAAGATAGTGAATAAGTCTCACGAGATTTGATGGTTTTATACAGAGCAGCTCCCCTGCACATGCTCTCTTGCCAGCTGCCCTGTAAGACATGCTTTTTCTCCTCCTTCACCTTCTGCCATGATTATAAGGCCTCCCCAGCCATGTGGAACTGTAAGTCCATTAAACCTCTTTTTCTTTGTAAATTACTCAATTTTGGGTATTTCTTCATAACAGTATATAAATGAACTAATACAAATGGATAAAGAAAATGTGGATAATATACACAATGGAGTACTATTCAGCCATTAAAAAGAATGAGATCCTGTCATTTGCAACATCATAGATGAAACTGGAAGTCATTATGTTAAGTGAAATAAGCCATGCACAGAAAGACAAACTTCACATGTTCTCAGTTACTTGTGGGAACTAAAAATGAAAACTGTTGAACTCATGGAGATAAAGAGTATAATGATGGTAACCAGAGGCTGGGAAGGGAAGTGAGCGGGTGATGAGAAGTTGAGGATGGTTACTGGGTACAAAAAATAGCTAGAAAAAATGAATAATATCTAGTATGCTAACACAACAGGGTGACTACAGTCAAAAATAATTTAATTGTAAAATTTAAAATAACGAAAAATATAATTAAATTGTTTGTAACACAAAGGATAAAATACTTAACACGATAGGTACCATTTACTCTAATGTGATTATTATGTATTGCATGCCTGTATTGAAACAACTCATGTAACCTTTAAATATGTATGCCTTCTATGTACCCACAAAAATTAAAAATAAAAAAAGACAAAAAGTAACAAATGCTGGTGAGGAAGCTGAGAAAGGGGAGCACTCATAAAATGTTTCTAAAATAGCACAGCCATTTTGAAAAATAATATGTAGGTTCCTCAAAAAACTAAAAATGGGGCTACCATGTGATCTATCAATCCCACTACCGAGTATATATCCAAAAGAAAAATCAATATATTGTAGAGGTATCTGTGTTGCAGCACTATTCACAATAGTGAAGCTATGGAATCAACCTAAGTGTTCATCAATGGATGAGTGGATAAAGAAAATGTCATATATAAACACATTATTCAGCCCTAAACTAGAATGAAAATCTGTCTTTTGTAGCAACGTAGATGGAACTGAAGGACATTATATTAAGTGAAATAAGCCTGGCAAAGAAAGACAAATATCATATTTTCTCACCCATATGTGGGAGCTACAAATGTGGATTTCACATAGATGGAGATACAGAGTATAATGATGATTATCAGAGGCTGAGAAGGGAAGGGAGAGAAGAGGATGAAGAAAACTCGGTTAAGTGATACAACAACACCGTTATAGAGAAGGAATAAGTTCTACTACTTGAACTACTATAGGAGGGAAATAAATAATTTATTGTATATCTCAAAATAGAAGAGAAGAACTGTAATCTTTCTAACATGAAGACAAGATAAATGTTTGAGGTGATGGATATCTCAATTACCCTGATTTGATCATTATACATTGTAAACAGTTACCACAATAACACATGTATCCCCAAAATATGTACAATGATTATATATCAATTTTAAAAAATGGAATTATATGCATGAGAATATATTAATACCTATTTTATCAGTATCAAGACCTAGAGAGTTTGTTTGTGTGTCTGTGTGTGTGAAAGGTGTCTGTGCTTCTGGTTAAATCTATCATATGTTAATTTTGCTAGAATAAACTTTTGGTAGATTTAGCCTGAGAAATGTTGCTGGCTATTATAATTCTCTTCTCAACAACAGGAACCAAAATATGAATGCAGAACCTTAGATTGTATTCCCATGGAAACGAAATGTGAGATGCTTTTGAAGCAGACTAGAGAGGTTTGCACTGTTCTGTTATAATTAATGCCTTTTTCTGGTCTGTGGATTAAGAGGTGTTTATTGCCCTCTGCTCCAAGCTGGCATCCTCTCTGATGAATTCACTTTGAACTGTAAAACAAAGAGATTTTTCGAAGTATAGACTTTAAAGAGATGATAGTTTCTAAGAGGGTAACCAGTGTGATGAGAGAAATATTTCCATTCATTATGTAGGTTTTTGTTTTACCCTGTGGGACTAGGAAAGGGAAACGAACTGTTTCGCACAAAGATCAGTGAAATACATCTCAGTAGTAAATGAAAGGTTGAATTTTATAATCCCAAATTAATTGATACTGATAATAAAAAATCTCAAAATCAATATTGCAATTAAAATAATTTAAACCATGAGTAATATCAATACCATCATATGGGTAATTTGAAAAAACTAAAAACTCACCACTTCGGTAATTTTTCTGTATGCATTGACAGGACTATATAAGATGCCCCGGTGGGCCTGGTGTCAGTTAAATCAGGAAATCCATAAGATATTTTAAGAGATACTATCCCAATAGGAACCATGTCCCGGTACCCCTCATTATGGGGTTCCTTAATCTGATGGTTTCTTCTCGTCAGTTCCAGTATCTCTTCTTGACAATACCTAATGAAACATTTTAAACTCGTAACTTTTAGAAAGGCACTGAGTCCACAATGTGGCATAAAGTGTATAGGGCTCACAAAAAGTTAAAGGAAGCTTAAACTGAAATCACCAGTGTAGTTAAGCATTAGCAAGAAAACTCTTCTCCTACTGATGTATCCATCCTGGCAGAAGTCATAAAAGTTCTGAAATCACAGAAATGAAGGGAAACAGAGAAGCCAGATAGTGAATTGGATACAGCATTTGAGACCCATTTTATGCATGTGTGGGAAGGAGCCAAGGCTGACAGAACTGCCATTTTCAGCTGAGAGCTCAGCCAGGGCAATGCTGAAGATTTTGCCAAAACAGAAACCTGGAAAGCAGGTGAGAGAGCAGGAGGTAGAGACACTGGGTTATCTAAGTTAATTAGGTAGACTGCATCTCTTTTCGGCCTGGGGCTGCCTGTAATAGACCAGCTGGATGTGTGGCACTGGAAAGTGCTGACTAGTTAGTACCTGAATAACAGCCTACTGCTGAGACTGTATACGTGATTGAGTCCAATAATGCTTCTGAGGCAATTCTTCCTGCATTTATCTTTTGGTTTGCCTTGTTCTCTGCCAATGACTTTACTCTTAAGGTCCATATGCCATACTCATCTGGTTGCTTCCTCAAATCTAGATAACTGGAAACTTTTTAAAATAGGAATTTGAAGCTATCTATCTAATAAGCAAGTTTTGAAAAGAGTGGAAGATAACTGAAGCCCAATAAAAAACACCTGGAATATGAGATACTATTGTGACTTGTGGGAACAACAGTGCTTTGGTTGAGTGAAGACCCTGAAACAGGCAGATCCTGAAAGGTGGATGGAGTGAGCATCAAGGCAAACTCCCTGCTATTTCATTTTCTTCAAGACATCACTGCTTAATAGTTCATGAAATCACTCAGTAAAAAGTGTAAAAAGTCTATCCAGAGTAAGTAGTCATCCAGGAATGGTTCCTACTGCATGGATTTGCAGTTTAGAATCTTGGATTAGGAAAGCAATTTTATTCATTACGGTGTGTATTAAGAACAATGGAAAAGGAAGAGGGAAGTGAAAAAGAATGAATGAAACCTGAAAAACAGCACTGGAATCAGGCTACATTCTTGGAAATACATTTCTCCAAATATACTGGGTCTGCATTTCCTTTCGGTGCACCTCGACTGCTTCCATTTCTCATAATGATATCCACATGCACTGCTGGTCTGGTGGCTTCCTGGTATTGCAGCTCATCCCCTCATGTCTATCATACAGAGTGGCTAAGAGTATGAACTCTGGAGCTAGACTGTATTTTCAGCTCTACCAGTTACTAACTTCAGGCAAGTTATGTAACTGTGTTGTGCCTCTTTTACCTTGTATGTAAAGTAGAGAAAACAAAAGTACTTACTTTAGAGGCTATCCATACATAAGGCGCTTGTGCCTGGCACTTGTGAACATGATAAAAGTACTACGTGCTATTATTACTAATTGCCATAAGCCTCTAGCTGTCTGCAATTGCTCAATGTTCAGTTCTGAAACTACGAAGTCTTTCTGCCTTAACATTGTCAACTGCAATTCACTGATAGATGTACTCATACATTCATTTTTTCATTCACTGGGAAAACATGTTTTAGATACCTGCAATGTGTCAGACACTATAGCAATTTCTAAAACATAGTTCCTGTTGCCAAGTACCTGAGAGAGAGAGAGAGAGAGAGACAGAGAGACAGACAGAGAGAGAACCCTACAGATATGAATCCAAAATGACTCCACAGATAATAATGATGGAAATTCAGGCCAGGATGGAGGTGTCAGATGAGACTTCCTAAAAGGAGTGACACAGGAGCTGAGTCCTGACAACTGAGGGGAGTTATCCATGGATAAAAGGATTGAGTGGGTTGAGATGTGTGGAGAGGGCTTTCCACTTTCTACTGTCTCTGGAGATGAGACAGTAGAGCACATTAGAGAAACTGCAAGTAATTTGATGAGATGCACATATAAAGTAAGGGGAGGGTGGTGGTGAGAGATGAAGTGAAGAAGAAAGAAAGGGTGAGATCTTGAAGTGCCTGTTTTACTGTACTATAGAACTAGGACTTTATCTTTATAACCATGGGGAGCTCAACATATTTTAAATGGTAGGATGTCATGATCAGATTTGTGTCTAAGAAGTCATTCTGGTGCCATTATGAAGGATATTGTATTAGAGGTGAGTAAGACCAGAGAAGGGAAAGTGAGTTAAGAGGCAGTAGTCTGGGAGAGACTTAGTGACTGAAACTGTGATAAGGGGAGTGGAACTCAATATAAGCGAATGGATTGGAGAGATATTAAGAAGGTAGAATCAGCCTTTTTGATGGCTCTGTTTTTATTCCTTGTCTATTTGCTACTGCTTAACTCTCTGCAGTGTTGAAAAAAAAGGGATGTGTCTTTTTCTTCAGTATATCTCCACTAATGTCTTCTTCAAAAGGGCTCCTATGAAACAATGCCTTTTGTGTCTACATGGGCAAATTTCATATATTTGCATGAGTTTGGGTGGGAAAAAATACCTTTCAAACACAGTGTTTAGTAGAAGATTCTATTATTCAGAGTATTTCTTTTGGTTATTATTTGCTATCTCACACCATCAACTCTCCCCCTGGTTACTACAATAGGTTTCAAACTTTTTTATTTTTATTTTTAAAATAAACCCACTGGTTACAGATCATGCTTTTTGCCTGCAGCGTTATGTAAGGCTTTCTGGATATTTGTTTTATGCTCACTCATGCTAGAAAATATCCTTGAGTCTGAGCCAGTGTCTCTGATGACACTTCAACAACAAGGTTGGTGATTAGCAAACATTTGGGTTTTTAAGAATCCTCTGAGGAGCTGGATCGATAAAAGATTCCTAAGCCCCACCTTCAGATACTCTGATTTGGTAGGTGTGGGATAGGGCCTAGAATCTTCATTTTTAAATGTGCTCTAGGTGATTCTGAAATGAATCACCCACTAAAATGCTACACAGTAATTTTTCTAAATTTGATTGTTTATTGTTTATCTGATTTCTCAAATAGAACTTGAGTGAAATCTTTTGCAGTAAACAATAAATAAATTGCCATTATTATAGTATATTCCTTTTACTATTTTCATAAGCTGTAATCAGTTTAAAATAATGACAGTATGGAGCTTCTTAGGTGAATGGTAAGGTATTCGAGGATGTTGAAAATGACCTTTCGTGGCATTTAGAAATTAAAATATCCTGATTATAGGGTAAGGAGCAGTTGTATGTTGCTGTGAAAGTTGTTAGAAATACAAATTCTCAGCTCCACCTGAACTACTGAATTAGATATTTGTGGGTGCAGTCCAGCAATCTGTGTTTTAACTAGCCCTCCGGGTGATTGTGATGCTCATGAAAGTGGTCTAATGCAGTTATATCTCTACATGGAAATGATATATTTGAGCTTTTAAAGTCTAGAAATGTATCTTTTAACTGTGGAGATGTTGCATCACTTGTTTCTGTAGTGTGAATTCACATGCTAAAGCATGTATTAATTGGGATTTGGCTCAGCCTGAAGTGACCACAAAACAAAATAACCATGGATTTAAAAGGCAGAAATAGATTTATTGCCTTAAAAAATACTTTCAACTTTTATTTTAAATTCAGATGTTACACGTGCAGGTTTCTTACATGGATATATTGCATGATGCTAAAGTTTGGGATACAAATGATCCCATCACCCAGGTAACGAGTATAGTATCCAAACGGTAGTTTTTAAATCATTCCTCCCTCCCTTTCTCTCCCCTTTAGTAGTATGCACTGTCCATTGCTTCCATCTTTATATTCATGTGTAGTCAATGTTTAGCTCCCACTTATGACTGAGAACATGTGGTATTTGGTTTTCTGCTCCTGCATTCATTTGCTTAGGATAATGGCTTCCAGCTGCATACCATGATGCTGCAAAAGACATGATGTCATTCTTTTTATGGCTGTGTAGTATTCTATGTTGTATATGTACCAAATTTTCTTTGTCCAATCCACCATTGATGGGCATCTAGGTTGATTCCTATTGCAAATAATGTGATAAATATACAAGTTCATGTGTCTTTTGGGGGAGATTTATTTTCCTTTGAGTATATACCCAATAATGGCATTGCTGGGTTGAATAGTAGCTCCATTTTAGGCGCGTTGAGAAATCTTCATACTTCTTTCCACAGTGGGTGAAGTATTTACATTCCCACAGTGTATAAATACTCCCATTTCTTTACAGCCTCACCAGCGTTTGTTATTATTATTATTTTTTACATAATAAAATAATATTTTATTATGTAAAATATTTACTATGTAAAATAGTTTCTGACTGGTATGAAATGATATCTCCTTGTGTGTTTTTGTTTGTTTGTTTTTTGAGATGGAGTTTTGTTCTTGTTGCCCAGGCTGGATGCAATGGCACTATCTCGGCTCACTGTAACCTTCACCTCCGCCTCTGCCTTGAGCCTCCCAGGTTCAAGCCATTCTCCTGCCTCAGCCTCCTGAATAGCCTGGATTACTGGTGTGCACCAAGATGCCTGGCTATTTTTTTTTTTTTTTTTTTGTATTTTTAGTAGAGGTGGGGTTTCACCATGTTGGCCAGGCTGGTCTTGAACTCCTGACCTCAGGTGATCCACCTGCCTCGGCCTCAAAAAGTGCTGGGATCACGGGACTCATTGTGGCTTTGATTTGCATTTCTTTTATATTATAGATGTTGAGCATTTTTTCATGTTTGTTCGCTGCTTGTATGTCTTCTTTTGAAAAGTGTTCATTTGTTTTTTCTTGTTGATTAGTTTAATTTTCTTACAGATTGTAGATATTAAACATTTGTCAGATGCATAGTTGGCAAATATTTTCTCCCATTCTATGGGTTGTAGGTTGTCTGTTTACTCTGCTGATAGTTTCTTTTGTTGTGCAAAAGCTCTTTAGTTTAATTAGGTCCCACTTGTCATTTTTTGTTTTTGTTGCAATTGCTTTTGAGGACTTGGTCATAAATTCTTTGCCAAGGCCAATGTCCAGAATGGTATTTCCTTGGTTTTCTTCTAGGATTTTTATAGGTCGAGGTTTGCATTTAAATCTTTAATCCATCTTGAGTTAATTTTTGTATATGGTAAAAGGTAGGGGTCCAGTTTCATTCTTCTGCATATGGCTAGCCAGCTATTCCAGTACCATTTGTTACATAGGCAGTCCTTTTCCCACTGCTTATTTTTGTCAACTTTCTTGAAGATCAGATGGCTGTAAGTGGGCAACTTTATTTCTGGGTTCTCTAATCTTTTCCATTGGTCTATATGTCTGTTTCTGTACCAGAGACATGCTGTTTTTGTTATTGTAGCCTTATAGTCCAGTTTGAAGTTAGGTAATATGATGCCCCATGGTTTTTTCTTTTTGTTTAGGATAACTTTGGCTATTCAGGCTCTTTCTTTTTGTTCCATGTGAACTTTAGAATAGGTTTTTTTCTAATTCTGTGAAAAATGGCATTGGTAGTTTGATAGGAATAACACTGAATTTGTAGATTGCTTTGGGCAGTATGGCCATTTTAATGATATTAATTCTTCCAATTCATGAGCATGGCATGTTTTTCCATTTGTTTGTGTCATCTCTGACTTCTTTCAGTAGTGTTTTGTAGTTCTCCTTGTGGAGATCTTTCGCCTCCTTGGTTAGATGTATTCTTGGGTATTTTATTTTTTTCTGTGGCTATTGTGAATGGGATTGCATTTTCAATTTGAATCTCAGCTTGAATGTTATTGGTGTATAGAAATGCTACTGATTTTTGTACATTGGTCTTGTATCCTGAGACTTTCCCAAAGTCATTTATCAGATCTAGGAGCCTTTTGGCTGGACTTTAGGATTTTCTGGATATAGAATCATCCTGTCAGTGAAGGAGATAATTTCACTTCTCTTTTCCTATTTTGACACCTTTTATTTATTTCTCTTGCCTGATTGCTCTGGCTAGGACTTCCTAGATGTCTTTCTGACCATATAAGTCTAGGAAAAGCAATACGGGACTGGTTTGACTGTCCACAATGTTAGATACACGGCTCTTTTCATTTTAGTGCTCAGTTTTACAAACACTGTTTTCTCAAAATCACCCATGATCTCAAAAGGCAACTCTGGCTGGAGCACATATATCTACATTCCTGTCAACAGAGAAGGAGAAAGAGAAGGGGATGGACACTTTCCAAATGCACACAACACCTCCACTTTAATTCCATTGTCCAGAAGCAAGCTATTGTACATTTTTAGCTTCATAGAAGGTTGTATTGATTCTGAGATGTGATATGCCTGGTTAAAATTCAAGAGTTTTATTATTGAAAAATAATAGGAAAAACAAATCTGGGGCATGAGGAGTGTATTGGTTGTTTCTTGCAAAGTGGGAGTATACACTCATCTGGGAAGTGTACATTTCTGACACGTTTTTCTTTCTCCTGCTCTTCCTCCTCTTTTTCCTCCTCCTTCCTTCCTTCTGTTTAATATAACTCTTTATTCATGCTTTCTGACTCTCCTTTACAGATGTTAATCTTGTTCTTTAGTTATTCTCAGTGATTTAGGGGAGGAAAAGGATGCTTAATCCTACAGAATAAATAATGATAATTCTTGTTGCCTATGTCATGTCTCCATCTCCATCTGTCTCTCTCTATGAATGTGTACATAATGTTTTCATACAAACTTTTGTTTCTCTTAAGTGTCGTTATATGTGTATGTTACGTTCATGAAATATAAGAAAATTCTCATTTTTAAAATAATGCTTCTAATGGTCCAGTTTCTCAGAGTTTATGAGTTGTCATGTCAAAGTGATTCCAGAACCAAAGGGAAATATCAAATTTACATGATAATATCAATGACTTATTTTAGACAGCTTTAAATAATTTGCTCCTCATTTTTTCCAGCTTCATATTTCCTGACATTTGAACCAGACAATGGCTGAATACAAACGTTTTATGTGCTCTTTAGTGGAGACACCTACTGTAAAATGATTATTAAAAAGCCTATGAATCATCTCTTTCTCTAAAATATTCAGTTCTTTAAGCTGATTGCTATTAGCTGCTCATATTATTTTAATTAGAAAAAAACATGGCTGCTGAAAATCAGCCAAAGGTTCTATAAATAAAAGTATCCATCTCGCAGAGTCAAATTTTAATTAACCTTTTAGCATGCCAACCTTTCCACTAGAATTTTTTAGGGCTTGCAGCCATTCATTTTGTTCAAAAGCCATTGGGCTATTTTTCATCTGTATGTAATTTAAACCTATAAGAGAGTATTCCTGGAATACAAACTCACTATTCATCAGCTGTCACTTTAATACCTTTATTTAAGTGAAAAGATATCCAAGTGCAATACAGTTGGTGTGATAGTGAGGAAAAGATACAAGATAGAATAAAATAACTGTCTCTTCTTTTTTTCCCATTTCTCTCCCTTTTCGAGACACCATTTGTATCCTGACCTGCTTTAGGCATGTTAGGTTTCTTAGCAATAGATTATGTGTGAATAAAGCAACACCAGACTGTAATTACTGGGAATCAGACAGTCCACTTTTTACCTCTACTCATTATCCACATGAAAGGTATTTTCATAAACTATTTTTTGGAAAATCCATATTTGACATAAATAAGCATTTTCTGTCGATTGATTTTGTATGTTGCTGTAACTGTGTCTGTGGAAGAAATGCCAGATCAAAGTACAGAAGATGGCTGGACCTGAGTTCACTTCAGTCTTTGGTTACTAGAAAAATCGGTTTTCAGGAAAATGTTTCTAATTGTTATGCAGTCAATGAAAGCCATCAAACACAACCATGAAAACCACTGTCAGAATCTGTGCTTGATAAGTAAAAAGGCCTAATATTAACTTAGTTTCTATGGTCATATTCAAAATTAATGTGATATTTTTTCTATTTAAAATGTGCAACTCTCAAAATTCTGTGTGTATTACAGTAATCAGGCTTCAGCTACATTAAATTTACTAAACTTACGAAAAGAACCAAATGATAATATGCTCCAGTTTGCAAATAATACCCTAAGTCTACAGTGACTGATTTAGTGAATGTAGTTTTAAGTGGAAAACGTAAAGCTCTTAATGGTTGACCATTGAATGCTTAAAACTGCACGTCGGGCTGTCTCAAAGTTTCTACTTTTCTGACCACTGCTTTTCTGTTTTTTGGTCATATCCCTTCCTGAAACTCAGTTCTTTAAAGAAAAATGCTTTGTAATCTGTACATACACCAGTATATAAATGTCAGTTATCGCTATTGGGCAGGACAGAAAATTAGGTAATCAGGCAAATGGTTAAAAGCAAGAGTGTAGTAAGTATAGAACTTTGTGACAAAGACAACATAAGACTGTAGGATGTTGGATCAAAGGAGACAGAAAAGGATAGCTGTGGTTCTGCAATGGGCAAACTGTAGAGACAGGGTGGTAGGCAGCTTCTGATGTGGCTCCAAATTTCTGCTTTCCTCCAGCTTCTACAAATGCTCTTCCTCTCTGTCGCCCTAAGCATGCTAAGGTGACAGCTCTGAAATGGCTCCCAGTGGGCTCCACCCCTTGTATTCAAACCCTTGTGTAATCCCCTCTTCTTAAGTGTTAACTGGATTTAATGCCTTGTGTCTGGTGAATAGAATACACTAAAATTAATTGGATATAATTTCTGTGATTCGATTACAAAAGACAGTGATTCCATCTTGCTAGCACGTTCTCACTTGCTGGCACTCTTTTGCTTTACAGCTTGCTTACTCTCCTGAAGCAAGCTGCCACGTTGTGTTCCACAATGCTCTTTAGAGGGGTCCACAAATTAAAAACTGAGGCGGACCCTGGCCAACAGCTCATGAGGAACTGAGCTTTGAGTCCAGCAACTACAAAGAAATGACTCCTGCCAGCAATCACACAATGAGCATCAAAAAGGACCCTTCCCAGCTGAGCCTGGGAGCTAAGCCATACCTAGACTCATGACCCACAGAAACGTTGAGATAATTGATATTGTTGTTTTAAGCCACCAAGTTTGGGATAATTTTTACATAGTAATAGATAAATAATACAGAAAGACTG
Organism: Pongo pygmaeus; assembly: GCF_028885625.2. Classification (NCBI taxonomy): domain Eukaryota; kingdom Metazoa; phylum Chordata; class Mammalia; order Primates; family Hominidae; genus Pongo; species Pongo pygmaeus. The sequence continues at coordinate 96,102,115 of NC_072378.2, read as the reverse complement.
AAACATCTATAAACCCCCACAACGAGGAGGGAAAGCGGGGACAGGGTTGGAGGGTGAAAGGGAATGCTCATATCAGCATACAGTTAGAGATCAATAACCAAAGACACAGATCAGGGAGGGAAGAAGGGAAAGAGAGTGAGGCAGAGAAAGAGGGAGAGAGGGGAGCATAGAGACTAATCTCACTCAAAGGTCAGTGTTTAAACAAGTGGAAACAGGACAAGTGGAAACAGGGCAAGGACAACATGGACGCCATCTAAGATTAGGGCAAAAGGATTGTACCACAGCACAACCAGAGTAGGGCCTTGCTAGCAGAGTGCAACATACTGCAAGATTCCCTGCTTCTCCTCACTGGTGACCGCAGTCCAGAGGAATCACATTTAAAGGAGTCTAATCCATTATACTCCTGGTAGCTCTCTTGATAAATCTTTGGTTACAAAACTTGCAATATTTATACTGTTTGATATAGTTGGGATATTTGTCCTTACCCAAATTTCACATTGGGTGGGGCCTGGTGAGAGGTGTTATGGTCATGGGGGTGAATCTCTCATGGTTTGGTGCTGTCTTTGCAATAGTGAGTGAGTTATCGTGAAATCTGGTTGTTTAAAAGTGTATGGCACTTCCTCTGCCCCCAACACTCTCTTGCTCTTGTTTTCACCATTTGATGTGCCTCCTTCCGCATCACCTTCCACAATGAATGAAAGCTCCTTGAGGCCTCCCCAGAAGCAGATGCCAGAAAAAAGATTTAATTGGCTCATGGTTCTACAGCCTGCAAAAACATGAGCCAACTAAACCTTTTTTATTATAAAATACCCAGTCTCGTATATCTATTTATAGCAATGCAAGAATGGCCTAACACATTGTTGCAGGACAAATAGAACTCAGGCTTGTGAATCACAAATTCTGTACCCTGTATCTATGTCCTATTGTTTTATATTTCATATTCAATTATAGCATTGCCTTTTTCCTCTGATTCATGCAGATGTTACAGAATGATGTGAGTTGTGTGTGTCTGTGTGTGTATATGTAATATAATCTGAAGAAAGTACACTGCAATGTGATATCTAAAATCACTACAGCTGTGCCTGCTGAGATGCCTCTCACTCACCAAGCTTGGTGTTTGCAGAGTATGTCACTCAGAAAAAAAAGCATGTGTCTCTAGACATCTATGGCTTGACTAATAATAGCAAAGAGCTTTCTGCAGTTCTCATCCAACTTGGGGTCCAGATAATTCTCACAATTCCATCGGGGACTTTGAGAGAACTGTTTCAGGAATATAGTGAGTGATAACCTTAGATCTCAGATATAAAAATTCCCCTTAGGTCTTCTGAATTTGAGTTTTGCCAGGAAGCCTTGCTTTAGCAGTTTGTGTTTCAGTCCACTGAATAAGAAGCTTCATCTGACTGGTAGGCTCTCAGCACACCCCACTTCTTGTGCCTCTCAGATTTTCCAAAACACATTTGGTTAGAGTGTCGGTGGAAATAACACCTATAATCAGGATTAGAGTCTGTTATTCTTTCTCCCAGCTAGCGTTGTGTCCCTCCTGAAGAGGAGGAAATGACCAAGATATCCCTGTTGATACCCTGCTGGACCTACCTACCCATGGGGTGGAGCTGAACCATACTTAGTGCCATATGCTCTAAGTTTTAGCATTTTCTCAATATTTATTCTAGTTCTGCTTTGCTCACATATCTCTACAGTCATTAGGTTAATTGCATCCTACTCTTTCAGAGGCTGACTCACCAGCATTGACAGTCAGGGTTCCCAGTGTCCCACTTCAAGTACAGCTTTCTGGGGCCCTTGACACCATAGCTTCCTCCCCATATTTAAATTTTGGTGCTAAAATGGACATCTTCTGACAACTCGCTGTGGTTTTAAAGCATCTCTCTTGATCTGCTCTTTGAAGAGAGATTCTTCCCTCCTATGGGAAGGTGGGGAACAGGAACAGACAATTTCTTCATGTCATTATAGATCCAAACCCTAATTGTAGGCATATGAAGATATGTTTACTATTACAAACATATATAGAAATGTTTATTATAGGCATATGAAGATATGTTATAAAGTTATTTTTGAATATCAATCTCAAACGTATCTATAAAATTTTCCTAATGGATAAAAATTTATCTCATACCACCCTTCTTTTCTACTCTTTTCAATACAACTCTATCACTTTTTATTTTCTACTTTGATGACCCTTTAATTTTAACAAGCTTAAAACTGTCTTTGTCTGTCACTTAAAGATAGATTATTTTTCTCCTTTACTATCATAGATGAGCTATTATTGTTATTATTATTGTGTGTGTGTGCATGTGTGTGTGTGATCAGAGTTTTGTTATTACTCAAATGAGTCTCCCTAGGCAGTTGGGGATGAGAGTTTTTAAAGATAATTTGGTGGGTAAGGGAATACCAGTGAGTCAAGGGTGCTGACTAGTTGGGCTGGAGATGAAATCATAGGAAGTGGAAGCTCTCCTCTGGCACTGAGTCAGTTCCTGGGTGGGTGACCACAATATCAGATGAGCCAGTTTATCAATCTAGGTGGTGGCAGCTGATCCATCAAGTGCAGTATAAATAGTTTCCAAGTTCTGGAGAAATCAGGTAGAGAAACAAATATGCTCCAAATTTTGTTCACAGAAGTATATTTTACTCAATTGTTAAAAGTTGTAAATAGCTCAAAAGACAAGTTTTCTTGACTCTGGAAAACAAAAAGGACCAGCAATGTTTTAAGCAAAATATTCAAAAAAGATTACTTCAGTTTTCTATTAGTTCAGTCCATTCAGCTAAATCCTGTTCCGCTTGATATTCATGAACATTTCAGCTCTCCATAGGAGTCCTGTAAGTTTTTTTCCTTTATTCTAATGTCATAATCTCCAAAGTTATCAGAAACTTCCATTCAAAAACACCTGTAAAAGTTTAATAGCTTATTATAAGACCACCATTGGAAGAGGGTCAGAATAAAACAATTGTCTATGAATGACAAAAAGCCTTAGGGCAGCCACAGTTAATGACACAATAAGAAAATCTGTTACTTCTGTGGCACACAATAATTTAGCATAACAATTATAATGATTGCTGATAACATATACTAAATCATATCAGAATTATAGGAGTTTCACATAATTTTGGAACATACACCAATAATACATTTACACAAATATAGTCCAAAGAAAGCCAAACTTCTTTCATATTTGGCAATGCTTCCTGTATGATTTCTGTACCAAATAAGCCAAATGTCATTTTTGGACTTTAGAGGACCTAATATTGAACAGATTAGCTTAGAAATAGACGTAATTTATAATTTGATTTTGGAAAGTTTGTCAAATAGCAAAAGTTTAAGACACTGGATATTACAAAATAGAATCTCAGGTCACCGTAAGTCATTCATTTGGCCAAAATGATAACTCAAAAATTTTTTAAAAAGAAAAACCTTTACTCTGATAGAGGACTTAACTTTCCAAACAACAAGACCTGATGACAATAGCATGAGGCCAACTGAATCTGTCTCTTCTCTCTCTCCTTTCGCTATTTTTTGTAGTTTACTTAAAAGGCAAACAAAAATATTTCATTGTCTTTCAATGTTACATGAAAGTCTTTTTTAAAAGGAAAAACCAAATTCCATGTTTGCAATAGTGCACCTTTAGTAATAATGCTAGTTTTTAATAAAATTTTATAAATATATACAGTTTTAGTTTGACCATAAGATAAGATTTTCATAAACTCTTTGGAATCCTTTACAATTATCCACTAAACAGCAGAAACAAACCCTGTTCCATAGAAAATTGATGGATCCAGACACATGGGCCCAGATTCTGGCCCCACATCAGCATGATTTTAATGTTTTAACAAATGGAGAAAAGCTAAATAATATCCTTCAAATCTTAGCCAAGTTGTTTATACCCACAGAACTTTATTTTACAAGATCAACCTGTTACAAATCCTTTTCAACTTGCTTAAACCTTCAGTTTTGTCCCATTATTCTTTTAGATTAAGAGAATCTATAAAAACTCTCTGAACTAGACAAAATTACATTATCTTTAACGAAAACCATATTCCCATACCTTCTTATAATCTCCCACCAAGATTACATTCTGCTTTCCTTCTATACCTTGCAACCTTATACATAAAATGGTTTCTCCAGTAGTCTCAATTACATGTTAGAATGTTTACTCTTAGCATCCTTTATTTTTGATGAAAAACCTGATAAGTAAGTGATTTTAATTATGTACTAGGTGTGGCGCCTAGGACATCAGACAGAAGTGTCTGATTTTTTGTAGCATGGCTAGGGGGCATGGCTCTCCATATGTCCCCAGGCCTTATCTATAATCTAATGCATGCTCCAAAGTAGATACATTGAACAATTTTCAAAAGTCAAAGAAGCAATTTATGACCTTGAAGCATTTAGAAAATCTGATATCTAACCTTAAATTTAGACCAAATATCTACATTTTGAAGACATTTTTATTTTACCAATGATCTTTAAAACTGTCTTTATTTCCAAAAGATTATTAAAGTCATGTGAAAAAAAGACATTAAAGTTTCTATTATTCTGACAAAATATTTGATTTAAATTTTTATTTTTCTAAGCCAATTAATCAGAGCTTTTAAAATATAAACATCACACATACAACACATACAAATACATAGGCAGACAGACAGAAAATTCAGCACTTTAAGATTTTTTATTTGCCAGTTTCTTAATTGTATTACTAGTTTCAGGGTGGAGCCCTTGGAGGAGCAGGGCCAGGAATATATGCAGTTTCTAGGGCCTAATAAGCAGGTACACCTGGAAGGCAAAGACAGATCCCCAAAATTAAGGGTGCCATTTTATACTGAATCCTGGATCCCCCCAAAGAAGGGAAATACTATGGGAGAAGATAGTGCAATGCTTCTATCATACATTTAATTGCAAGGCAACCGAAAGACAATCAGCCCATTTTGTAATCAGCCCATCCCCCATGGGAGTCTCATCTCTCAGTGGGGTTTGGGGATGTTTCTGTATCTTCCAGGTGGTCAAGAGCATGCTTCTCTGGTCCAAGCATGCAAAGATCTAAGTATCTCTTTATAACTGACACTAGCCATTTTTTAGAGTATATAAGTTTTTTACCTAGCTATTACACACCAAGGCTAAAGCTCTCCCATAATGCAAAGTAATTTTTGATACTCCCCAAAGTAAAAAAAAAAAAAATCAGATAATGCAGTGCAAAACAGAACAGAGCCTTAGATTTTGAGAGGGACCTATTTTTGTTTCTAATTCCTGGGGTTCCATGAAGAAAACAGGTTTTGTTGTTGTTGTTTTTCCCCAGAATGGGGTCTGTGTAGACTCCTCTGCTTTTGGCCAGAAGTCCCCAAGCTGTTAGAATTTATCATAGGTTCTCTCATGTTGACATCAAGAGTGGCAAGATGACAAAATGGAGAAAAACAATTCAGTCCACTGAGAAGAAAATTTTTTTTCAGGAAAACATGATTCAAGAAGATAAAAAAGATAAAGGCCTCTTAAATACATGTAGCTTGGATATCTGTTTTTAATTAAGCCGATTTTAACCATAGAGTTCTGATATGGTTTTGCTGTGTCCCCACCCAAATCTCATCTTGAATTGTAGCTCCCATAATTCCCATGTGTCATGGGAGGGATGTGGTGGGAGGTAATTGAATCATGGAGGTGGGTCTTTCCCATGCTGTTCTCATGATAGTGAATAAATCTTATGAGATCTGATGGTTTTATAAAAGAAGAGTTCCCTACACATGCTCTCTTGCCTGCTGCCATGTAAGATGTGACCTTGCTCCTCTTTTGCCATCTGCCATGATTGTGAGGCCTCCCCAGCCATGTGGAACTGTGAATGAATTAAACCCTTTTTTCCCCATAAATTATCCAGTATCAGGTATATCTTTTTAGCAGTGTGAGAATAAACTAATACAAGCTTTTTTAAAAAAAATCCTTTTAAATCTCTTATTACCAGACTCTAGCTAGGACAGACAGTCAATATTTCTGGCTTTTTAACTTTACCACAGATAACCTCCCATGTGAAATGAATAAGTTTTAACAAAGGCTATGACTTAAACCATGGATGCATAAACTGTCTCAGATGGTAAGCAGTTTTTTTTTTTCTTTACAAAAATTAGAATATCCCCAAAGGTAGTTCAGAGGGAGGAAAACCCAAGACAGGAAATCAGAAGCTATTAATGGCAGTGGTGGGTGAGGGGAATGCTGAATAAATGGCAAAGTTACATAAATAACACACCAGAAAAGAATTATTCTGGAAGCTAGGACTTTAACCCAGCCTACCATTGTCAAAAGACAAAGCCTTAGCTACTGAGCTAGACAGCACTGAGCAGTTTCTATTGCTATTCCCAGAAGAGCAGCCAATTTCAAGCTTGCAAAGACTCTTAACTGCTCAAGATAATTTTTAGGGTTAACTGTGACATGTGTCCTAAAATTTCTGTCCTCTGGATGGGAGAAATCAAGAGATAGTATCCCTACATGGTTACAAGATTAAGCTCTTAAGGACACAAAACAAGACAGAAAAATTTCATTTGGTATTGGTTTCAGGGACCTGCAGCAAAGTTTGTAACTGACCAGTTTGCTGGGATGGCTTGAAAAGCAGGCTTATAGGGGTCCTAAACCCTCATTCTATCCTGTGATAACCCTCTCTCCATTACAGAAAGACAAATTTTTAGCACAAAGTGCACTAGATTTGCTACAGCCTAAAACTAGTCTCACAAATTTTGTTTTCTATTAATCAAATCCTTGTGGAGGAGACGAACAGTGACATTTACCATTTACACACACACACACACACACACAGAGGGAAACAGAGAAAGAGAGAGAGAGAGAGGCCAGAAACTTGGGTGGTAAGAATTTCTTACCCTTTTTGCTGGCATTCCAGATTTCCAGGTTCCCTTTCTCTGCAGCTCCAGGAAGAACAGATGACCCTGCTTGCTGTGCCAGAGCTATGGGGGTCAAGCCACATTACAAAAGAAAATTATCCTTTTCTGTTTCACGGAACCATAAGAGATTCTTAATTTTGCAAGATGCTGCCCAATGGGCTGCAAGGGGAACCGAATTAACATTTTCCATCCCAGCAAAATACACATAACAAAACAGACACTAGTCACTTTGTTCAGCACCTAGTATTCAACTTCACAAAGCTTGGACTTTCTCCCATTAATCCCTGTTGTCTTTGATCCACTCCATGTGGGTAGGGATGGCCTCCAAACAGTAATTCACAATGGATGGTCTCTGGCCAAGGCGAAGATCAGATAGTCATCCCAAGAACTTCCTTGGCATGTTGAGCTTTCTTCAGGGCTCACTGAATGTAACCATACAAGTAAGGAGGGTTCTCTGAGTTAGGGGTGCTGGACTTTTGTCAGCAATTCCTTCTTATAGCCCCTCTGCATATACAAACACACACAAAGATGAGATGTACAGAAGGCCTCCCAAATCAAGATCCCTAAGAATTCCAAGAGAATCCCTTCTAGACTATACTCCTATTGTTCATCTGATAAACCTCCCTAAAATCTTCCTGATTGAGAAGTCTCCCGAACCAAGAGTCTTCCTACTACTTAGGGAGATCTAAGTTAGACCCCACAAAGGAGCCAAACTGAGACAGAAACACCATGGTGGAGCTACAAACAGACTCCCCACCATGGGTATACGGAACAAGTCAGGAGAAGAAAGGAGACATCGATAGCACCTAGAACGTTCACCAACCCAGACACCCTGCAATGGGACTACAGACAGACATGATGTGATAGGGCTACAGTTAAGGGATGTCTCCCCAGGAATACTTTTCTTTTGCAATTAAATCCATGTACATTGGGTCAGCAGTGCCCCACCAGTAGAAAGAGTACCAGAATTATCCCCCAGTCCAAGAGAACTAGGCAACCACTTGAGCTGGCCTCTGGATACATCACTGGAGAGAGGCTACCAAATCACAGGTAGGTAGCCACTAGGGCAATCCTGGACAAGCCTCCAAATTTGTAACTGCCCAGTGGGTTCACCTTGACCGCTGCCTAGACACAGCCTATTTATCAAGACATGGGAATTGCAGTAGATAAAGAGTAATTCACACAGGGCTAGCTGTGCAGGAGACTGGACTTTTATTATTACTCAAATCAGCTTCCTATTATTTAAGTTGTAAGGAAACAGTTGATTTGCAAGATTCTGGCACTAAGGCCTGTATGGAATGTTTTTTCTATTCTGCACATCTTCCTAGCAGCTAAGAAAGGGAGAAAAATTTTGTGACTCTTTGCATGTCTAAAAGTATCTTTATTGCATTCTCATTTGTAAATGAGAAAATTCTGGGTTAAAAATTATTTTCTTTCTGAATCAGCAAGTGCTGTTGATGAAAAGCCCAGTGTTGTTCTGATTTTCCTTCTTTGGATGTGACACCTCTCTCCTTCTTCTTTAATTGTTTGGATTTGTCTCTTTAACATAGTTCTCTGAAATGTCATGACAACATGCTTTGTTTTGGATATTTAAAAAATTAAATGTGCTGGTACTTTTTGAGTTCTTTCAATTTGGAAATGTGTACTCTAGTACTGAAAAAGTCTCTTTTTAAAAGATATCTTTATCTCCATGACTTCCCTTCTATTCTCTTTATAGAATTCAGATTAATTAGTTATTTGAGCACTTGGTTTGATGCTCTCAGTTGTTAGCTTTTATCTCACATTTTTTATCTTCTTGACATTTTGTTTACTTCCAAGCTTCTGTAGAAATCTTTGTTTCAGCTATGTTATTTTAACTACTAAGAATTCTTCCTTATAAATATCATCCATTTTTATTGATGCAAAAACTTCCATCTCCCTGATGTGTTCATTTGCATTTTGGTTTAAATTTTGAAATGCTCTTGCATTTCCTGCATTATCTTTCCTCTGGATTTATTTTCTTGGTTTGCTTACTGACTTCTCCCTTTCTCATTTAACACTGAAGCCCTCAAATTTTGACTGGAAGTTCTGTGATTGCCAGTACTTGCAAATAGTACTCCTTACTCTTGTAAAATTGGTCTGAATGACGGCTGATCACACAGGCCCCAAATGTCAGTACAGGGAGGCATTGTTTAACTTTTTCAGAAAAAATAAATTCTACAGTCTTGTACCATTGGCTTTTAGTAATTTGTGCAGGGTGGGGTAGAGGTCTTGCGATCATTCTGTTTTGAAGAGTAGCTCAATAATTACTCTCATTTTCAATTGTGTGCTTCGTTCTTACTCACGATGTGCCTTGTTTTAGTCCATTCTCACACTTCTGTAAAGACATACCTGAGGTTGGGTAATTTATAAAGAAAGGAGCTTTAATCAGCTCATGGTTCTGTGGGCTGTACAGACTCTGCTTCTGGGGAGGCCTCAGGAAACTTACAATCATGCCAGAAGGACAAAGGGGAAGTAAGCACATCCTCACATGGCCAGCAGGAGAGAGAGGGAGAAGGGGGAGGTGCTACACACTTTCAAACAACCATATCTCATGAGAATTTTGTCACAAGAACAGCAAGGGAGATGTCTGCCCCTATGATTCAATCACCTTCCACCAGACCCTTCCTCCAACACCAGGAATTACAATTCGATGAGATTTTGGTGGGGACACAGAGCCAAACCATATCATGCTTCATATACCAATGATCTTGTCTTCATCTATTCAATATTTCTAGAGAATAAACCTCCAGTTCTTGGCCCCTATGGTTGGGGTACCTAGATACTTGTATTAAGTGTGTGGAAGTGGAGGAGAAAAATTGAGAGTTCTGAACAAAGAATTTCAATCTATCATGCATCTTCTTCCTCTACTCACCCCATCCCAATACACACTCACACCTGTTTTCTTCTCTAGTTTTCTGCCCTTCTCTGCAACAAATGCTGCTAAGCCCTGGGCTTGGCTAGGGTTCTATAGGGGCTGGTAGTGGAAGCCTGCTCATTTTTTGTTAGCATCCTTCTCTGCGTGCCACTAGCCTGGAGTTCTATCTGTCAACATGTTTTTGCTGCACTATTGTCTCAAGTTTTCTGAGATATGTTATTTCTTAAACTCTGAATGGATAAACATGTATTCAATATGGTATTTTTAACTTGAACATTTATAATATAAAATAATCTATATTTATGAATATCATCTATTGAGCACTTGTGTGCCAGACACTCTACTAAGCACTTTATGCATGTTAGTTCATTTAACATTCACAATTTCCATTTTAAATGAGGAATCTGAGATCAGAGAGATAAAAGATAATTATAAGATGTCTAATAAAAACAAATTTTTAGTGTAATCAGAATTAACTGCTTTGCTTTAAAAATCTTTAATCAACAATAAAAAAACAGGAGGGAGGAGCCAAGATGGCCGAATAGGAACAGCTCCGGTCTACAGCTCCCAGCGCGAGCAATGCAGAAGACGGGTGATTTCTGCATTTCCATCTGAGGTACCGTGTTCATCTCACTAGGGAGTGCCAGACAGTGGGCGCAGGTCAGCGGGTGAGTGCACCGTGCGCCAGCCGAAGCAGAAGTGAGGCATTGCCTCACTCGGGAAGCACAAGGGGTCAGGGAGTTCCCTTTCCAGGGGTGACAGACGGCACCTGGAAAATCGGGCCACTCCCACCCGAATACTGTGCTTTTCCGACGGGCTTAGGAAACGGTGCCCCAGGAGAGTATAGCCCACACCTGGCTCAGAGGGTCCTACGCCCACGGAGTCTCACTGATTGCTAGCACAGCAGTCTGAGATCAAAGAGCAAGTCCGCAGCGAGGCTGGGGGAAGGGCGCCCGCCATTGCCCAGGCTCGTTTAGGTAAACAAAGCAGCCTGGAAGCTTGAACTGGGTGGAGCCCACCACAGCTCAAGGAGGCCTGCCTGCCTCTGTAGGCTCCACCTCTGGGGGCAGGGCACAGACAAACAAAAAGACAGCAGTAACCTCTGCAGACTTAAATGTCCCTGTCTGACAGCTTTGAGGAGAGCAGTGGTTCTCCCAGCATGCAACTGGAGATCTGAGAACGGGCTGACTGCCTCCTCAAGTGGGTCCCTGACCCCTGACCCCTGAGCAGCCTAACTGGGAGGCACCCCCCAGCAGGGGCAGATTGACACCTCACACGGCTGGCCAGGTACTCCAACAGACCTGCAGCTGAGGGTCCTGTCTGCTAGAAGGAAAACTAACAGAAAGGACATCCACACCAAAAACCCATCTGTACATCACCATCATCAAAGACCAAAAGTAGATAAAACCACGAAGGTGGGGAAAAAACAGAGCAGAAAAACTGGAAACTCTAAAAAGCAGAGTACCTCTCCTCCTCCAAAGGAACGCAGTTCCTCACCAGCAATGGAACAAAGCTGGACGGAGAATGACTTTGACGAGCTGAGAGAAGAAGGCTTCAGACGATCAAATTACTCTGAGCTACGGGAGGATATTCAAACCAAAGGCAAAGAAGTTGAAAACTTTGAAAAAAATTTAGAAGAATGTATAACTAGAATAACCAATACAGAGAAATGCTTAAAGGAGCTGATGGAGCTGAAAACCAAGGCTCGAGAAGTACGTGAAGAATGCCGAAGCCTCAGGAGCCGATGCGATCAAATGGAAGAAAGGGTATCAGCCCTGGAAGATGAAATGAATGAAATGAAGTGAGAAGGGAAGTTTAGAGAAAAAAGAATAAAAAGAAACGAGCAAAGCCTCCAAGAAATGTGGGACTGTGTGAAAAGACCAAATCTACGTCTGATTGGTGTACCTGAAAGTGACGGGGAGAATGGAAACAAGTTGGAAAACAGTCTGCAGGATATTATCCAGGAGAACTTCCCCAATCTAGCAAGGCAGGCCAACATTCAGATTCAGGAAATACAGAGAACACCACAAAGATACTCCTCGAGAAGAGCAACTCCAAGACACATAATTGTCAGATTCACCAAAGTTGAAATGAAGGAAAAAATGTTAAGGGCAGCCAGAGAGAAAGGTCGGGTTACCATCAAAGGGAAGCCCATCAGACTAACAGCGGATCTCTCGGCAGAAACCCTACAAGCCAGAAGAGAGTGGAGGCCAGTATTCAACATTCTTAAAGAAAGAATTTTCAACCCAGAATTTCATATCCTGCCAAACTAAGCTTCATAAGTGAAGGAGAAATAAAATCCTTTACAGACAAGTAAATGCTGAGAGATTTTGTCACCACCAGGCCTGCCCTAAAAGAGCTCCTGAAGGAAGCACTAAACATGGAAAGGCACAACCGGTACCAGCCACTGCAAAATCATACCAAAATGTAAAGACCATCGAGACTAGGAAGAGACTGCATCAACTAACGAGCAAAATAACCAGCTAACATCATAATGACAGGATCAGATTCACACATAACAATATTAACTTTAAATGTAAATGGACTAAATGCTCCAATTAAAAGACACAGACTGGCAAATTGGATAAAGACTCAAGACCCATCAGTGTTCTGTATTCAGGAAACCCATCTCACATGCACAGACACACATAGGCTCAAAATAAAAGGATGGAGGAAGATCTACCAAGCAAATGGAAAACAAAAAAAGGCAGGGGTTGCAATCCTAGTCTCTGATAAAACAGACTTTAAACCAACAAAGATCAAAAGAGACAAAGAAGGCCATTACATAATGGTAAAGGGATTAATTCAACAAGAAGAGCTAACTATCCTAAATATATATGCACCCAATACAGGAGCACCCAGATTCATAAAGCAAGTCCTGAGTGACCTACAAAGAGACTTAGACTCCCACACATTAATAATGGGAGACTTTAACACCCCACTGTCAACATTAGACAGATCAACGAAACAGAAAATCAACAAGGATACCCAGGAATTGAACTCAGCTCTGCACCAAGCAGACCTAATAGACATCTACAGAACTCTCCACCCCAAATCAACAGAATATACATTTTTTTCAGCACCACACCACACCTATTCCAAAATTGACCATATACTTGGAAGTAAAGCTCTCCTCAATAAATGTAAAAGAACAGAAATTATAACAAACTATCTTCTCAGATCACAGTGCAATCAAGCTAGAACTCAGGATTAAGAATCTCACTCAAAACCGCTCAACTACGTGGAAACTGAACAACCTGCTCCTGAATGACTACTGGGTACATAACGAAATGAAGGCAGAAATAAAGATGTTCTTTGAAACCAACGAGAACCAAGACACAACATACCAGAATCTCTGGGATGCATTCAAAGCAGTGTGTAGAGGGAAATTTATAGCACTAAATGCCCACAAGAGAAAGCAGGAAAGATCCATAATTGACACCCTAACATCACAATTAAAAGAACTAGAAAAGCAAGAGCAAACACATTCAAAAGCTAGCAGAAGGCAAGAAATAACTAAAATCAGAGCAGAACTGAAGGAAATAGAGACACAAAAAACCCTTCAAAAAATAAATGAATCCAGGAGCTGGTTTTTTGAAAGGATCAACAAAATTGATAGACCACTAGCAAGATTAATAAAGAAAAAAAGAGAGAAGAATCAAATAGATGCAATAAAAAATGATAAAGGGGATATCACCACCGATCCCACAGAAATACAAACTACCATCAGAGAATATTACAAACACCTCTACGCAAATAAACTAGAAAATCTAGAAGAAATGGATAAATTCCTCAACACATACACCCTCCCAAGACTAAACCAGGAAGAAGTTGAATCTCTGAATAGACCAATAACAGGAGCTGAAATTGTGGCAATAATCAATAGCTTACCAACCAAAAAAAGTCCAGGACCAGATGGGTTCACAGCCGAATTCTACCAGAGGTACAAGGAGGAGCTGGTACCATTCCTTCTGAAACTATTCCAATCAATAGAAAAAGAGGGAATCCTCCCTAACTCATTTTATGAGGCCAGCATCATCCTGATACCAAAGCCTGGCAGAGACACAACAAAAAAAGAGAATTTTAGACCAATATCCTTGATGAATATTGATGCAAAAATCCTCAATAAAATACTGGCAAACAGAATCCAGCAGCACATCAAAAAGCTTATTCACCATGATCAAGTGGGCTTCATCCCTGGGATGCAAGGCTGGTTCAATATACGCAAATCAATAAATGTAATCCAGCATATAAACAGAACCAAAGTCAAAAACCACATGATTATCTCAATAGATGCAGAAAAGGCCTTTGACAAAATTCAACAACGCTTCATGCTAAAAACTCTCAATAAATTAGGTATTGATGGGACGTATCTCAAAATAATAAGAGCTATTTATGACAATCCCACAGCCAATATCATACTGAATGGGCAAAAACTGGAAGCATTCCCTTTGAAAACTGGCACAAGACAGGGATGCCCTCTCTCACCACTTCTATTCAACAGAGTGTTGGAAGTTCTGGCCAGGGCAATTAGGCAAGAGAAGGAAATCAAGGGTATTCAATTAGGAAAAGAGGAAGTCAAATTGTCCCTGTTTGCAGATGACATGATAGTATATCTAGAAAACCCCATTGTCTCAGCCCAAAATCTCCTTAAGCTGATAAGCAACTTCAGCAAAGTCTCAGGATACAAAATCAATGTACAAAAATCACAAGCATTCTTATACACCAATAACAGACAAACAGAGAGCCAAATCATGAGTGGACTCCCATTCACAATTGCTTCAAAGAGAATAAAATACCTAGGAATCCAACTTACAAGGGATGTGAAGGACCTCTTCAAGGAGAGCTACAAACCACTCCTCAAGGAAATAAAAGAGGATACAAACAAATGGAAGAACATTCCATGCTCATGGGTAGGAAGAATCAATATCATGAAAATGGCCATCCTTCCCAAGGTAATTTACAGATTCAATGCCATCCCCATCAAGTTACGAATGACTTTCTTCACAGAATTGGAAAAAACTACTTTAAAGTTCATACAGAACCCAAAAAGAGCCCGCATCGCCAAGTCAATCCTAAGCCAAAAGAACAAAGCTGGAGGCATCACGCTACCTGACTTCAAACTATACTACAAGGCTATAGTAACCAAAACAGCATGGTACTGGTACCAAAACAGAGATATAGATCAATGGAACAGAACAGAGCCACCAGAAATAATGCCACATATCTACAACTATCTGATCTTTGACAAACCTGACAAAAACAAGAAATGGGGAAAGGATTCCCTATTTAATAAATGGTGCTGGGAAAACTGGCCAGCCATATGTAGAAAGCTGAAACTGGATCCCTTCGTTACACCTTATACAAAAATCAATTCAAGATGGATTAAAGACTTAAATGTTAGACCTAAAACCATAAAAACCCTAGAAGAAAACCTAGGCAATACCATTCAGGACATAGGCATGGGCAAGGACTTCATGTCTGAAACACCAAAAGCAATGGCAACAAAAGCCAAAATTGACAAATGGGATCTAATTAAACTAAAGAGCTTCTGCACAGCAAAGGAAACTACCATCAGAGTGAACAGGCAACCTACAAAATGGGAGAAAATTTTCGCAACCTACTCATCTGACAAACGGCTAATATCCAGAATCTACAATGAACTCCAACAAATTTACAAGAAAAAAACAAACAACCCCATCAAAAAGTGGGCGAAGGACATGAACAGACACTTCTCAAAAGAAGACATTTATGCAGCCAAAAAACACATGAAAAAATGCTCACCATCACTGGCCATCAGAGAAATGCAAATCAAAACCACAATGAGATACCACCTCACACCAGTTAGAATGGCAATCATTAAAAAGTCAGGAAACAACAGGTGCTGGGGAGCATGTGGAGAAATAGGAACACTTTTACACTGTTGGTGGGACTGTAAACTAGTTCAACCCTTGTGGAAGTCAGTGTGGCGATTCCTCAGGGATCTAGAACTAGAAATTCCATTTGACCCAGACATCCCATTACTGGGTATATACCCAAAGGACTATAAATCATGCTGCTATAAAGACACATGCACACATATGTTTATTGCGGCATTATTCACAATAGCAAAGACTTGGAACCAACCCAAATGTCCAACAATGATAGACTGGATTAAGAAAATGTGGCACATATACACCATGGAATACTTACTATGCAGCCATAAAAAATGATGAGTTCACGTCCTTTGTAGGGACATGGATGAAATTGGAAATCATCATTCTCAGTAAACTATCGCAAGAACAAAAAACCAAACACCGCGTATTCTCACTCATAGGTGGGAATTGAACAATGAGAACACATGGACACAGGAAGGGGAACATCACACTTTGGGGACTGTTGTGGGGTGGGGGGAGTGGGGAGGGATAGCACTGGGATATATACCTAATGCTAGATGACGAGTTGGTGGGTGCAGTGCACCAGCATGGCACATGAATACATATGTAACTTACCTGCACGTTGCGCACATGTACCATAGAGCCTAAAGTATAGTAGTAATAATAATAATAATAATAATAATAATAATAATAATAAATAAAATAAAATAAAATAAAAAAACAATAAAAAAACAGACTTTGAGTGAGAGTGTCTTTCATCCCACCAGGCACTAGCCTGAGCTAATGGCATGACAATGTATGTGTCTTGCTACATTAAGTTTATATATTAGACATTTTCTATCCTGTGAATGACAGAAAGTATCACTTCTAGCAAATATAACAAATTTGAAGAAGAATGGATAATTTACTATTATGATTTTTTCAGTTACTGAGAGCATATCTGAAAGATTCATTTCATTCCCAATGTGACTTTATTTTAAATACTACCTTTAAGGGTTGAATTTTAATTAGGATTTATTAGTGGCTAAAAAAAATTATGTAACATCACATAAAGGCTATGAACCACAATATATAAATAGAAGACAAAATACCCTGGCGAGGGAAAGGATGCAAGTGTCCTGGGATCCCACACCCAGCAAACTCAGTCCCTTTTCTTCTCAAACAAAAAGAATCTTGATCTCCTTAAACAGAATGGTTAAACCTCACACAGTTAATAAAAGACAGTGCTCAAAATGTTGTGTGCATTTTGAGTCTTCAGAATAGCTCTAGGCTTACAAATATCTAGCCACCTTAGAAAAATTTTCTTTATCATTCATAAAAAATGAATCAAGATATTTCACCAACAATAAAATATTTTTCCCCTAAGGCAAAAGAATAATCAGTCCTATTCTTGCTTCCCTGCCCTTATTCTTGCAATCAAGCAAGATAGAACCAGGTTATCACATGCTGTGAGATGAAGGCATGTATTACCTTTGGGACTTTTCCTAGTCAGGTAAAGAGGAGCTTTCTTCCATGCTATGTTTAGAAACAGTCCCCCAAAGATCATGGAGTCAAAAATATTATAATCCAGTACTATTCTTTTTTTACTCACTAATCCCCTGTGTATGGAATTTTCTGGGTGTTGGTGGGATGGGGATCTGACTTTTATTTATGTATTTGTAACTTTTTTTTTTTTTTTTGAGATGGAGTCTCGCTCTGTCGCCCAGGCTGGAGTGCAGTGGTGCGATTTCGAATCACTGCAACCTCCACCTCCCGGATTCAAGCGATTCTCCTGCCTCAGCCTCCTGAGTAGCTGGGATTACAGGCATGCGCCACCATGCCTGGCTAATTTTCTTTTTTTGTTGTTGTATTTTTAGTAGAGACAGGGTTTCATCATGTTGGTCAGACTGGTCTCAATCTCCTAACCTCGTGATCTGCCCGCCTTGGGCTCCCAAAGTGCTGGGATTACAGGCATGAGCTACCATGCCTGGCCTATTTTGATATACTTTCAAAGTTACAGAAAAGGTTCAAGAATAGCCCAAGGAACTAGGAATACTCATGTAACCTATATTCAGACTCACCAATTGTTTACATTTTTCACACTTTTTCTCTATGTACTTGCAAATTATTTTTTCATTTGAAAGTAAATTGGAGACATCATGAATTTTTACCCCTAAATAATTTATTGTGTGTTTCCTAATAACCTGTTAATTATCTTATGTATTGACAGTATAATTATCAAAATTAGGACATTTCCTTGTTTTGTCCCTATTCAAAATCAAAACCAAGAGCATAGATTGCATTTATTTTTCAAGTCTCTTTGGTATCCTTTAACTCAGAACAGATCCTCAGTCATACTTAGTCTTTTGGCTTTAAATTTCTGAAGAGTATAGATCAGTTATTTCATAGAACATCCCTCAATTGATCTGCTGTTTCGTCATTGTTAGTTTCAGTTTATGGACTTTTGTCAGCAATTCCACTGAAGTGATATTTTATCCTTCTCAGCGGCTCATACTGGAGTGCACATGATTCAGACTGCACTAATATTATTAGTTTTGATCACTCGAGTGAAGTGGTGTCCATGAGGTTTCTCCATGGTGGTAGAACCATTATTTTCCCTTCCTAATTATTAGGTACTTGTGGAGAGGTACTTTAAGGCTACATAAATATCCTCTCCATTAAACTTTTATCTACTAAATGTGATACCCACACATTGATTTCTGACTCCATCATTTTTTGTTCATTTTTCTTATCATTTGCATTCCACCTTAAGGAGTGCACTCCCCTTCTCCCATTTATTTATTTATTCATGGAGTTATGGATTCTTTTTCTTTTTAAAGAATGTTTTTTTCTTCATTGGGCACTAATAGGCCAATAGAGAAATACAACGATATAGGTAAATGTAAGCTTATTTCTTATAAGATTCATCATAAACCGTTTTTTTTTTCAGCCAATGGAAGCATTTGAGGAAAAAACACCTTTCAAAGGGAACCTGTATTATGTTATTGGAACATTTGTTAAAAATCTATTAACCTCTAAGAGGCCAAGAACAGAAATTCAGCAATAAAAGGTAAACGTAAGTATGCTATTTTTTTAAAAAAAAATTAGATTCATGGGGGCACATGTGCTGGTTTGTTAGATGGATATATTGTGAAAGGCTGGGGTTTAGGCTTCTGCTGAACCTATCACCCAAATAATGAAGATAGTACCCAATAGTTAGTTTTTCAATCCTTGACCCTTTCCTTTCCCATTTTGGAGGCTCCATTGTCTATTGTTTCCATTTTCATGTCTGTTTGTACCCATTGTTTAGCTACCATTTATAAGTAAAAACATGTGGCAATTGATTTTCTGTTTCTGTATTAATTCACTTAGAATAACAGCTTCCAGCTGCATCCATGTTGCTGGAAAGGACATCATTTCATTCTTTTTAATGACTGCATAGTATTCCATGGTGTTGATGTACCACATTTCGTTTATCTAGTCCACTATTGATGGGAACCTAGGTTTATTCCGTGTCTATGTTATTGCAAATAGCGTTGTGACATACTAGTTCAGGTGTGTTTTTGGTAGAAGGATTTCCTTTCCCATGGATAGATACTGAGTAGTGGGATTGCTGGGTTTGAATAGCAGTTCTATTTTTAGTTCTTTGAGAAATTTCCATACTGCTTTCCATAGAGGCTAAACTAGTTTACATTTCTACCAATTGTGTATGAGCATTCCTTTTCCTCCACATTCTCACTTGCATCTGTTATGTTTTTGACTTTTTAATAATAGTCATTCTGACTGGTGTGAAATGGCACATCACTGTGATTTTAATTTGCATTTCTCTGATGATTAGTGAGGTTGAGCATTTTTTCTGTTTGCCTATTTATGTCTTCTTTTTTTTTTTTTTTTTTTTTTTTTGAGACGGAGTCTCGCTGTTTCACCCAGGCTGGAGTGCAGTGGCGTGATCTCTGCTCACAGCAAGCTCCACCTTCTGGGTTCATGCCATTCTCCTGCCTCAGCCTCCCGAGTAGCTGGGACTACAGGTGCCCACCACCATGCCCGGGCTAATTTTTTGTATTTTTTGAGTAGTGTCTGTTCATGTCCTCTGTGCACTTTTTAATGAGGTTGTCTTTTTTCTTGTTGATTTGTTTTAGTTTCTTGTGGATTCTGGATATTAGTCCTTTCCCAGAGGCATAGTTTGCAAATATTTTCTACCATTCTGTAGGTTATCTGTTTACTCTGTTGATAGTTTCTTTTGCTGTGCAGATATCTTTATTTTAATTAAGTCCTAATTGTCAATGTTTGTTTTTATTGCATTTGCTTTTAAGGTCTTAGCCTTAAATTCTTTGCCCAGGTCAAAATCCAGAATTTTATTCATCAGGTAATAATCTGGTGAATATCACAAGGTAATAATCTATTACAATCAATATTTATTTGCGTGGTCAAATTGTCCCAGATTTGGCCAGTGGAAGTCTTTTTAAGGTGACTCAGATGTTTATTTAAAATGTCCCCTTATTCCTTACTTCCTTGCTTTCTCTCACATGAAGAGTTTCCAAGTTTACCTTGGATCTCCCCTGGCCCAGCGCTAGTATCAACTATTTATCTTAGGAGTTCTGGTTTCCTTTACTGGAAAACAGTCTTTAGAGACCAAGATCTGGGGAGTAGGCAGGCAATTGCTGCTGGTGTATCATTGCTTCTATGCCCTTTCAGTGAATAGGACTTGAAAATATATAAGTATGTGTGTATAAATGACAAACCTCACTACGATTACCTTCAATATATTTGTTCATTTGGTCAAGCTAGACTACACAAAAGGAAGTTTCAGAATTGATAAGCTACAAAAACATACCTACTAACTAGAGTTTAATATTTGTTAAAGTTTTATTTTTGAGATAAAATGCACATAAGTTAAAATGTACAGATCATAAGGATACAATTCAATGAGATCTGAAAAATGCACATACCCATGTAGCTCTTCCCTAACAAGTTAGAGAATGTTTCCTTTACCAGAAAGTTTTCTAATTTCCCTTCTCAGGAAGAAAACTCTTCAAAACCCTAGGGAAACTACTCTTCTGATTTTTTTCACCTTACATTTGTTTTGCCTATTTAAGAACTTCATGTAATTGGAATCATGTGACACACACACACACACACACACCATGTTCTTTTTCTCTGTCTCTTTCATGAGTATGTTTGAGATTCATATGTTGTTGCATGTATCAGTAATTTGTGCCTTTTAATGACTTAGCAGTATTCCATTGTATGAAATACCAGTTTATTTATTCCTTGTGTTAATGATGGTTGATTAGGTTGTTTCCAATGTTAGGCTATTGTGCATAAAGCTGCTGTGAACATTTGTGTAAAAGTCTTTGTGTGGACAAATATTTTCATTTATCTCGGTAAATACCTAGGAGTAGAATTGCTGGGTAATACGGTAAGTGTGTGTTAACTTTATATAAAACTGCCAAACTGTTTTCCATAGTGGCTATATCACAACATTCCCATCACAACATTATAAGAGTTCCAATTCCTCTACATCCTCACTAACATTTGGTATGGTTAGTCTTTTTAATTTTAGCCATTTTAGTGAATGTGTAGTGGTAGCTCATTGTGGTTTTCACTTGGATTTTCCTAACAACTAGTGATGTTGAGCACTTTTTCATATGCTTAATAAATATTTTTCTTTATGATTTGTTTGTCTCATCAATTACTAACTTAGTGAATACTTTTTAAAAACTTATTAATGCCTATAATCCCACTACTTTGAGAGACCAAAGTGGAAGGATAGCTTGAGGCCAGAAGTTTGAGACCAGCCTAGACAAGATAGTGAGACTCTATGTCTACAAAGACAACAACAAGAATTTGGTCAAGCATGGTGGTGGCTGTCTTTGGTCCCTAGCTACTCAGGAGGATGAGGATCCCTTGAGCCTGGAATTTGAGGATGCAGTTAGCTGTGATTGGCCACTACACTGTAGCCTGGGAAAGGGAGCAAGGCCCCTTAATAAAGATCTCTTAAAAAAAGAATTATGAATGGTTGTTGACTTTTGTAAAATAATTTCTGCATCTATGAGATGATTTTGTCCCATTTTATGTTCAGTTAATATGATGAATTACATTAATGAATATTTTCTATAAACCAATTTTGGGGCCTTCAAAATTATCCATATTGTTTGCTTTCTATTTTATAGTCCTCACCTCTTAACTTTTTAAATTTTCTTTGTTCTACTAATTAGCTCTTTTATGAGATTCCTGAAATGGAAACAAATTTATGGTTTTAAATTATTCTTATTTTCTAGTATAACTATTTGAAATTATAAAATTCCCTCTAACTCCTGCTTTACTTACATCCCATAAATATTGATATGTTGTAAATCTGTTGCTCTTCATTAGAAATAATGTCAAATTTGTAGTCATCAAGTCTTTTACCCATCAAGTCAAACTATGTTGGCAACTGTAATTCATTGCTTATGTGTAAGGCTCTTAGTATATGTTTTCATGACCTGTCTTGGTCACAGTTATCAAAATGACAAAACAGAAATTTTACCTGATCCCCGAGTCCATTATTCCAAATTAATTAATGATAACTTTGTCTGTAGTTCATATTTGAAGTTGATTCTACAAATTCATTATCAATAGAATGTATACCCTCTCCCCAACCTCCACTAATGAGTAGAGTTATCACTCTTTTCACATGTGTAGTGCCAGGTAGAGGTAGGCAGTGGTAGAAATATGCCTTTTTATGGCTGTCAATCTTCCAAACTCCTTTTGTATTTTAAGAAATATTCCACTCCTAGAATCTTGTTGGAATCCAGAACCCCAGCTCCTAGTATAGAAGCCAAAAGAGGATGAACTTTCCTTCCTCCAGGCCATGGCATTCGAGGTGTATGGGCAGGTGATATTGGCTCTGCTTCTGCAAGAGATATTATTTTGGGTTATGAATATAAAGCTAAAGGGACAATTTCAAATTTAGTCCAGGTTGTAGTGGACAACAGTGAATGCAATGACATCTAGTGGTTTCTGCAGTAATGCACAGTGGCAGTGGTGTCTCACAGTGCTGTGGTCAGTGGAATTAATGGCTGCTATGACCAGATTGATCCTGCAAAGTAACCTCACTTGAGGCTCTGATCCTTTTCTGCCTGTCTTTGCTTGGTTCCTGCCTGTTTGGGAAGCCTGACCTCCAATTTTCCTGAACAACTTTGAGTAGTCCTACATCCCTATAGTAAAACTCATTTCTGCTTAAATTAACCAGAATTGATTTCTTTTCTTTTAAACCAGGAACCTGATTTCTCTTCTTTGTAACAGTAACCCTAATAGTTACAAGATCAGTTACGAGGTCATAGGGACAGTTTGAGGCCAATAAATGGAACTGTCAGTAAATGAAAAGATAATGTATCTCTCAGTCTCTTAACTAGGTAGCAATAGCACCAACTTTTTAATCAACTTGAAGCAGTAATCCAGGCGAGTACATCTGAGAATGGTCTAGAGTTTATTCTATTCTTAGGCACAGAATGATTAAATTTACATATGATTGCAAATGGTATGTGGTGGTATATGACAAAAGATATATTCAAATCCTTTTATACAAATTACCAATTTTCATTAGTAACATTACAGGTAGAAAAATTTTATTTCTTTCATAGGATGATATAATATTATACACATACTAAAAATTCCGTCAGAGGCTGGGCGCGGTGGCTCACGCCTGTAATCCCAGCACTTTGGGAGGCTGAGAGGGGTGGATCACCTGAGATCAGGAGTTTGAGACCAGCCTGGCCAACATGGAGAAACCCCATCTCTACTAAAAATACAAAAAATTAGCTGGGTGTGGTGGCACGTGCCTGTAATCCCAGCTACTTGGGAGGCTGAGGCAAGAGAATCGCTTGAACCCGGGAGGCGGAGGTTGCAGTGAGCTGAGATCACACCACTGCACTCCAGCCTGGGTGACAGAGCGAGACTCTGTCTCAAAAAAAAAAAAAAAAAAAAATCCATCAGAAAATAATACTACACATTAAGAAAATATGTATATGGTTTTAAGGCAAAAATGACTCTGTTTATTTTTTTAATCAACTCTGTGTGTACTATAGCTGATATAGCCAAAACATTACCCTCTTCCTCTAGTTACCAAAACGTAACTTGGCTGTGGGCTAACAGTAAGAGCTAACATTTGCTTTACTACTCGTATTTCCACATAATTTAAAATATTTTTAATTAACATTAATCACTTCTTTAACTTTTTTAGCACATTAAATATTAAGATGTAGCATTAGAATGGAAGGCTGCATGAGCACAGGAATAGAGAGAGACACAGGTGTTGGGAAAAGCCACTAGGCACACATAACATTAAATGCTGCTCACTGTAGCTAGTCTCCTAAAGTCCATCTCCCAGAAAATAAGACAATTTTTAAACTTTTCAACCAGTATTGACTTAGAAGCTGATGTGCACATACTGATGCCGTTTCACACAGAATTGACACAGATGTGGAATCAAGATCACAGTCTTGGTGGAGGAAGGGGGGCAGAAATCAGTGCTTTCAAAAAGCTCCCTAGGTAATTCTAATGTGTAGACCAGATTAAGAACCTGTGGGCTAACCCAGAGCCTCAGGGGCTCACCTTCTATCTTAAATTTCTTTTCCCTAAAGGAGTTATGGTGCCAGGCTTTTAATGTAAAAGAAAATAAATTATCTTCCAGTATAATTTTGTAAATGAAGACTTCCCAAAAAATCCTACTCAATAATAGCTTATTGTGGAAACACTGGACAATTGTACAGTTACTAACAATAATAGAAGACTCCCTTGGAGAAGTCATGTGGAGAATGAAAAACATATTTACTCTTCAACTTTGGAGGTGGAGTATGGAGATGGATAAAATATGTGTGTGTATATTTATATATATATATCCATTATTCATATTTCAGTAAAATACAACAGAATAAAAGAATGAGGTCAACAAAGTCCTATAGAAAGGAGTAAAAATAATTGTACTTACTGGTAGTGAATAAAACTGAAATAAATTTATATAATTTGTATAACCTGAAAAGTTTGAACATTACACATTTTTTGTTTTATATTTAGAATCTTATCTGAAGGAAAGTTTCAAAAGAACACTAAATATGTTAGATCTATGTCACCCAAATTAGAACTCAAAATTGTAATGCTGTGCTGAGTGACAGTGCAAGGACCGGAATCCGCCACTGTAAATGCTGACTTCAGTGCTTTGTTTCTGACTGCTATGCAGCTATCTGCCCAATTTCCATGCACATTTTACTGTTTGACCTTGAAAGAGCCCGACTAATTGGGAATTACTTATTAAGGATCCATTTAAAAACTGTGTATTTTCTAGCAAAGGCTAAAATTTACACAAAGATGTATATTGCAATACTTTGCATTTTAGGAGTGGGCTGTACAAATTCTTTTGGAAAGCCCTCACCATTTTTTATACGAAATTCCTTCTAGGTACTGTTCACATTTCCACTAAAATAGCCAGGTAAAATTTCCAGAATAACTTCAATCCCCAGGTACTTATGTAAAAACAGACTATTTTCATAGTCATCCTTTTCAAATTCTCTTTTCATCATTAAAACACTTTATTAGTCCTTGTATTATCAGAAAGCAAACCTAATTTAAAAATAATGGGGAGATGTAAGCAATGTCCCTAGTCTTCAGAATTTATCAATATGGAGCAAAAGATTTAAAGTGATTTCTTTTCCCCTCTAGACAACGTCAGAATACCAAGCCTGCAGCCTGTTATTTTCAGGGTGGCACCCAGAGCAGGGGGAGGGGAGGAAAAAGCATCCTTAATTATTGAGGCATTAGAAACCTCCCACCCTGCTTGGAGTGCCTTTCCAAAGTGAAGCTAGAGGAGGGTTTCTCAAGCCTCTGTTTCTTATGGGGAGCTTTGGCCTTTGCAAGGTAACTCTTTCTCTCTGATTTCCCTTTAACGAAGCAGGTGAAAGGCCGTTTGGCACCAGGCGGTTCCTTTTACTCCAGCTGCCTGTGAAGAGCGCGGTTGCCAGGCAACCAAGTCTCCCGCTTGCTGCCTGTCTCACGCTAGGAAATTTGGAGGGTTTTGAGGCTGTTGTCTGTTGCAGACAACTTACACTGAAATGCCTTGAGGTTTTTAGAACTATTTTTTTGTATTGCTTACAGTAAAACTACGTTATCTTTCCCAATTTTCTCTCTTTTAGGGAAGACAGACTATTTAGAAGGTATATGGCTATATTTCCACAGGAAAATATCCAGACCTTGACTTCAAAATCAGAAGTAATTTACATTTTAAAAAAAGAACAAATGAGCATCACAGCTGCATTTCATGTGTTTCTTCCTGTCAGCTTAATTTCTTTCATTTTCTTTACCCCTTCTTTTGCTTTAAAAACTTCTTTATTTGCTTTCCTTCTTTTCTTTATTCTACCCCACTTGCATGTTTCTTTTATCTTTCTCTGTCTTCCTCTTACCAGTGATATTAACTGCTATTCATGCATTCATCTTCAATCACTTGCTCATCCATTGGGACAATGAATTCGAAATGAATCAAGCTTCACTTTCCAACCTCACTAGCTGATGTATTTTTATTCTTACTTCTGAATTCATTTTATTTTTGTTTTATCTTGTGGCTAGGTAGGATTACGGGGAAATAAGGGACAAAATATTCCCAATTATTTGGATTTCTCTTGTTCCTGACAGAAAACCCATTGCTTTCTGAGCCTTTCAGTACGTGCATTCTTTTCGTATTGTGGTCCTCTTGGCACATTCCATTAGCTTTGAAGCCATAGGTTCTGTAAGCTGTTTTGGCCCCACATCAATGTAGGACATTGTCTTACATAATGTTATGAAGATATTTCATTGATATTTCATTCAATTTCAAAAGACACAAAAAAGGATACACTTCCTTTTGTTCTTTATTTCTGAGTCTGGCAATGATTCATAAAATAAATGAGAGCAAATTGGTCTGGTTGTGCTTTTATTACCAGTGATGGACTCTGGTGCTGCAAGGGGAAACCACCTGGTAATGATCAAAGAAGATACGTTGAAATTCTCCTAGAAAGATGTACATGTAAGACAACAATGCATGACACCCTCTGGTGGACCCTTCTCCTCCCTCTAAAAAACTCGCTGATACTTATTCATCACTGCGAGGTAACAAG
Source organism: Pongo pygmaeus (assembly GCF_028885625.2). NCBI lineage: Eukaryota > Metazoa > Chordata > Mammalia > Primates > Hominidae > Pongo > Pongo pygmaeus. Next base: position 96,075,356 of record NC_072378.2, on the reverse strand, counting down.
TAGTACACAGATCTATCTTCTCACAAAGGATTTGTTACAATATGGAAGCAGAACAATTTGACATCATTATCCGAAAATCCACTGTGGAAGATGAATTCATGTGTCAAAACTGCTAAAATGGATAATGGGCATAATTGTTAATACACTTACTGTTGTGATTTTTTAGTGAGTAAATATGTAACCATTCACACATCTTTCTGTAATTTATAAGTAAAAATCTCTCCCTTTGTGACTCAGTATTGTGATCTTCCATGCTCACTATGAAAAACATAATAGAAGTATGATATGATAAAATCAGAGTGCTGTACTATAGTGACAAGAAAAGAGGAGGTATGGATTTTAATGTGAGTTCAACCACTAGTTAGCTCTTTTACTTTGGGCATTCCCTTAGTCTTGGTGTCAATGCCCTCTTCTGTAAAGTTGTGAGGTTTGAGATATTCTCTGAGATACATTCTGCTGTTAAAATTCTATTATTGAATTTGAAAACACTAAACCTTTCAGTGAGCATAATTTGGAAAAAGTGGTATATATTTTTTTAGCTGGTAAAGTTTTTAAGTGAAAAAAGTGTTTAAACCTTCTTTGTATTTGTTAATTGAGCTTTTTTTTATTTAGACATATGAGTTCAAATTGTATAGCTGTTTTTGACACTATAGCCAGTAGTTAAAAAGCAGTTTCCGGAGGCTGCCTATGCTTGAATCTAGTTTCATCATTTACTAGTTGTAAAACATGGGAAAGTTTTTAAAATGTCTTTGTGCTCAATTTACTCCTCTGTCAATGGGGAATAATTACAGCACCCTTCTTGAAGAGATATTATGAGGAGTAAGCGAGATGATTTGCATAACTCCTTAGCAAATGATTAAAGCATTAACATATTCTTGATACATATGAGCTTTTACAATTACTCTGGTGTCACCAGCTATCCCAGGCTATTATCATTCCATACTTTATTATTATAATTATAGCCACCTAGTTTAAAAGTCTCTTCCTTTCAAATCTATCCTATACATTTCTTCCAGCAAAGACTGCCCCAAACACAATTGTCTTCATTGCCTTCTGATAAAAACTAACAACAGACTTCAGTGATTTCCATAGAGACTTGAGTATATATTGTCCTGGCATTTAAGACTCTCATTAATATTGGTTCAATTTGTCTTTCCAGCTTCATTCCATTACCTCCTCCTATATACACGCTTTAGCTGAATGGAACTATCCAAGTATCCCTGAGAACTCGCACTCTGCTTTTCTGTGGTAAACTCTTAAGGGAAGAGACAGTGATAAGTCTTTATACCCCAGTATAAAGTCCAGGACCTGGCACACAGTAAGCATTCAGTATTTTTGAAATGAACAGTCTTTACTTGCACTGTTTTCCTCTCAGAAGTCCTCTCTTCTTATCTTTACCTACATAACACCTATCCTTCAAGGTCCCAGCTAAATATCATGAGTTACTACCATTCATAGGCTACCTACTTCCTTCATAGTATTGTCATGTATTTACCTTCTAGCATTTATATTCCACTGTGATTATAATTATTTTTGTTATCTTATGCCCTAATTTTTGAATGGTGTTGAGAACAGTGTACTATGTCTTAATCAATTTTATTTCCTACAATGCCTAGCATTTTTCTTTGACTATGTTAATTGCCAGTGGCTAGTTGTTGAATGAATCAATATGACTAATAGGATCCTATTTGTTAACCATTGTTTCTCGACCATTAAAAAAACCATCTTACTTCAATAGAACAAAATCTTCACCCCTTGCCAGGCTCCTTAGTCTCTCCAAGGTCCAGCCACATCCTCTCTGCCTAACGTGACTTTGGGTAGCTACTGAAGCCCTACTAGCTTTTCATTATTCCATGGACACGCTATATACATTCTTAACCATGTTCCTTTGCTGATGTTTCCTTTGCTTGAGGGCAATACTGTCTTTGTTGCAGCTATCCAAGCCTGACTTAAGGTCTCATTCCATACGTTATTACTGCAATAATAGCCAACTAGTTTTGAAGTCTCTTCCTTTCAAATGTAACCTATACATTTCTTCCAGTGAAGACTGCCCCAAACACAATTGTCTTCATTTTCTTCTCCCAAATTCATCATGGAGCACTGCTCTAGACTTCCACAATGCTTTTTCTCTTTCATCACAGGAAAGAGAAATTTAGGTTCTTAATTTAGTACTTAATCATACAATTTAATCATACACACACCCTAGAACAATGAAACAATAAAAGTAGGAGATAATTTAAAAGGGCTTTACTACAGAAATTCTAATAATGAAGCTTGAAAGGGGCTAGTTCCATATTAACCCACTCTCTGTAATTCCTTTCCTCCTCCTCCCTGGGTTACCTCTTATATTAGCTGTACAGACACCATTCATGACAACTTGTTTCTAAGATATTTAAGGAACTTTGCATTTCTCTGAATCCCTTCTAGCTAATAATACATTCTTACACATGGTGTTGATTATATTTTAATTCAATAAAAATATGTTTTAAATGTGTATCCTAAATTTTCATGTGTTTTTTGTTTTTATAACTCAGTTAAATATCATATTGTTGGGGGAAGAGGTCACGTTTGGAACTTCCTGTGAATTTCCCATATTAGGAAGCATAATGCTGATCACACTGTAGATTTTCAATGGATGCATGGACAGCATTCATTGTTAGATGAAACCTACTTGGCAAAATGTTCTCCTTAAATGCATTTTATAATATTTGACACGCTAACTTCATTCCATTTTTTTCTGGTCTAAGTTACTGTCATGTTTATAGTTTTTTCCTGGTCCATTGACTTCTAATTTACTGTCATACTTACTAGACTGCTCAGTAACTAAGGCAACTAAAGCTATATCTTTGGAGAAGATTTACACAGATACACCTTAGGGTTAGGTAAACTGGTGTGATAGGATTTGCTTTCTATAGTGCATCAGTATTGTTTTTACCTTATGCCTGAAGATGAAAATGGGAAGTATGGTAAATATTTGGTGAATGGCCTACGTAAAATACATTATACTACATATTTATAAATACCATCTAGATAACCCTATATAGTTGATGGTACTAAGTTGTTCTTGTAGACATGAAAACTAAAGTTATTAGGTTGGTGGAAAAGTAATCGTGGTTTTTCATATTACTTAAAAAAAGTGGCCAAAACCTCAATTACTTTTGCACCAACATAATAATAAAGAAGTAATTTACTCAAGGCTTCATCTATAAACTTGATCTCAGGCCCATCTGATTCCAAGGTCCTTAACAAATGGGGTTAAGTCCATGGATCTCCAACTTCAGTATGCAAAACAATCACTTAAGGAACTTCTCAAATACATATTACTAGGATCTACTCAAAAGATTATAATTTGTTACACTTATGTTAAGACCCAAGAATCTTCATTTTAACAAACACATTAAAGCATTCATTTGGGAAAAAATGAGTTAAGGAATAGTTAAGATAGTAATAGTAATTATAACAATAACAAATATATAACACGTGAATCAACACCACACTACCCACCATTTACTGCGTCACCTTACTGTTTGTCAGACACTATGTTGTAAAGCACTTTATAACATATTTTGTCATGTAATTCTTACAACCACCTTATGAAATATATATTATTATCATCTTTCTTTTACATGAACTAGAGTCATATAGTCCACACAGTTGGCAATTAGTGGGAATAGTCTGATTCTAAATGTCATGCTCACATCTCCATTAAAGAGGCAACAAAATGAAAGATAAGCTCCTTAGCAAGGTCAGTGTGAATAGGAATCAAGCAGAACTTGGGGGTTAAATAATAAATGGAAGATGTGAAAAGTAGAGAGCTTAAATTATTATTTTGTGAGTTTTTCCAACAAATAGTAAGGGGAATAAGGGGTTATTTTAGGGACTGATATAAATTTGGTGAAGACTTTTGTTTTAATATGGAACAGTCATGAAGATGTTGAGGGGAAAGAACAATGGAGAAAGAGAGGTTGATAAGGATGAAAGAGATAAAATTAATGGGAAAAATCTTAGGGAATATGGGATAAATCCATTAGCTTTGCAGAGAAGCATTTATTTTTTCTGGGATGGAGGGAACTAGAAAGTATGAACACAGCTGTGGTTATAGGTATAGGTATTTGACTAGAGATGTAGACATGGACATTTATGTGTCAGGAGATGGAGAGTTAAAGTAGCTTCTATGTGATGAATTTTACTTTATGTGCTGAGAAAATTAATGGGGCCTTGTATTAGTCCATTTTCACACTGCTGTAAATACCTGAGACTGGGTAATTTATAAAGAAAAGTGGTTTAATTGACTCACTGTTCTGCATGGCTGGAGAAGTCCTCAAGAAACTTATAAACATGGTGGAAGGGGAAGCAGGCACATTCTTTACAAGGTGGCAAGAGAGAGAGCAGGCGAAGGAGGAACTTGCCAAACACATGTAAAATCAGCAAATCTCGTGAGAACTAGCTCACTATCATGAGAACAGCATAAGGGAATCCACCCCCATTATCCAATCACCTCCCACCAGGTTTCTCCCTCACATGGGGATTATAATTCAAGATGAGATTTGGGTGGGGACACAAAGCCTAACCATATCAGACCTTCAACCAAACTGATAAAGATTTAGGATAGCTACTGAAAGGAAGAAGATACAAAGTGGACCAGAAATATGTAAAATAATTGCTATGGGGTTAAAAGCCCAGTTGAGGGGAAAGATCATATATTGTAGGAGCATCAGTATGTATGATTGTGTGGCTTTTGTTTAGTGGTGTTCAGTACATCAGAGAAGTAGGCACCAGAGTAGGGTTCATCTTGGTTTAGGGGTTTTAGGGAAACAAATGGTGTGGACAACAGTGAAAGGTACTTGAGTGTGTTGACAATAGGCTTGTGAAATGAAAGACTCTGGTTAGGCAGCTACGGGAAAACTGTGAAGCTAGTAGAGTCTTACAGACATGGGGAAAAAAGTGACCAATATATTAGGTTTTAAAGAGCTGTTAGAGTAGTAAATGGTAAAAATAGTGAAGGAGCTGGAAGAGTGGGCAGGTGTGGACCAGAAATGGAATGAATGGGACCTAATGTATTTCAGTGTATTTGGCAGGAACCTAAAAGTAATGCAAGTTTATTTATTTATTTATTTATTTATTTAGCTCCCATAATCTAAATCTATTCTTTTTTTGAGTCAGGGTCTTGCTATGTTGCCCAGACTTGTGTTGAATTCCTGGCCTCAAGTGATCCTCCCAGGTCTGGCTCCCAAAGAACTAGGATTGCAGGTGTGAGCCACCATGCCCAGTATCTAAATCTGTTTTTTCTTGTACCTTTTAAGAAACCCAAATTCCTAAAGGCTGAGGTCTAACTTTTACCTGATTTCTTCTTGGGCTTTATGACTGCCTAGACCTTTATTCCAAGTTTCCATTACTGTCAATCTTGCCATCAAGTACTCGTTGTTAGTCAAATTAGGACACAGAAGTATTTATTCATCTAATTTCTGCAATAATGATTGCAGTGTGCAGACCGTGCATCAGGATCACCTGGGGAGTATGTTAAACATTTACATTTCTGGCCTTTACACCAGACCTACTTAATCAGAATCTCTGTGGGGGTAGATCCCAAGGAATCTATATTTTTAATATGTTCCACAGGAGATTCTGACTCCCATGATTATTTTAGGAGATGGCAGTTTCAGAGAGGCAGAGCTTATTAGATTTTTCTCCTTTAATTTACCATTCCATACCACTACATTGGCTCCTGTTTGTGGAGCAATATGCTGCGCTGGTGGGCTTCAAGATGGAGGTGGAGATGCAAGAAAACAACTCAGTCTTGGAATTTGTACCTTTCCTAAATATCTTACACACAAGCTCCTTTTACATGCATAACATATCTCCGTCCATTATTAACAAGAACACTGTACACATTTGAAAAAACAAAATGAGAGGCGAGTTCAAAGTGGAAAACTTGACAGAAAAAAACAGTAGAGATGATTGTAAGCAAAAGGTTATTTTGGGGAATGCGTGGGTGTTGAGAGTGGATAGGCGAGTAAGAGTTGCAATTCAGAAAGGGATAGAGATGTGTTGATGGTGATTACAGATGTACTGTCCTTCTTTTAGTTGAATTAGGTATCTGGTGATGTTCATATATTTGAAATCTACTGCCATAGCTACATTTTGCTTTTTGGGTAGTTCTGTGATTAATTAATAATCAATGGTTTCTCTTGCCACTGAACCCTTAAGCTGTTGGATCTCTCACGTAGAGAAATTTCAGTTCACACATAAGAAGAAATCTTATTTTTGGTATCCTGGTACCTAAAGGCAAATAGAACATATGTTATTTTCTTCAGTATCTGCTGACAGTTTTCAAGGAACAAAGGCACAGTGCTGCATCTAAAATCTCCCCTCAGTGGCACAGAAGCCAGGCTTCTGTATATTAATGAATCATATAACAAATCAACATGCTTATGGAAGAAAACAATTTACAAAGAATTTTTATCACTTGATAATATTCTATTTGAATACCAGAAGCAATGAAAATAATTTTGGGAGTATCCTTTTGAGGAGGAAATGTATCTTATATACATTTTCTTTATATCTGCAAATTGTGCTTCTCTTATATTTGTATTGTTAATGATTTATTTGACTTAATATAAAAGACTGCCCCTTACACACACACACACACACACACACACACACACACATTTTCTTCCTCCATCCCAACACCCTCCTCTAACCCACCCTTCTCTTTATTTCTCTGTGTGTCTTCTAGGCTTATTGGTATATTTGGTCCTTCATGTTACAGATCTTACAACAGAAAACATTTCCAGATTAAGAATGAAAAAACTCGTTCTGGCTAACACGGTGAAACCCTGTCTCTACTAAAAATACAAAAAAAAAAAAAAAAAAAAAAAATTAGCCGGGCGTGGTGGCAGGCACCGGGGAATGGCGTGAACCCATGAGGCGGAGTTTGCAGTGAGCCGAGATCGCACCACTGCTCTCCAGCCTGGGCGGCAAAGCAAGACTCTGTCTCAAAAAAAAAAAAAAAAAAAAAGAATGAAAAAACTCAAAATTGCATAATCTTTGTATGCTTTAGAATATGGACCAAACCTTTCTTTGATTAAAAAAATGACTGGCTGTCAAAAAACATGCAAGCTATTTATCACTTGATAGAAATTCATGAATTAAGTTGTAATACAAATCTTTTAAGTTTCACCTCCCTGAAGTGATTCCTCATCCCCTTGTCCCTCCTGCTTCCAGTAACAGTGCTAAGATTTATGGACTGTCTATGTTCAATCTGAAACGTGTGACAATAAGAAAACATGACTATTCCATTGCTTCTGCAAACACCACTTTGCATTGTTCCTACTACATAATGAGAAAAATTATCTTAGGGCCAACATTTGGTCCAATATATTCACTTAATAAAGTTTGTTCAACACTAGCTGTGTTATAAATGAATTTATGGCCTCTCTATTCTAAAATCTACAATCTTGATAGTCTATCAGTTTGGCTAATGATACTCATATCCTGCCTATGAGCTGTGTCTCCTGAATTTATTCACCTTTGGGAATCATGCCCATATCTGTGGTAATCAGTGACCTTGATCTTTTTTTCATTTTCATATTCCAGCCTTTTATCCAACTTGATGTATTTTTATTATCCTGGTCCCAGTCTTCCCTGATCAGAATTCTGGGGCCATGAACTAAATAAACCCTGACCAGGCTGCTCTTTGTTTTGATTGCAGTACATTTGACTTGGTACTCAGTATCTTGTCCTTTAGAGCACTATAATAATCCACCTTTATTTAGAAGTAATTATTTCATGCCTTGATAATGGAAAAATTCTCCTAAATTGCCTATATGATACTTCTCAAATCCATTATTTATATTACTGCCAAATTAATTATCCTAAAAATATACATTCACTATGATATCTTCTCTAGTAAAAAGTTTTAATAACTTTACAATGCTCACAACATCAAATTGAGATTGCTTAGTTCGCCATTTTATGTCTTCATCCACAGTATGTTCTCTATCTAGTTACCAAGCCTTATATCTAGTTATTTTCCTACATATACAGTAGTCCCTCTTTATCTACAATTCTTCTTTCCATAGTTTCAATTACCCGCAGTCAACCATTGTCTAAAAATATTATATAGAAGTTTCAAATTGTGGCTATCCTAAGCAGCGTGATAAAATCTCACACTGTCCTGCTCTGACTCGCCTAGAACATGAACATTTGTCCAAAATATTCATGCTGTATGCCCTACCCACCCATCAGTCACTTGGTAGCTGTCTCAGTTATCAGATCAGTGTTGCTATGTTTGTATTTAAATAACCCTTATTTGACTTAAAAGGGGCTCCAAAGTGCAAGAGTAGTGATGCTGGAAATTCAGATATGCCAAAGAAAAGCCATTAACTTCTTCCTTTAAGTAAAAAGATAAAAGTTCTTGACTTAATAAGGAAAGGAAAAATATCATTTGCTGATGTTGTAAAGATCTACAGTACAATAAAATATTTTGAGAAAGAGAAAGACCATGTTCCCACAACTTTTATTTTAGTATATTGTTATAATTGTCCGATTTTATTATTAGTTATTGTTGTTAATATCTTACTGTGCCTAATATGTAAATTAAACTTTATTAAATGTATGATGATATAGGAAAAAAAACATGGTATATATAGTTTGGTGCCATCCAAATTTTCAGCCATCCACGGAGGCTCTTGGAATGTAAGTGGGGGACTAATGTAGCTTTTACTCTGGCTTTCTTAATATTGCTTGATTATAGCTTTTACCTTTTATGTTTATTATATTTTCTCCCTGAAATACCCTCCCTCTCTAATTCAGTTATGAAAATCATTCTCATTTTCTAAGGTTCACTCAAATTCTACTTCTTCCAAGAGATTTTCCTAATTGCACTTGTAGGAAGTTATCTCTCTTCTCTGAATTCCAATAGTATTGTTTTCCTCATTTGGTGCTCATCAGATATTGCTGTAGCTATTTCAAAACATAACATATCTGCTCAAGCAGATAACAAAACTTGAAAAACAGAAACTGTTTTTTTTTTTTTTTGTATACCAAACAAAAGCTTGAGCCTAATAGGTACATGGAAAGTATTTTTAATGAACAGTAAAGACTAACACATCAAAGTATAATACCCACATGAGAGATTAAATATTATTTTTTAAGATAATGATAATCATCCTTAAAGCATGAGGATGAAATTTATAGGCCTAAAAGACTATTTTCACGATGCCCATGTAATCTCAGTAGGGTATATTTAACTTCAAAAACTATTTCCAACCAGTATGCTATAAATATTAAATAGAGTTCACAAAAGGTCATAATGACTCACTAGATTTATATAGAAAGTGATGCTAAAGTGCCATAGGATTAATCACTTACTAGATCTTAATCTTAGCTTTATTTTATTTGTTTAAAAAAGTAGATAATATTTGTCTAATGGAGTCATTATTTATTCATGTATCTAAAAATATTTATTGAACATTGGTTATGTGAAAGTTACTGAACTAGGAACTGGAGATATAATGGTAAACTCTTCCCTGATCTATGCTGAATTTGGGAAAAATTAAGATTATCAATTACTATTGTCATATGAGGGGAAAAGAACATTTATATTTCAAAGACAGACAAAAGATCATGGACTATTTGGGGAAAATAAATGACATGTTATCAAATTTTATAAATTCTTCCAAAAAAAAGTAGGCATCCACTATTTACCATGTACCATAGTGTGTGAAGGGCAGCTATTCTAGGCTTTATTATTGTTCAACAGTTTATATTCCCATCCCCAGCAGAATGGGCAGAATATATTTCACCCTCATTGATTTTGGGATTGTTCATGGGATTGCTTTGACTAATGAAATGTGTGAAGATGAGACAGTGTGACTATTCTAAAATGAGGCTTAAGAAGTGTCATGAGTTTCTCTTTCCTCTTCCATTATTGCCATTTGCCAAAATACCATTCCTCATGCAATCACTGTTTCTATAGTCTTAGTTCCAGAATGAAAACTATGTGGAGAATATCTAAACTCAACCAGAAGCGTGGAGTCATAATTAGTCAAGCCAGCTGAATATTGGGTTGACATAAAATCTTAACAAGAAATAAATTTGTTATTCTAAGACTCCCAGAAGTTTGATTTTTTGTTACTGTAGCAAAAACTGAATCATACAGCAGTAAATGGGATATTGTGTCTGGTGGAGAAGAAAGACACTATTAAGCAGGTAATTATCAATGCTCTGTGTATTTGGGAGAAATGGAGCATTTCTAGAAATGTGTATAGCAGGTGGACTTACATTATATTGAGCAAAGAGAAAAGCTTTCTGAGGTGGCTGCTACTTTATACAGATTAATTTATCTTCTAATAATTTTTTAGTATATTCCATTCCAACTTCCATTAGGGAACAGATATACCTTTGGGAAACTACATTTCAGGATAATCAGGTGCTATATTCAAAGCCAAAAGCAAATTCTATTTTCATTTCATGTATTAGTTCTACACAGTTATACGTTATTTTGGTAAAGGACTAAAGGGATCCTTCATCAAAATTTAATGCCAATATTCCTGTAGCTTCTGTATGACAGGTAACCTCTACAGGTATAGGCTTATTTTATAGTAATTGAGAGTATGTCTCTCAGGCTATAGAATAAGAGATTCCTTAGCTTGGTGTGGTCTTTGAGGTGACCTGATACAACACCTTCATTTTGCATGCGAAGCAACGGAAGCCCGTAGAGGTAAAGTTACTTACCTAAGTCCCCTGTTGGAATTCGGGTAAGTTCAGGAATGGAGTTCAGGTATTCTGATTTTTGGGTCACAATGCATGCAACATTGAAAAAAAAGTTTTCTCTAAGTTACTGTCCTTTGATGAATTTTAGAGAAAGAGTTGATTATAAATATTGTAAGTTGATATGGTGGTTTAACTTACATGCAAGAGGTCAATTTTAGAGGCTAAAAATTTTTATTAGCTGTGGGGCAAAAGGATCATTATACTATCGACCAATGTTTCCTACATTTACCTGCCATCCCTGGACATATTATATACTTTTATTTATGATATCTTTCACAGTTTATAATTAAACAATTATTTCTGTGATTAGTCAATTAACATATAGCTTTCCTTTTATACTCTAAGATGGTAATGAGTGCAATGCTTGACACATGGTAAGTACTGAATAGGTTTTTGTAGAACTAATTAATTTTTTTTCTCAAACAAGTAGAATGATCATTGTTCACCATATAGTGTGAAGGGTGTCCCAGGCTAATTGACCTCTTGTTGGCAAATTGTCAACAGAACATATCAATTTTTCATGGAGTCTGAAAGAAATGAATTAATTACTTACCTTAATGATATTTTTTATTAACAGATTACACAATGAATATAATATTAAATTATAGCTTTAATGATAATAAAATATAAACTGACATACAATTATTCCATTAAAATTATTTTATTTAAGAAAAAGTTGAGTGCACAATGACTCATGAAATGAAGTCTATTCAAGTGGAATTAATAGAATTACTAATAAAAGACTTCAAAATTATGTGAATGGCTAATGCTTAAGATATAGCAAACTAGAAATGCAACAATGCCTCTAATATACTATCTTAATATTAAGAAGAAATATCTGTTAGATTAGGATGGTCTCATTGCCTAATTTGTAATGCTGCATCACTGAGACATGTAAAAAATAAAGTTTTAAGGAGAGTAATAAAAGTCCCCAATACTTATTTTGCCCATTTTATTTTTTGGCATTCTAGAGCTAGAAGGATATGAGGAAAGGGAAGTCCTATGTATAACTCAATAACCGCGTTTATGGTCCTGATGTATAGATATTCCAGAGCCCCAAAAGATCTTCACTCTGCTTTCTTCGTTGTTTGACCTGCTGCATTCTCCAAGAAATTACCATGAGCCATTTAAGAATAGAAGGATGCCCTCTGGCCTCGAAAATTAGGGCTATGTATAGCAAAACTTGAACTAACAAGAATGCTCTATTACTGAGTAAAAATTATCCATGTGTACCTATGATTGTGAAAGAATCATGAATTATTAGGGTTTCTGAGGAGGCCATCAATGAATATCATCCCTCTTTCTCAAGTTATTATTAAATTATTTGAGCCATAAAACAAAAGATTAAATATATGAGGCAAAATATAATCCTTATCACTGCCAGAAGCCAAGAAGCATAACGTGGCTTTAGATCCATTAGCAGAATGGGCTTGCTACCAGAATCCCAGAATTAGAAAGATCTCATCCATTTATGGAAAACTCTGGACATGGGGCAGGTCTCCTCTCAACAGACTCTGGCACAACTTGTAGCATGAAAAGACAAAGAAGGGCTAATGGTCTCTGTTGGAGGCTGGCATCAAGAGAAAACAGGAAGGTGAGGAAGATTTTGTTCTTCTCACATTTCCAATCAGAAAAGTCACTCCATCTTATCAGGGAGAAAGTAAATTTTAAAAAATGCCAGAAGTACATTAATTGAGCTCTCTACACACAAAGAAAATTAAAGTAGAGGAAAGCTTGCCCCAATTATGCTTGATGAAAATATTTTTAGTGGCAAGATACTAAAGCTGGATTGCATAAAGAAAATGCGGTACATATACACCATGGAAGACTACATAGCCATTAAAAAGAATAAAATCATATCCTTTGCAGCAACATAGGTGGAGCTAGAGGCCATAATCCTAAGCAAATTAATGCAGGAACAGAAAACCACATACTGCATTTCTCACTTACAAGTGGGAGCTAAACATTGAGCACACATGGACATAAACGTGGGAAATATAGACTCTGGGGCCTACTAGAGGGGTGTGGGTTGAAAAACTACCTATTCGATACTAAGCTCACTACCTGGGTGCAATATACCCATGTAACAAACCTGGACAAACCCATATCTATAAAAGTTGAAATTTTAAAACAAAGATACTAAAGTTTCTATTAAAAAGTAGGAACAAAATTGGGTCTCACATCATCTTCTTTCAGGAATAGAAAGATCTCGGTTGCAAGTAAGAGGTAAGAAAAATTTCTGGCAAGATGTTTATTTTGATGTGGACAAAAAGCTAGGTATGTTTCTATAAAAGAACACTGAATAATTGAAAATCAGTTGAAAATCATAAAAAGGAAACTTAATGTACTTTTTAACATGAGAAATATACATAAAATGTGTTCACCTAATTTTTAGAGTCACTACTTTATCATAAAGAAATACGTGTTTATTGTGAAAATATTTAGAAAATAGGAAATAGATAAAGGGAATATGTCTTTCTTATTCATAATTTTCAGAATCAATTTTTCTTTACATGTTCATTGTTTCTCTACAAGATTTTGTATATCTTTTCATACTAGGTCATACAGACAATGCAGTCTTAAAACTAAAAAATTCACACACATTTCAGTCTGGTTATGAAATTCCGTAAGTAAGTTTAAATGAAGAGACTTCGTGAAAGGATTCCACATGGAATTGTGGTTGGAGATCAGGAACAAATGAGGGTTGTTGGGCATCCGATGCCAGCAACCATAGGAAGTTATAGGGCCAAGAGACAAAAGAAGGGCATATTGTTTTTTGGAAGCTCAGTAGGAAAACTGATGTGGCTAAGGAAGGGCAGCTTCATGGCAACTGTGGCTTTTTTTTTTTTTTTTTTTTTTGAGACGGAGTCTTGCTCTGTGGCCCAGTGGCACAACCTTGGCTCACCGCAAGCTCCGCCTCCCGGGTTTACGCCTTGCTCCTGACTCAGCCTCCTGAGTAGCTGGGACTACAGGCGCCCGCCACCACGCCCGGCTATTTTTTTCTATTTTTTAGTAGAGATGGGGTTTCACCGTGTTAGCCAGGATGGTCGCGATCTCCTGACCTCGTGATCCGCCTGCCTCGGCCTCCCAAAGTGCTGGGATTACAGGCGTGAGCCACCGCGCCTGGCTGCAACTGTGGCTTTAAAGAGACACAGCTTCTGCTGGAGAAGCTGCCCAACAGCGGAGAGGGATCAGGACAAAAATCCACTGATCTCTCCCTGTTCGTACCCTTTGATCTCCTGCCAGTGACCCTCATAGGCCAAAGCCGACCGAAAGCCCACAAGGCCGAGAAACCATAGGATGCAGCCTGCAGTAGTCAGCCTGCCAGAAAACAGGTCAGAGAAGGGAACGGAAGGTACTGGATCAAGAAGGTGGGGAAAAAAAGGAGAACAATTGTGCACAACTGATTAAAAATTACTTATGAGTAGATTTCTATGGCTGTGTAATAGTCCAATATAACCAGACCATCTATTACAACCACTACCTGTTGATTAAGTGTTTAGATTGTGTCCAATCTTTTCGCTTATAAACCACATTTTCAATGCATAGCTTTTTTCATTTCTACAATTTTCTTAGAGTACATTCTTAGAGGTTGAATTATTACATTAAAATGTACAAATATTCTTAGGCTGCTTAAAACTTGCTGATAATGTTTTTTAACTGTACATATTAGCCTTCCACCAGCAGTGTAAGAGTGTGCTTATTTTACTGAACATTTTTGAGCATTGCATATTCTCATAAAAAAAATTTATTCCATGAGAATTTGTCCACAAAAACAAATTTACATATTTGTAAAAAGAAACCTTTAAAGATGCATCTCTCTAATTGTGTGACAAATCTTTTTGCATATGCCTTCCTAACCTAATCGTTTCAGCATTGTGAGGTAATAGTATGTTGTTGCTGTTGCTGCTGCTGCTGCTGTGCCAGCATCATTGATTTAATAATTCTGTCTCTCCAAATACTGATTTGGGTTGCTTCCTTTATCATTTGGTGCATTATTGTATACAATGATGTGTGTTTTCTGAGCTATCTGATTTATTTCATATTTCAGTCAATTTTTGTGCAATGTGGCAGAAACAGCAGCTCTCCGCTAAGCCATTCTGTGAAATATTTTGACAATGCAATGCACGAAAGATAGGGTTTAGGCTCCCTAAACATATTAGGAGACTTTCCATCTCCTTCTTTAGTTTTCAGCAGTTGGTGATCAACTTTAATGGTAACAACAACAACAACAACAACACAATGAAATGACAGCAGCATTCAACACCGTGTGCCAGGTATTATGAAGAAGCTACTGCAACACCTCAGACCATAGCCACAGTGCCTCTCTTCTAAGTCAGGAATGAATTTTGGGGAGGATTAAGTATTTTCCTTCAATAATTTGTTGATTCTATTTTCTAAATACTTAAATTTCTCAACTTCTTTCTACTCTCATTGCCACAGCACTATTCAAGCCATCATCTCTTTTGTTAGATTAATGCAGAGTTTTCTGTTCTCATCTGGTTTGATCTTTCAGTAGCCTGCTGTTTAACTTTTCTGTTATTATTTTTTTAATTTCAGTGACTATTTTTATTTCCAGAACCTCCATTTGGTTCTTTTTCAAATACATGAGTTTTTTTCCCTCGTAAAATCCTTATTCTTGATGGATTCTCTTGCTTCTTTGATCTCTCTGAATATTTTAAACCTACTTATTTTAAAAGGTCTTTTGAATCTCTTTGATCTCTATTTCCTTAGTATGAAGTATCTCATTCTGGCTTTTGCTGTGCTTGTCTCCAGTGGGAGATTTTTCCCCAAAGACCTGGACATTCCTTGGATTTTGCAAATCCCTATGTTGCAATTTCAATGTTACCAGGACCCTATTGGGTCACCAGTTTGCGACTATGTTTAATACTAGCTTCTTGTTCAAGGTTTCGGAACTGTATGGATATTGTGAAGTTGGGTTGCACCCTCATGCGAGATAAAGGCTTGGATCCTGTTTTGCTGAGAATTGTTCTTTCTACTCATGGCCCAGGCAAGGTGTCTGTCTCTAAATCAGAGGTTGTAGCTTTTACAGTCTCCATGTGTATATAGTTTTAAAATCAGTTGAGTAAGTACCTTAGGAGAGCAATTGCTGGATTGTGTGATAAGACTGTTCAAGTTTGTAAAAAAATTTGCTTATCCATTCATCTGTCAATAAACAATTGGGTTGTTTACACTCTTTAGTTATGGTGAATAATACCACTAGGAACATACCCAGAGGTTGAACTGTTGGATCATATGTTAGTTCTATTTTTAATACTTTGGGGAACTTCCATACTGTTTTTCATTTCTTTTTCTTTTCTTCTTCTTCTTTTTATTTATTTATTCACTTATTTATTTATTTATTTATTTGTTGTTGTTGTTGTTGAGACAGAGTCTCACTCTGTTGCCCAGGCTGGAGTGCAGTGGTGCAATCTCAGCTCACTGCAACCTCCGCCTCCTGGGTTCAAGCAATTTCTTGCCTCAGCCTCCCGAGTAGCTGGGACTATAGGCATGCACCACCATGCTTGGCTATTTTTATTTTTTTTATTTTTAGTAGAGATGAGGTTTCACCATGTTGGCCAGGCTGGCCTCAAACTCCTGACCTCGTGATCTGCCGCCTTGGCCTCCCAAAGTGCTGGGATTATAGGCATGAGCCACCGCACCCAGCAGGAACTTCCATACTGTTTTTCATAGTGGCTGCACCATTTTGCTTTTCTGCCAACTGTGCAGAAAGGTTCCAGTTTCTCTCCATCCTCACCAGTTTTCTGGGAATTTATTTCATAACAACCATCCTAATGGGTATGAGTTCATATCTCACTGTGGCTTCAATTGGCATTTCTCTAATGATTGGTGATGTTAAATATCTTTTCATGCACTTATTGGTGAATTGGTCCTGTGTATGTCTTCTTTGGAGAAATGTCTATTCAAATCCTTTACCCATTTAAAAATATCCTTTTGGTTTTTTGTTGTTGAGTTGCAGAAAATCTTTGTATATTCTAGATACTAATCCTTTACCAAATATATGATTTGCAGATATTTTCTCCCATTTCTTGGATTGTATTTTGCTTCTGTATGGATATTTGTATCCCCCCAGAGTTCATATATTTAGATCCTAACTCCCAAGGTGATAGTATTAAGAGCCAAGGCCTTTGAGAGATGATCTTTGTAAGATCTTAAGATCTTAAGGGCCCTCATATATGGTATTTGTGCTGTTATAAAAGAGAATGCAGAGAGCTATCTAGCCCTTCCCATCATGTAAGGACATAGCAAGAAGTCACCATCTATGAGGAGGAAGATCTTCAGCAGACCCAAATTTGCTGGCACCTTGAGCTTGGACTTCCCAGCCTTCAGAACTGTAAGAAATAAATTTGTGTTGTTTATAAGCTACCCAGTTTCTGGTATTTTGTTATAGTAGCCTGAACAGACTATGACATCTTTTCACTCTGCAATTTAGTTCTTTTAAGCTAAAAACATTTTTTACATTTTTGTGAAGTCCAATTTATCAATTTTTTCCTTTCATGTATCATGCTTTTAGTGTCCAATTAAAAACTTACCGCTAAACCGAAGGTTATGTAAATTTTCTCCTGTTTTCTTCAAGAAGTGTTCCAGTTTGCATTTTACATTTACATTTATGATCTGTTTTTAGTTAATTTTTGTAAAAAGTATAAGGCCTGCATCTGAGTTTATTGTTTTGCATATGGGTGTTCAAATGTTTCAGCCATTTGTTGATAAATACTATTCTTTCTCCATTCAGTTCCTTTTTTATCTTTGTCAAAAATTAATTTACTATATTTGTGTGGGTCTGTTTATGGACTCTCTGTTTCATTGATCTGTGTGTCCATTCTTTAGGTAATACCATATCTTGATCATCATAGATTTAGTAAATCTTGGGACAGTGAAGTGTGAACACTACAATTTTTTTGTGCTTCTTTAGTATTATATTAGCTATTCTAGGTCTTTTGACTTGCTATATAAAGTTTTGAATCAATTTGTTAGTATTTACAAAATAGCTTGATGGAATTTTTATTGAGATTGCATTTAATCTATATATTAAATTGGGAAGAACTGACATCTTAGCAATATTAAGTTTTCCAGTTCATGAACACAGACTATCTCTTTGTTTGGTCTCTATGCAAAGATGGAAAAATACTTGTCTAGCTCTAAGTTTTTCTTTTCCAGAAAGTTCAGTTCCAAGTCCTTTACCAGGCCTGGGCCTTATGGCCCAAAGTCTCATTCACACAGTGTATTAAAATTCATGTCTCTAAGGTGTGTATAATGTCCTGCTCACTTCCTGAACCACAGCTTCTTTCAACAGACTAGATTTATTTGATTTGATTTAAGGTACTTTAGAGACTTTCTCTGTAGGTTTTTAAAATGCTGTTCCTTCTCCCTGGGATCTCTGCCCTTTTCTTGATACTTATCTCTAAATCTGAGTTTAGACACCATAATCTCAGTGAGGCTTCATCTACTTCCTGACTAGGTTGAAATTTCCTACTTTTGCACTCCCTCCATTCTAGTGCTTATAAACCAGGCAGTAGAAACAAGTAATTTTAAGTAAATACAAATCCTTTACTATATTTACTAGCATACTTTGTAAAAGGCACACAAAATCACCAACAATCCTTCTTAAAATCCTTTTTAAATTTCCTTTTCCACCCTCTGTCAACACAAACTCTATTTTTCTTCATAGCCTCTTTTCACAGAAGCATGAAAAAAAAAATTCCTTTGAGTCCCAGGGACTATTAGCTCTATAGCCAATATCTTCTGTTCCTAGTTTTCAATATGTTATGAACTTATCTACCATTCCTTAATCCTTCTCCATTTCCTCCCCTGCCAATTTTCTGAATTCCCAGCAAAGAGCCAAAAAAAAAAAAAAAAAAAAAAATTCTGGAAAGACTCATTATTTTTGAAAGGTTAGAGAGGAGATCCTGTGTGGTCACACCCACACTCTGCTTTTCAAGTCATGGCTCTACCTGCTTTCTTCATTTCCAATTTCTAGCACCCAGAAAAATTATCTGCAACAAAGCAAGCATTCAACAAATGAATAAATGTCTGTCTTTCTTTATATATCACACTTAAATGTAGACATTTTCTCAAATATGTATTTCTTGGTTGAAGCTCTTATTCTGGATATTTTAGTTTTTATGCATTTAAACATATGCACCTTTTTCTATTAAAAAATTAACAAAAATTAAGATTGGGTGTGGTGGTTCATGCCTATAATCCCAGCACTTTGGGAGGCTGAAGCGGGTGGATTGCTTGAGCCTGGGAGTTTGAGGCCAACATGGCAAAACTCCATCTCTACAGAAAATACAAGAATTAGCCGATCATGGTGGCACAACCCTGTTGTCACAGCTACTCAGGAGGCAGAAGTGGGAGGATCGCTTGAGCCCGGGATAGCTTGAGGCTGCCATGAGCTGTGATTGCATCATTGCAATCCAGCCTGGGCAATAGAGCAAGACCCGGTCTCAAAAATAAATAAATAAATAAAAATAATATAGTTCATGATGTTTTGTATGCTTTTTTCCCCTGGTCCATTATTATCATATCTTGGACATCTCATTATGTCAATAAAAATAAATTACATAATTATTTTAATGACTATATTTATTACAATTCTCATTTCCATTTAACCAATTCTTATTTTTTTGTAAGATAGGTCACTTGTAATTTTTTACTATTAATTATAAACTATGCTCTAATTCATAATTAATATGTAATTATATGTAATTTTTTTGCTATTAATTATAAACCATGCTATTTTGAATGACATTTTATATGCATCCTTGTACTTGTTTAAAAATTTCCTGAAGATAAATTCCTAGAAATTAAAATGTTCTGATAAAGCATATGCACAATTTAAATTATTATGCATTTTCCAGACTGTCCTCCAAAAAATTTACGTAAGTTTGCTCTCTCACTACCAGTACTTTGAATTTCCTTTTCTTCACACTCTTGACAACTGAAGGTATCCTCCAAAATGTCATCTTTGCCAATCTGATAAGGTGAAAAAAAGCTATCTTATTTTTAATTTTACTTGCATTTCTTTATGTGAATGGGAAATTAATATGTTTTCATGCACTTATTCGCTATTTGTAATTTTTGTTTTCTTAATGCACTTTAATTTCTATTTGGTGTTCATCACTTTCTCACTAATTTTTAAGAATCTTAAAAAATTATACATATTAACCTTTTCTCTTTCCTATATGCTAAATGATATAAACATTTACTCATGTTCATTTTCTTTTAAATATTTTTTTTTTCATTAAAATAGTAAGTGAGAAAGCTCAAGTAGCCACATGGAGAGGTCATGTGTAGGTACTGTGACCGGCAGACCTAGCTGAAGTCCCAGCCCATAGCCAGCATCAACTGCAAGTCATGTGAGTGAAAAGGCGTCAGATAATTCCAGCCCCTAGTCATTGCATTATTCTCAGGCACCACGTCTTCCCAGCTGAGACTTCAAACATAATGTAATAGAAAGAAGCTGTTCCTATAGCATCCTACCTGAATTTCTGACTCATAGAAGATGTGAACATAACAAATGGTTGTTTTACGTCACTAAGTTTGAGGTGGCTTGTTACGCAGCAACAATTAATGGAAAAACAGTCTTTCATATTTTCATCCACGTACAAATTTCAATGGTCATCATCTGCTACTATCCTTCTAAGGAACTTGTCAGTCTGACATATATATTTCCTAGCCATTTCATTTTCAAAGAAACTACTCTCACTCAAATATTCTTCACATAACTGTACAGCTCATTTTTCTGGGCCTTGAACAGCTGAAAAAATGAAGGAGAGAGTCACTTGTCTCAAACTGACTTAATTAGAATATTTACCTGGGATATTTGAAATAAGGATGATGAGAGCCTGAATTAATTGGCAATGGAATAGAAAAAAGAAACATGGGGAAGAAAATTTCACTTATGAATAACAGAAGTTTTGAAAATTCTACAGTTGCCACATTTTTTGTGTGTTCTAGATGTTTAAATTTTTCTTTGATTCAAAAGCATATGTATAATTAAAATGCTTATGGTCACTGGCTTAGGAGGCTTTCATTTTCTTGCTATAAACCATGCTTGACTTTACTCATATGGTATACTTCAGTTGTTCAGAACTGATTTTACTCATATTGTTCTCCCTTTCTGGAATGCAAACTTCAATGCTCAAATCTTAGCTTCTTTTGGAAATATTCTTGAGTTGCCAAGGTGCAATTTATGATTTTATCTGTAGTGATTTACTTTGCACTCCACTCACACCTTTAGAACCAACTCTCCCACTGGATTTTAATCATTTGTGTACATTTTTTGTTCCCCCACTGGATTGAACACAAACAGAATGAGCAACACTCATTATCACATACAGTAGCACAACATGAGAAATTCATCCTTATCCCATGACCTTTTAAGTTGCATATGATTTGTATAATTCTACCAAAAATGATCAGTCCTAAGAGACAGGATGCATTTTAGTCTCTACTCAGAATAGATGGGAAATTGATATTTATTATGTTCTATGTTCCAGGTACTCTCAGAAACCACCTCTGGCCTGAAAAGAGGCCGACTGAAACATATACCTATTTGAAGATCCCTGGCACACAGATACAGTAGAAGAAGCCCAAATGGTAAGATACTCATGACTGTGTCATGGATGGGCCATGCTGAAACCAGATTAACCGTTCCAAGAAAGGAGAGTAATTTACCTTCAATTACTTGATAGAATTGGTTATAATCCTAATAGTTAATATCTATAAAATGTGTACTGCCATTTACTTTTTCCAGTAGCTACTATATAAATACCAATTGGATAATTTTTGAAGCACTGAGAGTTATAAAATGAAAGATGCTATAGTAATACTGAGAATTATTATCTCCTTGAAAAATAAAACACGTAAGATATAGATTCATAAAATTTACTGATGACTATCATCAATTTAACTATCATCAATCCTTCACAGGAATGAGAGAAAAAATAAATCTTATACAAATAAATGGACAGAGTTTATAAAATGAGTAAAACGAAATGAAATACCTTAGAAAGTGAATAGCTAAGTACTTAGGAAAAAAGAGAAGAATGTACTAAAATTAAATAACAAGGAAAATTATATTTCAGGGAACATAAAAATAAGCACATTTCATAGTGAAGGTGAAATTAGAATAAGCATAATGTGAAATAAAAAGAAAAATGTAATTTGGGTTAGATTTTCTGAGCAGCTAACTGAACTTTTCAGGTGACAATTCCTTTCCATTCTGCAGTGAAATGACGCAGCAGGAGGTATGACTTTTCTGTTTTCTTAGCATTTTTGCCATTTAGAAATCGAATATGTGAGGGGATTTATTCTATTTAAAACAAAAAATGGAACTTTAAACATGGTATCATGAAGCTAGATTTGAAATATTAATAACCTGATTTACATTCTACCTCTCCAGAAAAATGTAAGCAACAGAATTTCCATGAAGCTCTCGGGGTTTGAAATTAGCTTAGAATGCTAATAGGGCAGGGCACATTACTACAAAATATTTGAAGATTGTAAGCACCAAGATGGGAAGGAGAATGCTGTCCGATCCAAAAGAGAATAATGAAAAGAAATAGGAGGAAATTGAGCAAAGGAAACTTTAACCTACTATCCGAAAAATTGCTCAACAGTGACAGTGGAACAGCGCCCCAAGGAAGTGCTAAAAGCTTGATGACATGGAGAATTTGAACCAGTCTACATCTCTCTCTCTTTTTTCTTTTTTGAGACAGAGCCTCACTCTGTTTCCCAGGCTGGAGTGCAGTGGTGCGATCTCGGCTCACTGCAATCTCCGCCTCCCAGGTTTAAGCGATTCATGTGCTTCTGCCCCCTGAGTAGCTGGGATTACAGGCATACACCACCACACCAGGCTAATTTTTGTATTTTTAGTAGAGATGGAGTTTCGCCATGTTGGTCAGGCTGGTCTTGAACTCCTGGCCTCAAATGATCCACCCGCCTTGGCCTCCCTAAATTCTGGGATTACAAGCGTGAGCCACTGCGCCCTGCCCGTCTACATCTCACTGAAAAAATCCTGTTTAACATCATTCAAAATACGCTGTCTAGGCTTGGTGGGAGAGGCAACATATAGCAAGCATTATTTTTCTCTCATTTGTAGCAGCCCTAGTTGATCAGGTTCACATATATTGTGCGCTTATCACTTCTGGATCTGGAAATTACAAATGTGCATGGAACGTAGGAAAAAGCAAAGGAGACTCAATCATTTAAAAATTGTAGAGCTGGCCGGGTGCGGGTGGTTCACGCCTGTAATCCCAGCACTTTGGGAGGCCGAGGTGATCAGGTTGTGAGGTTGACCTGATCCTAGCCAACATGGTGAAACCCGTCTCTCCTAAAAATAGAAAAATTAGCTAGGTGTGATAGCGCGCGCCTGTAGTCCCAGCTACTCAGGAGGCTGAGGCAGGAGAATCATTTGAACCCAGGAGGCGAAGGTTGCAGTGAGCTGAGATCGCACCACTACACTCCAGCTTGGGTGACAGAGCGAGACTCCGTCTCAATAAACAAAATAAAACAAAACAACAACAACAATAACAACAACAACAACAAAATTGTAGAGCTGAGAGAAACTAAAGAGTCAATATGACTCAGCTTATTTATTTTACAAATTAAACCACCACCACCAAGGAAACAAACAAGCCCCAAACCTAATGCCCGAGATTAAGTGATTAATTGAAGATCATATTATTAGGCTGTGGCAAAGCCAAAACTAGGACCCACATTTCCTGACACAAACAAAAAATCTAGTTCCCTTTCTATTCATATTCTCTTGGCCAATCAAGAGCTTTCATAACTGCTTAGTAACTGGATGCCAAGAGGCTTAGGCCTCCTACCTTCCTGAATTTAATGTATATAATACAGCAAGTCCCCATAGCCTGAGCTTCTTAGCACAGATTGGAACAGGAGCTGAAAACTCATATAGTAGTGGGACAAGACTGGTAATAGAAATTATCAAAGCAGATAAATGTTTCCATATTAAATGAACAGAAATAATTCTCATTTTCCACAAAGACATACGTACCCATTGTTTTCCTTTTTGACAAATAAACTTTGGGTATATTTAAGGCATACAATGTGATGATTTCTGTATACATTGTGAAGATTCATGTATACATTGTGAAATGATTACCACAACCAACATAATTAACACATCCAACACCTCACATTACCATTTGTGTTGTGTGTGTGTTCGTGTGTGGTGAAAACAGTTAAAAATCTATTCTCTTAGGAAATTTCAAGTCCATAATAGAGTATTTTTAACTACAGTCAGCATACTATACATTACACCTTCAGAACTTATTCATCTTATAACTGAAAGTTTGTGTACTTTGATTAACATCTATCCATCCCCCGACCTTGGCAACCACCATTCCACTTCCATTTGGATACATTTTATTTCTTTTTCTTGCTTAATCCCTCTGGCTGGAACTTCCAGTAATATATTTAATATTAATGGTAAGGGTGGGCACCACCGTGCTGTTCCTAATCTTAGAGAGAAGGCTTTCAGCATTTCATCATTGAATACAATGTTAACTGTGGGTTTGTCATCTATGGACCTTATTATGTTGAAGCAGATTTCTTCTATATCTAATTTAAAAGTTTTTAAAAAATCATGAATAAATATTGAATTTTGTCAAATGCTTTCTCTGCAACTATTGAAATAATATTATTATTATTAATAAGAGAATGAAATTATTTTTTATTCTGTTAATGTGGTATAGCAAATTTATTGATTTGCATTTATTGAACCGTCCTTTCATCCCTGGGATAAATTCCACTTGATTGTAATAAATGAATACTTTAAATGTGCTATGAATTCAATTTGTTACGTTTTTTAATTGAGGGTTTTTATATCTGTATTCATTTTCTTTTCTTGTGGTGTCCTTATGGGCTTTAGTATGAGGATAATGCTGGTTTTGTAAAATAAGTTTAGAAACGTTGACTCTTTCTCAATTTTTGGGAGTTTTGAGAAGCATTGGTATTAGTTATTCTTTAAAAGTTTGGTACAATTCACCTATGAAGTCATTTGGCTCTGGACTTTTCCTTGTTGGGGAGTTTTTGATTACTGATTCAATCTCATTACTTATTATTGGTCTGTTTGGACTTTCCATTTCTTCACAATTCAGTCTTGGTAGGTTGTGTTTGTCTAGTAATGTATCCATTTCTTCTAGGTTATCTAATTTGTTAGTGTATAATTGTTCACGGTAGTCTCAAGATCTTTTGTATTTCTGTGGTATCAGTTGCATTGTCTCCTCTTTCATTTATGGTTTTATTTATTTGAGTCTTCCTTATTTTATTTTATTTTTTTGGTTAACCTAGCTAAAGATTTGCCAGTTTTGTTTATCTTTTTAAGATGCCAACTCTTAGTTTTGTTGATTTTTTCAGTTGTCTATTTTCTATTTCATTTATTTGTTCTCTAATTTGTATTACTTCATTTTTTCTACTAACTTTGTGCTTAGTGTTTTTCTTTTTTTAGGCTGTGTATTTGACATATTTTTTTTTTTCCTTATTGAGATGGAATCTCACTCTGTGGCCCAGGCTGGAGTATAGTGGCGCTATCTCAGCTCACTGCAATATCTGCCTCCCAGGTTCAAAATATTCTCCTGCCTCAGGTTCCCCAGTAGCTGGGATTACAGGCACCCACCACCAGGCCCGGCTAATTTTTGTATTTTTAGTAGAGACAGGGTTTCACCATGTTGGCCAGGCTGATCTCAAACTCCTGACCTTGGGTGATCCAACCACCTCGGCCTCCCAAAGTGCTGGGATTACAGGCATGACCCAGTGAGCCCAGCCTATATTTTCTTAATATGGGCATTTATTGCTATAAACTTCTCTCTTAGAACTGATTTCGCTGCATCTCATGAATTTTGGTATGTTGTGTTTTTATTATCATTTGTCTCAAAATACTTTTTGATTACCTTTTTTCTTTGACCTGTCCTGTTGGTTGTTCAGGAGTGTAATTTCCACACATTTGTAAGTTTTCCAGTTTTCTTCCTATTTCTTGTTTCATGTGATTGTGGTCATAAAAAAAAACTTAATATGATTTCAGACTTCTCAAATTTGTTAGGACTTATTTTGTGGCCTAACATATGATTTATCCTGGAGAATGTTCCATGTGCATTCAAGAAGAATGTGTATTCTGCTGCTGTTGGATAGAATGTTCTGTGTATGTCTGTTAGGTCCACTTGGTTATAGCATTATATAAGTCTGTTCTTTCCTTATTGATTTTCTGTCTGGATGATCTATCCATTGTTGGAAAGGGGGAATTTAAGTCCCCTACTATTACAGTATTACTGTCTATTTCTTCCTCCAGTTCTGTTGATATTTGCTTTCTATATTTAGGTGCTCCAATGTTGAATCTATATATATTTACAATTATTATATCCTCTTGATTAATTGAACCATTTATAATGTCTTTCTTTGTCTCTTATGAAAGATTTTGACTGAAAGTCTGTTTTGTCCTATATAAGTGTAGCCATCTCCACTTTCTTTCAGTTATCATTTTTGTATTAGAGTTCTCCAGAGAAACATAATTAATAGAATATATATAGATAGATAGATTAGATATGGATATAGATAGATAGATAAGACTTATTATGGGAATTGATTCACGTGATTATGAGCACCAAAAAGTCTTAAAAATGTTTTGTCTGCAAGCTGAAGAACCAGAAAAACTGGTGGTATAATTAATTACTCTCATTCTAAAGGCCTGAGAACCAGGGTATCTAATGATATAATTTTTAGTCAAAGGTGAAAGGTATGAGAACAAGGGTAGGGGAATTGGGTGAGCTCTAGTATTAGTCTTGCACTCTTAAGGCCTGAAATCTGGGGTTTTCATGTCCAAGAGGAGGAGAATATGGACATATCATCTCCAGAAGAAAAAGCAGATTCACTCTTCCTCTACCTTTTGTTTCATCTGGGCCTTCAATGGCTTGGATGAGGCCTGCCCACATTGGTGAGGGTAACTCTCCTTTACTCAGTCTACTGATTCAAATGATAATCTATTCTGAAAACACCCTAGCAGATACACCCAGAAAAAAAAAAGTTTTACCTGTGTTTTGTGCATCCCTTAACCCAGTCAAGTTAACACATAAAATTAACCATCATAATCTGCACTATGTTTTTCCATCCCTTTACTTGAAGCCTAGGTGTGTTCTTAAAACTAAAATTAGGCTTTTGTAGGCAACATATTGCTCAATCTTGATTTTTAAAAAATCTGTTTAGCCACGCTGTGTCTTCTGTGTAGACAATTTAAACTATTTACATTTAAAGTGATTATTGATAAGTAAGGACTTACTTTGGCCATTTTGTTGTTTTCTATTTCATAGTTTTTTTATCCTTTCTTCCTCCTGTTTCTGTCTTCCTTTGTGATTTCTTGATTTTTTGTAGTGGTATAATTTCGTTAATTTCTCTTTCTATTTTTATTATTGTTTTAAACATGTCACCATCCTGTCTTTTTTTTTTTTTTTTTTTTTTTTTTTTTGAGACAGAGTCCTGTTCTGTTATCCAGGCTGGAGTGCAGCGGCGAGATCTTGGCTCACTGCAACCTCCGCCTCCCAGGTTTAAGCGATTCTCATGCCTCAGCCTTCTAAGTAGCTGGAACTAAAGGTGTGCACCACCATGCCCACCTAATTTTTGTATTTTTTGCATGTTGGCCAGGCTAGTATCAAACTCATGACCTCAAGCAAGCCACCCACCTCAGCCTCCCAAAGTGCTGGGATTACAGATGTGAGCCACTGTGCCTGGCCCTAATTATCTTTTGCTTTAATACTTTTTACTAGATTCATTTAATTATTCAGTAAACATTTAAGTCAGAAGCAAGGTTAATATGTTTGAGTAACTGTGGAAGGCCAATATGGCTAGAATAGAGTGAACAAAGCAAAGAGTGATTGGACATGACATACAAGAGAATGGCAGGTCCTAGATCATGTTTACACCTAGTGAATAGTAAGGATTTTTATTTTATTTTATTATGTATGTTACAGATGAGGTGATTAACTGTCTCAGTTTACTTGGGACCAGTAATGTTCCTAGAACATGGAACTTTTCACATTAAAGTTAGGAAAGGGCCAGGCACAGTGAGTCAAGTTGGTCACCCTAGTGATGGGAAACCATCTAATGATTTTAATCACAGTACATAACATGACTTGTTTTAACATTTATGAAGATCACAATGACAGAGAACTGACTAGAAATTTGAGAGTAAGACAAGGAGGTTTGTTAGGTAATTATTGTGGTAGTCTTAGTGAACAATGACGGTAGTCTTTACTAGAGTTTTTGTGATGGTCTATAGTGAGCTGTGGTCAGATTTAGACAACTATCTTGAAGAAAGTGTCAGTAGACTTGTCAAGAGACTATACATCAAGAGTGATGAAAGGAGAAGAGTCATGAAATAGTAACTGGATAAATTATGGTTCTTTTCACTGAGGTGGGGAAAGCTGGTGTAAAAGCAAGACTGAAGAAGAAGATCAAGAGTTTAGGTTCAGATATGTATGCTTGAGAGCCCAATTTGTATTCAAGTGGTGATATGTAATTGGCATGTTCATATGAGTGCAGAGTTCAGAATATTTGAGGGTACGGAATTCTGAGAGTAATCAGTACATGGAGAAATATTTAAAGCCTAGTGCCTGTGTATGGTCAGAGTATGGTAAGAGATGTGACAAGTACGATATCCTGCATAAGACATGAATGGGATATTAAGGAGTGGGAGGCAGATAAGATGAGGATAGCCCTTCAGGTAAGCCTAAAAAGAGTCCATCAATAAGCTAGGAGGAAAAACATGAAAATACAGTATCATAGAAACTAACAGAAGAAAGCATTTCAAGCACGGGTTATTGAAGAACTTGTCAAATGCTGTTGCAATGTCTAGTTAAGGTAATCACAAAGAGTTAATTTTAGGATTTAGCAAGATAGAAGTTATTGGTAAGTTTGACAAGATTGGTTTCAGTAAAGGAGAGGGAATAAGAACCTGATTGCAATGATTAGAAAAAGGAAAAGAAGTGAAGGAGGAGAGCTATTCATGCATTGACTATTTGGGATTTTGCTATAAAAGAGAAATGAGATAATAGTTAGATTTGGGATGTTAAAAACAACAGAGTATTTCAAAGTTAGAAGATATTACTGCATTTTTGCATGCTGATGAGCAAAAGCTCAGTTAAGAGAAAAAAACTGATAGTGCAGAAAAATGCAAAATCTTTGAGTATGCAAAAATAGAATGGGATTCAGAACACAAGTGGAAGGGTTGGCAATAGATAGAAGCCTGACATTTTACTCATTTTAGTATTAAGTAAGGACTTGGGAACAGATGTAGGTTGGTTGAGTACAAGAAATATATCTGCAACAAAAGAAATGGAAGAGCACAGTCACACAAAAAAATTATCAAGAGTCAATTTACCTTATGGTGGAGAGTCCCTGAGTGCTAGAAGAACTGAGGTAAATTGAAACGCCCATGCCACCTAGAAGAAAAGCAGCTGCTACTTGGCTCTACACAAGTTATTTGTTGCCTGATCTTCTGATATTCCAAGAGATACTTGACATGTGGATTTTAATGGAAAATCTCCCAACTTTTAAATGTTGCCTCAAATTAAGTAAAACAAAGCAATCAACAGCAGCAACAACAAAAAGGCACCATATAGGACAAGCAATTACTTCTGACATCTAAATCTAAGCTAGGGACGATGAGTTGAGATCTTCTGTTCTAGAGGTTTAAAATCTGGTCTCACATCTATGACGGAAGTTAGCATTTGTTCATTGCTTCTGAGGAACCGAAAATTAGGCAAATACTAGCATATATTAACCCACACTTTTACTTCCAATCTAAGGGAAGAAATTTGATTTCCTAGGAAGTCACTAACTAGTTTCCTTGAGACTTACCTGATCAGTCCAAGAGGGATTTGTGTAGAAACTGTGAATAATGCACACAACCTGGAGATTTCTTTTATTCATAACTGGGTAAATGGGGGAAAATAAACATAGAAACTAAAAAAGAATTAAGTGATGTAGGAAAAAGGAGCAGAGTCCTGAGACTCAGAGGAAATAACATCCAGGAGAACTACGACCTGGAGCCCAGAGAATTTTTATTAATCTGCTAATATTTTCAATAATATTAGTAATTATAAAACTGTGGTAGCAGTAGTAGTAGCAGCAGCAGCTGCTGCTAAAATTTATTGAACCCTGAGTATAGGCCAGGCATTGTTCTAAGTGTTTAATAGGTATTAATTCATTTGAAACTCACACCAAACTTGTAAGGTAATTAGTATTATTATTGCCATTTTAGAGACGTAAACTGAAGCACAAAGAGAGTAAGTAAATATCTCCAGGATGCAAACTGTTAAATATAAAATGATCTAGCAAACACTTTTACATGGCTTTAATTACCATAAAATATTTCAGCATAGAAAATGCCGTGTGTATGTTAATTTTTTGATTTATATAAACTCCCAGAGTGATTAAAATGTGGTGGTGGGAGAGAGAGTTATCAGAATTTATTTAAAGTTTTTTTTTTTTTTTTTTTTTTTAGACAGGGTCTTTCTGTGTTGCCCAAGCTGGAGTGCAGTAGTGCTCGTCTCACTGCAACCTCCACGTCCCAGGCTCAAGTCATCCTCCCACCTCTGCATCTCAAGTAGCTGGGACCACAGACATGCACCTCCATGCTTGGCTAAGTTTTGTATTTTCGTAAAGACGAAATTTCACCATGTTGCCCAAGCTGGTCATGATCCCGGACTCAAGGGATCCACCCACCTTATCCTTTCAAAATGCTGGGTTAAGAGGCATGAGCCACTGTGCCCAGCCACATTTAGTCTTTAAAGACCCTAAAAGCAGCAGCTACAAGCAAGTCAGCTTTCTTTATCTCTGGTTAGAACTGGTATAAAGGATGTGATAAATTATTTTCATTGATGAAATTAATGATGTTTAAAATTTTTTAATTGGATAGAGGTAATAATCAAGCACCAGTGTGTTTGCATAAACAAGGTTTACAATCAAGAAGCTCATTCCCTTTGGACTAGTATTCAGAGGCCTAGATTCATTCCAGCCCTGAGATGAACCACAAAACAGAGGATTCTGTTGCCTGATTCTGATTAAAACCTGGCTGGATTCAACCACTAGAAAGCTGTTACATCTGTCTCAAATGGATCTTCTTACAAGGTACCCTAGAGTATTTAAAAAGATGGGGGCTGAGACTTCATCATTCTTCATGTGAACAGACCATATGACTATTCTTGCACCATTTGCTGCAATCCAGTCAGAAGTGGCAGGGTTGAGACCAACCCCTACCTTCAATGGAACATTCAACCTGTTACTGGGTAGTGAGGTACAACATGTAGTTCTTTTCTGCCTTTAAGTACTTTAGGCTGCTGCTATCTGCATCTGAAGAATCTAATAATTATTGGCTTAATTCATACCAAATATATTAATTAAGCCAAGTTGGCTTAATTCTAAGAAAATATATCAATATAATAAAATAGATACGGAATTTTAGAATTTTTTCAGGAAAAGCTATTTTAAATGCAAACCAAATAAGGTTGGATAAAGAAGGTCATTTTATATTAATGAAAGGTACAATTAGGAATAAGGATATAATAATAGCCTGTTTGATAATAAACCTAATAGTAATAGCCACAATTTATTATATCCTGGCTACTGGTGAATGTGCAGAACTCTTTAGATACATGATTCTGCTTCACACTCATTTTGTGATGATAGGAAATTTTTAAAATCTGTTTTCCGTATGAGGAAGCTGAGTGTCAGAAACATTACGTAACTTTCTCGAGGAAGTTTTTCTATATAAAATGGCAGAGAAAGACTCAAAATCAAAATTTTCTCCCTCTAAAATTGGTGCTGTTAAGCACTATATTGTATTGTTTGGTATGCTTTGCATAGTACCCTCTATTCACTCATTTATTAAATAAATATTTAGTGAGTGTCTACTACTAGGTCTCAGGCTTTGAAACTGGTAGTGGAAATACAACAAATAAATAAGAGACACAATCCATGCCCACATGGAGCCTGTATTGTGACTTTAAACTAGTAATTACACTAGTAACTGCAAAAGTGCAATTCTGGTGCTAAGAAAAAGTGGTACAGAATGAATGCAGAGAGCTCTGAGAACATATACAAACGAGATCTAACCCGAGTGGCACAAAGTACAGAGTTGTTGAACAAAACTTCCCTGGGAGAGAGATTAAAAATTAGGTATCCTTTTGTCCTCCAAGAAATACGGATGCAGCAGATCTGAGAGGTGCCTGTCGTATTATTAAATAGAATGCTTAACACAACATAAACACTTTACCATTAAACATATAAGTTGGTGGGTGAAATTATTCACATCCACAGTGAATTCCTCACACCACAAAAAAAATTACAGAATCCCCTTATGTAGGACCTTATCAAGTGTTTGTTCACGGATTATTAAATTCACACAGAGAGAGAATCAAAAAGTTCAAGGGTTCCACAGCATCTGCTGCATAAGCATAAACTAGAAGTTTTAACGACATGAATCTCGGCTATCATAAAAAGTACTATCACTTGTCCAGTGATTTTTATTTTCATTTTAGCCATAGGAAGTTGAAATACTCAATCCTTTGTTTCAATTCCAGATATGCTTTACATGTGTTGAATCATTCATTCCAACCCAAAGAGATACATACTATTACTTATGCCTTTTTATGTTGGGGAACCTGATCATAAAATGTAAAATAATTGGCCAAAGCTTGTATGTTTAGTAACTGGAATTCAAACCCCAAGATTCAAACACAAGCACTCTGACTCTAGAGTCCTGTTCTTAACACCAAGTTAGACTTTATAGGTGCTCATGTTAACTGCTAGTATATTTAGAAAATATCTGCATACACATATACTCCTAAGAGTTGATATATCTATGAAATGCATACATGTATATATGTTTTAATTTCCAAATTTTTCTTCCACAGAAAGTAGAAAATATCAGAAGAAAAACTTGAGAAATTCATAAAAAATAAAACTCTGCTGAGTACTCTGGGAATGGAATGCCTTATTGGTAAATTCCCTTTAACTTTTCTGGCATAGATAATTTGTATGCCATATCCAAAATTTCATAGTCTGCAGTGTAGGTGGGGCATGCTCCCATATTATGTCATAAAACAAACACAGCCCTGAAACTCGAACTGAAAAATATGGCACAAAATACTGTAGACAAATATAGTTTTCCCTAGGTTGCAAATATATAAAAAATATATTCAGATAATGCCCTTCTTGCTTTACAGTGGCCTCAGCTACTAGTTTTGTACAGTGACATTTCCCAAGATGGTATTTCTCAGTACTTTCGTTTATAAGATGTTGCTAGATCTTAATAAGTGTGCTGTGAAACATTATCCTCTTTGACTCCCAGTTCTCTTACTCATCCTTCAAGGTCCAGTTCAAAAGCCACTTCCTTTGGGCATTCTTCCCTGATCCTGCTCCTCCGAAGCAGGAAGGAACCTCTTTTCTTCTGCACTTCCGTAACTCTTCATGTCCTCCCAATTTATGGGTGCTTGTAACTGTTATCTTGCGTCAGAGTAATTCTCTCTTAGACTGTAGGTCTTTTGATGTCAATGTCTACATACCCCCACAAAATATAGCACTAATCTTACCTCTAAATATAAATAACACAGTTATTTGAAAGCTAGAAATGAAAATACAATAGTCATCTAATTCTATCCTGTTGTTATTTTCCTTTCCAGAACAAATCCAATTCTGAAAGAAGTTATAAATGTCAATTAGATCTATGTGAATGCTTTAAAAAATTATTATTAAAGACTAGTTCAGGCATTCAAAAATCTTACACAATACTCTTATCGATTGATTCTAATTGACTTTTAAAACCTGCTATGATATATAATGAATATATGTTTTCCAATACACAAAGCTAATGATTTAGAACAGATTTTCCTTCCTTAGAAATTACCTAGTGAAACATAAAAATGAAGTTTTATGGAGATATAAAGCAATAAGTATAAAAGTATTACAAATGAGGTATCTGAGGTATTACCTACCATTAGTTTTCTATTAGCAAGGGTATATGATAGTTTCATTTGTTTTAGGAAGATATATTATATAAGGGAATGAAATCCCAGACACAGAAGGGAATGTACATTGATTTCTTTGAAAATGATTTATGATTTAGGCTCTGGTGGGAAATCATTTTTTTAATTTTACATGTCACTTGAAAACATTCACCTAATTTGGTCTAAAAAAGTTCCTTTTCTCCTGAAAAAAGTCTGCTGTTAAATGAAAACTTCTGTAAAAGTTCTACATTTTCTGATTGTTTTAGATTTCAAAGTTTAAAGAAAATAACGTGGACCTAGAATTCCTCTTTAATTATATTAAGGACATAGATCAATGATAGCTTAGTGACACATTTGAAAATAGTCTAAGTGATGGGGAGAAGGATCAAGGTCAAGTTGGCTGTTCTAAAGTAGTGTGTTGAAAAGTCTGTTTCATCCCTGTGATTTATATGAGGAAAGATTTCAGTCTATAGATTTTAATTGTCTAAACACTTCTGTTTTATTAAGAATGATCTAAACTTCGTTGCTCATAGCATATTTAATATTACATCATTATTACTGAGAAAGTAATGATATTTTGTGAATCTGATAGTAGAGAGAAGATAATTAAAACTTACAAACTTTCTTGAAAGTTTTAGAAAGCATAATATAATTTCTTGCACATAAAAGAGAACATCATACCTATGCATATCAATAAGTTAAGGTAAAATGTTGGTAATTAAATGTATAATTTGATTAGCATGTGGTAAATTTAAGACATAATGACAGATCTACGACTCTGATCTTTTTTACATATTCACATTAGAATTATTTCTACTTGATAGCAATCAGATTGATTGAAGAGTTATTTATGAAAGAATTGCACACAAACATTGTATACAAGTTTAGTTTTGATGGTTTAATTTTTAACAGAAGTGGAATAATATAATAGAAAAGATTAGTGTTAAAAATTTTCCCAATTCTTCATGTATGTACATGTGAACAAGTTAGGAAATTATATCATTTCGAGTTGTCTTGAACATTATTCTTTATTCATTAAATAAAACCAAAAGCTCGAAATTCCCCAAATGTATGATGAGTTGATTGTATTACACCCATTTTTCTTTAGCTTGAAATTCCCCAAATGTATGATGAGTTGATTGTATTACACCCATTTTTCTTTCAACCTTTGGATATCTTCTACTAATTTGTTAGTGACTTGCTGCTTCTTTCTGTCATGTAAATGAGTCCACTTGCCTGATAGTAGTTGGAGCCTCACCAACGTGTTACAATTCAAGTTCCCGGGGATGAAAAAATAATTTCACATACAATTTATAATCTGAAGACAGAGCCAAATGTAACTATTTATTTTGTAATTTTTATCCTGAATTTTGGTTGGTAGGGTTAGGGAGAGGTGTTAGAAGGAGATGGCATTCAAGAATGCAGAGTTCCCTAAACATATTTTGGCAAAAGTAAGGAGAAGAAGAGGTATGGAAGTAGGAAACCTCAAGAAAGAAATTAATTTAGGGAAAACATATTTCATATTAGGTTTAAAATTCATGTATCAGTAACAGTGCAGTGTTTTAACTGCACATTATTTGGAATGTACCTATATTAATAGAATTTTCTATTGTAAACCATAAACACTTGTGGAAAGTTTATCTTTATTGCACAGTACTGACTCTTTTCCTGACTTGAGCAATAAAACCTGTAACCTTGTACTTGGGCTTGAATAGGTATCTTCAAGAGCTGCTTGAAAGGAGATGACGAATAATACTGTTCATGTAGCTCATTCCACATATTGTTTTCACAAAGTGCTAAACAACACTAAGAATAGCACAGCAAGCAAAGAAATCAATAAAATCAACATGATTTTAATGAAGAGTAGTATTTGTTCTCTATAATGAAGAAATGCTGACATTTTGTAGTGTTGAAAATCTAGAGACAGGCACTATTTTGTTTGAAAAGTGAAGTTTCATTATAGAAACATTAGGTCTACAATGGTCTATTGGCATGGATGCCAATTTCTTAGTGCTTCAAAGACAGCTTAATGAATGTCATAGGTTAAAGGGAGAAAATGCAACATCAATTTGATTAATATTCAGAGCTAATGGAAAAAGAATGATTGATTTTAATATCCTTCACTACAACAACCATACCTGTATGATGATGTGCCAGAGAATGAAGAAAAGAACTGATGTGGTACTTGTAGAGGTACTACTATCACAAAGGTTAAGAGCGCAGCCTCCACAGTGTGACAACTCATATTCTAATTCTGGAAAATGCCTGTTTCCACATAGGTTTATTGAGGATTAAATAGATACTACACATAAAGCACTTAAAATAGTGCCTGGTACAACAGTGTGATACCTCTATGAACCCACCAGAGTGCCTAAAATAAAAACATTCAAATGATACTAAATGTGGAAAAAGAATGTGGAACACCTAAAACTCATATATTATTACATGCAGGTAATAGAACCTCAATAAAGAAGTACATAAAACATTAGAAAATATGTTAGCAGTCACTGGTAACATCAGGACCTGTCTAAATTCATATTACAATTATCATTTCACTTTTTTTCAGCCTTGTTTATGCCTAATCAGGACAGTATACCTCACTAATGCTGGGAGATAACATACTTCTAATAAATTGTTATTAATTAAAGTTGTTTTGTAAATACTTTATAAGGACAATGAAAATTTGGAGCAGATAATATAGCTTTAATATTTCTTTTAATTTAATTAAGGAATGGTTTATGTCAACAGATAAAAATGATATAACTGGGCCAGGCTAGGTGGCTAATGCCTGTAATCCCAGCACTTTGGGAGGCCGAGGTAGGTGGATCACCTGAGGTCAGGAGTTCAAGACCAGCCTGACCAACATAATGAAACACCGTCTCTACTAAAAATACAAAATTAGCCAGATGTGGTGGTGCATGCCTGTAATCCCAGCTACTTAGCAGGCTGAGGCAGGAGAATCGCTTGAACCTGGGAAGTGGAGGTTGCAATAAGCCGAGATGGTGCCATTGCATTCCAACCTAGGCAACAAGAGTGGAACTCTGTCTAAAAAAAAAAAGACATAACTTAAGGAAGCAAAAGTTATGTATGAGCCATAGTCAATATGACCCCCTTCCGCCAAAAAAGCCCTATATTTCTCACATGAATGTTATAACAGCAATAAAGAAATTCCAAGACAAATTCACTCTCTATTCCTCACTCTGATTCAAAAACTTCTTTTAACTTTTACCACACACACAAACGAACATAGGTATGTATTCTGAGCATATACATGTATATATTCTGAGCTTAGATTTAAAAAGATATACTAAACTGTCATTATTTTTGGTATTTAAAATTATTTTGTAGCAGTGAATTGATTCACCTCATAATTTACTTATCTTATTTTTTGATGTTTAGGATCGATTTTATTTTTATTTTTAATTATGATTTCTTTAGGATTACTAGGTCAAAGGTATACACTTGGTTGGAATTCTTGGTTAAATATTTTCATTTTGCTTTTCACAAAAATGCTAATGTACACATTTTCACACTGTACGTCACAAGTATAGCCAAGTTGAATCACATTCTGGCTATTAAATGACATGTTTGTCAGTATAAAACATCACCAAAGAAGTTGCTGTTACAAGCTTATCATATAATAAATGTGTGATTTTTTAACTTTTATTATTTTGATCAATAATGTAGTTATATGTTTATCAGATGGTTACTCAATAGTTGGATTGCCTCTTCTTTGAATAATCTCTGTAAATCCTTTGTCCACCTTACTGTGTGAATCCTGATGCTTGCTGTATAATTGATGTAATCTATACAATGTTGAGGTTAGTCTTTACCTGCTATAGTTGTCAAATTTCATTTATTTATTTGAGATGGAGTCTTCCTCTGTCGCCCAGGCTGGAGTGCAGTGGCAATCTCAGCTCACCGCAAGCTCCACCTCCTGGGTTCACGCCATTCTCTTGCCTCAGCCTCCTGAGTAGCTGGGACTACAGGCACCCACCACCATGCCCGGCTAATTTTTTTTGTATTTTTAGTAGAGACGGGTTATCTTTTTTTTTTTTATAATAACCAAAGTCATATATGTTTTCCTATTGTGGCCAACTTGTTTATGCACAAAGGATATAATTTTAAAAAATTCTTCTGCACATCAGTGCCATTATCTTGTTAGTTTTCTCTATTTTAATATTTTATATTTAACTCTTTAAATATCCTAAAGTGTATTTTCCTTATGGTATTTGGTGTGATTGAAATAATTTTCCTAAATGGTTTTGCTTTACTGCATATCACAAAATAAACAAACAAATTAAACTAATGTAAGCCTTCCTAGAGATGGGTGTCATCTCTGACTTTGAAAAGAGCGAAATATGATACAGATGTTATAATGAAATTGAGAGGCAAGCATTCCCTTGTGTTAGGGTTTATGTTTTTATTTTTACACTCATGATTCATTCTAGTATAACTGAGATGTCAACTACGGTCATGACACCTTTTGAGAATAAGTATCAACTGGATTAAATTTTGATCACAAAAAAGTTGAGACTAATATTTTCCTTAATGTATCAGGGATGCTTGTAGGAGGTGGACTTGCATTTTAGAATTCTGTAATTTATCCAATTCTTGTACCAAGATTTTGCTTCCATTGAATTCTCTATCTTATCAGTTCTCTCCTCCTGGGGTTGTTCTCTTTTCTCTGCTTCAGGCATGAAATAGAAGCCATATAACTCCTTTTCTAATGATACCACATGTCCCGGGCGTTTAGGTGTGTAACAGATTTTGGTGTTACTTTTTCTAACTTTAATATTTTTTCCCTGACTCAATAATGAGGGTATTGTTAGCACATAAGAGAAATTAGAAGTAAGTGTTGTTGTTCCCAGAGGATTTTAGACACTCCATCATTAACATTTTTCACTTTTATTCTTATTGTTCAACATCTTACTATGTTATTTGGACTCGTTTCTTCCTATGAAATAAAAATAAATCGGCTAGGACTCCCAGTGAATTTAATCTGACTCCTTGTGCAAAAGAAACCCCAGAAAAATGTTAAAAACTAGATTCTAGAGCTTCGGCAAGGCAAGAAATCGGTCATGCTTCAATACTCCCCTACCTTATTAACTCTCTCGAGACTTTCCTACATGAAACAGAAATCAGTTCCTGAAAATCTAGGTCTGGAAGATTTCTCCCTTGACCTTAATAGACCACCTGTTGTAGTGGCCAACCTCCCCTGACTTAATGTGGCTTCACCGTGACAACTGACCAGCCTTAAAAAGCATTCCATCCTGATAACTGACCATGAGCTTCAAAGTGGTTCTGGCTGTTCCACAGAGGCTGTGCGCAAGATGCTTTTGTATCCTGTGTTTCACCTTCTGATGTAAAGAGCCAAGTTTTACCTTATTTTAATATTAAATCTCCACCCCGAAGTGATCAAGTGATCATGGGACATATGTAACGTATATGTTTACTCACTATGCATGCATTAGGGTTCCCTCATAAATATTCATAAGATTCTTCTATATTCTACTGTATATGTATGCATAGCCAATCTTAAGAATAAACCTCAATATCTCTCCCTTTTGTCTCTGAAGAATCTGCTTTTGATTTCTGCCAGAGGTTCTGCTTCCCAACTTACAGATTATACTTTTTTTACAAGAAACAAAGCTCTCCTTTTCTGCTTTTATAGATCTTATTGTTTTAAGTTGACATTTCTTATACACTCTTTCCTCAAATTTCTGTGGCTATGTAGAGAAATATTAAAAAATATTTAATATTAAAAGTGGCTAATATTTTAATTAAAATTAAAATATTAAAAGTGGCTATGTAGAGAAATATTACTATTTTTTCACTTTGGTGTTTCCATATAGAACATGTTCCTAAGGCCTCAGATTTCTATCAAGGTATTTTCTAAGCCAAGAGAAATACCTTGTTTTTGGGAATTCAGAGCCAGCTGTAAAAATAGAAATTATTTCTCTTCAACCTACCTTCTTGTTTGACCAAAACAGAATGATATTTTTTTATTTTTCTTTTTTTTCTCATTTGCCTATGGATGATGAAAGAAATTTAATTGTGTGGGATAAGTCAGGATTTCAACTATAAGTTTAGTTTTTGTCCTCTAAATCTGACACCTGTTAAGATGAGCAAATGGAGAATGGCCTGTAGTAGATTAGCTACTTTTATGCAAGACTACAAATCATTTTGTACTAAATAGTTAATATTTCTGTGATAAGCCTACAGTCATACTGGATGGAGGAAGAGACCCTACTCTCTTGGTGATTTGGGGAAAGGCATTCTGTCTATTTGGTGAAAGTGTTCTCATTTGTAAGATGAACACGTTTGACCTCTTTCTAAAGTAATAATGTTGACCTATTTAAAAGATATTTTTTAAAATGCATAAACTCTTGCTTCCAAGCTCATGACCTTTTGGTTTACCAAAGATAGTATATGCCTCTGTATATTCAATAGCTTCTTGGCTATTTCAAAAATAACATTTTGTGTTTTAAAATGATAGAATACTTCAGCTGTGTGGGGGGAAAATACCTTCTAATTATAGGAGAATATCAATATCTACCACAAAGACCCTAACATAGAACAACCACATTTTCTTATTTAGTTCACAGGTTTAATTCATACAACTTAGGAAACTGGAAGATGCCAAAGAAAAATTTGTGAAATGAAAATTACAGATAATCCATCACAGACAGAGAATATTGAAATACTGTTATATAGTTTTTAATACATTCTGTTCTTTTCTCTAATGTTTTTCTAGGTCATTTAACACAGTCCTCTCTTTTGTTTATAATTAGAGTAAATGTAAAATTTAATACTTAAAAATATTAATTATCTGTTAGTAATCATAAATATTTTCAATACTGAATAATATTATGGTCCTTATTTTTAGGTTTTTAGGCAATTAGCTAATCACTTCATGCTTAAGGAAAATGGTTCCTTCTTTCTTAAGGAACTTTTTCTTTTTTTTCTATGCAACTAATAGGAACATTGGAAAGATTTCGATATTCATGTCTGATAATTTTGTGTGATTGTAGGTAGGCAGTCTTGGGTGTGGTGATAAGGTGAAGAAGATACAGCTGTGGTTGGTAACTAGCACTTTAGCTTTGGCATCAAAATATATAAATTCCCTGAGAATAGTACTGCACTTCTCACTGGGCTATCTTCAGGAAAAAAATGAGATCCTTACCAAGTACAATGTACTATAAACAATGTCAGGAACCAGCATGAGTAGATTGCTATGATGACTTTTCCAGAAACATTTTGTTCCATACGTCCTGCCTGCAACACCATGTTTCCTCTGGGGACTGTGGTTCCTGTGTTTGGAGGTGCATGGATAGATGAATAAGCAGGATCTTTTCTTCACTTGCACTATTGTAAACACAAACACCAGATACAATCTCCTAACTTCTCAAATGAGTGATATACTCTATGAACAAATGGGTGATGAGACTCTAGTGCTACAAAGAAGACTGGGCCAGGATTTTAAAAATAATATCTCAAAAGCACAGGCAACCAAAGCAAACTGGACAA
The DNA here is from genome assembly GCF_028885625.2 of Pongo pygmaeus. Classification (NCBI taxonomy): domain Eukaryota; kingdom Metazoa; phylum Chordata; class Mammalia; order Primates; family Hominidae; genus Pongo; species Pongo pygmaeus. The sequence continues at coordinate 96,034,005 of NC_072378.2, read as the reverse complement.
ATGGAAATACATCAAACCAAAGTCTTCTGCACAGTAAAGGAAACAATCATTAAAATGAAGAGAAAACTTATAGAATAATAGAAGGTGTTTGCAAATTAAGCATCTGACAAAGGGTTAATACCCAGAATATGTAAGGAACTCAAACAACTTGATAGCAAGAAAACAGATAATCCAATTAAAAATGAGCAAAAGACCTGAATGACCTTTCTTAAAAGAAGCATACAAATGGCCAATAGATATGTAAAAAAGTGCTTGACATCACTAATCATCAGAGAAATGCAAATCAAAACCACAATGAGATATCACCTTTCTCTCGTTTGAATGGCTATTATAAAAAAGACACACAAAAATACTTGTGAGTATGCCAAGAAAAGGGAACTCTGACATACTGTTGGCGGGAATGTAAATTAGTACAGCCTTTATGGAAAAAAGTATGGCAGTTTCTCAAAAAATTAAAAATAGAACTACAATATAATCCATCAATCCCATTACTGGATATATACCCCAAAGAAATGAAATCAGTATGTTTATTGCAGCAGTCTTCGCAAGACAAGATATGGAATCAACCTAATGCCTATCAGCATATGAATGAATAAAGAAAATGTGGTGTGTATATATATATATATATATATATATACACACACACACAGTGGAATAAAATTCAGCCATAAAGCAGAATGAAATCCTGTCATTTGTAGAAACATGGATGAAACCTGAGGGCATTAAGTGGAATAAACCAGGCATGAAAAGAAAAATACCACATGTTCTCACTCATATGTAGAATCTTAAAAAGTTGATTTTATAGAAATAGTAGCAGAGTTGTTACTAGAGGCTGGGGAAGGTGGTGGTAGAGGAGCAGGAGAAGTTAGTGGGTACAAAGTTACAATCAGGAAGAAAAAGGTTTGGTGTTATATGACACAGTAGGGTGACTACAGCAAATAACAATGTAGTGCATATTTCAAAATGGCCAAAAGAAAAGATTTTAAATGTTGAAACCACAAAGAAATAATAAATGTTGGAAAGTGATGAATATGGTAATTACCTTAATTTGATCATTATGCTATGTATACATGTATTGAAATATCACATTGTACCTCATAAATACATGCAATTTTTATATGTCAGTTATAACTAAAAAAATAAGTTAAAAAAATAAGCAGACACATAAGTAGACTGCTGCTGGCAAACACAGGAGGTGTGGAGGTTGCCTCATTTCAGAAAATGCGAATATCTAATAACTCTTTCAAGACTTTGCTGAGTTCTATGGGAGAGCATGAGGGTGGGAAGAGGTAACGGGTCTTTCATTCTCAACTCCCTTTTGACTGATTCCTGCTTCTAGAAAAAGTCCTTTATCCTTTCCCTGGGGTTGATCTAAGTGTAAAAGCAGCTTCTGCTTTGGGATTGTAGCACTCTAAAGCACTGTGGGTGAAAGGAAATAACATGAAGCAGTTTTTTCCTCAAGCTTTATTTACTAAAGGATCCTCTTGTTGACCTCACAATAACTTAAAATCACATGGTTTATGTTCCACCTGGAGACCATGGTGGCTGTTCCTACCCTGATAGCACACTGGCCTACTGCCAGTTTCCTTGCTCTCCTCTTGACCTTCATCTTGTTTTTCCTCACTCCTCTATCACCGTTATGTAGGGTAAAATTTATCTTTAGTTCCTGGCCCAAACTTGCAAACCTGCATCCATAAAAATGCTCAGAGTACAAATTAACAATATCCCTGCTCCCTTGGAGATTTTTATGTTTATATATAACCACTATTTTTCTGTTAAGCCTGTGTAGCATATTCTATCTGTAAACATTTTTATACTATTATTCATTGGCTTATACAAAGCTGAGATATAAACTACTATTGGGATCACCTCATAAACATAAGTGCATCCAGACTTTCTGTGACAGTGACAATTTGAGTGAGATTCTTCTCTGGCTGTGCCTTGAAGGGTAGTTTGGAGGTTACTTTTTGAACTCTCCTTAAATGATGCTGGAGTTTCTTAGACATTTTTTCCCAAGTGTCATGCCCACATTCTGAATTTTTCTTCTTGTCAATTTGTATAGTGACACGACTTGTAAATGCCATGCTGTAGTTCTTCTTTCTTATAGAACTGTTGATATAAGTCTAATGAAATTCATTCCTTGTGTTGTTTGATCTTTATTTAAATAAAGTATGTTTTAGCATTTGAATAGCTGAGCCATTAACATTTGCAAAAACATCTGTTGTTGTATTTGTAATTAGATTTTGAATGATTTTTAAAAATCACCCTATGCACTGATATTATAGTTATTTCCAATCTATACATTGGTAACATAAGAACTCACCTATTTCCATATCTATGGCATCACTGCAAGTCATAATACTCTTTGGGCTGAGTAAAGACAGTCTAATCTTAGCAATATTCTCGAGTATATTTAAAGGATCTTTTCAAATGTCAGCTGAGAGCTCAAAGATGTAGAGAGCTGGAATGGACATTGTTCCCACCCTTCTTACTACAAGAAAAAAGCTGTACAAACTGCAAATTAAGGAATTTTATTGAACTCATAAACTGCAGTTGCAGAGAAAAGAACTAATGCAAAAGTGGGGAAAGACAGGACCCTGGAATTTGCATCCTTGAGCCTAGACACAATATAAGCCAGTAAGAACATGTAGCTATTTTTTTTTTAAATAAATTGCTAAAGGCCAAGCATGGGTTATGATATGGTTTGGCTCTGTGTCCCCAACCCAAATCTCATCTTGAATCATATTCCCATAATTCCTATGTGTTGTGGGAGGGGCCTGGTGGGAGATAATTTGAATCACGGGGATGGTTTTTCCCATATTGTTCTCATGGTAGTGATAAGTCTCATGAGATCTGATGGTTTTATAAGGGATTTCCACTTTTTCATCTTCCTCATTTTCTCTTGCTGCCACCATGTAATAACTGCCTTTCACCTCTCGCCATGATTCTGAGGCCTCCCCAGCCATGTGGAACCATAAGTCCAATTAAACCTCTTTTCCTTCCCAGTCTCAGATATGTCTTTATCAGCAGTGTGAAAATGGACTAATACAGTATATTGGTACCAGGAGAGTGGGGCATTGCTGAAAAGATACCCGAAAATGTGGAAGCAACTTTGGAATTGGGTAACAGGCAGAGGTTGGAACAATTTGGAGGGCTAAAAAAAAAGGCAGAAAAATGTGGGAAAGTTTGGAACTTCCTAGAGACTTGTTGAATGGCTTTGACCAAAAGCCTGATAGCAATATGGACAATAAGGTCAAGGCTGAGGTGGCCTCAGATGGAGATGAGGAACTTGTTGGGAACTGTAGCAAAGATGACTCTTGTTATTTACAAAGAGACTGGTGGCATTTTGCCCCTGCCCTAGAGATTTGTGGAACTTTGAACCTGAGAGAGATGATTTAGGGTATCTGGTGGAAGACATTTCTAAGCAGAAAAACATTGAAGAGGTGACTTGGGTGCTGTTAAAGGCATTCAGTTTTATAAGGGAAGCAGAGCATACAGGTTCAGCAAATTTGCAGCCTGACAATGTGATAGAAAAGAAAAACTCATTTTCTGAGGAGCAATTCAAGCTCACTGCAAAAAAAAAAATGCATAAATAATGAGGCGCTGAATGTTAATCCCCAAGACAATGGGAAAATGTCTCCAGGGCAAGTCAGAGGTCTTAGCAGCAGCCCTTCTCATTACAGACTTGGAGGCCCAGGAGAGAAAAATGGTTTTGTGGGCCAGGACCAGGGTCCCCGTGCTGTGTGCAGCCTGGGGACTTGGTGCCCTGCGTCCTAGCTGCTCCAGCAGTGGCTGAAAGGGGCCAACATAGAGCTCGGGTTGTGGCTTCAGAAGGTGCAAGCCCGAAGCCTTGGCAGCTTCCATGTGGTGTTGAGCCTGCAGGTGCACAGAAGTCAAGAATTGGGGTTTGGGAACCTCTGCCTAGATTTCAAAAGATGTGTGGAAATGCCTGGAAGCCCAGGTGGAAGTTTTCTGCAGGGGTGGGGCACTCATGGAGAACCTCTGCTAAGGCAGTGCAGAAGGGAAATGTGGGGTCGGAGCCCCCACACAGAGTCCCTAGCAGGGTACTGCCTAGCGGAGCTGTGAGAAGATGGCCATCATCCTCTAGAACCCAGAATACTAGATCCACTGACAGCTTTCACCGTTTACCTGGAAAAGCCGCAGACACTCAATGCCAGCTCATGAAAGCAGCTGGGAGGGAGGCTGTATCCTGCAAAGCCACAGGAGCAGAGCTGCCCTAGGCCATGAGAACCCACCTCTTGCATCAATGTGACCTGGATGTGAGACTTGGAGTCAAAGGAGATCATTTTGAAGCTTTAAAATTTGATTGCCTCATTGGATTTTGGACTTGCATGGGCCCTGTAACCCCTTTGTTTTGGACAATTTATCCCATTTAGAATAGCAGTATTTACCCAATACTTGTACCCCTATTGTATCTAGGAAGTAACTAACTTGCTTTTGATTTTACAGGCTCATAGGTGGAAGGGACTTGCCTTGTCTCAGATGAGACTTTGGGCTATGGACTTTTGGGTTAATGTTGAAATGAGTTAAGACTTTTGGGGACTGTTAGGAAGGCATGATTGTTTTTTAAATGTGAGGACATAAGATTTGGAGGGGTCAGAGGCAGAATGATATGGTTCAGCTCAATGTCCCCACCCAAATCTCATCTTGAATTATACTCCCATAATTCCCATGTGTTGTGGGAGGGACCTGGTGGGAGATAATTTGAATCACAGAGGCAGTTTTTCTCTTACGGTTCTCATGGTAGTGAATAAATCTCATGAGATCTGACGGTTTTTTCAGGAGTTTCTGGTTTTTCATCTTCCTAATTTTCTCTTGCCACTGCCAGGTAATAAGTGCCTTTCAGCCCTGTCATGATTCTGAGGCTTTCCCAGCCATGCAAAATTGTACATTTAATTAAACCTCTTCTTCTCAATCTCAGGTATGTCTTTATCAGCAGTGTGAAAATGGACTAATACAGGCTAGGAGAGTTTGAAGTCTTAGGGAGTTCTTAGACCAAGGGGTTTTGTATTCTCTTACAGGCCTTTTCTCAATGAAAGCCAGAAAATGCCCATAGGGAAGATTATTGAGAATATTGAGAAATATTTCATCTGGTTCTGGCTGGGAAAGGTGAACAATAGTCACTGTCAAAACACTATCCAAATCTATTTCTGCTGTGCAACAAAAGTCTTAATATGCACAGAGACAGCAACAAAAACTATTGTCTTAGATTATTGGTGGAAATCCTTTGCAGCTAGGGGTTAGCTGTACCTCTGGGGAGGGGAAGGAATACATGCTAGACCCAGTATTACAGCTGAAGGAAGAGCAGAAACAACTGTGAAAGCCACAACACATAAATTCAGTCTAGAGCCTGCTTAAGAATGAGGTTTAATCAGAACATCAGAGGATGACCCCCTTCCCAGATCCTCCTTCTCCAGGCTAACAAGAATAGATTTAAAAAACAAATGGTGGAATGAATGTAGGACAGATCCTTTCTAGGGAGCAATGCAAAGGGGAGACCCAAAGCCAAGCAGGGAGCAGATTTGAGAAACACCCTCTGGCAAACTACCCTCACCCTAAGTACAAGGCACGTGGTAGAGGAATTTGAAGCCTATAGTGCGTGTGCATAACTATAGCAGCAAACTTCAAATACAGGCTTTCTATTAACTAGACTAAGAAAACCCCTCACTAAAGACTCACCAGAAGAAAAGGTATGCTTATCTCTAAGCATAAATATATTAACTACAATATTAACTGTCCTGAACATATGTATAATGTCAACAAAAATTATGCAGCATATAGCAAGGCCAGAAAAAAAACACTCTGAAGGAAGAAAGTGCTCATCAGAACCACATTCACATCTGACATAGAATGTGTAAATGACTAGAGCAGAAACTTATTTAGTAGTATGCTAAAAGCTCTAATGCAGTGGTTCTTAACTGGAGAAAATTTTGTTGCTTAGTAGATATTTGGCTGTCTGTATTTGGTTGTCACAACTGTAGCGATTGGTTCTTATCAGCATCTAATAAATGTGATCAGCGATGCTTCTAAAAATTCTGTAATATAACCCCCCATAATAAAAAAAATGTGACCCTAAATGTTCACATTGTCAAGGTTGATTAATACTGATGTATTGAAAACAATGTGCAACATACAAGACAAGATGGTAATTTCATCACTAGAGAAAGAAAGTGTAATGAAGAATAAAATGAAATGCTAGAAGTAAAAAATAGTAACAGAAATGAAGCATGTCTTTGATGTGCTCATCAACAGACTTGACACAGCTGACAATTCAGTGAACCTGAAGATAGTACAATAGAAACTACCAAATTAGAAGTACAAATAGTTAACAAATGAACAAAACAAACAGAATAGAGCATCCAAGACTTGTGGAGAATGTCAAATGGTCCAATATACATGTAATCAGAATTTTAGAGAGAAGAGAAAAAAAGAGGCAGAAATATATTTAAAGCAATGACTAAGGATTTTAAAATTAATGACAGACATTAAATAGTATATGCAAGAAATTTAGAGAACACCAATAAGGATACAGTATCATATTAAAAATCTTTAAAAAAGATAAAGATAAATCTTGAAGATGGACAGAGAAAAAAAGACATACTATTAAGGAGAAACAAGTGAAAGAGTTATAGCACACTCTCAGAAACTTGGATATGCACAAATAACTGAATAGCACAGGAGATGGAATAAATGACGGTAAAATAAATTTCTATTTTCTTGTTTTTAATTTCTCAAAAATACAATAAAGAAAAAAGAATATCAATATATGGTGTGTTTCTATATACATAAGAGTAAAATACATGATCACAATAGCACAAAGGATGAGAGGAAAGAATTGGAAACATTATTATAAGGTTCTACTACTATATGTGGAATAATATAATAGAACTTGAAAGTAGTCAGATTATTCTAAGATGCATATTGCAAACCATAATGCAACCACTAAAACACTTTTAATAGAGGAATAAATAATAAAGGAATACAAAAAAGAAAATGGAATCACATGCTCAGATAGACTGAGAGAAAGCAGAAGAAAAAAACAGCAAATAGAACAGATAGCAAAACAAGAGATTCTAATTCAATATACTTTGAATTTGAATTCTATAAATCAGGAATTGGCAAACATTTTTTTGGTAAAGAGCCAGAAGGTAAATATTTTAGACTTTACTGACCATAATTTCTGTCACAACTACTCAACAGTGGCGAACCTGTAGTGAGAAACAGCTGTGGACCAAATATAAATGAAAGACCTTGGCTGTGCTGCAAAGAACTTTATTTAAATTTCATATAATTTAAAATTTAAATGTCCTATAATTTAAATGTTATGTAATTTTTATACATCACAAAATATTATTTAATTCCTGAGGTTTTATAATTCATTTGTTTTTTTGAGACAGAGTCTCGCTCTGTCGCTCAGACTGGAATGCAGTGGTGTGATCTCTGCTCCCTGCAACCTCCGCCTCCTGGGTTCAGGCAGTTCTTCTGCCTCAACCTCCTGGTGGCTAGGATTACAGATACCTACCACCACACATGTTTAAATTTATTTTTTAAATTTTTAGTAGAGATAGGCTGGCCAGGCTGGTCTCAAACTGCTGACCTGAAGTGATCTTCCTGCCTCAGCCTCCCAAAGTGCTGGGATTACAGGTGTAAGCCACTGTGCCAGTCCTCAATTCTTATAAATACAACACCTATGCTTAGCTTGTGTGCCATGTCAAAAAAAGAGCATTGGGCTGAATTTGGCCCATAAACATTATGTGTCAATTCCTGGTTTAAACACATAAATTAAAAGGCAGATTGTCACACTATATAAAAATCCAGGTACATTTGTATGCTCTCTATAAAAAATCAATTTTAATTATAAAACAAAAACAAGTTAAAAATTAAAATATTAAAGAATTTTTTAAAAACCTTTCATGGAAACACTAACCAAAAAAAAAGTTGAAGTAACTATATTAATTTTATACAAAGTTGACTTTAGGACAAATAATATTGAGTGATAAAGAGGAACATTAAATAATGATAAGGCTTTAAGACTCCAAAAAACCATAACAATCTTAAATAACTATGCGCCTAAAAACGAAATTTCAAAATACATAAAGCAGGAGCTGACAGATGAAAAAGGAGAAATAAAAAAATACAGAATTATAGCTGGAGACTTCAACAGTCATATATCAGGAATTGATGAAACAAGTTGGGGCAAAATCAGTAAGGACATAGAATACCCAAACAACATTATCAACAAAATTTACCGAATTGGCATTTATAAAACACTCCATTCAACAACAGAATACACATTGTTGTAGAGCACATGGAACATTCACAGAAATAGATCTGATTGGCAAGTTTGCAAGATACATGATCAATATTCAAAAGACAATTATATTTCTACCAACAGTGAACAACTGCAATTTGAAATTTAAAAATATAACTTAAAATTGCTCAAAAATAAAATGTTTATTAGATATAAATCAAACAAAAATGTGCAGGTTTTCAATGCTAAATACTACAAAACCCTGGTGAAAGAAATAGAAGAATATCTAAATAAATGAAGAAATATACCATGTGTTCCAGGATTAGAAGACTCAATGTTGTTAAGACACCAATTATTCCCAATTTGATCTAGGTTTAATGCAATTTGAATCAAAACTCCAGAAAACTTTTTAAAAGCTATCAATAAGCTAATTCTGAAACTTACGTGGAAAATCAAAGGAATTAGAAGAGCTAAACAAATATTGAAAAAGGAGGATTAATTTAGAAGGCATACTATCTGATTCAAGACTTACTGTAAAGCAACAGTAACAATTCAGTATTGTATTGGTGAAAACAAAGATATATATCAATTAAACCTGATTGAGAGTACAGAAGTTGGCCCACACAAATATAGACTACTATATTAGTCAACTGGTTTTAACAAAGATGCAAAGGAAACCAAATAGAGAAAGGGTAGTCTTCTCAACTAATGAGGCTGTAACGTTAGAAAAGTCATATGCGAAACAACAATAACAACAAAATCTTCAACATGTAATATCTTATACAAACAATAACTAAAACTATAAAACTTGTAGAAGATGGGAGCTAATCTGCATAAACTTGGGTTTGGCAATGAGTGTTTACATACAATACCAAAAATATGAACTATATTAGTCCATTTTCATGTTGCTGATAAAGACATATCTGAGACTGGGCAATTTACAAAAGAAAGAGGTTTAATGAACTTACAGTTCCACATGGTTGGGGAGGCCTCACAATCACGGTGAAAGGTAAGGAAGAGTGAGTGACATCTTACACGGATGGTAGCAAGCAAAGAAAGAGAGCTTGTGGGGGGGGGGCGCCTCTTTTTAAAACCATCAGATCTCATGAGACTTATCAACTATCACGAGAACAGCACGAGAAAGATCAGCTTCCATGATTCAATTACCCTCCACCGGGTCCTTCCCATAACACGTGAGAATTCAAGAGGAGATGTGGGTGGGGACAGAGCCAAACCATATCATTCCACACCTGGCCCCTCCCAAATCTCATGTCCTCACATTTCAAAACCAATCATACCTTCCCAACAGTCCCCCAAAGTCTTAACTCATTTCAGCATTAACTCAAAAATCCACAGTCCAACATCTCATCTGAGACAAGGCAAGTCTCTTCTGCCTATGAGCCTGTAGAATCAGAAGCAAGCTAGTAATTTCCTAGATACAATGGGGTACAGGTATAGGGTAAATACAGCCATTTCAAATGGGAGAAATTACCCAAAATGAAGGAGCTATAGGCCCCATATGAGTCAGAAATCCAGCAGGGCAGTCGAATCTTAAAGCTCCAAAATGATCTTCTTTGACTCCATTTCTCACATCCAAATCATGATGATGCAAGAGAATGGTTCCTATGGTATCAGCCATCCCTGTGGCTTTGCAGAGTACAGCCTCCCTCCTGGCTGCTTTCACCAGCTGGTGTTGACTGTCTGGCTTTTCCAGGTGCATGGTGCAAGCTGTTGGTGTATCTACCATTCTGGGATCTGGAGGACTGTGGCCTTCTTCTCTCACCTTCACTAGGCAGTGCCGCAGTGGGGACTCAGTGTGGGGACTCTGACCCCACATTTCCCTTCCACACTGCCTTAGCAGAAGTTCTTCATAAGGGCCCTGCCCCTGAAGCAAACTTCTGCCTGGACATTCAGGTGTTTCCATACATACTCTGATATCAAGGCAGAGGTTCCCAAACCTCAGTTCTTGACTTCTGTGCACCCGCAGGCTCAACACCACTTGGGAGCTGCCAAGGCTTGGGGCTTGTACCCTCTGAAGTGAGCTGTACCATGGCCCTTTTAGCTATGGCTACAGTGGCTGGGACACAAGGCACCTAGTCCCTAGGCCACACACAAGAGGGGAGCCCTAGGCCTTTTCCACAAAATTATTTTTTTCTTAGGCCTCTAGGCCTGTGATAGGAGGGGCTCTGATATGCCCTGAAGACGTTTTCCCCATTGTCTTAGGATTAATATTTGGCTCCTCATTACTTATGCAAATTTCTGCAGCTGCCTTGAATTTCTCCTCAGAACATGGGTTTTTCTTTTCTATCCCATCGTCAGGCTGCAGATTTTCTGAACTTTTATGCTCTGTTTCCCTTTTAAAATTGAATGCTTTTGATAGCACCCAAGTCACCTCTTGAATGCTTTGCTGCTTAGAAATTTCTTCTGCCAGATACCCTAAGTATCTCTCTGAAGCTCAAAGTTCCACAGATCCCTAGGGCAGGGGCAAAATTCCATCAGTCTCTTTGCTAAAACCTACCAAGGCTCATCTTTACTCCAGTTCCCAATAAGTTCCTCATCTCCATCTGAGATCTCAGCCTGGACCTTGTCGTCCATATTGCTATTAGCCTTTTGGTCAAAGCCATTCAACAAGTCTCTAAGGAGTTCCAAACTTTTTCACATTTTCCTGTCTTCTTCTGAGCCCTGCAAACTGTTCCAACCTCTGCCTGTTACCCAGTTCCAAAACTGCTTCCACCTTTTTGGGTATCTTTTCAGCAGAGCCCCACTCTGCTGGTACCAATTTACTGTACTAGTCCATTTTCATGCTGCTAATAAAGACATACCCGTGACTGGGTAATTTATAAAGAAAATGAGGTTTAATGGACTCACAGTCCCACGTTGCTGAGGAGGCCTCACAATCATCGTGGAAGGTGAAAGGCACGTCTTATATGGTGGCAGGCAAGATAGAATGAGAGCCAAGTGAAAGGGGAAACCTCTTATAAAACCATCAGATCTTGTGAGACTCATTCACTACCATGAGTACAGTGTGAGGGAACTGCCCCCATGATTCAACCGTCTCCCACCAGGTTCCTCCCATAACACTTGGGAATTATGGGAGCTACAATTCAAGATGAGATTTTGGTGGGGATACAGCTAAACTGTATTATGAACCATAACAGAAAAACTGATGTGTTATTCTTTATTAAAATTAAAATTTTGCTCTGCAAATGCTGTTAAGAAAATGAATTGACAAGCCACAGACTGAAAGGAAATATTTACAAACCATATGTCTAATAAATGGCTTATTTCCATAATATATAAAGAATTATTAAAATTTCATAGGAACAATTAAATAGGGAAAGAATTTTAACAGAGACACTTCAGCAAAGAAGATATACAAATGGCAAATAAGCATACAGGATGGTGCTCAATATCACTATTTATTAGGGAAATGAAAATGAAAACCACAATGTAATATCACTGCCTATTAGAATGAGTAACATCAAAAAAGCTGACAATATCAAGTGCTGATGACAACATGGAGCAGTAAGAACTCTTCATTGCTGGTGGAAATGGAAAATAGTGCAGTCACTTTGGAAAACAAAGTATCTGACAGAGTTAAACACACAGCTACCAGAGAACCTGGTGATTTTATGCATAGATCTTTACCCAAGAGTATTGAAAACATGTTCATACAAAAAACTTTCTGTGAATATTTATAATCTCCAAAATTTGGAAACAATCCAGGTATTTTTCCACAGGTAAGCAGATAAAACTGTAGTACATCTATCCAAGGAAATATTACTCACAATAAAAAGGAATGAGCCATTGATTCATGCAACAACGAGAATGAATGACTCTTAAATGCCTTTTGCCTAATGAAAGAAAACAGACTCAAAAGACCACATAATATATGATTTTATTTATTTGGTATTATGTTAAAGCATAGGGGTGATTGCCAGGGATTGAAGATGAGAGTAAGGGTTGACACAAAGGGGTTGCATAAAAGAATTTTTAGGGTGGTTGATCTGTTTTGTAGGGTACTGTGGTAACCGTTACAAGATTCCATTTATTTGCCAAAAGCCATAGAACAGTAAACAACTAAGGGTGCTTTAACAGTAAATGACAAAGTATAACTTTCATTATATGCAAATTTTAAAATTAACCAAAATTTGGGGAAGTCTAGAATAAAATGTAGACTTGAAAAAATAAATCCTAAGTGTATAATATAACATATGATATATCCTCACTGAAGGTGATGGGGAGAAAATAACTTACTTAAATTTTTTTTGTTTCATCTAAATACTATAAAGCCAAAAATTAAAAATTGTGCACAAAAATCTGTATCTAGTGGATCAATTTGTTTTTCATAAGGGTATGTTTTTGTTACTTACCCTTAAACTGCTTTATGAATGTAAACTAGGATTGAACACATAAGTAAATATACTGTGGATGATAACAGCCAGGTTTCTCACTGTCAAAGAAAGAAGTTACCAATAAGCAAGGCAGGGGAGGCTAGAATAAAACTTGTGGTGCCAGATTAGAATTGGTAATATCAATACAAATTCCTGTTTCTTTTAATATACATTCAAAGAGATATAAACAGAAATAAATACTGTAGTGGCTAGATTTAGCAACTGAAAATACAGGACAATCAGGTAAATGTGAATTTCAGATAAACAAAAGGTAAATTTTTTTTTTCTTTTGAGACTGAGTCTCACTCTGTCACCCAGGCTGGAGCACAGTGATGTGAGCTCAGCTCACTGCAAGCTCCACCTCCCAGTTTCATGCCATTCTCCTGCCTCAGCCTCCCAAGTAGCTGGGACTGCAGACACCTGCCATCATGCCGGGCTAATTTTTTGTATTTTTAGTAGAGACGGGGTTTCACCGTGTTAGCCAGGATGGACTCGATCTCCTGACCTTGTGATCCACCTGCCTCAGCCTCCCAAAGTGCTGGGATTACAGGCATGAGCCACCATGCCTGGCCAAAAGGTAAATTTTTAGTATAAGCATGCCCCATGCAATATTTGGGACACACATATACTAAAAATAAAAAGAAATCATTGTTTATTTGAAAGTCACATTTAACTAGCAATCTTATATTTTATTTGGCAATCCTAAATTATAGATATATGTGTATGTAAATAGGTAAATATACATATTTAAATGTCCTAGCTCTCTTTGCTAAGACGACCTGAAAGTATGAAACCCCAGTAACAAGGAGAACAAACACCCAGATCTTGGTCTGTGAATGCTATTCTCCAGGAAAATGAACAAGGGTTCCTTGAGGGAATAGCTGATTCAAGATTTGGGACAGAAAAATAAAGATTAGCGTTGGGTGCTTTCTAATTCCAGAAAGTTAGGAAGTGCTTAAATCAAAACAAATTAAAAAAAAGTAATAGAAAGATGAGGGTATGTCAAAATACACTGGAGCTCTCCTGAAAGAGCTCCCGGCAGCCAAAATGCAAAATTTAATCAACAAAATCAGTAACATTAGTATTGGATTGTAAAACAAAGAATAAAATAAATATCTAAAGGTGCACACTGGTATAAATAATGACTGAATAAATGAATGAATGAATGCACAAGTAAGTAAACAGAGACAAATGACAAACATTTTTTACAGAAGAATTCAAATTAATAAATGTAGAAGAAATGAAGGAAATAGAAAATAATTACTAGTACATTGTTGTAGTAATTATTATAGACAAGACACTGATGCTTGCTAAAATCAGTGGATGAAATATTAAGTAGTAACAGGATGTTGGCAGAGCCTTACAGTATCTCCACCAAAATATTTATTGATTACTGTGATGTTTTAGCATATGTCCACAAATTCTTTGATAGTTTTCCTACCAGGAGGTGGAGCTTAGTTCCCCTGTCCTTGAGGGCACTGGACTTAGAGATTCGCTTCTATCAAACAGAGTTTAGAAAGGAAAAAATAATAATTTCTACACTGGAAAAAATGTCAAATACTATCTTAACCAAATGATGATAGATAGTTAATATCACCAGAATAAGTCATGCTGAAATTATGCACACCAGATATGATGCTATAAGGAATAAATATCACTTCTTTGATAGTCTTTCAAAAAATTCATAACCTCCATATAGTCATCCAACAGCAGAAGTCAAAGCTAAATTGAGGGATATTCTACAGAATATCTGGCCAGTACTCTTCTCAAGTGTGAAGTTCATGAAAGATAAGAAAAGACTAAAAAACTGTTATAGATTGAAGGAGACCAAGGAGATACGACTATACAGTAAGCTGAATTGAATTCTGGAACAGAAAAAAAGACATCAGTGCCAAAATTGGTAATATCTGAATAAAGCTTACAGTTTAGAGTAAGGATTGGCAAACTATAACCCATGGGCCAAATTTAGCCCATCACGGGTTGTTGTACAGTTTTAGTAGAACAGAGCTGTGCCTGTGCTACATATTGTCTATGACTGCTTTCACACCACAATGTCAGAGTGGAGTAATTGCAACTGAGGCCATCTGGCCTGAAAAGCCTAAAATATTTACTATCTGACCCCTTTACAGAAAAAAACTTGCAAACCCTTGGTATGTGGGAACATCTGTGTACTACTTTTTGTCAGTCTTCCATAAGTCTAAAATAATTTCAATATAAGAAATTTAAAAATGTCATTTGAGTTACATCACCAGTACATTTTTAGCTACCATTGTTTGAGAGCTTTCTATTTTTGAAACACTTTTTGCCAAGTGCTTTTTAGGCCCTACCCTAATTAATTCTCTCAGCAGCACTTTATAGCTCATCTTATTAGCCTCATTTTACACCTAAAGAAACTAATGTTAATTAAGTCAAGTGACTTGCTGAAGGGTATAGAGTTTACATGGTTAAAATACAGAACCAGGGTTTAAACCAGAGTCAGCCTGAGACTAAAGTTCATATAACCCTTTTCTATCAGTTTTATTCCTGGGTCAACTGCAGAGACCCAGTGTCACCTTCAGAGAAGGCTCAGAAGTCATTTATCCAATGTATTGAAAACCTACGAGTGCTAGCTACTGTGTATGTATGAGATCAACATGCCCAACACAATTTTCTGAGATCCATGGAATGATAATTCTACTACTCACAGCACATCCTGAGCTTGTTCTTACTCTTTCAAAGCTCTGATTAGATGTACAATTATGTATATCTCTTACCTTCCCAGTTACACTGCCTATATAAGCATAAATTATATGCCAAAGAGTAAATTTACATGCCTTTCCCTTCCCCTTGTATTTTAGTCTGTTTTCTGCTGCTACGACAGAATACCACAGTCTGTATAATTTATAAAGAATAGAAAATTATTGGGCTTATATTTCTGGAGGTTGGGAAGTCCAAGAGCATGGCACTGACATCTTGTGAGGGGCATTCCATGATGGAAGTTGGAAAGTAGAAGCAAGTGTGAGAAACAGAGTAAGGCACTGGGGCCAGACTTGCTTTATAACAACATACTCTCATTGTAAATAAACCATTTCTACAATAATGATGTTAATCCATTCATGAGAGTTCTGCCCAAATTAACTAATCACATTTTATTAGGCCCCATCTCCCCACATTGTTGCATTGGGGATTAAATTTTCAACAGATTAACTTTTGAGGGACACATTCAAACTCAGATTGTTAAGGATTGTGAAACATTGTTACCTACTTTATCAGTCCTTAGTGGCCTCTGTGTCTGTTGTTTGCCACCTGTGGTATCATCAGCAGCATTTGTGCTTGATTATTTTTTAACTTTGTATTAAAAATCAGACACATTCCAGACTTTACTTGAATCTTATCTATAGTCCAATTTTCTCAAAAATTCTTGAAGTGACAAGTTAGGTTTTTTTCAGGCCATTAAAAATGATCTATCATGCTTGTAATCCCAGCACTTTGGGAGGCTGAGGTGGGTGGATCACAAGGTGAAGAGATCAAGACCATTCTGGCCAACATCGTGAAAACCCTTCTCTACTAGAAATACAACAATTAGCTGAGCATGGCGTGGCACACCTGTAGTCCCAGTTACTCAGGAGGCTGAGGCGGGAGAATCACTTGAATCCGGGAGGCAGAGATTGCAGTGAGCTGAGATCATGCCACTGCACTCCAGCCTGGTGACAGAGCAAGACTCCATCTCAAAAAAAAGATCTTAAATACCAGTTTCTTAAGTTTGTTGGTTACATGCATTCCCAATAAATTCAAGTTCACTATACTTATTGCTTCTAATTATGAAATATTACTAATAATTTATAAGTACATCCTTTGAAAACTGCCCTTGGAAAAACAAATCTCTTTGGTATGTGCTAATACCAAAGAGTATTTCTGGATACTGCAGTTTCCATTAGTTAAAAGGGAGAAAGAAAACAAACAATCTCTTTGTTCTCTGTGGATACTTTATGGTTGGGTAAGTGGGGAACTTTTCCTTTGAAGGCCTGTAATGCATTTTAGTAGAAGTTTACCTCTGGTTGACAGTATATTTTTAATGTGAAGGTAAATGACTGACAAAACATTAAGCCCCATTGAACACGTTTAAGCATTCTTGTTATCTGAGCCCTGGTTTGACATGAGCAGAGAATGATTTTATTTGAGCCCTACTTAGTATTCATGACAGGTTCACTTTTAAACACCAGATCTCTGATGGCGTTGCTGCCTTTACATGATGCTTCAAGTCCCTTTTAAGAAGATTCAATACCTGTCTGGGTTTGACAAGTAAAGCTTAAGTTTTAATAACTCCAAAGGTATGCCATAGCTGGAAAGGAACTGATGAGATGTTTAAAAGAATTATTTGAAAAAAGCCTTATTACTTTCATATTAGAACACACTTAAATAAAAAGCAGCTAGTGTTATTACTGTCAAGAAGCACATTTTCTAACTATACATTTCTATGGCAACATCTCTATCTATAGCAACACTTCACTGTTTAATTTGAGATGTAGACTATGTGAGGGACATGTTTCATTAGTCTATTCTGCAGGCAACTCCTAAACCTGCTTAGGAGTGATAACAGCATAGAGACGTGGTTAAGAAACCTAACATGACGTTTTGTTGAATGGAGGATAAATAATTGTAGCTGCTAAAGTGATTCCTTAGTTAATCCTAAGGAATAAACCCAGATTTGGTATTTGAAGTCCTCCTCAGAAAGTATCCACATATAAATGATTTCCCCAAATTCCTTGGGGTACCGTGTTGTCAGTATCTCTATAATACTCAACATCCTCTTTCTCTACCTTTGAAGTGTACTGAATCTTCATTGAGATTTTTGTGACTTCCTAGGGGCCATATACTTTCATTTTTTTAACTTTTATTTTAGGTTTGGGGGTACACGTGAACGTGTGTTACATAGGTAAACTTGTGTCACAGGAATTTGTTGTACAGATTATTTCATCACCCAGATATTAAGCCCAGTGCCCAATAGTTATCTTTTCTGCTTCTCTCCCTTCTCCCACCCTCAAGCAGACCCAATGTCTGTTTCCTTTTTTGTGTTTATAAATAGTTCTCATCACTTAGCTCCCAGTTATAAGTGAGAACATGCATTATATGGTTTTCTGTTTGTGTGTTGGTTTGCTAAAGATAATAGACTCCAGCTCCCTCCATATTCTTGTAAAAGACATAATCTCATATTTCTTAGTGGCTGCATAGTATTCAATGGTGTATATGTAACGAATTTTATTTATCCAATCTGTCATTCATGGGCATTTAGGTTGATTACATGTCTTTGCTATTGTGAATAGTGTTGCAATGAGCATTCACGTGCATGTGTCTTTATGGTAGAATGATTGATATTCCTCTGGGTACATACCCAGTAATGGGGATACTGGGTTGAATGGTAGTTCTGCTTTTAGCTCTTTGAGGAATCACTTTCCCCAATGGTCGAACTAATTTACACTCCCACCAACAGTGTATAAGTTTTCCCTTTTCTCCGCAAACTCACCAGCATCTGTATTTTATTTTTTATTTTTTAATAATAACCATTCGGACTGGTGTGAGAAGGTATTCAGTGTGGTTTTCATTTGCATTTTGCTAATGATCAGTGATATTGAGCTTTTTTCATATGCTTGTTGGCCGCATGTATGTCTTCTTTCGTAAAGTGTCTGTTCATGCCTTTTGCCCACTTTTTAATGGGGTTGTCTGTTTTTCTCTTGTAAATTCAAGTTCCTTATGAATATTAGACCTTTGTCAGACGTAGTTTGCAAAAATTTCCTCCCATTCTGTAGGTTTTCTATTTACTCTGTTGATAGTTTCTTTTGCTGTGTAGAAGCTCTTTAGTTTTATTTGATCCCACTTGTCAATTTTTGCTTTTCTTACAATTGCTTTTGATGTCTTTGTCATGAAATCTTTGCCTGTTCCTATGTCCTGAATGGTATTACCTAGGTTGTCTTCTAGGGCTTTTATAGTTTTGGGTTTTAAGTCTTTAATTCATGTAGAGTTGATTTTTGTATATGGTGTAAGGAAGGGGTCCAGCTTCAATTTTCTGCATATGGCTAGCCAGTTATCCCAGCACCATTTATTAAACAGAAAATCTTTTCCCCATTGCTTGTTTTTGTCAAGTTTGTCAAAGATCAGATGGTTGTAGGTGTGCAGTTTTTTTTCTGCGTTCTCTATTCTGTTCCATTGATCTGTGTCTGTTCTTGTACCAGTACCATGCTGTTTTGGTTTCTGTAGCCCTGTAGTATAGTTGGAGTCAGGTAACGTGACATCTCCAACTTTGTTCTTTTTGCTTAAGATTGCCTTGGCTATTCAGTCTCTTTTTTGGTTCCAGTTTACTGCTTTTGTCCTTTAAAATATTTTTTTTTCTGTCATGTTTGTGTTGTACCTGGTGCATGACATGATCTGAATGTGAAATTTAACATCTTTCCTTAAATTTTCCAAATAAACAACTCATAGAAAGATATTTGAGTAGGTGAATTTGGTCAAGGTGTGGTATGATGAAGGAATGTGACAGCAATATAAGAGGGTAGATCCTAAGCGTTCTCACCAGAAAAAGTAAAGGAAAAAGGTAACCATGTGAGGTAATGGATATATTAATTAGCTTTATTTTGCCAATCATTTCACACTGTATGTGTATATAAAATCATCAAGTTGTACACACTAAATATATACAATTAAAATGAAAAAGTAAATTAATCCTGTTTTTAGAAGTCCCTTGGCTATTTCAGTAATGAGGCTCCATTTGCCAGTTACACTACTTTACCTTCTCTTTTCCTTCAACACTCTTTTCCAAATTCTGTACCTTCCTCTTGACTACCCACCCCCTGCCCCAAGCCCACTTCATCTGAGTTTCAGATATTTGTAAGCAAATACAAGCCCCTTAGTAGAAAGCATTTTGGTGATAGCTTTTAAGATATTTACTCCATTATACTTGGATATCAGAACAGCTTCATTTAAAGGGAGAGTAGTCATCAATATATTTTGCTTCATCATCATAAACCCATTGGCAGTCTGACTCAAATTCTAGCTCACCTAATTATTACATGTGCCATTTCTGATCTGCCTTGAATGGAAAGATTACCTCCCTCATATTCTGACTGTATAATTAAAAGATAAGTGCTTCATACATGCTAAGTTCATTTCCACCCTTTCCCTACACATTTCATGGGCTCAAAATTTGATCATTAATCAGGAAAGTTATCTTCTCGAAGACAATACCATCTCCTCTTGGCTTCCATAATGTTGATGATCATCTTTCTGTCTACACTGGCACACCTGACAGGGGCAATTTTTCTACTTAGTTTTCCCATTCTCAAACTTGGTTTTGCCACTCTCTCTGGCATTGGGTTTGGATTGAATACCTTACCTGTCTGTAGTGAATTATTTCTCTGTGACTGTTCCTTTCTTAGCATTGGTATAATGTCAGATTCTGTAGAAGTCTGAGTTAGGCTGCATTGCTATATGCCAGGTGGTGTCTCAGTGGCAAATGCTGGGATAGGACAGACCCACAACATTAAGTTGGCCCTTGGGATTCTGCTGAATGTAGATTCTTGACTGCTGTAGACACTGCTTTTCTGCTTTCTTGAGTCTACTACTCCTTTGTCCCTAGCTAGTATCTCTAGCAGTCATTACTGCAATAGGTTTACTAATTATAATTTTTGATTATATATTGTCAAAGTGTCTCCTTTGTATTCACTCTTTTACTTTTATCTCATGGTGTCACGAAGTCTCCTAACAAAATAATATAGTAAAATTATGGTGTACTTGAGCACAATTTCAAAACCTACATAGGCTCCAGAAATGTGCCAGCAGGTATTTACCTTGGGGTAGACTAGTTAAATTGCAGATATTAGCATAGTGTAAACTTGTTACATTGTTGAAGTTAAGAAAAAGATGAAGTTCAGTGTTACAGATTGCCACTTTGGTTTTTAGTGCCTTGTATTGGGAGGGAAAAGGTTTAGTGTGTAGAAAGGGATTTACAGCTACTTGTATTAAAATCTACAATTTTAATAAATTGAATTTAAAGACAACTCTTTAAGCCCAACCTAATAAATCTTATGTTTTAAAAAAATATTAAGTTTTTGCTTAAATTAAAATACTCATCTTATTTTTCTTCTATTAATGTTCAATTTGCTTACAGATTTACCTGACTAAATTTTCTAGATTTTAATGCAATTTTAAAAGTTGATTAATGAATATCTTTAACTATTTCACATCAAAATCTTAAATCTATCTATTTTTCTTAAGAGCACTAAATATAGAACAAGACAGATTTATGATGAATAAAAAGTACTTTATAAAGACTTAAATATATTTTATGATTCTAAAAATATATACATGTGGACTAAATATATTTTATTTAGCTTTTAAATACTGTTTTAAATAAAAACTATATATTTTATGCGAATATCATAACTATAAACAACTCAAATTATCTTAAAATATTTAAAATAAAAAAGGTAAGCCTAATATGATAATAGTCAAGATTCAGTTTAGAATCTAGAGCTACTCTGGATATTTTTACCCAAAAGGATCAAATATAGGTAAAATCTTTGAAAGGGCTGAGTAGCATGCCACTGGAATTACTGAGTTTAAAAACAAACCACAGTCACCTAAGATCCAGAGGTTCTCATACTATCCCAACCTTGCCTCAACACCTAAGAAATGGATGACTAGAAGGAATGTGAGTTTAGCTGCCGCTGTTTCTACCCTTGTTTCTACAATACTTCTTGTCAGGAGAATACAGTGACAGAAGTGTTATCTACCTCATTTTTACCTTCCACATCTCCTGAGATTATATCTAACTAGTAGAAATTATTTCATATTTAGAGTCCTAGCTACAAGGGCACCTGAGAGATGCGATTTTTATCTCTTGTGTCTACATGGAAAGGTAAAATGCAGCCTAGTGAACCAAATCAATCATGTCCACTAGAAGCCCATCAAATTCCCTAAATGCTAAAGTTACAAATTCAGGTTGTGGGTTCTGGCCATTGGTTCAGAATTCTAGACCACAATTCCAGGAAGATTATACTCAACAATACTTATTTATTACTTGGATCCATTTTTTGTAGTTTGGCTTTATCTGCTGTATCAACAAGGAACCTCAAACCCAAGACTTTCTCCTAAGATTTAATGTAAGTTTTAAAGTCAGACAATAAGGATCCCCAGCCCAATTTTATAATAACCTTATAGTAATTGCTTTCCTAAGTTCTATCGTCTGACATTACATGTTTGAACTCTCACCCTTCCCACAGATCGCAATACATTTTTTATGGCCCAATACAAAAGAAATAATTTTGCCAGAAGTAAAACATAATCTCTGTTACAGTGAAAGACTTTATAGCATGATTTTACTGAATAGTGTTCCTTTTGCTTATGAGATAAGAATTCTCTTTAGGAATATGAGATTTAATTCTTGAAAACTATTATGCTTCAGTTATGATAATAGACTACTGGTTCATAACTGTAATGTCCATATTATCCTGGAAAATTGAATTTGAATTTTATAGTCATTATGGTAAGATATTGACTTAAGCAATAATTGCTTCTTTGCAATTGGGTTTGATCTTTTACTAATATAACTGATCACTTTCAGTTGTTTATTGGCTGTTTGTTAATGTGCTTACAACTCAACTTGACTCTAAGTGTCTTCAGGACAAACTCTCATCTTTTGTCCTTACAGCATCAAACAGACATGCTATGTACATTGTATATTAGTCCTTTCTAAACTTCTTTGAAATTTTTTAATTTTATTGATACGAAAATTTCACTTCTTGAATATTATTTAAAATTGCAAATAAACTAAATGTATGGCTCATAATTAATTTTAAAAAATGGTCATTTCTGAAGAAAAGCATTTTAATCTTAAAGGCTATATACAGTTGGCCATTCATATCTGCCAGTTCTGCATCTGTGGGTTGAACAACTACATCAAAAACATTCAGAAAAATATAAAAATAACAATACAAAACTAAAATAAAAAATAATACAAATAAAAAGATACACTATAATGACTTTTTACATAGCATTTACATTGTATTAAGTATAAGTAATCTAGAAATGATTAAAGTATATGAAAGGAGACGTAGATTATATACAAACACTATGACATTTTATATAAGGTACTTAAGCATCCACAAATTTTGGTATCCTTGTTGGTGGGGAGGGGATTTCTGGAACCAATCACCTCCTGATACTGAGGGTCAACTGTAGATCTTTTTATGTTAATTTTGCACTTGCCCCCAATACATAGATCCTCTATTAACTGAGGATATATTAATTTCATCAAAAATCAGTTTACTGTATTTGAGTGAGTCTATTTCTGGGCTCTCTATTCTTATCTATTGATTTGTTTATTTTTCACCAATACCATGCTATCCTGTTTACTGTAACTTTATAATAATTCTTGACATTGTGAAGTTTGAGTCCTCCAACTTTGTTCTTTTCTTCCTTATTGTGTTGGCTATTCTAGGTTCTTTGTCATTTTATACACATTTTTTAATAAGATTGTTGATATCTAAAAAATACCTTGCTGGCCTTTTGATTGGAGTTCTGATAAGTCTATAAATACTTTTATGAATAATTTACATCTCAACAATATTTAGTCTTCCAATTTATGAGCATGGAATAGCTCTCAATTAATTTTTGTAAATATATATTTTATCAGGATTTGGTAGTTTTCCACATAAAGACCCTATCCATATTTTATTAGATTTTTACTTAAATATTTCATTTTGGGGGGTGCTGTTGTAAATTATATGTGTGGGTATTTAAATTTCAAATTCAAATTTCTTATTGTTAGTATATAGAAAAGCAATTGAGATTTGTATGTTGACCTGGTATACTGTGACCTAGCTAAACTTGTTTACTACTTCTAGGAGGTTTTTTGTTTTGTTTTGTTTTTTTGCATATTCTGTGGTGTTTTCTACAAAGACAATATGTCATCTGTGAGCAAAGACAGTTTTATTTCTTCTTTTTGAATCTCTATATATTTTATATATATTTTTGTTTTATTAGAGTGGCTAAGATTTTATAAGTATGATGTTGAAAAGGAGTGGTGAGAAAGAACATTCTTGTCTCGGTCATAATATTTAAGGGAGAGATGTGTCCATTCAGTTTTAGGTTAGCTGTGAATTTTTTCTGGATGTTCTTTATCATGTTGAGGAAGCTTCTCTGATTCCTACTTTGCTAAGAGTTTTCAGCATGAGTGGATGTTGGATTTTGTCAAATGCTTTTTCCTAAGTCAATTAATGTGATTGTATCATTTTTTTCTTTAGGGTGTTGATGTGGTGGACCACATTGACTGATTTTTTTTAAAAAAACATAACCACCATTCCATTATCATACCTGAAAAAAATAATAATTTCTTAATATGATTACATATATTGTGTTCAAATTTCTCTGATAGTCTCAATTTCTTTTTAAACATTTAGTTAGTCTGAATGAGAACCCAGACAAGGTCTACACATTACATTTGTTGATACATACATTGACTTAGAGGATATTAACGTCTTCTAAGTAAATTAGTCACCCCAACTTTCAAAAGTACTGCTGTTAAAAAACTGCCATGGTGTCATTTAATGATTTTTTTATGCTTGTATTTTCTGTAAACAGATAGACAACAGTGCCTGATCAGATTCAGGTTCAGTTTTTTGGCAAGAATATCTTATGAGTGTTTCTGTACTCTTCCTACTGCAGCAAACCAGGAAGCACATTATATCACCAAAAGCTTTCCTCTCTTTTGTGATGTTAAGGTTGGTCTGTGGTTTTAAGTATTGAAAGTCTGATCCATATATTTTAAAGTTCCCCATCAGCTAATAGTTTTAGCAACTGTTAATTATCATTAGGTAGAGCAATGATTTTATATAGATTCTATAATTATTTCTATGTTTGTTAGATGTAATTCTCTAAAGAAGGTTTTTTTTCAATTTTTGCCTAGATACAGTGCATACAAGATACTTTTTTAAAAAGCCATCATCGGTTATTTTTTAATGTTGAACCAGCCTTGCATAGTTGGAATATATCTGTTAGTTGAAGTGTACATATTTTTTTTTTACATTGTTGGATTGTTTGCTATTCTTTTGTAGATTACAATGGGAAATACATGAAGATTCTTTGTACTACCTGGACCAAACAAATTTTTGAAAATGCAAATTTCCTGACATAGAGCAAATACTTGCGAGGGCCATCAGAATTTGAGAATTATAGAAAATGTGATTTATTTTATACCACTGACTCGCAAAACCTGTAGATTTCATTTCATTTTACTTCAATCTAATGAGATTGGTAAATGTTTGTCGTTTCTCAGTTTAGGATGCTGACTACAGCTGAGGAAGAATATAAGCAAATTTCTTAACTCTGTTTTGAACCCAGGTTTTCCATGCCTTAAAATCCATGCTCTTTTTTTCACCACAATAGCTAGCTTTGCTAAGCGTAGAGGAGGTGGAAGATTGATACATTAAAAGCCACAAAGCAAGTCATTAGTAAAGTTTCAAAATGAAATATGTATTTTTGATATCTGCATTCAAACTATTAATCTAAGGTATTTAATCAAGATAATATATGTATTTGTTTATATACATACAGAGATACACAAAGGACTGAAAATAAACTTTCTAAGCCATTTGCTTGTGACACTGAATTCTGTGCTTTTGTTTAGATGATACATTCAGAGTAGAGAAAATGGGGATTGGCACATGCTTGTTTACTATGAGAAGCTGATACGCAGTCTATACAACTGCTCAATACTCACTATGTTTCCTTTAAAACTATGAAAAAGTGTTTTGTTTCCCTGAACCTCAAACTTCATTTTCTCTGGCACAGTGTTCTGTCATTTAACAGTGTCTTTTGAGAAAATTATCAATGTAACACTATTAATCATTTAGCGGCTGGTACAAGAAAGAGCTTTTAGGAGACTTCAGTTGCAGGAATAATTATTTGCTCACTATGCAGCATGAGATGTGCTTCATGCAATGAACCAGAGATTCATTCTCTTTTTTTTTTTGCCCTTATGATTTCTGAAATTGGAATGTTCAGTGTATGTTTTAAAATAGACATTATCATATTTATAATTTAGTACAATGAGAAAAATATGCGGCATTTTCTGATGAAAAAGGAAAGAGAATGCAAAGAAAAGATTACCTTTGAATTTTTAAGTATTGAAAGTCTGATCCATCTATTTTAAAGTTCCCCATCAGCTAATGGTTTTAGCAACTGTTAATTATCATTAGGTAGAGCAATGATTTTATATAGATTCTGTTATTATTTCTATGTTTGTTAGATGTAATTCTCTAAAGAAGGATTTCTCTTGAGGTGGTTCATTTTTTACAAATTAATTTTACAATGTAGCAGTGAAATATTCGACTGAATTTTACAAAAAAAGTGGGTGTTTTATAAATTTTCTATAAAAAGTTTCAGAATGTGTATGATATTAAGTCCTATCACTGAATTTGTGAGCATGGAATTGACATAGTTAAGTTTTATTTTGCTATCATTAGGTACTGCGTTTTATTGTGTGATCAAAGCTTATCAGCCAATTAACTGAATGGCTCTTAAGAATTTTTGTAAGAGTTGACTTTTTAATTATAGTATATATTCATTTTAGAAACTTTATATAATAAAGATAAGCATGTAGTAACAATTAAGTTACATAAGAATATACCATCTATAAATAATTTTTTAACATTCTGTCATATAATCTTTAATGTTTATGCATTTTGCTATAATTCACATATATGTATATATAGCAAATCCATAATTATAAAATCACTGAAAACATATTGTGAATGTTTTATAATAAACTGTATACTATATATTAAACATTTAAAGTGGTGAAATTTTATAAGGCAAAACTCAAAGTGATAACAAAGGATTTAGCCATATGGGCTGACAGCCATAATATGATTTGACTGTATCCCCACCCAAATCTCATCTTGTTCTCATGATAGCGAATACGTCTTATGAGATCTGATTATTTTAAAAGGAAGAGAGTTCCCCTGCACAAGCTTTCTCTCTTTGCCTGCTACCATCCACATAAGATGTGACTTGCTCCTACTTGCCTTCCGCCATGATTGTGAGGCCTTTCTAACCATGTGGAACTGTAAGTCCAATAAACCTCTTTCTTCTGTAAATTGCCCAGTCTTGGGCATGTCTTTATCAGCAGAATGAAAATGGACTAATAAAGTAAATTGGTACCAGTAGAGTGGATCATTGCTGAAAAGATACCTGAAAATGTGAAAGCAACTTTACAACTGGGTGACAGGCAGAGGTTGGAACAGTTTGGAGGGCTCAGAAGAAGACAGGAAAATGTGGAAAAGTTTGGAACTTCCTAGAAACTTATGGAATGGCTTAGACCAAAATGTTGATAATGATATGGACAATGAAATCCAGGCTGAGTTGGTCTCAAATGGAGATGAGGAACTTGTTGAGAACTGGAGCAAAGGTGACTTTCCTTATGTTTTAGAAAAGAGACTGGTGGTATTTTGACCCTGGTCTGGAGATTTGTGAAACTTTGACCTTGAGAGAGATGGTTTAGTGTATCTGGCAGAAGAAATTTCTCAGCAGCAAAGCATTCAGGAGGTGACTTGGGTGCTGCTAATGGAATTCAGCTTTATAAGGGAAGCAGTCTAAAACTTCAGAAAATTTGCAGCCTGACAATGTGATAGAAAAGAAAATCCCATTTGCTGAGGAGAATATCAAGCTGGCTGCCAATATTTGCATAAATAATGAGGAGCCAAATGTTAATCACCAAGACAATAGGGAAAATGTCTCCAGGGAATGTCAGAGACCTTAGTGGCAGCCGCTCCCATCACAGGCCTTGAGACCTAGGAGGAAAAAATGGTTTTGTATCCTGGGCCCAGAGTCACTTTGCTGTATGCAGTCTAGGGACTTGGTGCCCTGCATCCCAGCTGCTCCAGCCATGACTAAAAGGAGCCAAGATACAGCTTAGGCCATGGCTTCAGAGGGTTCAAGCCCCAAACTTTGGCAGCTACCACGTGGTGTTGAGCCTGTGGGTGCATGGAAGTTAAGAATTGAGGTTTGGGAACCTCTGCCTAAGTTTCAGAGGATGTATGGAAATGCCTGAATGTCCTGGAAAAGGTTTCCTGCAGGTGCAGGGTGCTCATGGAGAACCTCTGCTAGGGCAGTATGGAAGGGAAATGTAGGGCTGAAGCCCCTACACAGAGTCCCCACTGGGGCACTGCCTAGTGGAGCTATGAGAAGAGGGCCACTGTCTTCCAGACCGCAGAATGGTAGATCTGCAATAGCTTGCACTGTGCACCCAGAAAAGCCATAGACACTCAACACCAGCCTGTGAAAGCAGTCAGGAGGGAGGCTGTACCCTGCAAAGCCACAGGGGCAGAGCTTCCCAAGACCTTGAGAATCCACTTCTTGCGTCAGTGTGACCTGATGTGAGACATGGAGTGAAAGGAGATGATTTTGGATCTTTAAGATTTGCTTGATCTGTGGGATTTTGGACTTGCATGGGGCCTGTAGCCCCTTTATTTTGGCCAATTTATCCCATTTGGAATGGCTGTATTTACCTGGTGCCTATACCCATGTTGTATCTAGGAAGTAACTAATTTGCTTTTGATTTTATAGGTTCATAGGCAGAAGGGACTTGCCTTGTATCAGATGAGATGTTGGACTGTGGATTTTTGAGTTAATGCTGAAATGAGTTAAGACTTTGGGGGACTGTTGGGAAGGCATGATTAGTTTTGAAATGTGACGACATGAGATTTGGGAGGGGCTAGGGGTGAAATAATATGGTTTGGCTGTGTCCCCACCCACATCTTCTCTTGAATTCTCACGTGTTGTGGGAGGGACTTGGTGGAGGGTAATCGAACCATGGAAGCTGGTCTTTCTCATGCTGTTCTTGTGATAGTTGATAAGTCTCATGAGATATGATGGTTTTAAAAAGAGGTGTTGCCCTCCAAAAGCTCTCTTTCTTTGCCTGCTACCATCCATGTAAGATGTGACTCACTCCTCCTTACCTTCCATCATGATTGTGAGGCCTCCCCAACCATGTGGAACTGTAAGTCCATTAAACCTGTTTCTTTTGTAAATTTCCCAGTCTCATGTATGTCTTTATCAACAGTGTGAAAACAGACTAATACAAACTGAATGCTAGAAGGGATGCAAAGAACATGAAGCAGAAAAAGGAGGACAAAAAGATGTTCAATAGAAATGCTATCTAAGACAGAAATAGAGGGTAACAGAAGGCAAAGATATGTCCATTTGTTTTAGCAGTCAGTCCTCTGGCCAGCCCCTCTAGATCCCGCATCATGTCTTAGTGACAGAAGAGTAGCAAGAAAAACTGTGAGGATTATTTACACACAAAATCTTTGGGTGTCAAAAGATTTGGGTGGTCAAAGAAGCTTCTTTGAGAACAATCCTGACAATGTGTATGTGTATGTGTATGTAGCAATGTGGACAGTGGATCCAACTTAATTTTTAATTATTCTTTTAAAATGTGAAACATGGAGGTTGATATTTGCAGAGACAGAATTGGGGAACATTTCATAAGGAGCTTGGTTTCTTTTGGAGACGCGAAGGATAGAAATCATAAACTTTCCTGAGATTAAAAGTTATTAAAACTCATTGAATGGACAGAGCCAGGCTTGACCAAGGCTTGTAAACAGAAAAGACGAAAGAAGCCCTTGATATTCCCGTCACTAGGTGTTTGAAAGTTGCGCACATGTATCCTAAAACTTAAAGTATAATAATAATAAAATTAAAAAAATACAAAGAATGGTTTTGCAACAAAGAAAAAAATAAATATGCAAATCTGTCCACACACACAAAAAAGAAAGTAGATAGGAGCAGTGGACTGGACTTGGCACATGAATAGCAGTCCTGGAGTAAGTATGAGCTGACAGCAAAATTAATTCATGTCTAGCCCTTTTAAACCAGAGGAGGATAAGACATTAGTCAATCTAAAGTGTTATACTTCTGGGAGCTTAAAAGAGTTACTTTGGCTGAGCATGGTTATTCAGAGGAAGGCAGCCCTGCAGGGGAAACATCCTCCCATGAAACTTGAAGAATGACAGTATCCAAGACAGGCAGCTGTGGCCTAAAACTGGGGCAGGGAGTCTTGACTTTAACCACATAGCCTTAGACAGGACTGGAGGAGTGTGCCAGCCTTTTTTGTGAACCAAGGATTGCTTGCATGTTTTGGATGTTACACTGATGTCTGATTGCCCACAAGGACTGGGTTGGAAGCAAACTGAATGTATGCTGTTTGATTGTAGTATCTCCCAGTTTAAGGAGTTAAATGAAGTCTGTAAAGCAAAAACAAGTAGGTCTGACTAACTGGAAATGAGAAAGCACTGTGGAGGTTCTGAGGGTTATCATGGGAATGGGGACCCTGTGGAAGAAGAATTAAAGAACATTAAAAATTGATGCGATAGTAGCCAAATTCCATACCAATAAGTGAGAGCCCTTATGCATGGAGAAGAAAGAAATTCTCTCTATTTTAGCCCAGAAGCCTCAACATGTTTTGGTTTTTATGTGGTATGGCATGGTATGGTCATCAACAGAGAGTGACTTTGTTTCCTGTTGCTGCTGTAACAAATTATCACAAACTTAGCAGCTGAAAACAACACAAATTAATTATCTTATGTTCTGAAGGAAAAATTTCTAAAATGTGCAAGTAGGGCTACATTCCCCCTGAATGTTTCAGAAGAGTATCCATCTCCTTGCCTTTTCTAATTTACAGCCCACATTCCCTGGCTCATTGCCCTGCATTACTCTGACCTCTCCTTCCATCGTCACATCTGTTTCTCTGATTGTCCTCTCCTTGCCTCCTTCTTCACTTATAAGCATACTTGTGATTACATTGGGCATGCTTGGATATTCAGGATAATCTCTGCATCAAGACCCTTAAATGTAATCACATCTGCAAAGTACTTTTTGCTATGTAAAGTAACATATTCACAGCTTCTGTGAATAATGACATATTTGGCGGGCCCGTCATTCTGCCTACCCCAGTGAGCAATGCCAAGACTGGTCACTGACACCCACATCTGTGGCAGGGGCTGGTCCTCTCGACTCAAGAATTGTGCATTAGATAAGTTGCTATTTACTAAAATGCCATGGTTAGGTTATGTAGAGTTCTCCAAAAAATATTGCATGTTTACCCTTGACAATTTTGTTGAAGCCATATATTAGTCAAGTGGGAGATAAAGTTGAAAACACAGTAATATGTCATTAAATGAAAACAAAACCAGGTTGTGGACATCAAAAACAGTATTTCAGGTCAATCTAAATTATTGTAAATGTTGTTTGTTAAACTAAATACAATAAATATTTTCAAAAGAAATGGTGTATTAGCCAGTTTTGTGTTTCTGTAAAGGAATACCTGAGACTGGGTAATTTATAAAGAGAAGTTTATTTGGCTCATGGTTCTGCAGGCTGTACAAGCATGACACCAGCACCTGCTCAGCTTCTGGTGAAGCCTCAGAAAGCTTTTACTCACAGTGGAAGGCAAATAGGGAGCAGGTGTGTCATATGGTGAGAGACGGAGTAAGCGGGAGGCCAGGCTTTTGTAAACAACACTCTGGCATGAGTGACACTGGGAGTTTCACAGTTCCATCATTACCTCCTGGTTCTCAAGACTTTGGACTCAGACTAGAATTAAATCACTGGTTTTCCTGGGTCTCTATATTGTAGATGCCAGATTATAGAACTTTTCAGCCTCCATAATTGCATGAGTTAATTTTTCATAATAAATCTTTATATATATTCATGTGAGTGTGCATATGTATATACGAGTGTGTATATATGCATATATCTATATCTATATCTATCTCTCTACAAATGAAATTGTTCTGTTTCTCTGGAGAACCTTGACTAATACAATTAGAGAAATAAATAGAAACAGAAACATTTAAAACTACCTCTTCGAGAAAATAAAACATAAAACAAACTGACAGAAGTAAGGAAAAGCATGCGAATTTTGTCAACAAATATAAAGCATTCTATTGAACATGAATATTGGCAATTTGGTTGTAATGAGCAAAACAATCCAATTATCTAAATCTACATGAGTCAGAATTATTGAAAAGAAATGGATGGACAGCCTTTCTCAAATTTGAAAAAGAAAGCTTCAGTTGCAATTTTAATTTCAGACAAAGTTGAGAATTCATTGCAGGAATAATTAAATGGACTAAAACCTGTTATTTATATTCAAATGAAAATATAATATGCATGGACTCTTCTGGCTGTTCTTAACAATGTATAAATATAAATAATTCAAAGACAAATGCTTAAAAAAGAAATGGCTGGGTTCTGTAGCTCACACCCAAAACTTTGGGAGGCTGAGGTGGGAAGATTGCTTGAGTCCAGGAGTTCGAGATCAGCCTGGGCAATGTAGTGAGACCTCATCTCTACAGAAAATAAAGAGAAAATTAGCCAGCCATGGTGGTTCATGTGTGTAGTTCCAGCCACTTGGGAGGCTGTGGTGGGAGAATCGTTTGAGCCCAGGAGGTAGAGGCTGCAGCGAGCCATGATTACACTGCTGCACTCCAGCCTGAGTGAGACCTTGTCTCAAAAAAAAAAAAAAAAAAAAAAAGAAAGAAGGAAAAAGAAAATAAATGGAAAGATAAATGGTCTAAGATAACTGTTTTTGCCTTTGACAGGTTGAGTACAAACATTTAAATAAGACATAAAAAGTTAGAGTAACATAACTTATAAAAATTAACTATTAATTTATATGTAAAGCTTGTTATCCTAAAAGAGATATCAAAATCTACTTTTTAATTTTTATAAAATCTCCCCCCACTCCATTACATATTAGGCTAAAAAGTAAATTTGGAACAGCCGAAATGACAGAAATGATTCAAGATAGTTTTTTTTTTTTCTGGCCAAACTGCTGTAAAATATGAAATTTATAATTAAAATTATAAGTAAACAAATTACCCACACATTTGTTCATTAATACAAGTCTCCCTGGTTACAAGACAGTTAAAGAAGATCCCTGTAAGACAAAGTTTTGTGGATGTCTAAAGTGGTGACAAAATCAAATCATAGTCATATGTTTCTATTATTAAATACTTACTTAAAATAAAAATCTATTCGTAGCCAATAAAAAATTATACTTTAATAAGCATATCTACACATAGTATCTTCAAAGGGTTCCTAGACATGGAATTATTGTGTTAAGTGATATACATTTGATTTGTATTATCACTGTATATTCCAGAAATGTTGAAAAAGTAAAAATATCATCTCTTGCATCTATCAAGTGTGACCCCAAAAGTCCCCACTGAAAAAGGCTCAATTCTCTGCCAAGCTGTTCCTTAAAGGTGGCAGCCAGCCCTTTCCTTCCCCTGCCCCTTCTCTTTACCTTTCGTGGCTGGCTTATGGCCCATTTCTGGAGAAAAGACATGCAACCTTGCACTTCTGTGAAAATCTTTAAGCATTCCCTCATACCCTTTCAATTGTACCACTATACGTGTGTTGTGTTTTAAATATGTGGGTGTGTTACATATTGCTAGTTGCTCATTTGAGTTTATTTTTCCTTTGCACAAGTTGGCTGAGCATCAGTTGCCATGAGAGATTCAGATGAGAAATTCTCACCATCTTCAAGTCACAAACTGCAAGAGAAATTCTTCCGGGGATGGGGACCATCAGGACTGAGGAACATGTCATTTTACCTAGAAACAGCTCTCATCCTCCTAAGAGATTTGCCTCTTTTTCTTTCTGTTTTTATTTATGAACTCACTTCTGGTAGTTGGAGGAGACAAAACCAGGTCTTTAGTTTCTTCATCACTATATTCTTACATCTGCAAGATATTATAGAATTCAGCTTTATGTAATTTGGGGATTGTCCTCTGCAAATAAAGGTGGGGATAGTTGCAAAGGAAGAAAAGATGTTCTAGAACTGGTAGTTGATATATGGAGATACTGTAATGAAATAATCTCACATTACTCTATCAGAGTTCTAACAGTTTATAGGGTGGTACTGACAAAATAATGTGCAGAAAAATGGAATGGAGTATGCTTTGATGTATCTCTGAATTAAGTATATGCTAATAGAAGAATTACAAACTGACACTGAAAGGATATCTTTACTTAATAAATGGCATGGGGAGAAAGTTATTTCTAGATGAAATAAAGGCTTAAATGAAAAAAATACTGAAGGTGAAGAATTTTGAGTGTAGAATTTTTCAAATAGACTAATATTTAGCTATGAAAGTGAAATATCTTTATTTTCTGATGCTCAGCTCAATGAACCTCAGAAAATTTGCCACACAAAAATGACTTTTGAAATTACTCTTGGAGAAAGAATTCTAGCAAAAAAGAGAAATAAATCTAAGAAGAAGTAACATTGTGGAGTTATAGCTTAGCAATACTATTGTCTTAATAAACAAAAATGATAAACAAACAGATACAAACAAACAAATGAACCCCATAACATTCTAGAATTAAAATTCCTGGTGATTCTAAAATAATGGGGATATAAGGAGTGCTGGAGACCAGTGTGGGCTGAGAGTAATTGTCTGGTTCAAGGAAAATATGTACATAGTAATAAATTTAAGAAATTTATAGTTACAAATAAAATCAATTTTAAATTTTAATTAGACAAAAGTGAAAATAGTATGTCTGCTGTTTTACATAGGGTTTAAGATGCCATCAATTGTAAAATGTGCCATCATTTCATTTACCACTATGAAGGACGGATGCCAATCACGACACTATGTGCTTTCTTATCAGTTAGAATATTTATATTCAAAGAGTTTTTTAGACATCATTTTATGAAACACAGAAAGAAGAAATAAAGTAAAACCAGATAAGATATTATTAAAACTTCTTTACAAGAGTCCAACTCTTCTATGCTACTCCCTAACTTAGCATCATTGAT
Organism: Pongo pygmaeus; assembly: GCF_028885625.2. NCBI lineage: Eukaryota > Metazoa > Chordata > Mammalia > Primates > Hominidae > Pongo > Pongo pygmaeus. The sequence goes on along the minus strand of NC_072378.2, from coordinate 95,999,480 downwards.
ATTTGTATTTTCCCGCACAAAATAATTCACTGTACCATACAGAGTGATGATGTAGTATTTTTAAAAGAATTTGTAGAAGAAGTAAAACTACTCTGTTTTGCAGGTAGAGGAGGTCTACTTTAGGCTTCGTTTAGGGATGTTGCTACTATTCTCCAGTTCACCACCTCTGTCAACTTCTTTCCCCATATCATTTCATTTCTAGGGGTTAAAAATACTCTACTCTTCAATATTTTCTCCAGGATTTTCTTCAAACTGCTGACACCAATTCTGTGGGTTTTGATGCTCAAATGTTTGATATTTCTACATGTTCAGGAAATGGCAACTGTGTCACAATTACCACCCTGGCCAGTAATGATCATAGAATGCCATAGACGTCAAATCATTCTGGTTTTCAAGACATTAAACTATAAAACACATACATTTTAGAAGGCATAAATTTTAACTTTCAGTCAACTGAAAAACAGTAACCTTCCTAATATGTAAAGTAGGAATGGAAAAAAATGAAAAAAATTAAGATACGGTAATATAGAACACTAAGCATTACACACAATAAAACCTAAATTAGAAGAGTAAGATTAATAACTGTGAGTTAAAATGTAGAGACACAGGTTGAATTAAAAATAAGATTTAGTGATATGTTGTTTATTAGTCAAGATTCCCATCAAGGAAAAAACCCAAGATATTTAAAGGAAATTGAATAAAGGTAATTGGTCACACAGATGTTGAATTAGCAAAATGCAGAAGATCATCAGCAGAAGCAAAAAAAAAAAAACAAAAAACAAAAAACAATGACAACAAAAAAAGATGGGGTGATACCCAAAGAACAGAAACTTGCTGACAATTCTGGGCTGAAGTCCAGGTTTCTATACCTGCCAATAAATTGATGGAATTGCTGTGACATCCTATTCAGGGTGCACCAAAGAGTTTCCTTTTTGGCCAGGGATAGACCCATAAACTACATTGGTCACAAATACCAATGCTGTCCTCTGTGGCTATGCTGTAGCTCTGTTGTTCTGTCACTGCTGCTGCTGCCCCTGAAGACTGTCACAAACTGAAAACAGATGAGATGTATTTCCGCTCTCCTCCACCTTATGAATTCCTATTAGGATTCCCATTAGCAGAACTTGACAGGAAGCCAGTTGGCATGAGATCCTAGGAAATGTCACTTGCAGGCTTTCAGTCCCCTCAACACATAGCAGAATACAGAAGCATGGAAATAGGTGCTTAAAACAAACATGCAAATAACTGAAATCACTGTCTACAAGACATACATGTAACACAGAAGGATATGGAAGTGTTCATTCATTCAACAAATATTTATGGAAAGCCTTCTAGGTGTTGAGCTCCTCTTCCAGCTGTGATGATACAGCAGACAGCAAAATAGATGAAACATCTGTTTAGTGTATTTTTTGACATTTTAACTCAGGGAAGAGAGACAACAAACTACATGAGTAGTTAAATTCAGTCTTTGTTAACACTTGACAAATGCTATGGTGAAAAGTAAAGCAGGGAGAGGGGTAAGGAGCGTAGGGTGTTGCAATTTGATAAAACAGAGGCCTGGAAGTTATCTGAGTAAATCCACACAGTGAAAGTTTAGCCAGCACACAGGGAGACAGGAAAGAGCATGGTAGGAGAAGGCAACAAATACATGATGAGGTGATATCATTTGGTCTGAGCAGTGCTGAAAACTGTCTTTTACTATTTATATAATATTTACACTTTTAAGAACTTTCATAAGCCACCCCCAGTCTAGTCTTCAGATTAGTCCAGATTTCAAGATCACACTGATTTAATGACTTTAGCCTCAGTTTATTTTTTAACCTTCTAGGGACTTCCTAATAATTATAAATAAGTTAGCATCCACTGTAAGTGATTTGTCCTCAAGGACCCTCAAATGGAAATATATCTGACTACACACACTCTGTGTAGAAACTGCAAGAAACTTTCTATGACACCTGAAAGATTAAACTGTCCTCAGAGTCAATTCACTTCTGAATCTTTGTAGTCATGGAGAGAAGAAGTCAGAATGCTTGGCTGCTGTTGCTTAGTGGAAGAGAGAATTAAAGCAATTTCCCCATCAAAACCAAGACATAACACAAGAAAACAAAAATCTCTCTCATTTGGGAATGTGATCATATAATCCCTACTTAGTAAAAATATATGGTTGGCTATAGTACAAAATGAACTATCTGAATTCAAGCCATTGCCTCTTCATGCTTTAATTAGCCTAAGTCCTTCAAAAGGAAGGACTTTTTATTGTTACTGAAGGAAACAATTTATTTGTTTCCCCATTTATTGTTACTGAAGGAAATCGAGAACAAATACAGACTGAGATAACTACTCACACACATGTGCATGCATACATGACTGAATGTGTTCACGTGAACATGAATAAGCATTCATGGGCAGAAAACAAACAAATAAACCAGAAACCTGGAAAGGCCTTATTGAAAATGTGACGTTTAAACAACCATATGAAGGAGGAAAAGTAAATTTGGGTGAAATCTGAGATAATTGTTCTAATAATGCACCAAGTATACATTAAGGTAATAGCGTAGTAGGAATAATGAAATAGGTAATTTGTTGATAAAAGAAATATTAGCTCAAGAAGGTATGATGATCATGCACATAATTTGCAGAATATCAATGCAGCTGAAATGGGCCCAGTTGTCTTATAGAAATTAAGTTATGGTTTCTTTTGAATAAACATAGAAATTGCCCCTCCCAATCTCAAAGCTTGAGAATGTTACATTTGTCTTATATGAGTTCCTTTCTCAGAACACTAACCATCAATCAGTCCTCCCAAATAATGTCAAGGGACTGAAACTTAGCAGGTGATTGCATCTGAACAATAAGACACCAGAGCCATCATCCCTCATGATTGCCTATTCAACCACCTGCTTCCTTTTCACCAACTCCTCTTCCTCACTATTCCCTAATGCCTGTTTTCTCATACATAGTTACATTTCTTCCCCATTATATAAACTCCTAATTTTAATCAGTTGAGGAGATCGATTCGAGACTGATCTCTTATCTTCTGGACTACCACACCCAAATAAAGCCTTCTTCCCTGGCAATGCTCGTTGACTCAGTGATTGGCTTTCTGTGTGGTGAGGAGCAGGATCTAGACCAAACCTCTGGTGTTTCAGTAACACAGCCCTAAAACATGTAACACAAAAATGCTCAGGAAAAATAGGTATATCAAAAATTGTGGTTTAAGCTGAGAGATCTAGAAGACAAACCTATTAATATATTAGATTTAGGTAACACATTAAAAAACATGTTAACTATATGTAGAAATATATACCCAACAACAATAAATATTCTTTAAGTCAATTCATGGGAGATACAATAGACAAGGCCACAACAGAAGCATTAATAAATCCTAAAGAATTGGCGTTGCATTATAACTATGTTCTTTGGCCATAATTCAATGAAGTGAGAAATTCATAACAAAAGGACAGCTTTAAAAAAATCACTTATATTTGAAAGCTATGATAAATATTTCTTTTATTATAGAGGAACTCTTAGGAAATTATGAAGTACTGAATGAAGTAAAAACACTACATATTGATATTTGTAAGACTCAATCAAATTGTTACAGGTAGTTAGGCATGAGTGGGGCAGGCATTCCCCCACCCACTAGGAATGTCAGGTGGTGGTTTGGCAATTATCACAATGCCTCCTTAAAAGTTATAAATTGGCAGCTAGCATGAGGGAGAGGCCATTCAGTTGCACTAAAGTGTTAATTGAATGCAGAAGCCAGGGAGATGCAACTTCCTGAATATGTGCATAAAGAGACAAAATGGCAGAATATGACCTTCTGGGGGCACACTGCTAGAAAAGGGAGGAAAGCCTCAGATGAGCATGCATACAGCTTCCTAAACACATTAAGCATGCTTACTTCCCAAGGACAAGGAATCCTGTCTACATCTAAAGGCCATCAATAACAGGTTACAATGGTATTGGTTAAGGAAAATCTTGCTTTTACCTCTCTCCATCTACCTTCTTTCCCTCATCACTGGAAAAGCCAGTGGTAAAAGTTAAAGAAAAAGGTTCTGAAGAAGAGAAGAAACTAAGTCAGACCTTAGCTAGGTGAGGCAGCAAGTTTCAAATGAAATGAGAGACTTGGACTTGACTTTAACTGTTAATATGTGAGTGTGACAAGAAAGAAAATGCAAAACTTCATTTAGAACAGTGACAAAATATTCAGAAGATTGCATAAAGGCAATGGTCAAGAAAAAATCAAGTTTCGTTTTTGTGCCTTGCCAGGTCCAACTTACTCAATAAACCAAATATAACTACATGAAATGAATATATTTACTAAAAAAACCTCTTACATGTTGTAGTATGTGTCAGAATTTCAACCCATTTTAAGGCTGAATAATACATTGTATACATATACTATATTTTGTTTAACCGTTTCTTCTTTGCTGAACATTTGGGTTCTTCCCCCTCTTGGATATTGTGAATAATGCTGTGAGCAAATGGGTGCACAAATATCTCTTCACGACCCTGCTTTCAATTCTTTTGAATATATAACCAGAAATGAAATTACTGGATCATACGGTAATCCTATTTTTAATTTTTGAGAAACTGTCATACTGCTTTCTATAGCAGCCGTACTGTTTTACATTCTCACCAACAGTATAGAGGGTTTCCAATTTCTCCACATTCTTCCTAACACTTGTTATTTTCTATTTTATTTTTAATAGTAGTCATCCTAAAAGATGTGAGTTTATAGTTAATTTTGGTTTTGATTTGCATTTCCCTAATGATTGGTGATGTTGAGCATCTTTCCATATGCTCCTTGGCCATAAAATATTTCTGATTATCAAAGTCCTTAAAAACAAATATTTCTCCCTATATATCATTTAAAAAAGAAGATGTCTTATTGTTGCTATAAAATATATTAGACAACAATAAGGATAACATTAGCATCTCCAAAATAAACAGAATTCACATAAAAATAACTCAGGATAGTCATTAAAAAGACTTCAGGCTAGGCGTGGTGGCTCACACCTGTAATCCTAGCACTTTGGGATGCCAAGGCGGGCAGATCACAAGGTCAGGAGTTCACAAGGTCAGATGGATCACAAGGCAAGTGGATCACAAGGTCAGGAGACCATCCTGGCCAATATGGTGAAACCCTGTCTCTACTAAAAATACAAAGATTACCCAGGCGTGGTGGTGTGCGCCTGTAGTCCCAGCTACTCAGAGGCTGAGGCAGGAGAATGGCTTGAACCCAGGAGGTGGAGGTTACAGTGAGCCGAGATCATGACACTGCGCTGCAGCCTGGGTGACGGAGAGAGACTCTGTCTCAAACAAACAAACAAAAAAATACCAGTTATTTTAATATAAATGTAAATATAATTTAAAACATCAAGTCTTTAAAAATATCAAATTCACAAAAATTAAAAGAAATATTAATATTTAATATAACTGAGGGCTTGTTGAGACATTCATATTCTTAAAATGATGCCATTGTTTTGATCCTTCTGGAATGAAGTTATCTGTCTATTCATCTGTCTGTCTCTCTCTTCTGCATATATCACATCTATCTTAAATTTATAAAAATGAAGTATTTTTTGACCCTTTAATAAAGTCATGATAAAATACAAATCATGAAGAAAAAATGCATAAATTTAACTCTATCAAAATAGAAAATTCTAAAGACCATCAGCAAAATTAAGACAAGAAATAGACCAGTAGAAGGTTTTCGTAACAGAGATAACAAATGATAAATGTCTAAGGTAAATAAAGAATACAATAATATGAAAAAGACAAATAAACCCATAGAAAATAAGTCAAGTCTTTGAATGGCTAATAAATATATGTATAAGATCTCTAGATTTATTAATAATAACTTACAAAGTAAATTACAGTGAAATATCTTTCTGTTGCATCAGCTTGATAAAAATATTATGGCAAGGAGAAAATAAAACTATTGTTCATTGATGATGATAGTATTAATGAGACCAAACTGTTAAAACTACTGTGGCAGTATGTATTACATTTGCATATTCGCATATATTAGTACCAAAAATTCAATTTTAAGTATGTATTATTATGCAACAAGGCTGCAGATTAAGAATTCCACTTTAAAAAATAATAATTGAAATCCAGGGAGGAGAGTGACTCATAGCTTGAGCTAGTGATGACCATAACCCATTTTTTTTACACATCAAAATCGGAAGCTTTGTACAAAATGACTGAATAAATTCAACATATTTCTTCCTTCTCCCTACATGCACATACATGAATTCAGGAAGTCATTGGTAGTCAGCAGGAAAGGGAAGGTATATACTGGAAAGAAACAAACTTTGAAAGAGAAAGTTGAAGATACACATTTGAAAAGGTCAATCATATAGATTTGTAAACAAGGTGACTCACAATATTTATTCAGAACGAAAGTGAATGTGATATTGAGGAACTGTAAAGAGGTTAGAGGTAGTTGTTTACCAGAGCAAAACATTACTGTTAGCTGAGTAGTTAACTGAATAACTGACACACATTTCTTTTGATTGTGTTGTGGCTGACTTTGCCATGATGCCCTTCTGGTACTCTAAACAGGATGACAAAACAATCGTTTTCAATGTGGTAAACTCTGTACTAGTAATAAGAAAAAAAAAAATCCCAAATATCCATCAGCAAGTGAACAGAGAAATAAATTTTAGACAATTCATATAATGGAATATTATACAGCATATAGAATAAACTAGAGCTTAGCAAATAGAGACCAATGCTTGAGTGTGGAATGGAAGTTTTTGTTACCAGACAGGGCCCAATCCAGCACAGCATCTAAATATTGATGAATGAGGTGCCAGGGAAGAAAAATGTGGTAGGTCTCTTAAAGCTGAGAAACAAATCAAACCACCTCTGCCCCATATTGTGAAAGCACAGCCTCAGAATGCAGTTGATCAGCAGGCAATAACTATGATGGTTTAGAAGGTTTCAGGTGGCAAATATCGCTTCAGTACTTCAGGGTTTCAGCATCTGGCTATCTTTATTGTGCAGGTAAGTTTCTTAGTTTGGAATTATAATACCCAGATATCTTTTAGTAAAGTTGGTGTGCCCCGCTGTCAGCATACTGGACAACCAGGTTAAGAGCAAGTAGCAATGTAGGCAGATCTCAGAGATGATAGTAAATGCAAAAAGCATATTTCTGAACCACTGAGCAGTCAGAATTATTTATGTAAATTATGTACATTTTAAAACACACTAAGGGGTTTATATTATGTTATTTTGAGCATATTTAAGAAGAATATTCTTGGGATGATTATTAGCTGCTTATAGATTGTGTTTGCTTAATTATCCTAGACACCGAAATCGGAAAAGAAAATGCTGAGCACATTTGGCTAAATGGGTTTACTTACCATTCCATCAAAACTAAAATAAATGATGTCTGGCTATAAAAATAAAAATAGCTACTTTTCTCTTACAGCAGCTATGAGATGGAACCACCAGGCATAGCTCTTTGGATAATGTGTGGAGTCAGGGGTTTGGAATTTTAGTGTAGTAAAATACTGTCCTTATATGCCTTACCAATACCTTGTGAATTGACAGTGTAGAAATGGTAGCTCTCACCCTCCTTTCAGTGTTTTCACAGACTACAGAGTAGTCAGTGCAGACTAATAAAGATATGAAGCTCTATGTCAGAGCCAGGCAAACTTCTCTAGAGGAGCCATTGTCTTTCAGGGATTTCTTGGGCGAGCTCTAGACATCAATATTTCCTTTTCATCTAGTGGCAATAACTCAAAGACCAGGGGAATCACTTAAATATTTATAGGAGCTACCTGCCCGTGCTCATGCCTGGGCTGTCATCAGACTTAAGGAAAGGCATGAGCCCTGTCATCAAAGGCAGGTACTTCCAAAGAAAAAACAGCACATACTCTCATATATCTTTAATGGAAAAACAAATCATACTTCTACAGAAAGTGTTGGCGTTGATGTGATGGAATGTTGAAATTTATTCATAGATGTGAAAATTCTTCCACGTCAGAAAAAAATGACACTGAGCTTGGCCAAGCTTCACATTAAATCTGTCCCCTTGACTTCCCTCACTAATTAGTCTTTCCACCTAGAAAGCCACTGGAGCAAGGTCCTCAGATCGGCATCGCTGTAGCTGCTTGAGCCTCACCAGGTGGTCAGATCACAGGGAGCTATTTTCCTCGCTGTAACCCAAACCTACAAACCTCTGGCACAGCAATTCAACCGCAGAAAATGTGCCCCATTGCTGTTTTGAAAGATTCTTCTCTTTGTCTTCTAATAATGCAGGCTCTATTTTCCCGTTATTTATTTTGTCTTTAGATTTAATCAGGATTGTCAAAGGTTTTTATTTTTACAGCCAGACATCATACATTCTGTGACAAGCTCTTCAATGGACCATTTGAACTTATGTGACCTTCTTTCTGTTTCTTTTTCATCCTTCTAACTTTTATAACTCATGTCCGACTTTCAGCTACTTTAGCAGTGCTATTTAGAACAGGATTCAACACATTTCCACATTGTTTGCCAGTAGGCTTTTAAACTGGGCCTTTTAAAATATGCTTTTGAGTCAGTTTTACTAGAGTGCAATTATTATTCTTTCATCCTTGTTGTATTTTTATATTGGTGAGTAAATAAAGCAATAACTGTACAGAATGTTTATTAGTGATATAATTACCTATTGCCAATAGCCAAACACCTGGTGAAAGCCACAAATTCCCCAAATGTATATTAATTTACTTAATAGATGTGCCAGTTCATAGATGTATTAAATAAACACTAGCTTTTTGATTGGTTGATTCAGACTATATTTGTTTGCACATATGTTTTTTCCGAAAACTTTGCTAGTCAATTTAGTCAGCCAACCAATTAGGTCAGTTGGCAAAACTACCAACTGATATGATTGCATATTTTGACTCATTGTATTGTCAAATTCATGCTATTGAAACAATAGGCTTTTTACTTATATTTGTCTTCCCCACCATACTAATAGCTCCAGACTTAATTCGATCATGGCTAGATGTCTGTGGAGCTATTCAGTCCTCCTCCAACTTGATTCTGAGCAATTGAAAACCAATCATTATAATTAATTCTAAATCTTCTTGTCATTTCACCATTTCATACTTCATATTATTTCTTTCTTAGTGCAATTGTTTCTGTATCTATTTTATGGAGTTTAACATTTCCATCTTCAGATTCAGGTCCTAATCAATCTCCTGCAGAAGACTTCAAAACTTTTGCCTTTATTTGTAATGATCTATGCACTTTAGACTTACTCATTCACAGATTAAAATCTTTTTTTTTATATTGTGGTCAGATTTTCATATTTCTAACACCTTGATTTCTGCATTTAGTGGTCTTTTGTCCTTTCTTTCATTTAATTAGCTGAATTAATTAATTCAATTTTAATAGTTATTACTTCTTTCATGTGTCCAATATTATGTTAGACAAGTGAAAGAAATGAAAAAGACAATTCTTTTCCTTGCGGAGTTTGTGCTGTGGTTAGAAAGAGATGTGGAAAAAAACAAAACAAAACAAAACAACAACCACCCACACAGATAATTCCAACACAGAGCAGTAAAAACTATCAAAGCAGAATCCCAGAGGGCAGGCAGAGGGGCAGTGTGCCAAGATGGTCAAGAACGCTGGCTCTCACATCCGACTGTCTGCTCCTGTAATGACATCACCACTTAGAAATCATGTGGCTGTGGAGGAAATTCCTTTCCTTTTTCAGGTCTCAGTTTCCTTTTATTTTAATTTAGGATACCTATAGGACTTCCTTCATTGACTTGTCATGAGAAGGTAATGAAATGATACATATTCAATACTTAGGCTAATTCCTGACACATAAAACGGAGTCAATACATGGTGTTGTTATTAAAATATGATTATTGTTACTAGCTGCCCCAGCTTCAGAAGGTAGAGAGAAAAGAGGGTTTGGCATAACTGGCAGACTGCCATTTGGGTAAATGAGAATAAGGCTGTGAGCTATGAGATGTGGTTTGTTTTCTGGATCTGCCACTAAAAACCGGTAGTCCCTCCACCTTTCGAAACTCAAAATTGTTTTAAGTGACATTATTACTGACCACAGGTTCTTGGGCTCTCTATTCAACAGAAATTGACACAGGCCAAAAGAGTTTTCCAAATAAGACTTAACTGGAGCTTACGCCCAGACATAAGGGAGGCAGCGAGAGAGAGAGAATTCCTTGACTAAGTTCCTAAAAAGAGCTGGAGGCAGGGCCTTTTTTTTTTTTTTTCAAAGCGTGGGAATTGACTTCAGGGGTAGGGTGTGCACATTGAGCTGGTCAAAACATGTGAGGGGTGAGGTATGTGGGTCAGCATTATCTGGTTGTGATGGTTATCTTGAGTAATGGGCCACCTGATGGTCTAGTATGTGGGCAAAAAGGCTATAAATCAATTGTTCAGCATTCCTGCCTGAAGTGGGACACTCTGCAACCTTGGTTATCTCTTAAGGCCACTTCCTGGAATTCTTCGAGTAAAAGGCATGGTTAAACATTATGGCATTAGTGAGGTAGTGGTGTGAGTTTTGTGGTCAGCGGGAATGCATGAAAGAATGCTCCAGTGGGGATGAGTTGCAACCAAGTCCTCTTCCTACTCTGTCTCAAAATGAACAGATTTAAATAGTTTTTCTCCCCTACCAAATTCAGGTTAAGTTAGACCTTTAAAACCATGCTCTCACAGATTTCAGTATTTATTATTATTATTATTATTATTATTATTTGAGACAGAGTCTCACTCTGTCACTCAGGCTGGAGTGTGGTGGTGTGATCTCTGCTCACTGCAAACTCTGCTTCCCGGGTTCAAGCAATTCTCCTGCCTCAGCCACCCGAGTAGCTGGGATTACAGATGCCTGCCACCATGTCTGGCTAATGTTTATATTTTTATTAGAGATGGAGTTTCGCCATGTTGCCCAGGCTAGCCTTGAACTCCTGGCCTCAAGTGATCCGCCTGCCTCAGCCTCCCAAAGTACTAGGATTACAAGTGTGAGCCACTGCATCCGACTGTATTATTTGTATTATACTGTTACTAATATTATTTAGATAAGTACAATCATAAAGCAATATAAATCTTTAATACTTATAAAACTATAAAATGAAAATCAAAGCAAATATCCCTATTTGGGGCCTGATTTGTTTTGATTTGCCTTGATTTAATTTTATTTGAGTCGACAGAGTGCAAATAGATGGCTTCATTCTATTTTTTCTGTTGCCTTTATTATAAACAGACCACGTGGGAGTTTTTTGCTCACTCCTTTGATGGCATAGTGAGCCTAATTTTTTCAGTCACTTTCAGGTGTTGAAATAATTTCATTTTTTAGCTGCTAGAAAATCCATTGTGACCTTAATCAAATAACCAAAGATAACATCACAGTAATAGGACAAAATGAAATCGTGTGCCACAGTTACAGTAGGTAGCTAGTCAGACATGAGCAGAGCTGGAGAGAGCTCCCCTACCCTCTGCCACCAAGAATGTTAGGCAACCATCAGGTGACGGGCAGGCGGTTGTTACACTGTTTCTGTAAAATAATAATTGGTCGTAGCCTGCACCAGGGAAAGGAAGTCTCCCAATAGATAGAAAAAACCTGAAAGTGGTGATCAGCAGTTTCCCAATAAGATCTCGTGATCTGGGCAAGTGGGCTCAAACATGTGATTAAGAGGCAAAATGGCAGAGTTTAACTGGTATATGACCTTCCAGAGACATTTGACTGGTAAGGAAAGACACCTCAAGTGAGCATGTGTACAACTCCAGTAAACACACTGTGCTTGCGGCCCCTTCCAAGTGCTGGCAGGCCACTGTGCATGCAGACAGTCCACTCCACAAGGGAAGAATCAAGGAAGAAGGAGCACAAGACCTGGAAGCATGCCAGCATATAAAACCCCGAGTCAAAAAGTCAAACCATGCACTTCATCTCTCAAGTCACCCACTTAGTCCTCTTCCAGGTGTATCTTACTTCCTTTCATTCCTGCTCTAAAGTTTTCATTGATCTTTCACTTCTGCTCTAACACTTGCCTCTGTCTCTCCTTATGCCTTATGCCCCTCAGTTGAGTTCTTTCTTCTGAGGAGGCAAGTATTGAGGTTGCTGCAGACCCATATAGATTCATCGCTGGTGACACCACCTTAGGCAAACTGAGAAAAACATAGTGTGTCTTCCATGATATTCTTGCCAAAGATACAGAACTTGAATCGTATCAGGAGGAAGCATGATTGTCGGACAATCTATAGAACATCAGACCTATAATTTTCAAGAGAATTAGGATGTGGGAGTCAAGGTAGACTAAGAAACTCTTCCAGTTTGAAGGGAATTAGAGAAACATGACAGCTAAATGCAATTTGCATTCCTGGATTAAATCTTTTTGCTATAAAGGATGTTATCAGGACAACCGCAAAAATTAAGTGGAATGTGAGGATTTGATGCTAGCAATGTGTCAGTATTAGTTTTCTGATTTTGATGGCTGCTTTATAGTTACGTATAAAAAGTTCTTGTTTCTAAAAATAGCATGCTGAAGTATTAAAAGGTGATGACATTGCATTAACACTTTACTTTCAAATAATTTAGGAAAAAAATGACTTGTACTTGCAACTTTTCTGTAATTTTGAAATTAATTAAAACTATTTAAAATTATTTTAATATGTTTTTCAAGGAGTCTGAAAGGAAATATACGTACCTATGTATAAATCCAATTTACAGCTAAATAAAAACTCCAGTGTCTTACTTAATATTTTGCTTCCTTCTCTAGTTTAATCCTGAACTGTAATACTGTAAACCCCATAGAGAAGGCAATGCATTCTGTGCTATCTTTCCCTGCTTCATAGCCTGATCCTCACCTCTGCTGCTCCTATTTCTTCTGGGTCTGGGACATGGGAGAAAGTACTTAGGAGGAAAGGACCGCCTTATCTGACTGGTTCTCTTGAAATCTGATCATAGACGCCATCTGTTATGTCAGAAACCACATTTTTTTATTTTTTATTTTATTATTATATATACTTTAAGTTTTAGAGTACATGGCACAATGTGCGGGTTTGTTACATATGTATACATGTGCCATGCTGGTGTGCTGCACCCATTAACTCATCGTTTAGCATTAGGTATATCTCCTAAAGCTATCCCTCCCCCCTCCCCCCACCCCACAACAGTCCCCAGAGTGTGATGTTCCCCTTCCTGTGTCCATGTGTTCTCATTGTTCAATTCCCACCTATGAGTGAGAATATGTGGTGTTTGGTTTTCTGTTCTTGCGATAGTTTACTGAGAATGATGATTTCCAATTTCATCCATGTCCCTACAAAGGACATGAACTCATCATTTTTGATGGCTGCATAGTATTCCATGGTGTATATGTGCCACATTTTCTTAATCCAGTCTATCATTGTTGGACATTTGGATTGGTTCCAAGTTTTTGCTATTGTGAATAGTGCCACAATAAACATACGCATGCATGTGTCTTTATAGCAGCATGATTTATAGTCCTTTGGGTATATACCCAGTAATGGGATGGCTGGGTCAAATGTTATTTCTAGTTCTAAATCCCTGAGGAATCGCCACACCGACTTCCACAATGGTTGAACTAGTTTACAGTCCCACCAACAGTGTAAAAGTGTTCCTATTTCTCCACATCCTCTCCAGCACCTGTTGTTTCCTGACTTTTTAATGATTGCCATTCTAACTGGTGTGAGATGGTATCTCATTGTGGTTTTGATTTGCGTTTCTCTGATGGCCAGTGATGGTGAGCATTTTTTCATATGTTTTTTGGCTGCATAAATGTCTTCTTTTGAGACGTGTCTGTTCATGTCCTTTACCCACTTTTTGATGGGGTTGTTTGTTTTTTTCTTGTAAATTTGTTTGAGTTCAATGTAGATTCTGGATATTAGCCCTTTGTCAGATGAGTAGGTTGCGAAAATTTTCTCCCATTCTGTAGGTTGCCTGTTCACTCCGATGGTAGTTTCTTTTGCTGTGCAGAAGCTTTTTAGTTTAATTAGATCCCATTTGTCAATTTTGGCTTTTGTTGCCATTGCTTTTGGTGTTTTAGACATGAAGTCCTTGCCCATGCCTATGTCCTGAATGGTAATGCCTAGGTTTTCTTCTAGGGTTTTTATGGTTTTAGGTCTAATGTTTAAGTCTTTAATCCATCTTGAATTAATTTTTATATAAGGTGTAAGGAAAGAATCCAGTTTCAGCTTTCTATATATGGCTAGCCAGTTTTCCCAGCACCATTTATTAAATAGGGAATCCTTTCCCCATTGCTTGTTTTTCTCAGGTTTGTCAAAGATCAAATATTTATAGATATGCGGCATTATTTCTGAGTGCTCTGTTCTGTTCCATTGATCGATATCTCTGTTTTGGTACCAGTAACATGCTGTTTTCGTTACTGTAGTCTTGTAGTATAGTTTGAAGTCTGGTAACGTGATGCCTCCAGCTTTGTTCTTTTGGCTTAGGATTGACTTGGCAATGCGGGCTCTTTTTTGGTTCCATATGAACTTTAAAGTAGTTTTTTCCAATTCTGTGAAGAAAGTCATTGGTAGCTTGATGGGGATGGCATTGAATCTATAGATTACCTTGGGCAGTATGGCCATTTTCACAATATTCATTTTTCCTACCCATGAGCATGGAATGTTCTTCCATTTGGTTGTGTCCTCTTTTATTTCGCTGAGCAGTGGTTTGTAGTTCTCCTTGAAGAGGTCCTTCACGTCCCTTGTAAGTTGGATTCCTAGGTATTTTATTCTCTTTGAAGCAATCGTGAATGAGAGTTCACTCGTGATTTGGCTCTCTGTTTGTCTGTTATTGGTGTATAAGAATGCTTGTGATTTTTGTACATTGATTTTGTATCCTGAAACTTTGTTGAAGTTGCTTATCAGCTTAAGGAGATTTTGGGCTGAGACAATGGGGTTTTCTAGATACACAATCATGTCATCTGCAAACAGGGACAATTTGACTTCCTCTTTGCCTAATTGAATACCCTTTATTTCCTTCTCCTGCCTAATTGCCCTGGCCAGAACTTCCAACACTATGTTGAATAGGAGTGGTGAGAGAGGGCATCCCTGTCTTGTGCCAGTTTTCAAAGGGAATGCTTCCAGTTTTTGCCCATTCAGTATGATATTTGCTGTGGGTCTGTCATAGATATCTCTTATTATTTTGAGATACGTCCCATCAATACCTAATTTATTGAGAGTTTTTAGCATGAAGCATTGTTGAATTTTGTCAAAGGCCTTTTCTGCATCTATTGAGATAAATCATGTGGTTTTTGTCTTTGGTTATGTTTATGTGCTGGATTACATTTATTGATTTGCGTATATTGAACCAGCCTTGCATCCCAGGGATGAAGCCCACTTGATCATGGTGGATAAGCTTTTTGATGTTCTGCTGGATTTGGTTTGCCAGTATTTTATTGAGGATTTTTGCATCAATGTTCATCAAGGATATTGGTCTAAAATTCTCTTTTTTGGTTGTGTCTCTGCCAGGCTTTGGTATCAGGATGATGCTGGTGTCATAAAATGAGTTAGGGAGGAGTCCCTCTTTTTCTATTGATTGGAATAGTTTCAGAAGGAATGGTAAACCACATTTTTAAAATTTCCCCTGTGGGTCACTTTATAAACCTTTGGGGATATACCACAGAGACCTACACAGTAGCATTCCCTGATGCTGATAATGTGTGCTCCAAAGAAGCCCAAACCACACTCTTAGGAACTATACCTCTGGAGTGGTTTTTAGCAGGATTTGTTCAATGTCATCTTAACTTCTAAGTCTCCACTGAATCCTGGGAAAATTCATCACCTTCACTCTGTCAAATGTGGACCACTGTAATCCCAGCTACTCTGGAGACTGAGACATGAGAATCAGTTGAACCCGGGAGGCAGAGGTGATAGTGAGCCAAGATCATGCCACTGTACTCCAGCCTGGATGACACAGACAGACTCTGTCTCAAAAAAAAAAAAAAAAAAAAGGGGGAAAAGTGGAGAGGGAACAGGGAGGATATGGTAATTCACATATTGCAAGAGAAAAGGAGCAGGTAGGGAATAGTCAATTATGTATTTGTCTCATACTTTACATAAGATCTGGAAATATTTAACTTTTATCTATAGCTATTTAACTTGTGGAAATATTTAACCTTTTATCTATAGCTGTCTGCTTAGGAACAAAAGGAAAGGCAGCTTCTTGCATGACTCAGCTTTCACCTTAATATTTTTCTTTTGGCATAGTGAATTGGGGCCCCAAGTTTTTATTTTACTTTCACAAGGTCAATATTGCATTCTGGAAAATATTGCTGCCATTATCACAATGAAACTCTATCACTCTCCTGTTATTTTTTAACTCTATGATTCCATTTTTTTGACAATATTACACAGGCTAAACAACAAAGACAGAAAACAGATCAGTGGTTGTCAGAGTGTAGGGATTAGAGGAGAGGTTGACCACAAAGAAGCAGGGAGAAGTTTTTGGGACTGATGGGACTATTCTGGTTACACAACTGTGTATGTTAATAAAACTCACAGAACTGTATACTAAAAGGATAAATTTTATTATATGTAATTGAACCTTAGTTTCTAAAATGAAAAAAAATCAACCAATTCAAAAAAGGGGGAGATTTAGAATGTGTAATGAGTAATTAATTTAAATACCAAATGCTGGGCAATACAAACCTCCACCTATGTATCCCCTAGAAAATATCAAATGAATTCTGTGTTGAACATTATGGTTTTTCAAATGGTTCTCTTTAAAGGGGACCTGCAAATAAGTTTTGAGTGCTATCTTTAGGCTGGTGCAAGGAAAAAGAGAGGCTGACCATAGGGGACAGCCAATATATAGACAACGTAGTTCATTTTAAAATGCAAATTAAAATGTATTGTCATTTCTCCACTAGCATATTATCTGTACAGTAAGACTGAGCCAAAAGACAATGGATTGATATTTTCAAAATTCAGAGGAAATTGTTTTCCACCTAAAATTTTTAAATACTATTTTTTTATTTCAATAGCTTTTGGGGTACAAGTGGTTTTTGCATACATGGATGAATTGTTTAGTGGTGAAGTCTGAGATTTTAGTGTACCTGTCACCAAAATAATGTACATTCTGCCCACTATGTAGTGTTTTATCCCTCACTTCCCTCACACTCTCCCTCTTCTGAGTCTCCATAGCCCATTATATCACTCTGTATGCCTTCGTGTTTCCATAGGTTAGCTCCCACTTGTAAGTGAGAACATATGGTATTAGCTTTCCATTCCTGGGTTACTTCACTTAGAATAATGGCCTCCAGCTCCATCCATCCAAGTTGCTGCAAAATACACTATTTCATTCTTTTTTAATGGCTGAGTAGTATTCCATGGTGTATATATACCACATTGTCTTTATCCACTCTTTGGTCAATGGTCATTTAGGTTGGTTCTATATGTTTGCTACTATGAATTGTGCTGCAGTAAACATACATGTGCAGATGCCTTTTGGGTGTAATGCCTTTTCCTTTGGGTAGATACCCAACAGTGGGATTGTTGCATTGGATAGTAGATTTACTTTTAGTTCTTTAAGAAATCTCCATACTGTTTTCCATGGAGGTTGTACTAACTTACATTCCCACCAGCAGTGTATAAGTGTTCCCTGTTCACCACACCATGCCAATGTCTATTGTTTTTTGACTTTTTAACAATGGCCAGTCCTGAAGGAGTAAGGTGGTATCGCATTGTCATTTTAATTTGCATTTCCCTAATGATTAGTGATGTTGAGCATTTTTCATATGTTTGTTGGACATTTGTATATCTTTTTTTGAGACATGTCTATTCATGTCCTTTGCCCACTTTTTGATGGGATTTTTTTTCTTGCTGATTTGTTTGAGTTCCTTGTATATTCTGGATATTAGTCCTTTGTTGGATTCATAGTTTGCAAATTTTTTTCTCCTTACTGTGCTTTGTCTGTTTACTCTGATGATTATTTGTTTTGCTGTACAGAATTTTTTAGTTTTATTAGGTCCTATTTATTTATTTTTGTTACTGTTGCATTTGCTTTTGGAGGTCTTAATCATTAATTATTTGCCTATGCCAATGTCCAGAAGAGTTATTTTCTAGGTTATCTTCTAGAGTTTGTATGGTTTCAGGTCATAGATTTAAGTCTTTGATCCATCTTGAGTTTATTTTTGTGTAAGGTGAGAGACAAGGATCCAGTTTCATTCTTCTACATGTGGCTAGCCAATTTTCCCAGCACAATTTATTAAATAAAGTGTCCTGTCCCCACTTTTTTTGTTTGCTTTTTTGGAGATCAGTTGGTTATAAGTATTTGGATTTATTTCTGAGTTCCCTGTTTTGTTTCATTGATCTGTGTGTCTACTTTCATACCAGTGCCATGCTGCTTTGGTAACTATAGCCTTGTAGTATAATTTGAAGTCCAGTAATGTGATGCCTCTGAATTTGTTCTTTTTGTGTAGGGTTGCTTTGGCTATTTGTGTGTTTTTTTTTGGTTCTATATGAATTTTATAATTGTTTTATCTAATTCTGTGAAATATGATACTGGTATTTTGAGAGGAATGGCATTAAATCTGTGGATTGCTTTGGGCAATATGGTCATTTTCACAATATTGATTCTTCCAATCCCTGAATGTGGGATGTGTTTCCATTTGTTTGTGTCAGCTATGATTTATTTTAGCAGTGTTTTGTAGTTCTTCTTGTATAGATTTTTCATCTCCTTGTAAAAGGGTATTTTACTCTTTCGCAGCTGTTGTAAAAGGGATTGAGTTCTTAATTTGATTCTCATCTTTGTCATTGTTGGTGTTTAGCAGTGGTACTGATTTGTGTATATCAATTCTGTAACCTGAGACTTTACTAAATTTGTTTATCAAACGTAGGAGTCTTTTGGATGAGTCTTTAGGGTTTTCCAGGTATATAATTATATCATCGGTGAACAATGCTAATTTTTGACTTCCCCTTTTTCAATTTAAATGTACTTTCTTTCTCCTGCCTGATTGCTTTACCTAAGACTTTCAGTACTATGCTGAATAGAAGTGGTGAAAGTGGGCATCGTTGTCTCATTCCAATTCTCAGGGGGAATGCTTTCAACTTTTCCCCACTCAGTATAATGTAGGCTGTGGGTTTGCCGTATGTAGATTTTATTATTTTGAGGTAAGCGCCTTCTGTGCCTAGTTCATTGAGTGTTTATATCATAAAGAAATGCTGAATTTTACAGAATGCTTTTCTGCATAGATTGAAATCATCATATGGTTTTTGTTTTTAATTCTTTTTATGTGATGTGCTACATTTATTGACTTTCTTATGTCAGACCATCCCTACATTCCTGGGATGAAACCTACTTGATCATGGTATATTATCTTTTTGAGGTACTGTTGAATTCAGTTAGCTAGTATTTTATTGAGCATTTTTGTATATATGTTCATCAGGGATGTTGGTCTGTAATTTTCTTTTGTTGTTATGTGTTTTTCTGGTTTTGGTATCAGGTTGATACTGACTTCATAGAATGACTTAGGGAGAACTCCCTCTTTCTCCATCATTTGGAATAATTTCAGTAGAATTGGCACCAATTATTCTTTGAGTGTCTGGAAGAATTCAGCTTTGAATCTAGCTGGCCCTGGGCTTTGTTTTGCTCTTGGTAATTTTTAAATTACTGATTCAATCTCACTGCTTGTTATTGGTCTGTTCAGAGTTTCTATTTATTCCTGATTTAATCTAGGTGGGTTGTATATTTCCAGGAATTTATCCACTTCCTCTAAATTTTCTAGTTTGTGTGCATAGAGGTGTTGATAGTGGTCTCAAATGATGTTTTGTGTTTGTGTGTTGTTGCTTGTAATGTCTCCATTTGCATTTCCAATTGAGATCACTTGAATCTTCTATCTTTTCTTGGTTAACCTTGGCTAATGGTCTATCAAATTTGTTCATCTTTTCAAAGAACCAGGTTTTGTTTAATTTATCATCTGATCTGCTGTATTTTTCTTTGTTTCAATTTTATTTAGTTCTGCTCTGATCTTTTTCTTTTTCTTCTTCTGCTAGCTTTGGGTCCAGTTTGTTGTTGTTCCTCTAGTTCCTTGAAGAGTGGCATTAGGTTGTTTATTTGTGACCTTTCAGACTTTTTAAAACTTTCAATAGTTTTTTGAGAACAGAGGGTTTTTTGTTACATGAATAAGTTCTTTGGTGGTGATTTCTGAGGTTTCGGTGTACCCATCACCCATACAGTGTACACTGTACCCAATATATAGTCTTTTATCCCTCATCCCCCTCCCAAATTCTCTCTGAGTTCCCAAAGTCAATTTTATCATTCTTATGCCTTTGCATCCTCATAGCTTAACTCCCACTTATGAGTGAGAACATATGCCATTGCTATTTGGTTTTTCATTCCTGAGTTACTTAGAACAATCATCTCCAAATCCATCCAAGTTGCTGCAATTGCCATTACTTCATTCCTTATTATGGCTGAGTAGTATTCCATGGTGTGTATGTACCACATTTTCTTTATTCATTCATTGGCTGATGGACATTTATGCTGCTTTCATGTTTTTGCAATTGCAAATTGTGCTGCTATAAACGTGTATGCAAGAGTCTTTTTCATATAATGACTTCTTTTATTGTGGGGTAGATACCCAGTAGTGGGATTGCTGGATTAAAAGGTAGTTCTACTTTTAGTTCTTTAAGGAATCTACATACTGTTTCCCATAGTGGTTGTACTAGTTTGCATTCCCACCAGCAGTGTAAAATTGTTTCTTTTCTTACCACATCCACACTGACATCTATTTTTTTTTTAATTACGGCCATTTTTGCAAGAATAAGTTGGTATCTCATTGTGGTTTTAATTTGCATTTCCCTGATAATTAGTGATGTTGAGCAGTTTTTCATATGTTTGTTGGACATTTGTATATCTTCTTTTGTGAATTATCTATTCATATCTTTTGTCCACTTTTTGATTGGATTTTTTCCTTGATTGTCTTTTCCTTGATTTTCCTGATTTGTCTGAATTACTTATAGATACAGGATATTAGTCCTTTGTCAGATGCATAGTTTCTAAATATTTTCTCCCAGTCCGTGGGTTGTCTGTTTACTCTGCTGATTATTTCTTTTACTGTGCAGAAGATTTTTAGTTTAATTTGTCTCATCTATTTAGTTTTGTTTTTGTTGCATTTCCTTTTGGGTTCTTGGTCATGAACTCTTTGCCTAAGCCAAAGTCTAGAAGAGTTTTTCTAATGTTATTTTCTAGAGTTGTTGTGGTTTCAGGTGTTAGATGTAAGTCTTTGATCCATCTGAAGTTGATTTTTGTATAAGGTGAGAGGTGAGGATCCAGTTTCATTCTTCTACATGTGGCTTGCCAATTATCCCAACATCATTTATTGAATAGGGTACCCTTTCTCTAATTTATAATTTTGTTTGCTTTGTCAAAGATCAGTTGGCTGTATTTGGCTTTATTTATAGGTTCTCAAATCTGTTCCATTTGTCTGTGTGCCTATTGTTATACCAGTGCCATCCCATTTTGATAACTATAGTCTTGTAGTATAGTTTGAAGTCAGGCAATGTGATGCCTCCAGATTTGTTCTTTTTGATTATTCTTGCTTTGGCTATGCAAACTCTTTATTGGTTTCATATAAATTTTAGGACTGTTTTATCTAATTCTGTGAAGAATGGTGATAACATTTTGATGGGAATTGCATTGAATCTATAGATTGCTCTGGGCAATATGCTCATTTTCACAATATTGATTCTACCCATCCATGAGCATGGAATATGTTTCCCTTTGTTTGTTTCATCAGTCATTTCTTTCAGCAGTGTGCTGTAGTTTTCCTTGTAGAAATCTTTAACCTCCTTGGCTATGTTATTCCTATGTATTTTATTTTAATTTTGCTGCTGTTGTAAAAGGGATTGAGTTCTTGATTCAACTCCTAGCTTCATTATCATTGGTATAGAGCAATGCTACCGATTTGCATATATTGATTTTGCATACTGAGACTTTATTAAATTTGTTTATCAGATCCAGGAGCTTTCTGGATGAGTCTTTTGGGTTTTCTAAGCCTATGATTATATCATTGGTGAACAACAATGGTTTGACTTCCTCTTTACCAATTTGGATGCCCTTCATTTCTTTCTCATGTCTGATATCTCTGGCTAGGACTTTCAGTGTTATGTTGAATAGAAGTAGTGAAGGTGGGCGTCCTTGCCTTATTCCAGTTCTTGGGGGGAATTATTTCAACTTTTCCCCATCCAGTATAATTTTGGCTGTGGGTTTGTCATAGATAGCTTTTATTACCTTGAGGTATTTCACTTCTATGCCAGTTTTGTGGGGGTTTTAATCTTAAAGGGACGCTGGATTTTGTCATATGCTTTTCTGTGTCTACTGACATGATACTATAATTTTTATTTTTAATTTTGTTTATGTGATGTATCACATTTATTGATGAGTATGTTAAATCATCCCTGCCTCCCTGGTATGAAACCCACTTGGTCCTGAAAAAAAAATTATTATTTTTTTGATGTGCTGTTGGATTTGGTTAGCTATATTTTGTTGAGAATTTTTGCATCTATGTTCATCAGGATATTGGTCTGTAGTTTCCTTTTTTTATTATGTCCTTTCCTGGTTTTGATGTTAGGATGATGCTGGGTTCACAGAATCATTCAGATAGGATTCCCTCTTTTTCTATCTTTTGAAATAGTAACAGTAGGACTGGTACCACTTCTTCTTTGAATGAATGTTTGATAAAATTGAGCTGCGTATTCATCTGGTCCCGGACTTTTTTATGTTGGCAATTTTTTTTATTACTGTTTCAATCATGCTACTTGTTATTGGTCTGTTCAGAGTTTCTATTTCTTTCTAATTTAATCTAGGAGGGTTGTATATTTCCAGAAATTTATCCATATCCTTTAGATTTTCTAGTTTGTGTGCATAAAGGTGTTCATAGTAGCCTTGAATGATCTTTTGTATTTCTGTGGTATTGATTGTAATATCTCCCATTTCATTTCTAATTGAGCTTATTTGGATTTTCTCTCTCCTTTTTTTAGTTAATCTCACTAATGGTCTATCAGTTTTGTTTATCTTTTCAAAGAACCCCGCTTTATATTTCATTTATCTTTTTTAACAAATTATTTAGTTTTGCTCTGATTTTTAAATTCCTTTTTTTCTTCCGGGTTTGGGTTGTTCTTCTTTCTCTAGTTCCTTGAGGTGTGACATTAGATTGTCTATTTGTGCTCTTTTAGGTGTTTTAGTGCAGGCATTTAATGCTATGAACTTTCGTCTTAGCACTGCTTTTGCTGTGTCTCAGAGGTTTTGATAAATTTTGTTGCTATATTTTTCAGTTCAAATAATTTTTGAATTTCCATTTTGATTTAATGTTGACCCAGACATCACTCAAGAGCAGATTATTTAATGTTCATGTATTTGTGTAATTGTGAGAGTTCTTTTTCAGTCAATTTCCAGTTTTAGTTTATTGTGTTCTTAGAGGATGCTTAATATGATTTTGATTTTTTAAAATTTATTGAGACTTGTTTTGTGGTCTGTTATATGATCTATCTTGGAAAATGTTTCATGTGCTAATGAGAAGAATGTGTTTTCTGAAGTTCTTGCATAGAATATTCTGTAAATATCTGTTAGGTCCATTTGTTCTAGAGCATAGTTGAAGTCATTATTTCTTTGCTGACTTTCTGTCTCAATAACTTTCTAGTGCTGTCAGTGGAGAGTTGAATCACTGGCTATTATTGTGTTGCTTTCTATCTCATTTATTAGGGCTCATAGCAATTGTTTTATAAATTTGGGAGCTCCAGTGTTAGGAGCATATAAATTCAAGATGGTAATATCTTCTTAGTGGATGGATTCTTTTATCATTATACAGAGGCCTTCTTTGCCTTTTTTTTTCTGCTGTTGCTTTAAAGTGTGTTTTATCTGATATGAGAATATCTACTCCTGCTAGCTTTTGGTTTCCATTTGCATGGAATATCTTTTCATATCACTTTACTTTTAGTTTATATGAATCTTTACATGTTAGGTGAGTCTCTTGAAGACAACAGATATTTGGTATGTGTTTTTAAAAATCCATTCGGTTAATCTATATCTTTTAAGTGGGACATTTAGGCCATTTATATTCAATTTTCATACTGAGAAGTGAGTTACTGTTTCAGTCGTTATCTTAATCATTACCTAGACACTTTGTTTTCTTTATTGTGTTATTGTTTATAGGCCCTGTGAGTTTATGCTTTCAAGAGTTTCTATTCAGGTGAATATCTTAAGTTTCAGGATTTAGAACTCCTTTTTAGCATTTTCTTAGGGCTGGTCTAGTAGTGACAAATACCCCCCAGCATTTATTTGTCTGAAAAGTGGGTTTATTGCTTCTTCATTTAGGAGAATTAGTTTTGCTGGACCCAAAATTCTTGGCTGACATTAACTCTGTTTAAGGAGGCTAAAGATATGACCACAATTCCTACTGGCTTATAAGGTTTCTTGTGAGAAATCCACCATTAGTCTGATAAGTTTTCCTTTAATGGTTACCTGATGCTTTTGTCTCACTGCTCTCAGAATTCTTTCCTTTACATTGACTTTAGATATCCTGACGACTATATTCATTGGTGAAGTATTTTTTGTGATGAATCTCCCAGGAGTTCTTTGAGCTTCTTGTATTTGGATATCTAAATCTCCAGCAAGGCCAGTGAAGATTTCCTCAATTATTCCCTCAAATAAATTTTACCAAATTTCGCTTTCTCTTCTCCCCTTAGGAACACCACTTATTCTTAGGTATGGAAATTTTACATAATCCCATATTTCTTGGAGACTTTGTTTAATTCTTTTTATTCTTTTTTTTTTTATTTTTGTCTGACTGAGTTAATTCAAAAGCCATGTCTTAAAGCTCTGAATTTTTTCTTCTACATGTTCTAGTCTATTGTTGAAACTTTTCACTGCATTTTGTAATTCCCTAAATGTGTCTTTTATTTTCAAAAGTTCTACTTGGTTTTTCTTTAAAATATCTAATTAGAAAATTTTTCATTCATATCTTGAATTTTTCAAAATTTCTTTATGTTGGTTTTCTCCTTTCTCTGGTACCTCCTTGAGTAGTTTTGTGATCAACTTTTTGAATTCTTTATCTTGTATCAAAGGTTTCATCTATTGCTGGAAAGCCAGTGTGATCTTTTTGGGGTAGTATAGAACTCTGTTTTGTCAGATTACCAGAATTATTTTTCTGGGTCCTAGTTTGGGTAAACTATTTCTTCTAATTATTCTTGAATTTATTTTTTATTTGACTGTGTTTTTTTCCCCTTTAAGGATGTAAATTTAATTTTTAGTTTATTGTAGCTTAATTCAGTTTTTGATGTTTTCAGGGGTGATGACTGTATGAATTTCTTGATTATAGAGAGTCTTTGTTTGATGGTTTTCTCAGATACTGGTTGTAGTAGCAATATGTTCAGTGTGTGAGCAAGTTCACGGTCTCCTATGCGGTTGAAATGACAGATGTCTCCTGAAGCTTACCTCATTCCCCTGTGGTTTGCACTGTATTTATGTATTTATTTATTTATTTTCCCCCAATATTTTATTTACTGGGTTGAATAGTTCAGGCTTCAGGAAAGTAAGGGAGGTATCTCTGGGTAGAAACCATTTGTGGCTAATGTAGGTAAATAAATGCAATATCCAATATTGGGCAGAGGTCCCAGCCTTAACAGAGGTGGATGAAGGAGCTCTCAGTGAAATGCACTGAAGTCTTATCAGGGTTGAGGATGACAGCTACCTCAGCTACTCTGCCAGGCCAGTGGAAAAGTGATCCACTGCTCAGACAGACTCCTAACCCGGTGTTCTGGCTATTCAGATCAGACAGGCACCACTTTTCATATGCAGGAATATTGATGTTCCAAGTAGAGAGGAATTATGATTCCACTATTTATGCAAACCTGAACTTGGAGAGTGCTTCATGTTTGGGGTTGAAGTCACCCTGAAGTGTTCCAGAATGCCTGTCTATAGGTACCCCCGCCCCAAGCTCCTGTGGGAGATGCCCCAGTTGTTTCTGCAGTGGTGAAAAAGGGGAACAAGAATATCCACTCTCCAAGACCCTTCACAAGCGCCGGGGCTACCTGTCTGTTGATGCAGAGCTGCAGACTTTCCCAACTGAGCCCGAAACAGCAAATGTGCCTCTGCTGAAAGAAATATCCCACTAGTGGAATAATCTGAGATCCAAGGGTTGCCATCTGGATTCTTTTGTCCCATGGCATGTTCTCTTGATATGGTGTTCTCCTTTTCCTAAGAGTAAGAGTTCCTGAGAGCCAGACTACTGTGAATGCTGTTGCTTCTCTGGTTCTAGCTGCCCAGTGGAGCTGCCACACTCCAGGCTGGTGCTGGGGAATGTCTGCAAGGGATCCTGTGATGTGACCTGTCCTCAAGTCTCCCAGCAGGACCTATTTTGATAAGGGTGGCAGGGTAGTGATGTAGACTCTGAGATTCCTTGGTTATAAATAGCCTTAATGTGTTGGGCTTTCTCAAATGCCAGTTGTAGTAGTAATAAACTGGTCAGGACCTCCTGGTTAGCCAAGGTAGTGCAGGCAATGGTGATAGCTGAGGTTTTCCACAGGTTTTCTCATTCCTGGATGCAGATTATTCTACCTGTAGATGTTGTAATGAACTGTGTCAGTTCTCCTTCAGTCAGGAGGTGGGACTTGCAAAAGAGTACTAGCTGCAGTAGTAGTGGTGGGATTCATGTTTGCCTTATGTTACCCATGGGAGATACTCTAGTTTCTCAAGTGATGGGTGGGACCATTGGGCTCCCAAAAGTTTCTGTCCTTTGTGTTAAGCTACCAGGGTAGGTTGAAAGGCAAAGCCAGGTGGGGGCTGAGTCAGGCATGTCTGAGTTCTGGCTCTCTACATGCAGGGCAAGCAGAGGCCCCTGTGGTAATTGAGGGACAGTTCTAGTTCTCTGGCCTCTAGGGTAATGTTCTAGGAAGGTGTGTAGCTGCCTCTGCAGCAAAGAACGGTTTGTGCAGGGAGTGGGAAATAGCAGTTGGCAGTAAGCCTCACCCATATCCCATGCACTTGGCAAGGCAGGTTTCTCATGAAAGTGTTGCAGTGTTTGCTAGGAGCAGTTAGCTAAATTCCAGGTAGTCTACACTCAGAACTCAGGATGACCCCAGGCCATATGCTTTCTCCATAGAGACAGGAACCATTGCTTTCAGGTCATGCCCCTCCCTGTCTGCCCAAACAGCCAGGGTTCCCAGCTCCTGTGCCCACGGTTGCAGCACACTTCCCACTCACCCCCTGGTTCTGACCAAGGGAGTTCATTCCTACTCGAGATTATATTATGAATTTCAGTTGGGAACTTCTTTTCACCTACCACCATTCCCTGAGGTAGTTGGCTAACTTCTGCGAGGTGCCTTGTGATGTAGAATCAGGAATGGCTTCCCTCAATCTGCACTGGAGACTGGGAATGCACGCAAGGCTCTTCCTGCTGTACCTCCTACTTTTCGATTCCCCACCACTTCCTATATTAGTTTCAGCACTGAATAGGGTTAAGACCTTCCCCCATGGGCTGAATAGGTATGTTCCCCAGTGGGAGTGTATATCCTGGAGGCAGTCTCCCCATTTCTCACATGCTAGGGACTTACAATTTTTTGTCTGGCTCATGGTGTAGGCTGCACCCTGTTGCTTCTTTCAAAGGGTCTGTGTTTTCTTTCAATTTTCCTGTTAAGTTCCTCCATTGCTTCTTGGAAAAAAGTTCACAGTGTGAATTTCTGGTCACTATTTTGTCTTTCCAAGTTGGAGAGGCATGTTAACGTTGCCTCCAATTTGCCATCTTGGAAAACACACACACACACACACACACACACACACACACACACAGTGAGACTCTCTTAGTACATACACACACAGTGAGACTCTCTTAGCGCGCACACACACACACACACACACACACACACACACAGTGAGACTCTCTTAATACCCTTTTTACCTGGGCTAGAGGAACATCATAAAATGAAGAAACACTAAAGCATTCTCTAAACCTGCATATTTCCTTTAAAGATCTTCTCTCATCAATAAATTCTCAGATGTGTGATGGGTGATTCTCTAAAGGTTTCTTGGGTTTTTGACACCTCAGATTTATTTATATAATTTCATATTATAAGAAGTCATATAATTTTACTGAAACTAAGTTGTTGTAAGCAACATAAATATGATACTGATGATTAATGCAATAATTGTTTTGATTTTTCCTCTATCTATATTGTATACTTATTCAATTCTCCCATTTCTTTTCTGTATATAAACTGCTAGGTATGCTGATGTTTTTGGCCATTAAATAAACTGACATGGTTCTCTTATTATTGGCTCCAAAAATTAAAATAATAGTTTTTGACCTTTACATGATTGAAAACATAGCTGTAATTTAAGATTTTGCAATTCCAAGGCCATTATAATGTGCTCATTCATATGGTTAAGAATATTTTTATTTTCAAATTATCATTGAATTATAGATGTGTAATATGTAGATAAACCCTAATTTTAGAAGCATTGATATAAACCAAGTAATTTTATGTTATTTCAAATATATAGTCACAATGATTCCAGGAGTATAAAAGATTTCTTTGTGATTGGTCTTTTATATGGTTGAGGATGATCTGATGTTGTCAAAATCAAATTGGACCTTTAAAAGTACTAGATCTATATGTTTTTTATAGGAAGCTATCATTTCCCAACACTTTTTCTTAAAAATGGTATAGAAAACTTGCTGGTAGATATATGTGATATGTGCTATTTTTGTCTGCTAGACTATTTATAAAAGGAACATGCTGGAGTTCAGAAACCAATATCCCAGAATATGGCATTTTAACATGCTGAACAGAAGAAGAAATCTCAAGGTCTCTTTGATCTTCCCCTCCTCCCCACAGTCTTTCTCAAAGAAGCTGAAGTTCCTTTATTTTCTTAAAATCCAGACCTACTAAAGAAAAAAATAGTTTTCTTATCTTCCCTATAAGATCAAAGCTGTAGCCACACCTCAACAGATCTTTTTTCAAAATAATGACCATCTCCAAACATCAATTGTTTAAATTCCAAAGAGAACTATTTACAAGTTCCCTGATCTAATCATTTTCACCAATAATCACTTATTGCCCCTCAATAGAATTCCTCTTCTCTCTCTCTCAATAGAACTCCTATTTTCCCCCTCCTATAACCTGTTTTACCAGAATCTAAGACCCCATTCTTTCTGTAACCTTAAGATGGTATTATTATATAAGCTTCAGTAACCTTATCAGAAAGTTGGGTATTCATTTTGAAGACTCCTGTGTATACAAGTTGAATGAGTTTTTATGTTTTTTCTCGTGTTAATCAGTCTGCCACATATCACTGATTTTCAGTGAATATTTAGGGGTCTAAGAGCCTATGTTTCCCACACAAACCTTCAAACTCCATACTTGTGTTAGAAACAGAAGGTGAGCTTAGTTAACACTGGGTATCTTATCACAGTGTCCAGAAGTTTTTAAAAATATTCTTGAAATATTTTCATATATTGTTAAAGTCAATAAAGTGGCTGACCTTAGAGTGTGTCTTTCCAGCTCCAAGGGTTGTAGAAGTATGTGGAAGAAAAGAAAAGAAAAAGATTTAAAAACAACCTCCATGTCTCCTGGCCATTGCTACTTTATCAGTTGTTGCTCTCAAATGCTCTGGCACCAGATGAAGATTTAACTGAGTATATCAAGGTTCCCTGGGACCATATTTTCCATTTCACTGTATTCTTCACAGTTTCACACATTGATGCATATGTAGAAGTCTAGTAGACTCATGATGTTCAGACAAATGCTAAATATGGCTCATCAAGTGACTGAGAGAATAAGAAGGGAATTTTCTGTGAAATCCTGGTTCAAATTTTGGGGAGTGTAATAAATAAACAATGAAAAGAATACTGAATAATCTCAATTGAATTTATTGTTTGTTTTTCTGAACCTCACATGGAGAAGTTTGTCCAGAAGAAATAATTTTATAATTTATTCAAACCAATAGGTAATCACAGGTTTCTCTCTCAGAAACATAACTCAGGGTATAGGATCTTTTGATTTAAATCTCTTGGGCTATACACCAAGGTGCCATAGCATTTTAGTTGTAATCTGCAATCTTGATTTTAACAGTCTGTGATTTGTAACCATGCTGTGCAGGATGCAATAACATTGTCTACCTCTTATCTTCAAGGGTGCAAAGAGAAAAAATGACTATTTACTAGTATGTTGACCTCAAGAATTTGTAAATATTTTAATAATATCATCACCACCAAAATTTCCAGGAAATACCTTGTATGTTTGCTGTAGTGTATTTCCTGTTTTTCCTAGCTGGAAATTTGGAAATAAGCTCTACCAGAAATAAGAGTTTAGCTCTTTTTAAAATTTTATTCTGCTTATTACTACTTAAAAATAAATTGCATTTGTACTATTTTCAGATAGGAAATTTTAGTAAGAAAATTGTTTTAAATAGTTGCTTATTAAGGTTAGCACTTGCAAATTTCCCCTGATTTATATTTGCACTTGAAAATGATCATGAAGAAATGTTTAGATACATCTGGCAATAAAAAATTTATGTAATAGCTAGGCCAATGAAACTCATTAGCTTCCAAAATGATGTATATGTTATTTATATAAAAGCTAGGAATTATGTTTGATTTTAAAATCTTCATTTAGATCAATAATTAGGCAGTTTTAGGAATTAACTGATTCATGGAGTAAGGCATCATTACTTTGCAGTTTAGAACAGGAGGTGTAATTCAATTACTATAAGGCAAATGTTTGGCTAATCTGAGCTTGCTTTTTTATATAAAATCAATACTCACTATCGTATCAATTTTCCAAAGTAAACTATCAAGATATATATTGCATGTGATGTCTATACTATGCACTGTAAACATAAAGGAAAACGATCATTGAAATGAGAATTATATAAGTAAAACGAGTATCATTAAGCCAGTAGATAAAAATAACTGAATCATCACATAAAGCCACTAATCAAAATCAAAGGAGAAAAACATTCTTAGCATTATTCTGATTTTTTCTTGGTAATTGATTTTCTTTCTTCATGTCTTTGGAATTAGAGGAGACCTATTAATGGAAGAAAAAAGACACACTGTGGAAATGAAAACTTGACAGACTCACAGGATTAACACCTAGATTCCTTTCCAGATTTGTTAATGATAGACTTGCTCACAATGCCCCTAACTCTAGGAAATATTATTAGTTGGCAACCCACATTTAGTGTTTCTTGTATTTGCATCAGATCATGTATATCTAACTTGTTTTTCTTTTTTGCATTTTCCTTTTTATGTCAGTTTGAAATATTACCATTGGATGGCAAATGTTGAAATGAAAGTTATTTTTCCTTAGCCTTTTAAAAGCTAGAAAAACGTTGTTTATTTATTTATTAGTATTTTATTTTTTTCAGAGACTTGGTTCACTATGTTGCCCAGGCTGGAGTGCAGTGGCTATTCACAGGCACAATCCTACTACTGATCAGCAATGAAGTTTTGACCTACTCCATTTCTGACTAGGGCTGGTTCACCCCTCTTTAGGCAACCTGGTGGTTCCCTGCTGCCAGGAGGTCACCATATTGATGCCAAACTTGGTGTAGACACCCGATCAACATAGCTCACTACAGCTCAGAACACCTAGGCTTGAGCAATCCTCCTGCCTCAGCCTCCTGAGTAGCTGGGACTAAAGACATACACCACTGCACTGGTGCTAGAGAAACTTTAAAATGAGGGTAGGAAAAGTTCAGATATTCAGAACAGTGGAACAGAAATGTCTTTGTACAAGTAATCTGGTTAATTCCTTTGGCTCTAGTATAAAACTTTTCCTCAATTATTCCTGAAAGATAACAGTGGACCCTTCACGTATGAGTCCAGGAGGAAATATCACAATTCTCTCAAGTATTATAATTAGAATGCCTTTTATTTCACTTTTAAATTAAATCTCTTATCATTGGCTGGGCATGGTGGCTCATGCCTGTAATCCCAGCACTTTGGGAGGCCAAGGTGGGTGGATCACAAGGTCAGGAGTTCAAGACCAGCCTGGCCAGTATGGTAAAACCCCGTCTCAACTAAAGATACAAAAAAAATTAGCTGGGTGTGGTGGTGGGCGCCTGTAGTCCCAGCTACTCAGGAGGCTGAGGGAGGAGAATCACTTGAACCTGGGAGGTGGAGATCTTGCCACTGCGCTTCAGCCTGGGTGACAGACTGAGACTCCATCTCAAAAAAAAAAAAATCGTATTATTATTGTATTGCTACTGTAAGGTGTGATACTTTTCCTCACTCACCATAAGAGTCATGGTTGACACTCCTATAACAAAAAATAGGTTAACTAGAAAAAAGCATAACAAATGTATTTTTGAAGGTTTTATGTAATATAGGAGCCTTCAGACATGAAGAATGAAAGACTCAGGGAAAACAGTCTATTTTTATGCTTGGGTTTGTTGAAGAATGGACAGCCTTGCAGAAATGTGATTGGACTAACAGGTAAAAGCTAATGGTAATAAACTGAGAGGGGAAACCCAGCAAGGTCTATCTATTCAGATTTCTCTTGTCCTCTCTGGGTACCATTCATTCTTCCCAGGTTTGGGGAAGGACCCTACTGGAGAGATAGTCTTCAAGGGAGAAGAGAGAAGAGAGTGCCTTTTTTTGTGCGCAAATGGATTCAAGTTTCTATGACCAAACTTGGGGAAGAGAAATTCTGCTTTCTATGACTTGGTTGAGGTCATAGATCCTTTTGGTACTGCCTAACCATGTTAAAGTTTTTTTTTTTTATATAGCCACTATATTTGTCTCATATATGTACCAAATATTGCTACCAGCTTATAGTTTGCACATTAATTTTGTAAATGGCGTATTTGAGATAATTTTACTTCTTATAGTGAAACTATCCATTTTTCTCTTTTTTAATTATTATTTGATTTTTATAACTTTTTTGTGTCATGGCTATGCATCTTTAGAGTGTGATTTGGGAACCATGCACATTTTTTATTCTCTTTAATAATTTGCAAAGTAGGGAAATGATCTCTTCCAAGGAAGTTTGAACTATTGGCCATTTGGAATTGCTTGATTATGACAACTTTCTTGGAATTTAGCTTCTGACAATTTTTTCAAAATCACCCAATACTATTACTGTTAGGATTAGGATTCATCTACTTTGAGTAGTTTTCTTTTCCAGAATATCATCTACTTTATTGAAATTTTATAATTTACTAACATAAAATTGTGCCTATTATTTTAATTTCCTTTGGTATCCTCCTTTTTATTTCTTAACAAGTTTTTCTATCTTCTCTCTTTTTTTTGTTAACTCTAATAGCTTGTGGTTTACTTAGTTCATAAAATTCTTCAGGTTTTTTGTTTTACTACATAATGTGAACGTCTTCATTTCTTAGGTTCTCTAATTGTCAGGAACACCTTGTATACCAGGGAAGGCATGTTTCCTTGTCCTTTAGAGAATTTAACATTTTATCTTCAATGTACAGAGGAGTATAGTAGATTCTCAATAAATGCTCCTTGAATAGGTTATTAGAAAGTGGAGGTCAAGGTGGGGGCACAGAGGGGAAGAAAATAGAGTAAATATGAAAAGCATACATTTAAGGAAAATGGACAAAGAGAATTGAGAAAATATTATTATATTCATAAGAATTTATTCTCTGCTTTATATCATAAATTACACCACTTTTAGCTTAGGGATTATAGATACTGCAGATTCTCAAGTGTGTGTCTGTTTATTCACTGCTATAAAGAACTACCTGAGACTGAGTAATGTATGAAAAAGGAGGTTTAATTGATTCACAGTTCTTCATGCTTAACAGGAACGTGACTGGGAGGCCTTAGGAAACTTACAGTCATGGCAGAAGGGCAAAGGGGATGCAAGCATGTCTTACAATGGTAGAGAAAGAGACAGAGAGCACAAAGGGAAAGTGCCATACACTTTCAAACAACTCTTGTGAGAACTCACTAACACAGAAACAGCAAAGGGGAAGTGTGCCCCTATGATTCAATCACCTCCTGCAGGCCCCTCCATTGACATGTGGCGATTACAATTCGAGATGAGATTTGGTTGGGGACACAGAGCCAAATCATATCAATCTGTATTCGTCTGTTCTCCCTGCTATTAAGTACTATCTGAGACTGGGTAATTTATGAAGGAAAGAGGTTTAATTGACTCACAGTTCTGCAGGCTGTACAGAAGGCATGGCTAGGGAGGCCTCAGGGAACGTACAATCATGGAGGAAGGTGGAGGGGAAGCAAGAAGCTTCTTCACATGGTGACAGGAAAGAGAGAGCAAAGGAGGAAGTGCCATACACTTTTAAAACATCAGACCTCATGAAAGCTCACCCAGTATTATGAGAACAGCAGACGGTGTATTCACCCCATGATCCAATCACCTCCCCACCAGGTCCCTCCCCCAACACTGGGAATAACAATTCAACATGAGATTTGGGTGAGCAGACAGAGCCAAACCATATCAGGGTCTGAGGCCTAATTGCTGGAAATGGAGGAAAGTATGCTAAAGTCATCTGATCAGAAGCTGTCTTAATTTCTTTGCACTGTGATTATTTTGTTTGGGATTGAAATATCCCGTTACCCTGCATGCATCATATGTATGTTATCCTGTCATCCTGCACGATGAGCATCTGATTTGAAGGTATATGGGGTTGCTTCATACAATTCCATCACTTTGTGGAACAACAGCAAGATGTCTGGCAATAGTTTTTGGACAATTAGATATGGTCAGCTTGAGATATTGTAAGAGGTTGAAGTTTGATTTAGTTTTGTGAAGGAAAACATGTATATCTTTTAAAGGATTTCTTAAATTTACTCTCAAGAGATTAACCTCATTTCATATTCTTCCTTGAGCCACTTAAATTCATTCTATATACCACAGGACCTTTACCAGAAGCATGGGTAACCATGGCTTTCTTTTTTCTGGTGGCCATATGTTTTCTTATCTTGTAAGTTATTAGCTCTATCCAGTGAATCAGGGAGAACACAAAAGTGCATTCAATTAATTTCTTAGCTCAAAGGCATCAATCTGCAGTTTCTTACTTCCATTACATATGTCGGCAGTGCCTTTTATGAAGGTTGACTGCTATTTCTGAGACAGCACAAATTTAACCGGAGCTCTTGGACAGGTTTTCTTGATGACGTGGTTGATTTCCAAAGGGATTTTATTTTGATCAAGAACATGATTTTGAGAAATGGTAGAAGAGGTATTTTGGAGTAGATTTACTTTACAAACTCTTTCAAAATCTATTTTTATTTCAGTCTAAATTTCAAAGTAAATGCCACTTTACATAGTAACAGAACTCTTCCGGCGTGTAAAACATTTTTGTGATTAATGTTCTTAAATAATGATTAATTCAACATACATTGTTGATTACATACTATAAGCCAGATACTACACTAGGCATTGAAGTTCCAAAATAAAATGTGTGCTCTTGCTTCAGAGATGACAGTGTGTATAGTAGGGTGGCTGATTATCAAACCAGTATAATAAAATAAGGTACATGTTATGTGTTGCTATGAGACTGTGTTCAAAGGGCACTGAGAAAAGAACAAATGGCATACATCTTAAATGTTATGTTCTTTTTTTACGGAAGAAGATAAAAATAAGCAATGGCTAGGATTGGTGACAAGATAGCAATTGTGAAATAAAATAGGTGTCACAGTTACACTGGAAGCAGAATGATAATTTAGTACTCAATTGATACAATGATTGCACTTTCACAGTGGATTATCTACTATCAACCAAACCCAGGTCACTTACATTGGGGGGAAAAAGTCTCCATCAAAATGAAGTTCACTCCTACTATTTGACTGCTTTTATTATTAACTATGTTAATTTTTGATAGCTGATAAATATCTGTGTTTTGAATATATTGCTCTTGATTCACAGGGGATATATATATATATCCCCTGTGAATATAACAGGGGATAAAATATATAGATATATTTATTTATTTATTTATTTTACACATACACACACACACACACACACACTGAATAATTTCCTTAACTCTTCTTCCAGATCTTTCAGTAGATCTTTTTCAGACATATGCTTCCTTTAAGTCTCCAAATGCTTATTCTTCTACTTTACTATGCAGTATTTTTTTTCTTTCATGTTCCATGGCATTGAATATTATGATATTTATTAAAACATAGATTTTGTTAGAATATGAGACAGGAGGATCCCTTGAGCCCAGGAGTTTGAGATGAGCCTTGGCAATAAAGTAAATCCCCATCTCTCAAAAAAAAAAAAAAAATAGCCAGTGCAGTGGTGTGCACCTGTAGTTCAGCTCTACTCAGGAGAACGAGACAGGAGGATAACTTGAGTCCAGGAGTTTGAGGCTGCAGTGAGCTATGATTGTGCCACTGCACTCCAGCCTGTGCAACAGAATGAGACCCTGTTTCCAAAAAAAGAAAAAGAATACTGGATGAATGATTGCTCTTGATCTTTCTCCTGTTCATGAGTGGGGGTTAATTTTTTTTCCTTAGGTTTACAAGGAGCAGGTTAATTCAGTTCATTCTTTCCAGTTCATATTTCAAAATCTGTTAACTTTTTTCAGGAACACCTCTGAGTATTGCAGGTTTATCTTCCTTCTACCTGTGTCTATTGGTTGTCTGTTCCTCTCAGCAGTCACTAATATGTGAAAATCTGCACTTTTCAATATGCATGATTACCAGCATTCTTCCCATCTCTACTTCCACTATCTGGTGCTCTATTCTACTCTGGCTAAGCTGGCACCCAAGCCACAAGGCAAAGTTTTTCCCACTCTTCCTCCTCCCCTCTTTGTAGTGGCAGAAGAACCTTTCCCCATCACTGCTTCAGGGTTACATCAAGTACTGCTTGGCTACTACTAGTGTTCACTCAAGGCCCAAGGCCTCTTCAGTCAGCTTGTGGTAAATGCTCCCCGGCCTAGGATTCTGCTTTCAGGGCAATGGGCTCCTCTCTGTCCCACAGAAGGTCCAGAAATGCTGTCCAAGAGCTCAGACCTGAAATCAGGTACCCAAAAACCCTGTTTGGTGCTCTACCCCACTGTGGCTGAGCTGGATCCTAAGCTGAAAGACAAAATCCTCTTTACTCTTCCCTCTCTTTTTCTCAAGCAGAAGGGGTCTCTTCCTGTAGCCACTCGAGCTGGGAATGTGCTGGTTCACATCTGAAGCTAGCGCATCTCTGAGTCTCACTCAATGCCCCTGGTGAGTACTGCTTGGCTGCTACTGCTGATTGTTCCTGGCCCAGGGGATCTTTATTCAGCAGATAATGAATCCTGCCAGAACTGGGTCCTTCCCTTCAAGGAAGTGGGTTACCTTCCTGCTAAGGATGTGTATAGAAATGTCATCCAGAAGCTAGGGCCTGGAGTGGGGGTCTCAGGATGCTGCCTATCCTACTGATTGCCCTATCCTACTGATTGCCCTATCCTACTGTGGCTGAGCTGATATCCAAGTAGTAAAACAAAGTCCTCTTAACTCTCCCCTCACCTCTCTTTACGCAGAGAGAAGAATCTGTCTCAGAGCTGCAAGCTGTGTTTTCTAGGGTTGGAGGAGGGATGAAAAAAGCACTCCCTTTGCCACCCCACCTGGTTTCTCACTGGATCGTATACATCTTAAATCCACTGGCTCCAAGCCCAGCACAGTACTAGGACTTGTCCAGGAATTGCAGTCCTTGTGGCCTAGACTGCCTTTCCTTATTTAGAACCCCAGAGCACTTTAGCCTGCAGTGGTAGGGCTTGCTGTAACTCAGGTTCCAACCACCGCGATGGGCAATTTTCCTCTGGCTAAGGCTGATCTAAATGTCCTGCATATGAGTTCCAACAAGTTCTGCCTGGTGTTGCTTTCAGCTGTGACAGGCAGCACTGAGTTCCAATGCAAAGTCTCACAATCACTGTGGTTTCCTCCCTCAAATGCACAGATTACTTCTTTGCATGTGGTTGCCACCAGAGAACTGGGAAGGGGTGGCATGGGCAATTCAAGACTGTCTTTCCTACCCTCTTTAGTGCATTTTTCAGTAATATAAAGTTAAAACCAGGTACTGTGTGCACACCCCTGATTTTTGGTTTTTATGAAGGTGCATTTTTTGTGAGGATAGTTGTTCAATTTGATGTTCCTTTGGGGAGGACAATTAGTGGAGGATTCTATTCAGCCATCTTGCTCTGCCTCCTCCCTCACTGCACTTCTTATCTTCTTTACCCAGCTTTACTTTTCTCCCTAGAGCATATTACCACCTAATGTATTGTGTACTTGCTTGTTTGTAGTCTTTCCCCAGTGGACTGCATACTCTATGAGGATAAGGACTTTGATTTTGTTTATCTACCTCTATATCCCCAGGGCTTAAAAGAGAGCTCTTCATGAAGTAGATGCTCAACATATTTGTAGAATACATGGCATGAAGTGATACATGCAGGGTGAATGGGTAGAGTATAGCAGTTTCATTTTAAAGAAGCAATTAGGGAAGAGCTTTCTCAGGATGAGACACTTGAGCAGAGGCTAGGGAAGGAGTGGGCCCTGTGAATATCTGGGGGAATGTCATAGGCAGAGAAAGAGAAAGGGAATGTGTTGTGGAAAAGAAACATGCTTGGAGATCAGTGATTTCTCCTGGTGATGATAATGAGTAATAACAAATCTTCTATTTTAATTAATTTTATCCTCTTGTTATTTATTTTAATACAGAATTCTAAGTCAGAAGTTGAAAGTGAGTGACCATTGAGCCAAATCCAGCCAAAAGATACATTTCATTTGGCACACATAATTTTTTAAAGGATAAAATTATTTGCTAGCATTTAAAAATGGATAGACTTCATTTCTGGTTCTTCTAGACTTTTTGGTTTCTCCTGAGCAATCAGAATATTAAAAAGCCAGTGTCAGCAATCAGTTGGAACTCAGCAGTGGTGATCTCTATAAATGAGACTCAGTCTATTTAGTTTCATTTCTCATCTTGCTCTACTGTCCTCAATCTACTTGCTGCATTCACTAATGTTATCTGCCCCAACCAGAAGGCATTTATTGTAGTCATACTCCTGGGTGCACTTAAAAATATAATTTTTATACGTTTAAAGAGTATAAGTGAAATTTTCTTACATGAATATATTGTGTAGTGCTGAAGTCTGCGCTTATTCACTTGAATAGTGAACATTGTACTGAACAACCAGTTTTTTCAATCCTCATCCAACTCCCTCCCTCCCACCTTTCGAAGTCTCCAGTGTCTATTTTTCCAATTTATATGTCCATGTAGGATGACATGAATATTCTTTCTAAAAGTGTCTGTGAAAGTTCAGCTGAAAATGGCATGTGTACTTTTGTAAGTAAAGCTTAATGA
The DNA here is from genome assembly GCF_028885625.2 of Pongo pygmaeus. Classification (NCBI taxonomy): domain Eukaryota; kingdom Metazoa; phylum Chordata; class Mammalia; order Primates; family Hominidae; genus Pongo; species Pongo pygmaeus. The sequence continues at coordinate 95,960,222 of NC_072378.2, read as the reverse complement.
CTATTTAGAGGCTTTTATAATACATTAGATGTTCCTGATCAAAATAATATTAAGAAAAGATTATTTTTTAAATTGCTCTTTGTTCACAAACTTTTCAACTGAAAGATAGAGATGCATAATTTACTGAAAATAATATGACTTTTAGTTGTCAAAATTTTTAAGTTATGTCACAGTTAATATTTTATTAGATATATTTTATCAAAGGCAGACAGCCTGTCATGCTGTAACTTAATTTTTCTTTTACAGAGATCATAAGGAGAAGTTGTTCAGGAATCTCCTCTTGTCTTGCACTGAGAGAGAGGATCATAGAAAGGGCACTCATTGACTTCTAATTATCTAACATCTAAGGTGCCCACTTCCTCAGGCTTTCCAATATTTGATTGAACTTAAGCTTGTCTTCATTCAGCCTTTTAAAGGCTATTTGGCTATAGGGGCTCAAGAACAGGCAATGTGAGTCTGCCGTATATCTTGATCTCTATGAATTTATTCTAATTGGATATAACTGTAATGTTGTGAGATGCCTGGATATCTTTAAATAAAATGTAAAGACTAAAATGTGTGAAGTAAATTGTTTTAGTTATGCTGCTCACACAGGTGATCAATATGATAGTGTGATTGAATGAATGAGTCATTAGGCTTTTAGCTTTCAGTAAGTGCTATTTAAAAGTAAAAAGATTCTTAACTGTCTGAACTTAAGTTAGCAGAAACACCTGTGCAAATATGGGAGCCTGTACTTTAACTGAGCTTGAAGCTTTATTATAGGAACAATTAAACTAATTATACAACCAGATTTTCTAGACGTGATAAACTTCTCTGTAGCATTCATGTAAGAGCTTTTTGCAATTTTGCATTTTCTAGTTGTACACATCAATTTGCTAGGAGAGGCATGCAAATTTTAATACATTTTAGAAATATTTTCATACTATAACTGAAATAGCAAATGAAATATAGTGTTGGTTAGGTCTGTAGAAGAGAGTGTTGCACTTAAAACTCTTTAAGTGTACAAAAAATAATGTACACATTGGCAGCTACCATAACACAATTTGTATTAGTCCATTTGGGCTGCTGTAACCCAATTCCTTAAAGTGAGTAATTTGTATCTTTGGAACACAGCTAAAGCAGTGTTTAGAGGGAAATTTATAGCACTAAATGCCCACAGGAGAAAGCAGGAAAGATCTAAAATCAACACCCTAACATCACAATTTAAAAAACTTGAGAAGCAAGAGCAAACAAATTCAAAAGCTAGCAGAAGACAAGAAATAACTGAGATCAGAGCAGAACTGAAGGAGGTAGAGACACAAAAAACCTTTCAAAAAATCAATGAATTCAGGAGCTGGTTTTTGGAAAAGATTAACAAAATAGATAAGCCACTAGCCAGATTAATAAAGAAGAAAAGAGAGAAGAATCAAATAGACACAATAAAAAATTATAAAGGGGATATCACCACTGATCCCACAGAAATACAAACTACCATCAGAGAATACCATAAATACCTCTATGCAAATAAACTAGAAAATCTAGAAGAAATAGATAAATTACTGGACACATACACCCTCCCAAGACTAAATCAGGAAAAAGTCAAATCCCTGAATAGATCAATAACAAGTTCTGAAATTGAGGCAGTAGTTAATAGGCTACCAACCAAACCAAGCCCAGGACCAGATGGATTCACAGCCAAATTCTACCAGAGGTACAAAGAGGAGCTGGTACTATTCCTTCTGAAACTATTCCAAATAATAGAAAAAGAGGGATTCCTCCCTAACTCATTTTATAAGGCCAGCATCATCCTGATACCAAATCCTGGCAGAGAAAAAACAAAAAAACAAAATTTCAGGCCACTATCCCTGATGAACATCAATGTGAAAATCCTCAATAAAATACTGGCAAACTGAATCCAGCAGCACATCAAAAAGCTTATCCATCATGATCAAGGTGGCTTCATCCCTGGAATGCAGGGCTGGTTCAACATATACAAATCAATAAACGTAATCCATCACATAAACAGAACCAATTACAAAACCCACATGATTATCTCAATAGATGCAGAAAAGGCCTTTGAAAAAATTCAACACCTCTTCATGCTAAAAACTCTCAATAAACTAGGTATTGATGGAATGTATCTCAAAATAATAAGAGCTATTTATGACAAACCCACAGCCAATATCATACTGAATGGGCAAAAGCTGGAAGCATTCCCTTTGAAAACCGGCATAAGACAAGAATGCCCTCTCTCAGCACTCATATTCAATACAGTATTGGAAGTTCTAGCCAGGGCAATCAGATGAGAGAAAGAAAGAAAGGGTATTCAAATTGGAAGAGAGGAAGTCAAATTGTCTCTATCTGCAGATGACATGATGGTATATTTAGAAAAGCCCATCGTCTCAGTCCAAAATCTCCTTAAGATGATAAGCAACTTCAGCTAAGTCTCAGGATACAAATCAATGTGCAAAAATCATAAGCATTCCTATACACCAATAATAGACAAACAGAGAGCCAAATCATGACTGAATTACCATTCACAATTGCTAAAAAGATAATAAAATACCTAGGAATACAACTTTCAAGGGATGTGAAGGACCTGTTCAAGAAGAACTACAAACCATTGCTCAAAGAAATAAAAGAGAACACAAACAAATAGAAAAAACATTCTATGCTCATGGATAGGAAGAATCAGTATTGTATAAATGGCCATACTTCTCAAATTAATTTGTAGATTCAATGCTATCCCCATGAAGCTACCATTGATTTTCTTCACAAAATTAGAAAAAAGACTTTAAATTTCATATGGAACCAAAAAAGAGCCCCTATACCCAAGACAATCCTAAGCAAAAAGAGCAAAGCAGGGGGCATCACACTACCTGACTTCAAACTATACTACAAGGCTACAGTAATCAAAACAGCATGGTACTGGTACCAAAACAGATATATAGAGCAAGGGAACAAAGCAGAGGCCTCAGAAATAACACCACATCTACAACCATCAGATCTTTGTCAAACCTGACAAAAACAAGAAATAAGGAAGGGATTCGCTATTTAATAAATGGTGTTGAGAAAACTGGCCAGCCATATGCAGAAAACTGAAACTGCACCCCTTCCTTACACCTTATACAAAAATTAACTTGAGATGGATTAAAGACTCAAACATAAGACCTAAAACTATAAGAACCCTAGAACAAAATCTGGGCAATACCATTCAGGGCATAGGCATGGGCAAAGACTTCATGACTAAAACACCAAAAGTAATTGCAACAAAAGCCAAAACTGACAAATGGGATCTAACTAAATTAAAGAGCTTCTGCACAGCAAAAGAAACTATCATCAGAGTGAACAGGCAACCTAGAGGATGGGAGAAAATGATTGCAATCTATCCATCTGACAAAGGGCTAATATCCAGAAGCTACAAGGAACTTAAACAAATTTAAAAGAAAAAAACAAACAACCTCATCAAAAAGTGGGCAAAGGATATGAACAGATGTTTCTCAAAAGAAGACATTTATGCAGCCAACAAACATATGAAAGAAAGCTCATCATCACTGGTCATTAGAGAAATGCAAATCAAAATCACAATGAGATACCATCTCACACCAGTTAGAATGGCGATCATTAAAAAGTCAGAAAACAACAGATGCTGTAGAGGATGTGGAGAAATAGAAATGCTTTTACACTGTTAGTGGGAGTGTAGATTAGTTCAACCCTTGTGGAAGACAGCGTGGCGATTCCTCAAGGATCTAGAACCAGAAATACCATTTGACCCAGCAATCCCATTACTGGGTTTATACCCAAAGGATTATAAATCATTCTACTATAAAGACACAGCACATGTATGTTTATTGCAGCACTATTCGCAATAGCAAAAACTTGGAACCAACCCAAATTCCCCTCAATGATAGACTGGATAAAGAAAATGTGGCACATATGCACCATGGAATAGTATGCAGGATGAGTAAAAAAAGATGAGTTCATGTCCTTTGGAGGGACATGGATGAAGCTGGGAACCATCATTCTCAACAAACTAACACAGGAACAGAAAACCAAACACTGCATGTTCTCACTCATAAGTGGGAGTTGAACAATGAGAACACGTGGACACAGGGAGGGGAACATCACACACCAGGGCCTGTTGTGGGGTAGGGGGCTAGGGGAGGAATAGCATTAGGAGAAATACCTAATTTAGATGATGGGTTGATGGGTGCAGCAAACCACCATGGCATGTGTATACCTATGTAACAAACCTGCACATTCTGCACATGTATCCCAAAACTTAAAATAATAATAATAATAAAAGAATTCTCATTCATTCCTTGTGGGAATGTAACATGGCAAAAAAATGAGTAATTTATAAACAATAGAAATTTATCGTTAACAGCTCTGGACATCAAACCACTGGCAGATTTGGTGTCTGGTAAGGGCTTGCTCTCTACTTCAAAGATGGAGCCTTCTTGTCATGTCCTCATATGGCAGAAGAGGTGGAAAAGGGGCAAACAGGCGGAAAAGGGGCAAACAGGCTCCCCCAAGCCCTTTTATAAGGGCACTAATCCCATTCATTAGGGCAGAGCCCTCAAGATCTAATCACCTCCCAAAGGCCCCACCTTTTAATGGTTTGACATATGAATTTTGGAGAGACACAAACATTCAGACCATATCACAGTTAAATGTATTAAACTAAATTAAGAGAACAAGCCTAAAGAATCACTGAGCAAACAAGGCCAGTCAGGCCTCATAAGTGACCTTAACCTTGCTTGATTTACAAACAGAAGCAAAACTTAATTTGAGCTATTTCTTGTGAATGCCTGTATCAAAGAAAAACAGAACTTAAGCTCAGCCAATCAGAAATAGCCAACTGACATATAATTATATAACTAGGGACTTTCCAACAGGATAGACCAAATAAAGCAACTGTAAAACTGTAATCAAACAAATATTGTCTTTGCTTTGCCTCCATGATTTTCCTATAAATCTCCCTCTTTGCTTTCCCTTAGTGGAGCTCCTGAATCACTAATGGTTTGGAGCTGCCCAAAACATAAATTGCTGTTTGCTCAAATAAACTCTTTAAAATTTTATCGTGTCCCAATTTCCTCTTTAAAATGGCTTCTAGTTGTAAATGAGTATTTTTTTATTTGAATTACAGCCTGTCACTTTAAATAAAAAAAGAAATGGTCAGCTATTTCATACAATCATTAAAGGTATTTCCTAATGATAAAGGAAGATAGAGTATAATAAAAAAGATATTAATTATGGAAATGAATTGCTTACCAAAATATGAGTCTTACATAATTTCCCCAAAGTTTGAGCGTGACTCTCTTGCAGGAAAATATCTTATTAAAAATCAGAATATAATTTGCATATCTGTTAAAAATACTGGATTTATGTTTATGTACACACATAATTTTAATTTGGCTTATTGCGGCTCGTTTAGTGACTAATTCAAAAATACTAGTGATTAGAAGTTTTCAAAAGTCCCTAGGTTTCTGTGAATCTTTACTGCAAGTGAACCATCTTAACATCTTTACAAATGTAGTCACTATAATGAGATAGAATTCAAAAGGTCATTTTACCAGTGGTGCCAAAAGTGGGATTACTGAGGCAATCCATTAGAATTTGCTAGTATTTAATTAAACACTTGACACTGGCACCCTCAGCAGGCACGTATGTCATATGGTAGCCTATGGGGAGTTATCCTAAGGGAGGCGTAGATGTCCTAAAACAAAGAAGTTTACATAGCCCTTTGTGTATTCATTCGATTTCAACATATTGTGATTATTGAAATTTATTTCTGCCTAATTAGGTACATTTACAGATTATATTAATTAGTTTTGATGAAACTAGACCTCTCAAAGTGAGCAAATTGTTTAAAAAATATTTCTGCAAAGAAATCCTAGCTTGAAGATATTACTGATAATGCAAGTATAAATAATCAACAAGTAAATGGCAGAATGAACACTTTTGAAGCTAGCATTTGCTCTTCTGCCACATGGTGGACTCAAATCAATAACCTAATAAGATTTGAGATATTGGTTAAAAAAATATAAAATTATGAGGGTGAGGCTTTTTGAAATTTGAATTGCATCCAGCATCATTAAGGACAAATCTTGTCCTAAGTGTTTATTTAGCCTTGAGATGTTAGCTAATCATAGTATAAAACCATTATGAGAACAAGACATTGAAAGCACTGGGAAGCAAAGGACTATTCATTCAATACTACTTAGAATTATATGATAATCCATTACTTTGTGAAAACTTAATCAAATATAATAATTGTTTAGATGATAAATTTGAGGTTTCTTAATTGTAAAAGATGAAATGCCATGTACTGTTAGGAACACACTTATTCTTGCTCTGGTTAAAACTTGCTGAAATACTACATAGGAATTAACATAAAAACAAACGTAAACACATTTCTTCTCAGAAGATGCACAGGAAACACTGCTAAAGATATAATAAAAAGTGATAAAATATATTTCATGTATTTAGGGGAGGTAGGTTTGCTATACAGCTGGGTGATTGTACAAGGTTTTCCAACATTCAGGCTATGGTACTTGCTAGGTTATGTTTCCTTTTGTAAGCAACCAAAGTAAGATGTCCCATAAAGAATATATTCTCAATACAAATGATTTCATTAAACAAAAAGTGTTTTATTGACTAAGTCTATGTATGTAACCACTGATAAAGCTGCTGATTGGTTTGTAATCATTAATAAAAATGTTCCTGGTCATGATTATAGAAATATCTTCACAATGGAAATGTATTCATTGTATTATTTGTAGAAAAAGTTTGAAAATGAAATCATGTCATTTTCAAATGTTATGAATATAGCTAATTTTGTAAAAAGAAGACTATTCAATAGAAGAACTCTTTGTATGTTATTTTTAACACAATACAAGTGACCATAAAAGTCTTTTTTAAGCACTGCAATTTGCTGGTTGTCTTATAACAAGTACTTAAAGGAGGTGGCAACTTAAAAAAAGATATAATTTTTCTTTTAAAAAAGACAAGTTTCCTAAATTTGCTGACATTTCCAGGAATGAAGAGATGTACTACCTGGAATATATATATATTTCAAAATAAGACGTAATCTGTTTCTTCAAGTTAAAATTGAGATGTTAAAAAAGAGTGAGAAAATGAATACTTATTCAAAGAATAAGTTATGACAAGAGAACATTGAGAATAGATACTTGGAAATATTCCCATAGTAATGTGGTTTTGTTGACAAAAACAATTCTAAGCATTTCACCTATAAACTCTAGTCTGCATATCTGAAATTAGAATTTTCTAGTCTGCAAAATCTGCCAAATGAAGAGCTTTTTTAGGTTTTAAATCTATGTTTTAAATATAAAAATATACTTGTTTCGTAAGATTTGATTGCCATCAGAAAAGGTAAAAATTTACTAGCAGCTTCATAATTATTTATACAGATAGACTGGATTGAAAAAATGTGTCATGATTTAGTAGGAGCTGCAATGACTCACTTTTTCTATTTGGACCTGTATAATTTTGTAGGGCATCCTTTTCGATATTTATGGCCACTCAGACAAATATGAAAATAATTTATAAACCAGACATTAAAATTAGCATCTCACAGAATGTTATACAAATATTAATAAAATAAATTCTAAATATTTTACACTTTGGGTATGTATTCACATTTTCCTTTTTTCCATTTGAGTTTAGGATGAAAATATCCAGGTACTACTGATGTAAGCACGCCTGCTGCTACAAGATGCCCCAGACTTGAGCTGACCAGTTGCATGAGCCTTAGTCCTAGTATAAAGTCCTTACCATCAGAAGTGTCCACAATAGCTCATTTTAAGACAGAATGTGAAACATGTCTTTATAATATTAATTCTCTGTTTTTTTTCATTTAGTCTAGAAAAAAGCCTTATTCTGCACTTTTTTTTTTTTTTAATTGAAGTGTCACATACTGACATTTGACAGTGTTTTCTTCTCATTCAAGTTAAAGCCTTGGATCCCTTGCCTGGATCTTATCTCCACTGTTGCCACCACTCCCCACTTTCCCCTCTTCATTTTCTTTTTTTCTATCTTCAAACATTATTAATTCTTTCCTGTTTTGAAAACAAAACAAACAAAAAACAAAGTTTCACTTTTACTCTAGTTATTATCTATTTTGTATTTCCTTATTGCCAAAGCATAAACAAATAGGGAATCTATTCTCTGCTCCAATTTCATCTTCACTCACTCCTTTTTCATACCTTGGAAAAGGTTGGAAAGACTCCGTTGTTTATATTTGAAATTTTTCTCTTTTCTTTTTAAAGTCACTAATGACTAATTGATAATTGAATGCTCCTTTTCTGTTCTCTGTGGCTTCTCTGAAGCATTTCACATCATTGTCTAAAATCCTTATCACACCTCTTTTTTGTCACTTCTCTGACGTTATACTATCATACCCTCTTCTCTAGGATAGCTGTTTACTCTTTGTTCACGTCCTTGAATTACCAATTATCTATATTCGTCACTATTTAGTCCCTGACACTCTGGATCAAAGAGGAATATATTCTTTATATAGGAACCTTTTTGTATTTTCCCCAAGTAATTTTTTCCCATCATCTAATTCAGTCATGATACTGTCAGGAAACTAAATCTACCCCCAGATTATTCAAATGAAGAGATTTAAATAAAAGGATTACAGAGTTGCTGGCCGAGTGAAGGGCTGAAAAAAAAAAATAAAAGGATGGAGAGGTGCTTGGAAAAGAATAATACTGGGAAATTATCTCCACCTTGAGGGCTAAAGCAAAACAGAGACTCAAACTTACAAGAGCCCAGCGAGGCCTGAAACCTGGCAGGAGGAGACTGTTAAGGTGGAGCTGTAATGGTGGCGGGACACAGTTACTGTCAGAAATCAGACTTGAAGCCAGGAGGGAACAGAGAAGAAACACCCTGACTGCTTTCTCCTCCTACCAACCCCTCCAATTCCCTGTCCCTGCCTCCTATGGTCCAAACCCAACCTGAAGCCAGCTGGTGAGTGAGGCTGGATAGGCAGTCTGTGGAGATCATCCTCCCGAGGAACAGAGTGGGCAGAGGGTGAAGACAGCCAGCCAGTACATCACCTCTGTGTAAATAACTACATTTTCTTTTGCAGTTGGACCTCTCACATAAACCTAATTTCTAAGTCAACCGTCTATTAGCTATTTCCACATGATTTTCTATTCCTTCGAATACACTATGTCTAACGGCAAGTACCATCTACTTTTTCCAAACCTGACCCTCAACTAGCCTTACATTTCAACTCATGCCATGCTTGCTTTGTGATTTTCTCCAACCTGTATCCTAGTTCCACTACGTAATTCTGGGACCATATTCGACTTTACCTGAATCTTGAGACTCATTCTCTACTTTGAATCACACTGACAGAAATTTAATGTCTTATTTGTTTCCAGTGTCTATCTCATCTTGCTCTTCCTATTACCCCATATCCTTGGGGAATGAAGTTTTGTCCTAGCGGCTGAAATCTGGCAGTTTACAGATGGTCTTCCGAGCAACTGTGGTGCATCTGATCTGCCTGGGTCTCTGAAGAGACCCTATTCTTAAAGCCTCAGCTGTCTTGCTCTGCCTATCTTTTAGAGCACCTATTGGGTGAGATTTTCCCCAAGCTGACTCCCTGTCAGGGTGCCTTCTGGGTTAGTATTCATCTCCTGGTTTAGTGTTGTTTGCTAGACTAGATTTTCTTTTTAAAACTTATATGCAAATCTGTGATCCCCAGTGTCTGCCTCCTCTGGCAGGCATGTAGAGTTCTAGGTGCTAGTCCTTCCCAAGTGGAGAAACCACTGGATTGTTCCGAGTTATGGAGCTACTGTGATCTGCACTCTAGTTGAATAAGTCAGAAACTTTTTTTTTTTAGACAGGTTTTCACTCTTGTTGCCCAGGCTGGAGTGCAATGGCGTGATTTTGGCTCACTGCAACCTCCACCTTCCAGGTTCAAGCGGTTCTCCTGCCTTAGCCTCCTGAGTAGCTGGGATTACAGGCACCCATCACCATGCCTGGCTAATTTTTATATTTTTAGTAAAGTCAGTGTTTCACCATGTTAGCCAGGCTGGTCTCAAACTCCTGAACTCAGGTGATCCACCAGCCTTGACCTCCCAAAGTGCTAAGATTACAGGCATGAGCCACCACTCCCAGCCCTTTTAACCTTCATTTTTCTGATCTAAAAAATATGCCGCCAAATTATAAAAATATAAGAAAATACAAAAAAGCATTGAAAGCAAATAAAATCCACCTATGTTTCTAATGTCAACATCCTGAAATAAAAACTGATAATATTGGGGGGTATTTCTAACTATTTCAAATATATATGGATACATATGTGCATGTGTGTGTGTGTGGTAATAAATACATACTTTAAAATACATATATAGATAATGTTCATATAATGTTTCACATATCTTTTATTTTTATTTATTTATTTGTTTTCAGGCAAGTTCTTACTCTGTCGCCCAGACGGGAGTGCAGCAGTGCAATTAAAACTCACTGCAGCCTCAATCTCCTGGGCTCAAGTGACCCTCCCACCTCAGCCTCCTGAGTAGCTAGGACCACAGGCATGTGCCACCACACCCAACTAATTTTTAAATTTAAAAAAAAAAAATTTTTTTTTAATTTTAATTTTTTTGTAGAGTGGGGGCCTCCCTATGTTGACTAGGCTGGTCTTGAACTCCTGGACTCCCACTTCAGCCTCCCACAGAGATTACAGGCATGAGCAACTGCATCTGGCTCATATCTCTTTCAAAAATAATGTATGTATATACACAACATATTCATGAATAAATATATGAATAAAATATGTATGAAAATATATGTATAGATGTGTACATAGTTTTATAGGCCATCTTTTTAACTCAATATTTTTCATGAAAAAATAAGTTCCTAAATACTTTTTGAAAATATTTTACTGGCTAAATAATATTGCGTGTAAGGATGTGCCATGAGGCACTCTGTCACCAACTTTGTTGAATCCTTTTATTTGCTTCCAGCTTGTATCTTTGTAGAGCATCAGATTTTTTTTCCTTTAGGACAGAGTCTGCAAAGTGGAATTACTGAGTCAAAAGGAATCAGATTTATTAAAGGCTCTTGAAACACACTGTGAAGTTGCTGTCTAAACAAAATAAAGCAGTATGTGCTTCTACCAGAAGTGTTTGTGCACACATGTACCTTTCTTGCCACGTTCTTCTTACAGGGAATATTTTTCTTAAACATTATTTTTAATTTTTGTGGGTACATAGTGTATATATATATATTAGTGTGTATATATATAAGTGTATATATATATATAGTGCATGAGATGTTTTATACAGGCATGTGATTTGAAATAACCACATCATGGAGAATGGGGTATGTATCCCCTCAGACCTTTTTTCTTTGAGTTACAAACAATATAGTTATATTCTTTTAGTTATTTTAAAATGTACAATTAAGTTATTGTTGACTGTATTCACTCTGTTGTGCTATCAAATAGTAGGTCTTATTCATACCTTCTGTTTGTTTCTAACCCATTAACTATCTCTCCGTGCCCCACAGCCCCTACTACCTGTCCCCGCCTTTAGTAACCATCATTTTACTCTCTACCTCCATGAGTTCAATTGTTTTGATTATTAGATCCCACAAATAAGTGAGAACAAGCAAAATTTGTCTTTCTGTGCCTGGCTTATTTCACTGAACATAATGATTTCCATTTCCATCCATGTTTTTGCAAATGACAGGATCTCATTCTTTTTATGGCTGAATAGTACTCCATTGTGTATATGTACTACATTTTCTGTATCCATTCATCTATTGACGAACATTTAGATTGCTTCCAAATCTTAGCTACTGTGAACAGTGCCACAACAAACATGAATGTGCGGGTATTTCTTTGATAAACTGATTTCCTTATTTTGGGTATATACCCAGCAGTGGGACTGCTGGATCATATGGTAGCTCAATTTTAATTTTTTGAGGAGCCTCCAGACTGCTCTTCATAGGGGCTGTGCTAATTTACATTCCCACCAACAGTGTACAAGGATTCCCTTTTCTCCACATTCTCACCAACATTTGTTACTGTCTGTCTTTTGGATAAAGCCATTTAACTGGGATGAGATGATATCTCATTGTAGTTTTGATTTGCATTCCTCTGATGATCCATGATGTTGAGCACTTTTTTATAGCCTGTTTCATTTGTATGTCTTCTTTTCAGAAATTCCTATTCAAATCTTTTTGCCCATTTTCTAATCAGGTTATTACATTTTTTCCCTATGGAGTTTTTTGAGTTCCTTATGTATTCTGGCTCTTAATCCCTTGTCAGATGTGTAGTTTGCAAACATTTTCTGCCGTTGTGTGGGTTGTCTCTTCACTTTGTTGATTGTTTCCTTTGGTGTGCAGAAGCTTTTTAACTTGATGTGATTCTATTTGTCCATTTTTGCTTTGGTTGCCTGTTGTGGGGCATTGCTGTGGGGCATTGCTGTGGGGTATTGCAATATCTGCTCGTGGGGTATTGCTCAAGAAATTTTTGCCCAGACCAATGTCCTAGAGATTTCCCCTGATGTTTCCTGGTAGTAGTTTCATAACTTGAGGTGCTAGATTTAAGTCTTTAATCCATTTTGATTTGATTTTTTTGTATATGTTGAGAGATTGTGGTTTAGTTTCATTATTCTGCATATGGATATCCAGCTTTCCCAGCACTATTTATTGAAGAGGCTGTTTTTTTCCCAGTGTATGTTCTTGGCACCTTTGTCGAAAATGAGTTCACTATAGGTGTCTGGATTTATTTCTGGGTTCTCTATTCTCTTCCATTGGTTTATGTCAGTACACGTCATTTTGGTTACTATAGCTGTGCAGTATAATTTGAAGTCTGGTAATGTGATTACTCTATTTTTTTTCCTCAGGATACCTTTAGCTATTCTGGGTCTTTTGTGATCCCATATAAATTTTAGGATTTTTTTTTCTATCTCTGTGAAAAATGTTATTGGTATTTTGATAGGGATTGGATTGAAATGTAGATTGCTTTGGGTAGTGTGGACACTCAGACCACAAGATGCAGTCTTTCCAGCTCTTCTACCCTCTTTCCAAAAGCAAAGGAGTTTTGCATGGTACCACTGCCTCCACAAGCCATGTCCCTTAAGGCCCAAGGGCTCTTACATCAGCTTTTGGTGAATGCTGCCTAGCCTAGGACTCACCCTTCAGGGCAGCGGGCTCCCCTCTGACTCAGGGCAGGCCTAGAGATTGCTGTCCAAGAGTCAAGTCATGAAATCAGGGACCCCAAGAACATACTTGCTGCTGTGATTATGCTGGTACCTGAAGCCAGAAAGTCTCAGAAGCTCACCCAAGGCCGTCGACGTAGTACCTGGGTATCACTGCTGGTTATTCAGGGCCCAATGACTCTTCCATTAGCAGGTGGTAAATGCTGCCAGGACTGGGTCTTCCTCTTCAAGGCAGTGGATTCACTTCTGGCCAGGTTGTGTCTAGAAATGTTATTTGGAGCCAGGGCCTGGAATGGGGTCCTCAAGACTCTGACCCGTGCTTTATCCTGCTGTGGCTTAGCTGGTACCCAAGATGTAAGACAAAGTCTTCCCTGCTCTTCTATCTCCTCTCCTCAAGTGGAAGGAAATGGTCACTTTTGCAGCAATGAAATGTGCAGCCTGGGGTTTCGGGAGGGGTGATGCCAGCACTCCCTTAGCTGCCCTAGCTGGTGTCTCACTAGGTCATGTTTCCCCCCACAGCACGCTGTCTCTGGGCCTACTTCTGCACTAGGACTTGCCTAAGAGTTATAGTACTTACAGCCTAGACTGCTTCTCAACATTTACTTAAGAGACACAGAGTACTGTAGCTCTTCCTGGAGAGGTTTGCGGAAAGCCATGTTCAGACCACTGGGATTTGTGATTCTCCTCTGGCTAGGGCTGGTTTACACTCCGTGGTGGGGAGTGGGGTGTCAGCTAAGTTTGGTCCAGTGTTCCTTTCTGCTCTAACAGGACAGCGCTGAGTTTAATGCCTCACAATTGCTGTGCTCTCTCTGTCTCCCCCAGCATCCAGAGATGCTCTCCACACCACGCTGCCACGTGGGGAAGGGGAGAGAATCCTCCACAATTCAGGACTGTTTTTTTTCTGTCTCTTCAGTGCATTTTTCAGCGATATGAAGCTAAAGACAGATACTACAAGTGCTCACCCGATAACTGGTTCTTATGAAGGTATTTTTTCTGTGTAGATAGTAGTTAATTGGTGTCCTTGTTGAAGGGATGATGGGTGAAGCATTCTATTCCTCCGTCTTGCTGTGCCTCCTCCCTCTCAAGTGAGTATTTTTACATTAGAAAAATTCTCGACTTACGTGGCCCAAATTTCCTTAGTGTTTAAATGATGTTTCTTTTACTGCATCATGATAAACAGAGAACATTTTGAAGAAACTAGACTCCTTATTGTCTCACAGTAAAAACAAAATGGAGGACACCTTCCCTTATCTTTGTGTCCTCCCCAGCTTATCTTCCACTGGATGTGTTCTATCTGTTTACTTGTCTCTCAAGGAGCCAGGAAATTTGTACTTACCTATAAGAAGGATAGTAAATGAAAACTACCCAGGAATCCCTTCCTGGGTGAGTGTACAGGGCACTCAGAAGTTAACGGTGCATTCCAAGGTTAGAGGTCTCGATTGGAGGCTATATCGGATGAAAATTTGACTCACAAAGTGTGACAATAGCAAAAGAAACTCTGCTAACCTTCTTCTTTTCTGCGATAAGACATGTAGAGAAACAGAAAAGACAGTTTCAATTTCTTTTCGTGGTCTTTAAAAAACTATGTTGTTCCTCCCTTCTTGCTCCCACTTCTTTTTGATAAGTGTGATACTTGTTGATTAAAATGTAAAGAAAATGCACCATATGAGGTTCTGTGGTACTTTTCTTAATTTCGAGAACGGAAGTGTGAAATTCTCTGAAGTGTGGTGCTAAAGGTATATAAATGCTGTCTTGTTTTGAGAATTAGCTCAGTAAACCTATCTCTAATGTTCCCCATAAAAAAAAGAAGCCATTCTCTTCAGTTTGCTCTATGAGGCTTTACTTCCATTTATCAGCCATTCCCTCTACAAGCAGAAGAGGATCTTGAAGATATATGTGTGTGTGTGTGTATATGGATTGTTATTTCACTATATTAAAAACAATGAATCTTTCATGTGAGAGTTTATAAGATAAGCTACATTGTCTCCATGACAAATGAAAGGTAAAACAAAGCAGTAAATATTTATCTTAGTCAAAATAAGAGCTCAAAAATATTCTTGTGTTGTTAATTTCCATTTTTCCCTGTCATTAGCTTTGTACTACTTCTTGTCAATTTCCCAAAGGGAAATAGTGCAAAACAAATGGAAAAGAGTTTCTGGCCTCCTGTGTCTTTTAAAAAAATTAAAAAAAGAAAGAAAAAGAAAAAGAGAAATCCCAACTGAAAACAACATTTAAATCAAGCTTATAGTCACACATTTTGATATCAAAAAACGTTTTGCCAGTTGGAGACTGAAAACATGGATCTAATCAAAAGCTTCTTTTCTCATTAATTTCAATTTTCTTTTAGAGGCATTTATTTGCTAATTTTCAAAGGTGAGCTAATAATTTCCCTTAAGTCTGAGAACTCATCTTGAACAAAAATATCATAGAAAGAATCTATACATAGCATTTAAACCTTTTTTATCAGTCTTTTGTACCATGTGTAGTGAATTATGTCTTTCTTGAATTCATAATTAGAGGAGGGAGCAGATGGCTGGGACTTATTGTAAAATTTTGTGCCTATTAAACAGTAAGTTATGCATTCTCAGTAACTATTCTTTGTCGTGAGA
Organism: Pongo pygmaeus; assembly: GCF_028885625.2. Lineage (NCBI taxonomy): Eukaryota > Metazoa > Chordata > Mammalia > Primates > Hominidae > Pongo > Pongo pygmaeus. Next base: position 95,944,432 of record NC_072378.2, on the reverse strand, counting down.
TAAGCCAAATATTTAAATTATTTTAAAGGATGTAACAAAATACATTTTCTCCTGTAGATTAATGCGCTATATACATCAGAATCACTTGACAGTTAAGTTTTGAATTACTGTATGCTAACTGCATGAAATCTTTTTTCTAAATCCTTTTCATAGATATTGCAATACAGACACTTTTGGAACAAGGGTTCTTATAATGCAAGCAGCAATTTTATCCCTTTCCACTGTATTTTCAAACCCTTCCTTTATGATGATTATTTTCAAAGGTATTTGATCTACATCAAAGCTATCTTAATTTTTCTTTTTATAAAGATACCTTTGAGCATGGGGGCTATGGGTAGAGACAGATGATTGAGCCCATCATTTTCTGATTTTGTTCTAATTATACCCAGAAGAGGTGCTGAGAGTAAGCAGCTGCCAGAGGTGTGCCTATATATCCTAGTGGTACCCACACATTCACAATCCCAGTTCAGTGATGCATGCACTCATTCTTTCTTACAAGCACACACACATCACACACCTACTTGAACACCTGTGCTTACCAAAAACTTTCTACTTTGTCTTTATGTACATTTTGATTACCTCCTGCTAGCTGTAGCTGAAAAAAGCATTTTAATTTTATGAGAATAAAATATTAGGATAGTCAAGTACAATGCTTTTGAGGACATCATTATACCTTAAACATTCAACTGTCAGTTGACACAATTGTTAAACTTATAGCATAGCAGTGGCATTAGAGAGGCTATACTGTTGGAAGAAAGTTTTTGGAGTGACTTCTATTCTGTCTAAACAGATTTTTATAGGTATTTTAGCTCTCCTGTTTCTCTGCTTAAAATAGTCTTTCAGACAAACTATAGGACCACACTTGCTGACTGAGTAGGGCGGGAATTAAACAAATGAATTCATTTTTTCATTTCTGCTCTGTGTTTCATGTTTGTTAATGAATAATTGTTGCACTTTTTGTCTAAAATTACATGAAATTCTGGAAATCTCTGCCTTGGCATTTAGTAAAATGAATATACAGACACATAATCTTATGTCAAAAATCATGTTAACAAAAAGGGGTTGCTCAAAATGCGGGCATAATTAATGTTTTCTTTGAGCAAGAAACCACACATTGTTTGCAAAGATTTTAAAAAATATATTACATGTGTTTTGTTGAGAGAAAGGTATTTCCAGATCTTTTATGCAGACGATGAAAGCAATACGAAGAAAGGACTGATATTATGTTTGCAATAAAACCTGGCTGGTCCTCACTTGTATTCTTAGTTGTAACAATTCTCATATTTTTAGGATCAACTCTTTAATGGATCAGCTCTGAAAGCAGATATACCTGGATGGCCACGAAACTGGTCTCAGTCCAGACCTCATTGGCCTGTCTTATTCTAGAGCTTTTTCATTATCTTTGAGGATTCCAGTGTTTAAAGAACAACCAAAAATCTAGGAGCTATGGACACTGGTAGGATTAGGATCCTGCTATATATTTAATTCAGGTTCAGAATCTTAAACTTTGACCAGTTTCAAATATCTGGGTTGACCATAACATTCACCTAGGATTTGGGTTGCTCTTAGGGAACATTTTAGGATTTTAGGTCAGGAGTCTCTGCTCCCAGACTTCTGAGGGTCCCCTTTTAAATAAAGTATGTAACAGGACATTTTGGTAGAAATGGGACATCTTTTTGTTGCTTCTTCCAATTGGTTACTCTTCTTATGGGAAGTATACAGCTCATAATGATACAGTTTCTGTGTTTGATACACAGGATTTGGTCCATGAGTTAAAAGGATCCTCGAATGCCATGAAGAATGAGGGTGGCACCCTACAGACCAGCAACAATGACTGGTGTCCATGTGGACATGTGAATAAGTTAAAAAAGTCAACAGTGATTGATATTGTGTTGGCTTTGTGCAGGCAGAGACTTTTCATTAGTTATTGCAGTATGTGAGTGTTACATATATATGTGTGTGTATGTATGTATGCACCAATATAATAGATAATATAGATTCTTCAATTCTAATCACCCTTGCACTCATGCATTGTAATCAGAATATTGTATAGATACACACACACACACACACACACACACACATAGGAACTCCAGATAATTCATAGAGAAATAGAATTAAAAGATATAAGTAAAAAATATAAGCTTTATTTCTCAACATACGTTCCATCAAGTTTAAGACACTTTTGTAAGCAGTGACACCAGTTGTTTAGTCTATCCCTAAAGAACTGAAGGTCTTGTGAATTTCACCGTGTTGATGCAGTATTTTTAATTTTTAACATTATTAACTGAAGAAAAATAGGTGCCCTTTACAGTTTTTTTTTTTTTTTTTTTTTTTTTTTTTTAAAGAATAGTGATAGGCTTGGCTGTGTCCCACCCAAATCTCATCTTGAATTGTAGTTCCCATAAACCCCACATGTCTTGGGAGGAACCCAGTGAAAAGTGATTGAAGCATGGAGGTGGTTTCCCCCATGCTGCTCTCATGATAGTGAGTGAGTACTCACGAGATCTGATGCTTTTATAAGTGTCTGGCATTTCCCCTGCTGGTACTTCACCTTCCTGCTGCCCTGTGAAGAAGTTGCCTTTCTTCCCCTCCACCTTCCACCACGATTGTTTCCTGAGGCCTTCCCAGCCATGAAGAACTGTGAGTCAGTTAAACCTATTTTCTTTATAAATTACCCAATCTCAGGTATTTCTTCATAGCATTGTGAAAATGGACTAATACAATTAGGAAACAAAAAGGAGTCAGAAGGAGCCAACTCAGGACCAAAAGTGGTTGCCTAATAAGTTTCCATTGAAACTAACAGAATTACCCTTGTTTAATGAAAGAAATGACCAGGAGCATTATGGTGGAGAAAGACTCTCTGTTAAGGCTGTCTGGGGTATTTTTATGCTACAACTTTGGCTTTCTTAAAAACAAACAAACAGACAAACAAAATTCTCTCATAATAAGATGATGTCACCGTTCTTTGGCTCCCCAGAAAGACAACAAGCAAAATACCTTACCTTGAGCACCCCAAAAAACTGTTGCCATATTCTTTGCTCTTGACTGGTCTTTTTCTTTGACTGGACCACTTTCATCTCTTGATAGACATTGCTTTGACTGTGTTTTGTTTTCAGGATCATGCTAGTAAAGCCATGTTTTATCTCTTGTTACAATTGCTTGAAGAAATGATTCAAGATCTTGATCCCAATTGTATAAAATTTCCACTGAAAGCTCTGCTCTTTTCTGCATCTGATCTAGGCACAATAGTTTTGGCACCTATCAAGTGGAAAGTTTGCTCAACCTTAACTTTTCAGTCAGAATTGTGTAAGATGAACCAACTGAGATGTCTATAGTGTTCGCTATTGTTTCTGCAGTTAATCATTGGTCCTCCTAAATTAGGGCATGGGCAAGATTAATTTTTTCCTCACAAATTGTTGTGGATAACCTGCCACTGCAGGCTTCATCTTCAATTACTCTTGTCCCTTCTTAAAGTGAGTTATCTCTTTGTAAACCACTGATTTCTTATGGGGCATTTTTCCCATAAACTTTTCATAAAGCATCAGTGATCTCGCTATTCCTCACCTAAGCTTCACCATAAATTTGATGTTTTGCTTCAATGTTAGCAGAATTTATGTTACTCTGATAGGGACTCTTTTCAAACTGATGTCTTATCCTTCGTAGTGCCTCAAACTAGATCCTGTCCAGACATGTTATAAGAAGTTAGGAAGCTTTTATTTTGGCACAAAACATTTTTAAATTTCATGGATTATTTAATAATATACATTTTCCATGATTTTTTTTTATGAGACAGGTTCTTGTTCTGTGGCCCAGGCTGGAGTGCAGTGGCGTGATCATAACTCCTTGCAGTCTCCAACTCTTGGGCTCAAATGATCCTCCTGAATATCTAGGACTACAGGTGCACATCACCATACCTGGCTAATTATTTTAATTTTATTTTGTAGGACAGGATATTGCTATGTTGCCCAGGCTGGTCTTGAACTCCTGGCCTCAAGTGATTCTTCCAAAGAGCTGAGATTACAGCCATAACCTACGATGCCAGGCCTCCATGAACATTTTTAAAACCTCTTCTGTATCTCCAAAAATGTCTCCTCAATCACTCAGAAATTGATACTATCTTTTCCTCATTTCTATTGCCTCTAATCAACTACAACTATTACAGTAAATTAGCCAATATATAACTAGATTTTATCTTCCTTTATTTGTATGATTTCCATTTATTTCAGAAAGTTTGCACATAACAATTACCTGAGAGTCATTTTTTTTTATTATACTTTAAGTTCTAGGGTACATGTGCACAATGTGCAGGTTTGTTACATGTGTATACATGTGCCATGTTGGTGTGCTGCACCCGTTAACTCATCATGTACATTAGGTATATCTCCCAATGCTATCCCTCCCCCCTCCCTCCACCCCACAACAGGCCCAGTGTGTGATGTTCCCCTTCCTGTGTCCAAGTGTTCTCATTGTTCAATTCCCTATGAGTGAGAACATGTGGTGTTTGGTTTTTTGTCCTTGCGATAGTTTGCTGAGAATGATGGTTTCCAGCTTCATCCATGTCCCTAGAAAGGGCATGAACTCATCCTCTTTTATGGCTGCATAGTATTCCATGGTGTATATGTGCTATTTTCCCTTTTTAATTCTTTTGAAATTGTTCTGGGATTTCATGAAAATTCTAATCTAGGATAAATAGTATGCAATAAAAACATTCGGTGTGAATTATGTTACTGAGGAGTTTTTCTCTCCCGATAGCTAAAACATTAAATTTGTCTGAAATATTGCTGAATACTGGGGAGGGTAATTTGATACCAGTCTCACAAGAAGTGACCTGGAATTTAGACATCATTTAAATCACCTTCCATCAGAAGCAAATTAGAATGTTCAGCTAAAACAAAAAAAGAACTTTATCTAGAGATTGAATTTTAAAATAGGAGCATATGCATTATCATTTTTCAGTGCTATGTCCTCAGTTGTTGTATTCATCATGTAATACTTGTTTCTGTTAAATCTGTCATTAGTGCATGAGACTACAGATTTTCCAGTACACACCTGACTTTATATAGATCAAGGTAAGAGATTATCCACTTCTATCGTGCTAGAAAATATGGATTTCTAGAAAAGGTTTATTAAAAATATTAAATCTCTATAAGATACAAACTATTAAAAATAGCTGCCTAAACTAAGATTTGCTTTCTCCCTGGGAATTCCTGACTTCTGGATTTCTCAGGATTCAGCAGAAATCCCATTTCTGGGTTCTCTTCTTGTGCTGGGCACTATTTCAGAAAAATCAGAAGTATGTCTTAGATTTCCCCACTTAATGTCCAGATCCAAAAGTGTGAGGTTCAAAGCCTGTCTTATCAGTCTTGCTTTCAGTTTCAGAACTTATGTATTCTTTGGAACATGTTTATTGAAGTATTAAAGAGTATCAAGTTACATGGCACTTTTAATTTTTTTTTTTTTTTTGAGACAGAGTCTCCTCTGTCACCCAGGCTGAAGTGCAGTGGTGCGATCTCGGCTCACTGCAAGCTCCGCCTCCCGGGTTCACGCCATTCTCCTGCCTTAGCCTCCCAAGTAGCTGGGACCACAGGTGCCCGCCACCAATACAAATTTTTTATATTTTTGGTAGAAACAGGGTTTCACCATGTTGGCCAGTCTAGTCATGAACTCTTGACCTCATGTGGTCCACCCGCCTCGGCCTCCCAAAGTCCTGGGATTACAGGTGTGAGCCACTGCACCTGGCCTTTTTAAAAAAATATAGATGAAATCCAGAGGATATTTACAAAATACATGCAAAATTTAAAAAATAACGTACAGTAACATAAATAGACCACACAACTTAGAAAAAAATTTACCCTCATGCAATCACCTGTGCTCCTCTCTGAGTCCCTGCCCTACTTCATTCACCCTCAGCTGTAACCATCATAATGAGTTTTGGATTTATTATTCTTTTGCTTTTCTATACAGCTTAATTTTATGTTTGTATTCCGAATAATATATCATTAGATTAACAAATTATTGAAATGTATGTGATTGAATTTGAATTATATTGTAAATATTCTTCTACAATTTCTTGCCACTCAAAATTATTTTCTTAAGATCCATTCATGTTGTTGTATCTAGCTGTAATTCATCTATTTTCTCTGTGGTATCAGATTTTATTTACAACCATTTGCAACCATTTATTTACAAATTCAACTGTTGATAGATGCATGGGATTTTGATGAGGTAATTTTGATGTCCAGTTTTTCTATATAGGAAATTTTTTCATTTTCATTTATTTCGTATCTCCAAATACAAAGTGATTGACTTTTGAACATTTTAAAAAATTTCAATTTAACTGCCCTCTCTAACATCACACCTTCCCTGATTCCCTTCTGTCCTGAGCCTTTTTCATTCCAGACACACACTTTATCTCACCTCTCTGTATATTGCTGTGAGCAATGATGTAAAAGAAGATTGAATTTAAAGGAAAGATTACCAGTCAGGAATGAGTTTGGATAGTCAGTTGATAATAACTTTTAAGACAGTAAAATTTTATACCTATCTAAAAGTTCTGCTTTTTTAGTTTCATCACATCATGTTTTTAAATAAATAAAATGCCTTGGTGATAAGCCATTACAACTCACTTAGGCTGATGTCCTTTTCATATATAAACACACAAAGCTTAGAGATTACCATATGATTTACTGTATAATTTTCTGCCGGTCGATATGCCTGGCTGCGAGTATCTGAATTTTGTTCTTTGTATCACTCCTATTTAATGGAGAAAAAATTGCTATTGCCACCAAAAGAGAAGGACAATCAAAAGCCTTTTCCTTCACTATTTTCAATGATTTCTGAAAAGGGAGCTAATTCCCCTAGGATAATACTTTATAAAACGTGTAAGAGCTTATTATGGTTCAGGGAAATGCAGTGCTGTCTCGGGAAGAAAGTGAAGGAAATTTATATGGGAGATTAGAAGAGTGGCTGAAGAGGGGCTGAGATTGTAGTCAAAAATTAATTAACTTCACAGGAGAGATAGCATGGCTCATATCTTAAGGTCTTATTGGGAATTTGTTATTTTTCCTCATTGATTGATTTAGTGCATTGTGTATGTCAGAAATAAATACAACAAAGCTTAAAATGAAAATTTCTTACATTGCACATTGAGTAATTTTAATTAACACTTTTATACTACTTACACTTTAAAAGCAAAAGTTAAAGCTTATGTTAGGGAATCAAAGGCTATCAAACCACGCTCTATGAATCTATACCATATAGGCTTTACTTCTGCAGTCATTGACATTTCACTGTAAGAAAATGAACAAGGGAACATTTTGATGATTTTCAGGAGAAACACTAGTCTGTTTTCTCCATCCCCTTCTGTTATCTTCCTTTTATGGCATTACATCTGTTAAAATGTAATACCTTATAATAATTAAAAAAAAAAAACTTCTAGCCTTCTTTCTGACATACTGGCAAATTTCCCTCTCTTTGAAATTTAGAATGTGGTATTGGAAAGACTTGAAATATAGTTAATGTATTACCTTCTCACAAATGAAGAACTTACAATTAACAAATATTCAAACCGAAGTGCAATCCATGTTAGTTTGCTAAATTTATACACAAGTAGGCAATGGGGCTCATTCACATTCTCAGGAGAGAACTAAGGCTGAAATAGGAAGGAGGCATTTATGATTTGTGAAAATGCCTTTGATTGGACAACAGGCCTGAGCAACATGCAGAGGGACAGTATTGTGCAAACCAGATTGATAAGACATGTGGTTATGGAAACGCCCTGGCCCTACAGCTATGCCACTCTACCAACTAGGTTATGTTGACCTTGGATTAATAATAAGCTCTTTCTTGTATCTCCTCATCTGAAAAATGCTGAAAGCTATAGCTAACCTATCTACTTCACAGTATTATTATAATAATGAAATAGAAAAATATGTATGAAAGATGTATGAATTTTTAAGTATTATACTCATTTAAAAAATAATAACATTGTGTTCACTTGCTCCTCACAGTGGTAGAAAGTGTGGCTCACACGTTTCTTGGAGGTGCAGCTTAGAAAGTCTCTAACTCGTCAAATGCCACAGGTAATACTACTATTAATATATTTGGGATTTCATTACAGGGTACTTCCTATGGCCTCCATTTTAAAGATGTTTAAGAATAGAGCAGGTTTTTTGTTTTCTTTTATTTTTATGTAAAGGACTTCGATGGTGATACTATTTTAGGCTAAACTTGATTTTGGCTGCCAGTTACAGGATGCAAAACATAGTAGTTTACGAGATAAAATAAAAAGGATTGTATATATGTTTATACAACTGCAGCAGTCAACTTCAAATGATTATCCCAATGCCCCCCTGGCCCTAGCATTTAAAGCTTTGCATACTCCCCTCCCAAATTGTGTCAGGATTGATCTGTGTGACCAATAGATTACAGCAGAAGTGATGGTATGTGACTTCTGAGGCTAAGTTATGAAGGACATTGTAGCTTTCTCCTTGCTCTTTCTTGAATTGTTCAGTCTAGGCTGAGTGAGCTCCCTGTTGTGTCTTGAGGACACTCAGGCAGCTCTACAGAGAAATCCACATGATGAGGAACTGCGTACTCTTGGTAAAAGTCACTGGGAAACTGAGGCCTCTGGCCAATAGCCATGTGAGCGAGCCACATGACAAGTGTCCTTCATCCCCAGTTAAGCTTTCAGATGATGGACTCCCCAGCTGACATCTCTTCTTCAATCTCATGAGAAACAGTAAGTCACAGCTGCCCATCAGATCTATTCTTGTATTCCTGACTCTCAAAAACTGTGAGAGTTAATACATGTTTGCTGTTTCAAGCTGCAATGTTTGGGCTAATTTGTCATAAAGAAATAAATACCTAATACAACAATGGAGGAATCCCATAGGAGGAATTTTTGAGGTACATATGGATTGAAAACTGTGGTCAGAGCTATATTCTACTTTATCTCATGGCTGTACATTTCTCTGTGTCTTTTTTATTTTCAGACTCTTTCTATGTCATATAAATGATGACCACCAGGAGATTCTGGCTCACATTAAATTTACAGCTTTTAATTTTCAATGAAAAGTAAAATCTTATTTTTCTTTCCACATTGATAAATATACCCTTATAGAGGACTCTGAATAGTGCAACTTGAGACCCATGTCACCTTTTAGACCAATCATTTTGGGCAGCCAGGCTACTCCATGTGGCCTTTATATTACTATGTGCACCATAGTTGGCCAGACACATGTCATGGGGCATATTCACTACCACTGAGGAAAAGACGTATGTTATAGGCAGTCCCATAGAAATCATATTGAATATGGGTAGGGATCTTCTGCAAAGAATAGGGTATTGGCTAGTGAAACAACACAAATTCATCATAGGATAGGTAGGTGTCACTCCACAGGAAAGAAAGAGTAGTTTATTCTGCTTCCCTTTATCTTTCATTAGGGTGAGGAAAACCAGATGGAACACCTATTTGTCAGATTGCAGGGTTACTATTATTTTCCCTAAAGGTTGGCCTACTATGTGCTACAGATAAGAAAAAGGCAACACAATTTTTATTTTGATGGAGACATCTGAAATATTTTCTTTGTTAGAATATCAAAACTCATTTGAAAAACAAAATTTTATAAGTTGGTAGACAATTGAATCAATGTTACGTTGGGAAAGAAATGGTGGAATACATTATTTGGATATAAGGGTGGCCCAAGGAACTCTCTAAGCCTCTTTCCTACTCCCCTCCCTTTGGCCTCAAAATAATCCACAGTGGAGTTATCACAGGTCCTGGAGCCTTGTGCACTCTGGCTAACACCAGGTCTCCATGCTCGTCTCTGCTCTTGTTGAACATTTTCTGAATTATTTTCACATAATTGCTTAAGCAAATAAATCCCTCAAAGAAGAGGCTGTAATTGGAATTGGTTATCCACCTGCTTTTAGAAGATCCTTAGAAATCATTCTATTATACTTGGCATCTCAGTTTACCTCAGTCCCCACCAGAGGTGCAATCCTCCCAGGGATTCTGCTCCTTTGTAGTAAGGCTTGGTACATCCTTGGTTTCAAGGCTCCACACCAATCTGTTAGCAAAATCTATTGGCTCGATCTTCAAAATATTGTTTATCCTAAATCCAACAGCTTCTCACCACTGCTATTCAACACTTTAGTCTAAGCCATCATCATCTCTATCCTGGGCTAGGGTGATGGTTACCTAACTGCTTGTCCTCTTACTTCCCTGAAATCAACTCTCCATTTAACTGCTGGGCTGGAATGAACCTTTAAGCATGTAAATCAAATACTTTTATTTCCTTTACCAAAACCCTCCAATTGCTTTATGTTATAACCAGAAAAAATCTAAGGTCCTCACCATGGCCTACAAAGTCCTACATGATCTGCCCATGTGTGTGTCTCTGACTCTACCTCCTACCACTCTCCACCTCCTTACTCTGTTCTAGCTGCAGTGGCCTTTTTGGTGTTTCCGAAACTCACCATGTTAAAAATTCTCATCTCGGGTTCTTTGCATTTGCTGTTTCCCCTTTTTGTAATGCTCTTTTACCAGAGCTGCATGTATCCCAATATCTTACTTTATTCAGGTCTCTGCTCAGATGTCACCTGAGGTGGGATTTGCTTGGTCTTCCTAACTAAAATAGCTCCCATGTCCACCATTCTGCTTATTATCCAAGATGATTTTGTAGGTTTAATATATAGACAAGTAAAGAGAAGTGATTATATATCTCACTATATAAGAAACTGGCATGAATGGCTAGAGTGGAAAATGTACAGAGCTGAAGTCTATGTTAGAATACTCTATAGAGTAAAAATCATAGGCTCGAAGTAGACCATGGACAGCCCCTGGGAGAGCAGCATCTCTAGCCAGAGAATGCATATAAAGAGGCAGTGAGTATCCACAACATGAAAACTTTCCAGGGCCAGATACAGGAGTCTCTGCTTATTTGTGGTTTCAATTTCTGTGGTTTAAATTGCCCACGGTCAACTGCAATTCAAAAATAGATAAGTACTGTACAATAAGATATCTTGATAAAGAGAGACCATATTCATTTAACTTTTGTTTCATACATTATTATAATTGTTTTACCTTATTATTAGTTATTGTTGTTAATCTCTTACTGTGCCTTGTTTATAAATTAAACTTTATCATAGGTATGCATGTATAGCAAAAAATATGGAGTTAAGTATTATCTGTGGTTTCAGGAATCCACCCGGGTCTTGGAACATATCCCCTGTGGATAAGAGGGACTACTATACCAAAGAATTTCATTAGAACTTAAGCAACTTTATTGACATTGTATAAATAGATTAGGGAAATATATATTCAACAGGATGAGCCAGAAAAGTCTCTAAGACCACACACCAGATGGATTTGCTCATGGTATTTCTCCCTCCTCAGTACAAATGTGTAAGAATATTGCAGAATGTAAGGAACAATGACTTTGCCAACTTTTGCCTATGACAACAGAATAATATAAAATTCTTTATTTCCATAAGAAGAAAAAATTATTATATGGTGTTGGAGGGAATTTCAGGCCATACAGGGAGACTTTTCTGATGATCCCTCTAATAATAATATAAATAATCATTGCCCTATCATTGGAAAGTTTGCTTATTTTCTGGTTTTCACTAATAAAATAATTCTGCAATGTAAATGCAATGAAAATGCAATTCTTCTTTAAAGTACATTTTGTACATTAGTGGGTAAATTTGTAAAAGAAATTTCTAAAAGTAAAAATATTAAATCAAAAGCCATCACAAATTACCTTACAAGAAGTTTTATATCAGTTTACACCAGTATAAAATATATAGGGCAGTGAACATTCCCCTTCTTTTGATAACACTGGATTTTATCACATAGTTTTTCCCTAAAACCAATTTTGAAAAATAGTATTTCATTCTTCTTTTAATTCACATTTCCCTGATTACTGCTAACAGTGACTGTCTGTTCATATATTTGTCATGTATATTTTTTATTCTGTGGCTTGCCTGCTCATATTCCTTCCCATTTTTTTCTTTTTGCATCTTTTTTCTTTTTATTTAGGATTCTTAAAAGTCTTTATGTATTTTCTACATTAATCTTTTGTCCACCACATGAACAACGATTTTTCCTGTACATTTCTTATATTTTAGTTTTCTTCTACTGCCATCCATCATTCCAGTTTTAAACACTTAAATCATTATCTGGTGCTTCCCCTTTCAGTAAAACAACCGTGCATTCAGTTACTAAAACCAAAAACCTTGATGCCATCTTGACCTTCTTTTAAAATATTCTGTTTTACATCAGCAACTCCTGTTAAAACAGCACTCATATATTTCCCTATATTCATCCTTGCTACCACTGTCCCCTCTACCATGCCTTCTTGAGCCATCACCCTCTTCTGCCTATACAACCGTATGGCCTTTAGACTGGCAGCTCTGTTTGCACTTGTACTCTCTACTCTCCATGTCTTAGCCAGTGACACATTTATTTTTGTTACCTTTTTATTATAAAATAATAAATAAAATACTGTAAAAATTGTATTTTATTGGTACTATATATACATTTTAAATAACAAAAATGAATTAAGGTATACACTCAGGTACCCACCAGCTAGCTTGAGGAATAGAATATTTCCAAAATATCTGAAGGCTCTGTGTGTCGCTTTTATTTATATCATCATTTTTCCACCACAGAGGCAACTGCTATTCTGAGTTTTATGTTGGACATTGTTTTACTTTTCTTAAATGTTTTTCCATATATATGTGCATTATTAAACAATATTTTTTTTATTTTGCCTGATATTGAACTTGTTTCTATGAAACATATTGTGAAGTTTTTCATTGTTAGTGTTTACAGCTATAATTTATTCATTTAACTGGTATCTATTATTCCATTGTAAGAATATGCTACAATCTGTTTACAGAGTATAACATTTTGGTTCTGTTTATCTGTTTATTGATTGATTTCTCATTAGGAACAATGGTTCTATGGATATCCTTGCACATGCTTCCTGATGTACATGTGTAAGAGTTTCTCTAGAATATTTAGGATTGGAAAGGTTGAGTTATCAGGGATATACATCTTCAACTTACACCATATTTTGCGTATGCCATCCTTTCCCCACTGACTTTCAATGTCATCTGCATCATTTAACAGTTTATATGTGCACATATCTGTCTCCAGTTTCCCCCCTCTGTTCTTTTGTTTCATTGTATTTTTCTGTGCCAATGACAATCATCTTAGCTATTGAAGATTCTTAATAAATTTTGAAAATCTCAACATACTGTAGAGTATGTCTCCTCTTCTGGTTTTACTTTTGAGGGTCTTAGTTATTCTTGGCCCTTCGTTTGTTGGCATAAATTTTAGAAACAGCTTGTCATGTAACATGAAAAATTCTATTTGCTTTTTTGTTAAAATGTCATTGAATGTTTTCTTACTAATCATGAATGATCCATTTTTCCTTTCTTAGGTCTTTTCTCATTTTAATAAACTTTATGATTTTCTTCCTAAAATCTTATATGTATTTGGGTAGATATATTCCTAGTAAATTTCACCGTATGATTATTTTTTAATAAAATGCCACTGCATTTTGTGTCTGATCTTATATTCAGCAAACTTTACATATTATATTATTTAATCTAATAATTATCTTTTAAATATTGTGAGGGATTTCTATATAGGCAAAAATGTCGTCTGCAAATAATTATAGCTCTTTCTTTGTTTCCAATCCTTATGTCTTTTTAAAATAGTTGCACTAGTTAGCTTTTTAAATACATATTAAATGAAATTTGTAATGGTAGGAGCTCTAATTTAAAAGGAAATGATTTCGGTTATTAATTTTGAAATATGGTAGATGTGCTGTTTTTTATAGATGTCATTTATCAGAATAAGGAAGTTCCTTATAGTTCTATTTCTGAGATTTGGTTTTCTTCTTAAAATTATAAATATTTTTGATTTTTAATGATTTTTCTACATTTGTACAGATGATCATTTATTTTCCTCTAATCTGTTAATATGGTGAAATAAATTATTTGACTTCCCTTTATTGTTCTATTGTTGGGATGAAACAAACTTGTTGATTATATAGTAAATGTACTTTTCTCTTTTTCTTTTTCCTTTTTTTTTTTTTTTGAGACAGGGTCTCACTGTTGCCTAGGCTGGAGTGCAGTTGCACAATCTCTGCTCACTGCAACCTCTGCTTCCTGGCTTAGGTGATCCTTCTACTTCAGCCTCCGGAGTAACTGGAACTACAGGCATGCGCCACCACACACAGATGTTATGTATTTCTTGTAGAGATGGGGTTTCACCATGTTGCCCAGGCTGGTCTCCAACTAGTGAGCTCAAGCGATCTGCCTGCCTTGGCCTCTCAAAGTGCTGGGATTACAGGCATGAGCCACTTTGCCAAGCTGTAAATGTATTTTGAAATTTAATTTTTTTCATTTTTATTTCTACAGTAATGAAAAATATTGATCTACAGTAGTTTTTTCTCATATAGTTCTTACTTAATTTTAGAATCAAGATTATACCAGCTTTTTAAAATGAGTCCAGGAGTATTGCGTCTTCTATTTTCACACAGTATCCTATAAATTAGAGTAAGCTATTTCTTGAAAAATTGGTAGAATTTGACTGGAAAAATTTTTAGTCTGGTATTTTCTTTGTGGCAAGGTTTTTTCTAAACTGATTCAGTTTCTTTACTAAGACAGTTCAGACTTTCTGTTTATTCTTGAGACAATATTGTTAATTCTATTTAAGATGAATTTCTTTCCATTTAAATTTTCAAATATACTGACCTAAAATTGTCCATAAAACTCTTATTATTTATTATGTTTTAATTTTCCCTGAATTTATAATTATGTTCTCTCTCTCTCTTTTTTTTTTTTGGAAACGAAGTTTTACTCTTTTTGCCCAGACTGGAGTGCAATGATGTGATCTCGGCTCACTGCAACCTTCTCGTCCCGATTTCAAGTGATTCTCCTGCCTCAGCCTCCCGAGTAGCTGAAATTACAGGTGTGCACCACCACGCCAGGCTAATTTTGCACTTTTTTTTTTTTTTTTTTTAAGTAGAGACAGGGTTTCACCATGATGGCCAGGCTGGTTTCAAATTCCTGACCTCAGGTGATCCACGCACCTTGGCTTCCCAAGGTATTGGGATTACAGGAGTGAGCCACCGTGCCTGGCCCATGTTCTCTTTTCTATTTTAGTGTTTTCAACAGTTTTGCAAAATATTAAGCAATTTTATTAGTCTTAATATTAGCCAAATTTTGCTTGCCTATCATCTCCATTGTAGCTTTAAAATTTTATATTTCTTTAATTTTTTCTCATGTATATTAATTCTATATTTTCTTTTCAAATCTTATGTGCCTCATTAATTTTCAGCTTTATTTCTTTTCCAAAATTAGTTTACTTAAGAATAAAATTTTCTTAAGTATTGATTTAGTGGTATCCTAAAAAGTTAAAAGAAGTTTTATTATCATATAGTTCTAATTATTTTCTAGTTTCAATTACAATTTCATCTTTAACCCATAAATTATTAAGAAAAAATTTTTACTAAATATGTTGTTTTTAACTTATTTTTATTTCTTAACCTAATTGACTTGTAGCCCAAAAATACCAGCTTTATGATATAGATTTTATTAAATGTGTCAAAAAAAATTTACATAGTCGATTGTCAGTTTTTTTTAATGTTTTGTATACTTAGAAAAAAATGTTCTCCAGTTTCTAGCTGTCGTGGTTCAATATATGCCAATTAAGTAAAATGAATTGATTGTGATTTAAAAAAATCTTTTAAAATCATTTTTATTTTCTCTACTTCGTCAATTATTGACAGAAATGTGTACATTTTTCTCATTATCTTGACATATCCATCAATTTCTTCTTAAAGTCTGTAAACATTTGCTTTATGTATTTTGCATCAATGTTATTAGGTTCACAAAGATTTAGAATTTTATCATCCTGTGAATTTAAACATTACAATGTAACTCTATCCTTAGGCCTTTTTGCCGTGAAGTCAATTTTGTCTACACTGATTTAGGAGGTTAATTCTTCCAGTATATATGTTTTTTCTTTTTTTTTTACTTTCTATGTTTATTTTCTATATAGCAATATTATTATAATTTTAATAGTGTAGTAAATACTTGTATAGCTTTATTGCCCAATTTCCTAATTTTCTTTGCTTATCATGCTTTTTTCAATCCTGCACATATTTTCTTGATCATTTTCTTTCCTTCTTAAGTAGATTCCTTGGAAATCATTTTTATAAAGCAGTTGTAGTAAAATCCCTTTTTTAACAGGGTCTGAAAATATCTGTATTTCAATCTTGCTGTTGAAAGATTGTTTGCCAGTACAGAATTCTACTTTGACAATTATTTTCTCTCATATCTGAAAATAACATTCTTCTGTTTTCTGTTATAGGCATTGATAAATTAGCCATCAGTCTAACTATATTTACTTTGTTTATGATATATTTAAAAATTGATAGCTGCTCATAATACCTTTTTTTCTTTTGTGTTTTGCATTTTTGCTATATTTCTTGGTATGGATTTCTTTTTAATTTTTCTCACTTAGGTTTCATTGGAGTTTCTGAATTTGCGAATTGAACTCTTTCTCCATTTCTGCAAAATTCTTAACCATTATCTTTTACTATTCTTTCCTTCTGGCACTACAGTTAGTCTTATATTAGGCCTTCAGTTAGTCTTATATTAGGCCTTCACATTGTTCTTCCATAATTTCTTTTTTATCTGTTTGTCTTTGTGTTGCCTCATAATTTTGTTAGTTGTGTTTTCCAGTTTACTTCCAGAACTTTCTCATCTGCCCTTAATCCATGATATTGTTTTTGTTAGTATATTTGTGTCCAACAGTTCTGTTTTTTTATGTTTCTTTCAAAACTACCTGCCAATTTTGTTACTCTTCTGGTTTCATCATGCTTTTATTGCTCCCCTTATTTGTTTGTACATAGTAAGAATATTTACTTTATATTTAGTACTGGATCATTCCAATATCTTTTTTTTTTAATTTGGCACAGATTCTGTAGTTTGGTTTAGTTATTGATGGTTGTAATGTTGGCTTTTTTTCCTTACTTCTTAGTAAATGATCATTGTGAGCTCACATTTTTTGAAACTCTGGAAATTATTTGAATTCTGAGTTTTATGTGTCTTCATTTATTTGCTTCAGCCTGGTGTATGGAAAAGTTAGAAACATGGTGATAAATTTTCAGCTTGTGCTTTTTTGGGCCCACTTGACTAGTATAAAATCAGAGTCAAACCTGTGTGAATGTGAGCTTGTAATCTCAATGAGTAATTTTTTGCTTCTTTTGCCAAATTCAGGTCTTGGTCTTGACTCCATAGTCTCTCTTTTTGAGGGTTTATTTTCTGGTCGAGCCATTGAGTAAGCTACACTCCTGTGCCTCCAATGTTATCAGTGATCTCCAATTAGACTTCCTCAATTTTTTGTCCTGTCCTCAGCACACTCAGCTTGTTAAAGCCCAAACTCTAATCTATCAGAGATGGACAGCCAATTTGAGAGTAAGTGCAGCTCCAAAGCCCAGAGTATAGATTTTTATTATTTCTGACATTTGTAGATGTCTTTTACTTTGCACCCAGCTTTCTTTTAAAAAATTGTATTGTACCTGAATGTATTTCTCTTTATATCTTTTCTGCCATTATGTTAGAAATGGAAGACACTGGTGATTCTTTAAAACATAAATTAGGTCATGTCACTCCATTATGACCCATCATAGTTAGAATGAAATTTAAAACCTTTCATCTTGTCTGTACAACTTTACACGGTTGGGCCTCTTGTTACTTCTTCTCATTTCTTATGATTGTTACCCTTGTTCTCTGCACTTCAGCCTGTGTTTCTCTTCCACAATAGGACTGCTTGATTTTCCTCCAAAATACTAAACTCACACCAGTCTTGGGGTTTTAATCTGCTTTTCTCTTGAATTTGAATGCTTTCACCCAAACCATGACTTGCTTCCTTAATTCATTCCGGACAGATATTTTGTGTGCTAATGTCACCTTACATAATTTTCTCTATCTAATGTAATATAGCATCCTCTACCACTGTCCCTTTAACCTGGTTGTTATATTTTTATTCATTGTATTCATCACCATTTGCACACACACACAGACACACATTTCTGTTTCATATTAGAATGTAAATTTTATGGAGCCAATATGGAATGCCTAGCACCAATTCCTGGCACAAAACAGTCATTCAATAATTACTTGTTGAATTAATAAGTGAATGTCTTCAATTATGTTGGTTTTATCTTCTGTGAATTCTTAGTATTTCATGTTAAGTTGGTCTGCTGTATTTTCTCCTTATTTATTTTATAATTTTATTTAGCAAACTTTTATTGAGTTATTGTGTTAAGTTAAACATGCACATGTATTATCTCATTAGTCTGAAAACCAACTCTGCATTGTGGATTGCCATTCTTATTTCACAAATGAGGAATCTGAAGTTCGTGGAAGTCAATACATTGTCTAAAGTCATACACGGCCAGTATGAATTAAAATAAAAATTAATGCCAGTCCAAATTATACTTGTCTGACTCTATAGCTACACTCTTTACCAAATCAGTGCATTGTATTTTTCTTCCCAATTGACCACTATGGTGGTGATCAGCTGATTTGAATGGAAAACTTGTGAAATTCAAATAAAGCCTGAAGTTTTGCTAATTTTTTAAAAATGAACTACTAATATAAGCAATGGCATAGATAAATCTCACAAAAAATATTCTACGTGAAAAAAGTCAGACAAAGTACATTCAAATGATTCCATTTATATGAAAGTCGGAAACAAGCAAAAACTACTCTACAATGACAGAAGGCTGATGAGTGGTCACTTAGACTCAGAAAGTGGAGTGGTATTGACTGAAAATGGGCCTTTGATGAAATGTTTTGGTAAGAGTAAAATGCTCTCTAGAAGTGAGTGGCTTACATTTTCAAAACTTTTAGACATGTATAATTAAATTAGATGTAAGTTATATCACATAAATTATACCTGAATAAAGTTGTTTTTTTTCCCCAGAAAAATAAATATGGGCTGAGTGTAGTGGCTCATGCCTGTAATTCCAGCACGCTGGGAGGCTGAAACAGGCAGCTCCCTTGAGTCCAGGAGTTGAGACCAGCCTAGGCAACATGGTGAAACCCCACCTCTACTAAAAATACAAAAAATTAGCCTGGCGTGCTGGCACAGGCCTGTAGCCCCAGCTCCTTGGGAGTTTGTGGCCACAGTGATGATTGTGCCACTGCACTCCAGCCTGGGCTATAGAGTGAGACTCTGTCCTCAAAAAAAGAAAAAAGTTTGCGTGTGTGTGTGTGTGTGTATACTTAAACCAAATGTTTCTGAATTATGGAACTATTTTCTTGAGTTATTGAAGTCAACATGTTATATTTTACAAATATCAGACCTTTTAGGGCAACAGACTGGAAGTTAGGACTCCTGATTTCATCATTGAATAACAGGCACTTCTCTGTGTTCTGGCTTTGGTTTTATCATCTATAAAGCTAAGAGGCTGTCCCACAGTCCCCAAGGTTCCTATCAGCTCTGAAGTATTTGAATACAATATTGTAAAGATTATTTTGTTTTGTGTTTCAAGTACTTTTAGAGAATTGTTGGGTTTCTAATCTCTATTCCACAATTAATCAAACAACTTAGTCAACAATCCAGAGAGAAAGACAGAAGTATGAACATGTGAGGTTGCCTACAATATAGACAGCAGTCTAGCTTGACTAGAGTTTAATGTTTTAAATGTTTTTTGAGGTGTGTGTGCATGTGTGTGTGTCTGTGTGTATATATATTCAGAATTTAGAGTAGGTTAAATGCACTTTTGTAGGCACTATGGGCAGACAATAAAGAATTTAGCTTTCCTCAAGATAACTATATGATAATTTTCATCATGATAGATTGTATCTCCAAAGTCATATACATAAGACATATAGTTATACACAAGAAAGCAAATGTGTGGCTGTGTAGAATTAGATAATTAAGATAGAAGAGTCTACAAGTCAACAAATATAGTCTTAGTACACTAAGTGCAGTTAGTATACTTCCCTGTGTTGAGGGAAGGTGGGAAAGTACCTTCTGTGACCTTCAGGAATTTTTTATACAGTGAATAGAGGAGATAGGACACATTTCTAATATATCACTCTGGAATAAGTGTAATAGTAAAGACAGAAAAAAGTCTCATGGGAGTGTAGGGAAGAAAAATAATTCGTAGGACATCTGGGAAGCTTCCTAAAATATACATTATTTGCACTGGACCTTAAGGAATGAGGAAACCTTTCAGAAATAACGGTAAGAAACAGGGTCATTTCAGTGCAAGTATTAATCTGGAGACTGAGAGGTCAGTAGGAGAGTCTCCAGTGGGGTTCAAACAATGAGTCTGAAGCAGCTTAGGTCATAATCCCAGCACTCCTGTGATGTGCTTTAGAAGACATTTTGCACAATGAAGCACAAGATTTCTTACAAGGAATTTTTATACAAGTGTAGGATATGGGTCTTGTATAAACACTTTTATGTTAGTTTTGTGAGATATTAGAAATCTCCATAAAAATGAGCCACATTTCCTAGATCAAACTTACTTCTATTGCAAGGAGAAATGAATGTATTCCAGCAGATGCAAAGTTGCACTATCTCACTTGGAAATATTTGCAGCTATATCTGCTCTTACTGACATAGTTACCTGGCATTTGTTTGGATTCCTAGTCTGCAACAATTTGAGAGAATTCCAATGAAACGTCAGCATTCCGGGGAACTGAGGTGATTTGAATGAATCTTTCAAAGGTGTGCATTGAGTTGAAGTTTAGAAAGAAAAAAGAGGAGGCAAGGATTGATATGTTTATCAAATTCACATCCAAATGTTATTTCACATCAGCGATACTTTTGAAAAATGATTTGCACTTTTAATGGATCCCTCATCCTTTTGCTCTTGTCATTTCAAGAGATTTTTCAGTGGAGACTTGTCACAAAGTTCTTAATCAGTTTTGAAAAGTTTTAGCTGATGTTCACCTGTGTGTGTTTGTCTAAAACAGCTTGCCTAAAAGGCAAATTCTGAGGCAGCGTAGCGTGGTGACAACATGCCTAGTTTCAGATGAAGCAGTCTCCAGTTCAACTCAGCCTTTCTGCTTCCTGGCTCTGGGACTCGATAGTCATTGTAATTTCCATCTCCACCTGGGTAAGAGGAGGTCAATAATTTATCCTCTAAACACAATTGTGAGAGTTAATGGTGTGAGTTAATGTTAGCAGCCTGAGTTTCTGATTCATAGCAGAGCTCCGTTTGCTCCCGTGGCATGGCCTTCTCTATTCCTGACCGCATGCATGCTTTTGCTCTGCCTCATCTTGTCCCAGCCTAGCTTTGGTCACTGAGCCTTTTCCATTCATTGAAAATACATTTCACCCCACTGCTCCAGAGATATTGCAAATACCTGTCTTCCTGAAAAATACATACTCTTTTTTCATAGCACGTGTCGCAGCTGTCAATTTGTATTTATTTGTGTGATTATGGGTTGGTAAACTTCACTAGGGTAGGAATCAGGTCTGTTTTTCTCTTCATTGCTCCACCTGTCTCTATTTCTTGCCTGGCACTTAGGAAACTCAGAAAATACTTGAATTTATAACTGAGTGAAGTGGAGAAACAGAGCTCTTAAATCCTAATATAAGATACTTCAAAACTTTTGTGGACAGAGTCAGCATTGCTGAATAGATAGGATGCTGTCTTTGGAGTCAGATGAATCTGGGTTTGGTTCTGTCAGTCAATGAACCAATTATCTTAAGACAACCTCTCTGAAACTCAGTTTCTACCTCTGAAAAATGGGGCTAAAATATTCAGCATAGAATTTTGTCTTTTGAGTATTAAGTAGGATAATGTAAATGAAAGACCTACTCTAGTACGTGTATGTGTTATTCAGACAATAAATGATAGTGTTAAATACAGATAGTAACAATTATAACAATAATACCAGACATTAAATAAATAATTTTTCATATCATGTATAAAATCTTCATTCTATGTTAAAGTTAAATGAAGTCTGCTTATAATCATTAAAATTTAATATGGGGCAATGGCATTTTTTTCCTCTAGAGCAGCTAGAAAGAATGGCAGCAGCATTTTTATCTGAATAATTCAAGAGAATGCAGCCTAGGAGTATGCTTTGAACAAGTTACCAGTAGAGCCAACAAGTAAAACACCTTAGTAGTTGACAGAGCACGACGTCTTAAGGATTTTTGGAGTAAAGAGTATTTGAAGAAAATAACTGAGTTATTAATTTATGGTGAAAGACACAAGTATTAACTCCATTTTACTAAAGATGTTTCTGATAAATGGAAGAGCAGATTGGAGATGCATTTGAGAGCTGAAGACAGACCTGTTCCTTCTCTATATGACCCTGCTTTATGTAGGTTTATGAAGCTTCAGGTGCTTAAAATGGATTAATCTATTTGATACTTTTGTCTCTATATCAGAGTCTCTTGTATAAGAAGGAGCCGTTGATCAATTTTCTCCTTCTGCTGACTTCCATTATCACAGGTGGAGTGCTGTGGCTGAAAAAGGGGGCCTTTGAAATTTATAAATAAGTCCACGGGAATTTTTAATAACAGAAAGGCTGTGGGCTGGGCAAGATATCACTAGCAGAAAGCATCACTTAAAAGCTACGTGGGAAATCTTTGGTCATGTTGTGGCTTTGGGTTACCCATACAAGAGGCGGAACATGCGTGGAACACGAGTTAGTGACTAACTCCCTAATGAGGAAAAACGCTTATTGTGGAGAAGCTGCAGGCCAGAGAACCCTTTAATACTATTTGGTATGCAGCATACTTTGCAGTCTTCCAATGGCAGAGGAGCCACTTTAGAATTTATTATATACATTAATTTGATTGTACAGTGATGTATTTGTTAGACAAATTACCGCAGGTCTAATTAAAGGCAGTCCTAAGGCCACCTGATTACTGATTTACATTACATTTATTTGATTCCAATGTATTTGTGGAGATAAATTAGATGTAATTTCCAGGTAATAAAACTTAAGTGGTGTAAAATCTCAAGGTTACTAGATAAAAAATGAATTGAGAACCTCAGCCACATCAGTGAATAACGTGAGCCACTGAATGAGGTATTGTGTATCAGTATTATCATATGCAACATAGAGGAGTCAGAAGACTGTTGCTTTTTTCTTTTATTTTTAGTTGACACATAATAATTGTACACATTTATGGGATTTATTGTATGTTTTCAAAGGCTAGAAAAGAGGATTTCGAATGTCCACAACACAAAGATGATTGTTTTAAATTTATTTATGTTGTTGATTTGTGGGGCCCTCTAGTTAGAGGCCACAGTTTCTTCATCCGAAAATCAGTTGTTTGGATTTACTCACCATGGTTGCTTTTAGGAAAACTAGTAAGATGGGAAAACATTCAGTTTTCAATGATGTGCAGTGAATGATAGATGATGGAAGCTGTTTCTTGTGATGATGTTGTGTACTGTAGGCTATCCTGAGTCCAAGAAGAAACAATCCATGATATCAGAATGTGGGTGTTTCTATGTTGTTTATCCTGTAACCTGCATGTGAAGACAATATGTATGTATATGAATTATAATTTGCCATAATACCAGTGAACATCTGGCCAAAATATGTGTTTATTAACTCCAAGCCAATGATTATACTTAGTAGGAAAAAATCCTACTACTAATATATCTGAAAACAGATTCAGTTCCAGTTATTCCAAATTTAATAATCCTTAGATTCTAATATTGAATACTCTTTATTTGAAGTTAGAAAGATGGCTTTGGTAGACAGATGGATATCTCTCAATATTTGCTGTCTTTTTTTCATTTTGACCCATTAGTGAAGTTTACCTCTTCACTTCTTTTAATTCTGTGACACTAATAGTTTTAAACTAATCTACTAGAACAGGACAGATTTTTAGAATCCTAACCCACTAGTCCATGAAGGGGTGCATGGAAATGGAATCAGGAAGAGGCCTGGATTAGAAGAAGGTAGATGGTGACAGTTAGGAGCTCTAGAAACAGGAGCCCATCCTAGGGAACTGATTCATTGTTAGGAATGGGAATGTGTGCAATGTCCCTGTCCATGGCCCTTCTCCTCCTCTCAAATTGTGTATGTGTGTGTGTGGGGGGGGCGGGGGGGAGTGTTCGTGTGTGCATGTGTGCATGTGTGTGTGTGTGTGTGTGTGTAAGTTACTAACCCAAGGTGCTTATGGAGGAATTTTTTCCTCATTTTATTCTACCTATGGTGGTGGGAGCCCTAGGTGTATAGGAAGTCCTGTGCTTGCTGATGTTGCCATCTGACATTTGAGCAAAAAATGACTTTCCTTATCTTTTATTAAAGATGTCTTTTTATTCTTATATCTCTTTCCCATCAGAACCTCCAGGCTAATTATATGCATGAAAGAAGATTCCTCCTCTGTCAGTGGTTAAATATACCTTTGTTTTTTGTTTCTAGTAAATTATGCTCCTTGAGCTTCTTTTTAATCCATTATAAACACCCACCTTCATAATACGTTTATTCCTTCTCAAAAATGGCACTTCTATTTTTTTGCACATTAATCTTCTTTTAAAAGAATTATTTTCTCATATCCTCCCGTTTTTATCATTGCTTTCTGTTTTATTTCAATCATTGGCTTTGTTCTTTCTTCTTGGATGGGACCTGGCTTGTGACATATAAAGCAAATTCAGTAAATGCAGTTTAAGGTGGAAAGCTGAGATAAGCTTGACTGCAAGTGTCTAAGATCCTATTTTATTTATTACACTTTCTAAAGGTAGATTAGAATTGAAAACATTATCATTAGCATCATTCTGGGCTTATAGTCATACAGTTATCAACTTGAGAATCCAATCCTGGGGCTTTAAATTTTTAGATACATAACTTAAGGTATATTCGACCATCTCAGGAAAGAATAAGAAAGACGTAAGAAGTGTATTTCTGTTCTTGCCATCATATCCCTACAGCTGTGCATAATCTCTGTTACAGTTTCTTCAGTAATAAAGACACTGAAACTCAATAATTCATATAATCTCTTCTAGTTCTAAAAAAAGATAGTTGGATTAATGCTTTGAGCTTATCACTTTTTCAGTTTCTACTGAAGATATTTTTGCAATGAAGAATTAAATAAATATTTCCTAATTAAATAAGTGTAAGTTTTGCCTATACTTCCATATGTAATACAAATGTAAGACCTCTTGCTAATTAATAACCAAAACATGGAAGATGAGTGAAGATGAATTAAAACATTGTGTTGATTGAAATGGCAAATGTTTAAAAATAATTGCTATAGTTTGGATATTTGCCCCCACACAAATTCAGGTTGCATTGTAATCCCCAGTGCTAGAAGTGGGGCCTGGTGGGAGGTGTTCGGCTCATGGAGGCAGATCCCTCATGGCTTGGTGCCATCTTCGCAATAGTGAGTGAGTTCTCATGAGATCTGGCCCTTTAAAAGTGTGTGGCCACCACTCCTTTCCTTGCTCCTGCATTCACCTTGTGACGTGCCTGTTCCCCTTTTGGCTTCTGCCATGATTGGAAGCTTCCTGAAGCTTCTCCAGAATTGGATGCTGCTATGCTTCCTGTACAGCCTGCAGAACCATGAGCCAACTAAATCTCATTTTGTATAAATTACCCAGTCTCAGACATTTCTTTATAGAAATGCAAGAACGGTCTAATACAATAGTTATTTACAGTGTTATTTTCTTGTTACAATTACATTCATGTGGAAATTTTGGCTGAATCTTGGCTTGATGAGCAAGAAGAATAGTGGTGGTCAACATGTAATAAATAAGATATTTTAATTTGCTACTGGCTGCTTATAAGTAATTGATGTCCTAACTAATGAAGAGGAGAAAAACTTTTAAAATGCCTTTTGTGCTTTGGTTTATAAGCAACATTTTAGTCTTGATCATTGCATATATGTTTGTAGCATGCTTCATTGAGTGCTTTTTCTTATTAGACATGATATAGAAGCATGATGTCACAGATGGATAGACACAACATTTGGAATTAAGACTCTGCCTACCATGAGCTATGTAAACTTGAGAAAGTCATTTGACTTCTCTGAACTCCAATTTATTTATAAAATAAAGGAATTTGATTAGATGGCTGAAATTATTTATTGCTTTACAAAGCAGTTAAGTCTATTTCTCCTTTAATGTAACCATTTGATATTATTTATTCACTTTGTCTCTGCTTGCATGTTTGTTTCATGATAACTTTTGAAGGAGATGAGTTAGTGAACATTGAAGTATTCCTTAAGTGTGCCAAGAATTTCCCTAGATTCCATTGTAGTATAGACTCTATTCTTGACTGTAAATTAAAATTGAGTAATTTTTTCTAAGATTTTTTTGTATTCTTCAATTGGCTTTTAACCTATTTGAATAATAATTTTTGAATCATAACTTTGTGTCAGACACTAAAAAATAAGCAGTCATGTTAGCATTAGTTTAGAGTCAACACATTCCCCTCAAAAGTAAACTTCTTTCAAATACTGAAAAAAATGATTTGGGGTTAAATATTATATTTCATACAAGGGCAAATTTAATAATGTTGCTAATCAAAATATAAATTCGTGATATAATATTTTCCATCTTGTTTCCATATGCAACATGTGTTTAAAATAGCTACTTAGATGTGATAGGTTTGGCTTACCTAGAAATCTATCTTTCCATTACAGAAGCTAATGATAATGATCACAAATATTTTACTAAATGGATCATAAACATCTGTACTCATTTAATTCTCATAGCAATCCTCTTAGGTAAGTTCTAAAAGTTTTCTAAATTTACAAATGGAGAGATTTAAGAAACTCATATGCAGTCTGCAAAAAGAACCATGGACTTATAATGAGGTATAGTATAAGGTATTGAGATAAATAACCTAACAAATAGCTGAAGGGATTTAAATATGTATTTCTATTATGCAAGTTAGGTTATAAGTGATGAGAAAATAGGGAAATTATGTCAAAATAAAAATGGGAAAGTACGGTTGGCTCCTAAGTGCTTTTGCCTAGTGTAGAAACATGTTTGAAACATGAAGAAACAAGTTTTTATAGAGTTAAAGGGAAAATTTTAGCAATATGGAGAGGTGACGGGTATTTTGTGATTTCCAGATCTGCCAAGTTTTCTCCAAAGTTAAGCTATTTGGTGAAGCTGCTTTGAGTGCAGCTCATAGAAACTCCAAAGAGAGAGAGAGAGGGAGAGAGAAATGAAAAATAAAAGCTGCAACTTGAGGCCAGTTTTCACTTTTATCCAAACAAGATTGTATTTGAAGTAAATACATTCAAGGATCTGTATCTCCAAGAAGGATCAGCTGACCAAGATGCAGGGTGCAAATTTCTGTCCTATAACTTCTCTCACTTCTGCTGTTGGTAATTTATGTCTTCTTTCTTTTTTCCATGGCCAGTCTAGCCAAAAATCGATCAATTTTATTAATCATTTCTAAGAATCAGTTTTTGGTTTCATTGATTTTCTCTATAAATTTTCCATTTTCTCTTTCTTTAGTATCTGTCCTCATTTTTATTATTTACTTTCTCCTACTTAATTTGAATTTAATTTTTGACTTGATGCCAGACATTAAATATTTTATCTTGTTGAATAATATATACATTTTAAGTCTGTAAATATTTTTGAACTTTGGTTTGGACACAGTTAAAGTACTTGGAAATGGTTTTGTTCTGTTAAGAATTGCTTTTAAGCTTTGTCAGGCAGAATCAGAGCAGCCCGTACTCAAGGGCTAATATTTCCTCCTGCCGAGGCAATATATTTTGAATCCTTTACTGAAAGTCCTGTTAATTTCAAGGTTTTTCTTTACTCACTGGTAGGAACACAAACTAGTCCCAGCCTTGTATTATTTCCAAGGATTGTACCCATGAATCCTTTGAGGCTGTTCTTTGCCTGGCCTCAGGTAATTTCCCCACATACGTTTTAAAAAGCATCAACTGGTTAGTGAGCTGAATACAGGAACCCTCTGCAGACCTTCAGATCTCAGTATCTCTCTCTCTCTCTCTCTCTCTCTCTCTCTGTCTGTCTCCAGCTCTGTCTCTGTCTCTCCTGATATTTGGTACTGTGCTTTGCAAATATGACTGGCTGCCTTTGCCTCTCCAGACTACCAACTCTGTGTCCTCCACTCAGGGATCTTTTGAATCTATTTCTGTTGACTTTTCAGAAGTGATTTTACTTGCTTTTCACCCATAATTAGTTTCCTCATTTACCTGTTTATTTTTGCATAATAGACAATGTCTCAAGAAGGTAATTTATAGAAAATAATCAGGAGCTCAGGATGACTTATCAACCTTTAAAGAAGATTTTTATTGCTTCTACTGGGTACCTGAGGTCACTATTAGACCACATAACTTGAAACTGTGCTTTGAGCATGAGGTTTCCTGTTCTACTCAGATGATCTGACTGCAGTCTGTACAAGAGCAGTTCCTTCTTTCCTCCTCATACTGCTATGTGGCTCTTTGGACCCGGCCTCAAACCACACTGTGAAGTGTAGCAGGATTACATTGTTTGTTGGTCCTGAATGCTGACTTTTGCCACCCAAGACTTGTGATGATGTTAAAAATCCCTGAAATAAAAAGCAGCTCAGCTTTTAGTGGTTAACAATTATGATTAGATAATATCCCAGAGCAAAATATTCCCAATTGTCTCGTTAAAATCACTGGATTCACATTCTTCCCAGTGCCTTGGCCTTTTAATTCTTTTTCATCGAGCTATTTGTTTTCAGAAGATGATTGTTACAGTTCATTCAGCGTCTTAATGTTCAACAGAAAAGTTTTTCTGAAACATTTAGTCCATTGATTTCAGAAATGAAAGTCATGATGTTTTTTCCTTTGAATGTCAGTAAGCAGTGTGTTGTAGCTATAATGTCACTGTCTTAAATGTTAAATGTAGTATTACTTTGAATCTTCTAAATTACCACAATATTAAATATTAAGTAGTACATTAAACAGTTATGACAACTAAAAATGTCTCCAGAATTTGCCAAATATCCCATGGGGAGCAAAATTACTCCTAGTGAGAACCATTGCTACTGGAAGCAGGAAGGCATTTTCCAGGCTTTGCAGCCCATGCTCATAACCATGATACTGCACTGTCTACTTGGTACTTTCTGCCCTAGGGAATACACTTGTTTCCACTAACTATCTCATTGCTTATTTCTCTGACAAAAATTATTTTACAGACAAAAAGCTATAATTAAACTGAATTATTTCTTTTTCTTCTCTGTATTTTACCCTTCCTTCCTTCCTTTCTTTTCTTTCTCTTTCTTTCTTTCTTTTTTTTTGACAGAGTCCCGCTCTGTCACCAGGCTGGAATGCAGTGGCACAATCTCGGCTCACTGCAACCTCTGCCTCCAGGGTTCAAGCAATTCTCCTGCCTCAGCCTCCTGAGTAACTGGGACTACAGGTGCACACCACCACGCCCAGCTAATTTTTGTATTTTTAGTAGAGACGGGGTTTCACTATATTGGACAGGATAGTCTCGATCTCTTGACTTCGTGATCCGCCCACATCAGCTTTCCAAAAGGCTGTGAGACACTGTGCCTGGCCCTGTATTTTACCTTTTCTACATGTCATTGTGTTCCCTTTCCTTACAATTCACTTATTTCTTGTCCTAATACCTGCCCTGTCCAGTTTAAATGCCATGTACTTTCTAAAGCCTTTCCTCATCATCTCGTGTGCATTTCTCTGTCCTTTGAATGCAGTTTCTCCCCTGAGTGTGTGAGTTATATATATATAAAGATATATCATGAAAGATGTGAGGACAAAATTCATTGTATTCATGTATTGTCTTCTAAAAATACAGGAGAGTTCCCTGTGTCCAGTAGGGACTAAGTAAATGTTTGTTACATGAGTTAATTGTTGTTTTATGAGAGGGGAAACTGATTGTCTTTCCTAAACTTCCTCTAGAAAGGAACTGCTTCTTTAGATTCCATTTTGGATTCGTTATAAATTTATCATCCAAGAATTTAACTGAATTATACCCTTCCTAAGTTACTACTTCTGTGAACTACAAATTCTTGAAGCATTATGTCCCATAGATGGACTAGTTAACATTTTGCTTCCAGTTATTTGTCTGTAAAATGAGCTGCTTTCTTTCTTTACTCTTGATTTTTTTGAATAATTTTAGGAGTTGGGTTGTTTGCACAAAATTTGATTATGTCTGCCAATGTTGACATATTCATTAATTTTGGAATCTATGAGAATTCTATAACTAATTAAAATTAAACCTGAAAATAAATGTACTTAATTTTTGTTCCGTTTTCCTTATGACACAATTGTTTTTTATGTATTATTTTATTAACTCAGAAATAAAAGCAAATTATAGCCATATCTCAGAAGGAATCATCTACTAGTGCCTTACAGTAGTCCATAAAAATAAAAATGATTTAAAAAATTATCATATAAGTTTTGGAAACTTTATGGTATATCCTGCTCTTGTAAAGTCATAATTTACTATAACGTATTAAAGGTTGTAAGAAATCCTACAGCAAAAATTAATCAATTAATGAGATATTGGTTCAACCTCATTTAATCCAATGTTTCCAAATAGTAGAGTTAAGTGGTTGAGCATTGAGGTCCTGGAGCCAGATGACCTGCTCTCACATTCCAGCTCTCACACTTTGTAGCTGTGTAAAGTTGGGTGAATTTCCCAAGTTTTTGGTGGGGAAAAAAAGAGGTAATGCTGGAACTGTAGTGTTATGAGGATTAAATGAAATAATACTTGTAAAGTACTTAGAATACAACCTTGCCCTCTGAAAACCCTCAGTCTATATTTACTATTATAATCATTTATGTATGACCAGGATTTCTTTATTTATTTTGGAGAAAGAACTATTGGTATCACTGTGGTATACAAACTTTGGGAGGACTGTTACAGAGATTTTGATGCAGTAGCCAATAGAAAGAAGTCGGCCCAGATAAATTACTTCCTGTCTCTGGGTACTTACCTGGGGGAAAGATAACTGACCTAAGCAGGAAAGAGTTAATGCCCATATGTGACTGGGAGCAAGTTGTAAACTCAGAATTGCGGAGCAGAGTTTTCATCTACCCCTATGTACACTGAGAAACATAACAATTCTATGTCCAGAGAGAAGAATAAGGCATGAAGATGAGAAAAAGTAAAGAAGGTAACACCCCTCACCCACACAAAACACAGATACACACAATTACACATGAGCATGTGCACGTGCACACACACACACACACTAACCCACACATCAAAACAGATATGCAGAAATCCACACTTGTTCACATAAGTCATACCCACAACTGTAGAGCACTGTGGAGATTCCTGCAGGCTTCCCTGTTCCAAGTCCAGGACTCTCAGAAGGCCTGGCACCTTGAGTTCTCTAAGCCACTTAAGAATACTTTCATTAAGCCCTCTTTTGGCTTATTTTAGCTCATCTTGATTTATCTTATTAGCATTTTTTTCAGAAATACCTCAATCACAAATTTTATTACAGCAAAAGAACTTGGTAAAACCTCAAATTCTTCTCAAATTTCAAAAGTAGAGATCAATAAATCAATATAAACTTGAGATTTCTAAACTGGATTAAACAAATGGTTTTAGTTTAAAAAAACTTATCTTTACCCCACAAGCACAGGCAACCAAAGCAAAAATGGACTAATAGAATCACATTAAGTTAAAAGTTTCTTCACAGTGAATGAAACAAAGTGAAGAGACAATCCACAGAATGAGAGAAAATATTTGCAAACCACCCATCTGCCAACGGATTAAAAAACAGAATATACTAGAAATTCAAACAACTCTGTAGGAGTTGTAACTCCTACAGAGCAGCAATAACAAATGCTGATGAGGATATGGAGAAAAGGAAACCCTCATGCACTGTTGGTGCGAATGTAAATTAGTACAACCACTATGGGGAACACTTTGGAGGTTCCTCAAAAAACTAAAAATAGAGCTACTCTGTGATCCCTTTGCTAGGTATACACCCAAAAGAAAGGAAATCAGTATACTGAAGAGATATCTGCACCCCCATGTTTATTAGAGCACTATTCACAATAGCCAAGATTTGTTTGTTTTTTCTTTATCTATTATTTTTTGAGACAGGGTCACATTCTGTCACCCAGCTTGGAGAGCTGTGGCATGATCACATCCCACTGCAGCCTCGACCTCTGAAATTCATCCACTCACCTCAGCCTCTTGAGTAGCTGGAACTACAGGCATTCACCACTATGCCTGGCTAATTATTTTTATTTTTATTTTATTATTTATTTATTTATTTATTTTATTATTATTATTATTATTATTTTCTTTGGTAGAGACGGGGTTTGTCATGTTGCCCAGGCTGGTCTCAAGTTCCTGCGCTCAAGTAGTCCATCTGCCTTGGCCTCCCAAAGTGCTGGGATTATAGGCATGAGCCACTATGCCAGGCCCACAATAGCCAAGATTTGGAAGTAACCTAAGCATTCATTGACAGATGAATGGATAAAGAAAATGGGGTACATATACACAATGAAGTACTATTCAACCAGAAGACAGAATGAGATCTTGTTATTTGCAAAAACATGGGTGGAACTGGAGACCATTATGTTAAATGAAATAAGCCAGGCACAGAAGACAAACTTTGCATATTCTCACTTATCTGTGGGAGCTAAAAATTAAAATAATTGAACTCGTGGATGGTTACCAGAGGCTAGGAAGAGTGGAGGGGTCTGGGGAGGGCAAGTGGGGATGGTTAATGCGTACAAAATATAGAAAGAATAAAAATTAGTATTTGCTAGCACAACAGGGTGACTATGGTAAAAATAATTTAATTGTACAATTAAAAATAACTGAAAGATTACACAATTGGCCGGG
The DNA here is from genome assembly GCF_028885625.2 of Pongo pygmaeus. Classification (NCBI taxonomy): domain Eukaryota; kingdom Metazoa; phylum Chordata; class Mammalia; order Primates; family Hominidae; genus Pongo; species Pongo pygmaeus. The sequence goes on along the minus strand of NC_072378.2, from coordinate 95,911,616 downwards.
TGCGGTGGCTCACGCCTGTAATCCCAGCACTTTGGGAGGCCGAGGTGGGCGGATCACGAGGTCAGGAGATCGAGACCATCCTGGCTAACACAGTGAAACCCCGTCTCTACTAAAAATCCAAAAAAATTAGCCAGGCGTAGTGGCGGGTGCCTATAGTCCCAGCTACTAGGGAGGCTGAGGCAGGAGAATGGCGTGAACACGGGAGGCGGAGCTTGCAGTGAGCTGAGATCGCACCACTGCACTCCAGCCTGGGTGACACAGCGAGACTCCGTCTCAAAAAAAAAAAAAAAGATTACACAATTGGATTGTTTGTAACACAAAAGATAAATACTTGAGGTGATGGATACCCTGTTTACCTTGATCTGATTATTACAGATTGCATACCTCTATCAAAATATCTCATGTATTCCGTAAATACATATACTTAACTATGGACCCATAGAAATTAAAAGTTTTAAAAATCCTTTATTTAGAGGTGTAGATAGAAACATGACACACTTATGTATCATGTATAAAAGTTGGAAATCAGAAAATAACTTTAGTAACAAAACTAAAGATAGTGTCAGCAGAGATTATTAATGTGCTTGCTTAACTATTTTAATGAAATTGTGAATTTTTTATTTTACTTTAAAATTTTATAAATAAATTAATGATTTGGCTCATAAGGACATAATTAGAAAATTTTGACTGATTGATACAAATTAAATAAGAAGATTCTGAAGTGAATTTTGTGAGTTAGAAAACTCACATGAAATCACATTTCCAGCAAAACCAGAAATACTTTGCCATCAAATTAAGTGACTATAAATAAAGCATCTCTTATGAAATAATCCAAACATGAATCCATAGGTGATTAATTGCAAAAAGCTGTATAAAGTTTTCTGAATAATTCAGGTGAAATAAATGTTGTATCATAAAAGCAATGTATTCTCCTACTTTTAGGTAGAATAAGGGTTTCATCTGCATATTTCCTGTTATTAAGTAACTATTGAGGGTCTAGGGTGCCAATATTGGAGAATTTTAGGTTTCAGACTCGTTGAAAATTATCTTATTATGTCTTAATTCATTGGGAACTCTAAACAATAATTCTACAGTTTTTCTAAGACACCTGGTGAGAAATACATTAACATTTTTATTTCTAGATCTGATTGGAGATATAACATTTGCTGATTGACCATTTTAGAAAGTAGACTTAAATGAGACCAGGCATGGTCCTATACTCCTGTAGTCCCAGCTATTCATTAGGCTGAGGTTGGAAGATTCCTTGAGCCCAGGTTTTAAGGTCAGCCTGGGCAAAATAGCAAGACCTCACCTATAATAAATAAATAAATAAGTAGATTTGAATGACTACTTTACAAGCTGTAAAGTTGTAAAATTCCTTACAATTTAAATGTGGATCCTCTTCAGCATCTGTGGTTTCCTGACTTTTTAATGATCGCCGTTCTAACTGGTGTGAGATAGTATCTCATTGTGGTTTTGATTTGCATTTCTCTAATGACCAGTGATGATGAGCTTTTTTTCACATGTTTGTTAGCTGCATAAATGTCTTCTTTTGGTAAGTGTCTGTTCATATCCTTCACCCACTTTTTGATGGGGTTGTTTGTTTTTTTTTTCTTTTAAATTTGTTTAAGTTCCTTGTAGATTCTGGATATTAGCCCTTTGTCAGACGGATAGATTGCAAAATTTTTCTCCCATGCTGTAGGTTGCCTGTTCACTCTGATGATAGTTTCTTTTGCTGTGCAGAAGCTAAATAGGAATGCTTTCACACTGTTGGTGGCAGTGTAAATTAGTTCAACCATTGTGGAAGACAATATGGTGATTCCTCAAGGATCTAGAACCAGAAATAACGTTTGACCCAGCAATGTCATTACTGGGTATATACTCAAAGGATTATAAATTATTCTGCTATAAAGACATATGCACATGTATGTTTATTGCAGCAGTATTAACAATAGCAAAGACTTGGAACAAACCCAAATGCCCATCAATGATAAACTGGGTAAAGAAAATATGGCACATATACACCATGGAATACTATGCAGCCATAAAAAAGAATGAGTTCATGTCCTTTGCAGGGACATGGATGAAACTTGAAACCATAATTCTCAACAAACTAACACATGCACAGAAAACCAAACACCGCATGTTCTCACTCATAAATGGGAGTTGAACAATGAGAACACATGGACACAGGGAGGGGAACATCACACACTGGGGCCTGTTGGTGGGTGGAGGGCAAGGGGATGGATAGCATTAGGAGAAATACCTAATCCATGCAGGGCTTTAAAACCTAGATGATGGGTTGATGAGTGCAGCAAACCACCATGGCACAAGTATACCTAAGTAACAAACCTGCACGTTCTGCACATGTATCTCAGAACTTAAAGTACAATAAAAAAAAAGAAAAAATGTAATATTCTACAAAATAACTTGCTAGTACTCTTCTAAAATATCAGTCATAAAAGACAAAGGACTGTGGAAGTGTCTCAGAATGGAAGAAATTAAGGAGACATGACAACTAAATTCAATGTGTGAACTTGGATTAGATCCTGATCCCGATAAAGGCCATTTGTGGGGCAATTGGTAAAATTCAGTTTGTGTCTATAGATTAGTTAATGATATTATACGAACGTTTTGTTTTTGATCTTTATACTATGTTAACATTTGACAAGATGTTAATAGTTAGGGAAACTTGGATGAGGGTTATAGCAGAACCCTGCAAAAATTTTTTATTTTTTTATAATTCTTAAGTTCTTATAAAATGGAAAGTTAAAACATTAAAAAATGTGGAAATGCAATTCTTAGAGATTGAATTAAGAAACTAGCACTATCTTGTGTCATTTTACTTCTAAACTGACACATACACATATTCACACATACACACAGACATGCACACAGAAGGGTTATAGTTTGATTTTATGGTTATAGTTCATTTCTACACTAAAATGATCATTGCTATTTTGATCCTAGTAAGGATCAAAAGAGTACTTTTTCCTACTCATAAATTAAGGAAAACAGTTATCTTCTTAATTTTTTTTTCTTGCTTAGTCAGGCTTTTTTTTTTTAAATTTTGTTTATTTATTTACGTGTTTTGAGACAGAGTCTCACTCTGTTGCCCAGGTTGGAGTGCAGTGGCACGATCTCAGTTCACTGCAAGCTCCAGCTCCTGGGTTCAAAGGATTCTCCTACTTCAGCCTCCCAAGTAGCTGGGATTACAGGCACCTGCCACCACGCCCAGCTAATTTTTCTATTTTTAGTAGAGATGGGGTCTCACCATGTTGACCAGGCTGGTCTTGAACTCCTGACCTCAAATGATACACCTGCCTCGGCCTCCCAAAGTGCTGGGACTATAGGCATAAGCCACCGCACCCGGCCTGAGGTGATCTTTTAAAAATAGATGTCCTAAAGTGTACTTAGCACAGAATATAAAACGTATATGTCTGTAGCATCCACATCTATACTTGGTGAGCCTTCTCTCAGATGAATGGGATCCCAGCCACTCCCTCTCCCCTCCTTCTCTTCTTCCTGACATCTGCTCCTACCTTCTATGCCATGTTCTGCTACCCTTTTTTGCTACTGCATTTCACATATATATAATATATGCATTTGTTTCTCTTTTCTACCTTATTCTAATTACTTGTCTGTCCCTGGAATATCATTTATTGCCTGTTTCCCTAACTTGTGAAATCACATTAATACTTAACTTTGTAGAATAAACTTTCTTTTAGCACGTACAGCTTGGGTCTACCTTTCTAGTACCGGCCCTACTTCACTTGGCAAAAGTAATTCTAGGTCACAAGTTCTAGTTTGTCCTGTTTCACTATGCTCAACTAGGCCATGTTGTAAAGGCATTTGAGCCTGGAGATGATTAGGTTGAGGGCAAGGAGAAATAAGTAAGATCAAAAACATTGGCACTAGCATAATTTGGGACATAGACTTAAGGGACACCATTTGGTTCAGTGTTCAGTCTGACTGATCATTTGCAAACATGGTCATTTACTAAACTAAATACCATGTGTTGACAAATTTAATAAATGGCCAAATGGCCGTACAAATATTTTCTTGTAATTCTAAACTCATATACTCTAAAATTAGAGTTTTGGCTTGACATAATTTGGCTTTGAATAATTAAATCCTGAGTTTTAGGTCTGCCTCTAGCTTTTGGGCATAATATTTAACATTTTGACAGAATCTGGCAATCCCAAATGGACACTGAACCTTAAAGAATAATCTATTTGGTCTCTTTTACCAGATTGTATACTCTAGGTATTTGTATCCTTGCTGGTTTTTGGTAATTGGGCATATTTTCCTCCTGAATTATGGCAACCTATCTGTTGATAAAGGTATTCCAATTTTTTAAAAATCCTTTTTACAGTATAAGATAGAGTGAAAACAAAAGACAAGGAGGGCAAAACTCCGTCATCCATCTGGAAAGGAATTTAAGTTTCTCTCAAGCCAGTTCTATGCTCAAAAAAGGTTGTTGGACTGCTTACAATATGAGAAATTCTGAGTTATCACTATTGCCAGCTTACTTCAGATGTAATTCCCAAATCAGAATCTTTTCTGTGTGGAACTTTTTTTTCGGAGTACCTAACTCCGAAAAAATTTATATTCCTCCTGTTTGTAGGAAGCATCCAGTCATCTTCTAGGACTCTTCTCTGTGAGGAAAGCCACTTTCTGGCCAGGTGCGGTGGCTCACGCCTGTAATCCCAGCACTTTGGGAGGCCGAGGTGGGTGGATCATGAGGTCAGGAGATCGAGACCATCCTGGCTAACATGGTGAAACCCCGTTTCTACTAAAAATACAAAAAGTTAGCCGGGCGTCTTGGTGGGCACCTGTAGTCCCAGCTACTTGGTAGCCTGAGGCAGGAGAATGGCATGGACCCGGGAAGAGGAGCTTGTAGTGAGCCGAGATCACGCCACTACACTCCAGCCTGGGCAACAGAGTGAGACTCTGTCTCAAAAAAAAAAAAAGAAAAGAAAAAAAAGAAAACCATCTTCTATCTAGAATAGACAGAATAGAGCAGTAACTTGTGTTTTGTTTTGACAAACAAAGTGACAGAGTGACTGGGTCTCACTCTATCACTAAGGCTGGTGTGCAGTGGCACAATAATCACAGCTTACTGCAACCTCGAACTCCTGGACTCAAGCGGTCCTCCTGCCTAAGCCTTCTGAGTAGTTAGTACCACAGGTACATGCCACCATGCTAGGCCAGAAGATCTATGTTTTTAACAACAACAACAAAAATATGTTAAAAGACAATGATTTAATAGTGACTGGGGGAACTGAAGAAAAGATGTATTATAAAAATATTTGTGTTCCTGTTAAAATAATAGCTGAGATATTGAGTGCTTGCAGTGTCAGATAATGTTCTAAATAATGTATGTGCATTAACTCATTTAATCTTTACAATTTAGGAGAAAGTGTCATTATTCCTTCTTTTCATACAAGAAAATTAAGGTGAAGAGGGGTGAAATAACTTCCCCAAGATGACACCACTGGAAGTGGAAGAGCTGTAGAATGTGAGCAGTCCAGCCTCAGAACCCAAACACTTAGTGTCACGATATCACATGGTTTCTCTCAGCCAAAGGGAGACATTGTCCACTGAAACGCCTTGGAACTGGCCATGAGGGTGGATAAGATGTTATGATGCTAGTTTACATTTTTTAATGATTTAGAGTTTTAAAAAGATACATTTCATGGCTTTGCACACACCCATACATCTGCCCATAATTATTCGGTGACTTTAAACCATGCAGCAGTATGAACCAAATCAAACTAACTCAATTCAAATCAACCAACCTAGTTTACATTTATCAGTTTGAGTGTCAAGCTCCCTATATTCTGACCTTTTCATTTTTAAATCACTAATGCCTTACCTAACACTATTCTTCTTCATGAACATACAACTAAAATGAGCCATATTTATTCAATGTATGCTGTTCCCGAGACCTTGTTCATGTTTCATTGGAAGGTCTAGCCACATGTTCTGCTTGTTTAACCAAATTACTCTTTCAAGGACTGTCTCACAACTCATTTCTTCCAGGATATTGCTAATAACCTTATTTGCCTCTTGGCCTTTGAACCCATCTGAAATATATTTTACATCTGAAATGTATTTTGCATCATAATGAATATGACCCTTGACTATAATCTTAAGGATGCTGAGAATTCACTGGGCAGAAAAGCTGTCTGAGCTCTGGGTGGTGTGAGAGGTATCACAGATGAGGAAACGTTATAGGGTAATACAAGGGAGCAAAAAAGAGCTTAGAAAATGTAATAGAAGTCAAATGTTAAAGGACAGTATATGATCTGCTCCCAGATAAAGAATTCATCCTAAGAACTCTGAGGAACCAATGAAAAATCCTAATAACTATGTGACTTTTGGGAAAAACTGCTGGTTAATCAACGCTCTAAGCTGAGTTCTCTCTGTATCACCTTTCCTCTGTGTGTGTGTTTTTTTTTTTTTTCCCCCAGTGGTGGCAGTGTTGAGTGTAGATTTTTGAGACTTTAAGAAGTTATTGCTTTGCTCCAGGTAAGAAATATTGAAGGCTCTATTGACTAAATGAAGCCATGCAGTGGATCAGAAGAAAAGTGACATATTTAAGAGAAATTTCATAGTCAATTCAAAGTGGGGAAAAGGAAAAAGAAGAATTAAGGATAATTCTAAGTTTTTGACTTAGGCAACATAACTTATAATAGTGCCCTTAAGTGAATTAAAGTTTAGAGGGAATTAGGTGTTTCCATTCCCTTACAGTGGGCTGTCCCTGTCAATGGATCTGCAGGAAGTTAGATGACAGTAGGAAATTGGATATAAACACTTGGGATCTTAGCATATTGGTAATTGTTGCTTCTATACGCCTGAATATAAACAACAAAAAGAATATGTAGAATAGCAGATAATTCAGAATGCAAGGTGAGACATTTCCAAAGCCATGATCAAGGCAGACTAGAGAAGGTTGAATAGATTCTTCTATTTCCCATGCATACAAGCCCAATCATTAACAGGCCTAATTGCAGCCCTGAATCCATTAAAGCAATGCAAGAGTAAGGAAACAAAGTGGTGTAGAATATTTTATATATGAACACTGACTGTCCCTTTTGATGCAATATTCGTAATGAGTGTATAATCTGGAAAATATATTTATGTAGTTTTAAAATTTTAATTCAATATATATAGAATGCAGATTTGCATCTAAGTAAAAATGAATCTTCTCAAGTGAATAATTTTGAATGTAAGAATTATAAATAAACAGCACTAGCTAGTATACATTTAAATTGAATTCTTTTATTTTAAATATTCACATTACAGGAATTCATTAGGTCAGCATAGAACATCATTATTTACACATTCAAGGAATAACTCCAGTGCTAAATCAGCGAGGTACTTACACTGAATTTAGGAAATACGACTGAAGAGAGAGTTTCTTCTTACACATACAGGCTCAAATCCTTTATACGTTTATTTCTGCCTTGGAATCTTAGCACATATTGCTGAAATCACTATTAATTGCTGAACAAAATTTCACAGAATTATAGCGATCACACCATATATTTATAAGCCTAAAAAGACATCCATGAGAAGGAATCCATGTTGTGACAGCATGTTTAAGGGAAGAAAATTTCAAATGACATCTCCAGTTTAATTTGTGGAAAACACGAGTTCTCCAAATAGCTGAATATACAGATTTTCTCTGGCATCTTGCCTTTCATGGCTTATTAAAATATTTGCTTAGCTGCCTTAAAGTGTTATGTTATTTACAGTTTCAATCAATGAAGGGAACAATGTGGTAGCAAACTAAGTGCCTAGATCAATGTTAGCTGAATGTCACACACATACAATATCTTGGTTGGCAAAGTCGGCCTCTACAGTGCTAGGACTGACTACTCCTCATTTGAATTAATGCTTTGCTCCCAGGATGCAGCAGGACTCAGCTGCATGATTTTCACTTGGAATAATAGCTAGAGTCAATTTTTCTTATCATTATACTAACTTCATTGAAGCTGTTAAATTGAACTGGAAGGAACCAATCTTCTGTAAATAAATAAATAAATAAATGTATAAATAGGATTCCCATCATTTTAATAACATAGCAATGAAATTACCTTCCAACAGTGTAAATGCTTACGTCATGTTTTAAGTCACTAAGAGCTACGTTCTAGCCTTAATATATTACCATGAATGATTAATTTCATGGGAGGAGAGATGATTGATGCACACAAATTACCTGTTTGGGATTAAGCCCTTTCAAAAGCACAGGTATGTTTTCTGAATAAAAGAGAAAAGCTAAACAAAACAAACCCTTCATGAAATGGAATAATTTTTGTTATTTTCAAAGACTGCTGCAAATTATCTGCATGTAAAGGCTCCTCTGCAGCCAACATTCATGTTTTTATACAATTTTTATTACTTAAGTTAATAAGTAAAAGGGTAGGCCTACTTTTTCTTCCCCTAGTGATTACACTGGTTGACTGTCAAGACTGCCTAGATGTTCTATGTTATTGCCCAATTTAGTGTTGTGCAGACCTGACCTCAGGTGACTGGCAGTAGTACTGATTTTGGCAGTGTATAGAAAGATTTACCATTCTCAGTCATAGAAAAAGCTGCCAGAATATTATGTTCATAGAATGAAACTGGTTAAGATGATATTTTCACATCTTCATGCTTTATACTATTAAGTTGCTATACAGTAAATTGTATCACTTGCCAACAAATAATTTGTTGTATTTATTGCCAACAATAACTCCAAAAATAAAGTTTTGGGAGAAAATTTACCACAATATGCTGCACAGTTAGAAAAAAGAAACGCAGCATTGTTTATTGGCTCATTAGCACTATGAATAACATTTTCACTTTACCAAATGTTGGAAAGGGACTTTTGAAAGGACGTGAATCATGCATACGGATTGAGACAGAGCCTATGTGAGAGTGGCAGTGTAAATGTCCCCAAAGCTGCATGATTCACCAATTGCATGCAATTTTTCACCTAATATAAACACAACCTTAATATAGTCATATAATTTCTAACACATCTTATTTAAAACATGCATTAGCTACTAAAATAAGATTTAAAGAAAAGTTGATGTTTGATATAAAATAATCATGTTTTTTTCAAGTGTGGAAAAATACTCTACAAAAAAATAAGTAGAAAAATGATTTCTGATCAATGTGTGATTTTATCTATAAAAATCCAGATGACTAATTAGTGTGCTTAAAATAACCCTATTGGGTCTGCATCGCAATAATACATACACAGAAAGTTAATAGCAATAAACAACTATTAGCACAATGCAATTAAATTCTTATCAGAAATAACAAGAACCTATAAACTGTACATTTGGCATTACTTTTCAGGGTATTTTTAAGAGTTTGACTAAATATGACAATACAATAGTGCAAAATTACATCACATTAATAAAACATACAATTACCATCCAAATAGTTTATAGATTACTGACCCTTACAATTCACATATTGGCTAGAATTGTCACATTTTGTTTCAGAATAATAGTTTTGACCTTCCTTGAATGTAAGTCATTTTATTCAAAGTTATACTTGAACTACATAAAAAAGATATTGGCATATGTGTGTCTATATGTGCATTCTTGAGGGAATGAGGCAAGAGAAATCACATAAAGTCCTAACTCTTCATTTTCAGAACTTCATTGCAGTATTTTGCTTCAGCAACCTTTTAATCAGAGCTCCTGAAGCAATTACAGGTTAACTTCTTCCCCACCCCTTGTAGTGACATGGCCACATGGAAAGGAGCAGTAAGAAAAGAAGAAAAAATCTGCATGAATATATGGCAGTTCGTGCACTGTGCCAGGCTAATTAAATTAGAATTTCTAAACAATTCATCAAGATTTATTAAGAGCTTCTCAGGTACTTCTAATGTACAGTCCATCACACTCCTTTTACAGATTAAAAATCTATGGCCCAGAAATGTTAGTGAATTATACAGTAGATTGTGAAAACTGGAACTTGGGCTTTGATCCTTAGTTTACTACTCCTCTTCTTGTTTCTCGTTGACACTTTTCTCTTTTTTGCCGTGTTGTGGACTTGAATCTAGGTACAGACTTGTTAGCTCTTTACTTTTTCCATTTAAAAATCTCTTCTCTACATTCGTATTGTCTTGGAATCAGAATAAGACGTATTATTATAATGAAGATGTTTAATCTCAACAATTTCATTCAAGTAATTTTGACCAGTTGCATTTCTGCAAGCATACATTACTTCCTACCTTCATCTCATACATTATTTACCTTTTAGGGATTCTATAACAATGCCATTTTTTATATTGTCACAATTACTCCCTTAACCCTGATCCTACCAAACCCAACCTTTCTTTAAAGCACATGAACATATATTGTTTTGAAAGCTATCATAATGATGATAGCTCTAAAGATTTGCATTTATATTTAAGGATAAAAAGGCATCATTATTTCCATAATTTCTTTCCTCATCTCCATTTCCAATGACAGTGAGCCTGTTAGACTTCCAGAGCAAGAGGCTTCACAGATTTGAATGTAGAGCATCTACAAGCTGAAAGTTCTTTTTTTTCCCTTCTAAGTAAAATCTTGTTCTCAAATATGATAGTCTTTGTTTTTTGATTATTTTAAAATCATATATGAAATATTCAAGATAGATTATCTTTTATCTAAAAAGTAGACTACTTCCAGTTTTACATAGACAATCAGATAATCTTCATTTGCTTAAGGACTCTTGAGGCAGAAAACCAGTAAGTGAAAAGCCTGATCTCATTACAGTCCCCGGAGACATGTATTCCACCCTAGATGAGCTCATATCCTCTGGCAATCTCACCTTGGACAAGGATGGCATCTTCAGGATTATCTCATTTAAGGAACTGAAGGTGGCTAATGAGGCCAATCTGAGACTGGAGATGTGATATTGTAACTCTGGCCCATATTTCTCACATAATGAGTAGTAGTCCTGGGTTGTTAATTTAGTCTTTGGGTACTGCTTCTGCAGAGCCTGCCTTTCTATTTCCTGAACCCTCATTAATCAAAATGGAATGCAGCCACCTGTAGAAAGTTAGCATGTTAGCATAACTTTCTGTAGAAATGGCCCTTAAAATTTTTCAAATAAAACCTATATTTGTTTTCCACAATAAAATTCCAGCAAGCTTTAACTTACTTTACTTACACAACTAATTCAAAATTGTTTGGTTTCCAGAGAACTCAGAAAAATAAATCAGTTTTTGAAGTTTTCTAATGTTACTGACATAACAGACATTTCTAATGCTCTTTAAAGGAACACAATTAGAAACTGCTTAAAATACTATTTTAAATATCATTCTCTTTTTCATATAGAAAAATAGAAATTTTCCTTGAGCCTACTTTTTTGTTCTAACACAGTACAGCTTTAAAATTGTACACTTGAACAACTGAGATTATTCATGTCAAAGCTATTATGCAATTATGGTAGCCTTAATCACAGTCTGGCTAACAATTATTTTATTTCTGAACCACTAGACAAATACTCCTGTTTCTTGAAGTTATACCCTAACATTTTGAAAGCAACTTTTAGCTTTTTTTAAAAATTAGTTTAAAAGTAGATGGAGACTTCCTAACAAATCATTAACTAGTCCTGTGTCAAAGCTAGTAGACCAGCTGAAGTGGTGGATTAAGTCAAACTGTTAAATATTCCTAGGCCTTTTTCTTTACCAGAAAATGAGCTCTGAGAATCTTCTTGCTATCCTGTTCTGTGACATGAGCTGTACCAACTGATAATAAGTTAAATTGACTACTAATTTACTGATTGCTCATAACAGGGAGAGAAAATTAGGCCTGCTTGAGTTCCAATTATTTTAAGAAATGGTATATATATTTAGTAATGCAAACAATGCCTATTCACCACCACTGCCAGCTCCTCACACCCCTTCCGTAACTTAGTAATTATGGGAAACATGAATATATGCTTCCATGCTGTATTTATTCGTTTCCGTTTTGCTGAATGTTGTTCCTTCAGCTTGTGTAAAATTTCAGTGATTCCTACAAGCTACCTGTTTAATGTCTTCAGAGTTTTAGAATTAAAATTGTGAAAATAGCACTGGATTCCTCACAATTATCTTTTATAAGAATAAAAGATAACACTTGAACACATATCATCTAGTCACGTGAATATAATTTTTCAGAAATATGCTACCTCTGCTTTATAGCTGCAAAATCTGAGGATAAGAGAAGTTGAGTAAATTGCACATAGCTAGTGAATGGCAGACCTTGGATTCAATTCTAAATCTGTAGTTGTCAAAAATTTGGGTGCTGCAATTCTTTGCCATATCTCAATTGCAAATTACCTTTCTATCAGGCAAGGAGACTTTGGAACCCAAGAATGTGGTCTCTTAAACACATACAATAGAAAAGCAGATCACAGAAGCATATATTCTAGTAATTGTCTAGACCAGTCTTTCCTGTTGCAAAATATAAACATGCGGTTAGAACCTAGAAAGCAAATTAGAGATTTTTTTTTCAAGATATATAATCTTTTATTTTCCTAATAGTTCCTCCAAGACAAGAACTGATTTCCTGAGGTATGCCCGCAGTAGTATTACCTGTGGAGCCTTTACACCTGTTAGACTTCTGGGCTCTTCCTCAAACTAAATAGATCAGCTCTCTGGAGGTGGGGTTTGGATATCTGCAATTTTAAAACCTCTCCAGATGGTTCTAATGTGCATTCAGGTTCGTGAACTACTATAAGCAACTCGCAACTGGAAAAAGTGTCTGGAGACTATAAATAACCTGCCCCAAATCACAAGACTGGTGAGTTCCATGCTCTTGTGTGAAATAATTAGGCATACAAAATGTCTTGGATTTTGAAGTAGAATACTTCACCGATGTATTTAAGAAGATTCCAGGTGCACTAAAGAAAGGTAATACCTCATATTTAATAGAATACTTATCATCTAAACAGGTGGGATGCAAACCTCAAAACTAGCAGGACACCAGAACCATCTGGGGAGATTTTTAAAATAAGACGATTCCTGGTCCCATCTCACACCCAGAGATTCAGAAGCTGTGTATTATTAACAGTCTTTCAAATAATTTCTATGTAGATGATCTAGGAAGTTTCAAAGGCATATGCGTGTTTGAGAACTGCTAGTTTAGGACAGGATGGTTCACCAATTATAGCAGAAACAGGATAATTTTGGAAATTATTAAAATCACGCTCTTTTTTTGGGTGACAGGGGGGCATGGATTATTTGAAGAAATTCTAATTTCATGGTTCAAAGCCCAGAAATCGGTATTGTTAACACTTCCGGTGATTCTAGGTCAGGTGACCTAGGAAGCATGCTTTGAGTAAAACTGACAGAAAGCAACTGGTGTTGGAGAGGTTATTTTTAAATAAAATATTTTTAAAGTAAATCAAATGCATGGACATGTATTAACTGTGAGTTAAAAAATAACTACATGTTCTAAATGAACTCAATCTAGCTTACTTAAAATTATGCTATTTTATTGTTAGTTTGGGATTGCCTTACGTATTTCCAATGACTCCCTAAATTTTTTGCATCAATAAATATCTTTAGATTTTTGTAATAAGAGTTTGAATAGTACAGAAAACTCTAAAATATTTCAAAATAATGCCCAAAATATGATTGATTTTTCTGCAGGCAATTAAGGTGTCAGTGAGTAGTGAGTTCAAAAGTCATAGACAAAGGAGGAATGTTAGTTAATTGAGCATTTTCTATATTCCAAGCTCTGGATTAGGTTCTTTCCACATGTTAGTTTAAATAATCAATTTCATACTTTAAATATCTACACAGAGAAATGAGAAGGAAATCTGTATGGAATATTCTAAAAAGTTACTTTGAGATAGACATTGAAATTCCATTAGGAATTTCATGCACATATCAACTTCGATCTTAGATAAGAGTAATAGTGCTAGAAGAAAGCTTGCAAACAAGGTCCAGAGAGGTTAAGTGGCTTTCTCAAAATTAGTTTGCTGAACTAATAACCTAGGGTAGCACTCGTATTCCAGATTTAGCAGGCTATATCTTATTTAGATTCTGTTAATTGTTTTATAAAATGCATATGAGTATGGATACATTCAATATGAATTACTAAAGGGAAGAACACTTTGGATAGTAGTGAAGCATACCCATTTGCAAAATGCTACAAAATCTCTAGATGAGACATCTAGAAAAGAAAATCACCTTAACTGACTGATTGCAATACAATGGAATGAAGTTAGGAGAGAGACTATATTTCTCTCCATGTGGTTTGGTAATAGATATCTGCCCTTCACAGTGCTTGCACTTTATACTCTCCTTAAATACTAATTTTCTTTCCTATTAGAAACAGTTGATATGTTACTAATATTTGCATAGAATGTTAATGTGATCCAAATCCCTTCTAATCTTTCTTGCGACGTTACTTCTTTTGATGTTTTACAATGTGGTAAGATAGAAAGGAGTTAAAATGCCTTCCTTTTGCATCCAGGCGACAAACTGACTAATAAAATAAATATAAAATATCATCTCCAATTGGTACCAAGAAACACTGTCACTACTCTTAAAAAATATTTTACAGGACCGCTTATCACATTCATTTATTTATTCAACAAGTATTTGATATGACCCTCCTGTACATTAGGCACTGTGCTTATCCTTTAGATTCTGATGTTTGTTATATTTAACAGTTCAATTGTAATTGTTAAGAAGTTTCCCAAAATGAGATCAGAGTTCAAGGGAACTCAAAGATATGATCAAACACAGTCATAAGGTAAGGACCTGAAATTTGTGGTAACTTTAATTCACGCAAAAAAAAAAAAAAAATTCTAGGTGATTACCTTAAGACTCATGGAATCTAGTTTAAAAATAGGCTGACAAAAAAATATCAGAGGCATAGTTTCCTATTCTTTTAATATTTAACCTCCAATTGGAGGCAAGAATTTAAAGTCTCCACAAATAATTCCTAAATATTCTGTTGCTTTACACATCAAATTCTCTGAGCTTTCTAAGCCCCTCAAAATAAGAAACATTTCTGCACAATCTAAGATTATCAGGAGTTTTACAGTAAATGTAACAATTTTAGGCATGTATTTGTTTCCCACTAAGACGATTTTTTTTTTCAGTTTCTACTTCATATTGTCAGATATACAGGTGTCATAATATATATGACTGTCAGGCTCTCATGTCTTTCTTGTTCAGGGTGTAATACTCTGGATGTGGACAATTCAGTATATATTCTTATTAGTAAGGTCTATAATGATTAACATTTATTTATTCTTACTGATGTCTACAATAATTAATATTTAATTATTTAGAGTATTGAAGGTAATAGCTTTTCGATATTTTGAAATAAAACATTTTAAATGGTCTGTTCCCTTTTTTGTGTCCACAATTTAATTCCAGGCATAATTATTGGTTTGTATAATCAACAGCAAACCAATTTTGTTGAATTAATATATCTTTTTCATGAGTTTCTTACAAAGAATTGCAATCCACAGGATTTATTAAAGGAGTGGCTGTGAACCATACACTTTCTTGAGGGTTGTATTTCACTTAAATGTAGTGATAGTCCATTTCCTTCTGCTGAACTCAACTCCTAAAATATTTAAACCAGAACAAATGCTAACAAGTTTGATGTTTTATTTATTGTATACCTTCAAAAGTCTAAGTTCTTCTACATGAGGTATACCATTGTATAGGCCCTAAAAATACCAATGACATTCACATTTGTAAAAATTGAGACATAATTCTATGATAAGGTAGGAATGCTATTGAAAAAAAAGTGGGATAAAGAGAGATAGGATCCTTAAATCCAAATCGTAACTATTGTCACTAGCTGTGGTTTGTGTGTGTGTGTGTGTGAATGTGTGTCTTGAATAAATACCTCTGGATCTAGTTAACTCAAGTAGAAAGAAAAACAATTATATTTTCTATATTATAGCAATTATAAACAACAAAATTATAATTCCTTCTAGCCCTAAAACTCACACATCAATGGACCCAGAGCTAAAGGGTTCCATTGAGTCATTTAATTCTTCCACTTCAAATTTAGGAAACAGTCTTCTGGGACTTAGTAATGGGGTTTCAAAGCACCTGCTAGACACTTAGTAGTACTGCCTCTACTTGCGTCATATTATCAGTGTGTGATTATAGTCATAGTCCAACAAAGAGCCTACATTTGTAGTCAACAATAGAGACACTGCCTTTAGGTCTTTCAGTTCTTTCAAATCATGAACATTCACTAGCGCCAAGGCAGGTTGAAATAATGCTTTTAATATTGAATGTTTTTCTGCCTTCAAAAAAAGCAGGTGGGCCAGACACAGTGGCTCATACCTGTAATCCCAGCACTTTGGGAGGCTGAGGCAGTTGGATCACTTGAGGTCAGGAGTTCAAGACCAGCCTGGCCAACACGGTGAAACCTATCTCTACTAAAAATACAAAAACTAGCCAGGCACAGTGGTACACGCCTGTAATCCTAGCTACTCGGGAGGCTGATACAGGAGAATCGCTTGAACCTGGGAGGCTGAGGTTGCAGTGAGCCGAGACTGCGCCACTGCACTCCGGCCTGGGCGACAGAGCGAGACTCCATCACAAAAATAATAACAATAAAAAAATACAGGTGCTTTCTAAACTTGTTAGCAGTGTATCCTCTCTAGATCTCTATGCTTTTTATAGACCAAAAAATTTGACAAAGTAAATGTAAATGTATGAATTTGTCTTACTAATTAATTAAATATGGATGGAAACTTATTGAGGAGGACATCCACATAAAAATATTATTTCTTAATGCATTGTGGTTAGAAGAAATAATATGGAGAGAATAATATGTTGGGTCAAAAGAGTTGACAAAGTTTGCAGCTCAGAAACATGTCAAACAGCTAAGCAATTGGGGAAATTTGCTACTTATTTCCCCATTAAATCAGCATTGACCCATACAAACTTCATTCAGAGTAGCACTTGCATATAAACAGTCTCAAGCTGAATTGAAAGGAAGCTTTTATATGTCTGTCCACTTAATTGTAAGCTCATTTCAGGCAGTGATTGTACCTTGTTCATCTTATCTCTGTGGGTGTTAAGGCAGTGTCTGACACTGCATTCAATCTTGGCTTAAGAAATATACCTGAGAATCAAACAATCCTCTATTCATTATAGGAATATTCCTCTGCTCAAATCTTTCTGGTGCTAGGGTGAGCTTATTATCTCACAAGATAGTCTGGAGAGCTGGATCTATGCCCTTTTTACTGAATTCTTTTTGAATTTTGCTGATGTCAATTTGTAATAGGAATAAGTCACAAATAGACCCAAATGGATGTCCTCAGACCATTCTAATTTTTGGACGGATTATTGGCCTGAATGGAATAAAGGCACTAAAGATTATTTTGAGGAATGCTTTCCTTGAAGAATCCTTAATGGCCCATCTTTTTTCACCTACAGTCTCTGCTTATATCCAGCTCTCCTCTTCTCTAGCCTTATGGAGGAGAATGCTATAGGCAGCTGCAAGTTCAGGAATATACTCTTCAAAATTTTCATGTAATGGTAGGTTTATTTTGGTTCTGTAAAGCCCTGAACATCATGGTCATATGTGCTATGTATGAATAATTACCAAAATGGGATATAAAAGTCATCTCCAATTAGTACTTCTAAAGTAGAACTGTCACTTCCTTGAAACAAACAATCATTTTTCTGTGAATTCAATTGCATTTATTTATTCATCCAACAAATGTGCATTGAGATCTTACTCTGTGCTAACAATGTGTGTTTTCTATATATCCCCACTTTATTATATTTAACATCTTATATTTAATACCTTGATGATAATTTTATTTAGGATCTCTTAAATGACAGAACTCGAATCAAATGATAGCACTCATCATTATGAGCCAAATCTTATATCCATATGGTAAAATAAGACCATTTTAAATATTAGGGCTTCAGAAAAAAATCTTAAATTGATACGTAATTAAACATTGTTCATAAATGACACCATTTATAAATATATTTATAGGTATCATTTTTCTTTGTTATTTGAGGAAATTATTTGTTTTATTATGACAATGAGTGTTATCAGTAGCAGAAAGAAAACTGTCTTAGATTTTCTAAAGTATTATTGGGATTACTTCCCAGGTGCTGAAAATCACAACAAATTGGATATTTAAAAATACTTGAATAATTTAATTTAAGACCATGAGAATAAGTAGCTGCGAATCAGCTTAATGAAAATAAATGAGAAGTCTAATAGCTTCCTGAATAGAACAGTTCTGCTTCATATCTTTCTTATTCACTCCATGAATAATTTCACCTTCACAAATGTGATAAACAGGTAAAAAAATAGATCAAATAGAGACAGTTACACACTTCGTTCAACTTAGGAGTCAAAGAGGTTAGAATTCAATCGCAACATGTTCTCCCTTTGTTATAGTATGCAAAGTTGGAACTAGACATTGTAATACTTAGTGAAAATTTTTCATACTTTCCCAAATAGATATTTCCCAAATAGATTAAACAGCTGATCAGTGTAGAAACAATAATCAAACCACAAGCTTACGTTATGGACAACTACAAAAATGTGAAAATCAATGTTTACAAATGATAATGAAGAATAAATGACTCTCCAGTGCACATAATTAGGTATATACAGGATAATTTAAAACCGAATGGAATGATTGCTCCTGCTGAGCGTTTAAAAATCTCCACCAAAATATACATGTTACCCTAGAGAGGGTGATAAAAATAAATTGTGACACAAAAGTAGTATGTTGCATCTCTTCTTATCCTCAATACTTGGATGATATCTCATCAAAATATCAAGTGTGCAAGTGATGAAAAATTTTAATTCCAAAACCATTTCTCTAAATTACCAACAGACTTATATTCTTGATGCCTTTTCACATGATCGCAAGCCAAGCATGCATGTGATTCCCAAAATCGTGGAAGATTTACAGTGAAATCCTTCCTCCAGTTAAAGTAACTAAGGTATAACTTATTGTTTTTGTCGACTTCCTTCAGGTACTTTGCTAGCTCACTGGGAGAGTTATAATCTTCCACATGAATGAATGAATCTGCTGGAATATAATTCTCATAGTTTTCCCTAGATGGTCCCAGAACAACAGGTACAGAGCCAGCCAGAAAAGCATTGTAGAGCTTTTCCGTGATGTAATCCTTGTGGATTGAATTTTCAAAGGAAAGATAAAATTTACAAGTAGATATGGTAGGAATCAAATTTTTATCATTGACATATTCTCCAAATGCTTGCCCATAGGTATGGATTTCAATGCTTTTGCTTAGCTCATTGTAATACTTGACCCTGGCATGCTCAGGGTTCCAGTTACTCACAACCCAGCACACCAACTTCTCTTTGCTTGGCACTTCAAACACGAAGGGATTTGTGCTCACCGTCAAGAAGCCGTAAGGCACTTGGATATCTGAATCGCGGCGGTAAGTCAGGGTCAGGTTAAACAAGTGCTCAATGCCACTCTTTTGGGGAGTATGAGTTGGTGATTCCAAATTCATCCAAATCCATTTCTGGAAGGGTGGCCTAGCTTGCTGAGGTAAATTTGTCAGATCCCAACTGATGTCTCGGTGATGGATCAGAACTGCGTGGGATTTGTTGTACAGTGAACGGTCCGTTGTGAGATGGCATCCTTGGATGTTGAACATTGCTTGGCAGGATGTAAGGTCAAAGGTCTGCCCAAATGGCCACACCCACACCAGAATAGTAGTTTCATTAAAATAGTCAGTTTTGGTGGAGAAGAAGTTTTTCATTTTCAGCACAGAGCTGGCTGATTCCATTGGACTGAAGATCCAGCTGTTGGTAGGTTTGATGTAAATGAGAAGACATGCCATGAAACAGCCCAGGATAATGCAGACAATTAAAAATGGGCGAAGAATTCCTTTGGATGTTGATGTCATAATTTTTTCTATGAAACAGAGAAGACAGAAGGGGAGGTAGGGGTGGGAATGAAGAGATAATCATAAATATATTTGAGATATATTTAAAATCATAAATATGAGATACACAGGTAGTAATCAACTGCATTTTCCTTTTCAGTGTTATCAAACCATTGAGAGAAACAGAACTTTCCTCAAAGCCAAGAAACAGCTTTCAAAAGGAAGTTTCCCAAAAACTCTTATAAAAGTACCAGCATATCTTCAAACCAAGTAACATTTTTTTCAATGCTATCCTTAACTGTTCTACTTTTATTTGCTTGTAGAAAAGTGGCACAACCTAGACTGTCATCGCTAAAGCCATGACTAAAATTTTTAGTATTTTGTCACCACATCAGATTTGTGAACATCTCCCAGTTGATGTAATCACTTATTTACTCGCATATTGAGACTGTAGCATAACTTTGTGGTTCAGATGGAATTTGATAGAAAACTAAACTGCTTTTAAAAACGTTATGTTTTTGTTTTTCTCGTTATAAATTTACCTTCACAGTTTGCAAATGCATTAGTATAATCTTCTGGTAAAAAAAAAATGGCAACTCTTGATTTGATACGTTTTTATAAAACAAGTACACTCAGGCAAATTTTATAAATTCAAAACTCACAGGGTTTTGTTTTTATTTATATATTTTTCTTACAGTTTTCTTTGTTTACTTTTAATAATTTGTTAGTACATCCAATATCTACCAAGTTGTAATAATCAAATGTTCTATTTGCATTAGAAAAACGTTCTCACTTACGTAGCATAAGAGCTTTAAAAAAGTTTTTCTTTGTATTAAGATGATATTGGTATTATAAAAATAAACAAATTCTCAAAAAAGGGCTATATTTCATGAAGAACAACTTTGATCTCATGAATTTTAGCAGATTGTGGCTAAAAAGATGAGTGAAGCCTTTTTTTTTTTAAAGAAAAAAGTGTCTTCAAGTATTTTTCTCTTCGGCATTCATGCCTCTTTATGGCTATGAACACAAAAATATATCTGCGAAAACTGTTTCTTGATAAAATTCTCACAGATCGTTTGAAATTCATGTTGTTTCTCTTACGAAAATAATATGGCCTATACATTTCAGACTCATTAAAGTATTTTGAAATTTTGATAGAAACTAGGATAGGAACATTAGATGTTTCCTTCCAAAAAAGGGGAGAAATTATCCTTCATTTAATTACCTAAATATATGTGAACATTAAAAAAAGCACATTCTTTTGCTATGCAGTTTTTCTTAAAGCATATGAGACTCTCTGAGTAGCAAAGCTTGACTGTGAGTCCAAAGATTTTGGACACTGCATTCTAGATCACTCCCAGAACTACGGTAATGGAATCAAAGATTGCAGCTTCCTGTCAAAGTTGATTTCAGTTCCACAGTCAATAAGAAAATGAAAACAAAAGGTACATGTCAAATATGTCTTGGTGCTAAATTATTAATCAATCCTTGGAATACAGAGAAAATCAGGAAAGAATTATGAAGGAAATTTCAGTTATTCAGAATTAAATGACATTGAAGGTTCTACAAGTCAAATTTTGTTGTGTATTTAAACAGAAGGAAATTATAGGTTTGCACACATTTCAGAAAATTAATAAATTGGTCAACTCAAGAAGCTAGACAAAGAAAAATGGTAAAATGCTAAAAAAATAAGAAGGAAAAATGTTAAGGTAAGGGCCAGAAATTTGAAATGAGTAATAATGTCACAAGATTTGAAAATACTCAAACTTTAGGCAAGAATAATGAAGAAAAAACAAATTCAAATGTAATACCAAAAATAGCAAATAATTGTTGATTTAGCATAGATAAAAATTGAAGTAACTATTTTGAGTAATTTTATGTTGAAAAATTTGAAATATGACTAAATAGTTGTATTTTTGTACAAATACAGAAATACCAATATTTGTGAAAGAAAAATTCTGATTCAACAGGTAACAGTTAAAGAAATGGAATTCATAAACAACAACAACTAAAGGCAAATACTAGGTCTAAATGGTTTTCCAATGATATTAACAATTCAATAAATTGGGAATACCATCCACCTTTTTAAAAAATTATTTTAGAAAATACAAAAATTAAGAAAGAAGCTTAACTCATGAGGTCAATTATAATCTTGTTACCCAAGCAAGATATGACTTTTTTTTTTAAAAAAGTCATTTGTGCTTATGAACACAGATGCAAAAATACAAAAATTCAGCAATAATAAGTATTAGAAATAGATCATGATGTGATTCAAGAGTAAGTTTATGGAAGTTTAGTTGCATTTGATCCTAAGTATAAATTTAATTGGACAATCTCTCAATTCCATCTAGACTCCAGAACTTACAGACTGAAAAACCTTACTGGAAGGGTCTCTTTTCATTGGAAAAACATTAACTTTTAATATGCCTGATTTGACTGACTGTTGCAGTGTTTTCTTCCTGTGAGACCAATGTTTAATGTTTTTAGAAGTACTTTGATTGAAAGTTTCCTTAAATCCTTTTTGAACTGAAATGCAATGGCAAAAACTATTAAATAAATGATGTCAGTTCAATATAATCAGGTTACAACTGAAATAGCCACCATTTAATAAATGCTCATCCTTAGCCAGCCCTTGTGCCAAGCATTTTACACACATCATTTCCTTTAATCCTTCTACAACCCCTAAAAAGGACACATTTTCTCATTCCTTCACAGATGAGGAGATTTCAGGCCACAGATACAAGTCATCAGCTTAACCACTGGATTGTGCTCTCTCTTTCCTTCTGTAATCTACTTTGAACAAATAACACAAACATGAATAATCCATTTGCTTTTGGTATCTCAAGTTTTGTTGTCTTGATTTCCGTGGTCTCTACCTTTTATTCTGTAATTAAGAACTATTTAACCATGAGTTAAATTTAGATTAATTTCTTTTAACAAGGATATCTGACACATATGTAGGGCACTTATTAGTGTCAAACACTGATCTGAGCACTTATATTAACTTATACACACACACACACGTATTAACTCATTATATCCCCATTTTATTGATAAAGAAACTGAGGCCCAAAATGATTAAGTAACTTGTCCAAACCACACAGAGTTAATGGCACAGAATACTTTTCAAGCCCAGGCCACCTGGCTTTAGAATCTGAGCATTTGATAATTAACATTTTAGATCACTGATTCCCCAGGTTGCAGCCAGAATATGCAATCATTTTAGTGATACCAGAATGTAAGCTTTGTGAGGGGCTTTGCTTTCTTCACTGCTGTATCCTTATCACCAGAATGTAGTAGATGCTTAATAAATGCTGTATATCTCATATGAATGAATGGGTGAATTACTGCATCTCAACTATGTACAAGCACTGTGCTTGGTAGGTAACCAGATATACAAAAATGAGCCAAAGGTGAATGAATGAATATGTACTTTGTTTCTTCCTCTGTGCATTTAGCCTGGAGCTCTCTATGGAATAACTCCCATTAAAATTGGCATATGGCTATTCCTACCGCTAGAAGAGCAAAATCTCCCAGTTTTGCCTCTCTGTTTTGTCTCAAAGTTAGCATCTATCCAGAACATTTTAGTTCCATGTCTCAGTCTCTCTCTCTCTCTTATTAGCCAAACGAGGAATTGATCAATAGACAGAAACAATGTTCCTTCTACTGTGTGGTTTCCAGTTTTCATGCTTCCTGGATATTTTATATAACTTGAGGTTATCCTTGTTAACTCTCTGCTTATCCCCTCCCCTCAATTTTTCAGTGCTGTCAGGGTCAGTTACTAAATAATAGGGGAAGTTACTTAGTAACCTCTACTTTGTACAGAGCTGTCAAGAGAAGTTTGCCTCTTGGGGCCAAATTGACATCTCCTTGACAGAATCTTTTTCACCTATTCCTCATGACTAAAATTCAGTTGGATACTTAACATGTCTTATACTGGTAATCAATACAACCTATTTTAAAAACACCTGCAGCAGTGTTACTTTAGCTCATGAGAGACAGCAATAAACGTATAGCACAAAGCAAATTGTAACAGTAAATAGGATAATTAAACCTTTTCAATTATTTTTAGTAGTTTCAAGTACTATGGGAGAACGTAACTTAAAGACTTTACCATCAAAAATAACGGAATCTGGGCTAAAAGTGCTACTTAACAAGACTTGGTATGCATGATTCAATTTTCTGTTAAGAGATTACCTCCAGTCGTTCTTTAAGAACACTCTACTGAATGTTAAAGAATGGAAGATAACTTGAAATAGAAAAAGATTTGAGTTGTAATTCTCAAACCACAGATACATATCAAGGTATTAGGGAGAAAAATGTGTAACTAAGGAGAACAGGAGGCTCCCTCAAGGAGAGGCAGTCCTATTGTAAGTTTTGATTTTTGGTGGAGGTAGGTATTGAATCCTTATTTTAAATGGAAAGAAACAGGAGCATGCTATAGAACAAAGTTCAATACTTGCTTAAAAGTGGAGATGGAACAGGATAGCTGAGCTTGTAACTTGTGACTTGGGGCATTATTCCCAGATTGCAGCCACTACCTACCTCTTAAACCCACCTCCCCTATCCCTCATTAGCAGGATGGTGGGGTTGGAAGAGATTTTCCCTTATGCCATTAGGAGTTGTTGGGTCAGCACATTTGACAGTCACTGTATAGTACATTTACTATTTTTTTTTTGTGTGTGTGTGTACTATTAAACCATTCCTAATAAGATTTTTTGATAGCTGGTAAAAACATGTGAAATACATAGACCATTTGAACAGAACTGTAGATCAACCTGAGGATCTTCAAGATAAATTCATACCAACTTCAAAGACAAGAAATGAATCACTGACAAATTGAAGGGTGAATTTGGGAGAAATGCCATTTACTTTTTGGCACGAAGACACTGGTTGATCTATGGAATGCTATAAAATTTGTTTGTGAACCTTTCTCAAAGATCCTTAGATATAATCTCTGGTATTTCCAAGGGTAAGCCTTTGTTTTATTTCCTCAAGCCCTGAGGAAGTTGCCACCAAATGACACCAATTTTGATCACCAGCACTTTTCCTAAATATTTCTCAGAACTCTCTCTGGTAATAATAAGTCCCTGATTCATTTCTGCAGTGGGTTTGTCTTTAGACAGTCCAACGCATGTCTTTTTAAAATTCTTTTTTCTTCTTTCATTCTTGCCTCAGACATTTGTTTCTACTGGCAAGAGAGCTACAAGTTAGCAAAGGCCTCAGAAGCAGCCTCAGAAACAAAGTTTCTGTCTGACTTTCTACTGCTCTCCTGTCTTTCACCACTCATTATCTCTTAAAGCAAGCAGTAGAAACTAGAATCCCTCTTTTCCAAGGCACTCATAGAAACAAGAACCCTTTTCCTCCAAGGCCACTAATAAAACCTAAAAATATTACTACAACTTTCACCCATCTTTCTGTGTAAGAACTGGCCATGAAATTTTCTGACCTACCTTATTTGATTGTAGGTCATAAGACCTGCATTCCAGAGAAGATCCTGCCTCTTACCAGAAGGAAGGAATGCTAAAGAGAAGCCAAGAAGAATCTTAACAGACTGGTCTTGCTGGATTTCTCCCCTTTGTTATTTTATTTTATTTTATTTTTTTGA
The DNA here is from genome assembly GCF_028885625.2 of Pongo pygmaeus. Classification (NCBI taxonomy): domain Eukaryota; kingdom Metazoa; phylum Chordata; class Mammalia; order Primates; family Hominidae; genus Pongo; species Pongo pygmaeus. The sequence goes on along the minus strand of NC_072378.2, from coordinate 95,886,150 downwards.
GATGGAGTCTCACTCTGTCACCAGGCCGGAGTGCAGTGGTGCGATGTCAGCTCACTGTAACCTCTGCCTCCCGGGTTCAAACGATTCTCCTGCCTCAGCCTCCCAAGTCGCTGGGATTACAGGTACACACCACCATGACCAGCTAATTTTTGTATTTTTAGTAGAGATGGGGTTTCACCATGTTGGCTGGGATGATCTTTATCTCCTGACCTCATGATCTGCCCACCTCAGCCTCCCAAAGTGCCAGGGTTACAGGTGTGAGCCACTGCACCCGTCCCTCCTTTGTTTATTATTATTAGATCAGATCATTTTTGCCCAATCACATTTCCATATGACTGTCCATTCTTCATTAATCCCAAGCATAAAAATGAATAGTTCACCTTAAGTCTTCGAGTCTTAATTCTGAAGGCTCCCATGTAGCATAAAGCTATGATCAAATAATTTTCTTATGCTGTTATTAATTTTTAAATTAATTCGTCTATTATATTAGACTATTCTTCTATTAATCTGTCTTTGTTAGTGGGGTGTTGGCCATGACCCTTATGACGGGGAGGAAAGAGATCACCACCTCTCTATTCCCACACTGGCAATCGCTTCCCCTTCTTCTTCCCCTAATATTCCAGGATCCAAAGTATGTATCTTGAATCCTTCAAAATATATCCATAATTATCTATATTTTCAAATAAGCCAAAACACCCCACAACAACACTATATGTAAATTCTCAAAACTACAAAGAAATCTCTTTATTTTATGTAAACCATTGGTGTTATCTGATTCTCAACTATTAGTAATCTGTTTTTGCAGGTTCAAAGAATAATTTGCTCCCCATATAATCATTGTGAACTTCACTATTGTAGTATTAGTACAGGATTCTGCAAAAATCTGAATACTACACTGAATGCTTATAATTTAAATTGGGTGGCTTATCTTTTCTTTTTAGGTTTTTTTGGTTATTGTTTTATTTTGCTTTTACTCCTGCCTACAATTTTTATGCTAACAACACGTGCAAGGTTAAAAACAAAAGCTTTACGCTTTAGCTATTATACACCAAATTACATTCTGTCTCAAAGTCCTATAAAACTTTATATATTCATCACTGCACTTTCAAAAATTCCCTTGAAACTTCAAATTCTATTGAACCTCTCTAATGGGCATTCCTCCTCTAAGTTCCCACAATTTTCTCCATTAAATTCTGAGCCAAATGCCTCTTGCCTTTGGGAAAAATGCCATTTACTTTTTGGCACGAAGACAGTGGTTGATCTCTGGAATGCTACAAAATTTGTGTTTGTGAACCTTTCTCAAAGATCCTTAGATATAATCTCTGGTATTTCCAAGGGTAAGCCTTTGTTTTATTTCCTCAAGCCCTGAGGAAGTTGCCACCAAATGACACCAATTTTGATCACCAGCACTTTTCCTAAATATTCCTCAGAACTCTCTCTGGTAATAATAAATCCCTGATTCATTTCTGCAGTGGGTTTGTCTTTAGACAGTCCAACGCATGTCTTTTTTAAATTCTTTTTTCTTCTTTCATTTTTGCCTCAGACGTTTGTTTCTACTGGCAAGAGAGCTGCCAGCTACCGCTTTTCCCGTACTGCAAATTTCTTTATTTTGGGCACCTTCTACAGTCTCTCTCTTTGAAATTTTCTTTACAAATTCAGGGATTAGCGTCTTTTAGTTTGATCTTTCATCTGCTCTCTCTCCTCTCTACTCAATCACCAGTCCTTCATCAGTGTCTTTATTAACTTTAGAAGCTCTATTTACTGGCTTCAGCTGTGGCTAGAGCCATGAGATCTGACACTGAGCCCAAGTGTAACCTGGCTCATGCTCCACGTGCCCTTGGGAAATACCACAGACAGGGCCAGGAGGTGCCTTGCTGGCATTTTTTCAGAACAAGCTTTCCGGCACCCTTTGAGGCCAGCAGTCTTTTATAACTTAGCTGTCAGCACCAGCACTTCTGTGATAATTGTCAGGTTTAGTCCCTTGCAGCCAACAGATTAAAAAAAAAAAAAAATCCAAAACTCTCATTTTGGGCTGATATATTACTAGCCTTTTGGACTTTATAAATGAGAATGTCTTCATTCCAGATGATAAGGTAGGGCAACTAACCCAGTGACATCTTGACATCTTCTTGTCCTTCATATCCACACCTAACCTAGCACCAACTCCTGCCAATTTTACCTCCTAAATATTCCTTACATTAGTAGACTTCTCTCCATTCCCCTAGGTCAAATGTCCATCAATTCTTGTATGGAAGACTGACATTTCTTTCTAAGTGGTCCACCTAGTGCTCCCTTTTGATTCTTTCAATTTTTTCACAATACAGTAGATCAGTAGTCCTCAAAGGATGGCTCTATACCAGCAGCATCAGCAGCATCTGAGATCCTGTTAGAAAGGCAGATTCTCCTACTGGAACCCAGACATATGAAATCAGAAACTTTGGAAAGAGGCCTAGCAGCATGCTTTGGAGAGCCCTCCAAGTGGTTCTGATGTACACTAAATTTTTTTTTTTTATTATTATACTTTAAGTTCTAGGGTACATGTGCACAACGTGCAGGTTTGTTACATATGTGCCATGTTGGTGTGCTGCACGCATTAACTCGTCATTTACATTAGGTATATCTCCTAATGCTATCCCTCCCCTCTCCCCCCACACCACTACAGGCCCCGGTGTGTGATGTTCCCCTTCCTGTGTCCACGTGTTCTCATTGTTCAATTCCTACCTATGAGTGAGAACATGCAGTGTTTGGTTTTCCGTCCTTGCGATAGTTTGCTGAGAATGATGGTTTCCAGCTTCATTCATGTCCCTACAAAGGGCATGCACTCATCCTTTTTTATGGCTGCATAGTATTCCATGGTGTATATGTGCCACATTCTCTTAATCCAGTCTATCATTGATCGACATTTGGGTTTGTTCCAAGTCTTTGCTATCATGAATAGTGCCGCAATAAACATACATGTGCATGTGTCTTTATGGCAGCATGATTTATAATTCTTTCGGTATAAACCCAGTAAAGGGATTGCCAGGTCAAATGATATTTCCAGCTCTAGATCCTTGAGGAATTGCCACACTGTCTTCCACAATGGTTGAACTAGTTTACAGTCCCACCAACAGTGTAAAAGCGTTCCTATTTCTCCACATCCTCTCCAGCACCTGTTGTTTCCTGACTTTTTAATGATTGCCATTCTAACTGGTGTGAGATGGTATCTCATTGTGGTTTTGATTTGCATTTCTCTGGTGGCCAGTGATGATGAGCATTTTTTCATGTGTCTGTTGGCTGCACAAATGTCTTCTTTTGAGAAGTGTCTGTTCATATCTTTCACCCACTTTTTGATGGGGTTGTTTTTTTCTTGTAAATTTGATTGAGTTCTTTGTAGATTCTGGATATTAGACCTTTGTCAGATGAGTAGATTGCAAAAATTTTTCCCATTCTGTAGGTTGCCTGTTCACTCTGATGGTAGTTTCTTTTGCTATGCAGAAGCTCTTGAGTTTAATTAGATCCCATTTGTCAATTTTGGCTTTTGTTGCCATTGCTTTTGGTGTTTTAGACATGAAGTCCTTGCCCATGCCTATGTCCTGAATGGTATTGCCAGGTTTTCCTCCAGGGTTTTTATGGTTTTAGGTCTAACATTTAAGTCTTTAATCCATCTTGCATTAATTTTTGTATAAGGTGTAAGGAAGGAATCCAGTTTCAGCTTTCTACCTATGGCTAGCCTGTTTTCCCAGCACCATTTATTAAATAGGGAATCCTTTCCCCATTTCTAGTTTTTGTCAGGTTTGTCAAAGATCAGATAGTTGTAGACATGCAGCATTATTTCTGAGGGCTCTTTTCTGTTCCATTGGTCTGTATCTCTGTTTTGGTACCAATACCATGCTGTTTTGGTTACTGTAGCCTTGTAGTATAGTTTGAAGTCAGGTAGCATGATGCCTCCAGCTTTGTTCTTTTGGCTTTACCATGCTGTTTTGGTTACTGTAGCCTTGTAGTATAGTTTGAAGTCAGGTAGCATGATGCCTCCAGCTTTGTTCTTTTGGCTTTACCATGCTGTTTTGGTTACTGTAGCCTTGTAGTATAGTTTGAAGTCAGGTAGCATGATGCCTCCAGCTTTGTTCTTTTGGCTTAGGATTGACTTGGCAATGCGGGCTCTTTTTTGGTTCCATATGAACTTTAAAGTAGTTTTTTCCAATTCTGTGAAGAAAGTCGTTGGTAGCTTGATGAGGATGGCATTGAATCTATAAATTACCTTGGGCAGTATGGCCATTTTCATTATATTGATTTTTCCTGTCCTTGAGCATGGAGTGTTCTTCCATTTGTTTGTGTTTTCTTTTATTTCGTTGAGCGGTGGTTTGTAGTTCTTGAAGAGATCCTTCACATCCCTCGTAAGTTGGATTCCTATGTATTTTATTCTGTTTGAAGCAATTGTGAATGGGAGTTCACTCATGATTTAGCCCTCTGTCGGTTATTGGTGTATAGGAATGCTTGTGATTTTTACACATTGATTTTGTATCCTGAGACTTTGCTGAAGTTGGTTATCAGCTTAAGCAGATTTTGGGCTGAGACAATGGGGTTTTCTAAATATACAATCATGTCATCTGCAAACAGGGACAATTTGACTTCCTCTTTTCCTAATTGAATACCCTTTATTTCTTTCTCCTGCCTAATTGCCCTGACCAGAACTTCCAACACTATGTTGAATAGGAGTGGTGAGAGAGGGCATCCCTGTCTTGTGCCAGTTTTCAAAGGGAATGCTTCCAGTTTTTGCCCATTCAATATGATATTGGCTGTGGGTTTGTCATAAATAGCTCTTATTATTTTGAGATACGCCCATTCAATACCTAATTTATTGAGAGTTTTTAGCATGAAGGGCTGTTGAATTTTGTCAAAGGCCTTTTCTGCATCTATTGAGATAGCCATGTGGTTTTTGTCTTTGGTTCTGTTTATATGCTGGATTATGTGTATTGATTTGCATATGTTGAACCAGCCTTGCATCCCAGGGATGAAGCCCACTTGGTCATGTTACATAAGCTTTTTGATGTGCTACTGGATTTGGTTTGCCAGTATTTTATTGAGGATTTTTGCATCGATGTTCTTTTTTTGTTGTGTCTCTGCCAGGCTTTGGTATCAGGATAATACCAAAATAAAATGAATTAGGGAGGATTCTCTCTTTTTCTATTGATTGGAATAGTTGCAGAAGGAATGGTTCCAGCTCCTCCTTGTACCTCTGGTAGAATTCGGCTGTGAATTCTTCTGGTCCTGGACTTTTTTTGGTTGTTAGGCTATTAATTATTGCCTCAATTTTGGAGCCTGTTATTGGTCTATTCAGGGATTCCACTTCTTCCTGGTTTAGTCTTGGGAGGGTGTATGTGTCCAGGAATTTATCCATTTCTTCTAGATTTTCTAGTTTATTTGCATAGAGGTGTTTATAGTATTCTCTGATGGTAGTTTGTATTTCTGTGGGATCGGTGGTGGTATCCCCTTTATCATTTTTTATTGCGTCTATTTGATTCTTCTCTCTTTTCTTCATTAGTCTTGCTAGTGGTCTATCAATTTTGTTGATCTTTTCAAAAAACCAGATCCTGGATTCATTGATTTTTTGAAGGGTTTTTGGTGTCCCTAGCCCCTTTCAGTTCTGCTCTGATCTTAGTTATTTCTTGCCTTCTGCTAGCTTTTGAATGTGTTTGCTTTTCTTCCCTAGTTCTTTTAATTGTGATGTTAGGGTGTCAATTTTAGATCTTGCCTGCTTTCTCTTGTGGGCATTTAGTGCTATAAATTTCCCTCTATACACTGCTTTAAATATGTCCCAGAGATTCTGGTATGTTGTGTGTTTGTTCTCATTGGTTTCAAAGAACATCTTTATTTCTGCCTTCATTTCGTTATGTACCTAGTAGTCATTCAGGAGCAGGTTGTTCAGTTTCCATGTAGTTGAGAGGTTTTGTGTGAGTTTCTTAATCCTGAGTTCTAGTTTGATTGCACTGTGGTCTGAGAGACAGTTTGTTATAACTTCTATTCTTTTACATTTGCTGAGGAGTGCTTTACTTCCAACTATGTGGTCAATTTTGGAATAATGTGATGTGGTGCTGAGAAGAATCTATATTCTGTTGATTTGGGGTGGAGAGTTCTGTAGATGTCTATTAGGTCCGCTTGGTGCAGAGCTGAGTTCAATTCCTGGATATCCTTTTTACCTTTCTGTCTCTTTCATCTGGGGTGGTTCCAAGATGGCTGAGGGGCAGTTCCAAGATGGCCGAATAGGAACAGCTCCAATCTACAGCTCCCAGCATGAGCAACACAAAGACGGGTGATTTCTGCATTTCCAGCTGAGGTACTGGGTTCATTTCACTGGGGCTTGTCGGACAGTGGGTGTAGGACAGTGAGTGCCACCTACCAAATGTGAGCCAAAGCAGGGCGAGGCATTGCTTCACCCGGGAAGCACAAGGGGTCAGGGAATTCCCTTTCCTAGCCAAGGGAAGCTGTGACAGATGGCACCCGGAAAATCGGGTCACTCCCACCCTAATGCTGTGCTTTTCCAAATGTCTTAGCAAATGACACACCAGGAGATTATATCCCACACCTGGCTCGGAGGGTCCCATGCCCACGGAGCCTCGCTCATTGCTAGCACAGCAGTCTGAGATCGAACTGCAAGGCGGCAGTGAGGCTGGGGGAGGGGCATCCGCCATTGCTGAGGTTTGAGTAGGTAAAAAAAGCAGCCAGGAAGCTCGAACTAGGTGGAGCTCACCACAGCTCAAGGAGGCCTGCCTGCCTCTGTAGTCTCCACCTCTGGGGGCAGGGCATAGCTGAACAAACGCAGCAGAAACCTCTGCAGACTTAAATGTCCCATCTGACAGCTTTGAAGAGAGTAGTGGTTCTCCCAGCATGGAGTTTGAGATCTGAGAACGGACAGACTGCCTCCTCAAATGGGTCCCTGATCCCCGAGTAGCCTAACTGGGAGGCATCCACCAGTAGGGGCAGACTGACACCTCACACGGCCAGGTACCCCTCTGAGATGAAGCTTCCAAAGGAACGATCAGGCAGCAACATTTGCTGTTCAGCAATATTCGCTGTTCTGCAGCTTCCACGGCTGATACCCAGGCAAACAGGGTCTGGAGTGGACCTCCAGCAAACTCCAACAGACCTGCAGCTGAGGGTCCTGACTGTTAGAAGGAAAACAGAAAGGACATCCACACCAAAACCCTATCTGTATGTCACCATCATCAAAGACCAAAGGTAGATAAAACCACAAAGATGGGGGAAAAAACAGAGCAGAAAAGCTGAAAATTCTAAAAATCAGAGTGCCTCTCCCCCTCCAAAGGAACGCAGCTACTTGTCAGCAACAGAACAAAGCTGGACAGAGAATGACTTTGACAAGTTGAGAGAAGAAGGCTTCAGATGATCAAACTTCTCTGAGCTAAAGGAGCAAGTTTGAACCCATAGCAAAGAAGCTAAAAGCCTTGAAAAAAGATTAGATGAATGGCTAACTAGAATAACCAGTGTAGAGAAGTCCTTAAATGACCTGACGGAGCTGAAAACCATGGCACAAGAACTATGTGATGTATGCACAAGCTTCAGGAGCCGATTCGATCAACTGGAAGAAAGGGTATCAGTGATTGAAGATCAAATGAATGAAATGAAGTGAGAACAGAAGTTTAGAGAAAAAAGAATAAAAAGAAATGAACAAAGCCTCCAGGAAACATGGGACTATGTGAAAAGACCAAATCTACATCTGATTGGTATACCTAAAAGTGACGGGGAGAATGGAACCAAGTTGGAAAACAATCTGCAGGATATTATCCAGGAGAACTTCCCTAACCTAGCAAGGCAGGCCGACATTCAAATTCAGGAAATACAGAAAATGCCACAAAGATACTCCTCGAGAAGTGCAACTCCAAGACGCATAATTGTCAGATGCACCAAAGTTGAAATGAAGGAAAAAATGTTAAGGGCAGCCAGAGAGAAAGGTCGGGTTACCCACAGAAGGAAGCTGATCCGACTAACAGCTGATCTCTCGGCAGAAACTCTACAAGCTAGAAGAGAGTGGGGGCCAATATTCAACATTCTTAAAGAAAAGAATTTTCAACCCAGAATTTCATATCCAGCCAAACTAAGCTTCATAAGTGAAGGAGAAATAAAATCCTTTACAGACAAGCAAATGCTGAGAGATTTTGTCACCACCAGGCCTGCCCTACAAGAGCTCCTGAAGGAAGCACTAAACATGGAAAGGAACAACTGGTACCAACCACTGCAAAAACATGCCAAATTGTAAAGACCATTGATGCTAGGAAGAAACTGCATCAACTAATGAGCAAAATAACCAGCTAACATCATAATGACAGGATCAAATTTACACATAACAATATTAACCTAAAATGTAAATGGGCTAAATGCTCCAATTAAAAGACACAGACTGGTAAATTGGATAAAGAGTCAAGACCCATCAGTGTGCTGTATTCCGGAGCCCCATCTCACTTGCAGAGACACACATAGGCTCAAAATAAAGGGATGAAGGAAGATCTACCAAGCAAATGGAAAACAAAAAAAGGCAGGGGTTGCAATCCTAGTCTCTGATAAAACAGACTTTAAACCAACAAAGATCAAAAGAGACAAAGAAGGCCATTACATAATGTAAAGGGATCAATTCAACAAGAAGAGCTAACTATTCTAAATACTTAGGCACCCAATACAGGAGCACCCAGATTCATAAAGCAAGTCCTTAGAGACCTACAAAGAGACTTAGACTCCCACACAATAATAATGGGAGACTTTAACATCCCACTATCAACATTAGATGGACACTAAAATTTGGGGATTCCTCCAATAGCTTGATGTTTCAAACTGCAGATCACATATTACCATTCTGTTTTAGGGCCATTGATTAATTCCAATTGCTTATAAGATAAAAAAAAAATGTTAAAAGTCTTCGTGTAGCTTGAGGAGCCCTGGATGATGGGGACACAACTTTTATCACCAGCCTCAGCACATGCCAATATTGCATTCCCTCCATCACCATGCTTGTCCCTCTCACAGAGCTGCTCCACCAGCCCTCACCTCTCCCTGGAGCAGATTCCCTCCTCTCTTTGCTGATATATTCCTTTTCACTTTTCAGCTCTCAGTTCTACTGGCAGTAGCTTGTGAAAAGTTCCTGACAGTCTCCCAATCTTCCCCCAACAGCCTCCCAACCTTCCCCCAACACACTAAATCAAAACCCCAAGTACACATTTTATAGTACCATGTGTCATTTTTGCACAGCATTTGCCACAGTATCAAGTTTACCTAGATTTGTGTGAGTATACGATTAATGTCATCTCTGTTCAATTGTAACTGGCTCATAAGGCAAAGATTGGGTGTTTTTACTCAGATTCCAATCCCTAGTGCCTAAATCATACTTGTCATATTCTTGCTCTCAACATATGTTTTATGACTGACCAAAGAGCTAACAATCATTCAGCATTTCCAATGTTTAAACCACCAGACTAAGATTTTTACATAAACTTTCCCATTTAATCTTCAGGAAAAATATATTTCTTACTGTTCATTTAACAAATATATATATATATATATATCAAATAATATATATTTGTTAAATGAAAAATATATGTGCATGTGTTTAAACACACACACACACACACACATATATTTCTTTCTATGTGCCAAGCATGGTTCCAAGCATAATACAGGTAATAGTTCCTTTAAATCTCACAACCAGATGAAATACGGGTTAGAATTACATCAATTTTTCCAGATGAGGAAACTGGTGTACATCTTTCTGCCTCAGGTCACACGTATTCCTTTAAGAATAAATGTTGCCAACTGAGTGCAGTGGCTCATGCCTGTAATCCCAGCACTTTGGAAGGCCAACGCAGGATTGCTTGCTACTCAGGAGGCTGAGACAGGAAAGTTGCTTGAACCCAGGAGTTCGAGGCTGCAGTGAGCTACGATCGTGCCACTGCACTCTAGCCTGGGCAACAAGTCAGGTCCCATCTCTAAAAATTACATATATACATACACACACACACGAAAGAGAGATAAAATGAAGATTCCAGTTAACAGTTGCAAAGACTTCTATGAATTATATGAATGAAAATTTATTTTATGATATATATTTCCCTGGAGTCATTGTTAATTAGAACAAACTAGATTCACCAACACTTCCCTGTCTGTTCTCTTCCTGGAAGCCAATGGCCAGGAACAGTGGTCACATGCCATCAGGAGAGTGTAGAAAGGTGTATCAGAACAGTGAAGGAGTCTAGATTTGTTTTATTATTGGGGTGTTTATGAAGAAATTCAAGGAACATCAAGGATTAATGATGCATTAATTGCTGATCCAAGGCCTCTGTGATAGTTGTATCCCCTCCTAGCCACATTCTCTTTCAGATAAATTCCTTATGTGCTGCTTTGTTGAGTCAGCTTTGAAAATTAACTAACCTCAAAGAACCAAGTTGCCTAAAAACAATAAGGGGAGAGATAAGGAAGAATGTAAATAAACATTTCACTTATGTCCCAGAGTTTTCCACACAACACCATCAGTTGATAGTTTTTAAATATTTATTTTAATTACTTAAAACAAAATAAAGAATTCCCTCTCTGTAAATTTTTATAATCCAAATTCCCTGGATCTCATCAAGCTACTATATTAGGTCAGGTATTTACTGACTATATTGTGATAGTTTGATCCTTCGTTGATCTTACCACTGGAAATTCCTCTTCTTTCCCCAGTTGTTTCTGTAAAAGACCACAGGAGTTTTATATGGATTCCAAACTTTTCTAGCAATTACAGTCTGCACCCACCCTACTTGCCCTTTATCATTTGCTGCCACTAGTCTGAGAATCTGTCTGATGCAAGCTCATTTCTGCTCCTTCCTATTGGATGTGTGGGCCCAGAATCCCAAATTCAGTGGTTCCTTGACCTCTAACTCTGTGGTTGCCAGTCTGGCTTCATGTTGCAGTTGGAAAACTGACTATCTGAATCAAACTTTGTTGCTGGTTTCAGTGGCTTTGAATTCACCGAAACACTCACAGCATCTCTTCCAGAACATTTCCCTTAATTTCTGATCCTCTATCTGCTGATGATAGAGGCTTTAGTCCGGTTCACAGGGCAGGGTAGAGAATCCATGGGAAACCAACTGCTTTATCCTCCTTGACTCTTTCCTAAACCCTTTTTTCTAACATTAGGCCAGGCTGGTAACCTGGTCTCATCTTTTGCTATTATGTTTACATAAAATTCTTGCTCGTCCAGTTTGTGATGGTTAATTTTATGTGCTAACTTGCTTGGGCCATGGGATGCCTGGATAAATGGTTAAACATTCTTTCTGGGTGTGTCTGTGAGAGTGTTTCCGGAAAAGATTAGCATTTAAATTGGTGGACTGAGTAAAGCAGATAGCCCTCCCTAATGTGGGTAGACATCATTCAACCCATTTTAAGGCCTTAATAAAGCAAAAAGGTAGAGAAAGGCTGAACTTGCTGTCTGCCTGACTGGTTGAACTGGAGCATGAATCTTCTGTCCTCAGGTTTCCTGGTTCTCAGCCTTTAGATCTGAAATGGAATTGACACCACTGGTTGTCTGGGTTTCAGGCCTTCAAACCACTCCTAGCTTTTATGGGGCTCCAGGTTGCAGACAGCAGATTGTGAAACTTTTTAGTTTTCATAATCATGTGAGCCAATACCTTATAATAAATCTCTTTCTATACAGATAAATCTCTTTTATATGTATTCTATATATATGATAAATCTCTTTCCTGTTGGTTCTGTTTCTCTGAGAACCCTAATACACGGTTACAAAACAAACACCATCATGCATATCAGGGATGTTAACATACTAAGAAGAAGGCTGCAGGAGGCAAAGAGAGAGTATTACCTTAGATGGGGCATTGCTGTGACAACAGTTTCTACATCAGACCAAATTTTGCAGGCTGATCATCTTTTGAGCTCATGGGAAACTAATTAGCACCAGCTTTGCTGGGATTAAATAAAAATGTATCACTGTGGTTAATTAGGAGCTCTGAAACTTCAAGTTCAATTTACAATAAGAGAACAAACTAGTAAGAACTGAAATAGAAAAAGTAAGCCACAAAGATGTCAACAGCCTAAGAAATAATATGAAAAAATTGTAGATTTTGATAAAAGTAAAGAGATTTTTAGAAAAAAAGCCAAGTTTAATCAACTTGCATCTGAGTAATCTGAAAATGAACTAATTGGAAAATGATGTTATTAGAAAAAAGGTGGAAAGGCAGAGTTTAGAAGTAAATATCCGAGAAAGAGAAATCACTAATCTTAGAGAGACAAATTTCTCGAACGTTGGAGGAGAGGATTTTTCTTATATCAGGAAATTTATTTGGCTCAGTTTCTTTCTCCATAGTCTGAAAGGAACATCCTCAAGGGTCATCTTATATTTTGCTCTGATTTCATTCCTAATAAACAATCTTGTGAATATTTAGTTTACCAAGTTGCTAAATTCTCAGAAGAAAGTTCCATATTTTGTGAACACAATAGAGAAAATGGAGGCCACTAGAAGGGAATACATCAAAGAGAACATTCTTGCTTTTTTCTCTCCCACCAGAGTGGAAAAGACATCTGTCCTCACATCTAAGGCTGATCCCTCCTCATTAAATTCTGAAATCTAAATGGGTAAAGTTACCTCATTCCATAGATTATTCTATATTTTTGCTACATCATCCATTTCTATGTTTTCACTTGTTGTTTTCTATCAGAGTTTAAATAAAATCAAAGTTCTCTTATCTTCTATTAAAGAACCTCCATCTTCCCACACATTGCTCTTCTGTTTTCTCTGTGGCTATAAATAGCCACAGTATTCATATACCTGCTTAAGACTCTGACTGGAAATCATTATTTATTTCTTCAACTCCCTAAATCCTACATCTAGTCAATTACCATACTGAGTCCATTGAAATGCTGTGGTATTTATTAAATCTCACTCCCTCTCTCCTTCCTATTGTTACTTCATTGTTTAGGCTTATATCATTTTCTGGATTATTATAATGAACCATTCACTATTATAAATGATATTGGTCTTGCTTTCCTCCAATTCAAAACAAACATGATGGCCTGAGTGTTTTTCCCCTCTTTGATTCCTTCTGTTAAAAAAAAAATTCTAAAAGTATTGTTGAGGAGGAAGGAGTTAAAGCAGCTAGCCTGTGACTCCGTTTGATTATCAGGGGATTCTCCTGGGGAGTGGGGAAGGAAGGTTGGTGGCCTGGTCTAATCTCCTTGTAAACATTAACAACTGGGTCCCCAGGACAACAGACTAAGAATGTTTGCTTAAAAAAAAAAGCATTTTTATCTATGAGCTACTTTGAGAAAGGTGTTCTTGATTTAGAATTGCTTACTGTAAACAAACCTAAACTTTGATGGATTTATGAGGCATGGCTTGCTAGGGAATGTCACATAAGCCATACAACAATCTTAAGTATAAAATAGAGATGCTTCTCTCTCAGACCACAGCAGAATAAAACTGGAAATCAACTCCAGAAGGAACCTTCAAAACCATGCAAATAAATAGAAATTAAATAACGTGCTCATGAATAATCATCAGGTCAACAATGAAATCAAGATGGAAATTTAAAAATTATTTGAACTGAGTGACAATAGTGACACAATGTATCAAAACCTCTGGGATACAGCAAAGGCAGCATTAAGAGGAAAGTTCATAGCTCTAAACGCCTACATTGAAAAATCTGAAGAGCACAAACAGTCAATCTAAGGTCACACCTCAAGGAACTAGAGAAACAATAACAAACCAAACCCAAACCCAGAAGAAGAAAGGAAATAACCAAGATCAGAGCAGAACTAAAAGAAATTGAAACAGACAAACAAAAAAACAAAAGATACATAAAACAAAAAACTGGTTCTTTGAAAAGATAAATAAAATTGATAGACCATTAGCAAGATTAACCAAGTAGAAAGAAAAATCCAAATGAGCTCAATCAGAAACAAAATGAGAGATATTACAACTTACATGACAGAAATACAAAAGATCATTCAAAGCTACTAGGAACTTCTTTACATGCATAAACTAGAAAAGCTAGAGGAGATGGATAAATTCCTGTAAATATACAACCCTCCTATCTTAAATCAGGAAGAATTAGATACCCTGAACAGACCAAAAACAAGCAGTGAGATTGAAATGGTAATAATAAAAAATTACCAACAACAAAACAAAGTCCATGACCAGATGGAATCACAGCTGAAATCTACCAGACATGAAAAGAAGAATTGGCACCAATCCTATTGAGACTATTCCACAAGATAGAGAAAGAGGGAATCCTCCCTAAATCATTCTATGAAGCCAGTATCACCCTAATACCAAAACCAGGAAAGGACATAACAAAAAAAGAAAACTATAGCCCGATATCCCTGAAGAACATAGATGCAAAATTCCTTAACAAAATATTAGCTAACCGAATCCAATAACATGGCAAAAAGATAATCCACCATAATCAAGTAGGTTTCATACCAGGGATGCAGGGATGGTTTAACATATGCAAGTTAATAAATGTGATACAACACATAAACAGAGTTAAAAACAAAAGTCACATGATCATCTCAATAGACACAGAAAAAGCATTCCACAAAATCTAGCATCCCTTTATGATTAAAACTCTCAACAAAATCAACATAGAGGTGACATACCACAATGTAATAAAAGCCATCTATGACAAACCCACAGCCAGCGTAATACTGAATGGGGAAAAATCAAAAGCATTCCCTCTGAGAAGTGGAACAAGACAAGGATGCCCACTCTCACCACTTCTCCCCAACATAGTGCAGGAAGTCTCAGGCCAATCAGACAGGAGAAAGAAATAAAGGGCATCCAAATTGGTAAAGAGGAAGTCCAACTGTCACTGTTTGCTGATCATATGATTACATACCTAGAAAACCCTAAAGACTCCTCCAGAAAGCTTCTAAAACTGATAAAAGAATTCAGCAAAGTTTCCAGATGCAAAATTAATGTACACAAATCAGTAGCTCTCCTATACACCAACAACGACCAATCTAAGAATCAAATCAAGAACTCAACACCTTTACAATAGCTGCCAAAAAATTAAAAAATGAAATACTTAGGAATATACCTAACCAAGGAGGTGAAATACCTCTACGAGGAAAACTACAAAACACTGCTGAAAGAAATCATAGACGACACAAACAAATGGAAACACATCCCATGCTCATGGATGGGTAGAATCAATATTGTCAAAATGACCATACTGCCAAAAGCAATTTAAAAATTCAATGCAATTCCCATTAAAATGCCACCATTATTCTTCACAGAACTAGAAAAAACAATCCTAAAATTCATATGAATCCAAAAAAGAGTCCGCAAAGCTGAAGTAAGACAAAGCAAAAATAATAAATCTGGAGGCATCACATTACCTGATTTCAAACTATACTATAAGGCAATAGTCACCAAAACAGCCTGGTACTGGTTTAAAAATAGGTGCATAGACCAAGGGAACAGAATAGAGAACCCAGAAATAAACCCAAATACTTACAAGCCAACTGATCTTCGACAAACAGAAACATAAAGTGGGGAAAGGACACCCTATTCCACAAATGGTGCTGGGATAATTGGCTAGCCACATGTAGGAGAATGCAACTGGATCCTCATCTCTTGCTGTACACAAGATGGATCAAGGGCTTAAACCTGAGTTCAAGATGGATCAAGGACTTAAATCTAAGACCTGAAACTATAAAAATTCAAGAAGATAACATTGGAAAAGACCTCTAGACATTGGCTTAGGCAAGGATTTCATGACCGAGAACCCAAAAGCAAATGCAATAAAACCAAAGATAAATAGCTGGGACTTAATTAAATTAAAGACCTTTTGCATGGGAAAAGGAATAGTCAGCAGAGTAAACAGACAACCCACAGAATGAGCAAATATCTTCACAATCTATACATCTGACAAAGGACTAATATACAGAATCTACAATGAACTCAAACAAATTAGCAAGAAAAAAATAATTCCATCAAAAAGTGGGCTAAGGACTTTACTAGACAATTCTCAAAAGAAGATATACAAATGTCCAATAAACATATGAAAAAATGCTCAACATCACTAATAATCAAGGAAATGCAAATCAAAACCACAAGGTGATACCCTTACTCCTGCAAGAATGTCCGTAATCAAAAAATCAAAAACTAATAGATGTTGGTGTGGATGTGGTGAACAGGAAACGCTTCTACAGTGCTGGTGGGAATGTAAACTAGTACAACCACTATGGAAAACAGTGTGGAGATTCCTTAAAGAACTAAAAGTAGGACTACCATTTGATCCAGCAATCATACTACTGGGTATCTATCCAGAAAAAAGTAGTTGTTATACGAAAAAGATACTTGCACATGAATGTTTACAGTAGCACAATTCACAATTGCAAAAATGTGGAACCAGCCTAAATGCCCATCAATCAAGGAGAGAATAAAGAAACTGTGTTATATATATGATGGAATACTACTCAGCCATAAAAAGGAATAAAATAATGGCATCTGCAGAAACCTAGATGAGTTTTGAGACTATTATTCTTAGTGAAGTAACTCAGAAGTGGAAAACCAAACATTGTGTGTTCTCACTCATAAGTGGGAGCTAAGATATGAGGATGCAAAGGCATATGAATTACACAATGGACTTTGGGTACTCGGGGGAAAGGGAGGAAAGGGATGAGGGATAAAAGACTACAAATAGGGTGCAGTGTATACTGCTTGGTGATTTGTGCACCAAAATCTCACATATCATCACTAAATAACTTATTCATGTAACCAAACACCACCTGTTCCCCAATAACCTATGAAAAAAATTTAAAAAAGAACTATGAAGAAAAAAAATAAAATGGAGATGCTTTATAACATAAATGCTTCCTATTGGGTGAGGTGACATTGTAGACTTCTATTATTCTCAACCAGAGATTATGTGTCTAATGTGAAAAAGAGGGCTGTGGAGGCTAGTAGGATGTCTCAGATCTCTTCTTGCCTCTTCATTGATTGGATCCTTAAACTACAGGTAAAGCTTGATACTGGACACAATCTTTCATTGAAGTGAGTCTGATATGACAATGTAATTTTTATATTAGCTTAATGTTTATTGTATACAATTTTGAAAATACACACATAAGTAAATGAAAGCAGTCTATAGTTCAACTCACAGAATTAATAACAATTTCTAGTCTTTACTGTATAGATCTATTTCCTTATCTTAACTATATATTTACCTATCTAGTTTCAATGACTAGCTCTGTATGTTATTTTTAAAAACAGTAATGAGAACCAGTAAGTGAAGATCTCTTTTCTCCTGCTTTTCTTTTCTTTTTTTTTTTCCTTTACTTAACAGTAAGTTGGGAGCATTTGCTTAAGTCATCAAGAAAAATTTCATTTTTATTTACAATAACCAAGATACAGAATTAACCTAAGTGTCCATCAACAAATGAATGGATAAAGAAAATATACACAATAGAATACTGTTTAGCCATAGAAAAGAACAAATTCTGAGCTTGGAAGACATTAAGTGACATAAGTTGGGCACCAAAAGATAAATATTGTATGTTCTCATTTATATGTAGAAGCTAAGAAAGTTGTTCTTACAGAAGCAGAGAGCAGAATAGTGGTTACTAGAGGTAGGAGAGTGTTGGTGGCAGGGGGATAGCCAAAGGTTGGTGAATTGATACAAAAGTATGCATGTGTTAAAATACCACACTGTACTCCATAAATATGTACATTATTATATGTTAATTAAAAAAATAATAAAACCAAAAAACCCTTCACTTACATTTAACAAATGTAAACAGGAAGACCGTCCATTGGTTTCTGGACTATGTAGCGCACATGGCACATTATTCTGTCTGACAACACTTACTCGACACAGCATGCCTGGTTTCAAATCATGGATCTACATCTGGCTCTCTGTGAAACTTTTGGGCAACATCCCCAACCTTCCATGTCTCAGTTACTCATCTAAAAACTGAGAAAAATACCACTATGCTAGATTTGTGCATGTAAAATGAATTGATACATGTAAATAACCTGGGACAGTCCTTGGACATAGCAAACACTCAGTAAACGTGACCGGGAATAATTGTTGCACTTACACACGCATGACTTAAGATGTATACTTGTTTCATTATTGAATATGAAATTACCACCAAAGCAGTCGCAATAATCAACTTTGCATTTCCTCTGAGAGACAGGATTGCAGAAGATTTTCCATGAAGTAACCTAGTTACTTAACCATCGAGCAATAGGTCACCTCTCACAAAAAGAAAGTGGTATTTTACAGCACGAATGTGTCACTAATTGTCATTGGCCACAATGCAAAAGGCAATTTGCTCCATTTTAACTTGATTTTGTCTCATCTTTTAGAGTAATTACTGCACAATTATTTTGTCATAAGCTGTATGTTCAGTAGGCAAATCTGGCTGTACGAGATTAAGAAACTCATTTTCTCTGATGTACTTTGCCCCTCTTTGACCTTCAATTTCTGAACACATATTTTTTTTCAGGCGTTCTCTTTGGGAATAAATGATTTTCACTCATTATCATTTCTTAATTTTTATTGTTCTTATGTATAAGAATTCCATCTTTTCTTTCAGCCAGCAAGGTAACTTAACCAAAACTTTGCATATAACAAATGTTCACTAAATATTTTTAAGTTCATGTATTTATGTAACATAGTGTTTCGAATAGTATCCGTCTTAAATAATGCATAAGCAAAAAAAATTGTTAAAGTAACATATAAATCCTGTTGAATAATAAATACCTTTGAAAGATTTTGTCTTAATAAGAAAGATGTTCCTCCTCTGTGCTCCCATAGCTGCTGTGCATCTCTTTGACATAGCACTTGCATTATAATGACACTATAATTGATTTGCCTGTGTTTCTCCCCTATTAAACCATAAGCTCCATGGAGGCATGAACCAAATTTGTTTTGACTTTCTATTCTTTGTACTTAGCACAATTTCTGGTACACGGGAGACATAAATATCTACTAAATGAGTAAATATGTATTGAACAAATAAATATAAATAATGAATGCATGAAAGTTCAATCAAACATTCTAACCTGATAGTTTTTTTCTTGGTTTGTTTGGAATGAAGAAGGATGAATCTTCTATGGTCATATACAATACGGGATGACTATACCTAAGATCCCAATAACTATAAATTTACAGCTATAACAATTTCATTGCATTGAGAGAATGAGGTTTCTGCTCCTTGTGGTATAAAATAAGACCCAGATTCTTTTGAAATCCCAAAATGAGAGAAACTACAAAAGGTGGTTTTTTTTGTAGTTGATAACTGTGAAATCAAAGTATTATGAGATCCTTAAAGCAAAAGAACATATTTTTTTTCACCATGTGATTTTATGGATTGCAAATAGTGAATGCTGATGTGAAGAAAATATTGGCACATTGCAAAAGGGAGATGGGAAATGGATATCTCTGTGTTTATTATATTAAATGATTAACATAATGATAGGTAAAGAAGATCCTTAGATACTACAGTTCATATTCCTTCCATTTATATTTCAGTTAAAAAGAAAATCAAATGAGGAATTGAGACCCATAAATAATTCTAAAAATGATGGATTATTCAAAGCCTAGAGCTGGTTTCTCTTTAACTAATAATTGTGAGGTTGTTGCCAATGGAAACAATTTCAAGTCTTATGTTGACTAAAGACGAAGAGACTCATCAGCATTTGCGCTGAGGATAATAGAAAATATTCAAAAGACAATTTTTCTCTGGGAGGTATCTTTATGAACATCTAGTCTTATAGCCTTATTATATAGTTTGATTGTGTTTTCAAATAGATACATAAAATTTCGATTAGTGCTAATATCACATATTTAGTGGCACAATAGAAATGACAAACCACATATATTAGCTTCTGGGCCAAGAGTTTTTCTATAATACAGTGTCTCCCCTTTTCATAAAATGAGGAAATACAGTTGTGATATTAAGAATTCAAAATGAATTCAAATTGAATTCATCAAGTGGGTTAGGATTAAAACTTAAACAAATGTAAATTCAAAAGGGAAAAGTCTTGCCTGGATATTGAATTGACCCAGTGGCTTGTCTCGGCCATCCTGGTACACATTCTTTCCTATTCTTTTCCTGCTTCCAACATTGCCATTATGTTCTGGGCCTCTGCACCCAGCAAGGTCTGGCATCATGGGAGCTGAGGAG
Source organism: Pongo pygmaeus (assembly GCF_028885625.2). NCBI lineage: Eukaryota > Metazoa > Chordata > Mammalia > Primates > Hominidae > Pongo > Pongo pygmaeus. The sequence continues at coordinate 95,865,975 of NC_072378.2, read as the reverse complement.
AATGGCAGTGTAGGTGGACCCCACAATTTGTTCTTAAGTGTGATGCTCTTTTAGTCCTTTTAAGAATGGGAGTTCCTCACAGTATGAGCAAACAAAGGCTGCCTATCAAAGACTGCTTCTGCTCTGGGGAAAAAGATGTCTGTATAAATATTATTGGTTGGTGTAATTCTAACAGAAGAGTAATAATTTTAAGAATAACTAGTTCTTACTAAGCATTTACTATGTGGCAGACTCTATATTGAGGACCTTAGTAACATTAAGTAAAAAAATGATAATAATTTTAATACCTTATAGGATTGTTTTGATAATTAAATGAGATAATATATCTAAATGTTTAGAAACTGCCTGGCTCACCCAGGGGCTGGATGAAAGATAGCTGTTACTATATTTACCTCATTTACTCCCAGTGATTCCATGCAAAGGTGGAGAGAAGTTCATTTATTTGGAGGCTTTGGGGCTGGAACACAAACCATGCTCTTTACCAGGAGTTAACTTCCTGTCTTCCAGGAATTGTGGTTGAATGAGAATTAGGAGTGTAGTCAGAAACAGATAGGTTTTCTGCTTTTTTATATAGTAGCTTGTCAAGCTTTATTTAGCAAATTCTCTGAACCTTAATTTTTTCATTTCTAGATAAATATAACAATACCTATCTAGGAGGACTGTTGTAGGGGAAATTTAACATAGCATGTAACTACATTATTTTCCTTTCTGAACTTTCTCAATGCATGACCTTTATCCTAGCTGGCCTGTCATCTATTTTACCTTGGGGGTGGGTAGGATAAGTAAATTCAGATTTATTAGAGAAGGACTAAGAAGAGAAAGAAGACTGTAATTTTCAGCTTCTGACATATAGCAAAAGATACAAACTCAATTGATTTTAGAGAAAAAAATTTTAATGCTTTTAAACATATCAAGATTTAGGATTGAGGGAAGTTCTCTGGGCTCTGATCTAAGTGAGGAGTATCACATAATTTAGGGTAATATTTAAAGGAGATAGAAGCGGCCTCTCACAAATCATGGGAACAGCCAACAGTATAGTCAGACACCTGAGATCTTGAGACAGTTCTCCAAATTGCACTTGTTTTATGTATAGTATGGGTGGGATGTAGATGTGGCTGGAAAACTTGTCAGAGGGGATTGCCATAATGTGATGAAGTGGCTGTGGGACCTGCAGAGCCTAAGACTAAGCGGCAGTCACAGCCAGACCCCTGAAAAGTCATAGCACCAAAGGAGCTGAGGAGAACCAAGACAGCCAGGCAGCTCCACATAGTGCCCTTCCTGGAGAGTCCCAGATTACAAATTATCCCGACCACAGAATCAAAGCCAGCAGGGCAAGCCAGAAGCAAGGAGCCAGGAAGTGTGGCCCTGAGGTTAGCAGATGAGAAGATGCCTCTACTCATTCTCTTGAATTTCAACTGAGCAAGAAAAATAGGTGAAAGGAGAGAATAACTGGGCGAATGAAAAAGCAAAATTTCCCAAAGGGACTATATAAATCCACAGTCAGCAATCTATATGCCTGGTGGCCAAATCCAGCTACTGCCTAATTTTTAAATAATATTTTACTGGAAAACAGCCAGACTCACCCTTTTATGTATTGTCTATGACTACTTTTGTGCTACAATGACAGAGTCGAGTAGTTGCAACATAGACTGTGTATTAGGGTTTCCCATAGAAACAGAACCAATAGGATATATATAAATATAACTTATATATTATATATCATTATATATTATATGATATAAAATATTTCAAATACATATTTTATAAATGTAGAGAGATAGATATAAATAGGAGGGGATTAACTAGAGGAGTTGGCTTATGTGATTATGGGGGGCTGAAATCCCACAGTATGAGGTCCACAGGCTGGAGAACCAGGGAAACCAATAGTGTGGCTCAATCCAAGTGCAAAGCCTGAGAACCAGGGAGTGGGCCATATAACTCTTGGTCCAAGGCTGAAGGTAGAGAGGGAACTGGCGCAAGCCCTGGAGTCTGAAGGCTGGAGATCCTGGAGTTCTGATGTCCAAGAGCAGGAGAAGCTGAATGTCTCAGCTCCAGAAGGGAGAGAGAGAGAGTGAATTCTTCTTTCCTCTGCTTTTTGTTCTGTCTGGGCCCTCAGCAAATTTGTTAGTACCCATTCACGTTGGTGAGAGCAGATCTTCCTTCCTGAATCCACTGATCAAAAGCCAGTCTCTTCTGAAAACACCCTCAAAACAGACATCCTCAGAAACAATGCTTTACCTCTATCTGGGTATCCCTTAATCTCATTAAGTTGACATCTAAAATTAACCATTACAGACTGAATGGCCCACAAAGCCTAAAATATTTGCTCTCTGGCCCTCCATAGAAAGTTTGCAATCGCTGGTTTATAGCACCAGGTAAAATTTACTTTAAAGTGTAATGAGCATTCATTTATTTATTTTTTCATAATATTTGAGGCTCAGGTAGAAGGGCAGAGTAGTTTTAAACAAGAAACTCTATATTTTCAATGTACATGCCTGTTAAATCTACATTAAACTAGGTGCCCCATGGCATTTGTATTTATGTAAGTATCACAGCTAGACACAGAATAGGTACAATATGTGGTATTTGATTTATATATTTAGCATTGAGACCATTAATTTTTCTCTCTTTCTTTCAAAGTGACCGTATAGCTTACACATTTATTAGCAGACAATGTAGTACTGGGGACGTATTTTGTTGAGACAAAGGATGGAATGAGACAGATAGGAAACAAAAATACAATGCCTTACCTTTACTCAATAAAGACAGAGCTAAATGTTCTATCTGGGAAGGAGAACCAGGTGACGGGGCCATGGACTTGGAGAAGCACTGTTTCTTTCTCTTTAATGAGCTCAAAGATTTCTCTCCTAAACTGTAATGTCTGGTAACTAGGAGCCACAAGATAGTCCTTTAGCTTTAAATAGTCCCTGAAAGACACTTAATATCTTGCTGAGGACATTTTCTCAGTCCAGCTCCAGAAAAAAAGTCTTCAATCTAGCTAATGCCTAATTATTAAGGTAAAATCGTGATCAGAATAGCAACACTATTATTTAGTCCACAGCAATGTTTAGTCTAAGGTCCTGAAACTTTTTGAAGTCAGCCACCCCTTTGGAATAGATGAATGCTTTAGAATCTGATGATTTTTTCTAAATGCACATATATGAAATGGATTGCATTGAATTTCAAGGAGCTTTGGTTTGTGATGTTTTCTAGGTCATCAGTTTAGGACTTCAGAGCTGGTACGTATTGGAAAAGTCTTTGATTTTACTATTATTTACTTCCTAACTGTGCATTCTTATCTTCCTTCATTTATTTCCATCTTCTTCAACCTTTCTAACCAAGTCACACTTTCTCAGTTCACTTTATTGTTTCTTTTCCTGGTTCCAAATAAAAGCACAGCGATGAACTGGGGGCAAACAAGACCATAATGTGTGTATTTTGTTATCGTGGTAATAGTGAGCCTCTTATTTAGAGACCCCTGTGTCTATTTCTGCCAGAAGAAAAATTCTGGTAGGTATTGTCTCTTCATTCTCTGCCTGCAAGTATTGCTATATTTAACTGGTGAAAGATGACTGTGCCAATCTATAATCTTATCCAGTGGGGATGCTTTTTTATTTTTAGGTGTAATTTACTTCTTTCTTATTATAATTTGCCATCATTTAATTTCATTCTGTCCCCATGTAGATGGAAAACATCTGGTCAACCACTTTTACAGCACTTTTTATATGCTTGAAAACAGCTATTAGTAATCCTCAGTTCACGTTTCTTTAATAATAATCTAAGTTTCTTTAACATCTCTATAATAATGTGCTGCCCTTAAATACAAAGCTGGAATTGTTAGGACATTAATTTTGAGTCATTTTACAAGAGTGGTGAAAAGTTTGTATTTATTTAGTCACATCTCTTTAAAGTGTTGCTTGTGGATTTTTAAAGTAGAGCTTGAAGTGGTCTGTGACTGCAAAACCCATGAAGGATTACTGGGCCACAGGACTGCATATTTCCTGTCTCAACCAGTGGAGCAAATTCCTCATTTTAGAAGTCCTAAATACTTCTTGTATTTCTCTTAATCTTGATTCATATAATAAAATTTCACATTCCTTTTTATAAAAACTAAACAACAATCAACACAAATAAATTATTAACTATTTTGTTATGCAAAACGGTTTTTTAATAGAAAATTTTAATGACAACAATATGGCTGTCACACTTAATTTAAAATTCAAAACTCTTTTAGTAATGCTGTAAGAAGACAGCAGCAGATCTTAGGAGATAGACAGTATTAGAGAAAACAAAAGAAAATTTGTGTGATTTTTATTTTAAATGTCCATAATACATTTTGAATTATCGTATTTATCATATTGTAAATATAAAAGACCAGATGTTTCATCTTGCCAAATTCATACCTTTATAAGACAGACGTAAGAGTATTTTATCTGATAAAATAGTCACCAGTTTTTTCTTTTTTTTGTTGACTAGAGTTTAAATGGGAAAAGAATATGAATCAAGGAAACCTCTAGTTAATAGAGAGACTGAGAAAAGAACATACTGAAGGCCTAATTCTTGCCATGGAAGAGGCAAGTTCATATGACGATGTGTGATACATTCTTCAACTTATCCAAGAAATATGATTAGTCATGAACTTTATGTTGAATACTGTTCAAATTGCTGTTGAACAGCAGGTAAAGAAGATGGAAAAGTTCTCTCATGTAGCTAACATTTTAGTGGAGAATGGCAGACAAAATAAACACAAGAAAGTAAACAAGACAATATCAGTTAAGGCAAGTCCTTTGAGGAAAATAAAATAAGGCATAATTCTACAGAGAGACTAGTGTCTACATAAGTAAGATGATACAGGCATTCTTAAGGCAAGACTTAAATGACAAGTGGGAGCCAGCACCTCAAATATCTGAAGAAAAATCAGCAGAAAGGAACTTAGGGAAATGGAAAAATGCCATTATGACTGGACGGAATAATGTATGACTGTGTAATTACTCATATACTATTCCTCACAAGAAATGCATTTTCTGGCCTTTTCCACCAGCCCAAATTCAAACCTCCCATTTTCTACAAGTCTTCCTCTAAATCCATAAAACCATTCATTTTGACTCCAGCCTTATAAAAATGTTTCTGTTTTTAAAATTTTTTCAATGGTACAGGGGACCTTCACACCTAATTCTATGTTATGTAAATGTTTGTACATGGCTATCTTATGTCCTCAGAGTATAAAGTGCTCCCTTCAAGATTGAGAACTCTATCTCTTTATTTTGTCCTCCAAAGTGCCAATCTTTTTGGACAAAGGAGAATTTTGTGCTTGTTTATCAATGTATTGTGCAGACAATCTTTTGTTTTGATGAAGAACCTGCTTGTTTGCTGCTACTCGTCACCCTTAAACTTTTAGTGTTTGTCCAGTTTTTTTTTCAATAACGGGCTTCCTTTCCTCCTTGTCTTGACTTTTGGCAGCAATCTCTAAACACTGGTGGTATGATGTAGAAATCCACACTCTACTAAGACCCTAATTTCCAAGAAAGGGGCAAAAATTTACAGGGGTCAAGTATCTAATAAACTAAACATCTCTCAGTGTGGTAGCGATGATTTCCAAAAAGATATAACAACAATCACCTTAAATTGTATTCAGACCCACGTAGAATCATTACTAAGCATTTCGGCAAGAATAAAATGATATGAAAAATGTATATGGTTGTAAATGTCAATGTTTCCAACAAAAATGTTAAAAGAAATCTTTCATTCAAGTTAGCTCACGCAGATTACAATGGACTGAATGTTTGTGTCCCACTCTCCCAAATTTATATGTTGAAATTCTGACCCCTGGTGTTTTGGTATTAGGAGGTTGGGATTTGGGGAATTCATTAGGTCCTGAGAATGAAGCCCCCTCTCCCATAAATAGAATTAGTGCCTTGTGATAAGGATCCCAGAGAACTCTTTCCACCATGTGAGGATAGAAACAGAAGAGATCCTTCACCAGAACCTGACCAAGCTCACACCCTGATCTTGAACTTCCAGCCCCTGGAACTCTTAGAAATAAATTTCTGTTGTTTAAGTCCCCCAGTTTATGATAATTTGTTATAGCAGCCTGAACTAAGACACTGATGTTTGGAGGAAATACAGTCTACCATAAGAATTGTCAAATAGTAGTGAACCATAAAAGGTCACACATATTAGACAAATTCTTTATTCTGCTAGGTATTTCAAGACGGGGGTAGGATGGTGTTTCAGGATACTTGACTAACTTAGGGGTTAGGGTTAGGATGAATGAAGAGAACCAAGAGTAGAAATCCCATGAGGTGATGGAAAGTCTTGAATAAGGTAGAAGGATTCAAAGTTTTGCTGCATGGGCCCTTTCTAAAGCTGCTGTTTAGAATTTTTACATACTTTAGGTTAAAGATATCACTATTTTGTTTTTATCCTGCTCCAGAAAAATAAGTCATGCATTGAGATAAAATCACCTTGGTATGCACAGAGCAGCAACAAAAGCAAAATGTTCGTGAGCCATAAGTGCAGGAGCTTGAAGGAGTCTAGATTACAGGAGGAAGAAGAGCGTCTCAGATAACTATTGTGTCCCATTTCACCATTCTCTTAAGCCTTACTGGGAACTCCAGCCCCTGTTTATGTGGTGTGATGGCCTCCATTCAGCCCTCCACTAGCTGTGGCAGTTGGAACCCAACAATGCCTTTTCTTGGGCTACAAGCCAACTGCTTACTGCCTTGAGTGAAGAACATTATTGAGCTCCTGCAACGTACTCATGGCATGACCAACCCAGAAGAGCAGGGCAGTTAATGTCTGAGGAGTCAGTCTCATCCAAATAAGGGTTGGAACTGACAGATAAATGCTTTCATCTTTCATCCTCCAGGAAAACAGCTCTGAAGCCTCCTCAGAATGTGCCATGGGCTTGAGTCTCAGTCTCTGTTTGGTTGCCAACTTGAAAATGCATTCTGGAATCAGTTATTGCTCCTATTCATTTTCACTTGCCCTGTTCTGCACTTCTGTTTCTTAGGATTGTATGCTCCTCCAAATGATTGGCAATCAAGTCTTTGTCTCAGACCCTGCTTTCGAAAGTACTACAGCTGAAACAGTGAGAATGTAAGAAAGGGGGAAAAACAGCAGAAGGAGTGAACTACATGTTGTCCTCAAAAGAGTAGACAGTTACTTCATTTATGTACTAAATCACTGTTATGAGTAACTTAGAGAAAGTGGGACAGTTTGTTTTATCACTGGAATTTTCTTTGAATTTCTACTTGACTCAGAGCACAATCCCCAAATGTCCCATTCTCCAGGGTTTAAAATGTGTTGTATGAATGGACAGTTAGAAAAAGATATTTCTTTCTAATACCAGGACAGTGGCTCTTTTGTCATTATTATATACTTTATTGATTTGTATTAACTTATAAAGATATCATAGGAAAACCATTGTTTTCAACCTAGAAGGCAATGATTCTAAGTGACAGTAACATTATTTTCTTATTTTCTTACTATTCAATTGTGTGTGTGTTTGTGTGTGTGTGTGTGTGTGTGTGAGAAAGGGATTTTATTCTGGTTTAACTAGCTCTAACTAGTTCATTGGCTAGTCTTTTGGAAGAAAAAAAAGGACAGTTTGATTTTGATATATTGTTGTACATAATCCTAACTTATTAATATGGGTATTTTTTTCAGTTTATGGTTAGAAAAAATCCCTGCTGTTAACATTATATCTTATTTATAACTTATTTTAAACTTCTGTTAGAGTCAAACTTGGGTTTCTGCATTTATCAAATAAAACATTTAACTCTAAGGATCACAATATCGATTTGACCTACTGTGCACATTATAAACTACATATACTTAGCAACCTCATGAGAATTGGGTTGAAACTCAATTTTCCTGAATTATTTCACATCACCAGCTTATAGATAAGAAAAGTTTCAAATGGCAAAGTGAATTTGAGCTTCTTGTTATGCTGTCTATGCACGTTTCCTTCTCTGAAATATTATATTTATAATTTCATTAGACTTTTCAAAACATATCAGAATGTAAGCATTTTTCAGTATCTAATTCAGTTAGAACTGCAAATGAGTCCTATTTGTTTTCAGGGTTGGTTTTATTTCATTAAGTCAGAATTACTTATTTTATAATTACATGTGAAATAAAAAACCTGTTCACAGGCTAATGAAAGAAATCACTCACTCAAGTTTTCTCCAAATTTCTTTGGTTGGCAAAATTAACCTCTCACTCATCTTTGCCATAAAAAATTAATTTACCTTTCTTTTCAAAAGGAAAAAAACTATTTCTTTAAATTTCACCAAAGAGTCAAAATAATAAACAATTTTTAAGGAGCAAGAGAGAGAAATTTGGTAAACACAGAGCATTTAAAAGAGATTTGAATAAGAGAGAAACAAAGGCTTAATTATAATGCCGAAGTATTTAGAATAGTTATTTGATTTTAAAAAACCTAAAGAGCGAAAGAGTTACATTTAAAATGATTATGCACATCTCCAATAAATAAAACTTTTTCCTGAGAGATAAGTCTAATTCTGATCTTCAGTCGAGACCTCCCCCAATATAAAAACAAAACACTATCAGCAACAAAACCACTCCCTCCACACCTAGCAATAATGAAAAATAAATTGTTACTTTCTGAGAATTATGATTGTTTCATTTAACTTATACCTGAGATTCATTGAGTACTTACTATGTGCCATAACTATGCTGAGTTCTTTATTTGCAAGATTTCACTGAACTCTCAAATAACCTTATCCTCCATGATAATTACATTATTTTACTGTATTTAATTGGGGAATGAATGTAAAATACAACTGAAATCATCAGCCCAGCTTACTTTGAAGTTAGAATTAAAATCAGCTATTTGCTTCATATTCATCAGAATTTCTGTAGGCAATATTAAATTGCCCATCAGCAGATTAGTTACTCACTACTTGGTGAGTCACTGTAGTGGACACTGTAGGGCATCACCCAGCTCCCTCCTTCAGGGCCTTGGTACTCATTGGTTTCCCCAGTTGCTGGGCATGTTGACTGCTGATGATATATGTAAAGAACAGAACGTCAACCCACTTTTATTCCACATATATGCTTCTACTCCCTTCTGTTCAGATCTACCAGCATCTGTACCCATATGCCATGCTTTCCTGCCTGTTGCCATAGATAGGATAAGCTTTATTCCTATGAGATCCAGTTCCTTGATTTGTACAGTAAGTCCCATCACCTCTTGAATATTAAAAAATATTAAGCCCCCTTCTGTTATCATTTATTTTTTTCACTTTCTATGGGATTGTTCCCATCACAATACAAAGACATCTCTCATCTTAAAATAAGTCATCAAACTTCTCTTGACTCCACTTCCCTGCCATCTCCTGATTCACTCTTGTATTTCATTTTGCAGCAAAACTCTCTGAACTAATTGTCTACATGTTCACTTTCTTCACTTTTTCTACTTCTATTCCTGTTACATACCTTCTAATCAGCCATTTTCCCTTGCTACTTCATGAAACTCTTCTATTTCCCAAGTTTAATGGTCAATTCTCAGTCTTCATCTTATTCACTCTTCCTTTACTTATGAATGGTGTTTGATGCGATTGCTTTCTTCCCTTGTCCTTCATAAACTTTCTGCTCTTAGGTCAAGATACCACTTTCTCTTAGTTTTCTCCCTTTCTGGTCACTCTTTCTCTGCTCTGTTCTTGGTAACGCCAATTCTTCTTTATCAGTCAAGGTTCAAGTGTCCCAGTGCTTAGTACCTGGTTCACATACCCAATTTTGTTCCACATATATGTGCAAAGTTACCAATTATGTATCCCTAGAGCAGATCACTCCTGAACTCTAGACTCGTATATCAAGATGCCTACTTGATCCTTCCATTTGGATTTCCCACAGACATCTCAAATTCATGAAAAATCATCAAATAAAGCTCATCAAATCTCAAATTTATTTTCAGATAAAAGAAAAATTGAAATTCAATGTTCTACCCAGTCTTCTCCACTTGTTTCTTTCTCTATCTTACCCAATGGCAATTTCATCCTTTCAGTTGCTCAAGCTATAATCTTGGGATATATGGTGGACTCCACTCCTTCTCTTGCGTGTGTATCCAATTAGCAGGAAATACAGTTGGATCTATCTTCAACTTATATTTACAATCTCGCCTTCAATGACTTCTCTGACCTCTTCTTCTTCATTCTGTTTTCCCCCAATTCCCTGGCCACTCCTTTATGGCCACAGTGGCTTCCATGTAGCATCTTGAGCACAGTAGCACTCTCCACCCTAGGTCATGTACAAGCTATTGTCTCTACCTAGAGCACTCTTCTCTCCCACACTTTTGTTCAAATGTTACCTCCTGAATGAGGCCCACAGATTTCAAGTTGCAACGACTCTCCTCTACTTGGCACCCTCCGAATTCCTTACTCTACTCTTTTTATTATCCTTAGTACTTTTGACATCATTATTTACTTATTTATGTGGCTTCTACTAAAATAGAAACTACAAGAGGACAGAAATCCTTGACTGCTTTGCTCATCTGAAGTGTCCCACGTGTCTAGACATTTTCTGGCACACAGTAAGTGCTTCATAAATATTTGTTGAGTGAATGAATGAATAATTAGTTTGGTGCCTGGTACATGTAAATGATTAATAAACATTAGCTATATTTGCAGTTTCCATATTACCCCTCCACCTTGTGATGCTGCAAGTGCAGGGAGATCTTATGATATTATTGTTGTTTCCTTCTTTGCATCTTTGCTCATTATTGGCTTTATTGATTTCTACACATATTTGCCGTCAGGTTGGCCCAGGCATTTGATTTAGACATTTTCAAGGTCTTTATTATTATTTTCAATTTTCAATATTTGAAGATACATAGTTGCTTATTAGGGATTAAGGATCACATCCAATAACTTCCAGTCCCAGAAATAGACTTTAAATTATTCTTAATTACATTGCTTCTCTCAAACTTAAAATAACCATTTTACATTTTTGAGGAATTTATTTTAGGAAGTCTCAGTAATGAAAGCATTTAATCAGAGAGTAAAAAGTTACAAAGTTAATGTACAGTCAACCCTCTGTATCCATGGTTTTGCATCCATGGATTCAACTGACAGTGGATTGAGAATATTTTTCAAAAAATGCATCTGTACTGAACATCCACAAACTTTTTTTCCTTATCATTATTCCCTAAATGATGCAGTATGACAACTATTCACATAGCATTTACATGGTGTTGGGTATGATAAGTGATCTAAAGATGATTTAAAGAGTATGGGAGGATGTGCAGGGGTTATATACAAATAATACAATGTATGCAATGACAAAAACTACACCATTTTACATCAGATGCTTGAGCATGCATAGATTTTTATATCAGTGGAAGATCATTAAACCAAGCCCCAAGGGATACTGAGGGGCAACTATGTAGTGCAACATACATTTATTGCCTCTTACTAGTAAGTATCACATTTTGTCCAACTATCACATTTTTAAAAAAGTATAGGAAATATTTTATTTTCTTCAACCAATGGCATTCCAGAATTAATGGTGCTTACTTTCTAATAAAAGTAAAAGATCAAAGGCAAAATGATAAACCTCTAATTTTAATCTTCAATTTAAAAAACAGATTGTTCAAAGCAAAAATTGTGGCTCCTGTGAGGAACTCAGAGCAGCATATTGGCATTTTTAAATACAGTTATATATAACATTAAGAAAAAAATAAAAAGATATTTTTAACTGCTATATTACACTAGTAAGATAATGTTTGAACAACTGACAATGTACAGACTATGCCAACATTACTATTCTTCTCAGGTCTAATATTACATTATCATATTTAACTGTCCTGGCAGTATAATTACCTGAAAGATTTCAGCCATTAAGCCTGTCACTTATATGACATTCTTTAATATTAAAAGTACAGAAGATCTCATTTTCTTTTTTTTTTTATTGTTTCTGAAGCAAGTGAATTGTGTGTGTGCTTTCTCTCTTTCGTTTTAAAAATTTTTACTTTTATTCTGGATTATATGCTTTTGAAATTAATTTCTAAATAATTCCTGGGGCTGAATCACCATATGTCCTTGGGGAATTTTTTTACACACTCAAAACCACAAGCCGAAGCTAGAATTTTAGTAGCTAATTCTCAGACTTTTGTCTGACAGGAAAAACGTACAGAATAATACAAAAACAAGGCCGAGTGTGGTGCCTCACACCTGTAATCCCAGCACTCTAGGAAGTCGAGGCTGGTGGATCACTTGAGGTCAAGAGTTCAAGACCAGCCTGGGCAACATGGCAAAACTCCGTCTCGACTAAAAATACAAAAATTAACCAGGCATGGTGGTGCTCACCTGTAATACCAGCTACTTGGGAGGCTGAGGTACAAGAATCGCTTGAGCCTGGGAGGTGGAGGTTGCAGTGAGCCAATATCACGCCACTGCATTCCAGCCTGGGTGACAGATGACAGAGCGAGACTCAGTTTTAAATCCACAGGTGACAGTCACTTGTAGAAAATCCAAGTTTGGCTTTAGCTATATTATGAAAATATATATATATATATTCATAATATATATGTTATATATTATGAATATATATATTTGCATTGGGTTGGGTCTTTTTTTTTTTAACCTAGGGCTAATTGCTATAATAAAGGAGAGATCACTTTTTATCTTTATAACTGAAGACTATTGTGAATCGACTCTTTTTTTTGTTTGTTTTTTGAGATGGAGTTTCGCTCTGTCACCCAGGCTGGAGTGCAGTAGTGCGATCTCGGCTCACTGCAACCTCCACCTCCCTGGTTCAAGCAATTCCCCTGTCTTAGCCTCCTGAGTAGCTGGGATTACAGGTGCCCACCATCATGACTGGCTAATTTTGTATTTTTAGTAGAGACGGGGTTTCTCCATGTTTGTCAGGCTGGTCTCGAACTCCTGACCTCAGGTGATCCGCTGGCCTTGGCCTCCCAAAGTGCTGGGATTACAGGTGTGAACCACTACTCCCGGCCTGTGAGTCAACTCTTTAGTTATCCTCTATTGTGAATTTTCTCTCTTCATTTAGTGAATCTGAGACAAAGATTTACATCACTCTAAAAGATCTTACTTTATACTGACCCATTTTGTCTTGTGATTCTAGTTGCCCCATGAGATTTCTTTAGAGAATTCCTCTAGCCCATCTCTGACTAATAGAAATTCCTGTGATGATGGAAATGTTCTACATGGGTGCTGTCTCATACAGAAAACACTAGCCATACATGGCTATTGAACATCTGAAACATGGCTAGTGTGACCAAGAAATAAACTTTTAAATTTTACTTAACTTTACATAGTTTTGTAAACCAAAAATAAAATTCTAAGCGCCCCCAACCAACTGAATGGATCCCTCCTCTTCACCAAGGGCATTCTAAAATAAACCTGAAACACTAGTTCAGGCCATGATGGGAAGGAGTGGTCAGACATGCCTCATTTTACCTTCCTTTCTTTGGAATTTGAGCATAGCTGACCAACATTAACATTAAAACTGAGATCTTAAGACTGACAGAGCAGACTCCAGTTCTGATAAGAAGCTTTTATAGTCTATTCTTTCTGAAGCCTGCTACCTGGAATAATGTGGTTCACGCCTGTAATCCCAGCACTTTGGGAGGCCGATGCGGGCAGATCACAAGGTCAGGAGATCGAGACCATCCTGGCTAACATGGTGAAACCCCGTCTCTACTAAAAATACAAAAAATTAGCCGGGAGCAGTGGCAGGCGCCTGTAGTCCTAGCTACTCGAGAGGCTGAGGCAGGAGAATGGCATGAACCCAGGAGGCGGAGGTTGCAGTGAGCTGAGATAGCGCCACTGCACTCCGGCCTGGGAGAAAGAGTGAGACTCCGTCTCAAAAAAAAGAATCTTGATCTCCAAAACTGTTTATCTTAACCCAGAAACTCCCTTCTATTGATTCCAGGTCTTTTGAGAAACTCTTTCATCCAATTGCTAATCAGAAAATCTTTGAATACACATAAGACCTGGAGGGCCAACCCCCACCCCCAACGTAGAGTTGCACTGCGGTTCTGCATCCTGAACCAATGCACATTTTACATGTATTGATTGATGTCATATGTCTCCCTAAAATGTATAAAGCCAAACTGTAGCCTGACCACCTTGGGCATATGTTGTCAGGATCTCCTGAGGTTGTATCACAGGCATGTCATTAACCTTGGCAAAATAAACTCCTAAATTGATAGAGATTTGTCTCAGGCACTTTTTGGTTTACAATTTAAATTTAAATAGCCACATATGGAAATTCTGGTTTTAGCTACAAAATGTAAAGTGCTTAGCTGGGCACAGTGGCTTGTGCCTGTAATCCTAGCTACTCAAGAGGCTGAAAAGGGAGGAATACTTGAGGTCCGGTGTTAAAAGAGAAACTTCAGCCAAATTAAATTTAAAGGAGTTTAATTGAGCAATGAACGATTCACAAATCAGGCAACCCCCAGAATCACAGCAGATTGAGTGAGACTCCAGGGATGCTTCGTGGTCAGATCTAATTTATGGACAAAAAAAGGAAATCGGCGGTGAGGTACAGAAACAGCTGGATTGGTTACAGGTTGCCATTTGCCTTATTTGAACACAGTTTGAACACTTAGCAGTCTATGAGTGGTTGAAGTATGGCCACTGGGATTGGCCAAGGCTCAGCTCAGCTACTGTTACAGGCACATACTCTTAAGTTAGATTTTCAATCTTGTCTGCCTATTAAGCTAGGTTACAGTTCATCCACAAGAACTCAAATATAGAAGTATGGAGTCCTTCTCAGGCCATATTTAGTTTGCTTTAACACTGTTAAACATAGCAAGACTTGTTTTCAAAAAAAAAAAAAAAAAAAGAGCTTGGAAGTAGTTACTGCTATCTTTGAAACAAGGAAACAGAAGAACATTTAAATTAGTAACTTTCATGAATTGTTGAAGCTGATTGTGAACTAGCATGAGAGTGAGAAACTTGTAAAGGATGGAGTCTTGGAGGACCTCTCACATTTTCTTGGGATTTCCAAATGAATCTCACAATGAAGAGCCAAAATCCTCTCCAGGCTCTGAGAGAGGGAGAGGAAAATAACCTTTGTGAAATACACCTGGAGCAATCTCCATGACAAAGGCCTCCACTACAAGGGAAAAGACTTTACCTCAGCCTTATCTGGCCTACAGGAAAGGCATTCCCTAACATCTTCTAGCCTTCCTGAATGACCTAATCATAAGATTAAAGAATACCTCTCTACCACCTACACCTTAATGGCAGGCCAAAAGGGCTCCAGTATGATAGCAGTGAATTACAACGGAAAGAGTGCCAGATGTAGGCTCTATTTAAGGAAGAATTGTTAAGGAAGCACAAAAACAACAGTGGAGACAAAACGAGGACACCAGTTAATGTTGGTCTCTGACATATACTACTATAACAATCATTAAACATTAATGTGTGGTTTTATGTTAGTCTGGCTAAGAGATTATTTTTAGGGCCTATTTACTTCAGTTCATATCAACTGATACACTACTTCTGGCTTTCAACAAAAGATTACAAAGGAGTAGAATAGTAGTTACTAGAGACTGGAAAGGGTAAGGTTACAGTTAGATGGGGAAGTATAAGTTCTGGCATTCATAGTCTGTAGGCTAACTATAGGTAACAATAATTTAGTATATTTTCCAATAGCTAGAAGAGAGGATTTTGAATGTTTCCAACACAAGGAAATTATGAGTGTGTATTTGAAGTGATAGATATGCTAATTACCCTGATTTGACACATGACATACCTACTGAAATATTATGCTGTATTTCATAAATATGTACAATTATTACATCTCAAGTAAAAATATCAATAAAAAATAAGAGGAATGCTAAAAAGCAACAACAAAATAACATGTTTTGAGGAGAAAAAGCATGCATCAGAACTAGACTCAGATATGACACAGATTTTGGAATTAACAGACAGAATTTAAAATAACAATGATGAATATGTTAAGGGCTCTATGGAAAACATGCAAGAACAGATGAAAAATTTAAGCAGAAAAATGAAAGTGCTAAAAAGGAATAAAGAGGAAATGGTAAAGATCAAAACCACTGTAACAGAAATGCAAAAATGCCTTCGATGGGTTCATCAGTAGACTGGACACAGATAAGGAAACAATCAATGAGTTTGAAGATATGTCATTAGAAATTTCCCAAACCGAAATACAAAGAGGAAAGAAGTCAAAATCCACTAGTACAAATTCTTGGAATGGTGATTATCACTTTTTCACATCCCATGGTAAAAGGCAATGTGAAGTGGGTGTATTTTTTTGGGTATCTGGCATTCACATATTAATAATGCAGAAGTTATAGGTATTGATTTAAATATCTACATAATGTATAATACAGCTTTTATTGAACAGAAAATGTAAATTCAGAGGATAGTTAAAAGTGTGAAACTGCATTTTAGATCCCGTAAGTATTTGTGTGGTCTGTAGATATTCACATCCACATTCAGGCAGTCACCTCTAACACCGAAACTACTTATATTCTTCAAAAGATGTCAAAATCAACTTGGTTATCTATCTATCTATCTGTCTCTACCTGTATCTATATTTATCTGTATCTATGTTTCTGTCTTAGTCCAGTCAGGCTGTTACAACAACATATAATAAACTGTGTGGCTTATAAACAACAAATATTTATTTCTCACAGCTCTGAAGGCTGGGAAGTCCAAGGTTAAGGTGCTGGCAGATTTGGTGTCTGGGGAGCGCCTGTTCCTCACAGAGGGCATCTTCTAGCTGTATCCGCTCATGGTGGAAGGGGCCAATGATATTCCTTGAGCCTGTTTTGTAAGGGCACTTATCCCATCCAGGAGAGCTCTGTACTCATGATCTAATCACCCACCAATGACCCCACCTCTTAATATCATCACATTTGGGATTAAGTTTTGACATATAAATTTGGGGCAGATATAAACATTCAGATGATAGCAAATTTCTAGCTATAAAGTCTTTTCCTTGAGCTTGGTCTTGTGCCAATTACTGTTTCTACTCTGGTGTTACAAAATGAATCTAGATTTTCCTCTACTAAAGAATATAACCCATCTTAATTTACCCTATAGAAGTAGATGGAGGTTATCCACTAATTACAATTCACCTTTTCAAAATCATAGTTTAAAAACAGAATATTGTCTTTCATTATTTCTGTCCATCACCCATACTCTCTCTCTTAATCATTAGCACCTTCTCATTATTGTTATTTCTACTACTTGAAGTACATAATAAGCAATAGTAGAGAAAAATCCAAATGTGATAATTTCACTTTGTAAAAATATTATATTTTAATCAAAATGAATTCATACATAGTTCTGCATTTTCATTTTTCCATGTTATCACCAAAGCCTATTTCCATAGATAAGAGCTAGTTATCTATGATAGTGAATTTGTGAAAGTCATCAATATCTATTATTAGCTTCTCTTTTCCACATTTTTTGACTTATTTGGAACAATTTAATGAATCTTCAAGTTGGATAAGTTTTTTATCATTATATATAACAATTTAATAAATAATGCCTTGAGTCTTTATAGCACTTACTTTTTAAAAGGCGTTCATACATATTATGTCAACTACACTTACCAATTGTTTCACCGGATTGACCAGAGTGACTAGTCTACAAATCAGGTAAAGCAAGTCTTTGTTATTCAAATGGAAACACGGTTAGTAATGGAAATCAAAGCTATTTATTCTGCAAACTCGGGCAGCATAACTGTGGTATTTTTCATCAGCAGAAATTATGAGGTGCTGAAAGGATTGGGCATTCGAGAACTTTACTCACAGTCTCCTCCCCGCTCTTTCCCCTGACTCTGCATCAGAGCCACAATTCCATCATTGACACAGATTTCCAAATTCCCAGTTTTTATTCAGTGTGCCAAAAATTAAATTAGTGGTTTAAGCTTTGAGCCATCTTTAAGTTGGAAACACAGGGAATGGCAGTATGTTTAAAAGCTCAATCAAAATGTCTGTATGGGCAAAGGTCTAAAACCTTTTATCTTAACGTAACTAACAAGTGTCCTGATAATTCTTCTATCCTCTGATTTTATCTGTCAGCCTAATTAATTTCTTGTTTCTTTGATAATATAAATTTAAGCTAATGAAAAATTATATTCAAAGTATAATCAATGAATATAAAGTAGAATAGCAGAAAGTAGCTGTGGCCATAACTAAAAGTTGACATGGTTAATTTTATCACTAATAAAGCATGGATCAGTGATGCAGTTTATCAAGACAATTTATTACATCTACTGCTAAAATAATCAATGTGTTTAGAATCCTGTTGATATAAGACTCATATATAAAATTATAATGCTTGATTCATTCAATCATGCTTAACAGTTATTAAATACCATTCTAAGGACTAAAATGGGAGAAAAATGAATGGAACTTGGATCCTGGCTCCAGCAGAAACAGTTTAAAGCATGAAGGGGCCTTTGAAACACCATAGGCAGACCTTATATGAGTGAAAGAAAACAAGTCAAAAAGATTTAGTCAGTGTAATTAGCCTGGTTCTGAAAGCTTATTTTGGGAGATATTTCTACAAATTACACATTTTTAAATCATTTTACAGACATATAGGTCTACCAATACATTTGGTCTTGTAGAACCCATCTTAACAATTTATGTTCTAATTTCTCATGTCTTATTTCATTCTTTGATTTTTGGAAGGAAGTTATAGAGAAAAGATGCTCTTAATTTTTTTTCTTTGGCTCAACTTAATAGTATATCACCATTCAGAGGGATCAACATCAATCCCTGCATCCCTGTTGTTGATGGGATCAACATTTTTTTCTCTGTTGATTCAAAAATCACTTGTCTTCAAATCTACTCCTGTCTTTTCTTTAGAGACAGGCTCATTTTTGCTTATTGATATGATGCAAATGAAAGGAATACATTTGTAAAAATATGATTTCTGTAGCTCTTTATTTTCTCTAACTCTAAAATTTTACTTGTAAATATCAATTATATTATCCAGTCTTTAAGAATCACTAATACAACAAGCATTATTAGAAAAGATAATTAGATAAGGCCTCAACAATGATGACTTTTAAATAGCACTTTCACAATATGATGTTCTGAAGAAAATATGATTAGTGGTTACTATAATGTTTACAATGTCATTTACCTGAACATTGACCTTTACCTTTATATTGATCAACATCAATCCCATCAACAACACGGATGCAGCAGATAATCTGCAAGCAAGTGCTTAAAAATAATTTAACAAATGATCTTAAAGTTCTGAGGATTCAAGCCTAAGAGGTTGATTCAGGAAAAAGAAGTGAGAGTTTCAATTTTAGTCATTTATGGTATAGAAGAAAGTCAGGGGCAATTTGGGTGATGAAGCAAAAAATCTAATATTATGGAAGCGGAAGAGATGGTTGGAGATTCTTTAAGTCTCCCCAGAATACTTGATCATTAAAAGAACAGAGCAAGTTTCTTATCTGAGAGCTCATTAATGAGTGTCTGTCCCTAGAATCACCAAAGGAGTGATTAAGAAATTAGGGACCAATCTGTTTTGCCCTGTTGCAAAATGGTTTCCATCTGAAAGAAGTTAATAACTCCTCTTGTCAAATCATAAATTCAAATAGATTAATATTTGATATTTAATAAAATGCTCATGAAGAATAACTTGTCTTAATAAAATACCTTAGTAAGTCTCAGGAAATACACACACATACACACACACATATCATATATATTATAGAAAATTTAACTTACTTTGTATAGTGTTTATTGGTTTAACATCATACACCTACACAGTGGGGAAAATCCTTGTCCACCATCTGTCCATTATGATATGAAATGAATTAAAGACCATTAAACCATCACCTTGTTTTAAAAACATAAAAATCAGAAATGGAATCTTTGAGAGTGTGTCCCTTTATTTGTCTACAAAAATGACACAAATGTAAAGTTCAGGTAAATGACATTGTAAACATTATAGTAACCACTAATCATATTTTCTTCAGAACATCATATTGCAAAAATGCTAATTAAAAGTCATCATTGTTGAGGCCTTATCTAATTATCTTTTCTAATAATGCTTGTTGTATTAGTGATTCTTTAAGACTGGATAATATAATTGATATTTACAAGTAAAATTATAGAGTTAGAGAAAAAATAAGGAGCTAGAGAAATCACATTTTTACAAATGTATTCCTTTCATTTGCATCGTATCATTAAGCAAAAATGAGCCTGTCTCTAAAGAAAAGACAGGAGTAGATTTGAAGACAAGTGATTTTTTAATCAACAGAGAAAAAAATGCAAGGCAGTGTTGCTCTATATTAATATGATATTGATTCAAATTATAATTGCAGGACTGAGTAGTTCCTACTGAGGAATGGTTTTATTCCTGTTTTATAAAACATGTGTATAAAGAGATCAAATAAGATTTTGAAATCATTAACTGAATTAGTTTTATAGTCTTCATTGGCATTTCTGAGGTTTAAATGTTTAAATTTTCCTTCATTGTTTTTGCTTGATTTAGAGAACCATTAAAACCATGGTTGCCTTTAAATGTCATTATTTGTCTAGAATAAATTCTAAACTGGAACTTTCTTTATAACTAAAATAAAGACTCCCAAATCCAGGAGTATTGTTCACTCTGACTCAGTGTACATTCCTCAACTCATTTTATTAGGCATTCTCCTCCAAAGGAAAAACACAAAAATAAACTCACCAGAATAATAAAAAGATTATGAAAAGACACAGAATCTTTACAGTTTACCTCATTTAATACTTATTTAACATATTCTGAGGAGCTCAAGGTCCTCCTTTGTGATGTTTTCAGTGACTTTGGTAACAGACTCTGAGGTATCATGGGCAAAATTGTCACACTCGTTTCATAATTACAAGAGAAAATGAAAGTGAAGGTACTGATCATATTATATAGACTCAAAGAATAAAAGAAGAAATCCTAGAAAAACACACATCTTGGTTAGCCTTTTTAGCCAGTCATAGTTTCATGTCTTTCTCTGGGGCTAGGTACAGTTAACTCAATTCCTTTGGGGATAAGTTTCTAGGCAAAAGCATTGCATTTTATTTCTTTCTCTTTCATCTAACAAAGAACCAACACAAATTTAATAGGAACAGAGGGGAAAAAGAACATTTCAAACTAACATTGTCTGCCCATTATTTTATTTAATGGTAACATACTTCTGTTCCTTATATATAGGCAGTCATAATTTGTACATTTGAGTTCCAAACCTCAGCACACATTAAAAAGGAGATATTTCATTTATACCTTGTAAGAACTGGATTTATGGTGAAATAAAATGAAAAGAGTGCTTAGAAAAATAACAACAAAAACCTTCAAAACCAGTGAAAGGAGTTAGCCAGCTTGCTTTAGGCAGACAGTAGGGGAAGGGTCCGTGGAGAACATCCGACCTGACCCACAAGAGCCTACACAAGATATTTTGTGCAGGTAAGGGAACTTGCACAGTGGGCTTGCCTAAACATGCCCAGAGAAGATTAAGGGTCCACATGCACGCTAGGGGGAATGGGGCAGAGCCACCTGGAATTTATGCCTTATACAAATAGGGAACCCAGCTCCATCAGCTTATATATATAAAAGCCCTTGTACTGTGAAGGGCAACTGGCAACTTGCTTTCAGGACGCCTCTTTTTGCTGAGAGCTTTCCTTTTCACTTAATAAATTCTACTCCACTCACTCTTCCAGTGTCCACGTGCCTGATTTTTCCTGGTCATGAGACAAGACAAGAACCCAGACCTAGCTGAGCTAAGGAGATAAAATCCTTCATCACCGGGGATGAACCAAAG
Organism: Pongo pygmaeus; assembly: GCF_028885625.2. Taxonomy (NCBI): domain Eukaryota; kingdom Metazoa; phylum Chordata; class Mammalia; order Primates; family Hominidae; genus Pongo; species Pongo pygmaeus. The sequence continues at coordinate 95,844,195 of NC_072378.2, read as the reverse complement.
GCTCCAAGGGGAAAAGTTGTGTTCATAAACACCAACAAAAAAATTAGAAAGAGACCATGGTGATAGTTGCACTGGCTCACAGCTGTCATCCTCGAAGTATTTGCCAGTTGGAAGGAAAATTACCGGGACCAGTGTGAAATTTGAAAACGTTCTTGTAGCATTCGACTTCACTGGTGAAGAGAAATGCATCAGCCTCACCGAGTACCAGAAGCATCCTTTGAACATCAGCAAAATAGCTATTACTTCTACGAAATCAAGTCTCCTACTGCAACAAAACCCTAAATTAAAATGTTGGAAGAAGTAGTTGGTTTTATAACCTCCAAAAAAAAAGTTAACAAAAAGCAAACAAACCACCGTTCTGTATTAGTTTGCTAGGGATGCCATAACAAAATACCACAAACTGTGTAGATTAAGCAGCAGAAATTTATTTCCTCACAGTTCTAGAGGCTGGAAGTCCAAGATCAAGGGGTCAGGAGGGTTGGGTCCTTCTGAAACTCTTTCTCGGCTTGCAGATGGCTGCCCTCTTTGCTGCCTCTTCACTTGGTCATTCCTTTGTGTGCTCTCACCTCTGGTAGCTCTTGCTTTTCTTTCTTTCCTTTTTCTTTCTTTCTTTCTTTTTTTTTTAGACGGAGTCTTGCTCTGTCGCCCAGGCTGGAGTGCAGTGGCACGATCTAGGCTCACTGCAAGCTCCGCCTCCCAGGTTCACGCCATTCTCCTGCCTCAGCCTCCCGAGTAGCTGTGACTACAGGCGCCTGCCACGCTTCGCTAATTTTTTGTATTTTTAGCAGAGACGGGGTTTCACCACATTAGCCAGGATGGTCTCGATCTCCAGCTCTTGCTTTTCTTATAGGGACATCAGTCGTTTTAGATTAGGGCTAAACACTAAAGGCCTTATTTTAACCTAATCACTTCTTTAAAGACCTTATCTCCAAAAACATACTGGAGATTGGGACTTCGACATGAATTTGAGAACACATTTCAGACCATAACACTCTCTCCCCTCCCAAAAAGACAAGAAAGACCTTTTACAATAAATCTTTTGACACTGAGAGTTTTTTTACCCCTTCTAACTCCCAATTAGTAACTTTCTGGATTTCAAAGAATCAGGTTTTAAAATTGCTATAAAGCTTGCTAAGAGCATTCAAAAAAAGGCAGGCATTATAGGGAAGTAAACCTTGACTGCTGTAGAATTGAGAGAATCTTTGCTCTGCTGATTGGGGGTCATTTTTCTGTACGCTAGAGAGAATGCTTTTGTGATTTGAGAGCGAACTGAAATGCTAAGAAAGTTTGGGTAACTGCAGGGACTGTCATTGCCTTCTCAGTATGTGCTGTGCCCCTCTCCTATTGCACAGCAGCAAGCACTTTGAAGGACTGACCCCAGTCCATGAAACCTAATCCACTGCCTATGCCTATCTTCCAATCTGCATATACAGGTGTTGTCAGTTACATTGATTGGTTCAGAAGTGTTCACATGAAATACTTTGGTTCAAACAAGATGAAGCCAAAAATTTTTGACTATTGGGGAAAAGGTAGTTATCTTTTTACTTAATCTAAGACATTCTTTTTATAATTGGATAATATTATAGGAAGATGTGATACAATCGCTGTTTGCAGGCACAAAAAAAGTTAAGTCACAGAATGAAGCTTTTCATGGAATAAAAAAGAACCAATAGAATTGTAAAAAATTGAGTGACTTGATCAGACTATACCCAGAGTCCACTAACTTCTGAACTCTTAAATTAATAAATTTACTTTCCTTAAGAGGGTTTAAGATGTACATTCTGTCTCACACAATCTTACTTTACAAAAAAGTAAAAACATGTTTACTTTTATAGCTTATAATTTTCAACTAACAATTAAAAAGTAACTAAGTACTGTTTGTTTGCTTTTATATTACTGTTGGAATCTAAGAAAAATCATAATTTTAAAAAATAAAATTAGACCAGATAATTTGACTATATAAATGACTAAAGGGAATAAGAAGAACTAAAAACTCAACACTAACAGATCACCATTTGTGAAAATGATTTTGCTACTCTGTGCTCATGTATTTCTACCACTTTTGCTAATATCCAACTTTAAGGAGCACAATGAATATTATTAATTTGTTACTATAAAACATGTGTTGAGCTCTGATTTAAAGAGTAATATAAACTACCATCACCCATTATGAGGAAGCAAATGTTGCGTCAAACAGATTAACCACTGGATTGAAAACATCTCTTCTACTTTTTCCTCTCACTCATATTGAAAACTACTGCTAAAATGAGGTTAATGTGGCAGAAACATATAGTCTGATGATCAAATCCAGAAACAAAAGATAAATATAGTAGCTCCCCCTCCAGGAGAATTAAGATTTTAATGATTTCCTCTCCAGATTGAGATTGGCTGCTGGCCATTACTTAGCAAAAGAAATGTCTCTGAAAGGGGCAGGAAATTAAAATGCAAATGGCATAAAGAAATAAAGACATTCTATTTTTTTAAATGACAGCAGTGATTCTAGTGTTCATAATTGAAAACTATAAGGAAACTGGAGAAGTGAGATTCATGACAAAGTGATAAATGAGAGACCTCAGGAGGTTGGTAGTATTTCCCATAGTCTCATTTAACAAATTAATGTTTTTGTCTCGCCTGACTGAAGACCTTTGTAAAGGTCTGAGACTGAATGGTCATTATCTTGATTCAGATACCATTATAGCAGAAATCATAGGATTTGCATTTTCTAACCAAAATCAGTCTGACTCTGATTTTTCAGGATATTTCTCAATTTCATACTTGGGAAGAGACCTGAAAAGTATTTATAACTTTTTCTCACATTGTCTACTCAAGGGAATCCTGCACACTTAGAAGAAATGTCAGTTTTTCCAGTGTCCCCCAAATATAAATTAGTGCAAGGCATCGGTTAATGTCTAATGTCCTTTTGTGATTTTCAGGACAAGAGGATAGGGAAAAATGAAGCAGCTGGCTCAGGGAGGGGCACAGAGCACATCCCAGATGAGTTAAAGGGAATACAGTCCCAAATGGTCTGATACGCTCTTCAATTTTTGATGCTCTTCAAAAGTTGTTTATATGTATTTCTTTACCAAATTTGGATTGTTAAAAATTTATCTTGCCAATTACCTATGACAATTAAATAATTTTGTAAGTACCCCAATTTTATATCTACTTATTAAGCAAGAGAAATGGAAGGGCTTTTTTAAAGGCACTTCATTACTTTTACTGGTGAGAAGACTTACTGGTTTCTCTACCATACCTAAACATTCTGAGTCTGTTTAGGACTGTTCCCAATTGGATTTCTATAGTTTTCCCAGAAGGTTCCCAGATGCAGTTTGCCTATCCTCTGTGAGGCAAAGCTCAGCTTTCACTGAACCACGTTCGTGGGAATGCAAACACTTTTTATGTTATGCTTCTCAGGTATTGCTTTGAGTATATATGCATTTTTAGCAACTTTCTTCCGAAAAGCAATAATTGTCTATTTACAACTTTATCAACTGAATGGTCAATCCTATTAAATTATTTGTACTTGGCAGAATATTCATAGGCAAAGTCATACAACAAATCATAGTCCAAAATGACTACATAGCGAATCAATGTGCTGTGACCCTAAGTAGACAGGCACTTAAGTAAGTCCTAATGCAGTCCCTTTATCTTAAATGGCAGTGGCTGGAGAGCAGATTGTGTTAAAAGGACATTTTATAAAATTATAATTATCCAGAATTTTTCAAGCCCCACTCCAATGATTCATTTATTCAAAAAATATTTATTGAGCAGTTGCCATGTACCAGGAGCAAGGCTTTTAATTATGAACAAAACAGACCTCACCCTGACCTTCCCAGTGCTTTTGGTCCAGTGGAAGAGATAGGCAGTGACATAAGCACTTAGAACTCAATACAAGTTGTGCTATGAGAGGGGACAGGGTACTCCAGAAGACAGGGTGGGTGCCAGATGCCTGTGGGAGCGATATCCACATATAAATCTAGGTCATTACACAAATCTTCAAATCTGAACCTCAGGGATTATGTCTGGGCTGAATTTTTAGACTTGGATGTTACCAGCATATACAGCGTGTAACAGGTAAAAACTATGACAGAGTAAGATACGACCCATTAGATGAGCCTATGATCAAAGACAGAATCCTGGGTAGCACCAGACTTTAAAAGACAGGCTCCTTCCCTATGGTCTCTCAAAATATAATGCTGATCTCTCCCTATGTAAAAATGGGAACAGTTTCAATGGCACTAAATATATCTCTAAATTTTTTTCTACAAGCCCTGGCATTAAGTGGACCTGTGAATAGATGCAGCCTCTGATCCCATTTTGAATGCTTCTCTACTTCATCTCTCTAATGTCCTTGCTGGTATTTCTTCAAGATTGCCATTGTTTTTTATCCCAAATTATGGAGCTTGGGAAATCGTTTTATGGTAAGAAGCAGGCTCTGGCGATTAAAATAGTTTCAAAGCTCACAGTTATGTCTTGATTATATAACTCCTTTTATACTGGCTCGTTGCTTCCTGGAGAAAAAGAAAGGGTAAAATATTCCTTAGGTTCAAAATATCCTAGCTGAAACTCAAAGCTCATGAGAGATATGGATAGTGAATCTGAATATAACAAAAATCAGCTCACAGCTTTGTGTAACTGGTCTCTTGAGAATTTAGGGGAGTTTTGTTCTGCAAAACTTTGGAACAAGGATTCCTTCCAGTGAACTAGCATATAGATGTGCTCTGAAGCCATTTGCAGTGCCCTGAAGCAAGGAGGAAGGCAGAACTGATGTCTCTACCTGATAAAATCTTCAAAGAAGGCTGGTCCCTTAAAGTATGTCTGCACTTGGCCTGATAACAGGAAAACAATTTCATTTCACTTTAGGCACCAAGGACAAGAAAGGCAAGTATAATTTCTTCATTCTCTTTGACAGATTTTCATTTCTCTCTGTTACAATGTGATTATCTCCTTCAGATATTGTAATGTATTTCAGAAAAAAAGTTCTATTATACATAATTATAATGGCCTGGCCCATGGAATGAGGCTCATATTGAAGTAGAAGTTACCCTAAAGATAACCCACTATCAAGTTTAATCAAAGAATTAAAGCCTCAAGCAGGGTTCTCCTCACTTTCCCTTTCAGTTTAAATTTAACATGTATTTTAGCCTTCAAAATGACTTCAGGTTAAAACATTTTTCTTGCTGTTACCCACTCTGCTAAGTTTGAAAATCATATTTCCAAAGTATCAATTAGCATTCTATTTGGTATCTGCAAATCTAAATTGTGGAATCACACTTTTCCTTTCTGTAGCCACGTTGATAAAGATAATTAGAAAGCTTATATCAGTGATACAGCTCAAATCTCAAGACAAATCAAGTAACTTGCTATTATAAAACTTCAAAAGCTAAAACAGGAACAAAGTAGGAGTGTTAGAGTATTATATCGCCCTTACCCCCAGTCCTAGGGAATGATATAAACCTTTTATTATAATTATCCCTATCAGGTCAGCTCCACACAGCTCATGTAATAGGTTTTAACTGTTCACAAATCCATGGTATTCTGGAAAGAGGTGGACAGCCTTCAAATTGGTGCTGCAGATGGAACACAGGGCAATTTTCAGTGGCACGTGGGTTAGTCTCTACTGCAACTGTGCCTTTTCTCCACTTTAAGGAATTGTTGAGCCTGAGCTGGCATCACCTCCTTCAATCCATCCTACACACTGCTGCCAGAATAAATCTCTAAAAGCACAGCTCTGGTTCTGTCATTCTCCTTCTTAAAACCCTCTATACCTGGTCCAAGCCTGATGATTAAAGTGCACATCAGGCCTCCAAAGCTTTGCACCATCTAGCCCCTCACAGCTCATTGTTCTCTTTCACACACTAGAGATTCAGGAAGATCAAGTCCTCTTTTCAGTTGGTGCCTCACACCTCCTTCTCCTTTTGCTTTTTCCTTGGAATGCTGGATTCATCACACTCTGCACTAATTTCCATATTTTAAAGTCCAGTTCTATCAAAAATGCCACTTTGTTTACAATGACTTCCCTGATTCCTAATTGCTCCAGCTGGAATCACTCCTTCCTTCTGAATTCTAATGTCATTTTATCTGAAACTGACACCATTTAGTATAGCACACCAGTATAACACCATACTACTGACACCATTTTCTCTTTTTGTATTCTATTCTTGGACATGACTTATCCCTCCTAAGAGAATCAAGACCCAGGTAGACAGAGTTTATCTTTTGCTCTGGAAGTATAATTATTACAAATTACAGAGAATAGAATGATGGTTACCACAGGCTGGGAAGGGTAATGGAGAAGGGGGGTAAAGAGGGGAGGGTTAATGAGTACAAAAATACAATTAGATAGAGTAAAATCTAGTGTTTGGTGGCACAATAGGGTGACTATAGTTAACAATAACTTATTGTATATTTCAAAATAACTAAAAGAGTGGAATTGAAATGTTCCTAACACAAAGAAATGATAAAAGCTTAAGGTGATGGATACCTCAATTACCCTGATTTGATCATTACACACTGTATACTGTATCCAAACATCAGATATACATAAATATGTACAACTATTATATATCCACAATAATTATAAATAAAACAATTTTTAAAAATTCAGGCAAAGAAATGCTTGCTTTTGATGGAACGCACAGATATATTTTTTCTCACAATGTTCATGTTTCAATAAGGTTTATTCTCAGCTCTGCTGACAATTACAAATAATTGAGTTTTGTTTGATGCTGATAATATACACACACCTGATCTAAGGCAACGGGAGTTCTGTGATTTAGTGAAATTACAGTACTTCTTTAGAAGGGTTATACTGAGAAAACATTTGTTTCAGGTTTTAAAATTATTCACTCATTTGGGCTAAAAGGGATGGAGGAATGAATTTTAAGTTAATATTTTCATTTTATCCCCAAAATGTTCCAATGTAGTTTCTAATAGAGACTTTTTTTTTTGTCTGCCTTAAACTTGGTTACATGTCATCTAAACTAGTAATCATTTTCCTCATTTAAAAAAAATGCTTTCTGGTGATAGAAGAATTAAATTTAATTCAACAAAATTGCGTGGAATACTGACTCTGTACATAATAAAAGCAGTCTATTATTTTCAAGTAGTTCAAAAAAAAGTTTTTTTTTGAGACGGAGTCTCACTGTGTTGCCCAGGCTGCGGTGCAGTGGCAGAATCTCGGCTCATGGCTCACTGCAACCTCTGCTTCCAGAGTTCAAGCAATTCTCCTGCCTCAGCTTCCTGAGTAGCTGGGATTACAGGCCCATGGCACCACACCTGGCTAATTTTTGTATTTTTAGTTAGAGACAAGGTTTCACCATATTGGCCAAGCTGGTCTCGAACTCCTGACCTCAGGTGATCTGCCCACCTCTGCCTCCCAAAGTGCTGGGATTGCAGATGTGAACCACTGTGCCTGGCCTCAAGTAGTTAAAAACCTAACAGCCCACATTTTAAGCCAGGGTCACATAAGACTAGTTAGAGAACATTTTGCTGGGATTTCTGCACATGTACAGACTCAGAATAAAGACAATACATTTGGTTAAATGTTCATGTATTTACACTACTATAGGAGTGGCCACTTTTAAAAAATTTTACTGTCTTTTCAACCCTATTACAAAATATATACTATCTGGAGTAATATAAACCTCAGGCAGTACAAAATTGTTACAACTTGGGCTTCTCCAGGGCCACTCCATGCTTTGGAACATTCAAGTGTTTTGATAGGGTCAATGAAAGTATCAAGAACTCAGGAATCAATAGCCTTCAGAGCACATTTCCACAGCTCGACTGATTATACCATGTAATTTTTACTGAAAGCGAAACTGTAAATTTGAAAAAGCCAGCAATCTGAATCTGTTTTGATGCATTACAGAGTACTCACTCATTTTAATTATCCACCTTAATGGAGAGACTTGCTTGATGATTAAATTCCCCAGAGCTCCATGGAGCTGTTAGAATCAAATAGTTGTGGAGACAGGAGGGACTTTGGCAATCTTTCTAGACCCAATTTCCTATTCTGTACGTTGGAATCTGAGACCCTGAGTGGTAATTACTCAAGATCATTTAATCAGCTAGAACTTAGATTTTTACATTCCTAGCTTAGTGATAAGTCTATTGCACTAAACTGTTGGAAAGATTTTTAGTTACCATCAGCTTTGTGAGATATTTGGTGTGTTAGAAAGCGTTTTTAAGGACCGGACTTCAATTAATTGCACATGGGCTGCCCAGTTTCAACATTTTTTTTTCTTTCCAACATAAATGTTGCTTTTAAAGTCTTTGCTTTGTAGTGTTTCTAAAACTAATTTTCACTTCGGTACTTTTTATCCCATGTTCAGTGGTTCTTTTACCTTTATCTCTGATGTAGAACCATAACAAATGCACTTTTTTTTCTGAAATATCAATTATATCATAGTCCCAGATCATATTTTATCTAGTGTGGCTGTGATATATTCAAAGAACTCCTGCAGATTATTTATGCAAGCCTGAATCCATCATGGCTGGACGTCATCAAGTGATGTGTTAGCACTCTGTATGAGATTTTTTGAAAAACTCCTGGGGTCTTCATCATTCAATTAGCATGGAAAGGATGAAGAGTTAAGAAATCTTCACTCTAGATCCTACTAGTGGCAAATGTTCACATTGCTTCTAGATATATGAAGAAGACTTACTTCTTTCTTTGGGTTTAATAATTACAGTTATAAGTATCCTAGAGCTTAAGTTTTCTCAGAAAACACACCAACAGCTTGGTATTTTTATTTTCCACAGTTGCTCATCTTTTTCTTTTGCTTTAGGACAAATATGAGGATAATGAAAATTTGGGACAAGGTGCAGTGGCTCATGCCTATAATCCCAGCACTTTGGGAGGCTGAGGCAGGCGGATCACCTGAAGTCAGGAGTTCCAGACCAGCCTGGACAATATGGTGAAACCCCACCCTACTCCGTCCACTAAAAATGCAAAAATTAGCTGGGTATGGTGGCGTGAGCCTGTAATCCCAGCTACTCGGAAGCTGAGGCAGGAGAATCGCTTGAACCCAGAAGGTGGAGGTTGCAGTGAGCCGAAATCAGGCCACTGCACTCCAGCCTGGGCGACAGAGTGAGACTCCATCTCAAGAAAAAAAAAAAAGAAAAAGAAAAAAAAAAATTGGACAAGTAGGAGAAAAGATCGTGCTACTATGATATTGAATGACAAAAAGGGGGAGAGTTGCTTTATCTTGTATGTGAGAAGGTAATTGTGTTTGTACTGATTGTTACTCTTGGCCTGTTAAATCTTTGCTTTCTATTTAATTTCTGAAAGAGAAGCATTTGTGTGTAAGGTATTTTATATTTCATTATGATATAATAAAGGAGCTAAAGCAAGCTTGATTAAATTACAGCTATTCAAAGACAGGGAATTTTCAGTTCCAAATTTGGTGTTGTACAATTGGGCTTGTCAATTAGCAGCAATAAAACCTTGGCTTAAGCAGACCCATGAGCATATTTATCTGGCTTCTGGATTCATCTTTTGAAATAAATTTAAACTGCATTTTACCATTTTACAATAAAACAAAACTTTCACCAAGTAGTAATACTGTTTTCTGGTAACATGGAAAAGAATGAGAAGGTACATAAACTAGAAATTTGGAGATATCCCTTTGCCTTCTTTCTGTGACAAACTGGCACTCCAGGATTAATTTATTTCTCTTTAAATGTAGTTCTAAAAAGGAAAAGCAAATAACATTTACCATATGCGTGATGAATAAAAAGTTTTTTTTAACTTACCAAATTATTAAATTCCTCGGAAGTACAGGCATTTAAACTAGACTAAAAAGATATAACCCCTCAGATTTTCCTTTGTAGTTTGCAAATTTTTTATTTTTATGTTTAAATTAGGCCCACATTTAAAATTTTGTGTTTAAAAGGTAACCAGCATCATTAATAAATACTTTTCAGGATTGACTGTGTACTAAATTATAAAGTAGATAGAAAGGTTCTTGAGCTATCTGCAGCCCAATAGATAGAATAGGATATTACTTAGATAATTTTTACAAAGCTGCTTGGCCCAGAGCAGCCCCTGCAGTTGAGAAGCTCATGTCTGATAAAATAAGGTAGATCACGTCTCTTCTGTTCAGTGCTACCACTCCTTCCCATAGCGCTTTGGAGTCAAAATCTGGCCTGGTGTGGTAGCTCATGCCTATAATCCCAACACTCTGGGAGGTTTACATGGGGTCCCTTGAGCCCAGGAGTTAGAGACCAGCCCTGGCAACATAATGAGACTATCTCTACAAATAATTAGTGGGGATGGTGTCATGTGCCTGTAGTCCCACATACTTGGGAAGCTGAGGTAGGAGGATCACTTGAACCTGGGAGGTTGAGGCTGCAGTGAGCAGTGGTCATGCCAGTCTGGGTGACAGAGTGAGACCTTGCCTCAAAAAAATGAAATGCAAAGAAATAAATTAAAATAGAAATAAAAATCCTTACTGTGACCTTGTGACCTACAACCTGTGAAGGCCTTCTCCCCAGCTCCTGCCTAGATGTACTCTATCAAAATCATTTCTTGCAGTTGCCCCAACAAGCCGTGCGCAGCCTCCCTCAGGCCTTTGCACATCTGTCTGGAGGCTTTCTTAAGATATCAGCATGGTCAGCTCCTTCACTTCATTCAAATCTTTACTCAAGTTTCCACAGTGAGGCTTTCTTTGACCATTCTCTCAAAAAAAAAAAACTCATCCTCCTACTTCATATTTATCTTCTTTAGCATTCATTACTATCCAACACACTATACATCATACTTATTTATCTTTTACATTATCCCTTTTCAAACAGAATGCAAGATTCTTGACGGTAGGAAATTTTGTCTCCTTCATTCTCTGCTGTATCCTCTGTGCCTGAAACACTGGCTGCTACATAGTAGCTGCTCAGTAAATGTCTGTTTAATGGATGAATAAATAAGACAAGGCTGGGCACGGTGGCTCAATCCTGTAAACCCAGCACTTTGGGAGGCCGAGGCGGGCAGATCACGGTCAGGAGATCGAGACCATCCTGGCTAACGTGGTGAAACCCTGTTTCCACTAAAAATACAAAAAAATTAGCTGGGATTGGTAGTGGGCACCTGTAGTCCCAGCTACTCAGGATGCTAAGGCAGGAGAATGGCGTGAACCCAGGAGGTGGAGCTTGCAGTGAGCCGAGATCGTGCCACTGCACTCCAGCCTGGGTGACAGAGCAAGACTCCATCTCAAAAAAAAATAATAATAAAATAAAAATAAATAAATAAATAATAAAGAAGAATAATAATAAGACAAAAAGGATGTGTCTACTAATAGCTATGATATAATACAGAAATTAAATAGTACAAACAGAGAATTAATACAGTTCTTAAGTTATGAGACACTACATATCTGTTTGACGATAGTTTTCAGCAAGTGATATTCTTTCAATTTGTTTTCTTTTCAGTAAAATGGGCTTATGTGGTTAATAAAATACCTCTCTCTCCCATAAATACTGATGATACAATGTTGTTTTTTCTTTAGGTTCCTTTCAGTTTAAAATGGAGGTAAGAATATATCTATTCTTAGAGTAATTATTGAAGTGCATCTTTAATTGTTATGAATAATTCCACGTAAACTATGCAATGTTTGATAATAGATCTTAAAGATGAAATCAATTTCTTATTTTTTTTTATAATTAGCCTCCTCCCATTTGGAATCTTAATAGCTGAAATCACAGAGATCCATGGTGTCTTTAATCAAATTAGCAAGCAGATTTCCTCCTTTATTGCCCTTCCATAAAAATCTGTTTAGCATAAAATGAGGATGCTGTAGCATTTCCAGGCAATATTTGATTATGTACAGACTTAAATGCTTTCAATTCTATCCAGTTATTGGAGGGTGCATCTAATTATATCTTCACTCCTAATTCAGCAATCTGTTTTTCCAGTTATTTCAATCTGGAATATCACTCTTTTCTCCTATCAGCACAAAAAAGATATAATGGCCCTGCATAGCATTGATCAAGCAATTTCCCTAAATGAATAACTACTCTTCTTTATGGGCAACACTGGAAGCTGAAAACAAATACCATCATTCGTTCAACTAATTGGAAAAAAAAATCACTAAGGAAGAAAAAGGATTTAGAAACTAACTTCCCCCAAAAGCAGGAGTCACAGATGATATAATAAACAAGTTTGCGTTACTCTACGTATATGAGTGTGTGCAGCTGAAGGCTCCATGTCGAGAAAACATATCCGAGAGAGTACTGAACAAGAGCAGGGTAAATAGGAGAGCCAGTTTGGAGAGGAAGAGCACAGGGATTGAGGGGTACAGTTCACTATTTTATCTGGGAAGACTTATCTCTTCACTTGCTGAATTGGGGCTTTCTAAGTACACAACCAGAGTTACCTGTTTCCAAGTGGTAACAATTAAAAGCAGTTGGGTGGTGTGGAATAAGCAAGGGCAATCTGCTTAAATTATTTAAATGGGCATTTCTCTATCCTCTGTTATATGACTCCCTCCTAGCTTCTTTCAGGGTAGTACATTCCCACTTACCTTTGTGCAAACAAACAGTGACTCAGCCATCTTATCTAAAATTTCAATCCACCCAACGATTTTATATTTTTATATTTTAAAATAATCTTATTGGACAAATACTGGTAGTAAACAGTTCCAAATGACCCTGTGCCTAACACACATGTATTGAGGATGTGGTATTTCTGATAATTGGGGGTTGAGATATGGGGAAAGGGTATGTTAAAAATAAGAAGAAGGAAAGGAGAAAAGGGAGGGGATGGGAAGAAAGGAGAGAGAAATAAAGAAGGAGGAGGAGATGAAAGAAAGGAAGGATGGAAGGAAAGAAGGAAAGAAGGAATGAATGAAGGAAGGAACCATATGAAGTACCTGCTTTAAGAAATTACCTCCTTATTTAACTATTAGTTTTTATCTTATGGGTCCTTATCATCCTTACTCTCTAGCCATACTGAAAGGCTTACAGTTTTCTAAGCACACTAAGGTGGTTTCAGTTTCATTCCATTCATTGCCTCTGCTCATATTCCTCTCTATCTGGAATGCCACATCCTAGGAAACAGTTTCTAAACCTCCAGAGCTTTCCTAACCACCACTGTGCTTTATGCCTACACCACTGTTTCTTTCTTAATGATTGAAATGCTTTTTGGCAAATATAGTTTGTATGAGTACTTGCCTTCCTTGGGCCAGAAACCACTTGAAGCAAAGAGCTATACCTTTAGGCTCTGGGTTTTTTAGGACCTGGCACAGTGCCTGGCATAATGAATGACATAATGAATGACTCAATGAATGCTTATGGAATGAATGGCTGTGAAGGAATCCCCAGCTTCTCAATATTTTTTTCTTCCTACTGCATAGAAGAAATAACATCACACGTAGCATTTATGTGTGATTCATGAATCACACAGGAATAGCATTCATGTGTGATTCAGGCTTCTGATTCCATAAATTATTTCATCCTTATCACAAAACTTACAAGGCCAGTGGTGTTAGTATCAGCGTTTTCCAGGTAGAGAGCTAAGGTATAGAGAGGTTAAGTAACTCGTCCAAGGTCATGCAACCACATGAATGCAGAGAATTTGATCTGAAAGAGATAGTAGGTAAGAACACATTCTTTGGAGTTAAAATTCTCTGGGCTTCATTTCTAGCCATGACATTGATGAGTTATGCCACTAAGCAAAAAACTCTTGTCTTAGTCCTTTTGGACTGTGTAACAAAACACCAAAAACTGAATGTCTTAGAAACAACAAAAATGTATGTCTCATTAGTTTGGAAGCAGGGAAGTCCAAGATCAAGGTACCAACAGATTAGGTATCTGGTGAGGGCCATCTTCTCACTGTGTCATCACATGGCAGAAAGGCGTGAGGCAGCTCTTTAGAGCTTCTTTTATAAGGGCTCTAACACCAGTAACAAGGGTTCCACCCTCCTGACCTAATCACCTCTTCTACCTAATTCTATAGCATTGGTGATTAGGTTTTCAACATAGGAATTTCGAGAGGGGCGCAAACATTCAGACCACAGCAACCCTAAAGTTCACTAAGATTTTATTTCTCTTTATTTCTGAAATGTAGACAAAATATCTACCTTATCGAAACCACAGGCTTTTATGAAGATAACATGATATAATCTACATAAAAATAGTTTTTAAAATTATATGTTGCTATGACTTTATTTTATAATTATAATAAAATCTTAACAATCCTATGTATATTCTCCACTATAACTATGCTCTTTCTTGGGTTAAAAAAATAAGAAACCTATATTAGCATAAAATACAGTGTCCAAAAGTGTTTGTATGTAAACACTACTCTTCATAATTTAAAAAATATTTTTGAGCATGCATAAACAAAATAATATATCATGATCCTTCTATTAGCTATTTCTCTCTGAAAATTTTGTTAACAACCTGCAATACTGACCTCATAATAGATCTGAATACAGAAAAAAATGAACTTCTCAGGTGGGGGTGGGACACACACACAAGAGAGTGAAGAGACAGCCTCTGATGTAGGATCAGATTCACTTAGTTGTGCTATCTTGTTAATGATGAACCTTTGAATAGCACTTCATCGAAGTCTGTCCTGATTCTGATCATTTTCTTCTTTTATAGATCTTCTGGTATTTGGCCTCTTGTTCACTTTTGGCAAGATGCACTTGCTTTGTCTCTCCAATTACTACTTTAGATCTGACACTGACATAGCCCAGACCTCTGCTGGCCAGGACCAGTATTCATAACTGGATTGTGCTTCATTTTTTTTCCATTTATAGCCAGAAGGAATAAAATTGAGTATTTCTCAAGATATGAGATTACTCTTATCTTTAGTATCATTTATCACTTGTTAATACAAGAAGCAGCTGTACTGATGAACTTCAGGACCTAGAAATTTGCCTTAGGACTAGAAAATTTAAATGGGATTGATTTTCTTTGCCATGTTTCTATACTCTGTTCAACCTCTGAAATTATTAGGTTTTAAAAGAATTGTACAGTTTCTTAGCAATATTCACTAGCAAAACATCCCAGTGTGTAAGCTGTTGGTCTTACTCCTGACACTGCCATTAAAATATATTTTCACCAATATACATATATTTTATAGATGTGTTTGGACTAAGTAATCACTTCAGAGGGCTGGGATGTAAAATGGAGAAGAGATAAAATTAGAATTGGAAGATGGGTACACAGCAGACAAGAAGACAGAAATTATAAACTGTAGTCAAGAAAAGTAGGCAACCCTTAGCTAGGAAAATCTCAAAGGCAACAGCCAGAATCTGGAGAAGTAGTAGCGTGCCAGTGGGATAAACCCTAGCAAGGACTGGCTTATCACTGTCACATTCCCCAGATCTCCCACAATCCCTGGATTCTCAGCTTGCAACATAATTCTTGAGTTCTCTTTAAAATTTTGAAGTGAGTCAATGCATTATGTTTTCTATTCCCACTGTTCTAGCTCATTACACAAAGTGCAAGCGTCTGTGAATATCTGCCCTCTCCTTTCCGTTCAGCCTTACACTGCTATGCTGCTCCGCCTTCCTCTCTTTTGACCTAAACCCCAGTTTCTCTGATCCCCCTGGACCCCTCCACTTTCTTGCTTTAATTTCCTCATTCTCCCTTGAGGCTTTTCATTCTCCTGCATCTCACCTGATTCAGAGTCTTTTTTACAGGACTTACCAGAACATTTTGTGTGCTAATAGAAAGATACAGAGAAGACTGTAATAGGAAACATTTCTGAAACTTATTTGATCATGGAATGCTTTTTCTTTATTCATAGAATAGTTAATAAAAATCTCTGATAACTAGTAGTATTCCAAACTTTGGAAAAATGATACAAAAGCCTACATATTCTGTCTAGATTTTATCATTAAGATTAATATTGTAAAAGTATAAAAAACAGTAATAAAAATACATTTCAGAAGAAACTTATCATTAAAGGATTGCTTCCATATTGTGTTATAGATAACTTGTCACAAACATAATGCCTTTGAGATAATTTCAAAAATCTCATTAATTTTAGTCAAAGAAATGAAAACAATCCCGTGTCTGGCTATATTTAGCAAAAATTAAATATTCTATCAAAACTCCTCTTTACAACCCAGAAACTGAAGTGTTTGTTTTAATTATTACCTAGTTCTAAGGTCAACATAACATAAAACAAATGTTTATCATTCAAATGTAACTGCATTTCTATGAAGATTTTAGGTATGTAATGCATGACATATTTTAGATATTTGAACATTATGATTGAAGAATATGAATATTCTCAGTGGTGAGAGTAGATCATAATCTCAGCATGTCATGGGGGGACGCAGTAGGAGGTAATTGAGGTAATTGAATCATAAGGATGGGTTTTCGTGTGTTGTTCTTGTGACAGCAAATAAGTCTCATGAGATCTGACAGTTTTATAAAAGGCAGTTCTCTTGCATACGTTCTTTGGCCTGCTACCATGTAAGATGTGCCTTTGCTCCTCCTTCACCTTCTGCCATGTTTTGTAAGGCCTCCCCAGCCATGTGGAACTGTAAGTCGATTAAACCTCTTTTTCTTCATAAATTACCCTATCTCAGGTATTTCTTCATAGCAGTATGAAAATGGACTAATACAGTAAATTGGTACCAGTTTACTGGTACAGGTGCTGCTATAAAGATACCTGAAAATGTGGAAGCAGCTTTGGAACTGGGTAACAGGCAGAGGTTGGAATAGTTTGGAGGTCTCAGAAGAAGACAGGAAGATGTTAGAAAGTTTGTAACGTCCTATAGACTTGGAAGGCTCAGAAGACAGTAAGATGTGGGAAAGTTTGAGACTTCCTAGAGACTTAAATGGCTTTCGCCAAAATGCTGAATAGTGATATGGACAATAAAGTCCAGGCTGAGGTGGTCTCAGATGGAGATGAGGAACTCGTTGGGAACTGGAGTAGAGGTCACTCTTGCTATGCAAAGATACTGGCGGTATTTTGCCCCTGCTCTACAGATCTGTAAAACTTTGAACTTCAGAGAGATAATTTAGGGTATCTGTAGGAAGAAATGTCTAGGTGGCAAAGCATGCAAGAGGAAGTACAGCACAAAAGTTTGAAAAATTTGCAGCCTGATAATGTGTTAGAAAAGAAAACCCCATTTTGGGGGTAGAAATTCAAGCTAGCTACATAAATTTGCATAAGTAATGAGAAGCCAAATATTAATCACCAAGACAATGGACAAAATGTCTTCAGGGCATGTCAGAGACCTTCACAGCAGCCCCCCCAATCACAGGCGTGGAGGCCCCACTCTATGCAGCCTCAGGACACGGTGCCCCCTGCGTCTCAGCTGCTTCAGCTCCAGCCATGGTTAAAAGGGGCCACTGTACAGCTCAGGCTGTTACTTCAGAGGGTGCAAGCTCCAAACCTTGGCAGCTTACACACGGTGTTGAGCCTGTGGGTGCACAGAAGTCAAGAATTGAGGGTTGTGAACCTCCAACTAGATTTCAGAGGATGTATGGAAATGCCTGGATGTCCAGGCAGAAGTTTGCTGCAGGGGCAGAGCGTCATGGAGGACCTCTGCTAGGATGATGCAGAAGGAAAATGTGGGGTGAGAACCCCCACAAAGTGTCCCCACTGGGGCACTGCCTAGTGGAGCTGTGAGAAGGAGGCCACTGTCCGCCAGACTGCAGAATAATAGATATATGAACAGCTTGCACCACGTGGCTGGAAAAGCTGCAGGCATTCAACACCAGAGCAAGAAAACAGCAGGAGGGGGTCTGCAGCCAGGAGGGGGTCTGTACCCTGCAAAGACACAGGGGCAGAGCTTCCAAGACCGTGGGAACCCACCTTTTGCATCAGCATGACCTGGATTTGAGACATGGAGTCAAAGGAGGTCTTTTGAAGCTTTAAGATTTGACTGCCCTGTTGAATTTCAGAATTGCATGGGGCCTGCAGGCCCTTCATTTTGGCCATTTTCTCCCACTTGGAACAGGTATATTTACACAATGTCTGTACCCCCATTTTATCTAGGAAGTAACTAACTTGCTTTCTCCTTATAAATTACCCAGTCTCTGGTATTTCTTCATAGCAGTATGAAAATGGACTAATATACACCTGTAATGTTAATTTCTATCTGCTGGTCATTTTTTTAAAACATGCAGATTAAATTGAGATTTGCATTATCTGTATTTAAGGCAATCAATAAGTAGTTGATATATTTTTCCAAAAGGGTGATCTCTGCCTTGCTGGTGTCAAACACTTTTTGTTTGAGAGGTTTACCTGAAAGCTGCATACTAAGTTTAAGTAGAAGTTTAAGAGAAACTTCTATTTTAAAAGAAATAACACATGCTGCAGAAAAGATAAGCTTTTGGGATCGAATTCATTTGCAGATACTTAAAAAAATCTGTTATGGTGACAAGTGACATAAGAGTTAGACAGAAAGGAAATGAAAGGATGCCTTATTAATAAAGCCAATTCAGTCCTGGATGCTGCTGCCCAGCTTCGAAGTTGCTGACAGACTATAAAATGATATAATTTCAGACTGTTAATTGTGTCCTCAACCTTGTTGCTAACCATCTGTGCTAAGAGCTTTTGCTCTCTTTTTTGCATGAAGAAGTGCCATTTTTAATTTCACTTTCCTGCAAAATTGGAGTGTCAAAAAAAAAAAAAGCAAGGAACACATAGGTGCTTGTGCTCTTTTATTCAAGAATATTCCTGCACATATCCTTTTTTGGAAAGCCATAATTTTTCTTTGTCAGCATCCTGATCTATTTTTACAATAAAACAAAGAAAAAAATAGAAGTGCATAAAAGAATGAGTAAAAAATAAAAATCAAGCAAAAATTGCCCTTATCTTTGCTAAGATCATCCTGACTCATTCATCCAAAGACTTACAATTCCTCTTTCTTTGTTTACAAAGTCATTTTCTCCAAAGATATAGAAAACCCAGCTCTGTATTGGAAAACCATTGCTGCCCTATTTTTTAATCAAGAAAGGGCATGAGTAACTCAGAACGAGGGTTTATGCATTTTAGTAGCTTGTCACTGAAAGAAGCAATATGAATGTGGGAGAGTATGTACAATGTCCATCGAAATAATAAACAGGGAACAATCCAGCAATTCAACAGATGAGCAGTTATGAGCACACAGAGACAGGTTTGCCTTCTTTTAGTCATAAGTGGGATGCTCCATATGCCCTCTTAGACTAAACCTTCAGGTATCCCTTAATATGTAACTTTTAAATAAACTCTTAATTTCAGAATAGTTTTAGATGTACAGGAAATTTACAAAGAGAGTAGAGAAAGTTGTTGTATGTTCCAAATCCAGTTCCCTCTCTTTTTAACTTCTTATATTACTATGGTTCTTTCATCAAAACTAATGAGTCAATAATATATTATTATTCACTAAACCCAATATTTTATTCATATTTTCTTTTTTACTTATTTTCTTAGTTTTTCTTTTTCCCTCTGTTTAATGTTGCTAGAAAAAAAGAGGTGAAATGTCATTCTCATCACATCATATCAAGTTATTATTGGCTATTAATACAACTTACCACTCTTGATGTTAACTGTTATCACCTTGCTGAGGCAATGTTTATCAGGTTTCTCCACTGTGAGGTTCCTCTTTTTCTCTATTTCTATACTGTACTATTTGGGAGGAGGTTATTATGTGCAGCTCACAATTATGGACTTGGAATTTATGCTTCTCCTGGAGGGTGAACTATCCACATAACTTGTTGGGAATTCTTCTGTATGACACATCTGCCTTTCTCCCTCATTTATGTATTTAATCATTTATTTATATAACTTTGCACTCATGGATATTCATTCTCTACACTGGAGTATAATATAATACTGCAATATTTATTTTGTTTATCAAATTACTCCATTATGCATTACTCAAAATTGGCCATTGGGGGCTCTTTCGGTTGGCTCATATTTTTTTTCTTTTGGTAGGCTCCCATTCTTTTGCTTTTTAAAACACTTCACTGTTGTGTCTCATGGTTTCCATGCCTTACAGCACCTCACAATATGCCTGGAATTAATAAGTTCTTGATAAATATTTGCTGATAGATCTCAGATAACCATGAATCTAAATTTTTACTTGATATGTATATAGAAGACAAGAAAAGGTAAATGTCAAAGATTTATAAATTCTGCCTAAAGGTTTCCATCTTCTCATAACCTATTCTATTTGGGGGAATGCAGTCTGCGTGCTATAAATATCAAGTCTCATTCATAAGTCATTAAAAGTTGATATTCATAAGGGATACTAAAAGTTATATCAAATTTGTTATTTGTGAAATTTGTTTGAGAATGGCATTTGGTTTGAGAGTAGCCTCGCAATTATTTTTTTTCTGCTATTGTTTTAAATCCCACAATGCTGCTACCCTCTCAAACACAGAGCTTTACCACACTTATGGCTACATTTCTTTGGAATAAAATTTGCTCTCTTCTGTGCATAAAAAGCATTGTGATAACATACAAATGCTGCGAAGAAGATATTCCTAAGCATGATATAAGTCTTTCTGTATCTGCTGATCACTCAATGGATACATAGTATTCAAAAGGATTGCCAATGTTAGGTACACTAAAATGTTTATTATAACTAAAATATAAAGATAAAATATAATAA
Organism: Pongo pygmaeus; assembly: GCF_028885625.2. NCBI lineage: Eukaryota > Metazoa > Chordata > Mammalia > Primates > Hominidae > Pongo > Pongo pygmaeus. Next base: position 95,823,631 of record NC_072378.2, on the reverse strand, counting down.
ACATAAATTAGTTCATAACTGCAAGAAGGATGATGCTGTTTATATCTGACCTAAGCATAATGCGTTCATTTCTTAGTAAAATTAAGTCAAAACTTTAAATTGTATCTGTCAAGATTTTCAGGAAGCATTCAGAACCTCTTTAGACAGTTTTGAATACTGAGATATTTCTCATTGAATCAAACTTTTGGTGCCCCATCACATATCAACATATCATGCTCAAAGCTAAAAGGTTAAATGATTCTACTCACTCAAGCATGAAGAAGTCAAGACAAATGACTTTCTAATTACTCTTGGTGACATTTTCCTCAAATGCATTTCTTAATGATCTAATGCAATATATGGATGTGATTTTAAAATATGCCCACTGATACCCCATCAATATATTTCTCAGGCAAGTAAGAGATAAAGACAATCATTAAGGATTGGAAAAAATCAATCTATAAGCCATCAGTTCTTTTACATGATTTCCTTTTGATCTTGTTAAGGAATTCTATTACCTTCATCTCAGAAAAGTCATTTCTTTGGCAATGGGTAATTGATTCAGGCTATACTAGATATTGAATATATCACTAAGATATGCTGCTTGAGAAAGCCACTTGAAATCACAGAGATGACAGTGTTGGTCTTGGAAAGAAATGTTTGTTTCCCACTTTCTTATTTCAAAAGTACCTTTCCTTCTACTTAACATTTTAAAAAAATTGTGGTAAGAATATGTAATAAGATCTAACCTTTATCAAATTTTTAAGTACATGATACAGTATTTGTTCACTATTAGCACAATGTTGTACGCCAAATATTTAGAACTCATTCATCTTCTATAACAGAAACTTCATACCCATTGAACAGCAACTCCCCTCCCACTTCTCTCTCCCCCAGTACCTTTTTTTTTTCTGCAACTGGCAGTTTTGCATTTGCTGTGCATGTTTTTATGCAGTATACTTAGCATCCATAATATTATTATATTCCCAGTGCTCATTATTTTCTTTTATGTTGAATCATGGTGAAGAATAATTAAATTGGCTGGCCAACTGGTTTACAGCCTAAAGCAGTTTGAGTATTGGCACTAAGGTGCAAACCTTGCCATTCCCTCTTTAACACCTTTCCCTTGGGCCCAATAAGTGGTGCTCATTCATTTCTAATTCCAATAGGACATTGTCTGAGGCTACAATATTGTTCAAAATAATAATAAGCAGTAACTAAAGAAATATTTCTACTGGCACAAATTTTTGGGGAACCAAATGTCCCTCATGTATGTGTGTGTTTATAGATAAGTATGTACTTTACATATACTAACATTTGATTATACTATACACACCTCAGCTTTTGTAATATTGTAGAGAAAAAAAATCATCCATAATACTCATGATGATTTATCTTCCACATTGTCTCCCATTCATATTATGTGACATTCAATAAAGTCATTGAAAGAGTAATTTTCTTTCCAAGCAACACATTAGTCCTTAACTTTGCAATGAATATTTGTAGCAATACAGCAACCTGCACCTTTTTGAAATGCCAGGTAATTTTAATGTGTCATGCAGCTACTTGACAAGGTTACATATTAGACAATTCATGGGGGACCAAGGACAAATACATTGAAGTTGGTCCTGCAAAGTAGAATTTCTATTATTCATCAAAAAATAATTTAAATTATCTGGAAACTAAGTAAGACTAGTAAAAAATTAAAATATTCAAACTATACTGCACGAGAGAAGTAGTATAGTGTAGTGGTTATACACATGAGTTTTGGAATCAGTTGTTCCTGGTTATAATTCCTGCTTTCTGTGGCCTTTGGGAAATTATTCAACTTTATTAATTTTCAGTTGCCCTATTTGGTAAGATGTAGTTAATGATGTATCTGTTTCATGGGATTATTGTAATAATTATGGTAATAATCCCAAGAAATAGTGTATATAAAATTTTAACACTATAATTGTCAAATAGCATTCAGTAATTGGTGATTACTTTTATGAACTGAAGGAGAAATTTATCATATTGAAATATTTGGAGAAGGACACAGAGAGTTTTATAAAACAATAGAGCATTGTTTGCAATTTCTAAATATCAGATATTAGATAAATGTTCCTGAATAAGTAATTGGTTAAAAAATTATGGTCCAAACAAAGAATGGAATATTATACTGCTCTTAAAAATCATATTATTGACTTATATGTGTTGACATAGAAAACATCCATGATATAGTCACAGGACAAAAGGAAGTTATAAAATTATGTATGGTATGATTTCATTTTGTGAAAAAAATGTTATTAGCTGTATATGTGCACAGCAAATGCATTTGAAACATATACATCTAAATAGTAATATTGTTCTATTTATCTTTGGCTATTACCTAAATTTTTATAATGAACATGTATTAATTCTATAACAGAAAACTATTTTATTAATTTTTTTTCTATTTGTTCACATATCTTCTCTTTATTTTTCTCATTTAACTCATTCCCAAACTCATGTGTCTGAAAACTTTGTTATCATATTTGGTGGGCTTCTATACTTAGGAGTCAAAAAAAGAAGTACTTGAGAATATCTCTTTGAAATCATTAAAAAAATTATGCCTACTTACCTTAACTATTAACATCCTATAGTAAAACATTAAACAAAGTGAAACTATCCTCATTTGATAGTTAGAAAATCATAAGACCTTACAAATAAATATCTTTGAAGATAAAAAGCAAAATGTATTATTTACTTGAGAATCTACTAATTTAGCAAGTAATTTTAGCAAAGTATACTATACAAACATGCAAAACAAAAACACTTTAGGTTAGTCTGTAAATTAACACTTTGTAATCCCTCCAGTAGAGTTGTTAACCGAATAGTTTACAATTACTGAAAATTTATTCCATGTGGGGCAGTAAGTTCAATGTATGAATTACACACCTTAATTTAATTAACTGCCTGAGGAGACAGAGGGTAGTTTCATCCTCATTTTATAGATGAGAATGTGGAGCCTAGTGTGGTTAAATAATTTTGGTCAGGGTTCCTTGACCAACCAGTTGTAGAGCTGAGGTCTGAACCCAATATTTATTAGCTGAATTATAAGATCTGTCTTATTATTCAAAAAATAACCAATTGATTACTCAGATGTTCGCAATGATTTCTCTACTGTTTTCCTTCTTTTTGGTTTTACTTCATCCCTGTATTCTACTCCTAGCTGCTTTCAGTGATGTAAGTGAAGCACCACAGAAGTGGCTTCTGGTTATGGAAAATTTCTTAAAAGTTCCACCTCTCTAGAGCTATTTTTTTCCTTTTTTGGCAATGACATTTAGTTTAGACCCACAGTAAGAAATACATTTTATATTATTACCCAGTACACACACATACAAATGGTCCATACTTTTCCTAAAAGACAAGAATATTGTTATTATTATTATTTTTTAAAAAGTGCTCTGGGGACTCCAGGGAAAGGGTGGGGGGTGGATGAGGGATAAAAGACTACATATCGGGTACAGTGTACACTGCTCAGGTGATGGATGCAACAAGATCTCAGAAATCACCACTAAAGAACATATCCATGTAACCAAACACCGCCTGTTCCCCAAAACCTATTGAAATAATAAATAAATAAATAAATGGCTATAGATACATAAAGTCCTCTGAAGTGAACAGAATAATATGCTTTTTGTGTATTTGCTTTGAACGTTAGACTAAAAGTCTGCAAATAGTTTTTTTGCTTGGGCAATTATACTTCATAAATGTTTTAAGAAAGCTTATAGGAACTGTTATATGCTTTTTACGTTTTAGCACAAATTACATTACAGTATATCAAAATACATTATAAAATATTTTCTCATATAAAGAATGAGTGTGTCTAAATCACCAAAAACAGAACATAACAAAGCATAATAGAGTACCTATAAATGTCTGGCAAAATGTATTTAGCTTAGTGCTAACAAGTCCCCCAAAACTGTCACCCTTTCTCTTTTGGTGTCAGCCCAGGGACAATTTTCAGCTTTTTTGTGAAGAAAAATATTCCTCTATATTATGTACTTACTACAGTCTAATTAACCTTCCTCTATTATCCAAACCCTCATGATTCTGCTGCGGAATGCATGCTTACACACAGTAATGACTAACCTGCAGCTGAAACCAGAGAGGATGCGTTCTACTGGGGGCAGAAACACTGACATTTGCTCATTTTCAGGAGCAGCTTATAAAGGCTTTTAGAAATGGAACAGCAGACATATATGTTCTTTCAACCTTTGTTTTTCAGTCAGTTTTCTGGAATGATGTTGAGTACTAATAAAAAGTTTCATGGAGTGGAAAAGAATTCCTATCTCCCATAAAGTATTAGCATTTATTAAAAAAACAAATAATATTAAAAAATGACTTTTGAATTTGTTCCAATATCTAGTGATGTAAATGTTAGGATGAGAAAATACAATGTATCATGGATAACATGGGAATTTTGTAGGGAGACAGGAAGAAATGCAATTGATAAATGGCACCATTTGCATCTTCTGCATTTCATGCTGGGACTCAGGAAAATCTTTAACTTCTCTGAGCCTCGTTCATATGAGAAATGAAGACTATAATATCCTCTTCATAGAACTGTGATGATAGGAAAAATAACTCTTGTAATTTATTGACATGTTTTAGGCAATTTAGTAAATTTTAGATCACCTCCCCTTCCCTAATTCCTCTCCACATATTAGAGAAATGGTTTACTTGTTTGAGAAGAGGCAATAAATTTGTTGTGTACCAGGTGAAGAAAAAAAGGATACTTCTTTTGGTTTCCATAATGTCTGCAAAGTTATAGGAAATCTTTTCTCAATCTCAGTTTCTTTGAGGTACTTATGAGAATGACTCCCAGAGGAATCACTGAATGAATGTGGAAGCTGGGATTCCCTAAAGCATTCTGAGGTTATGGAACAAGCACATATTTCCTCTGAAGGTCTGGAAGCAGTAGAATGCGAATAAGCTGTCTATAAAACTTTCTTCTAAGAGATAGGGATTTGTAGCCTGCATTTCTCCTTTTGCTTAAACAATTATGATTAAGGTTAACAATGATTTGAAACAAAGATGTGTGTGTTCCTGTGTATGTGTGTGTTTGGAGGAGTATGACAACACTACATTTGTAGTCTGGATAACTGCATTGGTCAGTGCTGGCAACCACTTACAATATAAATATGGAAAGAGAAGGAAAGAAAAAATAAGTTGAAAATGAGAAAAATCAAGCTACTCTTCAAGCTGTTATTTGTGCAATGTTAGATAGTTGAATTTTCGGAAATAGTCATTCATAATACGTTCTATTTTTTTCACTTTTCTTTACGCAGGTGGTTACCATAACATTTATTTTGGAAAATAAGTAATGTATAGCCTACTGTGATGATAATTTAGGGTAAAAGAAAATAGGAACTCATAGAAGAAAAAATAATGCTAGCAGTACTTACTTAGAAAGGGCTCCTCCATACAAGCCAGGTACTGGGTCCTGCACATAACAAATACACACCATCTTGTGTCATTCTCAAACCAACAGTGTAGGTGGTAATATTATTAACCCAGTTTTATAAGCATGGACGACCACTATGGTATACTGATTCCTCAAAAAGGATCAGGAGAAAATGTTAAATTTTGAAGAATTTCTAAAATAATTTGAGTTCAGAAATGGCTGCAGAGTAGCAAGCAGCAAGTTTGCCCTGCCACAGTAAAGAGAAAAGCAAAGCTCCAAGAGTTTCCTCGCACACTGTAAGAGTTTTAGAATGAGTCAGAAGAATAATGATCACTTTTTTTATTGCCACACTAAGTTGGAAAACATGTGTATGTAGTTCAATTAAAATTGTGTCAAAGAAAACAAATTTTACTGTATTATCTTGAAGGAGGAAAAAGAATTACTTTTGTATCCTTTAAAAATAATATGTAAAAACAGATTGGATATTCATAATTATAGCAACAATTAAAGTGCTTGAAAGTTTCACTCGGGCTCATGAATTGCAGTTAATCTACAGAATTTCTTTAATGTCCAAGAACAATGTCTCTGCTTTTTAGAGAGATATTTTCAAAGAAGGATGGGAGTTTATTTAATTTTTCAAGCACTAAATGGATCCCATGTTATTGTGTCACTGAGACACTCAAGATGATGGTAGGGAGAGAATATAACTAATGGCATTATTAATGTGACGTTAGCGTTCACACCAGGTTTCATTTTTACTCTATCTTATTTAATACATGAAGACAGGTGAAGTTTCTTATAATATTTATGAAATTACATAACAAATATCTCTAATAGCAGAGAAAGTCAAATTTTAACTTCTTTTCCTTTCTTAAATTTATTTTTAAAATTAATTTTTCTCATACTGCCTTGTCTAAGATTCTTTTTCTTTTTACTTGTCAAATAAAAAGTACTTTTCAAATACAAAGTTAAAAAATTTGTCTCCCAAAAACCGTGCTGAGATTCGTACCCCCTCTCCCCCCTCCCAATGTTGTTTTATTGAGGAGGTTCTGATTATTTGTTTCCAACTGACGTCTAATTTATGTAAAATTTTGATTCTAGCCAAAGCTAAGCCCTACAAGTGTGGTAAAATTAATTTTTTTGAAATTTAATTAAAAAATTCAAGACATAACAGGAAAAATGTTCAAAAATGCCCACTCTTCAGAACACTATCACTAATTGACTGGTAATTCATCAAATCTTTTCTGAAAACATTTACTTACTTCAGTTATACTACCTGTATTTGTGTGACTTATAAGAAGTATAAAAGTAATAGAAGAATATATTTTTATTATTAAAATGTAAATAATTCAAGTGTATATAAAATAAATAATTAATACAAAATTTTAATACCAAATACCAAATTCATACCAATTGCCACTCTTTCAACCCATTTTCTTCCCCAAGAGGTAACCACTTTTGTTTCAGTGTGTCAAATATCCTTTTAGAACTTTTTCAAAACTTTATACACTTTTATATATATTTAGATATATTTATACATATACATGATTTTTAAGAGAAAATTGAGACTTCTATTTATTTTATTCTGAGACTTGCTTTTTAAAGTGAACAGTTTGAAGCTGTTTCATTTTTTATTTTTATTTTTTGAGACAGGGTCTCACTCTGTCACCCAAGTCGGAGTGCAGTGGCACAATTGCAACTTACTTCAGCCTTGAACTTTCTGGGCTTAGGTGACCTCCTCCCACCTCTGCTTCCCAGATGGCTGGGATCACAGGCACATGCCACCATGCCTGGCTATTTGTATTTTTTTTTTTTTTTTTTTGAGACAGAGTCTTGTTCTGTCGCCCAGGCTGGAGTGCAGTGGCACGATCTCTGCTCACTGCAAGCTCTGCCTCCCAGGTTCATGCCATTCTCCTGCCTCAGCCTCCCCAGTAGCTGGGACTACAAGTGCCCGCCACCATGCCCGGCTAATTTTTTTTTTTTTTTTTGTATTTTTAGTAGAGACGGAGTTTCACCGTGTTAGCCAGGATGGTCTCCATCTCTTGACCTTGTGATCTGCCCACCTCGGCCTCCCAAAGTGCTGGGATTACAGGTGTGAGCCACCACACCTGGCGGCTATTTGTATTTTTTTGTGGAGATGTTTCACCATGTTGCGCAGGCTGATCTTGAACCCCCGGGCTGGAGAGATCCTTCCTACTCAGCCTTTCAAAGTGCTGGAATTACAGGTGTGAGCCAATGTGCCTGGCCATTTAGTTTGATATTTTAATCTGTCTTTATATATTCACCAAGTTATTTTCAATGGTTGCTTAGCACTGATTGGTAAGAATATATTATTATATATTTTACTTTTCTCCTATTGGTGGACATTTTGATTATTTTTAATACTTTGTCATTCTAAATTTGCAATAAACATTTTGGTGAAGGCTTCTTAGTGGTGCATACAAGTGTTTTTGATGAATAAATTACCACAGGTAGAATTACTGGGTCAAACAATATATGTTTTTAAAATTTTTGTAAGTATTACCAGTATGTTATCCAAAAGGGCCCAACTTGCTTCACCTGGAATCAAATTTTCCACAACACTTAATAACAATGAATGTTATGAACTATTTAATACAGTACAAATGAAAAAGTGTCCCATTAGACCACAAAATTGCCTTTGTCAGGTCATTAATTGGTAAGGTTGGACATTATTGTCTTTATTGGGATAATTTTTATTTCCTTTGTGAAATGACTATTCATACTTTATTTGCCTCTTTTATTATGGCATTTTGGATAATTAAGTTGTGAACACTCTTTACATATTACAAAATTAAGCCTTTGTCTAATTTTAGGGGGAACATTTTCTCCCAGGTTTTTAAATTTAAAGACAAAATTAATTTTGTTTATAGTATCTTTTTTGTTATACTGAAGTTTTGATAATTAGGTAGTTGAATCTGTTAATTTTAAAAGTTTATTGCTTGTTAAACTTGGCTTAAAAAGCTCTTTACAATTTTCTTTTTTAAAAGAGTAGTTTCAAAAATTGACAAGTGGAATGTAATTAAAATAAAGAGCTTCTTCACAGCAAAAGAAACTATCAACTGAGTAAACAGATAAAATCTATAGAATAGGAGAAAAATATTTAAAAAGTATTCATCTGATAAAGGTCTAATATCCAGAATCTCTAAGAACTTAAACAAATTAACAGGCAAAAAATAAACAACCCCTTTAAAAGTGGGCAAAGGACATGAACATAGACTTTTCAAAAGAAGACATACACATGGCCAATAAGCATATGAAAAAATGTTCAACATCACATTAGAGAAATGCAAATTAAAACCGCCGTGAGATACCATCTCATACCAATCAGAATGGCTGCTATTAAAAAGTCAAAAAATAACAGATGCTGGCAAGGTTGAGGAGAAAGGAGAACACTTATACACTGCTGATGGGAATGTAAATTAGTTCAGCCATTACTGAAAGCAGTTTGGGGATTTCTCAAAGAACTTAAAATTACCATTAAGCCCAGCAATCCCATTATTGGATATATAACTAAAGAAAGATAAATAATTCTACCATAAAGACACATGAACACGTATGTTCACTGCAGCACTATTCACAATAGTGAAGACATGGAATAAACTTAAAAGCCCATCAATGATAGAATGGATAAAGAAAATGTGGTACATATGCAACATGGAATACTATGCAGCCATAAAAAAGAATGAGATTACATCCTTTGCAACAACACGGATGGAACTGAAAGATATTGTCCTAAGAAACTAATGCAAAAACAAGAAACTAAGAATCATGTATTTTCACTTATAAGTGGGAGCTAAACATTGAGTACACATGCACACAAAGAAGGGAATAAGAGCCAGCCACTAGGGCCTACTTGAGGGTGGAAGATAAGAGGAGGGTGAGGATTGAAAAACTACCTATTGGATACTCTGCCTATTACTTAGGTAAAGAAATAATCTGTCCATCAAACCCCTGAGACATGCAATTTACCTATCTAACAAACCTGCACGTGTACCCCTGGACCTCAAATAAACGTTTAAAAAAACAGTAGTTTTTAACAAAAGAAATTATTAATCCTCAGACTAATAATAACCTGAAACCATTCTTAATAATAGTTTTCCATGAATTATTTTGGTTGATAAGCCTTGACACTTAGATTGAAATTTTCTGCTCAATTATTTAATATTATTACAGATGGTTCATTTCCATTTTAATCATCACTTTGTATTTCTCATTCACTGCCTGGCCATGCTATAATCTCCACAGGGAAGTTAAAGAATACAGAAATGATATTGCCTCTACCTCCATTGAACGTATTTAGGTGAAAAAAGTATGTTTATAGTAGTAAATAACATGAATTAAAGTGTAGTTTGAATTTACAAACCTGTGTATATAAAGACCAACTCAATCTCTAAGTCTGAAGCAGAGGCAGAGAATCCTTTGCTTTAAAATGCACTGAAGCCTAACAACTCATTGCATGTAACTGATAATTTGCAATATGCCCTGGATCTACAGAATAGCATAACTATGGTATAAATACTTTTCTGCTTTGTTGAGTGAGTGCTTTGAAGACCTAAGAACTTTAGGGAAGCAAAGAATGACATCTTGTTGGAGATGGGGCCTGAAGGGAGGTGTTTTGGTCATGGGGGCAGATCTCCCATGAACTGTTTGGTGCCTTCCTGGCAGTAATGTGTGACTTCTTGCTCTAGAGCTGGTTGTTTAAAACAGCCCAGCACCCTTTCTTCTTGCTTGCTCCCTCTTTTGCCATGGGACACACTGGCTTTCCTTGCCTTCCTCCATGAGTAAATCTTCCTGAGACCTCACCAGAAGCTGAGCAGATACTGGTGCCATGGTTCTTGTACAGCCTGCCATACCATAAATTTCTTTTCTTCATCAATTACCCTATCTCAAGTACTCCTTTATAGCATGTAAAGCAGACTAATGAAACATACAGAGGCTGTGGACAAGTTTTAACCTGCGCCGACATGAGAGAGGCTTAAGCACTATTGGGGGTAGAAGAGGAGGGAGGCACATCAACCCTGAAGACAGCACAAAGAGGGAGGAAAAACAGGAACTGAGGTCAACCTTCACTCGCTGAAAAGCTTAAATATTGTGTGCATGTGTTTTTAATTCCCTAGAGCACTTGGTGGAGAACCAAATTACAAAAGAGAAGCATGAATTAATGACATAGAAAAGAAAGCAGCTATAATGAAAATAAACGAAGGCAGGATCTAGCTCTAAAATGCTTTTAGGAGAGTTATCAGGAGTCTTTGAAAATGAGCTGGGTAGTAAAGGATCATGGTTCAAGTAGTGGCCAAGGAGCATTTTTAATGAAAGGAAACTGAATGCATTTGATTATTCACTGTTGCATGGGGCTCTGAGGGTGCAGGTGGAGGTTCAGAAGACTTCAATTCTAGCCCTGTTCCCTCCCACCTATGTATCCTTGACCCAACTACTTCATCTTTCCTAGCTGTAGTTTCCTCACATAAATATTAGAAATAATATTAATCCCTGTTAGATAATTGTAAAAACTGAGCTTACATTTATTAAGTGCCAACACAGTGACTTACACATAGACAATACCAGATTTTAAAATGCTAACAGTTATTGTTATTATAATGATTAAGTACTTCTGTAATCAATATCACATTTCAATTTGCCATTGCCACAATGTAATTAAGGTAGAGAAGGAATTATTCTTATCCCTAAATGAACAAGATGAGATAAACTGACTTGCCTCATAAGACGACAAAGACATTGAGCTTTTGACATTAGGCCTCATGGATCTTTTGGTTATGCAATTTGGAAGAACAGTCAACATAGTAAGACATAATAAGAAATAAACACAAGATTTAACAATTACGTAGCTCCTGCTGGGTAGAAAGGGTATGCTATTTATATGTTTTCTATACATGATTTCTTTACATCATCATTACCATCCCATGTACTAGAATTCCTATTTTACAGATAAAGGAGGTGAGACCCCTATAGCTTAAATTACTCATGTAAGATTACGTCAGCCAGCAAATGGTAAAAATAGGAGTCTCTTGTTATTCTGTCTGAACCTAGAATGCAAGCTCTTTTCATGAGGTCAGGCTGAAATGAGTCATCTGTTGATGGTGCTGGAATAGGTTGTAGAACAGTAAGACAGAATGCAAGATAGAGACATCATTTGGAATGAGTTAACCAGGACGTATGTCACTAACACATTTTTCAAAAATAAAAAATTATACATCTTTTTGGAAAGTTTAGCCAAAAGAAGAGAGAAGAAGAGTTATTTTTTGCATGGTGGAAGAATGGGGGTGGAAGTATAATGAGAGAAGCCAATATTTCAGAAACTGAATGTCATTTAAAAAAAGAAAAGGAGGCGTACAAAATTGTTGACTATGGAGGAAAGCAAAATTCAGGAGGATGAGAGTCAGAAAAAAATTTAGAACTGGCAGGGTCAGCCTTCTGGGAGGAGACTAGAAGCCATTCTAGAATGGAATATAAGCAAGTAAGAACACAATTTATGTTAAAGAGAGAGAAAATGCAAAAAAAAATGAAACAAAAGAAAAACAAAAATAAAAAATAAAGATGATCAAGTAATCTATGTAAGTATGGATTTAGAGAAAAGCAGCCTTGGTCAGGAGTGGTGGCTCCTGCCTGTAATCCCAGCACTTTGGGAGGCCAAGGCGGGCTGATCACAAGGTCAGGAGATCGAGACCATCCTGGCTAACACGGTGAAACCCTGTCTCTACTAAAAATAGAAAAATTAGCCGGGCGTGGTGGCAGACGCCTTTAGTTCCAGCTGCTCAGGAGACTGAGGAAGGAAAATGGTGTGAACCCAGGAAGCGGAGCTTGCAGTGAGCTGAGATTGTGCCACTGCACTCCAGCCTGGGTGACAGAGCCAAACTCCATCTCAAAAAAAAAATAAATAAATAAAAGAAAGAAAGAAAGAAAGAAAAGCAGCCTTATGAACTAAAAAGTTTAATAAACAGACATTTGTGATCCCACAAAATGTATAATTATATAATTTCTTGACAATAAAATAGGAAATAAGTTTTCTTTAACAATTTAACTAACTTACGTAAAATGTGCTTACCTTTCCATCCCAGTTCTACTCCTCTTTTCAATGGATACTAGCTTTCCACATCTGTTTCACTGTTGGATACTGACATAGTATTTCTCAAGCAGAAGAAGATTGCATTAAAAACAAATTTCTAGTTATTTCCCCCTCTTCCTCATGAAAAGCCCTTGGTATTTTCCATCATTTCCTCTGTGATTTTTTTCTCATAAGTTATTTCAACTACAGCTTGAGAATAAAATGTCCCCACACTCCTAGGAAATGATTGATATTTTTCTGTAGCTATGGTAGCAAGTAGTCACCAGAAATGGTTTTAAAACTGCTTAATCAATGACAGTTCCAGAAACTATCAGAACTGATTTTACACAAAGTTGAAGAATTAATGGCTCTGCATCTCAGTGAACATGCATTTGCAAGTCAACCAACTAGTTATAACCCTAACTTCCTAAAGTCAGTTAATCAGAAAAAGACTCACTTCAAAGAACACACTTCTGGAAGTTGATTAATCAAAGGAATTCTCACCTGAAGAACCATATTTCTACAAATGACGTCAATACACTTAATGCCTCTGGAAGTCAACCAGTAACTGAATTACACTCTTCCTCAAAGCCCTCTATAATATTAGCAGTCTTCTCTGCTCTGAGAGACTGTGCCTGACAATTATATTTTGCCCTTTTTAAAATAAGTGATCACTTCAGCATTGGGTTTTTTTTGTTTAAGATATTGACAGACAGTTTTTATTCTTTTGCCAGCTGAACACTCTGGAAGTTAGTAATTCGTTCAACAGCCTCAGAAAGAATATATAGTCATATCCTTTGCGTCAATAATTAGATTTCTAGAAATTGGTCCAAATTGACATTATGCATAATCTTTGTTATGCATTTTTTTACATTTAATCCTCACAACAGCTCTACAATATAAGCTTTTTTTTTGAGACGGAGTCTCGCGGCTGTCTCCCAGGCTGGAGTGGAGTGGCGCGATCTCGGCTCACTGCAAGCTCCGCCTTCTGGGTTCACGCCATTCTTCTGCCTCAGCCTCCCGAGTGGCTGGGTCTGCAGGCGCCTGCCACCACACCCAGCTATCCATGCCCAGCTATTTTTTTTGTATTTTTAGTAGAGACGGGATTTCACTGTGTTAGGCAGTATGGTCTCTATCTCCTGACCTGGTGATCCACCCGCCTCGGCCTCCCAAAATGCTGGGATTACAGGCGTGAGCCACCGTACCCGGCCATAAGCTTGTTTTTATTTCCATTTTTTATTTGATGAAAGCAAAATATTTGAGAAATATTTAAATTGAAGTGTTATTTATATATATGAAAACTCAAGTACACTCCAATACCCAAGATAAGAAAAGGGTTAGGCAAATCGTCATTATAAGGGCACCTACAAAAAATGAACATGTTAAAATGTTTATGATTTGACACTGATTACAAAATCAAAACAAAATTATAACTATACCATGTAAAATTATGTGTACATATGGATTAGAAATAAAAGGAAACATAGGCAAATAATTCTGTGAATTTCTGTGGTGGTTGGATTCTGACTGGATTGACCTTTTAAATATTGCTTTAATGTTGTGTAATAAGAAAAGTAACCTAAAGTGTAGTTTCTGCATTTGAGAGTTCCAGCCAACCATCCAATATTGTATTGGAAATCCCAATGCCCCATAAGATTTCTGAGAATTAAAGGGGTTCTAGAAACTCCTGATTACTTAGGGTCCTGGACTTCTGCACTAGAGATTTCCAAATTCTATTCATGTGTTATCTACCATAAATGTTCCTTTTTCTCTGATTGCTTTGACCTGGATGTGAAACTGAGTCTCTTTAATTTCCCCTAAAATTTCATATAAGGTACATGCAATGTTAGCAGAAGTTTTAGATGGAGAGCTGTTATATCACAGCAAAGTGCACAAGCTAATATTGAACACAGACCATCACTTTACTAAAATTCTTTTGGCTACCCAGCACATCTCATCTTCTCCTCCTTGAAGACTTACTGATGTTTCCCTCACTTTATCATATAAAGCAGCTTTCCATCTTCAGTGTAAGCTCTAAATATAATGAAGATTTGATCTTGTGCTCTCATAAAATCAAGAGGCATATACTAGGTTTTACCCTTTAGCAACATAGAGATTTATTTTAAGGCAGATTGTATTTCAAACATAAAAGTGGATGAATCACTATATTCATTTGGGGGGATTTAAATGACATGAATTTAAGGTCACAAATTTTAAATTAGCATCCTACTGTGTTTAGAGTACAAAAGTGACATGAATTAAAAAGGAATGATGGAACATACAAAGTAAAAGAGAAGACTAATTGTTTAATATGAAGAGATACAATATAGTTTAAAATGAACTGAAATTAAAATTCAAAAACCTATAGAGTGATAACTGACTTTATAAGGATAGCAAGAAAGCCCACAGGGTTAATATGCACGGTTTTAAATAAAAGTTTAGGGTACTTTATCTGCCTCTACTTATTCTAACTACTTGAATGACATAAATATTCACTCCACAGTGTTTTTCCTAGGGGGACTAGTTCACCGTTAAGTGTTTTCTTGTCTCTTTGTAGAGTAGTTACAAGGTAATGACAGTCTCTAAAAATAAAACTTAAGAACAATTTGAAAATAATAAATTCAGATTTTCTTGACATCTTTGTTGACTAATTCTTTCCCCAGAGCATGTAATTTGAAGCATAGACTTAGAACTGCTTATATCTGCATATTGAAAGTAAGGATATATCATTATAAGGGATAAGAAGAGAAAAGAATTTAAAGTAGTCACTATTATAGGTAGTCTTCCATAGACATTGATTTTGACCCTACTATCAAGGCAAAAGTAAATTAATTTTAATTTTTTAGTTACCAAAATAAAGCAGTAAGTTCTTCTAGGTGCAGAGGGTACAAATACTGTATCCTCAATTTTCTCTGAAATTATTGGAGTTCCATAGGATTCTGTATTACCAACTATGTTCCTTAGTTCCTAGAAACAAGTAAGAATGAAATACTATCCATGGTATGGAAGATATTGGATGGTATGTGTAAGAATGATCCAACTATTTTTCCATCTATTTGTCCTACTCTATTCACCCATGCATCCATCTATACTCCATCTACTTCTCCTTGTGGAGGAGAAAGATTTGAGACACCACCAAGACTCATTTTATGTTGCATATTGAATAGTCATCACAAACAGTGGAGCTCTGGAGCATCTCCCATCTGTGATTTCTTCCAGGCTACCCCAATTACTCCTAAAATTAACTGAAAAAAAAATGTGCTTAATGTTATTTTGTTTAGAAGTCAAAACCGCAAATATTTTAAGTACCTGTTATTCACCAGGCAGAGTAGTAGAAAGTCTTAGTACCAAAAAAAAAAAAAAAAAGGTGGTCTTGGCCAGCCACCGTGGCTCACGCCTGTAATCCCAGCACTTTGGGAGGCCGAGGCGGGCGGATCACGAGGTCAGGAGATCGAGACCATCCTAGCTAACATGGTGAAACCCCGTCTCTACTAAAATAAAAAAAATTTAAAAAAAATTAGCCGGGCGTGGTGGCGGGTGCCTGTAGTTCCAGCTACTGGGGGTGCTGAGGCAGGAGAATGGCGTGAACCCGGGAGGCGGAGTTTGCACTGGGCCGAGATCGCGCCACTGCACTCCAGTCTGGGCAACACAGGGAGACTCCGTCTCAAAAAAAAAAAAAAAAAAAAAAAAAAGGTGGTCTTATAAAAAGGAACTCTTCTGAATAGTCTTTTAAACAATAACAAAACAAGCAAACAAAACAAATAAAATAGACTTTTACTATAGTAGAAGGATTTTAAATCAGAAAAAATAAAATAATGAGAATAATGAACATTAAATATGGTAGAAAATTCAAATAGATTTGATAATATTCTTTTCAAAACATATTTATGCATTGTAACAGATAACAAATGAGGGTTAAATATATAATGGATCACACTGATTTTGCATTTGCCTCCTATACCTACTATACTATTATTTGAAGGTATAGAAATTATTTCTCTATTGGGTGTATCTTCTTTTATTGTTAATAATCCCCTCATATTCAAGAAGCTCCTCGAATAGCCTAGTAAAGTATTTTCAAATTACCTAATAAAATAAGCTCCCTTAGAAGTCATTATTGTGATTGGAAAGCAATAGGGAGAAAGCTTGATTTATTGATTAGTAAGAGCATGCTATAAATTTTCTTCATATTAAAACTGTGTGGATTATGAGATCACACTTACTTAGAAAAATTGCAGCAGATGGGCATAGTGATGAAGGTATTAAAGGAAAGGATCACAGGTTAGCTTGGCTTTATAAAATGACTTTATTTCCTCTGAGATACTATGTATAAATCTAACAAAATTGCAGTAGGGAAGATTGTTATTTAAGAAAATACATGATGAATGCTTTTGTGAGACGTAATTATTTTGCAGTAAAAGACACTTTATGTCTTTTAGTCATGTGTCACTTAAAGATGGGGATATGTTCTGAGAAATGTGATGTTAGGTGATTTCATTGTTGTGCAAACATCAGAGAGTGGACTTACACAAACCTAGATGGTATTGCCTGCTGTTACACACTTAGGCTATTGTTCCTAGGCTACAAACTTACAGCACGTTACTATATTGAATGCTTTAGGAAATTTTAACACAATGGTATTTGTATATTTAAACATAGAAAAAGTACAGTAAAAATACTGTATAAAAGATTAAAAAATCGTACACCTGTATAAAGCACTTACCATGAATGGAGCTTGCAGGACTGGAAGCTGCACTGGGTGAGTCAGTGAGTGAGCGGTGAGTGAATGTGAAAGCCTAGGACATTACTGTACACTATGGTAGACTTTATAAACACTGTACAAATGCTATACTAAACCTATAAAAAGGTTTTTCTGTCTTCAGTAATTTAATGTTAGCTTATTGTAACTTTTACTTTGTAGACTTAAAAAATACTTTTAAGTCTTTGAGTTTTTTCATAACACAGCTTAAAACACAAACACATTGCATAGCTGTACAAAATAATTTCTTTCTTTAATCCTTATTCTATAAGCTTTTTTCCTATTTTTACAAATTTTTGTTTTTTATTTTACCTTTTAAATTTGTAAAAACTAAGATACAAACCCACACATTAGCCTAGGTCTACACAGGGTGAAGATCATCAATATCACTCTCTTCTACCTCCATACCTTGTCTCACTGGAAGGTCTTCAGGGGCAATAACGTGTATGGAGCTGTCATCTCCTATGATAACAATCCCTTCTTCTGCAATACCTCTTGAAAGACCTGCCTGAGGCTGTTTAATAATTAAATTTTTTAAATAAGTAGAAGTACACTCTAAATAATGATAAAATATAGTAAATACATAAACTATAACATAATTGTTTATTATCATTGTTATGTACCTTATGTAATTGTACAGTATGTACTACACTTTTATACAACTGGAAGTGCGATAGGTTTGTTTACACCAGCATCATCACAAACATGTGAGTTGTGTGCTACTAAGTTCTGATGGCTACAAAGTTACTAGGAGATAAGAATTGTTTAGCTCTATTATAATCTAATGGGACCACTGTTGTATATGTGGTCAATCATTGTCTGCAATGTTATGCAGTGCATGACTATATTTTGTAGTTCTTTTTTTTATTTGGTTCTTGCATAGGATTTCCTTAAAGTGAAAGCATATGTGTGTCCAATATAACAGAAATAAATTAGCAATAATGATTTCCCAGTCTGTTAGGACTTTCTTTCTTTTTTCTTTTGAAACAGACTCTTTACTCTGTTGCCCAGGCTGGACTGCAGTGGTGCAATCTTGGCTCACTGCAAACTCCAACTCCTGTGCTCAAGCGATTCTCCTGTCTCAGCCTTCCCAGTAGCTGGGACTACAGGTGTGCACCACCACACCAGCTGATTTTTGTATTTTCAGTAGAGATGGGTTTTCATTGTGTTGGCTAGGCTGGTCTTGAACTCTTGACCTCAAGTGATTTGCTTGCCTTAGCCTCCCAATGTGATGGGATTACAGGAGTGAGCCACCGCGCCTGGCCTCTAGATGGGACTTTGAAGCTCAACAGGAAACAGACATTTCAGGCAAAAATTTTGAATTTAAATGTGAATAATAGTTTTTTAATGATATAAAATTTGCCAGAATTTTATTTAAATTAAGAGAAAGAGCTTGATTATTTCTGGAAATTAAAAACAAATAATTTAACAAATAAGAATATTTCCATATAGTGTAGACTTCTTGATGTGGTACAAAAGTTAAGATTAAGAATGAGGTAAGATTGTTCTATGTAGATGCTCCATCCTTTACAAACTGCTGATTCCAGGCAAGTCACTTAAACTCTCAGAGACTTTTCTTCTGTTTAAATAAAGAATGCTGTTTGAATTTCCTACATTCCATGCTCACTCTGAGATTGAAGCATTATGATTTATACACAGAAACCTCTAAACTCTGAGCATGAAACTAAAATTTGGGCATGAGGCATGCTAATTGCTAATGTGGCATCACTTCTTCTAGAGCTTTTTAGTAGATAGAGCTAATAAATATTATGTGTATAGACCCATTTCTGTATCTATGTATTTTAAAATAAAAATAGATTCACAAATTAATATCTACATCTCTAATCTAGCAATGCAAGGTTAATTTTAGCCATCTCCCCTTGCTGATTATAACTTGTTTCTCTAGCAATGTGAAACCAATCTCCCAATATCTATAATTTATTTACTTATGCATTCCACCCTAATATACATGCAAAGTACTTTCATAATTGCTAACCTGCACTCCTTTGAAAAAAATCAACTAAAACACAATGTCTATGTATAGTTCTTTTTATAGTTAGCCTCATCCTTTGCAGATTTTATCCTTTCAAAATACTGTTTTCCAAAATATAGGCTAGATCCTTTGACTGCATCACCTTCGGTAAGCTTATATATTACATTTGTAAGATGATTAGGTTCACTTATCACTGTTTCCACCCCATTTTGGGATATTGCATCCTATTTGTTTTCTTTCTTCTTTTTTTTTTTAATGTGCATGCTGCAGAATTTACTCATTGTGTTGTACAGTTCTATGGGTTTTGATGAGCACAGTAATTTTTCCAGCACCACGGACAGTTCCATCGCCTTTAAAATTTCCTCATGTAATCAATGATTTTGTAGTCAGCCCTCTTATAACTCCAACTCAATATATCTCTAACTTGGGCAACCATTGATCTGCTTCCCATCTCTATGTTTTGGCTTTTTCAGAATTTAAGATATATTGAATTATGTATCTTAAATATGCAGTCATTTGGGCCTCCCTTTTTTCACTTAGCAAGATGCACTAAAACGTTCATCCATGATATGCATAAATCAATAATTCTCTTTTAAAAATATTTGAGTAGTATTCCCTTTCATAGATTTACCACAGTCTGTTCATTCATTTACCAGCTGAAGACAACATATTAGTTATTTCCACATTTTGGCAATTGAAATCAAAGTTTCTGTAAATATTCCCATATTTTTTTGTGTGTCAAAAATGTTTTTCAGTTTACCTGGGTAAATACTTAGGAGTGGGACCACTGGATCACATATTAAGTAAGCATTTAACTTCATAGGAAACTTGCACTTTTCCAAAGTGACTGTACCATTTTGAATTGCCAACAGTAATGAAAGTAATGAATGAGAGTCTCTGTGGCTCTGCATGCTTATGATTATTTGATACTGTTAGATTTTTAATTCATTTATCCATTTTTAACAGGTATGTTCTGGCACCTTATTGTGGTTTTCATTTGTATCTCCTTAGTGAACATCTCCTCATATTCTTATTAGTCATCCATACATCTTCTTTGGTAAAGCTCAGATATTTTACCAGGAAAATTAGATTTACTTTCTTATTAAGTTTTAAGAGTTTTTTATGTATTATGGATACAAATCTTTTATCAGATACATGATTTACAAGTCTGATGCCTATATTTTCATTCTTTTAAGTATGTGTTTGATGGAACAATTTTTTTAAATGTTAGATTTTTTTTTCTATTGATTTACTCATTGTAATGAGGAGGGCTGTGATCAGCAAATTACTTTAGTTACAACAAAGCAAGTACACGGAAGCAAATAAAAAGCCCCCAAATTCCAACATGTATATAGCTTAGAAGTACACATTTGGTATATTTCCTTCTCTATAATTTCTCATAAACATGGGGTTCTGTAAAACTCCATTTTAAGTAGTAAGTTTAGGGTTAGACTTTTTCTGTCATTGAAATTTTAAAGTCATATGCTCCTTTGATGTGGTCTGAAGTTGGCCTTCAAAATTCATTAGGTAGCAGAACCGAAGCATTATATCAGTGGCCCCCTGGAGCAGAGTTTCCAGTATGGAAGCTACCAGCCACATGAGACAGCTAAGCACTTGAAATACAGCTAGTGTCGTTGAGGAGATGATTATCAATTTAAATTTAAAAACTGACACTTGATTTAGTTATTGGAACACTTTTAAATATTTGTAGGATAATCTGGGTTTGTGAATCTACTTTTTCAACTGTAAATTTTATGAAGTCTAAGTATAGATCAAGTATATTCAACAAAACTTTAGTATCTGAATTGAGATGTGCTATAAGTACACACTGGATTTCAAGGACTTAGTGTGAAAAAAGAATGCAAATTGTCTCATTCTTTTCTTTACATTAGTCATATGTTAAAATAACTATATTTGGAATGTACAGGGCTAAATAAATAAAATATATCATTAAGACTCATTTCACCTGCTTCTTTTTACTTTTTAAAAAATGTGGCCATGAGAAAAATTTAAATAACATATACAGTTCACATTATAGTTTTATTAGATAGCACTGCTATAAAATATGTATTAAATCATATTTTGTGTCACAATGCACTCAGAGTTCTGAAACAGGGATGTTAATAACCTATCCACCACCACCTCCAATTCCCTGACAGCTTTATATACTCAGACAGGAGTTTCAGCAAAACAAGGGCTGGAGAGATTAGAGAGTAAGGCCTGAGAAGGGATTCTCGGTCTGACAGTATTAGATGTTGTTAAGGAACAGCATCTCCTGACAGCCTAAACATGCCTTAAGTTGTAGGGACACTACTGATTCATGATGGGCTCCTGTCCATAGCTTGCTTTCATCCAAGGAAAAGAGATTGGGTTGTTTTATTTCTCTCTCATTGACATGAGTAACACTTATTGCTTTGCAGTATTTCTTAACTCAAAAACAAAGCACGGTATCCCAGAATTCTACCTCCTTCCTTATTTTTTAATCATGTGAAATGAACAGTAAGAGGTTCACATCTGTGCAAAGACTACTTTTCTTTTTTTAATTTAACTTATTAAATAAATTACATATATATGAATATATATAGTAAATATATTCTTATATTCATATATAAGAATGATTTATTGGTATAGGCATTATTTACCCCAAATTAAAACCCATTTTCAAAAATAACTAATATAAAAAGAAATTGACCTAAATTCAAAATTAGCTTGCAAATTATATTGAGAACATAAAATTTTCCATGTCTAATTTTTTTTACTTTTTTCTAGAAAACAAAAGAGTATAGAAATTTTAAGATTATTAACTGTAAGATTTATTTTAAAATATGATTAGACATGATGGATATATTATCCTACCTACCAAGACAGAAAATTATTTTAAACTTTAACTTTGATAGACTGTTAAAACTAAGTTTATAAAAGATCTCCTCATAAAAGCTAACCTTCTGAAATTATTCTGTAACTTGGATGAGTTTTAGTTCAAAATTTTCTGAAACAATATAAGTCATCTATAAGTTCTAATTGAACACATTTCTCCCACAATCAAGCTAGATTGAGAAAGTAAATATATACTTACAATATAGAGAACATATCATGGGAAGCACATAGACAGTTGTTATACTACTTCACTGTATTATCAAATCCTTGAGTTATTACATTCTAAACCTGATGGGAAAGAGAAATAAAGAAGTATGTTAGTTAAATGCACTGGATGTGCTCTATATATAGCTAGATAACCAAAAGAAATCTAAAAGAAATAATGCATGCTAAAAACATAAATCTTTCTTTGCTGATATTTATTTGTGATTTCCGTAATTTTTTTTTTTTTTTTTTTTTGAGATGGAGTCTCGCTTTGTGGCCCAGGCTGGAGTGCAGTGGCACGATCTCGGCTCACTGCAAGCACCACCTCCCTGGTTCATGCCATTCTCTGGCCTCAGCCTCCAGAGTAGCTGGGACTACAGGCGCCCGCCACCACGCCCGGCTAATTTTTTTTTGTATTTTTAGTAGAGGCGGGGTTTCACCGTGTTAGCCAGGATGGTCTCAATCTCCTGACCTTGTGATCCACCCGCCTCGGCCTCCCAAAGTGCTGGGATTACAGGCGTGAGCCACCACGCCCGGCCCGATTTCTGTTAAATTTTAAAAAAATGTTATTGATGGCCAGGCGCAATGGCTCATGCCTGTAATCCCAGCATTTTGGGAGGCCGAGACAGGTGAATCACTTGAGGTCAGGAGTTCAAGACTAGCCTGGCCAACATGGTGAAACCCCGTCTCTACTAAAAATACAAAAGTTAGCTGGGTGTGGTAGCAGGCACCTGTAATCCCAGCTACTGGGGAGGCTGAGGCAGGAGAATCACTTGAACCTTGGAAATGGAAGTTGCAATGAGCCGAGATCACACCACTGCACTCCAGCCTCAGTGACAGAGCAAGACTCTGTCTCAAAAAAAAATGTTATTGAATAGCTTAAATGGTTACAATATATAATGAGGGAAATATCACTAAAAAGAATGAATGCTCTAGGTTATAGTTGAAACTCTACGAAAGTGAGTATAAGATATCTTGATAATTAAATATATTTAAAGTTTCCCATTTACAGAATAAATTGTGCCCATGTCACAAAAAACAAAAAAAGTTGCTAAATCATCTGGATGTATACAACTATCTGAATGCTTAGAAAAGTAAAGATCAAATAATTCGATGATTTGCCTAAACATCTGTCATTTTAATGGTGATGTGTGTCAGCTAGCATACATGATTAGTATAAACAGAGGTAAATGCTATTATTTGGATGTTTTGCCCAGTCAAGAACAAATATCTTTAAACTATGGAATAACTTAAAGTATTATACAGGGCAGATTCAGTTTTCTCTTTAAGACAATACCACCGGAAGTATGTTATATAAGCTTATCCCCATCAAAAAAATGCATTTTTGCTATAGGACAGACCCAAGGGGCTTCTTACACTTAGCACTAACCAAAAATACTTGTTAAGCATCTTGTTCTCATTACGTACACCCATGCACACACGCTTATGCACACACACAAACACATTATGTATGATTTTATGTCCCTCAAACACTTGCATTTTTTTTCTTTCCTGAAGCAGTAGATTTTAGAACAAAATTCAATCTGATTTCTTTGTGGATTTCCACATAGCCTTGGACTATGCTTAAAAGAAAAATAATTTGATTTTCCACTGAATTTAGTACCTTTTCCCCCTTATACTTTGATATTGGATTCAAACACATTTAAAGATAATACAAATATGAAGAAATGGATCTGTCTTGTCTTTAAAAAGTCAAATATCACCTAATTGTTCTTTTTTTCAAATGCATAAGACATTGTAAATGAAGAAATTTGTCTATATTTTGTAATATTTGTTTAGTGTTTTTGTGGGTGTGTGTGATTGTCATATAATTATGAAAGCATTATTGTAAGGTAGGTTTTAGTTTTCTCATTTTAAAAGGTTCTGATAACTTAGACAACTGGTACATATTAAGAAGCTGGAGAAGGTATTGTAGCTGTGGGTCAAATCCAAACCTAACTTCAAAGTGTCTCCTCTTTCTTATTACAATCTTCACTTGCACATGGCTTCCGGATGTTGTTTGTAAGACTATTCTGCTTAACTATCTACTTTCAATACTATTAGAAGTCTCAATTAGAAAAAATAATAAAATGCTTTATAGAGTAAATTAATTTCTTTGTTGAAACTGTGTATAGCTGTCTTCGGATTGTTAAATGAGTAAAACCACAAACACAGTATTGCATATAAAGTATGCAGTGTATTGGTTGTAATTCTGCACATAGAAGATCAAAATAATCACTAAATAAAAACTAGAGAAGAGGCATAGACATCCATATAAATTGGCTCCCAAACATCTGTCATATATACATATATATATTACTATTTGCTGTCACAACATTTGCTTTCATTGTACCAGTGTTTTCTTGTTTTTGTTTTTACCATCCAACATCTGATTCGGTGCTTTCAAAAAGACCTCGGCTGAGAAGTCAGAAAAATCAAGGATTTAGAATTATTTCTAGAATGACAGCAAATAATGAGGGCCAGGAAGTGGCCTGAGTTCTTTTATCTATTTGGTAACTCAGATTTGTGTGTGTGTGTGTGTGTGTGTGTGTGTGTGTGTGTTTCCCAAATCATGGTTATAATTTAATGGCTCAGCATGCTGAATAAATCACACTTAAGTAATTGAGCTACTCTTTTGATTACTTTTGTTGATAATGATTTATTTGAACTTAGTTTTTATTATCTCCATCTCCCTTTTTCTATTATGTATGGGGAGAAAATCATTTTCTCCATTCCCTATATTTGTGTCCAAGCCAGTCAAATAATGATAATACATTTTTCTCTTTTGCTTTTCTACATGTCTTTCTTCCTACAACGGTAAGGCATCTGCCTGCCATGGGGTAGAGGCGGGAAAGTGACAGTCAATTTCTGTTATTTAAAGCATTATTTTAATGTATAGTTTAACATCAGTCTAGAAAGCCCTTCAGTTTCTTCTTCCATATCAAGACCAGGCTTGATGGGTTAGTTTATTATATGGATGTTTTGCCAAGACCCAGATGCTT
The DNA here is from genome assembly GCF_028885625.2 of Pongo pygmaeus. NCBI lineage: Eukaryota > Metazoa > Chordata > Mammalia > Primates > Hominidae > Pongo > Pongo pygmaeus. The sequence goes on along the minus strand of NC_072378.2, from coordinate 95,798,302 downwards.
AGTAACTTAAAGATGAAACATTAAGATGATTCACTAAGTGTTTTTACTTTTCATCTCGATGTTTGCCAACAAACATAAATGACTGGGTTTGCATGGAATTTTGTATAAAGGAGTTTCAAATCATGTAGAAAGAACAGGCCAAGCACACAGTCACTCATGCCTGTAATCCCAGTACTTTGGGAGGCCCAGGCAGGAGGACCTCTTAAGGGCAGGAGTTCGAGACCAGTTTGGCTAACATAATTAGACCCTGTTTCTACAAAAAAAAAAAAAAAAAAAAAAAAAAAGGCACATTTGTGCATACCTGTAGTCCCAGCTTCTCAGGAAGCTGATGTGGGAAGATTGCTTGAGCCCAGGAGTTTGAGGTTATAGATGATCATGCCACTGCACTCCAGCCTTGGCAACAGAATGAGACCCTTAAAAAATGCACAATAGGAAGAAAGCCTTCGGGCATTCTTTTGAGAAATGCCAGAACATGTGGAGAGAAAGAGCTCAGTGGTAGAGAAAAGTGGCTGCCACAGCTCTTGTTTTTCCTTCCCAGCTTCTCGAGGCCAATCCTCTAGGGGATGTATCTTTTGAAATTCTTAATTAAGTTGAGGGGATGCTCAGGGTTTTTTCTTTCAAGTTTTGGAGGACATTCCTGTGCTGAGTAATCCCAAGCTAACATGCGGATCTCAAGTAGCAGTCAAGGAGGCCCTGTGGCATGACAGACTCACTTTGCAATCCTAAGTTTCCTTTAGCTATCATGCAATATGGATAATAAGTTGAGGGGGATAAATGGGCCTTCTATGAGCAAAATGGCTCAGCCAAAAAGGTTTATGAGGCTCGCAGCTTTAACCAGGTGTCAGAAGAGAAAAGTAGTAGAGACTGAGGAATCTTAGCACCAAGATCAAGGGCAGGCTGAATTAGCAAGGCCATTAGAAGAGACAGAGCTGAGAAAGAACTGACTGAGAGGTGCCAGCACCTGAGTGGGACTGGAAAGGCCCACTGAAGAGAAGCAGCCAGAAAAGGAAGGTTTCATGAAGGAGGACATGTTTGAGTTGAAGACAATGACAGCCTTATATTCAAGATCTAGCATTACAAGGAGAGTAGACACAAAGTGCAAAGGCCCACAACAGTAACAAGCACTGCATGTTCAAACAAAAAAGCAAAACACCCCAGTATACCTGTAGCTATAGTTCCCCTCACACCCATAGTGTTCTGGGTGTGAGTGGAAGAGTAAGACAGTCAGGCAGCAGCAGGTCTTGATGGGCCTCAAAGGCCATTGTAAAGAGTTAGACTTTATAGTACAATGGATACAAGAGGGTTTTGGCTTGGAACTAGCATGATCTGAATACAATTTTAAATGATCACTTCAACTGTCCTGTTGACAATAGAGGGGCAAACCTGGAAGCAGTAGCCAGTTCAAAGGCTATTACTGTCCTTGAATTGAGAGACAATGGTGGTTGTTAGGTTTGGTGGAAATAAGTGTTTGGATTTGGAATACATTTGATATATTTGAATAAAGTATTAAATCCAATTTATTAGTATGGTCATTTCACAAACACAAATGCATCATTGAGTCATCATTTTTGAATCATTGTTGAGTAATTTTTTTGTAGAGAAGGATCAGTTTAAATAATAAAATATAGACCTTTATGCAAGATACTTTAGTAAATTTGGGTAAAAATTCACCAAAGATGAAAAATATGGAGACACACTAGTTTTATATAATTGTTTTCAGTTGCTGTGGAATTAAAGATAGTGCAAATGATTAAGAAAAACACTATACAATCTATAAATATAAAAGAACAAAGAAATGGCCAAATGGAGCATTATTTATTTAAAAACAAGCTTCAGAGAACTCTGAAAGGTGTTGTTAGAAACACCTCAGATACATTGAAAACTGAATTCCATTAACAGAAGCAAGCTTCTTAATTCAGCTGACCAGATGAGATTAAAGGAAATAGAATTTTGAAAAATAATGACAAGTACTATGTGCTGTTTATGATAATAAGTGAGCATTGCTGGCAAAAGAGGTCATGGAGCCAAATCCTGTGGCTATACTTTAAGTAGAATTTTATGAAATCAAAATTTTATGACTGGGTCTTTAAGCTTTTTTTAATTCAACATACGTTTTCTAAATGTCTTCTATGTAACAGAGAGTTGCTAGGGGTTATGGCCATAAGGGTTCCTAACACTCTCTCTCTGCCCTTGAAATCTTCACAATCTAGAAGTGGAAGGGGAAAAAGAGAAATGAACTGTGTGTGTACAAATGAACTGTGTGTGTGTGTCTGGCTTCGGGTACAATGTAGTGGCATTCTATTTTACAACGTGGAAGCTTAATGGAAAATAGGTTATGCAAAGTGAATACTGAATAACGACAAGGCACTGCAGCATGAGCAAAGATAAGCATAACAAAGATAATATCATTTTGGGACTAATATCATATTGGCCTCTGTGGAACAGAGTGGTAGAGAGTGTAATGGAAGACATGCACAAGGCAGTGAAGGTGAGCTGGAGAGCCCCTGGGTCATGCTGAGAGCTTGATTCTCATTAACGCTAATAATAATAACACCTAGTGATAAAAGAGTGTTCACTATATACAGGCACAATTTTAAGGGTCCTATACATATATGTTCTCGTTCAGTCCTGTCAACGAGCTTATGAAGTAGTACTATTCCAGTTTTAGAGATGAGAAATGTGATGCACAGAAAGGTTAAGCAATTTGTCCAAGGTCATTCAGCTTGTAAGTGGTACAGCTGGACTGGAACCCAGACAGATTGATTCCAGAGTCCCATTCTTGGTGTGATATGTCTGCCTCTTGCATACAACATGGGATGATTTGGCTCTAAAGAATTCGTTTTTCATAAATGTACATGGAAAAGAAAATTTTCTCCCTCACAGTCCAAAAAATGTTGGTTGGCTCTTTACATTAGGTAGAAATATGAATAAGAATCCTAGACTGAAAAGAACAAAGCCAAGTGAGAATGAATGAGAAGAAGGGAGGGAAATAATGAACATTTCTTAAGCATTGTATTGTGGAACAAATTCTGGGCTAGACGATTTAAAGGTCATCTCCCCAGGTCCATATCTTTGCAATATCTGACCAAAAAAAAAAAGTGGCCATGAGAGACGTGCATGATTTGTACTTACTTCTACAGCTCTTGTTTACTTTCATTATCTGAAATCTTTCAAGGGTTGTGCTTTCTTATTCCTTCTCTCTCACTTAGCTCACTTGAATGATCTGTCTTGACTCTACAGTTAAAGTGAATAGGATGTAGATCCTCATGCGTTGAATAGGTTTGGATGTTCTGTAGAAGGCTAGCCTTGAATGATACAGTCTGTTCTACATGCTGAGTTGCTGCAGGCGACAGAATTAGTAAGGCTTAGGACCATTGACAAACATCAATGTCCTAAGAACTTAAAATACACTTATGCTTGGAATACAGATTAGTAATTGTTATAATAGATGTTTGACATAGATTTGTCCAAATTTATGCATATATTTTATCAATAGAAATATTTTCAACATGTATTTAGGGGAAGAGAAAGCTGCTTTGTTCTTTTAAAACTTGCACACTTCAGGACAAATTCTTGAGCTTCTTCCCCTGAGCTTTAAGCAGTACTAGAAACCTCATTGTACATTCTTCCTAAAACATCCATTTTATTCAAAGATTGGAGAAAATGAAATTTATTCTAAAATAGAGAGACAGTATATCATAAATAAAATGCAGAATGCACATATATTTTTAAAGACTTATTTAGTCAAAACATTTATGGAATCCCTATTATGATAGGTGCTGTTGTGGTTGTTGGGGCTAAAGCTGTTGTTCCTACACATTTATGATTGTCTTATGCTAGGTGGTATGAAAATAAAATATGCAAGTTTTAAGACATGTATGAATAATTTTTTATGGAATACAGTGGATGCATATTTTGCCTTCAGATGCTGGAGAAAATAAATCATGAATGTTTTCATTTGGACCAGAGGTTAGCAAAGCTATGCACTAGAGATCCATATGGTAAACATTTTAGGCATTGCAGGCCAGGAGGCAAATTCAAAGATGTCCCATAGGTACCCATATATTATACAATTTATGTTGCATTTGCTCCACTCTGCTTTTGTAATATGAAGGCAGACATACATAAAGTGCTATAATTTACCAAATTCTGGTTTAAACCAAAATGAATTTTTTTATTTTTTAATTTCACTGAGACATATGTCTGGAAAATGGTTTGATACTATGTGTCTTTCAATCAAATCAATCAAGTTTAAGCACTCCATCTCTTCATTTCTCTAGCTCTAAGGGGGTCTTGGAATAATTAAGCTGATGAATGATAAGCCCTGACTTTTCTTGTAACAGGCCTGGGAGAGACAGACCAGTCAGTAGCCTGGGAGCTTCTGATGGATAGAATAAGGTTTGGGCTAAGTTCTGGGTGCTGCTCCCAAAGACTGCAATGCACTTATACTTATTCAGATGGTGTTTTAATTCCTCATCTTACGTGTTAAAATCCTCCCAGGAAGAAGGATCTGAAGATAGGAGATAAGAGGTAAAGTCAGATAAAGATTGTATAACAGTCACACCCACCGAGAAGGACATGCCTTTTGGAATTGGGATTGGGAAAGTAGGCCAGGGACAGACAGTTAGTGACACTTCATACCACTTTATTAATTTTTTGTCTATGGCAATAACAAGAAAAAAATTGAATACTTCCTTTTAAAAGCACATGCTTTTAAGAGCGTTAAATGAGGTCAAGATAAGATAAAGCAGGGTTTTGATATGCTGTTGCTCTTCTCCCAACAACCCTCCCTCCCCATTCTTCTGACAAAAATAGAGGAAGCATTAAGAAGATGAAGGAAGGAAGGAAGGAAGGAAGGAAGGAAGGGTTGATTGATTGTGATGATTTATCTTGGGCTCGTTCTCATTGACATAGCTCCATACATGCTGCCTGCTATCTTCAGTCAGGCTCCCACAACTCCAGAACTCTAGGGGTGGTAAGAGGCAGTTCAGGCTTCCTCTCTTTCCTGACCCCTGGATGACTTCTTCTACAAGAAGTTGACATTCATTGAACAGGTAATCCCAGTGTACTACAAAGCCTAGAGATCACTGATGTTAGAAAGGTTAGGATACACTGGTTTGTTCTCCTTAGCACTGGGTTCTTAAAATTTAATAGGCATAAGAATCATCTAATGGCTTATTAGAAACAGATATTTATGAAGTATATTTCCAGAGATGCTGATAATAGGTATGGGTAAGATCCTGAATTTCCATATCTTACAATTTTCCTAATTTTTAGAGGAATTTGTTGCAGATGTTTGGGGATCATGCTGTGAAAAATAACAGATCAGCTCCAGAGTGTTCAAAACAACTGAATAAAAAAACTATAGAAACTTATTATTATTTAAATAACTATTAAAACTTTTCTTGAGTATAAACTAACTGCATGAAAAATAATTCTATCACTATAAATTTTAATTAGAAAACTTAAGACACAGCTTTTCATTTAGACAAAAGGCTCTTGGGAAATCAATAATCAAATGATAAAATTTAGCAGAGTATGTATTTTGTAATCAACAAAGAAGACATACTATTCCTAGCAAAAATATTAAATGGCTATTTTATGCCATGGCAATTTAATTTAGAATAATATGATTTTTATTTGTAAAGGTGTGCTTACACTGATGAGGGATTTTTAAAAATCAGAATTTCTTGTTAAATTCTCCTCAAACAATGAATGTTCTGGGAAAGAAAAAGAGTCCGCTCCAATTTTAACTGCAATTTCTATATTACATACAATAGTTTGAGCTATGTGTTAATACTACATGGTTTACAAATAAACTGAGTTATTAAAAATGAAATACATTATATTGTTCAAAACATAGGGCAATTTACCACAAAGTAGTACTCTGACTCACTGCATACAAAGAAATGTATTTTGTTTTAAAACAGATTTATCTCCTTTTGAATCATTTTAAAACTTGAATTTCAGGATTTTAATAGCCTAAAGAAAAGTACCACATTCTTCTGAACTTATTCCTTAGAGGCGTGAGCATTCCACCACTATGAATAAATCTGACTCTAAGTAAGCACGGAAGAACCCAGATTGCCTGATATGAAGCCTCGAGATGACTCTTTATCTTTGTTCTTCTAATACACACTTAGAATATATTTTGGAAAAAATAAAATCTGTACCTGCCAAAAAATCTGTACCTGTCTTCTATTTTGTGTAGAAAACTACACAAAATAATTTACACTTGTGTGGCCAGGCGCGGTGGCTCATGCCTGTAATTCCAGCACTTTGGGAGGCTGAGGTGGGTAGATCACGAGGTCAGGAATTCAAGATCAGCATGGGCAAGATGCTGATCTTGCCATCTCTACTAAAAATGCAAAAAATGTGCCAGGCGTGGTGGCGGGCACCTGTAATCCCAGCTACTCGGGAGGCTGAGGCAGGAGAATGGCGTGAACCTGGAAGGCGGAGATTGCAGTGAGCTGCGATCACACCACTGCATTCCAGCCTGGGCGACAGAGCATGACTCCATCTCAAACAAACAAATAAAACAAAACAAATAATTTACACTTGGGTAGTTTTCTACTGTCAACATTTTTCATCAATGTCCTTCATATATTTTATATCTATCCTTCATATATGGACCATGTATTGCAAATATGCAGATCTAAATTCATCTTAACTTGGGAAAATTAAAGTATCAAGCCATTTTTCATATAATTTGGTCAAATAATATTAAAATATTTACTCTCAAAGTGAAAACATTACTAAAGAAAAAGGAAATAACATACACAACCTATATTTTCTGCTTAAGTATCCTTTTCATTTTGTAGCTGATCTACTCTGGCAAATGGGTAGAGAAATATAACCTTGGCCTTGAGTTTACTGAAGGTGGAGAGTTGAAAGCTCTGGACAGAAAGCAGGTACTAGGAATGTTCTTACTCTTAACAGTGTGTACATTATTCAGTACATTTGTGTTATAAACTTCTTCTTTAGAAAGGCAGTGTTATTCTGACTTTTATGTAAATTGATTTAATCAGATAATGTGGTTGTCCTTCTAAACACTTAGCTGAGATTAGCCCCCTGTTGTGCACTAAATTATGGCACCCCTAAAAGACATATTGAAGTCTTAACCCCTGGTACCTGCGAGTGGGACCTTACTGGGAAATACATCATTTGCCAATGCAATCAACTTAAGATGGATCCACCAATTAACTTTATTATAGTAATTATTTTACAATGTATATGTATATCAAAATCATGCTGTATATCTTATTTATACAATTTTCATCCATCAAATATACCTCAATAAAGAAAAGATGGAAAGAAAAAGATGAAAATCACACTGGAGAGGGCTAGGCCCTAAATCCAATGACTGGTGATATGAGAGAGCTTTGGAGATACACAGACTCACAGAAAGAAGTCTATTAAAGAAGAAGCAGAGATTGAAGTTAAGCTGCCACAAACCAAGAAACTTGCTAGCAACCACCAGAAGATAGAGGGAGCAAGAAATGATTCTTTCTGGAGAAAGCCTGACACTATGGACACCTTCAGTTTGGACTTCTAGCCTCCAGAATTGTGAAAGAATAAATGTTTGTTTGAAGCCACCCAGTTTGTGGTTATTTATTTGGCAGCCCTAGGAAATTAACACACTCTTCATAGATTTAACTTTAGTTTGGGTAAGAAGAGTGGTTGAGGTAACGGTGGGATGCTGTAATGTTGAGTTATTGAATATAAAGAAGGCAGAATAAGAATTCTGTTCACCTGAGAGATGGAAATTTAGGGCAAAGAGGAAGAAGGAAAGTGTCTAGAAAATACATACATATGCATATACACACACACGTATGTGTGTGTGTGCGTGTATTTGCCCTGACTGAACTTAAAATCATCTTAAATAATGCTGTTGCATGATAATATTGTTGAAATATTCACTGGTCTCCTCCCCTACTCCCCATTCAAGCATTTGAATTCAGCCATTCCTTATTCACTTAGCTGATGTTGAAGTCCTGAAAGTCTATTTCTGACTGCTATTTTCCCATAGCCCAAGACCAAGGAAGTCTGGACCTGCCTACTACTCTCTTGGCTTTGTACAGTCTGCTTTAGTCACTCTAGCCTTCTGTCAGCTCTTCAAATTTCTCTCCTGCTTCCATATGTAATGTCTATTGGCACAGCATGTCACACATTCCAGTGTAGCATGATGCGTGAGAGGAAACTAAGTTTAAACTATTCTCTCTGGTATAATGGGAAGATGTTTTCTTTTCAAATTTGGTATACGGGGTAAAACACGCAATTTCTACATGATATTTGATGTGGGTATCAAACTCAACTACATCTAGAGCTTAAGATTTTTCAACCTGAAAAAGCTGATTAAAAAAAGAAAATTAAGAGACTTGAACTTCAAATCCAATGAATCATATGTGATTATAAGTAAAGTTATAGGCTTAAGGCTGTTTATACATATAACTCTAAGATAAGATGACTGTATTGTAGCAAAATGTGTCTCAAAAGTGAACTCATGTCCCATTTGGGTCAGCTTTGAGAGAAAAAATTTATAACACATCTTAGAGAAGCACCTGACATGAAAATTTTATTGGCCAAAAAAATTCAAGGCAATTACCAATCGAAGGACTCAAATAAAAGGAAAGGGAAGTAAGAATTAGAAAATTATCTCAGTAAAAAAAAAACATAGTTATTATTTTAAATTAATGGCAATAACCTGATAATCTTTTTTTTAAAAACTCAGGTAAATTTAGTGCTGTATTTATATGTAAAATTTCTGATATATTGTTCTTACTTGTCATTGTAATAAAAATGTTTATAATATATGCCTTCTTTTAAATACCTACATCTACATATGAACATTTACATTAGAGCACATAATTTTTAAGAAATAAACAACGATCTCTCAACAACATTGTTACCTACTTCTATATAAAGATGTGATATTAGAAAGTTTTTATCTGCATACAATTGTCATGACAAATCAGGAAAGTTTTATTGTGTTTTATTGAAATACCCACTGATTATTTTTTGAGACTTTACACACATATTTCACATATTTTTAGACACGTGCATACATATCCATATGTGATATCAAATGAAATAAGTAACTGTTAAATATATCTTCATATATAAACATTTTCTAATCATCATAGGATAAAATGATATAAATTCCTGGCGACATTGACCAGGTAGAAAGGGAGAATGTGAGCCTGTGCAGCATAGCAAGACCTTGTCTCTAGTAAAAAAAAATAAAATAAAATAGCTGGGCGTGGTGGTGCATGCCTATCGTTCCAGCTACTGAGGAGGCTGAGGTGGGAGGATAGCTGGAGCCCAAGAGGTCAAAGTTGCAGTGAGCTGTGATTGCACCACTGCACTCCAGCCTGGGCAACAGAATGAAATCTTGTCTCCAGAATTGGAGTATGTAAAAGAATGAAGATTTCCCCGCCTCCTCAAGGAGGAAACTTGTGATCTCCTTAATGAAATAATTGAACATGAGGGTAAAATGTACATTTTTATATTCTTTTATTTATTTTTTAAGATAGTTTCACTCATGTTTGCCCAGGCTGGAGTGCAGTAGTGCCATCTCAGCTCACTGCTACCTTCACCTCCCAGGTTCAAGTGATTCTCCTGCCTCAGCCTCCTGAGTAGCTAGGATTACAGGCACCCCCCTCCGCCCCCTGCAACATACCCGGCTAAGTTTTTGTATTTTTAGTAGAGATGGGGTTTCATAATGTTGGCCAGGCTGGTCTTGAACTCCTGACCTCAGGTGATCCACCCGCCTTGGCCTCCCAAAGGGCTGGGATTACGGGCATGAGCCACCGCACCTGGCCCATTTTTATGTTCTTAATATTTTTTTCCCTAAAACATTATTCTTGAAGATATTTTAGTAAAACAAGACACCCACACAAACATGCCCACACGTATATATTTGCATGAACTGAAAAAGATTACTTAGACATTTTAAATTTAGAATTCTTTGCAGAATTAAGAACACTTAGGTTAAAAATATTAAGTAGTAATTACATAATCAGTTATGAAGTATCTAGTTTTGTTTAATAATTCACACTTGATTACACACATATGCGATAGTACTAAGTAGAAATCCTGATGCCATCTTTAATCCTGATGCCTCCTAAACTTCCATTTTCATTCAAACACTAAGTCCTAATTCTAACTTTTAATGTATCTTTACCTTCCTTTTAATCCATTGTCACAGCCAAGAGTGTCTTCACATACATTAGGAAAACTACAGATTTTATACCTGTGTGTTGTCACAAATGATAACTTTCTTTTTTTTCATATTTTACATCTTTATTTTTATTTATTGATGTTCTTATGCCACAAATTATTGTGAGCCCATTTATCAAAATCTCACAACACAAAAGGAAAAAACAGTTGGAGTTAGAGTGACCATAAAATAAGAGATTAAATAAAGGACACCAACACCAAGAATGAGGAACTGCTCATCTTCCAAACGGAAAAGCGCCCAGACAGCAAGCCCTTGGCGGCAACGCAGTGCAGTGAAGGTTTGATGGAGATGTTTAGGAAGCCTCACAAATGATAACTTTCTAAAACATAGACACTCAGGTTTAACTCAACCCATTCCAAAGGTCAAACTGTTCAGTAATACCTCACTACTTGACAACTTAACATGGAAAAGAAAGGCGGTTCTTCAAATTCTAACCCGCGTCTTTACTTCTTGGCTTATCTATCATCACTCCTCACCATAACTCAGTCATACAGCCCTGTTCTCCATTTCCCATAATTGTTAATTTCTTTAGCTATTTCCAGAGTTCTTGTCCATATTTTGGCTTTCGCTTAATATCTCCATTAAAACTTGTGAAATTCTGCTAATCATCTAAGACAAAAGTAAATCTTTCTCACTTTATAAACTTTCATCTTTAAATCCTCTGAACTCCCATAGATAATTTCATATTGACATCAAAGTATTTCCTTTACTTTACCTTGTACTATAATGAATGAATTCTCAAATTTCTGTTTTCTCATTAGATTGTCAGTTTTTTGAGGACATTGACTGTTTTATTTATGTTGTACCTTTGGAGCCTAGAACAGCATTTTAAATATTATATGTCTGTGTGGGTGTGTGTGTGTGTTAAATTCAAAGTAATAATTCCTTTGAGGACACTTTTCGATAATTTTAAGAAATGGTGTGAAATGAGAATCATGGTCAACCTTTAGTATGACCATTGCTATTGCAAATGTTCCTTCTGATTTCCCTTGGGTATGTTATTTTCCATGTAAATCTTAATGAATGCCCGTTTGGTATTGGATCACAAATAAATCGAATCAATTCTCACCCAATGTTAGCATTTGCAAAATGAACTAATAAGTACAAGAGGATTCATTGCCATTCCATTGACCTTTTTGTTGCAGACTGCATAAAAATCTCAAGGGCTAGCTTAAAGTTCAATTAATAAAGATTGCACATAATGTACAAGGTTATTTTGTTGTCCATACATTGAGTTTTTTAGTCTGTGGTAGAAACTAATTACTCAACCTCTGTGCAGGAACACTGGATATTTTATCGATGAGTGTCTCCTTACAGAAATCTGGGTTTGGAAAAAAATTGATGAGTGTCTGGCCATCAAAAGGCAGGCATAAAATGATGACATTTTATATTCTAAATACACTAATAAATTTATTACTATCAGGCAAGCAGCAGAAAGTCTGAAGTAAATTTTATATATAAGAGTGCATAAATATTCAGGAACACTGTGATTTTGTGGCATTTTATCATTTTCATATAATTTTAAAGGAGACACTCCAGGTACGAGGTCTATGAATGGAAACATTGGCAACTATTTTTCTGAAGTGTTAATGAGATACTGTTTCTGACCTTTTAAAAACAAATACAAAAGGTTACATATAAAGGAGGAAAACAGAAATAATCATAATAGCATGTACAGTTATAGCATAAAAGGAGGAAAACAGAAATAATCATAATAGCATGTACAGTTTTAGCTTAAGAAGGATAAAAATGTCTTTCTGTTATAAAATCAAATCACACATTCCATATGTGCATAAAGTTAAAATAGTAAGAATGTTGTAAGTGAGGCACAAAGAAATGAAATGGCTCCTCTGTTCTCCCAAATTGTTGTGATTCATCTTTAGTGATTTGCTTCCTAGAATAAGTCTAGAGAAAATTGTGAACTTTATACAGATTTTCACATCCTAAGGTAAAATATGAGAGTCCTATTATTTACTCATTTGTTTGACAAATATTTATTAACTATTACACACAAGGTTCTGATAATACAGAGATAAAGGAGGCACAGATTAATTCTTCAAGGACTTCACAGTACTTGAGAAGACAGATGCAAAAGAAAATTAGGGTACGTTGTGGTAAAGACTATGACAGAGACATGCACAAAATTTTATGAGAGCACAAAGGAGGTGTATACAACAGTATCTCAGGGAAAAGTTACAGTAACAGACTGTACCATGCCTCATCTAAATCCCCTGGATTTCAACAGCACATCTGAAATTTCCTAAGATTTCCTTGTGGATAGGATGACTAACTGTGGGTTGAATAGTTAAGCAGTTTGTTGAATCTGTAGGTGATAGATCTTTCCTACCAAACAGTATTGATTAATGGCTCACTGTAAAACTGCAGGAGGTCCATGGCTTCTATTATTCTTAAAGTAATTTTTAATGAACTATTTGATGACACATAAGACATATTGAATACATTTGGGAATGACTCTAACTGGGAGTTCTGACAACTATGTTATGTAATTTCCAAAGAGCTTCACAGGCTAGAACAGTGGCTGAAACTGACAATAGAATTTAATGGTAAAAATATAGAGTTAAATTTAAAAGTCCACTAGGGCAATAGAATGATAAAAGGAGCTAGCTATAGTCTTTTAGGTGAAAAGAATCTAGAGTTTTAGCTAAATGAAAGATCACTGTGGATCGTGAGTGATTAAAGAAATGTTGCCTGGAACATTAGTCGAATCTTAAACCACAACAATAACTCTGTATTTGAGTTTGGGGGAATGCGGCAGTAGTTTGACTTTCTCCAAAATCAAGAACATTGAGTATTAGAGGAGGGAGATCCAGAAGTTATAGGTTCTGAAAATCATGCTTTATAAAAAGTAGTTGACAAAATTGGAGGTGTTTAGGGAAAGAGAAGATCTGAGAAGCAACTAAAATAACTATTCATTCCATCCATTTATTCAATCTGCAAGTCTTATTTTTTTTTCTCTGTTTTCTTTTTTTAAGTGTCAGTATGTCAGACACATGCTGGGAATAGGCAATAACTTAGACAAATAGCCTGCCGCTAGGATCCTCTACTTCAAGTGCAGAGTTCTTAACCTGGAGCCTATCGGTTGGGGTGGGAGCAAGAGTGGCACGGTATTTTGAAGATCTGTGCTCCTCTGGAAATTGTATGCATATTTTTGGTACCTTTGGCTTTTTATATGAAGGTGACTTTCTTAAAATAAATGGTGATTTAAAAATATTTAAGAAGGACTTGTCTAGTGGAAAAATTAGGTATATTCACAGACACATAATGATAAAATACAAAATGAATATACATTATGTGGGATACTATACTTAGGAGGAAATATGAGCCTTATTTTTTATTATCCCATAGGGAAGACAGAGAGCTCTATCTAAATAGAGCTCATGGAGTAAGAAATTGAACTATGTCCTGTATCAAAGATTTTATTTGTTATTGTTTGTTTTTGTAATGTTCATTGAAAGTTATCGATCAACAGTTTTTACCTTTTCACCTTATCTACAGCACCTGTATGCTAAAAGATGCCTCAGACTATAATATCTACCTCATACATTTTACTCACGAATTCATTCACTCATACAGCAGTATATATCTTTTTAACTGTCTTCTTTGCAGTGCTTTTCAGGTAAATATTTAATAAACCCTGACTTGTTTGCTAATTTCCATGGTGTAAATATTCTCAGTAAGGCCAATTCCAAGCTACCAACATATGTCACAAAAAGCAGGATTGGAAGAGAGCACACAACCCACTCTTCTGGGCTTGGGGAACTGGCTCCAGCACACCGCTGCTGCTGTGATTCCCACACTATATTAGGTGCCAGGGTTATAAAGATGACTAAAACTGCTCCTTTTCTCAGGGAAATCCCTTCTAGTGAGAAGAAGAGTACGCATTTGGCTATTCTATTATTATCTTCTATGAATTACATATTCCTTCAGTATGTGTAGCCTAGATGCTGACCTGTGTCTTCTAATTCTGTGCTTTGATTTTGGATCCCTTGGGTAAATTTTGGATAGTCGTAGAAAATGATTTGTCTCTATGAGCTTCACTTTCTTTATCCCTTATGGGAAGGAAGTAATTCATTCTATGACTATTGATTAAGTGCCTAATATGTGCTGGGTGCTCTAACACCAGAGATATGCAGTGAACAGATGAAATAAAAATTCCTCCCCTCATTGAGCTTACGTTCTGGAAGGAAGAGTTGAAAAAACAAGAAACGAATAAAAACCATATTGTGCTAGATCATTTTGAGCTCCAGAGAAAAAAGTAAGGAGAAAAAGGGGCCGGGGTAGGGTGGAGTTGCAGTTTTCAATAGAGTAGGCAAAGGCCTTGGGAAGGTGAATTTTAAGTAAATATCTGAAAGAATAAGACACACACACACACACACACACACACACAGGTGCCTCAGAAAATAACACACTAGACAGAGGAATGGCAAGCACAAGGAGGCTGAGAGAAGACCATGTCTAGATTCCCACGGGACCTGTGAGGGGACCAGAGCAGTGAGAGTGGACTTAAAGAAGTGAAACTTGTAGATGAGATTAGAGAGATTAAGGGAGTGATGAGACAGATTAAGTAAAATCTTATAAACCAGTGTAAGAACTCCAGATTTTAATCAGTGAGGTAAAAAGTCACAGAAGCCTAGAAGCAGAGGAGAGATATGAGCTGACTTATATTTTAAAATAACCACTCTGCTATGTTGAATATTGTCCACAGAAGGGCAGTAAGCTAGTACAATTATTGAGATGAGGGATCCTGGGGGTTTGGATTAGAATGGTTGAGATGAGAAGTAGCAAGATTCTGGAAAACTTGAATTCAGAACAATCTAGATTTGACAGATGGATTGATGGTCTGAGAGAAAGGAATCAAGGAAGCATCCGAGTCTTTTTGCATCTGCAACTGGATGCAGTTGTCATTTACTAAGATTGCCTGGTTTAAGAGTGATGATAAGACTTTCCATTCTATATATAATAAATTTGAGATATGTATTAGACTTCCGAGTAGAGACATTGTATAGGTAGTTGGATATATGATTCACAAGTTTGTAGCAGAAATCCCAGCTAGGTAGGTTTTATGAGTCATTAGATTATAGATAATATCAGCAAAAACATATAGTGCTGGACATTATGCTCTTTACAAACATTACATCATGTAATATGACAATAGTTCTATGACCGAGGTACTGCTATAATCCCTATTTTTACCGATGAGGTAAAAGAGAGGTAGACAGAGAAAGGTACAGATAGATCGCTAGCCCATGGTTACACATCTAACAAACTAGTTGAGCTGCAATTCAAAGCCAGACGGCCTGGTGCAAAGGTCTGTCCTCTTAGCCATGATGCCCAATATGAGATTTGATGAAATCACCAATGGAATTACTGCCAAAGGCTGGAGCAGGACAACATATAGAAGCTGTAAAGATGAGAAGAACCAGCAAAGTAGACCATAAAAAAAATTGCCAGTGATGTACAAAGCAAACCAGAAATGTACAGCATCCTGAAAGAAAAGCGAAGAATGGGTTTGAACTTCTAAAAAGGGACCAACTTTGTCAAATGCTGCTGATAATTCAAATAAATGAGGACTGATACTTTGTCTGAATTCATTAATGTAGCAGCTGTTGGTATGTTAGACAGGAAAAGCTATGGTGAATCGTAGGGCAAGCCTAGTTGAATGTATTCAAGCGAAAGTTGAGGAAAGGAGTCAATCAGGCAATGTGATCATCTCCATAGAGGAGTTTCCTGGAAAGAGAATCTGAGAACTGATATGTGAACTGGAGGGAAATGAGATAATAATAAGTAATTATTGTAAGTATTAAATAAGAAATGAGATTTGCAATGTTTAGAGCTGGGTTTAAACATAGGAGATGCTCTTTAAAGGTGAGGGATCATTCACATTATTTTATGACATTATAGCTCATTAATGCTTATTCTGTATATATGGGCATGTGATTGAAGAGTTAATAGATGGCTTCACAGATGATGTGACATTTAAACTAGTGTGTAAATAAGAATTTACCACATATCACAAAGAGGACATAGGTGTTCCAGGCCAAAAGAACAGCCTGAGCAGAAGCATGAGGTGAGAAAGGACACGGAGTGCTATCAAAATTGTGCTACACTTTGGGTACAGTGTACACTGCTCAGGAGATGGGTGCACCAAAATCTCAGAAATCACTGCTAAAGAATTTATTCATGTAACCAAACACCACCTGCTCCCCAAAAACCTATCGAAATAACAACAACGACAACAACAACAAAAACTTGTCTTCCTAGGACACAGGTTTGCATTAGAAAAAAAAATGAAGAAAAAACTTTATAGTTCCCTCTAGCCTGGAACAGTTTCCAAGAATAGCTTCCCTATTCAGGTATGTTTTTAGAAGTGCTGGGTTAAACAATAAAAAAGCTATTTCTTTATTAAAAAACATTTTCAGAACTTTTTGAGTACAGTAGTTTCCACTTATCCATGACAGATACATTCTAAGACCCCCAGTGGATGCCTGAAACCACTGATAGTACCAACCCAATATATGCTATGCATGAATTACCTTTTCCTTCTTCACAATTTCATGGATAGCAGAGTCATTCTCATCATAGGTTGCAACCTCAGCATAGGATTTTTTAAATTTCCTTATTTAGTACAGAACTTTCACTTTTTCATTAAAGAAAGTGCTTTATGTGTTCTCTTTGCCGTATCCAAATAGCCAGCATCCTTGTGCTTTGGGGCCATTATTAAGTAAAAGAAGGGTTACTTGAACATAAGCACGAGATACTGTGACAAGGTCTGATAACCAAGCCAGCTAGCTACAAAATGACCAAAACAGCATGAATACACTAGACAAAGGGATGGCATGAGATTTCATCACGCTACTCAGAACAGCACACAATTTAAAACCTGTGAGTTGTTTATTTCTGGAATTTTTCATGTAATCTTTTCAGATCACTGAGGACCACAGGTAATTGACACCACAAATAAGGGAGGACTATTGAATATGACATGCAGTGTACCCAAAACTTGTTTGATTTTGGAATCTTTCACAGAGCAGCATCAAATTTGAAGAAAAACTGACTTAGATTAAAACATGACATATACATTCCAGCCTCATTAACTTCAGCAAAACTTTCATATCCTTGGCTCGCAGTGTACCAAACTAGGGCTCATTAGTCATACAGATGTGGATTTTATTTTTGACTCTGCTGCTGTATAACCTGGGGAAAGTTTTTCAACTCCTCTGTCCCTTAATTTATTCATTTGTAAACATTGTGACAGTAATGTATACCTTCCTCTGAAGGACTATTACACAGATGAAGACGGTGTGTGTAAGGTTCTTGGTAATATTTTGAAAGTTCATTTTGTGAGTGTATGTGGATCCATATTCATGCAATAACTTTGAAGCCATTTTTACTCCTGGAAAAGTGATGATTATTGGCTCATAAATAATGTGGGCATGGAGAAATGCATATTGAAATTCTAATTTTTGTTGCAGGGATATTTTCTGTTAAATATTCTACTTCTTAATACAATTTAATGTGTAAACTCTTCAATGTAATTTCTTAACATATGTTGATATATATTGCCAAGATTAGCATATCCCTTTCCTCTGGTCTTAAATGCTTCAATGCCCATACTTCTAGAGGATACTCTCAATCATAGTATCTATATCCTGTCACTCAGGTAGAGATGCCCAAACCACATCAAACTGCATTAGTCACAGGGAAAAGATAAATGAAAGTGTGGAATTATCAAGAGAAGGCTATTTCAACAGGATCATGATCAAAATAAGAGAATCCTATGAAAGAAACGACTTTGCCAATTCATTCACCAATTTAGTAAATATTTGGTAGGCACCTTTAATGTGTCAAGAACTGTGCAAGGTACTAGGGATATGATGCTTAGCAAAATAGATGTCATCTCTGATTTTACGTGGGGGAGAACAAGCCTAATGGGAGAATAGATACTAATCACAAAACCTCATAAGTCAATGAGAAATAACAACTGATATAGTGCTCTCAAAGGAAGGAATAGAGGCTGGGTACGGTGGCTCATGCTTGTAATTTCAGTACTTTAGGAGGCCAAAGCAGGAGGATTGCTTGAGCCCAGGACTTTGAGACCAGCCTGGGCAACATAGCAAGATTCTGTCTCTACGATTTTTTTGTTTTTTAATTAGCCAGGCATGGTGGCATGCACCTGAAGTCCTAACTACTCAGGAGGCTGAGGTGGGAGGATTGTTTTAGCCCAGGAGGTTGAGCTATGATTGTGCCACTGCATTCCAGTCTGGGAGACAGAGCAAGACCCTGTTTCCAAAAAAAGAAAAGGGAAAGAGTGGTATGAAATGTCATAAAGAAAAATGATGGAATTTGACCTTGCATCTCCTGAGTATGGGATGAGAGCTGAAAGACAAGTTATTTAGGAGAAAGAATAAAGCTAAAATACTCCAGAAAGAGGAAATGACATATGCAAAGTCTCGATTGTGAGTTGTGACAAGACACATTCAAGTGTATGAATGAAGAAGTCAGGTGAGGCTGGAGCAGAGAGCTAGAAGAAGTATAATATTTGACCATTCTAGAAATGTCAGCAAAAATCAGATGTTGCAGATTCCTAGAGTCTGTAGTAAAGAATCTGATATTAATCTTAGGAGTTATAGGAAGCCATTATAATATTTTATTTAGGGAATATACTCTCAACATTCTTTTTTATATACTTGTTGTGAATATATCTATCAGAAAACATAATATAGATTTTTCTTTATTTTTGAATTTCACACAAGTGTATCATAGGATAAGTATCATTCTCCAATTGATTGGTGCACTCAGTATTATGTTTCAGGGATATTCACATAAAGATGTATACAGATCTAATTCATTCATTTTACCTGCTGTTTAGATCGATATTGTCAAAATATTCTGGAAATTTTTGTTGATTACAAGGTTTTTCTCTAATCTATTAATCTGATAAATAGATCAATCAATTTTTTACTGTTAAAGTATTATTTATCGTCCATTAGGGATGCACCCTACTTGGTCATAGTATACTATTTTTAATTGTACTATTGGTTGTAATTTGACAATATTTTATCAAATATCATTTTTGTATCTATGTTGATAGTAGTATGCTAAAATTTGAATTTCTCAAACTGTCTTGATCTTATAGAGTTTCAAGATTATGCTCACATTATAAAATTAGTATGGAAACTTTATTTCTGAAAATATTTTCTCCCTCAAAATCCTTAAAGATTCAATAAAACTTGCTTGTAATACCATCTGGACTTGGCAAGGCCCCTCCTTACCAACTTTTTATATGGAAAATTTCCAAATTGATGAGGAGATTGCAGTAGTATTGCAAAGATCACCTACAAACCCTTCAACTAGTTTCAATTGTTAACATTTTGCCATAGATTTGTGCTCTCACTCTCTCTCTCTGTCTCACTCAGTCCGTTTCTCTCCTTAACTATCTGAAAATACATTGCAAGTATTATGACATTTCTCAGCTACATATTTCAAAATGTTCTTAGAAAAAGGGCATTCCTCTACCTGACTGCAATACCATTGTCATACCCATAAAGGCAATGATAATTGCATATCACATAATATGGGGCTCATATGCAATATTTTCAACTGTATCTAAGATAAAACTGATTTCTTTTATGATCCAAGATATGATAATGAAGATTCACACATTGTTATTGACTCGTTAATCTTCTTTAATACAGAAGGGTCCCAATGAATTTATGAGTTCTTCCTTCCTTTGCTTTTTGAAAAATTGAATTTTTAGAAAATAATATTCTAATTTATTTTGTAAAATATTTCAAATTCAGTATTTACCCTTCTCATGGTTAAATTTAGGCTAAACATTTATGGGAAGAATACATAAATAATGCTTTGAATTATTTGGTTTTTTATTTGCGTGAGAGTCAAATAATGTCAGGCTCTCCTTCAGTTGGTGAAGTTATATCACTTGTTTAAGAAAGTGATCTATATGATGTCAGTGTACATATTTCCCATTGCAATTAAAAAGTAATCTGCAGGGTGATATTTGAGATGGGGTAAATAGCCTCCTCCCCACCAGAATATATTCTCAATGGCTTTATCATTTATTGATGATTGTTGCCTGAATCAATTACTATTGCATTAGATATTACAAATTTCTTCTACTTTTGTTAGCTGGCATTCAAATTTTAAGTGCTTCCCTTTTTCTCATACTTTGCCTTTGTTTGTGTAATCCTATGGACTCCTGCATTTATTTTAATTCAATATCTTATAATAAATTAACATCTTTTTACTTTAGGTGTTTAAATTACATACAAATATGACCAATGGGTGTGGCTGTTGGGGTGTGTGTGACTATTATTGTAGTAACTTTTTAAGATAATTGTCTATTTCACACTGTCTCTATGATTTAAAGTTGATCTGTTATGACTATAGTTGTATCACTTTTTCATTCTTAATATTGTTTATTTTGCTTTTCCTTTTCCTTTTTGCTCAATCTTACCAGAGATGTGTATCTTTTACTTAGCGTCAGTTTTTGCCTTGATGATCATGTCAAATATATGTTTTATTTTAGTTTTTAAATTTTAGTTTTATTTTACTATATAAATAGTAAAATTTGAGTTGATACAATTATGAGTTGATATAATTATTTCCTCTTGCTTATAAAATTGAACACTTTCATCTACTTTTAAAATATATAAATTGTAGTCTATAAGTATTGTTTTAATTACATCAAGAATTTTTTTCAAAAATTAATATCTCATAAAATATTTAAATCTCTACTGTGATTTCTTCTTTAATTCATAAACAATTGACTTTACAAATTTATTTCCAAAAGTTCTTTTTTATTGACTGTGTTCGGAAAAAGTATATACAAGATGCTAATTTTTGAAATTTATTGATAGTATCTTTGTGGTTCAGCCCCCCAAAAATTGTATGTATGTTTTATATACACAGGCTTGAAAATAATGTTAACTCTTTCTTATGGGCTGTAAGCACTCTATATGTCCATTGGTACTTGTATTGTTCAAACTTATTAATTTGGGGGGTTTTTCATAGCTTTATAGAAGTGTGTTAAAATTTCCTCATGTCTTTGTATTTTTGTCAAGTCTCCCTATAATACAACCATGTTTTCAGGTTCTTTTCAGAATTATACAGGCTTATGTTTGATTTATTGTCGTAGTGCATTGTTCTTTCTATGATTGCCAAATATTCATCATTATACATACAAATTATTTCTGCCTTAAACTGCACTTACCTTGCACTAATAATGCAATGCCATATGGGTATTGTGGACTTAGAGGCCACACTTTTATAGCTTAAAAGCACTGTTATGATTCCTTTTTTCTCCACTCATAGCCTGGTTACTTCTTTGTGTTGGTAGGGCAGTATTTCAATACAAGTTATTGGATAGAAAGGTGTTCATGCCTCCTGTCAATATGCTGAAAGCTTAGTTCAGCTCCCCATCTTACTCTGGGGTGAAATCAAAGTATACTGTTAGTAACTCAGATTATTGTTGTACTTTTTGGTCACAATGCAGGAATATGGATCAGATCTACCTTCTAGCTGCGAAAATAACAAGAAGAAGTAGGAAAGAAAATACATCAAACAACAATTTTAAAGGTTGGTTGTCTGGCAGCACATGTTCTTTGAGAAAGGAGATGCAAACAAGCCCTATAACTTCCCCAGATTCCTGACAGGTTGGAGATTTTAGGCTGCAGCTCAGGGAAAGGGACGCCAGGTGGAGCCTGATTGTCTGCCAGAGTAGAGAAGACAAATGTTAGGAACTCAAGGAGGCTAACAGGGTAGAATTCTCAGGGGAAAGTATCCAGACAGTTCCACAGTAAGTCTCTAGATATACGCAGAAGAATCCCTTTGGCTATTTAGCTGAGTATTAATCAGCAAATGTGTGTATGAAAACTAACCATGATGAAACAAAACTACCAAAATGAAGAAAAGGAACAACCTTCAGATCTTACATATGGCCAGGAATAGTTCTAATTTGTATTTCAATCAAAGAGAGTAAACAATTCTCATAATTCATGGAACATCAAGAAGAGTATGTAGAAGAGTAATGGGATCAAAATTAATCTTTGCATTAAGGCTGCTCTGGTTTTGCCTAATAAAACCAAAAACAGTCCTCGAAAGGAAAGGGTCAAAGCTGTTTATAAGTAACTTAGCTGTGCCCAGTAACAAAGCTAAAAAATTTTAGAGATACGCAAAAATAGGATCCATCAAGGTAAAATTCACAATATATGACATTCATTTAAAAAATAGCCAGTCATGCAAGGAATTGGAAAAATAAGCAGTTAAACAATACTTAGATATAGACAAGAAGGTAGCAAAAGGTCTGGGACATGAGGAGTATTTTTGAAAGACTCATTTTCAATTCTAAACATAAAACCATAATTGATGAAATTAAGAAATGCAATAAATGAAATTAACCACATATTAGACCCTGCAGAAGACAGACTAGTGAAACCGATAAGACAATAGAAACTATCCAATATGGAGCACGCACACACACACACATGCACACACACACAAAACAAACAGAGAATCATACAGCTATGGGGAAACATCAAACCACATAACATACAGGTAATAATAGGAGTCCTAAAAATTGGGAGAAGGAAGACAAAAATGTTTAAATAAACAAAAGTTTAAAATTTTTCAAATTTGATGAAAGCTATAAATTTAAAGAACCAAGAAGTTCAATAAACTCCAAGCACAAGAAACATTAGGAAACTATACCACAGCATATCACAATAAAATTGCTTTAAAAATGAAATAAGAACATTTTATTTTTTTATTTTATATTTATATTTTTATTTTTTATTATACTTTAAGTTCTAGGGTACATGTGCACAACGTGGAGGTTTGTTACGTAGGTGTACATGTGCCTTGTTGGTTTGCTGCACCCATCAACTTGTCATTTACATTAGATATTTCTCAAAGCAGCCAAAGAAGAAGACATATTATGTAATATAGGAAATAAAGATAAGAATGACAGCATATTTCTCATCAGAAACAATGGAAGCCAAACAACAGCAGGGAAACATCATTAAAGTACTGAAAAACAGAATGGCATAGTCAGTGAAAATGTCTTTGAAAAATAAAGACTTTCTCAGACACATACAAGAGCTAAAAAACATTAGCAGGCCTCTATTACCAGATATGTTAAAGGAAGTCCTTCAGAACAAAATGATCCTTGTGGAAACATGGACCTATGCCAAAGAGTGATAAGCACTGGAAATGGTAAATATGTGGTTAAAAGCAGAAAAAGCGTTTTCTCTATATCAGAACATTTACTGTTTAGAGCAAACCCAAAAACTATATTGTGGGGTTTACAACTTCTACGTAACATATTTAGAGGTCAAATGTATGACAATAGCACAAAGATTTGTGGGGAAGGCCGGACGTGGTGGCTCACGCATGTAATTCCAGCACTTTGGGAGGCCGAGGCAGGCGGATCATGAGGTCAAAAGATCGAGACCATCCTGACCAACATGGTGAAACCCTGTCTCTACTAAAACTACAAAAATTAGCTGGGCATTGTGGCATACGCCTGTAGTCCTAGCTACTCAGGAGGCTGAGGCAGGAGAATTGCTTGAACCCGGTAGGCAGAGATTGCAGTGAGCTGAGATCATGCCACTGTACTCCAGCCTGGTAACAGAGTGAGACTCTGTCTCAAAAAAAAAAAAAAAAAAAAAATTTGTGGGGAAAATATAAACCTACTGTTGCAGTGTTTTCATGACATATGTAGAGTGCTATGTTACTTGGAGGTAGACTACGATAAGTTAAAAATATACACCACAAATCTGAAAGCAACACCAACAAATAATTTTAGGTAATAAGCCAATAATAGAGATAAGAGAAAACAAAAATATTCAAATAATCCAAAGTAAGGCAACTCTTGAATTTCCTTTTTGGCTCTGTAAGAATGTCATTTTCTTTATCTAAAAACCAGGTCTAGATTTTTAAAAACAAGTACAACAGGAAGAACAAAAGCTAAGAACTGGTCTTCAACCACATGCATAACGTTTGTCTCCTTAATGATCCCCATGTGTTGAGATGGCATGTGTTCCACTGACTATATAGGAGGCACAGGTGCTAACCGAAAATTGGCAGGCTGCACACTCCTGAATTGCAGGAAACCTAGTCTCTGTGACAGCAGGGTCCTGATATCATCCTGTGCCTTTTAATACCTTAGTTCAGACAGCATCCTCCTTTAGTGTGAGGACAAAAAAGAGAGACCAAGCAGTGGAAAATATTAACTAACTGAGAAAATGCAAAGGTGCATGGTAGATAAAGGAAGTCCCTCAGACCAAAAGGACTTAGTTAAGATTAAGGATTACAAACAAAGGCAAGAATTCTGTGGTCAAAGCCAGGTTTTTGATATGAAGAAAAAAATAAACTTGGGTTCCTATTTCATATTGATTATAAAATTAAAGTCCAGTATATTCCTGATTATGAAAGGGAAAATCATATGGCTAATGGAAGAAAATATAGGAGAATATCTTTGTGACTTTAAGAAGGAAAATACAGGAGAATATCTTTGTGACTTTAAGATGGGGAAATATTTCTTAAGCATTACATATAGTACAATTTAAAGATGAGAAATGAGTTGATTCACTATATCAAAATTAAGAATTTCTGGTAAAAGACGAAGTTAACGAATAGGGAACAAACTGAAGGAAAATAATTGCTAGGTGTAAAGCTGACAACCAATTGATAAGCAGGAAAAATAAACCAAAGCTTTGAATCAGAAATTAAAAGAAAGGAAGACTGCATAGCTAGCAAATATGTGGATATAAATGCAAATGGAAGGAACACTGCACATGTCAAATTTCAAAATTGGAAATTTGAAAACACAAAGTGTTGGCAATAAAGTGTGTAGACAGGTACATTTATGTGGTCTGGAGAAAAGTCTGGTAGTGTTACGTGAATATGTGCAGCCTGTGATTCAGAGTACTCTATGCCTTGGTTTACCCAGGCTCTGATTCATGATGTTGTCATGGCATAATTATTAATAATACCCTCTTCCATTCTTAAAATTAGTTTAGTGTGGAGGATAAATTATACAATCGTCCTACTGATGAGTAAGTAATTTTACATCTAATTTTACATCTAATTTTCACAGAGAAACTTTCATATAGGACCACAAGAGGACATTTACAATGTTGTTTGTGTCAGTTGGAAAGCTGGGTATCCATTTCCAGAGGAGTGACTAAATAATACTTGAGGGATGCAAGGCATGAAATTCTATAAAGCAATTAGAAACAATGAAGTAGAGTACATTGTGGAGATAGAATTAATTTATAACTATGCTGAAAAACTCTATATTTCCAAGACATTGAGTGTTTGCACTTGACCCTTGGCCAAGATAAGGGAAGTTGAATTTATGATGTGTTGAGAACCTCCAGGGTAAGTTTTTTTCCTTATGACTGCATCTAGTCCACTGAGGTTTGACAAACCTGGCTTGTTTATTTAGCCAAAAAGACAAAGAAAGGCTTCCCAGGGAACTTATATTTTGCCATAGTTTGAATGTTTGTGTCCTCCAAAAATGTTGAAATCCTAAACTTCAAGATAATGGTATTAGAAGGTGGGGCCTTGGAAAGGTTATTAGACTGTGAGTGCTCTACGCTTGGGAATATCATTAGTGCCCTTATAAAAGAGACCACAAAGTGCTAGCTAGTCTCTTTCACCATGCAAGGACGCAGCTAGAAGCTGCCATCTATGAGAGAAGAGGGCCCTTATAGATTATAGACATCAACTCTGCTGGCATCTTGATCTAGAAATTCTTAGCCTCCTGAACCATAAGAAATACATTCTTATTGTTTATAAGCTACACAGTATGCTATTTTGTTGTAGCAGCCCAAATGGACTAAGACATCCTTTGAGCTATGCCAGAAATGGTGCCCTGTACATGGCATATCTTTGGAATCTCTAATGTTTGCCTATACACTTTTTCTTTTGCTGTACTGTATTTTTTAAAAAATTTAAATAAAAGCCTTATACGAACATGTTCTGTGGAGCCTGATAAGTCCTTTCAAATAGTCAAACTGGGAAATACATACATTTAGCAATGTGGATAGAAATTATTCAGTAAAACAAGAAACTTAACAAAACAATACTTTATGACACTCTATGCATCATAATATCCTTTATATAAAATAATTAAATAATAGACACACACGAAACATAGTATATTTTGCAAGGATTATATATATAAACAGGGATGTATAACAAACATTAGAGTAAATGGCTATGACGAGTGAAGACATACAAATAGGAATCAGTAATGAGAACTTGGGACTGAAGACCATAGTGTGCTAAGTAATGCAACTATCAGTATCCAAGGCTTCAAAATAATTTCTATTTCTAATTTGTATGTCAAGATCTTGTCCACAAGATTTATAGGTTTTATGGCTCATATACAGCTAATCCCCTTAGTCTAATTTCTATGAGACACATTTACTGTGTTGCTAACTTGCTGATAACTGAGTATTTGAACAGTCAGTCACAAACATGTGTGTGAGAAAATTAACTTCACACTCTGAAAAACTGCCAGTCAACTTTAAGGTAAGTCATTTAAGCTCTAGCTTTAATAGAATTAGAGCTAAACCTGGGATATTTAGATATATATTTGTAATTGACAAGAATGATTTGGGACAAAATTGAAAACTGAAATTTTTTGTTTTAGTTTTTTATCCCAAAATGCTTTCTTCTTAGAGTGCTTTCTGTAGCTTAAAAAACAACATAACACCTATAAAAAGTGCCAGATGGTCTTTCCAGAAAATTTAAGATCTTCTCTTTGATGGAATTCTTTGGAGAATCAACTCAAAATTATTTTAGTTGTTAAAAGGAAATAAAGAGATATGATCTTCTAGACAGTCTGACTTTTAGTGTGATAAGTCATTTTAGTCTATCTGTCTCTCTCTTTTAATTTTCAAGGTTCCTAAGCGCCTTCTTGTTAAAAATAGTTTATTGTTATGGCTAGAATTAAGAAGACGCCCCGAATCTCAACTAAATATCTATTCAGTTGACAAGTACATTCTGAAAGGTTAAGACCTAACTCAGGGAGTTATCATATAATGACATGTGAGAAGGAATGTTTTCCCAAATTATTAATGTTCACCTTTTCTATGCTTGACACAAGGAAGACACTCAAGAAATAGTAGATGAAAGAATGCATGCATGAAAATAAACAGATGCTTAGATTAAATAAGATAAATGCTATTATATCAAACACAGTACTTAAAATATTTGAAGGGTTATTATGCTAAAAGAGGGTGAATTTCTTTTTTATTTATTTCTTTTTAATTTGGAGGATCTGGCAGTCAGAGCTCAGATCAATAAATGGTAACTCAAGAGAAGCAGAGTTTAGTTCAGTATGATGAACTGTACTTGACAACGGAATGGAAATCTGAGAAGAGGGTGTGGTGCCAGCTGCTGAAGGGGTTTAAGTGGAACTCTTAACACTCAAGAAAGCTGGCACTCAAGAAAGATGCAATAGAGAGGCTAGAACATTGGCTGAAAGGTAGAACTAGGTGATCTGTGATCAACAATATCATTCTATGCTATGTTCAATAATAACTTGTAAGTCAATGCATCCAGAGAACAGAATAGAATAAGTAAATGGTCAGCAGTCCCTTTTATATTATCTGCTACTCATAAATATTCTTTGTTTTGCAACTCCAAAATTTTGTCCTATGCTGATTAATTATTAGCCAATACAATCTGTCTATTTGTGAGAAAGACAGAGCCCTTATCTTGACTTACACATTCAGAAATATTAACAATATGTGTGACTCACCTCTTCATTCATTCATTCAAGTTTTTTAAGTGCCCACTTTGTTTTAGACACGGTGATTCAGTGTTGATAAGAAAACACAAAGTTTCTACTCTTAGAAAACTGAATTCTGGTGAGAAAAGATAGGTCACAAACACATCAAAGAATAAGGAAATATAAAATGTTCAGTGTGTGATAGTGAGGAGAATGGACTACAGGGAGACAAAAGTAAAACAGAGAACCCAGTTAAAAAGCTACTGTCATTTTCCAGCTAAAAAAATTTTTGAAGAACTCTCATTTCTAAATGAAGCAACCAGAAAATACATCCCTTATGGTTAATGTAGCCAAGAACATAAAGTATCTAGAAACAAATAAACAAATAAATAAGTAGGTAAACCCAATGCACAAAGCTCTTTCTTGAGAAAATGGTAACAATTTACTAAAAGACATTAAAGAAATCCCCAGTAAGTTAGAGTTGGAGAAGTATAACATGTTTTTGAATGGAAAGGCTGAATATATTAAAGATGCAATTTCTCCAAAAAATAGTAGATAGGTTCAATGTAATTGTTTAAAGATTTTAAGAAAATTGAAAACTAAATTTTAAAATACATATAGAAGAATAAAGGGACAACACTAGCCAAGACTCTCTACAAGTATCAGATGAAGAAATTTGCTATACAAAACATCAAAGACATATTATGAAGCTATTGTTATATAATTCAGACAATGTGGTATTTGGAATAGGCAAATAGCCAATGGCAGAAATAGTTTTAAAATAGACCCACTCATGTATGGAATCTCTCTATTTGTTATACTGCTGTTCATCAGGAAAGAGTATACTATTTAAGGTGCTGGGATCTGGATATTGTTTGGAAAAAAATGAAAGTAAATCTCTACATGTGTCATTTTCAAAACTTGTTTTAAGAGGTATTAAATATTTAAATGTGAAAGGCAAATTTTAAAAGCTTTAGAGGACAATATAGAAAAATATCACCATACTTCAAGGGTTGAAAAGTTTCTGCAAAAGGATAATAAAAAAAATCCAAACTCAAAAGGAAAATATTGATACATTTACTTAAAATAAATATTTTATTAACTGAATATGCCATAAAAAGAGTAAAAAGACATGAACTGAACTGGAAGAAGGTATTTATAAAAGTGGATTAAACAAATGACTATAGTGTTGAGAATACAGAATTTCTCCAGGTCAATAATTACAAAACAATCAATAAAAATATGCTTAAATGACCAAACGTACATTTCAGAGGAGAGGGAATATAAACAGCCATTAAGTAAAAAAAATTGCTCAACTGCATTAGCAATCAGGAAAACAAAAATTTATAATAACAAAGAGATGCCTCCTTACACTCCACAGACAGACAAAAATTAAAAGTCAGAGATAATAATGAGTATTGGTGAGGGAATGGAGAAACTGTAATGTTCAACCATTGCTAATGGGAGTGTAAATCAGCACAAACACTTAATAGTTTGGCATAATCTATTGCATTTGAACATGTGGAAATCTCAACTTTGTTCTTCTACTCTAAATATGTACTTTGTAGAACCTCTCGCACATACTTACAATAGACTATTACCAGAATGTTTGTAGTAGCATTATTTTTAATCCAGAAGGACAACAATGAAACATCAAAAAACCACAACCATCATCTTGGAAGCCATCCAAATATTTACTCATATTAGAATTTATATATACATTATAAGATAGTAAGACAACTGCCTAATGTAGAACAGTAAAAACAAATGAACTACAAATAGACACATCAGCGTAGGTGAATCTCACAATCAAGATGTGAAGAGAAAGGAGTAAATTGCAGAAAAATATATACAATACTACTTGATTTAAGAAAAATTCAAAGACAATCAAAACTAAAAAATGTATTATCCAGGAAGGGTGTGTGTGTTTGTGTGTGAAAGAATACTTTTTTAAAAGTAAGAAAACAAAGAACATGTGAATCATTGCAAGAAATGGATGGCAATTTAATTAGCATTTAAGGGGGCTCAAAATTATTGATATTGTTTTATTTCTGATGTTAAATATTCATTGAAAAATATTCCTTAAACTTTACATATACTTTTTATGTTTCTTTCATGAAATATTTTACAGATATTATAACTAGTAAAAATAAATCCTAGTGTGAATAGGATTTTAGCAATGGAGATGGAGAGAACAGACAGATTTCAAACAATTTTGGTGTTATTGCTGGTAAGATTTTATGATGTGTTGCATGTGCATAATGAATGAAAATGTGATATTATAAATTAATCTCAGGATTGTGCTTTGAATAAACAGGGTACATGTTGTTGCTAATTCTTCAAATAAGAAATATGTTTACCAATGAAATAAGAGTTCGAATCTGGACTTGACATTTTTGAGATGTATAATAGACATACCCAAGAACATCTCAAGTTGACAGATATATGCATTTTGAAATAAGGAGATATACCAAGGCTGGTGATACAAATTTAGGCATACATGGCATACAGATGGCATTCATTTTAAACCATGGAACTGGATATGACCACTTTAGGAAAGACTGTGGATTGAAAGGGAAGAAGGTACATGGTCAAGACATGATTTTTCAAATATTTAAGTTTGAATAAATGAGTTATTTACATTATAATTATCATTGGAACATTTAAATACCTTATTTTTACCATAATTTTCCCAATATAGTGTTTTATTTGTAATAACTTACTTCAAATTCAGTTATGAAATAGGCAGAGTATACATACATTTAATAAGTAGGCAAAGACATTTTTGTGTTTGCTTCACTTCAGTTCTTTCTTCTTTCACTACATTGCCTAAGGCATAGAAAAATATACCTTAAAATTTCATTTTATTGATCTCTTCATTCCTGTTATGTAAAGTCTACTAAAATAAGTCCTAGATTCTAGATAATTATTAAATAAGTTATTTATAGCTGCACTTTTATATCCTTCTACAAATAACCATTGAAAAAATTATGATGTCATTCTTTCTGGCTTTTTTTTAGAAACACAATTAAGCTTTATTTGTGAGAACTACTGAGAAATAGATCATAGAAACTAGCAAAAATAAAATGTTGAATACTGGTTTGATGAATATTTTATTCATCATGATTTGTTCAAATATAATTTCTTCAAAAGTGCAAAGTCACAAATATATATGAATTTGTATTTCTTTTGATATTTAATGTCCTGAATTTATTCTACTTCTTCAAGTACAAAGCAATAATGTTGTCAGATACATTGTTGTAAAGGCAAAGACATTATTTTTGGTGAGAATCATTATTGTTTTCCATTCTTTTAAAGCTATATCCATTTTTATTTTCCTCTAATAAACTTTTATTTTCTTAGAGTTTATTAAATTTAGCAAGTAGTTTTTCCTATGCTATTAAAATACATCATTGTCCTGCCAATGGACTTTGATAGCTAACATTGTAGTAGAGTTCTTATTTTTTTCACAAAACTATTAAAAAATATGAAAGTTTTCAGTTCCGATTATCTTGCTTTTTCTGATGGAGGTGATGTTTTTTACACTAGAAACATATTGTAGAACAATAGGATTTTTATCTTAAATGTCCTCAGAAACATTTTGTCTCATACATTAGAAGGCAAACTGGTGATGCCAATATCGAGAAGACTAATAAAACAATATTCCACTAAAAATGATATATTAATCTCATGCGTTTATTTTCTTACCTTTCAACAACCTTACCAAAATGACTGTAAAGGAATAATATGTCTTTAAATACTCAAGGGGAATGGGAAACAGAGAGGAATATCAGCACCTGAAAGATTTCAACAATTTCAGGAGGAATCAGAAAGCAAATGAAAGAATAGTAACTGACTTAACTTCAAGAGTAGTAACTGACTTCAGATGCCACCTAAATACCTAGAGAGAGGGAGAGTGACAAGAAACTAATCAATATAGCTGTGGTGTCCGAAAAGCTCAGTATTTGAAGGCACTGAGTGTTGTGGAAATTTAAAGTTGTTGAAAATGGAAGGTTGGTCCAAAGAATGCATATCGATCTGGTGTTTCCCAGTCTCCCTTCCCCACCTTTAAAAATGTACAGGAAAAAATCTTGAATATCTGTTTTCAAGAGAAATTAAAGCATGGTGCCTCTGAACATGGGCACATATGAAGAAGAGTAAAGAAATAAAGTGCAGATCAGAGCTAAATACAGGAAGGCAGCAAGGATATGAAAATGAAATGGTGGGACTCTTTGAGCCCAAAACTCTAGCCACAGGAATATATGTTTAAATAAGATTAAGGAGTCTTCTTTTCAGAAACAGAATGGTTGGCGGCAGGGGCAAGGAGAAGCAAAAGCCTAAATATTGATGTCTCCCAATGAAAAAAGACCAACTCACTGATTAATCACGGTAAATGAAATATATCTAGCAAATTCCACCTAATGCATAAAGAGCTTCAGTTAGTTTTGTTTGACCTTTGTTTAATTATGAATGCCTAATTAACGATCATGAAAAATTTGGTTAAGACTCCAATATGGGCCGGGTGCGGTGGCTCAGGCCTGTAATCCCAGCACTTCGGAAGGCCGAGTCGGCTGATCACGAGGTCAGGAGATAAGAGACCATCCTGGCTAACACGGTGAAACGCCGTCTCTACTAAAAATATAAAAAATTAGCCCGGCGTGGTGGCAGGTGCCTGTAGTCCCAGCTACTCGGGAGGCTGAGGCAGGAGAATGGCGTGAACCCGGGAGGCGGAGCTTGCAGTGAGCCGAGATCGCGCCACTGCACTCCAGCCTGGGCAGCAGAGCGAGACTCCGTCTCAAAAAAAAGAAAAAAAAAAAGAAGACTCTAATATGGAGGAAAGAGATCAAAGCAAGCACACTGTAAGAAGGTTCATAAGAGGAAAGGTGTATTGAATATCTGAGCTATAAAAGAAGATGTATCTCTGAAACAAGAGCAGAATTATATGAAGCCACAGCAGCCAGAGGGCAAGAAAAAGCTCATGGAAATATAACCAAAATTAAAATTCCAGTAAAAAATTTGAAAAACACAGTTGAGGAAATCTCCCGGAATGTAGAAACAATTGAAAGGGAGAAAGTTGTAATGAAAAAATTTAAACAAGTAGAGTCAGTTCTGAAGGTCCAACATCTCATTCATATGCATCCCAGAAATAGAACACAGGGGAAACAAGTTAAAAATTATTTTAATAAACAAGAATAAAATAACTAAGATCATGACTGCAAGTGCTCACTGAATAACTAAGAAAGTAACGTTATAAAGAAACTCTTACAGTGTGCATCACCTTGAAATTTCAGAACGCTAGGGATAAAGAGCAAATAATGGAGACTATAAAGTTGATGTGAAGGCAGATCACATAAAAAGGAACAACCAAAGGAATATTTCCAAATTCTTAACCACAAAACACTCTCTATTAAGCATTGACTACATTATTAGTTGAGTGTGAGGTTAGAATGAGGATAAAGTTGATATCACATAAATAAAGACTCCAAAGTGTATTTTCATGTGTTCTTTCAGACGTTATTGTAGGATATGCTCCAAAAAAGCAAGAGACAAAACCCAGAAAGAGAACTCAGGAAACAATAATCCAGCCAACAAAGAGCTGTAGGGCATCTACAGAATGATCACTGCTTGCTGAGACTAAAGAACAATCAATACAGATGGAGAAAGGGTGGAGAGCTCCAGTAGGAGATATTACAAGGTGAAAGGAGGGGGAAGAAGCTGATAGATTACCGGATAATTTTGAGTTTTTAAAAATTACATTAAAAGACTATTGATAGTTTGGATAAACTATGGAAAAATAGGAACAGTTACATAGAAAACCATGCACATTAATAAAGAAAAAGAAATTATTAACTCCAAGAACAACATGAAGTTGTATACGAAAGAACAGTAGAGAATTTAGATCAAAAATGAGTACCTACACAATCATAACAATATATAAACTGACTAAAGTTTCTAATATTCTTAGTTTATGAGATTGGGTAAAAGGGATGTGTATGTGTGTGTGTTGGTGGGGCAGCGACTGTGAGGATCCTAACCTCATTACCATAACACAAAGTCAAAAACAACAATAACATTGATTAATGAAGTCACAGCATCATAAGAAAATTATACCAGAACCATGTCTGCGTTTGTGTATTTGTGAGTATTGTGTCTCTGAGGTGTCGATCTGGGGGAAGGCAAGGGCTGGGGAGGGAATGGAAGTGTTTCTTTACTAGACTTTTTGTATTATTTAATGGTTTTATGTTTTTGAGCATATTGCTCTGATAAAAATTTTGCATATTCATAAAATAATGAAGAGAGCCATCAGTGAACTAATAATCAAAGTTTCCTTATTACAGTCTAATTGTTTATCTGATATATAAACTTCAAAAAGTGTTCCAATTTGTAAAACAAGGCCAACAATATTTGCAGCTGAGCAGTTCATGTGGTATATTTGAAAACTAAATAACTACTCTTAGAAACATGTCAACTGCCCAGGGGAAATAACACTGCAAACATAAAACAGTGTTATAAACTGCCTATGTTAAATTTTAATTTTATTAGGAGTTTAGTATTTATATTTCTATATATCAAACAGTATAATACACTGACAATAATTTAAATTATTTACTTTATACTTATGAAGCCAATGCCAAGTATATATGTTGTTCTCAGCAGTTCCATTTTCAAATGAAAGGAATCAGATGACTTTGTCAGTTTTATCTCACATGGTGAAATGCTAAATAAATTATTTTAATGGGCCTAACTATTTTAAGTGAAAACTCAAAAAGCATGTGGATATTTGTCTCCTTGGATGAAGGAAGGCTGCAATTTATATTCACAAAGCAATATAAATTAATTCAACAGCCACTTGAAAGCCCTCAGGTAATTCCCAGATTACCAGCAAGGCCATCTATCAAGTGAACTTGCAGTCCTTAACATTGTGTAAAGATATCTTAATAATCACTATTAATATTTCCTCCTTTATATCCCAGCCCAAAATAGTCTTTCTACATTTCTTTAAATCTTGACATCAAGTTATAAAGTATCATTTGGTGTAGAAAATGCAAACATGCAAGCATTCTTTATGTAGTATCAGCTCCTAAAGAAAGGGTCTGAAAATCTGGGCTATTTCTGAATTCCATGGATACGTTACCCACAGAGAAACTGACTGCCCTGAGTCACAGCTCACTTCAGACCACTTGCCCAGTCATTTCATTATTTATAGTAAATAATAGGCCGGTAACATAGTCTGAACAATGCAGCTTGTGTAACTATCCTTTCTGGTATGTTTTAAGAGGTAGAAGAACAAAGCCCACTCTAACAACAGGCTATTTGGGGATATAAATATTTGTTAATACCTACTGCAAAACATGTAGGAGGGGAAAAGAAATGTCAATCTTTTACTTATATACGTACTAAACTTTAGAATCCTACAGGCCTCTTTGATTGACCCATTGCCAAACTGGTCAGTGAACTTAAGTTGACATAAAATTTAAGGAATCGGCTGATATTAATTTCAGCTGATGAAGCACTAGCCTGAATAAGACAGGCAGTTTTAAACATCTAAAGGTTTAAAATGTGTATTGATTTCCATTAGATTCAGTTATACATTCATATTATAAGAAGATCCAAGTCTGTATAATTTTCCTTTCAAAATATAATGAAATGAATGAATTATTAAAAGTTAAGGAAATAAAAAGTTATACATAAGTAACTTGAGTTTGCATATATGTCAAACCTGCTTTTGCAAGAAGGAGAACTAGTATATATGCATATATATTTGTCAGGAAAGTGAGATTCATTCCTGAAGCATAAAATTTCCATCATTTTCTTACAGATGCTAAATATGAAATGGTACAAAATTAAAATTTAGGATTCCATGGTTTCTCAAGTTTTCTTGGTATCAAACCTTGGTCAAAGGCTTTGTTTCTGACGTATCCAAAGGGAACGTGAAACTTTGATTTTTTCCCTACTGTTTAAAGTCTTCACCATCATTAGTTTCAAACTTGGCTCCTACACAACCAACTTTTTGTTATATTTCAGATTTATGTGCTATAATAGCTTTCGGCTAGTAACTGACAAAGCAGAAAGGCACACATGCACATACACACACACACACACACACACACATCTATATAACACATAGGTGTACTGCCTGAAAACTAAAATCAGGCCAGGTGTGCTGGCTCATTCCTATAATCCCAGTGCTTAGGGAGGCCACGGTGGAAGGATTGCTTGAGGCCAGGAGTTTCTAATGAGCCTGGGAAACACAGTGAGACCTCCATCTCCACAAAGAATTAAAAAAAAAAAAAATTGCTGGCCATGGTGGCGTGAGCTTGCAGTCCTTGCTACTCAGGAGGCTGAGGCAGAAAGATCACTTGAACCCAGGAGTTCCAGGATGAAGTGAGCTGTGTTCATACCACAGCACTCCAGCCTGGGAGACAGAATGAGACCCTGTCTCTTAAAAAAAATAATTAAATTAAAACTAAAACCATCTAATTACTTTATTGCCTATATTTTATACAGTGACAATATTTGATTTGATTATAACAGCAAATTTTTAGAGATAAAGGTAATTTTTCTTCTAAAAACTATAGTTATATAGGTGACCATATTGCTTTTACATGACCTTATTTTTGAACCCCAATGTTCAAAAGAACAAAGAGACTCCAAAATATTCTTTAGGAAATGTCCATGAAGTATGAAGTGAGAGCAGTTATGATCCTATCCCTTTAACAAAGAAGAAAAGGGACATGCCAGAAGACTAATTTTAGTTTCTTCCAAGAGCCTTATTATTAAACAAAAATCTGACTCCTAACTATATATTAATAAACTTGGCTTCTTCAGGAAATTCGTGTCTAAACTCAATATTACTTTCATTATACCATTTGCTTTCTTCCCAAGAAATGACTGGGAAGAAAGTCATTGCAAGACCCTATTCTTCTAGCTCTGCTTGTAAATGCTGTGTTTTATTTTTTAACAAACCAAAGAAAACAGATATCATCACATTTTATGTAAAGGGCTGTGCTAATAGGCCATGTGCAGCTGCCAGGCAGGCTACATTCTCAGGGATGGGGACAGTGTGGATATTGTTTGGTGCAGTACAAATTTTATGTTAAAAACCAACTACTGCTAATATTCACTGAGATAATAAAATAACAGGTTTTTAGAACTGGAATCATCTGGGCTAATGGTTTGCAACATTCTCACTAGTAGATATTTTTTATTATTTTAATTGCAGGCCCTAAATTTTAAAAGATTTTAAATCAGTGAACAAGCCATAGTTATACTGTTATTTTGTAATACTGAAAATCTAAATGGAATTTTAGTTTAGTTTAAAAACTCCATTACTACCTGTGGGGATTCAGGTTGGGAATGAATGAATGAGTCTTTCTTCATTCCACAGATGACAGATGTTGTGTCAGGATGAGGGTTGTACAAGGTTACACAGCTAATGAGAGACAGCACTGGATATAGAACAATTTATAAAGAGGGAAACAATTTGTTAAAGCACCATATTGGGCCCGTCATTAGCATCTTGCCCCTTTAATGTTTCTGTTCCCCATACCCTTTCAAGCCTCTATTCTTCTAGCTCTGCTTCTCATGCTGTGCAAAGATTTTAATTAATAGCAAGACATTGATAATGTTCAATCTATTTCTCAACCTGACCTCACTCTTGATATTTAGACCTACTTATCCTATATCCTATTGAATACTACACACTCACAGGCCTTCAGGCCTTTACTTGCACTGAATACTGATAAACATATGATAAACATATGTTTATCAGTAATACCATCCTTTATCTTTTCAATGCTTTTTTTTTTTTTTTTTTTTTGAGACAGAGTCTCGCTCTGTCGCCCAAGCTGGAGTGCAGTGGCATAATCTCAGCTCACTGCAACCTCAGCCTCCTAGGTTCAAGCGATTATTCTGCCTCAGCCTCCTGAGTAGCTGGGACTACAGGGGTGTGCCACCATGCCTGGCTAATTTTTGTATTTTTAGTAGAGATGAGGTTTCACCATATCAGGCTGGTCTCAAACGCCTGACCTTGTGATCCACCCGTCTGGGATTACAGGCATGAGCCACCACACCTGGCCAAAGTTTCTTCTAATGACAGTTCAAATTTCGTCTTCTCTGTGAGACATCTGATTTCCATCCTCCCACTATATCCAGGTAGAAATAACGTGGTGTTCCCTGTGCTCAAATTACAAGTCAGAGCGTTTGCTCTGTTTTCTGATTGTTTGTTCATGTGTATCTCTCCAGCTAGATGGAAAGACTCCTAAAGGTAGGAAGAGTGTCTGCTTCTTCTCTGTAACTCCAGTGCCCTACATATGCTGGCTCTGACATATGCCTGTCAAATAAGGCTTTATGCATGGTGCATAATTACTATCTGCTCAAAATACTAGAAAGTATCCATTAGCCACATTTACTCATGCTTAGAGTAACTATAAACTTTACATAGTTACGTTTGTGCAATTTTTATTTACATCAAAGTACTTCAGTTAAAATATAGCACAAAATGACAAACTTCAAAAAAATCTTCTTTCACTAATGAATTAACCAGTGAACTTCATTATTCAGATAGAAAAAAAAGTTGCCTTTTTCTAAAAATTCATGGAACAAAAAGGCATTATAAAAATAACGATGTGCATACCACGTAGAGGTACATGCCAAGCTTAGTGAATTGTGGACATCATTATGGACTAGTAATTTTATGGAATAGTAATTTTAAACATGATCTTCTCCCTTGTTTTGTTTTTAAAGATTCCGACAATTGAGTATATAGAGAGGAAAAAAATGCTCTTTCAGTGTATTTGACAAAGATATATTTGTGATGCAATCTACAAGGTGATGCAGAGAATAATAGGAGAAAGATACAATTTTTTGCATCACTAGTGTTTTCAATGCACATTTTCCATATTTATAATCAGTCATTCCTATGCTCTGACTGCTTAGAAATAAGGTGGTACAAAATAAGATGAGCAATATAGAGAGAGGGTAGTGTAGTGGTTCTGAGTCTGGGGTTTATAGTCAATTGGGTTTGAATCTTGACTCTGCTACTTGCAGCTATGACCTCAGCAAGTTAATTAACATCTCTAAACCCCTAGTTTCTCATTAAGAAATGGAGTCTATAATAGAACCTATTTCTTTTCTTTTCTTCTTAAATAGAGATAAGGTCTCACTCTATATTGCCTAGGAACCCAGCCTATAGAACCTATTTCATGAAGTCATTGCAAGTATTAAAAAGAATAATTCATAGAGAGCATTTTGCACCACACCTAGTTTAATAGTCACAATAAATAAAATTAACTATTATTGGGCTGGGTGTGGTGGCTCACGCCTATAATCCAAGTACTTTGGGAAGCTGAGATGAGAGCGTTGCTTGAACCCAGGAGTTTGAGACCAGCCTGGGCAACATAGTGGAACCCTGTCTCTACAAAAGAAAAAAAACTTAAATTTTAATTTTAAATATTAACTATTATCATTTATATAATTATTGATTGGCTGTTGTTAAACTTTTGGTCATAGATGTTTAGGGATAGAAGAGATGTTAGTGACAATTTTTAAAAATGCCTTGAGTCTTGCTCCTTTGTTGATGTAGTAATGGTTAAACTGCCATAGCTTCCAGGTATTCAGATTTGCAGCCCATTGCTCTTTATATTCTTCACTAAAATGACATTTAAGCTCCATTTTCAAAATAATTGATTTGCCATGGGCAAACCAATTGTTTTACTTCCAGAATTATTTTATCTGTGATCATTAATCAGAATGAATAATAGAGGCAGAAAATTAATAGTTATTATATCTGGGAAAACGTGTAAAAATTGTTATAAATTCTTAATTTTTGCATCATATTTTTCAGCTTTATCCTCTCCATAATAACTACCTCCCAGAACATAGTATCCCTTACCAGGCAACTAGAACAAATCCCATCTGAGGCAAATTGCTCCCAGAGATAGTCCCACATACTTCCTCACTTACAGGAGCTGTTTTAATGACTGCTCCTGCAGAACAGCACCTCTGACCTGCAGTCAATTTCTAACTGCAGACACATCTGCTGTCAGAATTCCATCCTAATTCTAAAAAGTCCTCTACTACATCTGAAATTTCTTTACTTTCAATTTGTTCATAAAATGCAAAATTAGATTTCAAAGAATTTTTATCCGATATGCATTAGCTACTTTGATAGACTGAGATTGTTTTAATATCACTTTTGATCAACTCACTTTGAGAGTGCTCATATTTATTTTGTCATGCAGTAATATTAAATATATATGCTAAATTTAAGCGAGAAGACTAACATCTATCTGGTAAGCCCCTACTTACGTACGCTTCAATGTTTCTATTTAGATTACTGCATCCTTAGCAGAGCAATGCATAATTCAGATCCCAAGAGAAAAATGATTGAAAGAGAATCTAGGATATATTATACACATACATATACATTCTGGTTTGTAAGTTAAACTGCATACATATTTTCACATACAAGTTTTTATTCAAAATTTATTAATAATGATTTTCCATGTAATTCTAACTTAATTACATTAATTAATTAATCTTTTTTTGAGATGGGGTTTTCCTCTGTCGCCCAGGCTGGAGTGCAGTGGCACAATCTTGGCTCACTGTAACCTCTGCTCCCCAGGCTCAAGCAATCCTCCCACTTCAGCCTCCCAAGTAGCTGGGACTACAGGTGTGCCCCACCATGCCCAGCTAACATTTGTATTTTTTGTAGAGATGGGGTTTCCCCATGTTGCCCAGGCTGGTCTCATACTCCTGAGCTCAAGCGATCCTGCCACCTTGGCCTCCCAAAGTGCTGGAATTACAGGCATAATTACAATTTTAAGGCTGGTAGAGTATTACATAATATGGTTTGCCATACTTAACTTTTCTCATTTTGTGGGACATTTACAAGGTTCCCAATATTTTGTGATTATAAATAATGCTTTAATAAATGTATTTAAATAAATGTCTTTTTTCTGTATTTCAATGTTGTTCAAATAGCTTCACAGAAATATCAATTCTGGGACAAAGAATGTAAACATTTTAAGTATGTAATTATTTTTATCAAACATACTAGGATAGGTGCCCCCTCACTTATCAGCTCATCAACAAGGTAAGATAATATTTCTCATGTGCTTTTCGTTTGCATATTTTTATTATTAAGGAAGTTAACTATTCTGTAATTCATTCACTATTGTTTGTAAAATAATGAATAATTTATAATTTATTCATGAATTGTGCCCATTATATTTTTTTCTTTGATTTCTGTTTTAATTATTTTGTTTTTTTAACTGTGTTTTAATAATTTGCTCTGCTAGCTGGGTGCGGTGGCTCATGCCTATAATCTCAGCACTTTGAGAGGCCAAGGAAGGCAAATTACGAGGTCCAGATATTGAGACCATCCTGGCTAACACGGCGAAACCCCATCTCTGCTAAAAATACAAAAAAATTAGCTGGGAGTGGTGGCGCACGCCTGTAGTTCCAGTACTAGGGAGGCTGAGGTTGGAGAATCGCTTGAACCTGGGAGGTGGATGTTGCAGTGAGCCGAGATCGCACCACTGCATTCCAGCCTGGGCAACAGAGCCTTGAGACTCCAACTCAAAAAATAAAAAAATAAAAAATAAAAAATAAAAAATAATAGTTTGCTCTGTTTAGCTACTTACTAATCTTTCTTGAAATTATCTTACCAAAAATTATTCATTTCTCTGAATTTTAAAATTGATTTTTAAATTTCCTAAAGGTATTCTATTGAGATTTTTATTAAAATTAAATTAACTATATTTTTAAAAATCTTGTCGCTAAGTTTTTTTTTCCAATCTTCTCATTTGGCAATCTGATTACTCATTCCATTAAGCCCAGCAAAATATTGTAGATCTCATTCATTTCTTGGTAAGATGATTCTTTTCTTTTCTTTCTTTCTTTTTTTTTTTGAGACGGAGTCACGCTCTGTAGCCTAGGCTGGAGTTCAGTGGCGCGATCTCGGCTCACTGCAACCTCCGCCACCAGCGTCCCGGTTCAAGCAATGCTCCTGCCTCTGCCTCCCGAGTAGCTGGGATTACAGGCACGTGCCACCATGCCCAGCTAATTTTTGTATTTTTAGGAGAGATGGGGTTTCACTATGTTGGCCAGGCTAGTCTTGAACTTCTGACCTCGTGATCCGCCAGCCTCGGCCTCCCAATGTGCTGGAATTACAGGCGTAAGCCACCGCGCCCGGTCGATGATTCTTAACTATCATATTTTACATTTGTTTCTGTAAATAGAATCCTATTTTCTTTATATTTTTAATTGGTTATTATCTGCGTACAAAAAGTCTTTGGATTTTAACTTGCTTGTTTCCAGACAGTTTATTTGACTTCACAATTTTACTTCTTTTTTTCTCCAATTAATTTTCTTAGGTTCTCCATATATGGGTAGCTTCTTTCCTCAGCCCATGGACAAAATTTACAAACACTATTTTCACAATGGCTTGAAGGATAGCAAGTTTAGGTGGCATATAATTCATTTTAAGAGAAGATATTATCTACAATTATATTTTTACCAAAGCATAACTTTCCTCATTTCTCCAGTAACAGCTTAGCCCACTGAAATCTGAAGTTCATACCTAACATTACTTAAACTGCTTTAAGTCTCACATTTATTTTTCAATTTATTCAGATATTAATGCAATAGAGGCAGGATAAAAATAGTTTGCTATGTCACCAATGATGTCTCAATTATCAAATTAATTGCTTCATTCATAACAATTATTTGTTGAATTCCAACTAACATTCTTTAGGCTAAGTCATACTATTATTATAGAATTTAACAATGCAGTTTTCTTCATCTTCATATTGGGTATTTTTGGTTAACTCACCCGTCTTTCCATAGTCTTCTAGTATATCTCTGATCTTCAGACTACTACGAGGACCATCTTCTACCCATTCCTTAAGTATTGTTATTTCTAGGAGGATTGTTTTGTTTTTCAATATTACTGTCTTTTTTTCTTTTCTTATACTTTCCTCTTGGGCAAGCCAAACTATTTCATAGCCTCAAATATGACCTGTACATGGTTGATTTCCAAATTTATATACTAGCTGTCCCCTCTTTCCAGAACTGCATTTCAAACTTGTCACTTCTATCTGGATGACTAAAATGATTAATCCAAAGTTGGATTCATTGTATTTTCTTCAAAATCATCTTTTCTGTTGAATTCATTAATTCAGATAACGCATAATGATAATGATAAAAATGATGTATGATAATAGTGACATTATAGTAATAATTAAAAAGAAACATTCATTCAACACCTATTATACTCCAGACACCATTTTAAGAGCTTTACATGTACTAACTCATTAATCATCACAACAATCCTATGAAGTAAACATACGTATTACATATTTTATAAGTAAGAATATTTAGGGACAAAATTTGAGGAAATTGCCCAAGGACATACTGATAAAATAAAAGGTAGAAAAACTAGCTTTATAGTCTCCACACGAAGTTGGTTCTTTTTTCTTTTTTAAAAAAGAAACACAACCACAATTCTATACTTCCAACCACAATTCTATACTTCCAAGCTAAAAGCTAAAAGCATCAGAGTCATCCTTGAGTCATTCTTTCCTCTTATATCCCTAAATAATTTACCAAGACCTGTCAATCTGGTCTCTTGCATACTCAATGCCCTTCTCATCACCTCTACTCCCCTTTGCTTTTTCAAGCAACCACCAACTCTTATTTAAAATGTGGCAAAGACTTCCCGCTTCCAATATTTTATGCTTTCATGATGCCTTTGATACGATCAGGTGTGACTCCATCATTCCTATGTTTAAAGCACTTCTGTTTTCTGTTTAAAATCTTTCTGTTTCATACAGGAAAAAATTCAAACTTTTTGACAAAGTACACAAGGCCTTTTATATTCTAAAGTTGTATTACGTTTCTGGACATTCTTCACTTGCCCCTCAACCCTACCTCAAACATACGTTCCCAGTTGTAATGATTACTTATTATTACCTAAACATGAGTATGTGTGTATACAACATATATGTATATATTTATAT
This sequence comes from Pongo pygmaeus, assembly GCF_028885625.2. Classification (NCBI taxonomy): domain Eukaryota; kingdom Metazoa; phylum Chordata; class Mammalia; order Primates; family Hominidae; genus Pongo; species Pongo pygmaeus. The sequence goes on along the minus strand of NC_072378.2, from coordinate 95,754,258 downwards.
ATATATTCATAGCCTAATGAGTTTATATATCCATAGCCTAATAAATATATAAATATATATATGTATACATATATATCCATATCCTTTAAGCTAGGAATTCCTCAATGGAGAGGTCATGCCTTATTGATCTATATTTTTTAACCTTAACAATATACAATACTCTGCACGTGGCAGCTATTCAATACGTTTTGGCTGAACACATGAATGAATGAAGAAAGTAATGAAGAATATAAAGCTTTTAGGTAAACCATATTTTAGGGTCCATGATGTTCATTTTTAAAAATTCAGCCTCTCCTACAACTGAAAGAAATTGAGTGTGCAAGATCCAGGAATTAGGCAAGATTCTGGAAGAGGTATACCACGCACAGTTTCTCTGAATATTCAGGGAGGAGAATGAGGAAAATCTTTACTATGTCTATTCTGCAAGTAATGCCTTTCGCGAGTAGTTCTGGAAATAAAGTACATATACTTATATTTGTATAAGTTATACAAAGATTTTTATGTACTCTATCAGCTTACTAATTACTGGGGGCTTGCTTTCCATTTGAGGAAGCTGGCCTATGGTCCTATTGCTTTAAGAAGATAAATGGATTACAAAATCACCATCATGGTTGGAATGTGGAAGAACATGTTAAATTAGGAGAACAGTGGCCTCTTTTTTACAGTAATTTATGAGTGGTGACAGGAATAAATGGCTTCGGATGACAATAGTGCTGTCAGTACCAAATGATAATATCACACTTGTGGTTAAATAAGCCACGTCTGTCACAGAGTAAGATGTGTAGAGCAATCAGTATACTTGTTAGAATCATAATGCTTATAATAAAATAATTCTGATTATCATTCCCCTTAGTTCTAGCTTTTTATTTAAATTTCTATCTTATTGATGTATTAAATGTGCATTTTAATGTGAACCATACTAAATCACTTTAAAGAAACAGATGAGAATAAGAAAAATTCTAAATAGAAAGAAAAAAGAAACTAAAACTGAGCCCAATCAACTAACTTCCTTAACTATTTCCTTACTATAAGATAGCTATTGGGATAAACACAATAACCACTCAAAAATCAGGATTGTGTATCTCTAAACAATGCAGTGGTGACCTGAGTCATTTAGCTTCACAAATACCTGGCAAGTGAAATGACAGCATCTAAATCATAGATTAGCTAGGAAAAGAAAAATAAAATGTTTGTACTCAAACAGTTGCTTGATAAATGTATCGTACTTTTCTTCAATGTTTATTTTTGATAAATGGCCAGACTTTGGAATGACTTTGCCTTGACATTTATCTCACAGTCAGCAACCATTATCTTGCGACAACAATCTATTCTTTTCTGTTATCTTGCAGATCATAACTGTTAAGTATTCTCACTGAGAATTTCCTATCAATTTTGTTATTTATGTCATAGAAGACCAAACTTTCTAATAAAGTATATTAGGCATACGGCTTGTAGTTAAAAATTCAAAGTAATAGACCTATAGCAGTTTTGTAGCTGTTGTCTACATACATATCCCAAAGAGGAAGTGTTATGAAAAGCAAAGCAAATGCTAACAATTTTTTTTAAATTCACATTTCTTTAAATTGCATATAAACTCCCGAGAAAGTTCACAGACTTGGAGCTTAAAGAGATAGAACAATATTGTATTTATTAACATACCGGTCACATCCCATCATATTAGATGGAGTAGCCACATGGCCAATTACTTAGAGAACTGAGCAAGTTGCCAGGAATTTGTAACCTTTGGCAATCTTCTCAATAAACATATTTTTTCCAAGTGTTCTTGCTCCTGTGGCTACAGGAGGCTTCTCAGAGCATACAAAGAAAGGAAAAATTGAAAGGCAAATCCTTAACAGAGCATTGTGTGTATGGCTAGTTCATTTCAAAACATTCATACTGAACAACTAGAAAGTGAATTTTATTAGTTAGATCTTGACTGCCCAACATGAGCATTCAGTTTAATTGCCTTATCTTACAGATAAGGAAACTAAGTCTCAGAATATTTTTATAATTTGGCCAAGTCTACCTAGACAGGAAGAAGAAGAGTTACTACGTAACACTAGTAACTCTTCCAGAAACATCTAATCTAGTGTTCTTTCTACTAATCATTGTTCTTAAAATTCACATGGAACATTTACTAAAAATATAGATTTCTTTGTCCCTACCCCAAATGTGGAGTGAAGCAAGGGAATTTTCATTTTTACTGTCTAGAGTATTGTGTTGTAGCAATCTAAGAACATATTTTGAGACGTACTTTTCTACGCTACAATATTTCTTCATAAACATAAAATAATTCTTCATTGCTTTGGCTAGCACAGCAGCTTTCTCAACAGATTTCTTCAACATTCAGTTCTAGAATAGCTAATGCAGGTTGAGGTGGGGAGAAAATTGAATGGTGTGTGTATGTGTGTTTGCGTGTGTGTGCACGTGCATGCATGTGTGTGTATTAAGGTGAAAGATAAAAATGAAGAATGGTTTGAATAGAAGCTACTTACAAATAAGCCAAGAATAGAGGACAAATCAAACTGATTCAAGATCCACTAACTTTTCTATATAAGAGCTACTTTTATGTTTGTATTTTTTTCAGTGTAGATCAGTGTGTGTGCTGGGAGCCAAAGAAAAGTTACTTCCAAGTAGAGGTTTTGTGCCAAGTTCTCCCATGGGAATGAGAAGACTCTAAGAGCTCCTTGCTCTAATGACGCCATCAGCCCCCTCATTTTTTTCTTTGCTGTCTTTACTATGCACCTGCAAGTCAGTCACATTCTCTTTGTACATTGCCAGTATGATGTGATGAATGCTCAAAGAAAACACATCATTTTCCACATGATCCAGTACTACACTCTCTATGCCCCTCATTCAGTTCTCCTTCTCAGCAGGGAGACCCAGGCTGGGTCTCAGTACTTAACTCATAGGTAACCAGTTTCTGATGAAGATATGAGACTATTGGTTGAATACCATGGTAATAACATTAATAATAGGTGCAGGATGAGTTCTTTATCACAGAAAGCCAGTATGAACAAGTAACTTATCCACTAGTGGTTAACCCTGAGCTAACAAAAATGAGGTAATTGTTCTACCCCAATGTGAGTAGTTCTGGATCTCCTTACACTGTGAACTTTGGTAGCAATTGTGCCATTATAAGTTCTAGATCGATGGGGATATCTATTATTTCTAATAGTGTAACCAAGAGACTGCTGGTTCATTCAAATCATTGTCTCATTTTGAAGCTTTTCCAGTGAGTTTAAATAACAGAAACAATTACTTCAGTTTTTAATTCAATTATAAAGACTTTACCATGAGCTCCTTGCCAGTCTGAATCTCAATGAAATTGGCTGAGATACTTTGGTGCATCTGACTGGTGCGTGGGGTATAGGTGGCATCTTCAGGATCTTTCACCAAATTCACTCCCCAAAGATAAAACTTATTGCTTCCCATTTTATGTACTCACTAGATCCAGTAACTTTATCCATCCATGACCCTGCAATGCTTCATTGCCTTTATTTATCTCACAAAACAGTGAAGCATAAGTTATTAAATATCTACATTTCATACTCCATGATATAGTTAGGATATTTGTCTGTGCCCAAATCTCATATTGAAATGTGATCCCCAGTGTTGGAGGTGGGTCCTGGTGGGAGGTATCTGGATCATGCCCCTGAATGCCCCTGAATGGCTTGAGCTATTCCCTTGGTAATAACTGAGCTTTCACTCTGAGTTCACATGAGATCTGATTGTTGTAGTGTGCCCCCCATACTCTCTCCCTTGTTCCTGCTTTTGCCATGTGATGTGCTTGTTCCCCCTTTGCCTTCTGCCATGATTGTAAGCTTCCTGAGGCCTCCCCAGAAGCTGAGCAGATGGTGGCACCATACTTCCTGTAAAGCATACAGAACCGTGAGCCAATTAAACCTGTTTTCTTAAGAATTACCCAGCCTCTGGTGTTTCTTTATAGCAAGGCAAGAATGGTCTAATACACCCTAAATTGTCAGCCAGCTTTTATATTTCTCATTTTCCATAAATCCACAGATTCTGGGTTGATGTTTTATAAGCAACCTTAACCCAGGAACATCCTGCTAAGAGCATTTCACAGATAAGGTATCTTTTTCTTCTAATACTATTGGTTCATTTACGAGGAAGTTTAGTCATTATCTTTTCACAAGGAAATTACACCAAATTCCCTGCTCTGCATCACTCCAGCAACACCCCCATTTCTGTTTCCTCAAAAAGTAAGTGAATGGATTATAGGCCAGCTACTTTAACTCTTTTTCTCTCCAGTATTAAAAGAGATCGTTTAACTGAAGGCACTTTTTTGTTGTTTTTGATCTTTTTGTTGTTTTGTTGTTGATCTTTGTTTTAATTTAAGATTTTCTTTTTTTACAAAGGGGAAACAGTTTATTTTCCTCTTATTTTTATAAAAATATTACCTACTCATTGTAAAATATCCAAGCCATACAAAAAGGTATAATGAAGAAAAAAATCACCTGAAATTTCACTATGCAGTGATAACCTCTAGGTATGTAGGTTTTCCTCTCTCCATCCTATCCTCCCTCCCTTCCTATTATCTATCTATCTATTTATCTATCTATCATGTTTATCTAAAAAAGTCAATAAATAACACATGCATGGGGGAAAAAAATAATATTAGAGAATGACATAAAACAAAAAGCAAAGTTCCCTTCTCTGTTCTTTTGCATTCCTAAACAAGTTTTCCAGAGGTTAAATGTTTGTTTTCTCATTCAATTATTTACATAGATAACTCCAAATAACATGATTTTACTGATATTTTCTTGGTTCATCAACTTTGAATATCATTGGTTGACTCCCAGCTATAGAGAGTAAAGATTTAGTTCACTCATTTACTTCGTATTTTTTCCCTAGTTTTAATAATTATATTACTATTTTGATTTCTATTTGTTACTTTCTAGCTTTAAATATTTTTATTTTTTTTAAAATTTTTTTTCTTTTTTTCATTATTACACTTTAAGTTCTGAAATATGCATGCAGAACATGCAGGTTTGTTACATAGGTATACACGTGCCATGGTGGTTTGCTGCACCCATCAACCCATCATCTACATTAGGTATTTCTTTGAATAGTATCATATACTATACAAACCATGGTATAGTTATAAAATAAAATATTGTTAATTAAGCCACCCCATAGGAATCATAAAGATCAAATTGACTTCCAAAGTATGGATCAAATAAGACAAAATAATATGTAATTCTGCTTCTGTTTTCTGTAACTCAGTAGTGGCATTGGTTCACTTTTTCTCTTAAGCCTCCTCAGGAAAGAAGTACTCTGGGGGAATCCTTCTACGTAAAACAGGAGAGATTAAGAGCTTTCTGAGTTTGCTGATGATTATTGTGATTGGGTAATTAGCACCAGAGAGGAAAGGATTACAGTCTAAATAATGTTAACAATGAAAAGTAGCTAGACATCACTTGAATGAAGAACAGGACTACAAGGCTAAGATGGGCAGCTACATGAGTCTAAGAGGAAAAAGATCTTAGAATTGTAGTGGAGATCAGTTTAACAAAATAAAATCAGAAAAAAATATAAAAAGCATTAAAAATTCCATGAGACTATGCATAAGTCTACTGTACAGTATTAAGAAGGAGTTTACCAACCCCATGGGAAACAAGAAAATAAAAAAAGGAGCAGTTTGATGCATTTTTGGGAAAGGCAAATATGAAATGAAAACCGACAGAAAGAATGAAAGCGTTTGTAAAACTATACCCATGAGAAACTGGGAATGCTAAAAATAAATAAAGAAGACTTAATGACTTCTAAGATAATAATATATGTTATGATTATTAGAGTTTACACAACTCCAGAGAGAACAGAGCCTAAGAAGTATCTTGAGACGTCTAAAGAATAATGGGTGATAAAATCATTCTTAAGGGGAGATGTAGTTAAATACTAGAATGATAATATCATAGACTCTGCTTCAATGACACCATTATAAAGTGAATTAAAATTCATGTGCCATAATAGGAAGGTCCTAAAATGAGACAGAAATAAACTATAAGTTCTCTCCTATTCTTATATCTTCATAATAATATCCCATGGAATTACTAGTAAACTTCACTTTTAATGCTCATTAAATATAGGATACATTTTAATATGTAATAACAGGCTTATGTATTTGGCCAATTACAATATTTGCTTTGTCAAAACTAAGAAAAATGGAAAAAAATTTACTTTCTGAAACTCACTGTTTCAATGTTATAAAAAGTCTTCTTTATTAATTGAATTCCATCCCTTAAATGCTGTAAATGTTCAGCTAAAAATGCGTCTGTAAAGGTTAAGTATGCTGGCCAGGTGCCATGGCTTGCACCTATAATCCCAGCACTTTGGGAGGCCCAGACAGGCAGATCACTTGAGGTTAGGAGTTTGAGAACAGCCTGGCCAACATGGTGAAAACCCATCTCTACAAAAAATACAAAAATTAGCTGGGTGTGGTGACGGGCACCTGTAACCCCAGCTACTGGGGAGGCTGAGGCAGGAGAATCGCTGGAGCCTGGGAGGCAGAGGTTGCAGTAAGCTCAGATAGCACAACTGCGCTCCAGCCCGGGTGACAGAGATAGACTCCACGTCAAAAAAAAAAAAAAAAAAAGAGAGAGAGAGAAAAGAAAAATGTTATGCTTAATGTTACAGATAAACTTTAATGTGAATAAAATATAAAAATTTACTTAAATGGTTACATCATTATTTCAAAAAAATACTATGTCAATGATGTTGGAAGCACTTAACAATTCAAAATAATCGTTCTGTATTTAACGGTTATAAATGTTTTATGCTGTATAATTAAGTTTAATTTAGTATGTAAATGTTATTACTGAAATTTTCTTTGGTACTCGAAATGAATTTAAGTAGGTATTCATATTCTGTGGAATGTTCTAGTATTAGATATTTATTGAATTAAAGAGTTTATTTCCAAAGGATGGCTCCCCATGAGTTTGCATCTATTCAATTTGACACTTAACGGAAAGGTTTAATTCACAGCAGGATCATTCCTTGTGTTTAGATAATTAGGTGAAAACAGGATAGAATTTTGTAAGGTGTAGCTTTCACAAAATAAGATCTATTAATAAAGAAAGTAGGCGATTGTTCTATGCAAATAACAGACACAATGTGTTTTTATGTATCCTCTTTTTTAGTATTAAAATCACATTCAACATGTGATTATAGAGCTATGAGACTATAAAAATAAGTACTGAAATACCATTAAGAAAATTCACCTTGATAAGCCTATTCTAACCATGCTTCCATGACATGAAATATTTTGGCAACTCCAATTTAGGAACTGTTTTCAGAGACCGGATATGACTCATAAAAGAAAAACAGCCTCATTGCTTTATATTCACACTTTGCAAAGAAAAAGGGATAACATTTTTCTGTACAGAGTAGATATTATGGGGCAAGCTGAGAAATCATTCCACAAACTAAATTCAAAACAAGCACTAAAAATTAGTCATCTTCCAAGGTAACACCAGTTAGAAACGAGCCTTAGAGTGAGGAATGATGTAATGAAACGGATAGCTGGTCAAGATGATTTTAAAAATCTCCTCCAACCTTAAGATTGTTATTTTTCCTGATTCAGGATTCTGTCAAACTCCACCATACATATCAGTTTTTCCTCCTCTGTGGATGCTTATGTACAAGTCGCTATCATCCTTCTGCCACATACACATGGTCCAGAGTAAAATCACTGCTTTAAAGTAAAACAACATTAACCTGCTGGTATGTGTGTATGCAGGTGTGCACACAAGTGGTTGGACTAACATTATTCTCTAACTGACCTCGCGTGGAGTCAGCACAGATCAAGATGGAGAAATGAGTCTAAAGAAAACTTGCACAAAGAAACCACTGGGATATTTAGGGGAGGATTGCAGGCATATGTCCTATGTACTAAATGCACAACATTTTATACTCCATTTGGCAGAAAATACACTCTTCTTTAGTGTGATATACACTCTTGGGGCTTTTTCCGTTGTAGTTCACAACCTACATTATCCTCTACACAGATTTTTTTATATCAACATTCTTCAAATATCAATGATTTCTATGCCTTTTTATTTAAAAACACCACATATAGCAAGATATTAAAAACTAATATTTTATGTTCTATTAAGAGAGCTAAAATCTATTGTTACATTTTCCTAGCAAATGCAACTGACATTACTGTTTTTCTAAAGTGATACATCAGATTGTTTAACATATCATTAGTCCCAATAGAAAAGAGGGAAAATTTTTGTAGTTAGACAATTTTTGTACCTTGTTTCTTGTGTCTAAAAATTCCATTTGCAAGTGTACAAAATTCTACTGAACAAGGATAATCAGTACAGACAATATCATCACTATAAACCAGGCAAAGTATACAAAGTGCAAAACAACATGAGGTAAGATTGCCAGGTTTTTAATTTGTCTTTTCCAAGTAACAACATTGCTAATGCTTACCACACATTATCAAAGGTTGGTACTGCTTGGTCCCGCTGCATTAAACATTTATAAATTTATTATTTAGTTCTTCAAACATTCATTTGTATTTTTTTACCTGAAATTATTATGCATTTAGCTTTTAATCATTTCAAAAAATTCTACTGCATTAGGTCTTCAAAGGGATTTCCAAAGTGTTCAATCACTTCTAACTGCGGCTTTTTTCTGGCTTTTTTTTTTTTTTTTTGGAATAAAGCCAGGTTCCCAGTCTTTGCACTTTTACTCTTACTCTCTTAATCCACTTGTTCCAGGGCTTGTGAAAAAGGGTTTTCTTTCATGACTTCCCCAACAGTGAGGGTTCCTTTCTAGCTTTAAAAAATTCAAGCTTAAAAAAATTTAAACTGGCATCTTTATAATGCTGTAGCTTTTGCTCAGTGAGGAATCAAACCCTTTGAACAATGAATGCTTGTCTAAAGCAACTATTCATAGAAGTACTGCCTTCTGGGGAATGGGAAAAGTTTTTACCTACTGACAAACAGGAGTAGCATAACAGAATAGAACTGCACCCAACGCAAAGTGCCTTGTGTTTTCAGCTCTGAAATAAGGAGATCAGTTACAGCCCATCTGCTATTGACCCGTTATAAAAAGTAGAGTGCTGAAGAATATCAAACAAGATCAAGCAGCAGTCCAGATGAGATCATGTGTCTTCTTTTTAAATGTCTTGAATTTACAGATTTTAAAAATGTTTGGAGAGGCTGGAGGCTTGTCTACATGTGTGAATTACAACTTGATGACGGAGTTTTAGTGAGAGTCTGAGAGACAAAAAGGACAAATCTTGAGAAAATTGTCTAGTATATATAAATAGTTTTAGCACTTACTTCAAAAGTTAGTCTTATGTTATATCATTTAGGTATCAAAACTTCCTAAGGCCTCTGAAAAGAAGCCAAACCTCCTGATGTCTCTTACTGAGCTTTCTCCAACAGCAGGCTCCTATGCATAAGATTGCTCTTCATTCTGTGCTCACACTAATTTTCTGTAGCAAAAATTGTGGTACAGAATTTCCTTAATTCAGCATTTGGAAGCAACAGGTTTTAATCCAGCTTTAGGGAGTGGAGAGAGAGCAATTTAGAACTTTTAAAAAATAAGTTTATAAAATCAACATGCATAAATGATGGCCATTACTACTGCTGATAATGTTGAGTTTCTTAGGAGTGGCAATAAAAGTGCCTTAGCAATTCAGTTTCTATATTTCTTTCTGTTTCCTTATTATTCAGTGCCTGTGTCTGAAGCACATAGTTTACTGGGGCTTTCTCTCCTCCCTCTGCATTCCAGAATTGTCTGGTTTTCCACACTTTAGCACTTCCTAATGTTAGATATAAAATAAAGAAGTAGACACTCAAACTGCAATATTTTACCACTGTTCTAGGTATTGAAGCATGAGAAAAATAAAAGGTTGATAGCAAAACATGAAATGTAGCTGTTTTCATCTATCCAACCTCTCTTATTATTATTATTATCCACAATTAAGAATTACATACAGATGTCCCTTAATTTCTGATGGGATTATGACCCAATAAACCCTTCATAAATTGAAAATATCATGAGTTAAAAATTCATTTAAACAACTAACCTACCAAACATTCTAGCTTGCTTAGCCAGAACACTTTTATTAGCCTAGAGTAGGCAAAATCATCTAATACAATGCCTATTTTATAATAAAGTATTGAATATCTCATGTAAGTTATTGAACACTAAAAGTGAAAAATAAAATTGTTGTGTGGGTACTTGCAGTACGGTTTCTACTGAATGCATATGCATTTATGCCATCTTAAATTAAAAAATCCCAAGTCAAACCATCGTTAAGTCAGAGAGTATATATTGTAAATACATAAGACATAATTATCATATTCAGTGGTTCATTAGATGACTGATTTTAAAAGCTTAGGTTTTTTTTTGTTTTTGTTTTTGTTTTTCCTTTAAAGACGGAGTCTCGCTTTGTCATCTGGGATGGAGTGCAGTGGTGCGATCATAGCTCTGCCTACTTGAACTCCTGGGCTCAAGCGATCCTCCTGCCTCATCCTGGCAAGTACCTGGGACTACAGGCACATGCCACCACACCCAGCTGAGAGCTTATTTTGTTGGATACTAGGTATATTTGCTTATATTAAGATTGTGTTTTCTTCTTTACTACTAATACCCAGACTGAATTAGTGGTAGTCATGGAAAAAGGTCTTGTAACTTCTTGCATGTTTTATTGATCATGAGCAGTCTAGTATAAGTTACATAAACAATTAATAAAGGAAAACTAAAAGCAGATATGCCTGTTTGTAGTACTGATTCTCCACCTGCCATTTTAATGCCCTTGGCAAAAGAAAAATGTTTCTAGATCTCATATGTATGACTTTGCCATAGAGACTAACCAGATTCTATTGATTTTTTTCTACCCCACTCAATGGGAAATAAGGATATGTGGGTATTTGAAAAATCGAAAGCAGATATTGATCATTATTTTAGTCTTAGACAAGATAGAGTCCAAGGCAGAAAGCATTAAATTACATACAAATTGTCATTTTATGCAGAAAAAGAGAATATATAATGAAGGTATAACAGGCATGAAACTTCAAGCAGCAGCAGAGACTCAACATATCTAAAATGTAAATTATTTTTAAAAAGTAGAACTTAACCTAGATAGAAATAGAAGACTTCAAATGCAAGATTAAAATGCAAGACTTTGATATACTACTTCAAATATTATTTCGATGTTTTCATAAATTGTTTCAACATAGAAGACAAATAATAAATTATATTAGAAATAGAATAACTGTACACTAAACTTTATGTAATAGAGTGGCAAATTTCTTTTCAAATATCTAGAGTCTGGCCAGGGTCAGTGGCTCACACCTTTAATCCAAGCACTTTGGGAAACCAAGGCGGGCAGATCACTTGAGGCCTGGAGTTTGAGACTAGCCTGGCCAACATGGCAAAACCCCATCTCTAGGAAAAAAAAAAAAAAAGAAAGAAATAGAAAACAAAAACAAAAACAAAAACAAAAAACAATTATCTATAGTCTGTGTAATTGAAAACAGACCACACCATAAAGAAATAACCTGTACAACAAACCCCCATGATGCATGTTTACCTAGGTAACAAGCCTGCACATTTACCCTTGAACAAAAAAGTTAAAAAAAAGGAAAAAAATGAGAAGATTTTTTTAAATCTAAATAAATTACCAAAGCAGAAATTGCATATACTAAATATAATCTTTGACAAAGATACACTAAAATTTGAAATTAACTTAATGGTTTTCAAACAGGAAAAATGTAAAGAAAAAAAACAAACCCCAAACAGCCATTAACTCGAGATTTAAATTATTATCCTAGTTATTGGGTCAAATAAAAATTAAAAGTATAGTCACATGTATTCATAAATTACTGAGCAGAAGGATGCTGCACATCAAAATTATATCACATCACTAAAGCTATATGCAAAGGTAAATGTGTAACATTAAATGTTTTCATTATTAAATAAGAATGAAAAATCAATGCACTAAGCAGACCACTCATAATTTATAAATCAATTAATCAGAAGGAAAAAAATACAGTATTAAATAAGGGCAGAATTTAATGAATTTGGAAATATTAAACAATATCTTCATATTTTTCATGTTTGTTGGTGTAACCAATAAAACAATGTATTTGATTACTAAATCAAGGGGCATAATTTTTGATATAATGAAAATTAATTTAAAGAATCCTTGGAAATCTAATGAAGAAAAGGGAATCACAAACACAAAATCAGAAAGAATAAAAATGAAAATGACCACTAATATTTCTTTAGTATGTAATATGTGTCAGGCACTCTTATAAGAACATTATTACATTTAATCCTCACTTTTAAACCTTGTGATATATGCACTATTTTTTTCTCGCTATTTCAGACATACGAAGCACTGAAATACAAAGGGATTAGGACTGCAAACAAGTTTATAAGGTAATATGTGGTTAGGGCTCTTCCATGTGCTAACATCAATATTTTTGCCTAAACTTCCAACTTCAAGTATGCTGGATTGTTTCACATTAGAATCTGTTTGCTGCATTGCATTATGATATTCATTGAATTCATGATTTATATCCTTCGTTTTTAATTTTGATGGTCATGTGTGTTTTCCTTTTATTTAGACTGTAAATCCTTTAAGTGCAGAAGGATTTTTCTTTTCTTTTATCTTTGTAGTCAGAAGATTTAGCAGAGTGTTTGGATCATCATAGTTACTCAAAAATTGCTAACTTAAATACATGAATGAGTGAATAAATGAATTCTATAGAGCATATTTCACATTACACACTACCATGTGGACTTGGTCTTGGGGTAAAAGTGCCCAGTACTACAGTAAACAGCTGTTATACTGTATGGTCCATAAGGATCAACACTATATCTATCTCTTTCATTTTTATTATAACCCCAGCACTGGGCACAATACCCAGCTCAGAGTAAAGACTTAGTAAAGGAGAGCTGATTGAAGGAGTGAATGGATCCGTCCCCTCATCTTGACTTAAAAGGACAAAATCCCTGGGCCAAAAAGACCTTAAGAAATATGGTCATTTGATGAAATTGACCCTGAAACAACTGAAGATTTAGTTTTATTGTCGTCTCACTCACCACAACAACATTCTATTGCAACACCTTATAATATCCTGTGCTTTATTTAGCACGATTAAACAGATCCAAAAATTAGAAGTATGTGTGATTTACTTGATTTATTTATTTTATATCTCATATCATATTATGTTCACAAATATAATTTCACAATTTCCCTAAACCAAAAATTTAATACTATAAATAAATATTATATACAATTTATCCGACTAGTTTAGCCAAGCAAATACTGAATAGCTTTCCATAAGAACCTTGCAAAATTGCTAAAAAACATATAACACATGATATTTTGGCCAGTGCTGCAATGATTATTTATTTAAATATGTTTGTTAATAAATTTATTTATTTATTTAGAGATGGAGTCTTACTCTGTTGCCCAGGCTGGACTGCAGTGGCACAATCTCGGCTCACTGCAAGCTGCGCCTCCCGGGTTCACACCATTCTCCTGCCTCAGCCTCCCGAGTAGTTGGGACTACAGGCGCCCGCCACCACGCCCGGCTAATTTTTTTGTATTTTTTAGTAGAGACGGGGTTTCACCGTGCTAGTCAGGATGGTCTCCATCTCCTGACCTCGTGATCCACCCTCCTCGGCCTCCCGAAGTGCTGGGATTACAGGCGTAAGCCACCGCGCCGGGCCTATAAATTTATTTTCTTAAGTTTGAATGGTTCAGGCTCAGGTTCAGTTGTTGGAGTTTTTTTTCATTGAAACTAGAAAGACTTCCTTCTTCCATTTAATGTAGTCATAGTTCTAATAGTACTTTGGATACAATAGCTTTAAAGTTTCTAAGTTACAAAAGTAAGCGAAATGACCAAATGAACTAAAAAATGCCTTGCTTTAATGCTTCTTAGACATGTAAAATCCTAAAAATCTAAAATAACCCTGAAGAATAAGTATAAAATTATTTAATTTTATTGTGATGAAAATAAGAATTATTTTGACATCTTTCTCAGTAGGCCAGGATAAAGGCTTGCTAATTAATCTGATTCGGTACTTGCATTCAAAAGAATTTTAAAATTACTTTCCTTTTGGTATATTTTCAGTGATGATTGGGCTTTGTGGTGTGCATGGCTGGATGGTGATTGAATGAAGACAAAAAAAAACAGTAAAGTGAAAACACAATATTATTTTCAAGACTTTATTTTTATATTTTAAATTTTTTGACCTTATTAAATATTTACTTGTTTTCTAAGTTTCCCCTTCTATTCTTCTCTCCACACCACCTTCATGAAGAAAAGTTGACAAATATTTTTTTCAGGTTTTTTTTCTTAATGCTTCAAAAAGTATCTTGATCAGTAAAACAGCCAAAAAACTAGAAACTTTTCATTATAGTGTAGTCATTTCCCCAACATCTTTCTGGCACTTGGCATCTGAGTATCTGTAGTGAAGCCAAGTTAGTTCCATTGGAAAATTCTCTGATGTTCTCCTTCCTAATCCCATTTTCTTTGAGCCACAACCTGGCCAGGTTAGGGAGCACATGAGATTTGGCTTTCCAACTTTCTTTTTGTTTCTGCCTTGACTTATTCAATTGGGAGTTGAGGAAAAGAAACTGTGCTTAGTGAATAACAGAAATTACTAAATACTTGGAACCTTGCGATGCATTTTCCAAGAAGCTATGGGGTGAAAGAATTAGGGAATAAACTGCAGGGAACTCAGCAGAGAATAAATATCATGGAAAGAAAGAGTGACAATCGTGGCCAGACATTTCCGTTCTTTTTAGTAACACTTTCTGATATGGTTTGACTGTGTCCCCACTCAAATGTCACCTGGAATTATAATTTCCATAATCCCTACGTGTTGTGGGAGGGACTCAGTGAGAAGTAATGGAATCTTGGGGGCAATTACCCACATGCTGCTCTTCTCATAATAGTGAGTGAGTTCTCATGAGATCTGATGGTTTTATAAGGGGTTTTTCCCCCTTTTGCTCAGCACTTCTCCTTCCTTCTATCATATGCTTCCCCTTCCACCATGATTGTAAGTTTCCTAAGGCCTCCCCAGCCATGCAGAACTGTGAATCAATTAAACCTCTTTTCTTTATAAATTACCCAGTCTTGGGTATTTCTTCATAGCAGCTTAAGAAGGAACTAATATACTTCCCAATTCAACCACAATTCTCAAAGATTGTGGAAAACCAACAGTCCTTTTCCAGAGACATCAAGTTGGTCTGGATGCTTGCTCTTTACCACCAGAATTCTAATCCAAGGAATTAGATTCCTTGTATTTAATCATGTATTTAATATGTAATATTTTTATTATATTTACTCATGTATTTAATATATAATATTGATTTGCAAATCATGTATTTAATCATGTATTTAATATATAATATTGACCTGCAAATTTCCAGTTTACTAATTTTACTATTATTTTATAGTTTTATTTATTACTTATTTTTTTTTAGAGATGGGGTCTTGCTCTGTTGCCAAGGCTGGAGTGCAGTGGCACAATCTCAGCTCACTGCAATCTTGACTTCCTGGGCTCAAACAATCCTCCCCCCTCTGTCTCTTGAATAGCTGGGAGCACAGGCACACACCACCATGCCCAGCAAATTTTCTTCATTTTTTTTGTAGAGTTGGGGTCTCACTATGTTGTCCAAGCTGGTTTTGAACTCTTGGCTTCAAGCAATCCTCTCACCTCAGCCTCTAAATGCTGAGATTATGGACGTAAACCACCATGCCTGGCCTATTTTATTATTTTCAAAAAGAATTTCAAGTCAGTCATGTAACAGTATCTATATTATCAAGAATCAAGTTTTAAAAAATCCTTTATTACTATTTCATAGCATAAAAATGAAAACGAGACATGATAATCTAGTGCCCTATAAGAGCATGCCCCACAAAGGCCAGGCATGTAAATTAGGTATAGTATATAGTATATAACGTAACCTAAAATAATGTTTAGCCATTTTTTTTCGGAGCTGAGAATTGGCAATATTTACTACTCATTTTTTCACATTCCACGTGGAATTTAATCTCTTCACATTGGAGAATCCAAAAATTTATCTAAAGAAATTGCCCCAACACACACAGAGAGAGAGAGAGAGAGAGAGACATGATCCACTCCACAAACGCCTGGACAATATGTGCACACATCGCTCAGTTGATCTGAAATAGCAATGAGGTCTTACATTATTAAGTGTTTTTATTACCATATAATGTGTTATGTTAAGTAATTAGAAGTAGTTGTCAAAATAAATTAAGTAAACTGCATTGTAATGTAAAAAGAAAAAGAAAAAGAGACTTGAGAGGTACATATCCCTCCATCATCCATAAATGAATTAAAAGACTCTGAGGTAATCTTTCTAAGCAGTTCCTTACTGAGATTAACATTAAAAAATAATCTGTATAATTAAAATGCAATTATAGGATATCTCTGAGATCAATGCTACTTAAAGTGTGATATGTAAACTATTTATTTCCAAGTCCCATTGAGATTAGTTCAGAAAGAGAGGATAGGCATTTAAATACTTTTAAAGCAATTTGACAAGAGCAAGATATCCAACTGTGTGGTTTTGTATTTCACCAAAATATCAGTTGGTAATGAATTGAGAGGAAAACAATTCTTCTGTTAGAATCGCTTGAAAAGCACTGGGTTAGATAATGAAGAGAGCAGTTGCTCATGACTGAAAAACTAAACTACAAACTGAACAGGCATTGCATTTTTAATTAAATGGAATGATGGTAAACAGAACTCTATTTCTGTTCAAAATTTTTAAAATGGTGATTTGAACATCTTAAACTATTGAATTTTAACTCAAATTAGGTTGAGGTAAACACAGAGACAGACTGATGGGTGTGTGACTGTGCATTCACACAGGTCCCTGCTCTTAGAAGGGTCCTACACTTCATTGAATACTCTGCTGCTGCCATCTTGAAATTCTTAATAACTGCATCTTTTAAAGTGTGTTTTGAAATCTAGTGTGGTGATGGAGCATGCATATGAGCAGAGGAGAGATGTGAAATGAACATAAGCACCCATTCCTTGCAACCCTGTTTGCACATGGCCTTCGAGATGCCTTGTGAGCAGAGAATTCTGGTAGACCCACTTCTACAATGTGGGTTATTTTATTTTTCAGTTTTCTAATTTTTAAGATGAGGATTATATGTGCCCCATAGAATGATTATGAGGAATAAATGACAGATAGCATATTTTATGCTGCCTGACACATAGTAACTGTTTAGTCCACGTTAGCTAATCCCATATATCACGAACTCCACCCTTTCACTATCATCTTGTTACAATTATTCCAAATTTCTGGTTCTCTCTTTTCTGTGAATGAAAATAACAGAGATGCTCAAAACACAAAAGAAATAATTAAGATAAGCAAAATAGAGTTTAAAGAGGAAGAAAAGTCAAAACTATTGTCCAATTTGTATTTCTCACTCCAGACGCTGTAAATTTTGGGGCCAACATGGGAGTCTGGTAGATCTCTCATTTATTCTCATGCTAATACAAATGGATGAGTATTAAAACCAACCACCTCTTTTCAAACCTCTCTCTGATAGTTTACCTTGGCCCCGGGCTTTGAAACAGGATGGCCTCATATGAGATGTGGAAGATGTAAGAAAGAGTTGTTTACTCACTCAAGAAGGACAGGACTAAGATATACTTCCTTTATTAGAATGCGATATGTAAATTGTGTATAAATGTTTTTAGTCTTCAATTTAAACACTGAATTTTATCAGTGAGCAGCATGTGTTTTGGCATTTTGATGATTGACATCCCAGGAGACTGAATGTTGCTAGCTTGCATAATTCTTAGAAAGAGACTCCAGAAAAGCAGTCTGAGAACTAAGGATTCCAGAGGACAGCACCCAGAAGGCTACAACCTTGGAAGGAAAAGATGATTTGATGACTCTATGTCCCCCTCTACTTCCTATCCATTACTTTCTGACTTAAACCAATCAAACCCTTACTTCAAGAGGATCCATTCCATAATTTTCCCTTGTCTTTTCATATTTATAAGTAGTATTTATTTAATACATGTCAGGCACTATTCAAATAATTTTACGTGTAGGAACTCACAACAAAACTATGAAGAAAACACTTTTATTATTATAACTATCCCAGAAGAAAGGACAGTGAAGCACAGTGAGAGTAAATAACTTCCTGAAGGTTACCCAAGTAGAAGGTAGCAGAATCAGGATTCAAATGCAGACAAGCTGACTATAGCATTCCTGCTCTTCCACACCTGGTTTTACTGCAGATGCACCACTCAGGAAAATCAGACTTTGAATCAGCTCCAATTGTACTTGGTCAGTTCCCCCTCTCATTTCCCACAACTGGCACTTAGGACGTGTCCAGGAACATTTGATGACTCAGTGAGCACATGTTAATCAAAGCATCCAGTGCAGATCTCTTTTCTGCGCTTCCGTTCCATGAGAATACACTCATCTCCTCCCAGATGTAGCATTAAGTATCATAGGAACTTAAATCAATATGACAATATGAATTTATTATCCATTATTCTCTCCTTCTAGCCCCAACTTCATGAATGGGAGTACCGTTTATCCTTTTGTCCAATTTGGAAACCTTGCTTCTCTTTGTCAATCCTTCCTTACATCTTACACAGGAAAGTTCTCTTCTCAAGCTACAAACACTTCCCATTGAGTAACAGTGGTAGGCATGTAATGATTTCCAATGTTACTGCTCACTTTCATCAAATTTATCTCCCTAGCACTGATCATTCCACTTACCTACTCTGGCAGGCAGAATGAACATCCCCGTCCCCCAGAAGATGTCTGGGTGAAAGCTGTGAATATGTTACCTTATATGGCTAAAGAGACTTTGTAGATATGATTAAGTTAAAAACCTTAAGATCAAGTGATATCCTGGATTTTCTGGAGGGCCCAATATAATCACACGGGTCTCTAAAAATAGAGACCCTTTACTTGCTGTGGTCAGAGAACATATCTATAGAAGAAGGGTCAGGGCAATGAAACTTGCTGACTTTGAAAAATGGAGGAAGAACCATGAGCCAAAGAATGCAGGCAGTGTCTAGAAGACAGAAAAGTCAAGGAAACAAATTATCCTCAAAAGCTTCTAGAAAGAGATATAACTGCTAACATCTTGATTTATCCCAGTAAGACCTGAGTTGGACTTCTGACTTAGAGAACTGTAAGATAATAAGCTTACCTTGCTTTAAGCTACCAAGTTTCTGGCAATTTGTTATAGCAAGAATAGAAAACTAATACATCATCTATAAATCATCTACTGATGCCCTAGAGATTTCAGGAAATCTTTCTTAATTCTTTATGTCTGTCTTAAGTCATCTTATATTTTCTCACGTAGTACCTATGTTTGTTTTTGTTTTTCTATCGTAACCCTTGTTTTATTTTCATAGTGGTGTCAGGGGCTAGAGTAGGGAAGGCAGGGAGGCTGGAGGAGAGTGAGGCTCCTGCCATCTGTAATTGAGAAATGCATTTCCTTTCTGAAACTAAAATCACAAAGTACATATACAATGAATGTAATTAACTATCTCAGCAACAAAACCAAAATTTTGGTTTTTAAGTGTATGAAGTAAGATTTGTGAAATATCCACAATTCTTATTGAAGTAATTTGTTAGCAATCTCAAGAAGAAAGAAACAAGATTGCAACTCAGAAAACAGAAATTGTAACAATTGTACTTTACTTCAGGAAAAAGAAAACTATTTTGTAACTAAATGCATACCTAGAAGCAGAGGCAAATGTCCTGTGAAGCCAATGAAGCTTAAATATAGCTATTTTCGTGGCTCCTGAGAGAGGCCTGAGAGGGTCACACATACTTATAAAATTTGCATAACTGAGGCATTTCTACTATAATTGGATAACACTACTGGTTCTTACCATTTCTCCATAACATTTTCCTTTCCATTCGGTGACACTGTGAGGACATGTTGTATTTGTAATTTCCTATTCTTCAATGGGGCTCCAAACCATATGAGCTTCAGGTCATATAAAACTTGGATTCTGCTCTGTTTAATGATGAAGATCAAATAGAGCTTGGATTTGCCATTTAAGCATGGTAGAAAGGAGAAAGTGTACAGTTTCAGAGACAAAGTTTTCTAGTCACTAGGGTGTATTGCATTATTAAGGAGATGTTCTTTTGGATGCCACTAAACTCAAAGTACATGATTAATTTCTGTCACTCTGATAATTTTTTCAAATGTAGCATTCTTTTAGAGGAAAGCACAATGATCTGCTGACAACACTTCCCAGATTGAATAAAAATGGTCTTTTCCACTGTAAAATAATATTTTGGAATTTTGGAACAGATGTACATATATGATAGATAAAATATATATCTTCATTAATCACTTGCCATGTTGCCAGAACTTGTGGGGAGCAGCAGTGAAGAAAATGGGCTCTCTTCTCTTACAAAGCTTGTATGCTCACACGCGAAAAGGGGACATGAAATACACAAGTTAACAAATAAGTGAAGAAAATCATTGTCCATAGAGTTAGGGTGAAGGTCTTCAGGATGGGTGGCAAGTCCAAGCTTCTTTGAAGCAATGGCATTTGAGTAGAAACTTAGAAAGGAAGGAGCCTTTGCTGCAGAGATATCTGAATGGACAGTTTCAGGCAGAGGGTGCAACAAGTTCCAAAAACCTTAGAGTCGTGTTATATGGAGTTGTAGGTTAATCTTTTTCAAATTGGTCTGTGATCAATTTGTTGGCCTTGAAATCAATTCAGTGACATGCAACAATTTTCTTAAATGAAATAGAACAGAAAAGAATAAGAAAAATCGAAGTGCATTGCATGCATTCAGAAAATAATTTTCATAAAATGATTGCTTCAGGGGGGTGTGTGTGTGTGTGTGTGTGAATATCTGTGTATTGGGTCATGGTATATAAACATTATTTCCCCTTTTGGGTCCTAGTCAAAAAAAAACAACAACTTTGAAAGACACTGCTGTAGAGCTTATCAAGGGATCTGAATACTATTTCACATGAAATAAGACACTGAAGGAATCTTTTAAGCCACATATATACATACAAAGAAAGAATGTGAGCTGCTCAAAAGCTGAATCTACTGATTTACTCTCATTTCGTTATCAAGTTCAGATTGATGTATTTGGAAAGCTGAAAATTATACCCTAGCTCATGGTGCATTTTATACCTGGGTGGCCTCTTTGAGGTTCAACTAGCCGTCCTCCTCCTGGAGGCACCCATACTGCATTAAGCTGCCTTAGGCAAACTGCAAAAAAGTACCCGCCAGGAATGGGCAAACTACGAAAAGAGATGCCTCCTCTGAAGTCTTGCAGCATGGTGATAACTTCCCCAGGGTGACCAGGCCACAAAGCTTGGCTTGCATCTCAAACTGAGTTTCAGCCCTAGATTTTCCCATCCAAGCACCCTTTCCTCTCCAGGAACTACACAGTCATGTGCAGGAGCTACTCCCCCACTTCCTCTGCTTTGTGCCTCACCAGTCAAATTTCAATAGTATTTGCTATGTTGGATGACAACTGCTTACTTGTCAGTCTTGGGATACTTAGGTAATTTAAACACTTAACATAGTGTCTGGTTTAAAATTCATTTTTAATAAAGAGAATCATTGAAAATTACCTAGGAATCAACAAAATGGTTATATTAGATGATAATTTCAGAAACTAGATGTATGTGGCACATGGAACAACATAAAACAAAATCTAGCTGGGATAGCATATGAGAGTCTGGCCAAATTTTGTCTGGCACTTTGAGAGTTTCTCTTATTCCCTTATACTTCAACTTGCTTATTTCAGCTCTTGCTTTTCTCTAATACCCACTTTTCTTTCTTCTGGTCTGATTGTTGCTGGTTCTTTAGCTCCTGCTCTGACACTTCCACCAGTCATTTTATTCCAGCATTATTTGCCTTTGCTTTCCAATTCTCACCTCTTGGTTTCCCCACTCAGTATAATGGTGGATCAATCAATTTGGCCCATCTTGTCCTACTGAAGGATTCATTTATGGCATGTTTAACTCCCTAAATCTTGACGTTCTCCTGTTCAGTGAGCCTGGCCAATCTCCACCCCTTTCACTGTCACCCAAATTAGATTGACTCCCCATATTATATCTAACTTTAGCAAATGAAATCAGTCACCTGGCATATCAAGCATTTTGAAATATTTATATGATGGGAAGAACATATAAGGCTGTATGTATCAGCAGTAATTAATGTTAAAATAAACAGTGTAAATTCACTTACACTAAGCCTGTTATCATTACTTAATTAAAATGATTAATTTATACAGTACTCTCATACCTAGCATAATAAAAGATTACTTAAAATTCATATGACTCATCGAATACGATAATTAGGGAATTAAAAAGATTATTTATAAAAAATAATTTTTATTATGAAGACTTAGCACAGATTGTGACTCTAAATAATGTAATTTCGGCTGTGTTTAAATCAGGGGAAAAGAAAAGCACAGAACAAACTATTGATCAAGATTCCAGTTTCTAGTTTAAGAGTTTCAATTATTACTGGTTTGCTGGTTTGGAGATTCTGT
This sequence comes from Pongo pygmaeus, assembly GCF_028885625.2. NCBI lineage: Eukaryota > Metazoa > Chordata > Mammalia > Primates > Hominidae > Pongo > Pongo pygmaeus. The sequence goes on along the minus strand of NC_072378.2, from coordinate 95,731,700 downwards.
GCCAATACAGATATCAAATAATATAAGAAGAAAATAAGTTACATATTTGATTCAGCAGCACTGCTAGAAAATACAATTTGTTTATTTGTATGTTTTGTGTTTACTTTAGTTTACCAGGCATGGCAGAGCTTTTCAAAGGATATGGATTTTTGGAATATTTCCACTCAAATATGAGCAATTGTAAATGCAAATGGGTCTGCTATTTAGTTCTGTCTCTTTGTGCCAACAAAAGTTAAATGATTAAATTCTGAAATTTCAATGAAGAATCAGAGTCAGGTTTAAGGACAATTACTTAGGTCATGCTATCTTTGCTCAAGGAATCACTCTTTCAATTTAGAGGCAAATTATAGGTAATGGAAAAATCACCAAGAATAAAGGCTTTTATTTGTACATGTATGTATTAATTTTTTTGAATGTGGGACATGTACAAAAATTTTGTCAGTTATAATGCCTATGGTATTTTTGTTCTTTCATCTCACTCACAGCCACTTACCCAAATACACATGTAAATACAGTTACTGTTACATATATTTTAAATCAAGCATTACTTTTGAAAGTGTGCCCCTGAGCCAAAGTGATGCTAAGGCCAACAAAATCAAATAAAGTCAAAGACCACAAGATGGTTCAAGGTGGCTGAAACCTGAACTTGTAAAGACTAGCAACCGTTGATCAGATTTGATCTCATCAGATAGCAACGTGTTGGTTTTTAAAAGATTATTATTTTACTGATATTGATTTTCCTATTCTCTTTTCCATTAGAAAATATCTTTCCAGCTTCTCTATTTTATGCTCTTTTAAAATAATTTCATGAATATAAGAGAGTCAAGTGTCAGAAGAGGCAACTTGGAGATGGTCTGACTTACGTCCTTCAAGATTACAAAAAGCCCCTGTGGGAGCATTCTTTCCAACTATTAAAAAATAATATGCTTTTCAAAGAAAATTAATCATTCACAGCAATTGTGCTCTTGAATAACTAATAATTATAATTTTGTTAATTTTCTTCAATGAAAAGTTAAATGTGTAAGACATTTAATAATTTACTTCTAGTATAAATCAACAGCTCTCAGATTTGGGGATTTAATAGACGAAAATGTTCAAATAAAATAATATTGGCATTTTCCCAGTAAGAGCAGTAAAACAATTAAACACAACCAACCAACCAAACAAATAAGTATGACTGCCATCTATTGTGACTCTAACGTAACAAAAACAATGTCATTTGACATCAAATAATGTATAACAGTTATACCCTTAGAATAAACAACAATCCTCCAGGCGCGGTGGCTCACGCCTGTAATCCCAGCACTTTGAGAGTTTGAGGTGGGAGGATCACGAGGTCAGGAGATCAAGACCATCCTGGCTAACACGGTGAAACCCTGTCTCTACTAAAAATACAAAAAATTAGCCACACGTGGTGGTGGGCGCCTGTAGTCCCAGCTACTCGGGAGGCTGAGGTAGGAGAATGGTGTGAACCTGGGAGGTGGAACTTGCAGTGAGCTGAGATCACGCCACCGCACTCCAGCCTGGGCGACAGAGTGAGACAAAAAAAAAAAAAAAAGAATAAACAACAATCCTGTGAATTGATCAAATCTAAATTTATGTAATAGTCACCACAGGTAAAATGTATTTCATTTTGCCACACTCAGAAAAATTTAGTCAAGAAACACATTGGTCCAGAGACTGATGTCAGATAACCACCATTACAGAGGCTTTTAAATGCTAAGTACATAGTTTATCAGCACAAAGGGAGCTTAATAAATTAAGTCTTAATAATTACCTGCTCTAAACTCTAATTTTCTTATGTGTGAAATGAACAGAATAATGGGAACTACCTCATAGAGGTGTTGTGAGAATTCAATGGGTTAATACATCTATAAAACTCAATGGACTAATACACTTAAACACAACGGGCTAATACAAGACCAAAAAAGGAGGGTTTGGAGCTTCATTGTATCTAAGATTTGATTCATCTCTAGAATATCCATCTTTCAAGTCTACATTAAATAACTAAAAAAAACAGCTGTAAAATACTGTTCTCTAGTTTATAATATGCATGCTGGAGTATACAGCGGAAGTGTACTGCAATTTACTATGCATAATAAATGAATTTACAGGAATAATTAGATGTATATTCCAGCACACAACAAATGTAATATAATGGTAGTTACAGAATTTAGGTAGTGGGCACATTTTAAATTCTTTTAAATTTTCCATGTGTTTTAAATTTTTAATAACAAAATTGAAAAACTGGGAAACTGTCTGCTACTTGTTCACCAAGAAAAAAAAAATAGTTAAAATAGGAAGCAACAAGATGCAGACATTGTTTCTAACACTTATCTGGGAATTCCCATAGTTATATTTAAGGTTAGGATTTCTGCTGCTTGCCTCCATGTCCATAGTTGCTGGTTGTGATGGTGCTCCTATAGACATAACCATGCTTGCCCAGAGGCTGTGGGAGGCTCTGGTGACTGCAGGCACAGCTTGGCATCCAGTTCTCATTGACCTGACCAGGATGAACCTACCGACGTCGGGGTGGTGCGGGAGTGAACTGAGCAGACAGTCTGGAAATAACTGAAAGTTATAGGATGGTTTCTATTCCAGAGGCAAGTACTTGAAAATAACATTGGTACAATTTGATGATAAAGTTCAGGAGAAAAGCATCATTAGTTGCAAAAACATGAGAGAGAACAAAAATGTGCTGACTACATAACTTACTACAAAACAATTGTTCTAGTAATTTTATTCTGTGTTTTAAAAAAAGTATTTTTATGTGTGCATATATAGAGATATATATATGTATGTGTGTGTGTATAGATTTATATTTTGAAATAATGACTGTAAAACAACTAAATGTTTTTATGAGATGGTGCTATTTTTCATAATTCTATGATCTCGTTATAATTTCAAACAAAACAAAGCTAATATATTTTTAAAGTATTTGCAATCTGTGTTTGAGATATGTTATGGCAATTAAAACCCAAAGAATAACTCCATGTGAAATCAGAGCAGGCCTTCATCGGAATGACTCTAATATCACCAGGAAATAATTATTGTTTTATTTCCGAAATAAAGAAAAATACTTCAGATGTCTAAATAAACCAATTTAAAAAAAAAAAAAAAAAAGAAAGTCAATTGTATAAATATTTGGCATTCTGTAGAAAATTTGAGATGTTTTAGTGACATGTCTTCTCCTGGAGTCCAACTGTTATTACTTCTGAGAAGGCTCTCAAAATATGAAATACACCTGTATAGTCATTACTTTCCTAAGCACAAATAATAAAATGAAGATCAATTTCAGGCAAAATAAATTCTGCTTTTATCACGTGGATATTTCCAGTAAATCTTTCTTGTTCTTAATTATTCAGATAATAATTGTAATTCTCTTATTTCTGTATTAGAACAATAACAGAAAAAATACTACCATTCAATAATATTTTTCCATAAAAGGGTTAGGCCATAACAAGAGGAGACTCATCGGGATTAACAGGAGGCAGAAATGGTGACTGTAGATGTATCAACAGATTGTTTAATGTCCTAAATAGAAATTCAACAAGAGAAAATAAAAACAGATCAAAGAATTTTGGAGCTGGAAATGCCCTTAGACATATGCTTTTATGAAGAAAAAACTAATGTCCAGAACAGCTAAATGTATCACCTCACAAGTCCATTTCAGGGCCAGTTAAAGGGCAGTCAGCTGGTTTTGTAAAATTTCTCCATACCACACTGCCAGTAGCTCTAAAAGGCTGCCATTATTTTCCTGCATAGAAACGGGATGTTGGAAGGAAATCCATATATAAAATCATTTACCTTAATATGGGTAGATGTCTGTTTACATTCAGGGAACAGTAAAAGATTACATTTAATTTTGAATTATTTACACAAAGCTTATGAAATTTACATGTAAGTTATAAATCATGTATTCTACCAAGCACAATAGGGAAGAATTTGAGTAATAGAGAATCCATCACTCTGATTTTCTTGGCTTCAGAACACTTAAATAAGAATTCGATACATAAAATATTTTATTGTGTATCAGGCATTCTGCTGGCTGCTTCGTGGACACATAAACCCTGTCCTCCAGAAGTTGGCAGTCTACTGAATAGCGAAGATACTGATGTGTAAATACATGTACAAAGTTGTGTTTTGCAAGATGGGTCACAGGAGAGAAAAACTGGGGAAAGGCATAAACCGGGAGGGACACCGGCCCAGCCTAGAGAAGAAGCAGAACGAATAAGAGATGTGGCAGCTGATGTTGAGGAAAGGGGGTGGGCAGTCGCAGGTAAAGACACATGTAGGCTCAAACTGAGAATTCTAGTGCATCAATTCCTCTTCCTTTCCCACCCTCTCATTAAACCCTTTAAACAGTAATAAAAACAAATAAAAGTGATAAAAAGGCCAAGTACAAAGAAACTGCTATAACATCAACTTCAACAAACTTGGCCATCTTCCAGTGTCTTGGTGAATGTTACTACTAAGCCAAATCCAGGGATTCATCCCAGATTGCTCCTTGGCCTTCAATGCCCACATTACATCATTCAAGCTCTAATAATGCTACCTCCAAAACAGGTACCTTTTTACATAGATTCTCCTCTGTCCACACTGCACTGTTCTTGCCCTCCCCATCTCTTTCCTTTGAACTGTGGTATCTGGGTTTAGTCACTCCAACCCTCTACTCGATTGCCAGGATACTACAGAGTAGGATCACCGACAAAATAAAATGCCAGCTCAATTGCCTGTCGTGGAAGGTATTTTGTGATCTGATCCTTCTGAATGTCACATGACCTCTTACTTCTTCCTTGCCTTTTCTACTTCCAGCTTTATTCTCCAAGAATATCGAAGATTGCTAGTTCTAGGAATGCGTCATGGTTTTGCACTCTTGTTCCTTTTCACTTGTGGAATACTAGCTAATAAGCAGTGCTCTTTTTAGACCACATGACTGCACTAGTGAGTAGATGGATAAATAAATGAATTTATTGTAGGCCTGGGTTGAAATTTTCAGTGCCTCAAATAGAATGTGTTTTGTTCTTCTAAATGGTTCTCAACTAGATGGAACATTTAAACAACTAAGCACTGGCACTTGGTTAGGCAGTGGGATAACAAAGACAATCACTTATGATCACTGCAAACAATATAGCATTCAATATTCAGAACAAGTCAGAAATTTAAAAATTTTATATAATGTCATAGGTCACATACATGGTATGATAAATTAGTTATTGTTACTTAACATGTAATGAGAGCCTAATAAATACTTGAAACAAGAAGGAAAGAAAGTAAAAAAGCAAGCAAGAAAGAGAAGGAAAGAGACAGAAAAAAAATAGTTTGAATTTAAAGTCCAAGAGATATGGGCTTCGTTAGAAGCCATATTTTAAACCAAGAAACTCTTGTAGAAACACTTTATAAGAAAACCCCACATGGAAAGGATTTATTCATCTCATTACATCTACACAACTTATTGCTCATTGCTAAATACTTGGACTCTTGTAGGTGAAGGAGACATGGTATAGAAAAAGATAGATAAGGTCTCTGTCCTCTGCTATCTTACTGCTAGCAGAGAAGATAGATAATAAGCAACAAGAGAGATTTTCAGATGGTATAAATAATAGGAAAGTACGGGTTTGGCTACTTATAATAGGGTGACTGAGGAAGCCCCTGTGAGGAGGAGGTAATGCTTGAGTTGAGACCTGGATAAATGAAGAGCAATCCAGGCACAAAAAAATCACATGCACAGGCCCTGAAGTGGGAACAAACTTGCCAAATTCAAGAGACAGAATGAAGAAAAATGAGATAGCGGGTGCACAGTGTAGAACGAAGACAAAATAATAGGTTCAGTAGAAACTTACAGGCATTTTTATAAATTGGTGAGGAGCTAATGGAGAGTAGGTAGTATAGGTATTAAGCACGAACGTGATTGTTGTTTATCACCATTAACACACTCTGAGGACTGTGAAGTTCCTCCCTTGTCTCATGCCTGCATTCCACATAATTGGCATTAATTGCACTCCGTTGCTTGGTTTTCACTAATGGCATATACGTGTGTGTGTGTATACATATATATAACTGAATGATGTTCAGTTCAATTGAATAAACATCTGCTGAGCGTAAATTATGTGCCCATCACTAAGCTTAGTGATAGAAGTACAAAAATGAAAGTCAGGCATCTACTCTTAGAGATTATTCAATGCAGAAAGAAAGGAAGGTTCACTAACATAATTTTAGAATAATACATTAAGTGCTAAGGTAGAAATATTGAAGCATTGAGGGGAGGCTTCATTATTCCAGGCTGGTTGTTTGGGGAAGGTTTCCTGGAAGAGGTGACACCTGAGTTTTGGGTTAATTAACCAGGCCAAAGAGGATATTCTGTGCAGAATGAAAGCATAAGCTAAAGAAGAGACACATTTTCATGTAGATGGTGCAAAGAAGGTCATTCAGGTCAGTATCACTAAAGCTTAAAGTAGGAACTGGGGACCAGCGAAAAATGAGATTTGTGACATAAACAAGAACGAGATTAAGAAAGTTTTCAAAGCCATTTAAAGCTATTCAAACACTATCCTGATATCAATTAAAAGCCATTGATGGGTGTTGAAGAATAGATTGGACCTAGTCAGATTTGCATTTTAAATATATCTCTGGCAGCTGGTGGGAAACATATTGGACATATTTTTCTCCAGCTACCATTCTGGAAGAGAATTGCTTTTCTAGAAATGCCAAATCTCTTCTGAATTCTTAACATTTTTTAAAAGCATAATAGAAAAAATTTAAAGGAAGTTATCCTATATTTTCCTCATAGTCTCCCACATTATTTTTCAAATTCACTTTATAGTTTTAATGCATAACGGCAAAGAAGAAGAATTAAAAATGGGTTTTGGTTTGTTTTGGTTAGCCAGATATTCTGCTAATAGAAGCCTAAGATGGCCTCAGTTTTCTAATATTACTCATGTTTCAGATTCCAAGATTGCAGTGAATTCGTCTGACCCAGATACGACAGAAGATCCTCTCTGATGAATATGTGCAACCGTTCTGAACCTCTCTTTTGAAAACTTTACTCTTCTTCTGATTTGATTCCATAATTGGAAATTAAATGGAAACTCATGCCTTCCTAAAAATGTCATAATTACATATTTTGTATTTCTTTTACCTGAAGTTGTCCGTTGTCATCTTATATATCTTACTTAGGAGCCATTGACCTTGTGGCAACACTCCGAAGCATCACTCTCTGTTCAAGGCACCACACACCTGCAGTGAGGATGCAGGGATTAGGTGTATGTTTCAGGTGTCTATATTAGGCTCAAGTTAGCTCACTGGTCTGGAAACTTCTAATACCTTCAGAATCATAGCCCAGCTTAAAATCTTAGCCAATATTTCTGTGCACATTTCACTGGTATTACAAATCAATCACTGTCCCATTCACCTCACTCATCACTGCAGTAATTATTTTAAGAACTTGTGCTTCTGCCATTTTGTATTCACAATTAGGCATTATTGGCTAATGAAAATACGATATTGTTTATAAGTACATTTCTCTGCAGAGAAGATAAAAAGAGTCTTTTTTTCTAACATTCAAAAAAAATTTTTTCATACTAATGACTAATGACTAAGCATTTGCAGAGTTTTATCCAGAAAGAGATAAGAATAGTCTGAAGGGTTAATCTTTAAATTCCATTTTTGCTGCACCTACTTTCCTCTTTCCAGTATTTGCTGTTCCCCAACTTCAATATCAAAGTCATAAAATATCAATACCATCAGTTTCTTCTTTAATCTAGGCCAAATGTTCTTATGCTTTCTCTTCAAAGGATCATATGCATGAATGTGTTCATATTCACCTATTTGTTTTTTCATTATTCACTTTATTTACTGAATTATTACACTTATTTCTCTCAAATCAAAGTTTGAAAGACAATCTAGTACTATTAAAGCCCCTGGATTAGTCACCAGAAACCTGGATGCAATTCCTAGGTTTGTAACAAACTCTGTGAACCTCGCAGATAATTTAGCTTCCTTAGACCTTAGTTTACTCATCTAAAAATGGGATTGATTCAATCACTACCCACTTATTTTAATTAGGTCTTCAAAGCCTTTTACAAAGGCTAATAACTGTTAACTCTCCGGAAAATAAAAAAATGCCCATACCCACATACATATAAAATTATGCATTTTATTTCTTGGGACTCATAGAATCCTAAAACCTGTGGATAAATGTCCCAGAGATTCACAGGCTCTTGGTTAAGAGCCATGAACTAAAAGGTCTCTAGCTTTCTAGTTTTACAGACCCTTGCTTGTCAAAGTGTGGTTTCCAGAGCAGCAGTTTACTTAAGAGTTTGCTAGAAATCCCCCATCCCAACCCAGACCTATTGAATAAGAATCTGCATTTTAACAATATCTTCAGGTGATTCACATGGACAGTAAAGTTTGAGAAGCGCAGCTATAGTTTGGTTTAAATAAATGTCATATGAAAGCAGAAAGGAAGGTGGGATGATTATTGGGATGGATTGGAGGTGCTTTCCTTTTCTTTTGTCTCCTTTGATACACCAAAATACAGACAAACCACAGCAATGGTTTTTAATCTGGGACTCAGCTTCGTGGATGAACTGAAGAGCTCTCCAGTGAAAGAAACTTAAAGTTCTGTAAGGAAGAAACAATTTACATTATATTATATTTGAGTTAATAATAATCATGATTAAATGTACATGTTATGGGGAAGTTATCACCGCTAAAGGCCCTACTGACAAAACGGGAAGAAATGAAACCCAAAAAGTTAGTTTAACTAAGTAATTCTACCGATAGTCATTTATGTGAATTACTTAGCATTTATGTCTAATAATCATCTGCACCATCATGATTATGCAAACCATGAACAGACTCAATGTATCAGATTAACATTGCTCTTGGTTTTATTTAATTATAATAGCAAATTTCAGATATATATTTACTCTTCATAATTTGTTACTCTTGCAGCATGGAAATCTGCTTAGAACCTTACAAAATTAACGCAAATATTATTTTAAAGAACATCTTGAATGAAAATTATGTTTTAAATATTAAGCTACTTAGTATTTATATAGAATCTCTATTCTGAAGTGTAAATGTTTTGGCTCAAAATATATAGGAGAAATCTAAAATCAAAAGTATTCTTTTGCAGATGGGAACTTTCATAATACTATTAATAAATATTATATTATATTTTAATTCTAATGCTGCATTATATTATATTAATATAATAAATATATTACATTATATTTTAATTATTATATTATATTAGTGTAATAAATATTACATTATATTTTAATTATAATATTAAAATTAAGGTATCTTTTGAAGTTCTCCTGGGTAAATATTACATTGGTCTTCAAAACTATGGGCCAATATTTCCAAAATTACCTCCTAAAATGGGAGAAATTAAATGTGTTGGATGCATGAATTAAGAGATAAAAGGAAATTGAGTAAGATATAAGAGAAAATAAGGTTATGTGTGGCAAAGGAAGATGAGATGAAGAGTGTGAACTTCAAGTCTAAATGCAGAGTGACATTTACTGTTTCAAGAAAAGAAACAGGGCAGGAAATAATTTGTTTTCAATACATTTATGCACTTTTTTGTCATACCAATAATAGTAATTCAGTAATTCTCCCAAAATAAATAGGATCTCTTCTCTCTCTCTGACTTTGTCATTCTCTCTTCAACTCTCTTTTTTCCTCATTTCCTCTTTCCCTCCCTCCCTCTCCTCATATGTGTAATAGTGCATTTTGGTTTTATAGAGAGGACATAATCTATTACAGAAGATAATTATATCATTTTTTTCTAATAAAGATTTCTTCTCTTTAGTAACTTCATGACCTTAAGTTAATTAATTGAATTGATAACTTTTTGTCCCTCTTTTATCAGAGCTTTTAGAAAATTGTAGCTAATTTGCCTATGTTCTCTTATTTAAATCATTTGCTTATCTCCTCTTATCCAAACCACTGGTACCTTTTAGTTCCCAAACCACTATTCTCATGCTTCTGCTTTGTAATAGGCCATTGTTCCAAAACTGATCTTTCTTACAAAGTTAAAAGTTGAAAAACAAGAGAAATCATGGCTAATTTCTTTTTTTCACCTCCAGTTAAGAACTTTGGTAGCATTCTTTGCACCTGTTAAACAAGCCCTCTGGGTTCAATGCAGGGATAAGTTTGGGGTCTGGAGAGGCATAATTTAGGGTATAAGGACGTAGGTGGTGGGCTTCTAAGCACATATTTAAATTGCCCTTATTGTAGTAAGTGTGTGATAAACAACCATTCTGTTCTGTTGCTTCTCAAATGGATTCATGCTGGTTGATTCATTTCCTAATCTAGGGCATTTATCTTGCACTGAAATATTTACACACTAGTTTAATAGAAATTGTTAAATAAAGACAATAATTTAAAAAATAATGTAAGAACGTGTACTGCTCCTTACATGAATTATACTTTATGGTCCATTTTGGTATTGCTTTATTGTTTATTTTTTCTGCTTTTTTTTCTATGCCAATTTGATTTCATATTGGTTATTGGATATAATTCTAAATAAAACAGGGACAGTATAAGTAGGTAATAGGGTTATAGTGCTTAACCATAACCTCATAGGCAATTATCTTTTAGTAACAGTTATAATGATAAAATGCTCCTCTACTCCTTCTAATGATGATATAGCTCTACCTCTTCCCAAGTTGGTACAGAGGTTGCCTCTGCTCCTGTGCCTGCTTCATCAGAAGGGTGATGTGCTGGAGGAAGGAGCCAAAAGATATGAAGATCAAGAACTAAGATGGAAATAAGAAGAGAATACTGAAAAAGTGCTACCAATGGGAAGTCAGTTTGATCCTGCTTATCCAGCACTGTATAGGGCTTATATTTTCTGTCTTCTTGTTTGTCCTGTGGTTTCCCTTCCTAAGTTAAATGTCTTTATGCCTTTTATTAAATTTTGGAGGTTTTTTTCTGAATTTAGGGTGTTTAAGTAAATTTAGGATGAATATGTGTGTGTGTATTTGTGTATATATTTATGAATGTGTGTATTTATATGTAAGCATCTATATGTATATGTGCATTTGCATGAGTATATTTGTATGTGTGTTTACATATTTGCTAATTTGTATTTGTATGTACATAAGAACAAATATGTGTTTGAATTTGAGTGTGTATGAATATTTATATTTTGGTATATCAGAAGACAAATTTGTGAAAGAAGACAGCTTGTCTTTATAATTGTTTAGTTTGAAAAAATTAGCTTTGTAACATATTCTGTGCTATTTATACAACTGGTCTGTGTCAATAAAATTTTTATGTGCCTCAGGAAAATAATTTTAGGGTAAAGGGAAATTGACCTTGGACAGTTTTCCAGGGATTTGGACAATTTTCAGCTTATGTAATTAATTGTTTCTTATATGTTTTCTGGACCTGCTGTTTCAATTGAATGTGGAGTCATTTCCCTTTATAAGTAATTTTATTCTATCTGTGGATTGCTGTACCCCATTTTAATGATGGCTCTGTCTCATCAATCATGAAAATGCTCCTATTCAATAGAAGTTCACTAACTGTTTAGCAGCTTTAATTAGTGATCAAAAAGTTCTCAGTGAGACTTAGATGTAAGGTCTCATAAGCTGAAAAGTATTACAACTACTCTTTCTTCAGTGAAACTCAATCCAATATATTCGAAATCTTAGAACAAAGCTTGGCAGTGGTTTTGAAACTACTGATAACAAATAAGCTTTTAATATTTTTTCATACTTTTACTAGCAGAGTGGTTTGCTTTTATACTTCCTTTCTTTTTATCTGCATAAGGTGTAATTAATTATACAGAATTTCAACTCCCATTGTAGAGAGCTGGAAACCACATGTAGTTGTTCTTAATAGCTTGGGTTCTTTTCCTGGTTAACAGCCTAGGAACTTCTTTCCGGGAATCAAAAAACTGTCATGCCGAGTTGAACAGGATGCAAATCTGGCCTGAAGTTTTCTTACAATTGCTCTAATAACACGTACTGTTCCTCTACTCCTCAGGTTGCCATTAGGAATAAAAGCATATTATCTCAGTAGGATGCTGTTATCTCTCTGGTTACACAGCCTGCCTATAGACAGGGCCAGGCTTAAATCGGGAGCCTGAAACACTGTGAGACCACATGGACAGAGATAATAACGAAGGGACTCCCAGTTTACATAACCTGGTTAAGAACAGGGAGTTCTGAAAAGGAAATGTGGGTAAATTTTACTGCCTACTTTCATGTATAGAAAACAGTATTAAATTTCCCCCTACTGTATGTATTTTTAACATTAAAATTTTCAAAGTTATATTTTCAAAGAATAGTTTTCAACCAGGTATCTAGGAGAGTAAAATTTAAAGAAGTAATGTACTCTAGAGTTACTCAGATATTTAATATGTAGTATACAAGCATATTTGAGTAATCTTTCCTTTCTTTTCTTTCCTTACTACTTATTGTCTTTCTAGTGTCCTTTACTTTGTTAAAAGTTAACATGTATTATGAGAAAAAAATTACTGACTGAATAAGGTTGGAAACATAAAATTAAACAAGAACATTCATAAATTAAGTCACATAATTTAAAAATTCATATCATAGTCTCTCTGTAGTCATTAGGGATAGAAAGTTGACACTGAGCTTCCTAGCAACCATTAAAAAGAGGCTCATTCAATAAAATCAGTAACAAAATAAGTACGACTCCTCCGGGAAACAAAGTGTGAGAAACATTTCTTCTGTAGATTATCATTAAAAGACTCTGTATTATGTAATAAACTGGATTTTTTTTAAAAAAGTCCTATTTTAAATGTAACAATATGTTTCACAGGGCGCAATGTAAACTGAAAACATAACATAGGTACATCAGTTCTGCAAAAGGTGAGAATAATGCAGTCTTGGTACACAGGTCTCAAGTTTAGAATATTTAAAGGAAGAACTGCAAACTGGAAAGCCATAGGCCACAATGGCTACAGATCTTTCAGTTGTCATTTTTATTTAGTTAGTTTGAATGCCTGAGAATGAGTGTTTCTCAAACTAATTGAAGTAAAGTACTAGTTTTGTTTTAAAATTCTTATCCATCAAGAATTTTGTAAAATATACTGAGAAATAAATTACTAGGAAAAATGTATTTAAAAAGACTTAAAAGTAGAAGTAAAGTATTTAAATTTGGGGCCAATTTCCTTAGGGCAATAGTCAATTCTTCAAAATGTACTAATCAATATAACTAAGTTTTTGATGACTAGTAGATGGAGCAGGTCAAAGGTATGCTTCCTTATAAATGGTTAGGGAATAAATATTCTGTTGCTCTATTGAAGGATACACTATTTGTTAAATAATTACTGTCCAGTTGTGGGCAGATAATCTTTTACTAGACCAGTTTGCTATACTGGGCCGTGATCTTGGGGGCAGTCACCCTAACTCTACATAAAGGTAAGTTCTCTCAGTATATGTTTACTAGTCTGACTACAATGCTTAATAGCACCAGCAAATCATGCAACTTCTCTGAATTATAGTTTTCTTATCTACTAATCTGTCTCAAAATCCTTTCCCAATAACTCTTCAAGGTTAGGGTTAGATTAAGATGATTGAATTCAATAAAGATTTCATTAATGTAGATGTGTGTCAATACTTTGGAATAATGCAAAATGTTATTTCCCAAAATTAGGTTGTTTACACACATACACTCAAATGTTCAAATTGCAAGGAATTAAAAATATGTAAAATAACCATCTCTAGGCACTGTTAGAAAGTGCCTAATATGTAGACCTACCTACTCTCATTCTTCCAATCATGATTTTTTTAAAATCAGGTTTATTGAAATATGATTTGTAAACAGATTATTATCTTTTTAAAGTGGCAAGTTCTATGAATTTTGACAAAAGCCTACAAACCACCGGTGTATATCAAGATATAGCACAGTTCCATCACCTCCAAAATCTTTCTTCTTGTCATTTTAAAATCAGCCTCAACTTCTCACCCTAACCCCTCGAAATCACTGATATGTTTTCTGTTCCTACGTTTTTATTTTTTTAATGTTGTATAAATGTAATTGTGCAGCGTGTAGCCTTTTGAGCGCATTTTTTCACTGGGCAGTAGTTCAATCCTTTTTATTGCTAAGTAGTATGCCGTTGTATGAATATACCAGTTTGTTATTTATTCAGCAGTTGATGGACACTTAGGTTGTTTCTAGTGTTTGGCAAATATGGGTATTCATTCACACTTAAATATTCATTATAACTTTGTATGTAGAAACACATGTTCATTCTACTTGAGTAAATACCTAGAAATTGTATTGCTGGGTCATATGATATTTGTATTTTTAACTTTATAAGGAACTACTAAACAGTTTCCAAAATTGCAGTACTATTTTGCATCCCTTCCAGCAATGTACCAGTGTTCCAACTGCTCCACATTTTCACTCGGACTTGCTAAGGTCATGTTTTTGTTTGTTTGTTCTGTTTTCGTTTTGCTCTAATAGGTCTACAGTGATATCTTACTCTGATTTTAATTTGCTTAATTTTCTTAGTAATTACCAGTGTTGAACATCTTTTCCCTACTTTTTTTGCCAACCGTATATCTCCATTGTTAAAATGTCTGTTCAAATGCTTTGCAACTTGTTTTATTGGGTTATATGGTTTTGATCATTGAATTGTGAGAATTCTTTATATATCCTGCATATCAGTCCTTTATGATGTGTATTTTGTAAGTATTTTCTTCCATGTTCTGTTGTTATTGGGTGGAGTATTCTATAATTATCATTTATGTCAAACTGGTTGAGGGTGTTGTTCAGGCCTTCTGTCTAGTTACTGATTTCGACTCGTTCTATTAACTACAGACAGAGGAGTTCTGGTCATCAGAAAAACCCACAGTTGTGGATTTATATTTTTATCCTTTCTGTTTGATCAATTTTGCTTCTTGGATTCTGAAACTCTGTTCTTAGCTGCACACATATTTGGGATTGTTGTTGGTAAGTTTATCCACTTATTGTAGAATTTGTGATCTGTGATAATATTTCCTTTCACTTCTCACCTTCATTTTGCTCTTTCCTGCACTTTCAATTTTTCTGCTATAATTCTCCATCCTTTCATTCAGATTGTCCACTTTTTCCTATTAGGTTCTTTAATACATTAGTCATAGTCCCTGTTTGATAATTTCAACTCCTGGATCATCCCTAAATCTGGTTTTGTTCATTGCTTGACCTCTTTTGACAATCGTTTTTTTTTTTCCTTAAATTTTTGTATATCTTATAATTTGTCAATTAAATGTCAAATATCAAGTGCAAAATAATTGGGAATGATGCCAATCATTTATACCTAGAAACAGAGTGTACTTTTGCTATTCTAAAGCCATTAGTTTGGGGCATTGAGTTACTCTAGTCAAGAGTTGACCTTTAGGGTGCCAAAGACTTCACACTCCTCTAGCTTTGTGCTTAGGATGTGGGATGTGAGCTTGAATAGACTGGGATTTTGTGCTTTATCTGAAGTGGCAGCCAATCCCTTACTCTGCACCTGTATTACCAAGAGGCTCCCTCCTGTCTCCACCCTGCTTCCAATATTTCTCATAAGTACCTGGTGGAAGTCCGCATATAAGCCCCAATGGGTGACATCAAACTACCCTTGTGTCAGGGATTACCGGAGTTTCTAAACTGTCAGTCAGTCTTTGGCAATTTGTAATGATCTTAGCTTTTTACAGAATTTCTTGTTAGACAATTTAGATAATAATACTTTTTATCATCGCTTGTATGACAGCCAGGTCCTATTCTATTCTCTGCCACATATGACACCATCCCCATGACTCATTTCTCAGTGGAGGAACCTATCATTTCCTGAAAACCTAGATATTTGTTTGCCCGGTGAACTCAGTTTTACAACAGGTTTAACAAATTATGGTTTTGTAGTTCATCTGGCTTTGTCTTGTGGTGGTGGGATTGACACTCTTTCCAGTTCTGTTCATCCTGGTTAAAAGAGGAACTCCTCCTGTTCATGACTTTTAATTCTTGTGGAAAAAAATTTATACCACTGTGATTGAATAATTATTAAAATAGATAACTTCTTTTCTAAGTGATTACTTCATATTGTCATCAAAGTATGATTCTAATTAGCTCTTCGGTGCTCATTATATGCTTCTTCCTTCATTACTATATGATATTCTGAAAGTTCCAAAGTTCTCCTAGTTGCTGATTATCGAATTGGATTATCTAATTGTCACTTGCTAATTGTCTATTTGGGAAATAGGCTCATTTTATTTGTCACAAACTGAAATGATTATGTCTTCTTAAATTCTTAAGTATGGAGAAGATGTAACATTTATTGAATGCAAATTTACAGTGCCAGTCAGTGTTTTAAAAATTTCTACATATTATCAAATTCCACACTCAAAATAATTAAGCAGAATTTTTATGTAATAAGAAAAAGAGTCTTAGATATACTAAGAAATTTGACTTTAATCTCTCAGCTGAATAGTTGATATTAAGTCTTTGTTTAATTAAAAACATTAAACGTTACTTAATGTTTAATTAAGCATTCCTTTGCCATTAAAAGTACTGGCCAAAACCGCAATGACTTTTGCACCAGTCGAATAGTTAACTCAATAAACAGGTAAGAATTTGAACCCAGTTATATCTGGTTACAGCTCTGTGTTTTTTTTTTTCCATATAATGCAGTGTTTCCATGAAGCCCTATTATAATATAGGTAAATATTTGTCTTTATTATTCTAGAACTTCTACTTTGCCCCTTCTTCTCTCTACAGTATTTCTTTGTTTTTCTATTGTTCGATACCTTCCTCTTTTCTTCTGCACAAGATTGCCACTGTCATACTCCAAGCAAGCCAGTCATTTCCTGACCTTCCATTCTTCCCATAAAAACATATCTGTCTTGTGTTTGATTCACTCCAATCTTTTTATTCCTTGAAATGACACACATATTTTATAAGTTCTAAGGTATTCACATGTTAATGTTGCTATTAAATAACAA
Organism: Pongo pygmaeus; assembly: GCF_028885625.2. Classification (NCBI taxonomy): domain Eukaryota; kingdom Metazoa; phylum Chordata; class Mammalia; order Primates; family Hominidae; genus Pongo; species Pongo pygmaeus. Next base: position 95,714,751 of record NC_072378.2, on the reverse strand, counting down.
GGCAATGTAGGGACAAAAAATTTACAAAAACCTGTTTTTTATGAAGAAAACAGCAAAACATTGGCTAATGAAAATCCAAAAATTTAGAATTCTTAAATTTCCAAAATGGCTCTGGAAAAAAAGCAGAAAAATACAGCCCTTGAAGTGAAGTGAAGATACAGCCAGCCCTTGAATAACCAACAAATAAAGAATAATAGCCAGAGAACCCATCACTTTATCTGATCCTTTAAGTTCACTGCCAGAAGGAAAGGGCAGCTGTCCCTTAGAGACAGTCCTTTTGTTGATGTTTTTGTTGTTTTTAGAATATGAGTAAGCAATAAGAGTCAGAAGAAATTGGAAAATTTGAGAAAAGAGGAATGGGAGAAGTACACCAGATTTCAGGGTTGGCAGCACTGCTGATAACAACAATAATGATTAGGTGGGGTGGTGACAGAAACCGCAAAGGTAGGTATGAGCAGCAGACATCTATCTGAATGCAAGAGAGAGAAAAAAACTATGACCAAGAAATAAAGAAAGAACATCTGTGCATCAGGGCAGAGAAAGGGACATGTATTCATCTTCAGTCTACCCAGTCTACCTCTTTGAAAAAGAGGAAAGGCGAGATGCTTTGAAATTTCTAATGCAGGGTTAGAATAGAAGTAAATTCTGGATAATATAAATCAGTGACTCCAAACCTTTTGCTAATTAAACAATGTCTTACATTTAATTTTGTGACGCTCTCTTCAATGTCTAAAAGTATAAAAGTGATATAAAATCTTAAAGTTTCACTATAAATGCAAAATTTCAAATGTTTCAGGATATCTCAAAACTAGGAATGAGTATGAGGATATGAATATTTACATGACTATAAGTAATACCATGGTCATTAAGAAATTTTATAAATTATTTCAGCTATACATCTTCCATTCAGTTATTCCTCATGGAACATAATTGTCTGAAATGTCTGAAAGTAAACTCAACATTAGCAGACACTGTTACTTTCAGTTCATCTCTACTAGCATTTACTGGATACTCACCATGCTTCAGTTCGGGAGGTAGGCACTAGGAGTACGAAGAGTAATAAGCAACAAGGTTTAATTTCAGAGTAATCCAGTCAGGGAAACATAAATATATAAGGCCAACATGATGTTGTAAAGGCATAAAATGGTACAAATAAACCTGCCATTGTGTCAATACAGAGAAAGGCATGTGTCCAAGCCTAGTGTATAGGAGATGCCTATTAGAGAAGATGACAATTATGCTCAGTCTTGAAAAAACTAAAGATATTAAAGCAGCATTGCACCTTTTTCTTTTGATTATTTAGGAAAATTTGGACACCATTCAAACTATAAGCATTGGAGAAATATTACGGCCATGGGAAATATGTAATAACACATTTTTGCTTAATGATTTTGATTTACAATACATTATAATTACACAAAATATTTGCTTAATATATTTTGTGGTTTAGGCTCAAATTTGTACTTCCTGACATAGAAATTCTCAATTCTTTAACATGCCCTATGCTGTAACCTATATAGGTTATAGTCAGAAATTACTAATTAAGACTCTAATATTGCAGTTTAAATACAATATATTTGCTCCAAAAGCTTCCTTCTTATTTTCTGTCTTAGTGAGAGGTTCATCAATATCACATAACAAAAGTTTAATGCATTCCATCATTAGGAAATAGCAAGGATGAACATATATCATACCACAGATAAGAAGCCTATCCAAACAGTCACTTATTGAAGTCTTTTGTCACTATTGGGAGACAATTTTCCATGGGTCTTTCACATGTTGCACATCTTATGAAAGAATCATTGACTGCTTTTGTTCTGAACTATTTTAAAAACATGTTTGTAAAGCAGACAGCCTTGGAAGACAGAAATAGCATCTTCTGGAACAAAGGGAGGCATGCTCATTGCCCATTATAAAGGGGTGACATTCCTTAAATTGAGGGCCTTTTGGTTTGTAATGTGTATACTTCATGTTGCCTTGTGGAAATTGGGACCCAGGGAACAGGACAAAAATGTTGATATTTTTGCTACTGCTATTGCTGTGAAAAATAAATTGTCCTTCATCTCCGACCTAGGCGTCTATTGTTTTCTACCAGCATCCATTCAACTGTGGCAGGCTTTCATGTTAACTTGTGAGCAGGGAAAAAATCTCAGACCCTTCAGAGATTTTTACAATGTTAGTGATGAGGATGGGATGCTGACAAAGTCATGGCTTTCTGGAAGAGAAAAGATGAGAGCCCTGCAGGCCTATTACATATTCCAAGTTAATTGGGTTATGCCATGAACCACCACCCCATCACTTGAAACTTATAGTACATATGAAGTCTCTCTCCTTCCCTGGTCTCTGATTCCTGTCTGTCCCTGTACCACAACCTCGCTTATTTAAGCAGAAACATAACTAAGGGTCAGGGTATCCATATCCCCAATAAGTATCACAGGATATACACACTCATCCAGGAATGTTGAGAAATTTCAGGAAGATAAATATTTGAGAGAAGTCTGTAGGAATCAGTAACAAAGATGTTTGCAAATTATATGGGCCACTGGGCAATAGACAGTCCTTCACTTCTTTGCCTTTTAATGAGGAGGAATCAAGGAGGTCATTGCAAGCTAAATAACAAAGCTAGGTAAAATACAGATGCCAGAATTTTTCTCTAAATGGAATGAGTTCCTCGTCTGAAAATTCCAGATTGGACTCTAGAGTCCAGTCTCAGACCTGCAGCACTGTAACAACTAATACTAAGATTTGCACTGGGTAGGCAGAAGCTTCTACCCTCTTTCAGACAATAGTTAAGAGTAATGTGTACATATATTGAGTGTGAAAAGGGAACTCCATAGCCAGAAACCAGGTGAATCATTAGAATTTTGGCTCACAATGGAAAGGAGGGGGTTATGGATCATACTGCTTCTCAAGAAATCATGGCAAATGCTGTGTTGACTTACAGCTAAATCTCGCCTTCATGCCAACCTTAGATCCACTTAGAAGTAATGAGAAAATCTATCAAAGGTTTTTGCAGCGGGACTTTGCTGCTATAAGGAAGCTTTACTCCTCTTGAGGAGATTTTTCTGAGACAGAAAAACTCCTGTGGAAAACCACAGATGAGGCATTGACTAGTATTTGGGCTCTCAATGGCCTGGATTGAGTCCAGAATTCTGATAAAACTGACCCACTAGAAAATTGAGAAAGAGACCCAAAGAAACCTAGGTAAATTCTTGAGGTCATCAACGCTATGCAGAGAAACTTCCCTATCCTTGATGCTGAAACTGGGAGAACTTAAGAGACATAAGATATTGGGGCAGCTAATGCCCCAAATTAAGGTGGATGCCTTAAAGTCACCACTGTGTGAGCCAAGACTGAGTTAGCCAGAGGTCACAAACCCCATACCCTAGCAAAAACAGCAATGTATCTGTGGCTTCTGAGTCAAAGGATTCCCAAAGATGAAATAGATGGTGCCAGCCACAGGAGTCCTGCTCCCAATATAGAGTATTGGGTGGACAACAATATTCTAAGTTAATTTGGTTATGCCATAAGCCACTGCAATATCATTGAAGCTGGGATAGTACATATGAAGTCTCTCTCCTCCCTTGCCCTCTGATTCTTCTGTCCCCTTCTCCCATAATCTCAGCTTATTTAAAGAGAAACATGACTAGAGGTCAGGGTATCTCTATTCCCAATGGGTATCAAATGACATATGCACCTATCCAAGAATGTTGAGGAATTTCAGGAAAATAAGGGAATCAAACTTTTAGGATATTTGGATGTGGACACCCAAGTCATGTTTTTAACTGGATTTATAGAAAGAAAAGATTGTCTGATTTAGCTAATGGGGTTTAAGCAGTGTTCACAGTAAGAAAGGCAAGTTAACATGATCTCATGAATGGAGCCCTTTGGGCCAATTCAATGTACTGTTGTATTTTCTATATCCAATTGTATAGTAATTAATGTATTAAGTGCTTATACTTCATCATCAGTTAAGTGCCTGGGGAGATTAGCACAATTGGGAAAGGCCAAATGTAGTGAAGTGCTAAAGAGACACATAAATCACTTTCTGGTCTTGTTCTCTATTTCCTCCCAGATGCTCCAACAAAAACAATAAGAAGAAAAAGAGGAAAGAAAATCACAGCCCTGATTACAGACTTGAAGGGAACATGGGTGCTAAGAGATGCAGTATTTTAATACAACAGCACTGTATGACCAGTGAAACAGTGTAATGAGAGCTAGAAGCTTGGAATGGATTATCACCAACAGAATCAAGTTGTTAATCCCATAATCCCAACTATTCATGTAACTGAATCCATTGCACAGACTAAACTCTTGGTATGCTCTCTTGGACTGTACCAATACCAGCTTTTCTATACCACTGGCTTCTGAGGACAAAGATCAAGTCACAACATAGCCACCAATATACATTTGTAGCAATCTGCCACTTTACTACAGGTTACTCCCAGGCGTACAAACATTCCTCTGCCATTTGCCATCAGTAGTACATAAGTCAGCATAAGTGTCCCTACTCTCTATGGTGCAAAGCTTTCACTATACAGATGATGTCCTGTTAATCAGCCAGTTAGAAGCTTCCATTGCAATGGTCTTGACTGTGGTGTTATCACACTTCTATCAACCATGGCAGCTGATAAATTCTGACAAAATTCAGGGTTCTGATTGTCAAATAAAGTTTCTTGGGACTATACGAGCAGATTCACAATGTTTAATCCTTCTGGTAGTCAAAGAAAAACTGCTGTCTCTTCATCCCCAACAAACAAAAACAATGTTCAGGACCTTATTGGAACATTTGGGCATTGGAGATGGTATGTTCCTCACTTGGAAATTCTACTTGGACTTCTATATTAGCTGGTCCAAAAAATCAGCATCTTTTGAATGAAGCAGAAACCAACACACTGTGTTAGTAGGCTGTGGCCTTCTCTCTATATTTGGGGTCCCACATCCCTAATTAACCTGTGAGCTACCAGTTTCTGTGACTAATGATTTTTCTAATTGGAGCCCCAGGAAAACGTAAGCAGCTTCCATTCACAGGAGCCCGTTGGGATTCTGGACAGATCACCCCCTTAACATACAGGATATACCCGTACCAGGTACACCTCATTTGAAAAGCAGCTATTAGCTTGCTGCTGGGCTCTTGTCAAAACTGAACTCCTGATCCTGAAGACCTTATGACTGTCTGGCATACTATTTCATTTTGGGGTGTACCAACTCAGATTCAATGACAAACAAAGGTAAAAAGGGGTCCTATGAACCTCGCTTATAAAACAGAAGGAGTATATTCCAGCTTGTAGCTTGCCCGGCTTTCCAGTGGCATCTCAAGCTTTACATGAAAAAGTGGCTCACTCACCTGTTGCAAGTGCCTTAAATTTAACTCTCTGCCAGATCTGCCATCCCACACCAGAAAGCTCTGACCATGATTTGATCTATATTCACCTTAACGATAGCAAAAAATCTACTGGAAATAGCAGGAGATGGTCTCAGCTTCTGCATTTCCCATGCAATACCTGTCAACACCTCCAGATGTCTTTCCCACTCCCATTTCTGTAACTCTTGCTTAACCATTCAGTGCAGACAGACAAACACAATTAAGCTATTGGTGAAGACAAATAGGACAAGTTGGATTGACTGCCTTCATGCAGCCTCTTCAAAACAAGGAGTACAACCAGTCACTCATACTTAACTTAGTGGGTTAAATTAATCTCGGACCCTTTAGGACCCTTGAAAGTCAGCAGGAATTGACTAGTGAAATAGCTGAGTTGGCTCTCTACAGGTCAGGGCAGTGAAACATCGTTATCATTAACACTTATGTCTTGTAGCTCATCTCTTGTCAAAGATTTCCCCATTTTTCCTTGAAGCTCTCTAATCATATTACCCTTGTAACTCAGCCACTTTCTTCACACAACGAATGTCATGAAAACATAAAGTTGTAAAGAATTCATAAAACAGTCAACAATTTAGGAGGTATATTTTTCCCTCTCATGTAAAAATTGAATACCTTATTTTTTTCTCTTGGTAAACCAATATTGAACATAAATGAACCAGATCCTTCATGGGCGCAAGCTATTCCTACTATAGCATAATTCAGGTACCTTCAGAAGCTGTTTGGGGCCATTATTTTTTTCAATAACATATATATTATAAACTTTACCTGGGTATAAAAGTCCGTGTTCTAGGTCAAATGACATGTAATACGTATTATTTAAATGCTGCCATATACTTCTCCCAAATTACTTAATGAGTCTATATTTTATCATCCCAAGTATATGTCATCTTCCTTTTCTATCACTGAATTGCAACTGTTCAATAAAGATTCATCAGAGTAAATAAAATATAGATAATTACAAATACCTTTTAAGGTTGTCTAACTTATTAAAGTGGTTTTTAAACTTTTGATTATGGAATAGCTATTAGATATATTGTTCATAACCTCCTTCCCTGCATCCTCTGCATGTACTTCTCTGTGAATATTCCTTGAAGATTTAAGTTTCTTAAAAGGTAAGCATTTCCTACTTACTTTAAAAGTATATACTTAATTTCCATTAAAAGATTACCCTATGACCTCCAAGGACTGAATCAACCACTGAATTTGTTAGTTTGGGACTACCTATGTTCATTCTACTAATAGGTTCCTGCATTGCCCAAAAAAAAAATTATAATAATCTCTGTCAGAGTTAAAATTAATATACAAAGCAATGGAAACTTGCTTTTTTTAAGGAACTAAATAATTTTTGTTGTCAAGCCTTAGCCACAGCATGCCTAGATCCATGTTACACAAGACAGATTTTCTTTTTTGGTCTTTGTGAGTTTTTCCTGGACACCCTTGTTTAATACCAAGGTGACATCCCTAGGTTAAAGCAGCTGGTGTCTCATCACTCCTTTCTATTTGTTCTTACTGGTTTCTCCATTTAAACTCTAAGCTGCTTGAGGTCAGAGCTTAAATCATACTTACTCTTGTGCCTGCCATCATCACTTCAGTTCTTGCCCCATAGGCCCTCAATAAAGAGAGGCTGAATTACGCTCTAAAGAAACTATGTCAGGGGAGCCTTAGAGGTGTAGTTTTCCTTTCATCCAAATTTGCATCTTAATGTGCTATAAGAAGACCAATGCCTAAGATCAATGCCTCAGCTTTTGAATCAGCCACCCAGCAGTGCAAGATCACTGGTTCCCCTAGTTTACATCAGTCCAGGCACGTTTAGATAATATAGTGTTGTTCCAGAAAATGTAATGGAGATATCAAAATATGTCACCATGTTATTCTTCCTAGATGAAATGATTGTGATGAGCCACCATCACCAAGAATACAGTTTAGAGCTTATTTTTTACGCAGTAATGATGATGGTTTCCTATTGATTTAGTCATTCACTTCCATTGATCCCTCTGGCTATCAGTGAAGAGAAAGCTAAAAGTGCCAGGATTTTCATCTGTGGGCTTGGAACTTTGTGAAACAAATTTACCTTCCCTGACCACCTGAGCTATTCACAGTCTATGGAGGTAAAAATTTAAAAATAAATAAACATATGGATACGAAACCTTCTCTGTGATGACATAAATATTGAATCAGCATGGAGATGAAGCTGTAAGTGCATTTTGCTTACAGAAACTAAAATCTGTTATTTTAGGAATATTTTTCAGTCAATTGTCTATAAAAGTTTATATGGAAGAGTCCATGACATGCTATCAACATGAAAAATCTTACACCGCATAAGTGAGGAATTTTTAATAAAAACTGTGCAAAAATGTTAAAAGATTTTTAGGTGGGCTAGTTGCAGTTTAATTTTTGAATATTTCCCAAGCTTTAAACTGAAGGTAGGAGTGGATGAAAAAGTCTGGTTGACTGATTACCTTTAACTATGGTGTGTTGGAAGTCTAGGCATTGAGATGGTCCTTGAAGAAGCACAGACCTTTTATTTCATTTTATTTTCAGACTTCTTTAACATTAATACTGACTTCTCCTTTATTAACATCTTAAAATAAAAGAAGTGAAAAATGTTTTTTATTTTATAGAAAGACAAATACAGCATGGAATCAGGAGACCAGGATTTGAATTCTGTTTCTATTAACTACTCTGAAACCTTGAGCAAGTCATTAGTAGAGTAATGGAAATGGAATGTTCTCTATATTTCTAATCAACATCTGAATTCCGTGAATCTTTCTATTAAGAATGCTGAGTATTCCATTTGCAGCTAAATGAATAAAATTGAATTTTACACAATCAGTCACAGGTAAAAATCACAGAATTTAAATGTTTCTGTCAGGAATTTTAATTGTACATTAGAGTTTATGAGAGTGTCACTTCATAGCATTGTTGTAAAACTTTGGTTGAATCATCATGCTTATTTTGAAATATTCATTTTACATATTTGCTCTTAAGAATGCATTCTGCTAAATACTCCCTCCTGAATGCAAGATAGAAAGCAAAATTATGAACATTTATGAAATAATTTGGTACTTACAAGTGTAATTTGGGGGTTATTTGAATTTATAAAATTTGCATTTTATAATAGAGAGACATGAATTTATAAATAAAAATGCAAATACTTATAAAAACGTATAATACATCCACCACAATGAAAAAGAAAATACAAGAAATATACATTAAAGTATAAAAATATTGTATGTGGTTATCTCTTGACTGAATCCTCTTGCCTTCATAAGACACTAAATTGTTTAGCTCTTTATCTATTATTATAATTTTAGGTAAGCGTGAGGTGTGAATATGTGTGCTTTTTTTTCCAAGGTATTTTTGTAAATTTGTCTAGAATTTTATTTAGTTCAATTCATCAATTGGATTACACAAAATAGTTTGCCTTTGATGCTCAGATTTTACTAAATAAAAGGAATAAAAGACTTTATTTTTAAAAACCTATATTTTTATTGCTATAATTAAGGAGTCATGTCCTAAAATTCAAGTGGGAAAACAGTTGCTATTCCAAATACCAAAATAATAGAACTTGTATTTAGTTACCTTAATTTGATTAAAGAATTTAAGCCAGTCTCCAAGGGTTTGAAGCCTTTCCCTCTATCTCTCCCTTCCTGCAGCTTTCTCTTCCTCAACCATTCTTTCTCTTCATCATACACAAGGCAAAACATGGTTTCACATGGAACATTCAATTAATGGCAACTTGTTGATGGAATAATCTATATAATTTCCATAATTTTAAATTTCTCTTTATAATGTTTAGTTTATATTTAACATTGCAAATGCTTAAATTAAACCCATCATCCTCCAGGTGGCATAGAATTATGAGCATTATAAGATACAGTTCAATGGTACTCAAAGATATGCCATTCCAATATTGGTGTGCCTTACCTCCCCATATGTTATATTTAACTGTTTAGCCTTTCTTACTAATGACAATGACATTAAATCCTGGCAGGTCTTCTTGACTTTCAGCTCACCATAATTCTTTATAGAAATTCTTGCCATAATTTTTGGCAGAGTAGTTATCTGCATTCACATGGATAATTCTGAGACCTTGTTAATATTTTCATGTTAATTGGAATTATGTTAGAATACATTGACTTTAATTTATCATTAACATCATTATGGGCAATAACTGATCAAAGTATTACTCCTTGCTTTCAATTTGGGATGTATCGATTCCAATACAGATTAATTACTGTTGGACATACTGTGCATAGTAGTCACCCTACTGTTACCCAAATGTACAGCTTTGAATGTTCTTAGTCAAGCCCGAAATATAACCGACTAAAATTTTCAAATTTAGAAAACCAACAATAAAGTCATTATTCACAGCCCCTCTTGACTTTTAATGTAGCTATCCACATTTACTTAAAACCACCCCTTGTCAGTGGACTTGCTCAGTGCATTTCTGCCTATGTCTACACAAAAGGGAAATAAAAGCTCAGATACAGTTTGAATGAAAACAAACCAACAAAAATTCCCGACACTGGAGAAGGTATTAAGGCAATATTCACTAACAAATTCCCTAGATGATGGCTCAACTTTCCCTTCCTATTTCTTATGTAGCCTGAGACTTGCTCCTTTAAGGTGACGAAGCATACATCTCTCTCCACCAACTGCAAGAGCAAGAATGGCACTTGAATTTATATTCCCCTCAAATTATATGATAATAATACCAGGAAATTTATATTGACACACTGCATGCCTCAATGGGGCACCTTTTAAAGTTTCTAACATTTATTTCTGGATATTCTTATCCGTATTGCTTAGAACACAAGCCCTATGACCAAGGGTTCCATGGAGTACAATGCCATGTTGAAATGAATGCCTTTTCATCATTTCTCTAAAATATTAAACCATAAATTGTGTGGGGTAGTTTTGTTTTTAAGATTTCAATACATGAGAAATTGAGAGCACAAATTTTATTATTTAAATGACCCCTCCCGATGTTCACTTATTCCTCCATCCCCCTTGCTCATATTCATTCATCGAACACAACTCTTTATTTTCTCGCACTCCAACTAGAAATAAGAAAACAATAAACACGGTTTCAGAAGAAACAACTACTGCCCTAAAAAAACTTCTACAGAAATACCGTCTGGTGCTAAGATACTACACAACTCTGGAAGCACCCAAATAGTGCTGGAGCTTCTTGGTACAACGTTTTCTAATCCTCCTATATCCCTCTTTTAGCCACTACACCTAAAGAAAAATAAGAACTTTGGCTTATTGCATTTTCAAAGAAGATTTTAAAGGGTAAGTTTGGTGCTACTCTCATCTCCTTCAAGAAAAAGCTTCTTATCCTCAAGAGTTGCTGAGCTTTTGATAGTATTGTTGCTGAAAGAGATTCACCACCTAGGCAAGTCCTCCGTTCTTAACCTGGAAGTAAGACCAATTCCGCAGGAACAGGTAAAATAGGTGTGTTTCCTGTACTCAGCTAAGACGCCTCTCAATGAACGGAACAAACCTAAGCAATGCAAATAGTTCTGCGCTTTAAAACGACAATAACAGAAAGTTTGGTTCCAAAGGGTTTGTTTTTTGTCTTTATCTTTTCATGCTTGATAATACCCTTAACAGCCCAGGTGCTGAGTACCACACAAAGTAACTGTACAGAAGCCAGGATCACAGCGTGTCTGTGTCAATTTCCTGAGGTGACTGTCAGAAAATCTGGAGAGGCACCATTATGTAGAGGGAATGAGGTCAGAATTCACTGAGGACCATTCACCCTGGGAAGGAACAGGACGGGACAGTCGGGCTCGAGAGCCAGGCTTTGGGAAAGGAGAGAAGGTGGGTCAGGGAGGACTTTGTGGAGAACGCTTTGTCAGCGCGAGATCGGGTGAAGGGTGGCAGATGGGGGCGTTTGTGCACTGGCATAAGGTGGGAACGCAGGGACGGTAACAGTAGAGATGAACCTGTTTGGGGTGACCAGAGGGTCGGGGCCATCTACTGCTGCTAGTGTGGGAGCCTGGGGGCTGGAAGGTGAGGCGGGACTGCGAGCTGCAGTCAGCTGTCCCCGAGAGGTAGAGGGGTTCAGGTTGCCAGCAGGTGGAGTTGAAATCAAACATCCCCTTGGGGACCACAGAGCAACACCCTCCCTGGACCCTCTGCCTTGAGGACGGGGAATCACGGCAGCTGGTTTGGGGTTCCTCCCAAATCAAAAGATGTTCTCTCCGCGCCAAGCTTTGACGCCCGACCCCCTGCACTCTCCCGCCTACTCACCGGTCCTAGGGGTAAAGCGCCATCCGGGGCGCTCGCGAGGGCTGCGCGGCGCAGGAGGCAGGCAGGGCCAGGCGGCGGTGGCGGCGCTGTCCTAAGAGCGCGACTGGAGCCGGGGGACACCGAGGCAGCGACAGCGGCGGGGGCGCGGGGAGCTGCAGGGGAGAGCAGTGAATCTGGAGCTGCTGTGCCGCGCGCGCTGCTCTCTGCCCATCTCCGGCTTCGCTGAAGCTGCTACAGCTACTGCCGCTGGAGGGGAGGGAGGCGAGGGGGAGGGGAGGAGGCACGCGGTAGGGAGGGACGGAAGAGCAGGAAGGGTGGGGGGTGAGCAAGGGGAGAGGGGGAGATGGTCGCCCAGAGTTGAGGGGGTGGGGAGGGAGGCGCACAGGAGCCCAGCAAAGGTTCCCGCTAAATGAGCTCGGGAGGGGAAATGGAAGATGAGGCGATGGGTCTCTCCCTCGCCGTCCTTCAACCCTACCCTCCTTCCCCCTTCGCGCCCTTTCCTTGGGCTCTTCCTCTCGTGTCTCAGGCTGGGGGTTACCCAAGCTTGGCAGCAGCCGCGGCTTCAGCGCGCTGGTGCGAGTGCTGAGTCCGGGAGGCAACCACTACAGCTCTCCGCGCCACCGGCCTGTGGCACCTGTGCGCGCACACTGCCGCCCGCTCCATTGCGGCGGCTCCTGGACCAGGATCCGTAGCCTGTCGCCCTCCTTCTCTCCCCTTTCTGGACAGATTATGGTCCTACATGTGCATCCATGACATCTATATAGTCCCCCATTGGTGTTTGTTTCCCTGGGCGCTCTTTGGCACCGGCTGTCCCGCCAGAAGGCGCCAGCAGGAAGCTCAATGCCGGCAACCATCGCCTGCCCCTTGGAGCTGTTGCCTGGGCAGGGGTGGCCTTGGTTGTTTACCGCCGGGGTTGACCAGCTAACGAGGTAAAAAAAAGAAATATATACATATATCGTTTTAATCCAATTGCCTCGGACCGTGTTCTCTATGATCTAGGATGGTTGTAAGTGTGAAGGGCATAGTGACAGCCCATTACCTTCTGTCTTGGTTTCCTTCCTCCCTTTTCTCAACATTCTAAAAACCTAGGGATTGAAAGATCTCTGGATCTCTTTATCACAGAGCTTTTCATTTCCCCCTGCATTTTCCTAGGGTTGGTCTCGCTTTGGTAGTGTGGATTTTCGTTTTCTCTATTTGACTCTAAATCAATCCTGTATATTCGCAAACTACAAAGAGGCGCATGCAAATAGATACTGTACTGAGGGCAGATACACGCGAGAGATCGAGAGGGTGAGTTAACACACACAGAGTAAATATAAAAACAACTGGAATATTATTAACTTATTTCCGTGAGCCGTAATTTTATTTTACAATTTTCACGTGGTAATTGGGGATAGACAGGGAGCAAGTAGATTATGTGTCTAAAAGATATGACTAGAAAAAAAAGTCTGGTAAAACTCTCCTCAAATAACATAACACATAAAGTGAGCTAATTATTCCCAGACATTCCCAGGAGGGAAAGAAATTCTGATTTTGTTTGGCTGGCTCGTTGTGTTGCTTTAAAAAAAAGTGAAGTAATCTTTCAGTTGGTGGATTCATTTTTTTAAAAGCCTAAAGGATCATAGTCTCTAGAATAAATAAGGTAGGCATTTCATTTTACATAAGTGTGTCTTATATAACAAATGTTCTCATATTTTAAAAAGTGCTCTCTTGACTGTAAATGCAATGTGGAAAAACATTTTCAATGCAATAGGCCATACCTAAATATTGATGAAAAACCTCTAGATTTTCCTGTATACATTCACATGAAGGAAAAAACAATGTTGGAGCTAAAGTATTACTAGATGGGTTGGGCCGTATCAACTTGCTAGACTCTGTCCTGTTGAGTATATCTGCTAATGAAAATATTTGGTTCAACATTTACCTAATGACCTGAATGAGAGAACCACCTCCTTATTTAGGGAACAAACATCTAATTATTCGACTACACCTCCCTTTTAAAAGGCATGTATTACTGTCTTCAGAGATCCAGAGGTGTACCATGCAAATTCACCCACTGTTATTCTTTCAGTAAAGACCATAGAAAGAAAAGGTTGGCAAAGACTTACAATTCATTCACCTCCCTAAGTCTTCTCAGTGGTGCTTATACTACAGAGGTGAACAATAAATTTTGCAAATGCCAGCGGCTACTTGGGCGGAGGATGGTTACCAAGAATTAATTAAATCTCTGTTTTCTCGTTTCTGTTTAGAATATTTCTCATCCCTTCCTTATTAAAGTAATTTACCTTTGAGTATTTTTACTATTTTCCTCCTATATTTAATTATTAAACTATAACGCAATAGCTTACAGTCTCATTTTATGGTTCTAAAATGGCAAAGACAAATATGCAAACTATAATGCCTTACAGCCAAGCAAAGGAAAGGGGTGATGTTTGGAGCAGAGCAAGCAAGCTTCTAACTCCTCCCTCCAGCTTACATCCCCAGCCACTTGGCCCACCAGAGACAAGAACAGGATGATAAGCAATGGAATGGCATTGAACTCTCCTGCTGAAGGACTTGCATTTCAATGTAGATTCTGAGGCTGGGTGAAAACTTCTCTGCCACCTTTACTACAGCATTCTCACCCATTTATATTTCTTTCCCCTTCTACATCCCTATTACGGTTTTACTGTGTTATGCATTACACCATGGGAAAATTAATCAATTACTACAATAAAAGCTTAATTTTAAAACCCTGACCCTTTGAGCTTATTTAATTGAAGACAAATTATCATGCTGAAATTTTCTAAAATCAGAAAGATTCGAAACCCTGTCTTTGAACTGATACTGCATGAGTGCCAGATATTGGTTAGCAAAGGAAATATCATTGCTCTATTTATTGAACACATATTCAATTAGCACTCCCTGTAGGCAGGCAATATGTTAGGCCCCAGGGATATCACAGTTAAGAAAATTGCTAACTGTGCCCTTGTGAGGCTTAAAAGTCCAGTGATACAATAAAAAAATCTTTATCACTAAGAAAGATGTTCTAGTAATGATGACGATCATGATAAATTTCAAGCTTAAAGAAGAAATATTTAATAATTTAATTATAGGCATTAAAAAGATTAGGAGTAAAGGAAAACAGATTATGAGCCTCTGCTATAACCAGTCCTTATGTGAGCTGCTGAAGAAAAGAGGAGAATGAAGGGTTAGTTAAGAAAGTCACATTTGTTGTAGTAACAGAATACAGTAGATACTTTTTAGGCAAGAGAAAATTTTGGTGAACCTTAACTTTAAAAAATAAGCATCTGTTTTTATTCAAAGTGAGAAAAATGGAGAATAATAAATGTTTCTGAGGTTGCAGACACTTCTAAAAATTATATACGTACTATATCATACATATGATTAGCACTGCTGAATGCATGGACTGAATCTATTATGAAGACAGTGGCAAAAATCAGCAGTTTTCCCTCTTTCTTCCCAAAGAATGTACCAAAGAATCAAAAGGAAAAAATACACTCACAACTTTTTTTCAGTAAAATCAAAAGACAGATAATCTGCAGTTTCCAAAATTTGTATGTGAGATCCCAGAACTGCTGAGATCAACCAGAAGTCTCAGAAGTGAAAGAAAGAAAGGCAGAGAGTGGGCCCAATGATACCGAATTTGAGAATACACCAAAACAAACAAACAAACAAACAAACAAAAAAACTTCTTGAAAGTGAGACTTTCACTCAGAAGAACAAAATCAATTTCCATTGGTTACAACAATGGATTCAGGAACTAGAGTTGGGGTATAGCTGCAAAAGGAGGAAAGAAAGAAACCTGACAAATGTAGAGGACTCAGTTGTGGCTAATCTCAGAAAACCTACAAAAATATGATTCCTGAAGGTAAGTTATTACTGTGACTTATGAAACCTATATTTCTTGTTTGCACCAATCAATGTAGGAACTGGAATTTCCTACAGTGTGGATAGTGAAAGAAGCCCACTTGGATGTGTCTTGCAGGAAGTAATGGAGTGATACGGAGGCAGAGGAGTGAGTCTATCTCTGTAGCAGCAGTGAAGAGAAACCCTTTGAAAACCCCAGGACTTATTTTCCTTTCCTTTTCCCAAGAACCTAGATAAGAAAAATTTAACTCAGTTACATATGAGTAATTGAAAAAAGAATGGACACACAGCCAACACAAAAGTAGTATAGGAAAAGACTTGCAAAGGAGTAGTAAAATGTATCAGTTGTTGAAGAACACACACCATAGCAATGTTGTCATGAAGAAGTTGAGAAATTTGTTCTAACATTACGGCAGAAATTTTCAAGAAGGCACAATGAAGGAATTGCTTCTATAAATGAAAACTACAAGGTACAAATGCAAGAACTTGGGAAGGGATGATGAGAGACAATAGGAGCTGGTGACACATAGCTGGGGGAACTCAGAAAAGAAGTGAAGAAAAAAATACCTTCATGAATTAAGAATATAAATGGAAGAATTACAAGGTAAAATGGACACTGAGATAGACACAGCAAGGAAAAGAAGAGACAGAAATGAGGAAGGCTAACAAAATGAAATGCAAGTAAAGAAAAAATACACAGGATTAGAGAGAATACAAAAGATGGAGAAGATAGGGAATGGTAATCCAATGGATACATAATTAGACAAAAGAAATAAGTGATGGGAAAATAAATATGTCAATATATTATTAAAGAAAGAAACATTCTTCAAATGAAAGATGACTTGAATTTTCATTTGAAAAGAAACAATGATTACCAGGAAAAATTGCCCCAGAATCATCAACATTGAGATGTGTCCTAGTACAGTAACTAGAGTTTAAATTTAAAAAAGAATTTTTTAGGCATGCAGGCAAAAGCAATCAGTAGCTTATAAAGAAAAATACTGATACTGGCCTCAGAAGTCTTCACTGCAACTTTAGTGGAATTGAGCCAGTCAGTATCAGTGGAACAAAGCTTACAAGAAACCAAAGAAAATAAAATAAAACTAAGGTTTTTTTTTTTCTTTTTAGCTAAATGGTTTTTCAAGTACAATGGGAATAGACAAACAATGGTGAACATGCAAGAACTCAGGAACTATTATTCTCATGAAACCACCTTCAGGAAATCACTAGAATAATGAATGAAATCCAGCTTCTAATAAATAAATAAAAGAGACATGCTGAATCAAGGACTGATTTTCAAGTTAATACATTCAATGTATTTATCTACTGATCTACAATGTTAGAATATGAGAATTAAAGCAGTATAATGCAATATAAACCTTATAGAAAAAATAGACTGACAATATAAAAATGATATGAGATATAACGGCATCGATTGTCTAATGGCTGGGAGTCCAACAAAACCACTTAAAAGAACAAATAAGTAGCATGACATTTAGCAACACAAAGATGAAATTTAATCCAAATTATTTGATAAATTATCTAGTCAAGCAGGAAGGCATGGAGGAATAAGAAACACTAATTTTTATCATTACTTTAACAAACTAACAGAAACATTTCTTACTTTAACTAAAAAATAGAGCAATGCAGATAAATAATTACAAAAGTAACACAGAACAAAATGAAAATCTTTGTAAATATTAAGAATACATATATAGTGTGGGCACGGTAGCTAACACCTGTAATCCTAGCACTTTTGGAGGCTGAGGAGGGCAGATCGTTTGAGCCCAGGAGTTTGAGTCTAGCCTGGGCGACATGGTGAAGCCCTAACTCTACAAAGAATACAAAAATTGGCCGTGCGTGGTGGTACACTCCTGTAGTCCCAGCTACTTCAAGGGCTGAGGCAGGAGGATCGCTTGAGCCTGGGAGATTAAGGCTGCAGTGAGCCATGATTGTGCCACTTCGCTCCAACCTGAGTGACAAAACAAGACCTTGTCTCAAACACACACACACACACACATACACACACATAGAAAAAATAAAAGAAAACAGAACACAAAATGAAGGAGTTTTACAAAGTAACAAGTGAAAACATAATATAACACAATATGTCAGAACCAAAGTAAATATTTCCATTATATCAATAAATGTAAATAAAATCATCTCCTGTTCTACAGACACAAATAAAGATTTTTATATTTTATCACTGAAAACAGGGTTCTGTGTTTTATATCTAATACAGCAAGAAAACTCAGAACACTTAAAAAATAAAAAGATGAACAAACATATATCAGGGAAATGGAAACAAAGAGTAAGCAGGCATTGCAATCTTAGTCAAAGATAAGGTGGCATAAAGCCTAAAACATGTTAAACAAGAGAAAGAAGGATATTTTAAGGTGATCACAAAACAGACACCTTCCTATGAAAACAAAGCAATTATGAATATCTGTGTAAAAGATTATATATCACCACCAGTCCTACAGCAGCAATTATAAGATATTCAAGGAGCTAGCATGAAGCCCACCATTAATAAGAGTCTTAATACTTTATAAAATATAAGTAAAGTTTTGAATATTAAATGTCATATACACTTTTCAGATCAATCTCGCTTAAGAGCGTCAGTGCAAAAATCCTAATTAAAATATTAACAAATGAACCTCAATAGCACATTACTGTATCAACACTAAGTGTATTTTTCTTTTTTTTCCAAAAAGGTAGGAATGTTACTGTATTAGAAAATCTATTAACATACTTAGTCACTTCCCTTATCTATAAAATGGAAGTGCAATATTAGTATCCACTTTATGGGATCATTTTTTCAATGATTAAAAGAGTTATTGCATACCAAATCTTTAGCAAGAATGCCCGGCATAGAGTGAGCCTTTCATAAATGTTATCTGTTGTGTTTATCAGCATTCATAAGATATTAAAAGATGACTATCCTTGTGATAGTAATATAAGTCTTCTTATCATTTTCTTAAATAATAAACTTCTTATGTTAATTTATTAATATTGTATTCTCATCTTTTATCCCTTCTCCTTGGGGTTTTTATTATTGTTCTTTTAGGCCCTCTGTTCTTTTTGTATTATCTTTAACATCCTACAAAAATTAAAATCAATTTGTAAATTCAGAGAGTACCTAAGACCAACCAATTATTTTAAAATAATTTCAAATAATAATAGTAATATATGAGTGTACTACCTCTGTTTTAAATAGACTTTATTTTTTAGGGCAGTTTTAGGTTCACAGCAAAATTTAGCAGAAGGTAGAGTTCCCACATAGCATCCACCACACACATGCACAGCCTCCCCATTGTCAACATCTCTCATGAGAGGCATATATTTGTTATAAGCAAGAAACTTACATTGACACATTATCATCACCCACTGTCTATAGTTTACATTAGGGTTCACTCGATGTTGTACATTCTATGGATTTTGACAAATGTGTAATGGCATGTATCTATTATTGCAGTATCATACAGAGTAATTTTGCTGTCCTAAAAATTGTTTCACTTATTCATTCCTCCCTCCCCACCAGCTGCTGACAACTACTGATCTTTTTACTCTATCTATAGTTTGTGATGTCCTATAATGTCATACAGTTGAAATCATATGTTATGTAGCCTTTTCAGACTGGCTTCTATCACTTGGTCATAAGCATTTAAGTACCCTCCATGTCTTTTTTATTATTATTATTATTATTATTTTACTTTAAGTTCTGGAATACATGTGCAGAATGTGCAGATTTGTTCCATAGGTATAAACGTGCCATGGAGGCTTGCTGTACCCATCAACCGGTCATCTACATTAGATATTTCTCCTGATGCTATCCTTCCTCTAGCCCCCCACCCCCCGACAGGCCCCAGTGTGTGATGTTCCCCTCCCTGTGTTCTCATTGTTCAACTCCTGCTTATAAGTGAGAACATGCGGTGTTTGGTTTTCTGTTCCTGTGTTAGTTTGCTGAGACTGATGGTTTCCAGCTTCATCCATGTCCCTGCAAAGGACATGAACTCATCCTTTCTTATGGCTGCATAGTATTCCATGGTGTATATGTACCATGTTTTCTTTATCCAGTCTATCATTGATGGGCATTTGGGTTGGTTCCAAGTCTTTGCTATTGTGAACAGTGCTGCAATAAATATACCTGTGCATGTGTCTTTATAGTAGAATGATTTATAATTCTTTGGGTATACCTATACCAGAACATTGCTTGCTGTGCTTAAGAATTAGATCAAAGTGAGACAGACGATCAAAAGCAACAGTGTCCTCAAGCTATGATAGGTCAAAGCACTGAAAAGCCATATGTCCTCTATCCCGGGCAATTGCAGAGACAAATATTTTGTGCCCAAACATAAAATCACAGCAGATATATTTTCTGGTGTCTTGGCAATGAGCTCGCTGGGAGCTGTGACTCCCCTTTACCCTAGTGGAATGGACTGCAAAGCTACCAGTTCCCCAGGCCTCCAGGTGTTATCATCACTGTATAAACAAGTCATTTGCACAAACAGTGTTTCAGGTCTTGGGAATAAACCTCCCCCTGAAGAGCTGGTCCCTAATCTGACTATTGCTCCACCCCTTTTTAAACATTCTCAAGGGCACTCTCACCCTAGTCCTATAAAAAATTAGAGGAAGAGAGGACAGGTTTCCTTCCTGGAGAACAGTGTCCTTTACAATTTCCCATTGTGTTTTCACCCTTACATGTTTCTCCAAGGGAGAAAAGAATGTGGCAAACACTGTTCCTCTGTTTATAAATTTTCCCAATAGAGCTTGTTTTTTTGCAGACCAGGTGGCATTGTGACCTAACTCTCTGCAGGACTAGGGAAAAAGAGACAAATTCACATTGTTCTTTTAAAAATATTTATATTTCATTTAAGCACCATAGTTCTGTTAGTGGCATATAACAATTAATTAGGTCATAAATTCATTCATCACATTTTAGTGCTTTTAATAAGATTTCAGAGAAACAACATTCTCATCAGCTATAAATCCACAAATCATATTTCAGAATGTTACTTCTGAAGGTAATTCTTTCAATTTTTATTGATTCTAATTGGGTGCAACTTAAAAAGGCACAGTTTTCTAATACCGACACCAAGCTCTAGAGGTGCACCAAATCTAGGTCTCGATCTCTCATATACTATATGGGAAACTTATCAGTAAGCTGATCCTGAAAATCCTCTATGAGAGTAACATTTATAAACTTAAGATGTAGAAATATATGTGAGCTACAAAAGATTACTATTATTTAAATAGTAGTACAAGTATAATATAATGACGTACTTAAATAGTAAATTATATTTACTGCAATAAATAATAATTATCCAGAAGATGGTGTACTTTAAATACCACTTTAGCTAAGAGACCAAACAATATAGTTCTTCCAGAAAAATGGAAGCTTATTATTCTTTCTTATGTAACAGCCTCAGGGGTTTCAATCATCTCTCCCTTCTTGCCTTTTACTATAAGCAGTCAGGAGGAACCAAGACCCTACTTCAACACTTTTCTTAGAAATCTCCTCAGCTAAATACCCAATTTTATTGCTTATAAGTTCTACCACAAAACACTAAAACACAGTTTAGCCATGTCTTTGCCATTTTATAACAGGGATCACCTTTTTCATTTCCCAAAATACATTTTTATTTCCATTTGGGACCTCACAGGAATCACCCTTAGTGTAAACATTTCTAGCCTGTACCTCAAAACTCTTTCAACCTCTACCCATTACCCACTTCCAAAGCTACTTCCACATTTTTTGATATTTGTTACAGCAGTACCTCCATCTTTGTATCAAAATCTGTATTAGTCTGGTTCTCCAGAGAAACAGAATGTAGTAGGAATTCTTAGTAGAAAGAAAATTTTATGTGTGTATATACATACACATATATATGTATTTATAAAGAGATTTACTATAAGAAATTGGTTCATGAGATTTTGGAGGCTAAGAAGTCCCAAGATCTGCAGTCAGCAAGCTGGAGATCAAAGAGAATTGATGCAGTAGTCCCATTTTGCTTCCCAAGGCATGAGAATCAAGAGAGCCTAATAAATTTCAGTGTAAGTGCAGAAAAAGTCCAATGCTCATGCTCGAGCAGCCAGGCTTCCTCTACTCTCAGGAAGGGCTTTTTGTTCTCTTTAAGCCTTCAGTTGATTGGATAGAGCCTGCCTAAACTAGGAAGAACAATTTGCTTTACTCACTTGACTGATTCAATTGTTAATCTCATCTAAAAATTCCCCTATAAACAAATTCAAAGTAATGTTTAACCAAATGTCTAGGCACCCTGGGGCCTGGTAAAGTGGAACATAAAATTAACCATCATGGGTGGTGAAAAACTTCATTTTTAAAGCTTGTGATCCTTTGTAAGTTTGCAGAAACAACATCCTTTCATGAGCCAGAATGTAGTATATAGCTTTATCTATGTCTAAGGGAGGTCAGGAAATGTAGTCTGTAGCTGGGTGGACATAAATTGATCTTAAACTTGGAGGTTTCTAGTACTTCAAAGAAAAAGAGAACCTATACTAGAAACAATCTATCTCTGTCTGCATTTACATGCATGTGTGTTGCACATTATTACCCTACTTTTTGTACCTACAGTAGCAATAAAGAGGTCTTCTATATAGATGCCTTCAAAAAATTTTAAGAGGCCACTGACAAACTTAACCAGATAGGTCGCAGAATATTAAGTGTTTTATTACGTTCTTCTTGTCTAAGTCCAGTGATCTTCTTTAACATACCTTCTCTTCTTTTTACTTTTATTTTAGGCTCAGGAGTATATATGTGTTTGTTATGTATGTGAATTGTGAGTCACAGGGTTTTGATGTGCAGATTATTTCATCACCACAGTAATAGGCATAGTACCCAATAGGTAGTTTTTCAATCACCACTCTCCTCTGAACCTCCACCCTCAAGTAGGTACTGATGTCTGTTATTTCCTGCATTGTGTCTATGTGTACTCAACGTGTAGCTCTCACATATAAGTGAGAACATGTGACATTTGGTTTTCTGTTCCTGCATTGGTTCGCTTAAGATAACGGCCTTCAGCTCCATTCTTGTTGCTGCGAAGGATGTGATCTCATTCTTTTTCATGGCTGTGTATTATTCCATGGTGTAAATCTACTACATTTTCTTTATTTAGTCTACCATTAATGAGCATTTAGATTGATTCCGTGTCTTTGCTCTTGTAAATAGTGCTACAATGAGTGCACGAGTGTATGTGTCCTTATGGTAGAACAATTCATATACCTTTGGTTATACACCTAATAATGGGATTTCTGGGTCAATTGGTCATTCTAAGTTCTTTGAGAAATTGCCAAACTGCTTTCCACAATGGCTGAACAAATTTCTATTCCCACTAGCAGTGTATCAGCATTCCCTTTTCTCTACAGCTTCACCAGTATCTGTTATTTTTTGACTTTTAAATAGCCATTCTGACTGATTGTGAGGTGGTATCTCATTGTAGTTTTGATTTGCATTTCTCTAATGATTAGTGATGTTGAGCATTTTTTTCATATGTGTGTTGGCCATGTGTATGTCTTCATTTGAGAAGTGTCTGTTCGTGTCTTTTGTGCCCTTTTTAATGAGGCTGTTTGCTTGCAAATTTGTTTAAGTTCCTTATAGATTCTGGATATTAGTCCCTTTTCAGATGCATACTTTGCAAATATTTTCTCTTATTCTGTAGTTTGTCTGTTTACTCTATTGATGGTTTCTTTTAATGTGCAGTAACTTTTTAGTTTAATTAGGTCTCATTTATCAATTTTTATTTTTGTGGTAATTGTTTTTGGTATCTTCACTCTGAAATATTTGCCAAGTGCTATGTCCAGAACAGTATTTCCTAGGTTACTTTTCAGGGTTTTTATAGTTTCAGGTTTTGCATTTAAGTCTTTATTCCATCTTGGGTTGATTTTTGTTTATGGTGTAAGGAAGGGGTGCAGTTTCAATCCCTTACATATAACTAGCCAGTTAGCACCACTTGTTGAATAGGGAATTCTTTCCCCATTGCTCCTTTTTGACAACTTTGTTAAATATTTGATTATTGTAGGTGTACAGCTATATTTATAGACTTTCTGTTTTGTTTATTCTGTCTATGGGTTGATTACTGTAGCCTTGTAGTATAGTTTGAAGTCTTATAATGGGATGCCTCCAGTATTTCTCCCCCCCTTAGGATTTCTCTGGCTATTCAAACTCTTTTGGTTTCATATAAATTTTAAAATAGTATTTTCTAGTTCTATGAAGAATGCCATTGGTAGTTTGATATGAATAGCATTGAGTCTGTAAATTTTGGGGGGCAGTATGGGCATTTTAACAATACTCATTCTTCCTATCCATAAGCATGTGGTGCTTATTTATTTGTTTGTGTCATCTCTGAATTCTTTCAGCAGTGTTTTGTAAATCTTATTGTAGAGATCTTTCACATCCCTGGTAAGTTGAATTCCTGGGTATTTTATTCGTTTTCTGGCTATTATGAATGAGTTTGTATTCTTGATTTGGCTCTCAGATTGAATGTTACTCATTTTTGCACATTGATTTTGTATCCTGAAACTTTGCTGAAGTTGTTTATCAGATACAGGAGCTTTTGGGAAGAGACTATGAGGGGTTTTCTAGGTATAGAATTATATCATCTGCAAACAGAGATAATTTTACTTCCTGTCTTCCTATTTGGATTCCTTTTATTTCTTTCTCTTGCCTGATTTATCTAGTTAGGACTTCCAGTACTATGTCAACTAGGACTGGTGAGAGTAGGTATCCTTATCTTATCCTGGTTGTCAAGGACAATGTTTCTAGGTTTTGTTCATCTAGTATGATGTTGGCTTTGGGTTTGTCATAGACGCTTCATTATTTTCAGATATTTTGCTTCAATGACTAGTTGTTGAGGGATTTTAACATGAAGGTGATGACAGCTGGCAGTTGTCCAAAGCAACTGCTGCTGTGGTACCAGCTGTGGTGGGGTGCAGGTGGAGGGGGTGTGGGTTCGAGCCATGGGTACTTAGGTGTGGATACTGAGGCAAACTCTCCCTGGGATCTGCTGCCCTGGGAGCCCACCTCTGAGAGCCTCTGTGGTGGGGCCAAGCTGGGCTAAGCCACCCACTGGTGGGGAATGGCACCAACAAGCATGGAGGGACCCCAAGGCAGAACTTGACCCAAGGAAGTGCTGTACTTGTGCATGGAGTGTGAGGGCTGGTCCTGAACATGGAGCAGTGGCTGCATTTCAGGGCCCTGCAGTGGGAAGTGGCAGTGGCCCTTCGTCAGCGGGACCTGGCCAGCGTCATGCCCACCCTGACGAGGGCACTGTGCTTTGGTGGGAGGCTCAGCATGGGGCCATCCTAGGATGCCTACCAAGGATCCACCCCATATTGGGGTGACAGCTGAGTCTGGTGCTCCCAATGGCTGTGTCCATGGCCCACAATCCACTCCTGAAGGCATACTTATGGCATGGCCATGAGCTAAGGAAGGGGGTGCCCCTGTTCACCACTGAGAACCAGGGCTGCAGGGGAACTTGCAAATGTCATCCCTTCCCCAGAACCCGGCAAGGACCGGGAGCCCGGCCCCAGGCTGCAAAGTGTCAGACAGGGCAATAGGAGCAGCTTCAGAAGGAGCAGTGGTGGCAGTATGTCCCCTGTGCCCCATGTCCCTAAGGCAGCTGACTGTGCCACCCCCATCCTCACATGGCCTGGCAGGACCTGCTTCTAGGCCCAAAGCCTCCATGGCAGCTTTGACCTTGCTCTCTGCCATGTCCTGGGAGCCTACAAGCATCTGGCCAATGGTGCAGCTGGGACTCACAGGACAAGCCCAGGAAGCGTGGGGTTCTTTTGTGCGGAGTTGGCCAGGGTCACCGTGCCACCTGCACTTTGTCTGCTGCTACTGTGGCAAGACACAGAGTAGGGGCACAGCCTGGGACAGGGACAGTTTTCAGGGCGGGAGCTCCCCAAGAACAGCTGCAGCCACCCAGGTTGTGGCTGTGGGCCCAGGCTTCCAGATGCTCTCTCAGGGCCCAGAAGGGCCCCCATGTCACGCTCAGGAGTGCCTGCTCCCAGTGCCTGCCCTCATCCTGCTGCCGGCACTCTGAGATGTGAGTGGAGTTAGTGCCAAGCCCTGGAGCTGTCACAGCTTGGCCTGGTGTGCAGCAGGGCCCCCTACTGCATCAGCCCGTCCAGACTTTGGGCACCAACAAGTGTGGGAGGAGGCTCATATGAGGCTAGGAGCAGCTCAGCCTGTGGGTGCCCCTAGGCCTGAGTGGCCTGGGTACCATGAGCAGTGGCAGGAGGTAGACAGGCCCCTCTGTAGGAAGAGGCAGGTCCCAGTGAGGCTCCACCTTCAGCCAGGGAGGGCCTGAAGGTTGGGGCTGGGCTGCTAGTCCTGCAGATTGATGTGGGGACTTGTGATGCCTTTTCTTGGCTGTTCATGCCCACCCATGAACCAATTGGCATGCATTTCCTCCCCTCTGAGGCCCATAAAAGCCCTGGGTTCATCAGATCAGAGAAGAGGACAGAGAGACAGTGAGACGACTGGGCTACAGACCCATCGTGGGTCTCCTCTAAGCTGTTCTAACATTTAATAAAGCTCCTCTTTGTCTTGCTCACCCTCTACTTTTCTGCATACCTCATTCTTCCTGGATGCAGAACAAGAACTCGGGCCAAGGCACCACTGGCCACAGAGGTTTCTGGACAGGAAAAGCAACATTGCAAAAATCCCATATCAAAGGATGTTGAATTTTATTGACAGTCTTTTCTGCATCTATTGAGATGATCATGTGGATGTTTTTTGTTTTGTTTATGTGATAAATCACATCTTTTGATTTGCATATGTTGAACCAACCTTGCATCCCAAGGATAAAGCCTACTTGATAGCGATGGATTCACTTTTTGATATTATGCTGGATTCAGGATTTAGTTTGCTATTATTTGGTGAGGATGTTTGCATCTATATTCATCAAGGATATTGGCCTAAAGTTTTCTTTCTTTGTTATGTTTTTGCCAGGTTTTTTTATAAGAATGATTCTGGCCTCATAGAAGGAGTTATGAAGAAGTCTCTCTTCCTCAATTTTTGGGAGTAGTTTCAGTAGGAATGATATCAACTCTGCTTTATACATCTAGTAGAATTCAACTATGAATCTGCCTGGTCTTGGGCTTTTTCTGGTTGGTAGGCTTGTTATTACTGTTTCAATTTTGGAACTTGTTACTAGTCTGGTCACAGATTAAATTTGTTCTTGGTTCAATCTGGGAAGGTTGTATTTTTCCAGAAATTCATTCATTTTTTCTAGGTTCTCTAGTTTGTGTACATAAAGGTGTTAGTAGTAGTCTCTGAATGGTTTTCATATATCCATGGGGTTGGTGGTAATGTCCCCTTTGTTTTTTTCTGATTTATTGTGTTTATTTGGATCTTCTTTCCTTTTTTATTTTTTAGTCTATCTAGTTGTCTATCCATCTTATTTATTCTCTTAAATAACAAATTCCTAGATTTGTTGATCTTTTGTACGGTGTTTCATGTCAAGTTCCTTCAGTTCAGCTTCAATTTTGGTTATTTATTTTACACTGCTAGCTTTGGATTTGGCTTGCTTTGTTTTTTACTCTATCTGTGATGTTAGGTGGCTAATTTGAGATCTTTCTAACTTTGGTGTGGGCATTTAACACTATAAACTTCCCGCTTAATACTGTGTTAGCTGTATCCCAGAGATTCTTGATACATGTATATTTTTTCTCATTAGTTTCAAAGATTTCTTGATTTCAGCCTTAATTTTATTGTTTATCCAAAAGTCATTAAGGAACAGATGTTTAATGTCCATGTAATTATATGGTTTAGAGCAATTTTCTTTCTATTGATTTTTATTTTGATTATGCTGTGGTCTGAGAGTGTGGTTGGTATTAATTCTATTTTTCTGAATTTGCTGAGAATTGTTTTATGACCTCTTGTGTGTTCAGTTTTAGGGTATGTGCCATATGCATATGAGAAGAATGTGTATGCTATTGTTTTGGGGTGGAAAGTTCGGTAGATGTCTGTTAGGTCCATTTGGTGGAATGTCGAGTACAGATCCCAAACATCTTGGTTAGTTTTCTGCCTCTATAAACTTCCTAATATTGTCAGTGAGGTTTTGAAGTCTGTTACTATTGTTCTATGGTTATCTAAGCCTCTGTAGGTCTCTACAAACTTGTTTTATAAATCTAGCTACTCCTGTATTAGGTGCATATATATTTAGAATAGTAAGGTCTTCTTGTTGAATTGAACCCTTTACCATTATGTGATGCTCTTCTTTCTTTTTTAACTGTTGTTATTTTGAAGGCTGTTTTCTGAAATTAGACTAGCAGCTTCTGCTTTTTTCTGTTTTCCATTTTCTTGGTCCATTTTTCTCCATTCCTTTTCTTCAAGCCTGTGGAGGTTGTTGTATGTGAGATAAGTCTCTTGAAGTCAGCATACCAATGATTCCTACTTCTTGATCCAATGTACCACTCTGTGCATTTTAATTGGGGGCATTCAGTGCATTTACATTCAAGGTTAATATTGATATGTGCTAATTTGATCCTGTCATCTTGTTGTTAGCTGGTTATTATGCTGACTTGATTGGGTAGTTGCTTTCTAATGTCAATGGTCTTTGTACTTAAGTGTGCTTTTGTGGTGGCCAGTAAGGGACTTTCCTTTCCATATTTAACATTCCCTTCAAAACCTCTTTTAAGGCAGATCTGGTGGTAACAAATTCCCTTAGCATCTTCTTTTCTGAAAAGGGTCTTATTTTTCCCTTGCTCATTAAGGTTAGTTAGGCTGCATATGAAATTTTTTATTGAAATTTTTTCTTTAAGAATGCTGAATATAGGCTCTTAATCTCTTCTGATTTGTAGGATTTCTGACAAAGGACCTACTGTTAGACAGACGGGGTTCCCTTTGTAAGTGATCTGCTGCTTCTTTCCTAGCTGCCTTTAAAATTTTTTCTTTCAATCTTGGAGAATCTGATGACTATATGTTTTGGGGATGGTCGTCTTGTGTAGTATCTTCCTAGGGTTCTCTGAATTTCCTGAATTTGCTTTTTGTCACTTGATATGGTTAGGTTGTGTCCCCACCCAAATCTCATTTTTAATTCCCACCTGTTGTGGAAGGGACACAGTGGGAGGTAACTGAATCATGGGGACAAGATTTTACTGCATGTTTCTCATGATAATGAATAAGTCTCATGAGATCTGATGGTTTTATAAAGAGTAGGTCCCCTGGACAAGTTCTCTCTCTTTGCCTGCTGCCAATCCATGTGAAATGTGACTTGCTCCTCTTTGCCTTCTGCCATGATCGTGAGACCTCCCCAGCCATGTGAAACTGTAAGTCCATTAAACCTTTCTTTTGTAGATTGCCCAGTCTCGGGTATGTCTGTGTCAGCAGCGTGAAAAAGGACTAATGTAGTAAATTGGTTTCAGTAGAGTGGGGTGCTGCTGAAAAGATATCCAAAAATGTGGAAGTGACTTTGGAACTGTGTAACAGGCAGAGGTTGGAACAGTTTGGAGGACTCAAAAGGAGACAGGAAAATGTGGGAAAGTTTGGAATTTCCCAGAGACTTGTTGAGTGGCTTTGCCCAAAATGCTGATAGCGATATGGACAATAAAATGCAGGCTGAGGTGGTCTCAGATGGAAATGAGGAACTTGTTAGGAACTGAAGCAAATGTGATTCTTGTTATGTTTTAACAAAGAGACTGGTGGCATTTTGCCTCTGCCCTAGAGATTTGTGGAACTTTAAACTTTAGAGAGATGATTTAGGGTATCTGGTGGAAGAAATTTCTAACCAGCAAAGCATTCAAGAAGTAACCTGGGTGCTGTTAAAGGCATTCAGTTTTATAAGGGAAGCAGAGCATAAAAGTTCAGAAAATTTGCAGCCTGACAATGTGATAGAAAAGAAAATCTTACTTTATGAGGAGAAAATAAGCTGGCTGCAAAAATTTGCATAAGTAACAAAAAGCTGAATGTTAATCCCCAAGACAATGGGGAAAATGTCTCCAGGGCATGTCAGAGGTCTTCAAAGCAGCCCCTCTCATTGCAGGCAGAGAGGCCTAAAAGGGAAATATGGTTTACAAGCATATAAGCTGTATATAAGCATTGTACTATAGTTGATAAAGTTATTTCTCCTGAGGATATGAATGATCAGTTCTGATACTGCTAAACATGTGGACAGGAATTGAACAATTAAGCAAATAATAACGTAAAGTAAGTAAATAAATAAAGAATGGTGGTTTCTCACTGTAGGAATGGGAGTTTACAGATAAACAAGGGAGTAGACTAGAATGATCCTGGTAAAGAACTCATGTTTAACTTAATATAGATACAGATGGTTATATATAAAATATTTATAGAGTTCATTCTTGTTATTTATGGTAGTTATGTTCTATAAAGTCATTACAAACACTGAATTAGCAAATGAAAAACCATTGTCCAAGAAAAAAATATAGGGTTAGTTTTCTGTTAGCCTCTGGTTATAACATTTTCATTAACCAATCGGTATGTAACCTGTTTTATGTGTATTTCTGTCTTAACTCACCTCATTTAAAATATAGTGTTGGTTCATTAATATTGAACTCCCAGCCAACAATACTATATATATATACATATATATGTGTGTGTGTATATATATACATATATATATATATATATATATATATGTAGTTACAAATTGTTCCAAGTTTGGTCATTAGGAGCTCTTTCAATTGGTTCCTGTGCTCCTGTACATGGGATATATATATATATATATATGTATACACATAGATAGATAGATAGAAAGACAGATAGATAGATATATTACATATATAACCCTTGCCTGAAGGAAGGTTATCTAACCCAAGTATTTTCTTCATAAGGTACAATACAACCTTCTCTCACTTAGGAATACTAGGAAAGCACTGTAGCACCACACTTGAGGGGCCACTTTAAACAGGAAAATAACATAAAGCACAAAAAATGTGCAAAACATAATGCTAAGTATACCACAAAAGGACGCTTGTTTATATTATGATAGTTAAAACAAAAAGGCAGAATGTTGCCTTGTTCTACTTCAGTTAGGATGTGCATGTCTGGTCACTCATTTTTTTTTTTTTTTTTTTGCTGTCCTGCACAGGTACATAAATTTTCAAGTAGGAAAAGACACAAGTATGGAATCTACAAATAAAGAGATCTACTGTATGTATACAGTCACAGGTTAGTGTAAACACATCTATTTCTTTGCTCTGTTAGCTGAGACAGCTTAAAATAAAGGACATCTTATAATAACAAGCACACTTATTGTCCAGATCTCAGTTTCTAATACCATTCTCCAATGACAGGAAGCGAGGCTCCCTCAAGAGATGGTGGCTTGTAGAACTGGAGCAGAAAATATGTAAGATTAACCTGCAGCATTTTGAAGCCCCAGAAAGTAAAAACGTGCTAACAAAAAGGCCCCCAAAATACATCAGTGGGAGTATGTATGTCAAAAGAGTACAGGAGCTAACTGAAGGAGCACTTAATGGCCAAACTTGGAACAATTTGAGTACAAAATAAAGTGTAAGTAACTAAATTAAAAAATTTGACCAGTTAATAAATGAAGAGATAAGTCTTTCATGTGGAAGAATTCCAAAAAATTTATGTAGGCACCCTTCCTTCAAGCAGGGAGAACATAACTTTTCATCCCTTAAGTGTGGGCTGTGATACTGACTTACTTCCAAAGAGTACAGCGTGAAACAGAGGAATAAGAGTAACTTCACAGTGAAGAAATCTGACAATCACTATCTCAGGTGACCAAGGTTGACATAAAAAATAACAAATCATGTTGATTTTATCTTTGATATGATGTGATGAAAATGGCACTTTACCTCTGTGACCTTTCTCCCTCAAACCCGTAACTCAAGTCCAATAGTGAGAAAAACATCAGACAGATCCAATAGAGGAGTATGTTTCAAAATACCTGACCAATACTCCTCAGAGGGGTCAGTGTCACTAAAACATTACAAACAAGAAAAGTCTGATAAATTGTCATGGCCAAAAAAAAGCCTAAGGAAACATTACAACTAAGTATAATATGGTATTCTGGATAATATCCTGGAACAGGAAATGAATAGAAGGCAACAAATAAGGAAATCCGAATAAACTATGAACTTTAGTTAATAATACTGTATTAATATTATTTCGTTAATTGTAACAAATTTGCCATGCTAATGCAAGATGTTAATAATGGAGAAAGCTAGGTGTGGGGTATTTTGGAACTCTACTATCCTCTCAATTCTTCCTGTACATGTAAACTGTTATGGTGCAGAGAGGTTTTAGATTTTCTGTCACTTTCTAAAATGAAATATTTTTGTCAGTTTTTGTGTTGCTTTTCCATCAAATTCTACTCCTTTTTTTTTTTAACCTTAACTCTGCAAAGGAGTGCTGTTGGTTTAGATGGGATGTGAGGACTGGTGACATTAGGGAAGAAAATTTGAAAGAAGTGATGAAAGATACCTAAGAGTGCATAACTCTACTAGACGCAGTTAGGATTGGCAGAAAATCATGGGTAGAATTAATTATTTTCCCATAATAAAGTCAGGAATATGATAAAGAAGATTAGAGAGCTATTATACCAAACATTTGCTGAATCACATCACTTATGTAATGAAATCAACACATCTGTACACAAAAGTGGCAAAAATGTATTCCATTTCTAGATCTAATTTATTTATTTAATTTCAATAGTTTTGGGGGAACAGGTGATATTCAGTTACATGGACAAACTCTTTAGTGGTGATTTCTGAGATTTTGGTGCACCCTTCACTGGAGCAGTGTATACTGTACTCTGGTGTAGTCTTTCTATCCCTAACATCCCTCCCATCCTTCTTCCTGAGTCCATTGTATAATTTTTACGCCTTTGCATCCTCACAGCTTAGCTCCCACTTATAAGTGAGAACAATGTTTGATTTTCCATTCCTGACTTAAATCACTTAGAATAATGGTCTCCAAGTCCATCCAGGTTGCTGCAAATGGCATTATTTCATTCCTTTTTATGGCTGAGTAGTATTCCATGGTGTGTGTGTGTGTGTATGGTACATATGGCATATATGGAATATGATATACATGATGTGTGTATTATATATGTATATGTGTATATCATCTCTCTCTCTATATATATAGATACAAATATGTATAATGTTTTCTTTACCTACTGGTTGATTAATGGATGTTTGGGCTGGTTCCACATTTTTGCGATTGCAAATTGTGCTGCTATAAACATGCATGTGCAAGTGTCTTTTTCATATAATGACTTCTTTTCCTATGGGTAGACACACAATAGTGGGATTGCTGGATCAAAGGTAGATCTAGTTTTAGTTTTTTAAGGAATCTCCATACCGTTTTCCATAATGGTTGTGCAAGTTTACATTCCCACCATCAGTAATGCAAAAGTGTTCCCCATTTCTAGATCTTTAAAGAATAAGGGAGTTGATACGTGAAGTAAAATATTCTGTCCTTCACGAAAAATGGCTAAAGCTTTCAAATGATTTTGCAGGGTTTCTCTGGTGGAAAAAAAAAAGATCATTGTACTAAACAAAAATATAAAGGAATAAATAAAGGTCGGAAAAGATTTAGTAACACTGAACCAAGTGATGGTATCAACTGCTCAACTCCCATTTTTAGAATCCATCAGAAAAAACTTTGAAGATTTGATTATATTAAGTGGTAAGAGAGAAAAGGGCTTTGGGGCCAATAAAAAAAGTACAGAAATGACTGATTTCTTACACTACTATTTAAACCTATCTAGCAGAGCCATGGGATTCAAGAAAAAAAATTGAATAAGATAACATATTTTCAACACACACATATATAAGCAGCTGCAAAGTGTCCTGCAAAAGAGGAAAGGAATGACCTCTGTTAATGAGTATCACACATTCTTCAAAAGTTTATAAAATGCTATGCATATAATGCCCATTCCATATATCAAAAAAAAAATACCCTGCTTGATCCAGTGCAGTGAACCTGCTGAAGCTTCAAGCAGACAACTGAATAATTAAACTTTCACAGTTAAATTTTAACAACCTTGAATGTCTCCATTATTTGCCAGAGAAAGAGTGACCAGAGGACTTCATTTTTCTCAACGACTCTTCTCCTTGTTTCTGCTTGACTACCTTCATTACTTTTGGGTCATAAAAAATGTATCATATCATTTCAAAAAATTATCTTAAAATCAAATATCAATAGAAATGTATTAAACAATAATCATTAAAACTAATTTAACAAAAATAAAATATCACTAATTGCTTTTGTGTTTGGTATTATCTTTATTTTTATATTTATTGTGTTTTATATTAGTGTTCTGTATTATTTTTATATAAATATTTTTTAACAGTTTAATAAGATCACTCATGAATTCGAAACTCTTGAGCCCATATGTTAGCCGCCCCAAAACAGATCCTTCATTTCTTCAATCAGTGATTATTCTACTAGTTTTAAAAATCTGACCATGATGTTTGGGGAAGAACTCTTAAAACTGTGTTATAGATTCCATAGTTATTTGTTTTCCAAAAGTCTAGGTTTTTTTCATAATAACTAGTCAATGTCAGGTGTAAGGCTACTTGATTTTTTTCTCATTTCTTGATTGTATTCATAAACAGAAATAAAAATTTTAATCTAAGTTAAACAAGTCAGAGTAGCAACAGACATAAAACACAATGTTAAGCATTTTTGCTATATCACTGTTTACTAATTTTAATTTTTAATTATTTTTAATCATGGCAAAATATGTAACATAATATTTGCTATTTTAGCCATTTCTTAAGTGTTCAATTCAGAGGTATTAATCACATTCACAATGTTGTACAACCATAATCGCTATTTTCAAAATGTTTTTATCAACTCAAATAGAAACTCTGCTACCAGTAGGCAGTAACACCCTCTTCACTCCTCTCTCAGGCCCTGGTAATCTCTAATCTACTTTTTGTTTCTCTGAAGTTGCCTATTCTAGATATTTCATGTAAGTGGAATTACAAAATATGTGTTTTTTGGTGTCTGGTTATTTAATCTAACACAATGGTTTCATGTTTCTTCCATGTTGTAGCATGTATCAGAACCTCATTCTTTTTTATGGATGAATAATATTTCAATATGTTCATGTTGTTATGAACGTTATTATATATACAATTATATATACAAATATATGTATATATTTATATGTATAGAATACTATTATATATACAAAAATAAATATATAATATTTAATTGAAATTTTTGAAAAAAATCCTAGATTTGTTCAATGCAAAAATTACTTCTGTTGGAGTAAAAGTTAGTGATAAATAATAAAAGCATATATTTTTATTGTAATCAGTTTTCTCCCCTGTTTAAAACCTATGGAGAAAATTATAAACTAATGACATCCAGATAATGAAATATTATTTCTGTATTTTTCCTTTTATTTTAATGTTTCTCTGCCTTTTCAGTATACATTTGCTATTGAAACATAAAACATGCTAACTCAGTGAGATTAAATAGGACCAGAAAAGTTATATACTGCCTCCCTAAGTTTAAGCTTTCAGTGATAAGACAAATATTTGTGGCATATCATAACTCTTCTACCTGACAAGACTACAAAATTTTCTACTCAAGATAGATGATAAAATTACAAAAAGATCTATCATTCTGTATAGTTCAGTGTAGCAACTAAACTGAGATAACTTCTGCCAGAGAATGCACTTCTAGGATTGATAGTGAATTGTGTGAAGTTGCCAGTTGTTTTTACCATAAGTTTAAAAACGAAGAATATATTTTATCCCGAAGACAGTTTTGGTGAGGTGTTTAAAGTATGGAATATATTTCCCAATGATAGAATGTTTGAAAAATTAGTTAGGTTCCCTATCAATCCTGTTAGTTGATACAGAGCTAAATCTAAAAACTCCTGACACTGGGTGACCAAAACTGCTGTTCAATTTTTGTTTGGACCTCTGAACTTTTTACTGGCCTCCTGTTACCCAAAGGACACCTTGCTTCTGCTGCCTCAAAACCTCAGAACTTTAGTGTCATTAGTGTCAGATGCTACTTTGCCGTCCACTATCCTGCAAGTGGTGGTCTTTCGGATGGCTTGCATGGGGTTGCTGCTATCCAGGACATCACCGGGATTGAAGTCCCTCTCATCTTCCAGCAGGCAGCAGTAAGGTGGCCAGCTTAGCCGACAGTTTGACCTTGATGTTCAGCAGGACCTCCTCATATACCCGGGCCTGGCACCACCCCTCTGCCAGAGTCTGTGCCAGCTCTGACTCCAGGTGCAGCAGAACCCCATTGAGCTGCTCCATCTGCATGGCATAGTGGGCCTCCATCTCCCTTAGGCTGTTCTCCAAGCTGGCCTTAAGATTTCTCATGGAGTCCAGGTTGATCTCCAAGGACTAAACTGTATCTCTCAGCTCCGTGAGCATCACCTTGCATTTCTGATTTTGGCAACTGCATGGTGATGACTGTGGTGCTCTCCTCAATCTGCTGAGACCAATATTTTCCAGTTCCTCTAGGTTCTTCTGAGCCAGCTCGTCACACTGATCTGCCAGGATCTTGCTGGGGTCCTGAGATTTAGGGACATCTACCTCTATGATCAAACCAGAACTGGCAAACTGGGCTTTTAAGTCTTTTTTTTTCCTCTTTGTGGTTCTTCTTCATGAAGAGCAGCTCCTCTTTGAGAGCCAAGATCTGTCTTCAGCTGCAGCTGACTGACATTGGTGTCATCAGTGACCTTCCTGAGCCCATGAATGTGGCTCTCCACAGATGCGCATATGGCCAGCTCTGTCTCCACTTGACTCTAAAATCATCAGCAGCAAGATAGGCATTGCCAATCTGCAGAACAATGCAGGCATTGTTCACAGAATTTGCAAAGATCTGAGCCCTGAAGTCCTCTATGGTCTTAACATAATGTCCCCAGTCTCTGACCTGGGACCCCTTCTTCTCCAGATGTTCCCAGATTTCGATTTCTAGCCTCCAATTCTGTCTCCAGGCCACCCACTCTGTCCAGGTAGGAGGCTAGGCAGTTATTCAGGCCTGGCATGGCCTCATTCTTACTCTGTATGCCCCACTATTTCTACCAGATCCCTGGTCCCCCAGCCTACCCAGAAGCTGGTGGAGCTGAAAGAAAAGATCCAGGAGCTACAGCCCATGGCGCTTGCATAAAGGATAGCCAGACTGCTGGCAAGCAACTGGATGGACCCCATGGACAGGCAGTTAGTGGAGAAGGTAGTGGAGTGGGTGATGAATCTCATGTCTCTGGGGAGGAAAGCAAGAGGACAGGATTCAGGTTCTGCTGAGCTGCTGTTCAATTTTTTTTTCCTAAGGATATTCTCATTGGTAATTTCAGAAACAACTTTCTTCCTATTTGTTCCATCCAGGACTCCAGTATATCTTGCCACCAGCATCCACACCTTATTCTTGGAAGGCAGAGCTCCTATCACCTAGGATTGTTGTAGAAACAGGGATTTAATGACAGATTAGAAGCAGAAATACTGACTAAACTTAGATATTTGCTTAATTTAATTCAACAAAATAAGGTAAACATCATTTATCTGTATTCTGCAATGCTAAGATATATAGAGAATTTAAAGACAAGTGAGACACAGTTCTGGACCTCAAGAAGCTCGCAATTTATAGAGAGGCACAGAAGATATTAAGATCTCTTGGATAAAAGACCTGGTCTGGAAAGTATCATATACAAATGTCAAATGAAGATATATAAATGGAGATATGAGTACATCTGTTTGAGGAATCCTGGAGGGTTCACAGAGTGGGCAACAGTAGAAATGGACCTTGAATGATCTAGGGGCTTTTGAAAATCAGAGTTGAGAGTGTGGCCCTTATGGGCAGGAATGCTTAGTAGTCATGTATAGGAGGTTTTGAAATAAGATGCTATTGGAGGAACCTGCCCCCAATATTTCAATGTAGGTTCTTTCTATTTTCCCTAATTGTCAGCCAGTCTGAGAAATAAAGAGAAAGAGTACAAAAAGAGGAATTTTACAGCTGGGCCACCAGGGGTGACATCACATATCAGTAGGTCCGTGATGCCCACCTGAGCCACAAAACCAGCAAGTTTTTATTAAGGGTTTCAAAACGGGAGGGGGTGTATGAACAGGAAGTAGGTCACATGCTTTAAGGGGCAAAAAACAGAGCAAAGATCACATGCTTCTGAGGAAACAGGGCAAGGACAAAATCAGAACTCCTGATAAGGGTCCATGTTCAGTGGTGCACGTATTGTCTTGATAAACATCTTAACAGAAAACAGGGTTCGAGAGCAGAGAACTGGTCTGACCTCAAATTTACCAGAACTGGGGTTTCCCAATCTTAGTAAGCCTAAGGGTGCTGCAGGAGACCAGGGTGTATCTCAGTCCTTACCTCAACCGCATAGGACAGACACTCCCAGAGTGGCCATTTATAGACCTCCCCCAGGAATGCAATGCTTTTCCTAGGGTCTTAATATTATATTCCTTGCTAGGAAAAGAATTTAGTGATATCTCTCCTACTTGCACATCCGTTTATAGTCTCTCTGAATGAAGAAAAATACGGCTTTATTCTGCCTGACCTCGCAGGCAGTCAGACCTTATGGTTGTCTTCCCTTGTTCCCTGAAAATCGCTGTTATTCTGTTCTTTTTCAAGGTGCACTGATTTCATATTGTTCAAACACACATGTTTTACAATCAATTTGTACAGTTAACGCAATCATCCCATTGGACCTGAGGTGATTTACATCCTCAGCTTATGAAGATAACAGGATTAAGAGATTAAAGTAAGAGAGGTGTGAGAAATTAAAAGAGTATTATTAGGGAAGTGAATGAAATGAAAAGTATTTATCTTTTCATTTCTAATATTTATACTATTTTTCATTTCTTTGTCTATGGCATTAACTAT
Source organism: Pongo pygmaeus (assembly GCF_028885625.2). Classification (NCBI taxonomy): domain Eukaryota; kingdom Metazoa; phylum Chordata; class Mammalia; order Primates; family Hominidae; genus Pongo; species Pongo pygmaeus. The sequence continues at coordinate 95,676,409 of NC_072378.2, read as the reverse complement.
TTTAGCAAAGTTATCCTAAATAATACATGCTCTTTGTATTAAGTTATCCTTAATAATACATGTCCATGAAATCTTCACAATTTATATTTCCTCTGCCATGGCTCTAGCTGGTCCCTCCGTTCGGGGTCCCTGACTTCCCACAACAAAATGCAGCTTTTTAATTCCTGATTTTGGAAGATATTAGAGAATTAAAGGTAAAAATTATAAAGGAGCAGGACATGGTGACTCATGCTTGTAATCCCAACACTTTGGGAGGCTGAGGGAGGAGGATTGCTTGAGGCCAGGAGTTTAAGACACACCTGGGCAACATAATAAGACCCTATTTCTTAAAATAAAAATAGCCTGGCTTGGTGGTACGTGTCTCAGCTACTCAGGGGGCTGAGGTGACAGGATTACTTCAGACCAGGAGTTCAAGGTTATAGTGAGCTGTAATCATGCCACTATACTCCAGCCTGGGTGACAGAGCAAGGTTATGTTTCAAACAAAAAAATAAGGAAAAAAAAATAAAACTAAAAAGGGAGAACATCCTCTGAATGCATACTCTCTTGCCTATATTTGTGAATATGACAGGCCTGTACACACAATTTTATTGAGAAATGAAAGCCAGTTTGGGAATAACAAACTTTTTTTTCATCAATACCTGAACTTGAATTTAATTGAATTCAAAGTTTTAAATGAACACTAAGCTAAATATCTATTTTAACTTTAATATCTTTAATAAAGCTTTGTAGGATTTTCTTATTCAACATTGCATAAGTAATTTCTGTTTGTTACAGAAAAATTAAAGAATGCTAATAAAATAAAAGTAATAAATCAGTCCAAATCAAAATGTTAGTAACATATGTCAATGTAAGAACAGGCACTCATTTTTTTTATTACATGATAGGAATGTCCACATAAAAATAAGAAAATAAAAAGCAATTTATCAACATTGAATCTTTGGGAAAGGGACAACATTATAAATTTTGAACAATTTCTGTGTTGTTACAGATGAGACTTCTTTTAAGAAGTCGTCTCCAGCTACTAAAAGCAGGCAGCTTTTGGGGAAAGCACATAAAAAGCACAGAATAACACCACAGAAGTCTTAATTTGAAGGGATGAAGGCCAGAGGAGAAGGTAGATAATGAAAGATGGAGACTGTATTAATTTTGAGTATGCTGACACAACAGACCCCAAACTTCCAGTGCCAAAAAAAAAAAAAAAAAAAAAAAGCCTGGTTTCTTTTTTTTCTTTCTTTCTTTTTTTTTGGCATAGGGTCTAACTCTGTTGCCCAGGCTGGAGTGCAGTGGCACAATCTTGGCTCACTGTGACCTCTGCCTCCCAGGCTCAAGAGATCCTCCTATCTCAGCCTCCCTAGTAGCTGGGACCACAGGTGCCTGCCCTCATGCATGGCTAATTGTTTGCATTTTTGGTAGAGACAGGGTTTTGCCATGTTGCCCAGGCTGGTCTCAAACTCCTGAACTCAGTTGATTCTCCTGCCTTGGTCTCCCGAAATTCTGAGATTACAGGAGTCAGCCACCATGCCCAGCCTATTTCTTTCTCAGCTAATTGTCCTGGCTGTTATTTGGGTTGATAGCTGCATTTTCGCTTTGCAGACATCCAAGGCAGACTGATGGCTACTTTGCCATCTTCAATATGTGGATTCCAAGGTCACCAGGGGCATAACCATCAGCCAGAAATGGGGAATGAACAGCATAGAGGTTGCTCATGGGAGGTTTATTTGAGCCACTGTTGGAAGTTGTACACGTGACTTCTCTTTACAGTACCTTCATTAAAACAACCATGTGTCTACACTTAATTGCAAGGGAGGCTAACTCTAGTCTAGCTGTGTTCTCAAGAAGAGGCAACCAATATCTGTTTATCTGCTTGTGTGTTATCTGTTTGGTGGACAGCTGGCTATCTCAGCCACAGAGATGATTCTACTTTAGGTGGTATTTTCTATTTAATCATGGCATACTGAAGAAAATCTCAGGGTGGACTTCTTATGTCCAATTTATATTGCATAGCTTCTTTTCAGCAAATACATATTAGTATATACATATACAAATTAGTAGCAAATATATATTAGGATACATTATTAGAATAATGAAAAGCTTTTTTTAAATAAGCAAGGTTAATATGACTCCAAATATTATGATCCAGAATACACCCAATGTTAATATTTATGCATATATATGTCTTTTTAGATAATCTATTTACCTATCATCTATCTGTTTGTCTAATAACGCTCCATTGAATTTGTCAGATATTTTGATTGTCAAGAATAAAGTCAGATCTTGTTATTGTAAGTGAAAATAAATTTATTTTAAGACATCAGATAGCTCACAGACTCAGTGAGAGATTCTAGAATACCAGGTTCTGCTGTTACCCCAACAGAAACAATGCAGCCAGTAAAACTGCCCAATCACATGATAGAAATATTTCTGTCATCAGAACCTTTTGCTCCACACCAATGATGGTGGGGGAACTGGATACCATATTGTTAGCATAGTTGCTCCAGAAGAACCAAATACCTCTATTTCCATGCTTTCCAGAACATGTGAACTCCCCTCACGTAGAGAGCATCTCACAGTATTCATTTTGCATCTAAATCTTGCACACGTGCATATGATTTTTAGAAACCAAATCAAATACTTATATCGCTGATATTCTGTAACAAGGAGCATAAGATTTTGCATTAGATTTTAAGCCTTTGTAGCACACAGGAAGGCAAATTATGAGTTGTTGAAATAAGAATTGAGTGAACCTATTTAAAATATGTGCCTGCTGGGAGTGGTGGCTCTCACCTGTAATCCCAGCACTTTGGAAGGCTGAGGAGGGTGGATCCCGTGAACTCAAGAGTTCAAGACCAGCCTGGGCAACATGGCAAAACTCCGTCTCTAAGAAGAATACAAAAATTATCCGGGCATGGTGGCATGCACTTGTAGTGCCTGCTATATGGGAGGCTGAGGCAGGAGGATCCATTGAGCCTTGGGAGGTTGAGGCTACAGTGAGCAGTGATCATGCCACTGGACTCCAGCCTGGGCAACAGAATGAGACCCTGTCTCAAAAAAAATAGAATAAAATAAAATATTTTCCAACAAGATTTGTCTCAAGTATTTGTTTCTTAATGGTTATTTTAAAAGCTATTATTGTTATATTTTTAACTAGCCAGCTACTGAACTGTATTCTAGTTTCAAGAGTTTTTTAGTTTATTTTTTGTGTGCTTTTTAGATAGAGAATTATATTTGCAATAATGGTATTTATCTTTTCATTTCTAATATTTATACTCTTTTTCATTTCTTTGTCTATGGCATTAACTATTTCAGCAAAGTTATCCTAAATAACACATGCTCTTTCAAATTCTCTCTAAATAAAAGAGATAAATACTTGATGACACTTGTAGGCATAACGCTTCTTTTTTTTTTTTTTTTTTTTTTGTGATGGAGTCTTGCTGTGTCGCCCAGGCTGGAGCACAGTGGTGTGATCTCAGCTCACTGCAAGCTCCGCCTCCCGGGTTCATGCCATTCTCCTGCCTCAGCCTCCTGAGTAGCTGGGACTACAGGTGCCTGCCACCATGCCTGGCTAATTTTTTTGTATTTTCAGTAGAGACGGGGTTTCACCGTGTTAGCCAGGATGGTCTCGATCTCCTGACCTCGTGATCCTCCCACCTTGGCCTCCCAAAGTGCTGGAATTACAGGCGTGAGCCACTGCACCCAGCTAATGCTTCTTTTAAGTAGATATTTAATAATAGGAAAATATTACTGACTCTAAATGCTTTGCTGACCCTGTTTGCTTAAGGAATTATCTTTATGGTTTGTAGAAGAGAGAACTAGTGGTTCTAAGATTCCAGTATAAAACTAGTAATTAGACTAACTTAAATAAAAAATAACTTTAATTATAATAAAACTAGTTTAAAAGTAGTTAATATAGAGGAGAAAATAAAATCACCAATAATTTCATTGCTCAAGATGACCTGATAACTATATATGCATCTCTGCACACCCTTCCCAAAGCCCCTGCCGACACACACACACATTTAGAAAACTAAATCATATGATCATTTTGAATACACTATTTAATTATAAATTAAAAGTATATTATTGTGTCAATCATTGTCATTTTATTGCAAAATTTGATATAATTATTTATTTAATCCAGGAAAGTTTTAACTCCAAACATGTGTTATGGGATATCTGATTTCCCCTAGATCTAATCTACCTCTTCATCCTATTCTACATCTTAAAAACTCTTCACTGAGATTTTAAAATTTACTAGTCTTCAGTTTTGAAGCCCTTTAAAGGCTGAATTTTCGTTTTATTTAGAGTATTCTAAGTATTTTATTATGGATCAGATAGTGTTTTATAAATCAACATGTGTCTATATTTTATCATGTAGACTGATTAGCCAGTAAGAATAATTTCTTATCTTTATTTTAATTTTTCTGACTTAAAAGTAAAATGGCTAAACTAAATAAATTCCAAATTCATTCAGGCTGTGGAAAAGTAATGATGTGCAAAGGAAAGATTAATCAAAATAAGAACAGATGCAAAAAAAATTTATTAGCTTCCCACAGCATACAACTTTTACAGAACTTTGTGAAAATTTTCCAATGGTATGTTAAATTTGTGTGATGTAACATCAGTAAATGATCCCTTGAGAATATGAATTAATAATAGAAGTCCATTTTTGTTTTAAAGATTTTAGATAATCCTGAAGCAATTCTAGACGAGTAGAAGAAAATCCTGAGTCTGAGTAAATGAGGCTGGGTATAGGCAGCCAATCTAAAGAAATTTCAGCAGCAGTAGTAGAAATTTTATGTGTGTGTATGTGAAATATATCAGCAATTGTTGTTGTATTTTGAAGAGAATTTTTAACTGTCCCTCCTCAAGGCCCATTAAACTTTCTGTTTGCATTAATTTTGTCTTAACACTCAGAGTAAATCAAGTCGAATAGAACTTTAAAATTTTAGTTCTGTGTATAGTTTACAATATAGGGTTTTAAAAAACAAAAGTAATAATATTAAAAACTTCAAAAATATGGATAAGTAAAATAAATGCAAATCATCCTCAGACTTATTATACAACAATAGCAGCATTTCAGAGTATTGTCTTTCATATATACTCAGAATGAAAACATACCAAATATATTCGTTTTAGTATTTTCTTTTCACTTAATTTTTAAATGTCTTTCCATGTTATTAAATTTCTTTGAATCACAATTTTTAATTACAGTGATTTATTTTGCACATTTGAATGACTCATGATCATATTTTTCTCAAAATTGTGTTTATAAAAAAAATACATAAAAAGTCCTTGTGACTATATCTTTGTGTATGTTCTCAGTTGTTTTCTTACAATAGATTCCTAGAATTTGACTTTTATCCAAAATGACCTAACAAAATTTTCCATATCAAAATTTTATTCAAAAATTATATTAAAATATATTTTTGATACAATGCAATTATAAGTTAACAAGACAAAAATCCCCTTATGTTTGAAAATTTAAAAAAAAACACCAAAGTACTTGAATTTAAGCTAAAATAGAAAGCCTATACAACATTTTATATCTTTCCTTTCTAGGAAAAATGTTGGAAGTTAAATAAATAAATAAATAGAAGCTAAAAACTCATGATATGATTTCAATTTCAGGTACTCATTTTTAAAAAGTGATGACATTTAAGAAATGAGGTTGAAAGCCTCTAAATAGTCAGAGGCTAAATGAAGAAAGATGTATATTGTAACACTAAATCTAACTTTTTGGAAAACCTCTAATGTGGCTGCTCTCACTGGTCCAGGAGGAATATTTTCAGAAATCTAGACAGGAATCAAATAATGTATTTCAGCTGAATGGGACCATTCTGTCGCACATCCATGAGAAGCTTTTAAAATTGTACTGAGGCTACAGTCTACTGACTAAACATATGCACTTTTTAGTCTTGACTTTGGAATATTAAAACATTCCACTTATACTGATTTTTTATTATAGTGGCTATATCTAACAACCCTGGAAAAAGAGATCAGACTTTGAGAATTCAAATGGCTCAATTTGATGAAAATCTATCTTAACAGTTTCCATAAGCACTAATGCTAGCACTTTCAGGACTTGAAAAACTGACAAATCAAGTCAAGCACAGTTCTTTTTTAAAGACTTAATTGTATTTTTAATTGACAAATAATAATTGTAAAATTCCACTTCTGGATATATGTCCAAAGAAATTGAAATCAATATACCAAGATATATCTGTACTGCTACATTCGCTGTAGCATTATTTACAATGGCAAACAGTTCTCTTATGGCCTGATTTCCTTGCGGTTGTATAGATCTGGACAAACATTAATTTAGCTGTAGTGTAACTTTCAAATTTAATTATCCTATGTTCCTCCCATAACAAGGTTGAAAGAAAAACATAAAGAAGTGGTAATCATAAAAATGAATAAACATGATTTCCACAGGGTGGGAAAGGTAATCCACTAGAAACTGGCTATTTATTTGAGCTTGCTCATTTATCCATTTATTTATTTGTTTTTTATCAATGATTATGGATTCTGTATTCCCACTACTGAATTAGGCACTGGAGATTCCAATATGAAAAAGACAATGTACTTTGGAAGAGACAGAGAGGTTGATTTTTATGATAGTATGATATGCAGTAATATACAGGTTCTGTATTTGGGGTGGCAGTATTATTTAGTATTTCAGAACTTTAGCTCTCAAATAATAATGTATGGATTCAAAGTCTGCTCCATATCTCATCAGCCAGGTGGTCTTGGACAAGTGTTTAATTCTTTGGTTCCAGTTTTCTCCTCTGTTAAATAAGGATGATAACATTACCCATATTATGGAATTGTTTTGAGGCATAGATGAGCTATTATCTGTCTCTATAATAGTGTGTGACACATAATTGTTATGTTAATGTTAACTATTGTTATTCGTGCTCTTGTTATTAAGGAATAATTGTGCTAAAAGGTGAAAGAGAGAGGATGACTAATGCAAGATGAGAAGAAAAGGACATCATGATTAAGCAGAGAAGGGAGGGAAGGGCACTCCAAGTGGGAGATGGAGAGAAAATAGTGCAGAGCAGTAAGGTGTAGAGATGCAGAACAGGTTCAGACAACAGTGACCTTTTATAATCAACTCGATGTGTAATGGTGAGTCATTTGAACTTTATCCTGAAAACTTCTAAGCCTTACAAGAAAAGAAGTAGCAGGATTAGATTTGGATATCAGAAATATGGTATAGTAAATGATGTGGAAAACAAATCTGAGTGTGAGCAGATGAGGTTAGAGAGACTTATGAGACAGACCTAATTGTCCAAGTGAGAAACTGAAGACATAAATTAAAGCTTAAATATTAAAGATTAAACCAGGCATTTGGTTTACAAATCATGCCTGACACATATGTGATGAAAAGGTAGGATTTAAAGCTCATGCCCAGATTTCCAGCTTGTGCAAATTGATGACAATGCTATTAGCCAAAATAGAGAATATAATAAATGCTTATTACAATATTTAATATTATTTAGTTCTTAATTTGTGTCAGGCTCAAGCTCTGCTCCAAATACTTTTTTTTTTTTTTTTTTTGAGACAGACTCTCGCTCTATCACCAGGCTGGCGTGCAGTGATGTGATCTCGCTCACTGCAACCTCCGCCTCCGGGTTCAAGCAATTCTGCCTCAGCCTCCCGAGTAGCCGGGACAATGGGCAAACACCACTATGCCCAGATAATTTTTGTATTTTTAGTAGATATGGGGTTTCACCATTTCAGTCAGGATGGTCTCGATCTCTTGGCCTCATGATCCGCCTGCCTTGGCCTCCCAAAGTGCTGGGATTACAGGCGTAAGCCACCACGCCCGGCCTCCAAATACTTTTTTTTTTTTTAAGACAGTCTCACTCTATTGCCCATGCTGGAGTGCAATGGTGCTATCATAGCTTGCTGTAAACTGGAACTCGTGGGCTCAAGTGATCCTCCCATGTCAGAGTAGCTATCATGTCCACCATCATGTACAACTAATTTTTTAACTTTTTTGTAGAAACAGGGTCTCACTTTGTTGCCCCGGCTGGTCTTGAATTCTTGGCCTCAAACAATCTTTGCACCTTGGCCTCTTAAAGTGCTGAGATTCCAAATATTCTTAATGCAATAACTCATTTAATTCTCACAACAAGGCTACAAAATAATATTTTTACATTTTACAGATAAGAAACTTGTAGGACATAAGAAATAAATAATTTTCCAAGGTCACATAGCTAGTGAGCAGGAGAGTGGAATTGCTAATGTGGTTGAATAGTTGCAGAGCTTATGCCTTTGAGCTCCATGCCACACAGCTCTGCTACTGAGAAAAGGAACAAATTTGAAGGAGGAGTTGGCCTCTACGAAGATAGGTAAGGCTTAATGTAAAGATTTTGGTTCTCTTTTGAACAACATTCTATACAGTTAGCATCAACAAAGTGCTATATTAGTTCATTATTTTAATAACTAATCAGCTTGACTGTGTCTTCATTTTGTAAACATAGGTAAATATAAATCAAATACATATACATAAATTTATGTATGTACATACACACATATATACATATATATATAAAATATAACACTTCCAAACAATGGACTAGTTATCACATCAAAATAATGTGGGCTTAGTCTAGAATGACTTATTATTCATAAATATATGATTGTTTTTAGTGCTTAGTTAAACATTTTATTTTTAAATGTTTATACTATTATGCTAAGTTTTTCTTTATCTCCTCATGAATAGAGATTCTATTAATATTTCCCAGACCTATAGCTAATTAGATATTTATTTACTTGTGTGGATCGGGGATGGAAACTAAATATAATTTTACACATCTTACACCTATGTCTCAAGAAATCATAAGCATCTTCTCAAACTCCATATTGGTTTATTACTACATATTTGTGTTAATTAGATGA